>NC_051079.1:2117446-3317446 GCF_004664715.2 Peromyscus leucopus | reverse complement strand
AGGAAGGAGGGAGGGAGGGAAGGAGGGAGGGAGGGAAGAGGAGGGAGGGAGGGAAGGAGGGAGGGAGGGGAGGAGGGAGGAGGGAAGGGAGGAGGGAGGAAGGGGAGGAGGGAGGGGAGGGGAGGAGGGAGGGAGGGGAGGAGGCTCACGACACCAACCTACAGTTGGTTAGGGGAAGTCCTTGTGTTCTGCAGCACACGGGGACACTATTTCACAGCCATTTATGACGTATGTTGTGATGACCTAGAAGAGGAGCTTGGAGAGGCCGTTAAAGACACGGTGAGTAGGGGTGGAAACACTAACCACTCTGGGCTGAGCCTTGCGCATCGCACATGGGTACTGAGTTACCACACTGTACCCCGTAAGGATGTACACTTACATATCAGTTTAAAATTTTTTTACATGAGTTTATGCTTTGGGTTTCTCTGTTAGGGACCGAGTCAGTTGGAGGGATGTGGCCTTGGGTTTTTACCAGTTACAATATGAGAATTTGGGCCAGCAAGATGGCTCAGCAGGGAAGATGCTTGCTGCCAAGTATGACGACCTGAGTTCAAATCCTGGGAAGCACACAAAGGAGAGAACCAACTCCTGCAACCTGTCCTCTGATGCTCACATGTGTGCCCTGGTACAGAAGAAGAACAGAGAGAGAGAGAGAGAGAGAGAGAGAGAGAGAGAGAGAGGAGAGAGAGAGAGAGAGAGAGAGAGAGAAAATCCTGGAATTTTCCTGAAAGAACTGCTATGAGAATTTTAGTCACAATGAACACAAACTTCCACAGAGGAGGAGATGGCTCTGCCAGTGAGGCCCAGAGCTGCTGGAAGAGAGGACAGTACAATATCAAATCCTTTTGCAAGTGTCTTGCTCCACTTGGAAAAATGGCCTGACCTTGGCAGTGGCATGGAGGTCTCAGAACAGGACATGTTCTGCAATCCTGTGGCTCTGAGCCCATTCCAGAGACTCAGGAACATTTCACTTTCCTATAGCATCAGTAGAATTGTCCCTCATGCCAAACATCCATCACTGGCCTTGTGTTCCAGCAAGGTGACCTGGGTCATGGCGGACCACCAAGGACTTGCTCAAAGGGCTGCCGTCAGTCTGACCATCAGCCAGCCTTGGGAAGGGAGGCATATTCGAGGGCCACTTCAAAATGCATCTTGCTGAAGACAGACAGCTCTTTCTGGAGTCGACTTGGCAATAACTAACATCGGCCATTAGCAAGTTCATGACCCTTGACAACTGGCTTCACTGCTAAGAAATTATCTTAAGAGAATAAATTTATATCCCAAGACATCTGCATTTTAGTATTGCTTACAACTTCAAAAATATTGAAATTCCCAATCAAGTAGTGACTACATTATGGTTACACTATAGAAATGTTATTGATGGAATAAAATGCCCTGCAAAGACCTGGAAATGCCACAGTTCTAAAGTTACAGGGAAATGTATTGTACACTCATGACTTCATAAGGAAATCCATGAGGATTTAAAAGGACTAACAGACACATAACTAAATGTAAACAGACTTCTGAGCTAATGGCATTACAGGTAATTTTAAAATATTTTATTTTTAATTATGTATATATGTGTGTGTAAACATGGGTTTGTGCATGTGAGCGCAGGGCTCGTGGAGACCAGCAGAGAATGTTAGATACCTTGACACTGGAGGAGTTACAGGCAGCTGTGAGCTATCTGACGGGTGCTGGGAACCAAACCTGGGTCGTCTGCAAGAGCAGTGTGTCCTTTCAACCTCTAAGCCATCTCTCTGGCCCCTGTGGATGACTTTTTATGCTTTTATACATAGCCCTAAGTTTTCCAATGAATACATATACCACTTACATTCCTTAAAAGAATATAGTTTTAAATGTTGTTTCATTCATGTGCTGGCTTGAAGTCATCATTCCTAGGGAATCATCTTCTCAGGTGACTCTACCCTCTCTGAAATCAGCTGTCAATTTGACATAACCCAGAATGACTTAGGAATTGCCTAGATCAGACTGGCCTGTGGCCATACCCGTGGGACATTTTCTTAATTGATGTAGGAGGGCCCAGCCCACTGTAGGCGGTACCATCCCCTAAGCAGGTGGACCTGGGTTAGATAAGAAAGGTAGCTGAGAGGCCGGGCAGTGGTGGCGCACACCTTTAATCCCAGCACTCGGTAGGCAGAGCCAGGCGGATCTCTGTGAGTTTGAGGCCAGCCTGGGCTACCAAGTGAGTTCCAGGAAAGGCACAAAGCTACACAGAGAAACCCTGTGTCGAAAAACCAAAAAAAAAAAAAAAAAAAAAAGAAAAAGAAAGAAAGAAAAGAAAAGAAAAGAAAAGAAAGGTAGCTGAGCAACCCAGAGGGAGCAAGCCACTAAGCAGCATTCCTCTGCTGCAGTTCCTGCCCGGACCACCCCCAACGATGGCCTATGACCTGGAAGTGTAATCCAAACCCTTTCCTCCGCCAACGATGACCTATGACCTGGAAGTGTAATCCAAACCCTTTCCTCCCCCAACGATGACCTATGACCTGGAAGTGTAATCCAAACCCTTTCCTCCCGCAGCGTGGTTTTGGTCAGTGTTTCATCACAGCAATGGGAAGCAATCCAGGACCAAGAACTTGGGACCCGGAAGAGGTTGTGGTTGATGGGGCAGGAGGTGGGTGTCGGTGTTTTCCAGCCTGACACACTGGGGGTGGAAGGGGAAACAGCGGGGAAGGGTGCTGAGCCAGCGTTCTCTGTGGGTGAGACCACTTCCTGTCGTGGGTGAGGCCACTTCCTGTCTAGGAGGGAAAGTTGTTGTGTTCTGTCCTGTGCCGTTTTCTTCTGAAATGCAGCTACAGAGAGCACGGCAAAACTTAGTGTCTTTACATATTGAGGCGTGAGGTCAACAGGTACCCTGAGGATTCCTGAAAGGAGCAGGCTCATGAAGGCATATGGTTGCTCTCTAAATATTTGGTGCATTTGCTTCCAAAGATAAGCTGTTTCCAAGCCCCACATGGGACTGTTTCATCAAGTTTGAATTACCACAAAATAACAAGGTAACAGACTTCATAAAGAAAGGTCCATTTACCTCACAGTTTTGGAGTTCTGGGGCATGAAGTTCCTCAGCTGAGCTTTGGTAGTGTCATAGATGGTAGCACATTGTAGTGAAAGGACCAGGCAGACGCCATAACAGGCTGCTCAGTCTTCTCTCAGAGATCAGGCCTCAATTTCAGTTTCCTGAGACTGAGCAAACAGTCTCTGGGAGGGCCGTGAACAAAGACATAGTCCTTGCAGTAGCTCCCTTTCTGCATGTACTCTGACTGCTCAAGGTTCAGCCAGTTGTTTACTGTCTGGGGCTCCTCACCAACTTGGAGCTACATGCATGGGTCAATGTGAATGTGTGAGGCCAGCCAGCCTCCATGGCACTCAAGGACAGAGCCTGGGACTTGTCCATGCCTGCCAAAAATGATAACTGTAACCCCCAACCAGTGAATCCAAAGGTTACACACCCTCACCCAACCATATGATTCAAAGGCTTGTTTGCGGTTTTTCCCTTTGAAAACCTCTCACTCTGAGAGCTCAGGGCCATCCTTATCCACCACGGTGTCAGATGTTGGACACGGACCAAGCCCGGGCTTGCTTTGCTATTAATAAACCTCTTTGCGCTTGCATCGACTATCAGTTCTGCAGTGGTCTTGTTTGGGGGTCTTGAGACATGGGCATTGCAGTAGCAGGAGGCTGTGCCAGGTGGAACAGGCGGCCACATCTTGAGGCAAGAAGCAGAGAGAGGATGGGTAGAGTCCCAGAATCCCTTTCTAAGCATATCTCCCAATGACCTAAGGATCTCTCAATTCCACTTCCTAAAGGTTCACAGCACCCCCCAATGCCTGACCTGGAGGACCAAACATATGGACCTTTGGTGGACCTAGCAGGAACCAGTGGTGGCCTTGTGCTGACGCAGTCAGAGTTGACCTGATGTCCCTGTTTTGTGCTTTGTAGTTGACAGATATCTCCCATGCTGGCTTCACTGAAGACGCAGAAACATTCATTTCAGTGAACATACATTTCTAACTGGAGGATGGCTACACTGACATTCCCATGGCTGAATTCACCTGGGACTCTCTGCTGAATATTGGCAGCTGGGATTTATTCAGCAAACCCAGATGGGTGGTTGTTCTCCATGTTGTTATTACAGAATGGAGAAAGGAATCACTGAGATTAGTCAACACAGAGCTGTCAGGGCTGGAGAGCTGGTTCAGTGATTAAGAGCACTTGTTGCTCTTCCAGAGGACATGGGTTTGATTCCCAGTTGCCCACATGGTAGCTCACAGCCATCTGTAATATAACTCCAGTTCCAAGGGACCTGACACATTTTTCTGGCATCAGGAGGCACTGTATATGCACGGTGCACAGATATATATATATACAGGAAAAAAAAGATATACATAAAACTAGGGAAATATTTAAAAAGAAGTAGCTGTCCCATTATGAATTTACATATTACTTACAAGTATGAAGTTCTACTGAGTCATGACCTTGCAGATCCAGTCTGTGTAACAGTGAGAACTGAGAGAGATCATTCATATTGTGAAGACCTGCTGATGGCTGGAAGCATGGAGGAGCTTCCAGCAGATGCCAAGATCACCACTGGGTTTTTTTTTTAATTTTAAAATCAATGTATTTTGAAGCACCTGACTTGCAGTCAAGCAGCATCCCTAAAGATTACCAGTCAGCTTTCATGAGCACCTGCTGGGGTAGGGAATTGGCTGCATGTGTACAGCTGGAGCTGGTGGAAAGCATGCTCAGAGGACTGTGTTGCAAAGACCATGGAAGAACTAGCAACTCAGAAGTGGAGAACACAGAGCTCTAAGGATACCATAGAGGATTACTATACCCAATTTTCTTATTATACCCCATTTTCTTATTATACGCAATATTCCCTTTTTCCCCTATCTAAGAGTAAAAGATACAAAAATACTTGCATAGTCTTTGTTAGCACAAGTGGGTAGTAATGCTTGTCTATTGTATCATGAATTATTTTGTAGATAAATCTAAAAGTGATTTCTCCTAGTTGGGTCCTGGTGACTTGCCATCAAAGCTTCAGTCATCAAGTGGTCTAGACAGCTTGGTAGATAGGCATGAGGATCTGAGTTCGGATCCCCAGCAGCTGCCTAAAAGCTAGGCACATGTCTGTAACCCTAGCACTGTGGGCGAGATGGAAGGATCCTGGAGAGACTTGCTGGGTATTCAAGCCCAGTCAAAATGTTGAGCTCTGGGTTCAGCAAAAGACCTTGTCTCAAAAAATGAGGAGGAAAGTGATTGAGGAAAGTGTTGAGCTCTGGCCTCCACATACGTGCACAAAGATACACAAAGCTTCAGTTATAGTGCATATATTCATCTTAGCACCTCTACCAGATGGCTTGTGTTCTCAACAAATTAATAATCATAATTTAGATTTGGTAGCAGATTGGGGAAGACAAGGATTGGGAAGCCAGTGAGCCTCATTAATTAATGGTTTCAGTGGTTCAATATGCTGGTTCCTATAGTATGATATTGTATGTCTCTCCATTGAAGTGCATGCTCCTTAAGGGCAGGACTGACTTACTAAACGTCAGTGTAGTTCACACACTGACTTATTAAACGTCAGTGTAGTTCACACACTGAGCACACAGATAACCTCTTAGCATGTGCTCAATAATTATCTGTAGGAAATTGTGTTGCAGGTAACACTTTGAGCAGGTGCCGAGGAGTTAATATAATTAGCAGTGATCATCAGCCCTTGGTTTTCCTTGCTTGTAAAACATCATTTGAAGAGTGCATTGCATTTATTTAATCCCATGAACTGTAGCAATTTAACATTTTAAAGTTTTATATTCATAAAGTGCTCTAAACAAAATTTACTTTTTAGCAATTGGAAAAAATGTTCTCTAAAAGGCATTTAATTCTTAGTGGAAAAAATATTAACAAAAGCATTGTGTGCATGTTTGAATAACAATTTGTTCATTTTCTTCAAGAAATGGGCTTTTATATAAAATACATGTGTAGCACTGAATGGCAAAATGATCGGTCTGTATAATTGAAATTAAACATGAGATTGGCTTTTAAATGTGTGCTATGGTGTCTTGACTTTATGGGGAGGGAGATCCACTGGGTTCTTGGTGCCTTCAAAGGTGAATTTTCTTGCTGTGTAGGGTTAGTGGTCAGGGCAACCATTCAGGCTGACGGATCCGTGGACTTCCGCAGCCTCAGTGATGGGGACAGGGGTGTGGTTGACTTGAATATTCTTCAGACAGCCAAAAAATGAGTTCCACACAGGGAGTGTAAGCATTTTCAGTTTGTCTGAAAGAGGAAAGGAAGAGACACTCAACAGACAGCTCACACCATGAAATGAATGCACCTGGGGTGTTGGGAGGAGTATTAGAAAGAGTCAGAGACCCCGTGGCTCCGCCCACCTGGCAGCTTCCTGCCTTCCTGCCTATGGTGATATATCAGCAACAAAGCTGTTGTTTGCCTCCAGAGGAGGAACTTCCACAGCCCGAATCAATAGATAATAACTCTCAACTCTGCTACCTTTTATGGGTTATAAAAGCACTATAAAATTAGTAAGCAGACTACCTGAAGGGACATAAAACAAGAAAGAATGAAAAAGCCCCTTTCCAGGCAACATTTCAGTCTTAGAACTCAACCCGCCCAATTCTCCCAGGGGAAGAGAGACCATTGTTTCTCATCAACTTTCTTGTTTATTTGCTGACATAAGCTTCTGAGTTAATGGAGTCTCTTTTTGTTGTTGTTGTTTTTTGAGACAGGGTTTCTCTGTGTAGTTTTGGTGCCTGTTCTGGATCTCTCTGTAGACCAGGTTGGCCTCAAAGTCACAGAGATCTGCCTGGCTTTGCCTCCCAAGTGCTGGGATTAAAGGCGCCACCACCGCCCAGCTTAATGGAGCCTTATTAAGGGAGGATTATAGATGACAGGTTTGGAATCAGGGAAGCGGTAGTCATGTGGCCTCCACTATCCTGAGATGTACCAGATGCCGAGGTAAAGGACCTTGCCACCTCCACTGTGCACCTAGGGCTGCCCTTCTCTTTATGCAATTATGGGAGCACCTTAACTGTTGGGTTAAGAAGAAAATGTCAAGAGCTGCTTGGGTTCAACAGGGGTGTAAAAGTTGGGACTAGAGTTACTGACCTGGGACGCCTCCGACGTGTAGTGACCCTTGGGTGTTGTTGGGTGGGAAGGACAGCTGTCCGGCAGTGTAGCTACTGTCTGTGTCCAGTTCCAGGTGCAGGATGTGCTGTTTGACAGAGACTGGAAGAAAGGAAGCTGGTCGGGTCTGTCCCGAGGAGAGCCCGCCCACTGTCTAATATCTGCACGCCTGTGTCACCGCTGGCTTTGAACTCGTTCCCACTGGACCCTTGGAACTGTGTGAAGGCACTTGGTCAGCCTTGGGTAGAAGTTCAACACACCACTCAGAGGCAGTCAGGGTTTGGTGTCCTACGGACATTCCTAATTTAATCCCTAAACCGAACCTGTGGGTCAAGGAGATAGCCACGTTGGTAAAGCGCCTGCCTTGCAAGCGCGGGACCCGAGTCAAGCACTCAGACTTTACCTAAAAACAAAAAGTGCTAAGCGATGTTGTGCTTTTGCAATCCCAGTGCCAGGGAGGCAGACAGGCTGGTCCCTGGGGCTCACTCAGCAGCCAGCTGAGACTACTTAGCAAGCTCCAGGACAATAAGATCATGTCTCAAAAACCAAGGTGGTTAGCACCTGAGGAATGAAAGCCAGTGTTGGCCTCTGGCCTCCACGGGTGTGCACACACATCACCTGCACACAGTGAGTCTGCAAAGGCCACATCGTTACTACTCACTAAGGGACTCACAGAGGGCCGAGCAGAGGTCGCTCTAAATGAAACCCAAGCTCTGGTCTGTCTCCAGAGGCCATGTGCACGTGATCTGACCTCAGGTGCTTTCTCAGAAGCCAGGGTCAGTCCGTACAAACTTTGACCCTCAACACAAAAGCTTTCCTAGCTTGAAAATTGCATCTAACAGAAAGACAGCTTTCAAATTAGCCAAGAAAGGACTTTTTACAAAAAGGTGTTTTAGCCAGTCCAGGCTCAGGTATTTCTACGCTTGATCTTAGCCAAAAGGCCAACATGAGATAGAAATCATGTTTATTATTTACTTGCTTGTTTATGGGGTCTCATACTGGCCTCAAACTTACTATGCATCTCAAGATGACCTTGGACCTCTGACCCTTAGCCCTAACCCTCTTTCTCCTTCCCAGTGCTGTGGTCACAGGTGTGTACTGCCATGCATGGTTTAGGGGATGGGACGCAGGGATTTATGCACACAAGGTAAATATTCTACCAACTGGGCTATACCCCCGGCTTCAGGCTCATATATCTCTAAGTTAACACCACAAGTCGTTACTAAAATAACAGATTCTGAGAGGGTGTGTTCACTTTCCACCATTGTTTTATTTGAATACTTTGGATTAATTTTGAATAATTGTTGAAAAATAACAATGATCCTTAAAAATCCAGCAATAAAACTGGATTCTTACTGAATGCTCACTAAAGATCAGATGCTGTAAGTAACCTACCCATAACAAGTGGTTTCTCTTTTTTAAAGCATGTGTGTGTGTGTGTGTGTGTGTGTGTGTGTGTGTGTGTGTACACTTGTGTGTCTGTGTGAATATATGTCTGTGAGTGCAGTGCCTGAGAAGCCAGGAAAGGGCATGAATCCCCAGGCTCTAGAGATGCAGGTGGCTGTGACCCACCCGATGTGGATCTGGGCACCACACTCAGGTCCTCCAGAATAGAAAGAAGTGCTCTTACCCACTGAGTCATATCTCTATCCCCAGAAAGTTGTTGTTGTTGTTATTGTTTTATTCCCAAGAGTTCAGAGCCAAAACCCAAACCACAATGTTATTGGCACCTTAAACACTAAAATAGCCTATCCGTTTTCTGGGCAGGGCTGGGCTGAAGAAAATCTCCACCTGAAGTTTCCACACCCCAAACTTAGCACATTATGGGGAAGTAGAGGCAACAGCCATAAGATAATCTGTGCACAGTTGGGGCTGGAAAGAGATAAGGAAACTGGTGATGAGGGCTGGCTATAGTATCTGGTCCAGTCTACACCTTCCAGTGGATGGACTGACTGCCTTCGAGATGTTCAAACACAGATTTCCCTGTATGTGCCAAAGGTTACCAATGCCATACCTGTCACTGAGTGCCACTGTCCATCACACAGAGACTGCTTTGGTGAGATTGATGTCAAGGTCCCACCTGTCCCACTGTTCATAGAGGCTGTGACCTGAAACACACATACATTTGGCGATTTCCTTCAGAAGGGCACATGGAGCCAGCTTTCCTCTGTCCTTTTCCCTGGAGCCTGCTAGCTGTGGCCCCCAACTCTTGTACCAGGTGACCACACAATGCCCAAAGCTTCCAAAGAATTCCTCTCTCACACTCTTTCCAGGCAAACAAACCAAACTGTAAACCCAGGTCCTGCCTAGAATTGCTAGCAACAGCCATGGGCTTTCCTAACCCCTCCTCCCCAACCTCAGAGGTCACTGGCAAGCATCCATCCCTCTCCTCGGCAGTTAGTGTGCAGCAGTGACTCTGCTGACAAAGACACCTGGAATCTGGAAGTCAAAAATGCTGGCAGAGGTCCGCATCTTTCTGCAAGGACCAGCCAGTTACAGTAATCCCCCAGTGCACTGCACATCACAGAGGTCCGCACCTTGCTGCAAGGACCAGCAGGTTACAGTAATCCCCCAGTGCACTGCACATCACAGGATGTTAAGCTACAGATTGTATTTGACAGGACATGTGTCAGGTGCCAGGCACTGGGTACACTGAAGGCAGAACCCCACCTTCCCACTCTCCAGGTTGCAGACTCCTCCGGGATCTTCCAAGGGTTAAGTCAAGGTGAATAGAATGAGAAGGCTAAAATAAGCCTATTTATAAATAATTTACATCTGATTTCTCTGTAGCTACATGGGGCAGGCCACTCACAAGCAGGTTTTGACTTTCATTCAGTCATGAAGGTCACCAAGTCTTGATTTTGTTTTCTTGGCATCATTTCCTGTCTGGAGGCAGTCAGTGATGACCCTCCCCCAAACCCTCCTCTGCAAAGCCAGCCACCACATGCCCACCACCCACGTAGGCAGCTACTTCTTCCTCTGCGTGACTGGAGATTCACACTGACTTAACGTTTACAGCTTCAGGAAGGATCTACCACCGTTGTTGGTTATGGGAAGGAGTGTCAATTCTTCACAAATTGCCTGTGCTCCACCCATGCGCCTGTGAGCAAAGCCAGCTGAACTCACCGGGTTCCCCCAAACCAAAAAGACAAAGTAGAAGAGGGGGAGTAGGAGGGGCCCAGGGAGCATCATGGGTAAATATGATGTAAATTCGTTATGTTCGCTCATAGAAACATCATAAGGAAGCCCATTATTGTGTATAATTGTCATTCGCTGATAAAAACTTTAAAAACGGGACATAGTGGCTGGGCCAGGAGTCCGGCACTGAAATAGACTCCTGCACAGTGTCAGAGACTCTGTGTTTGACCCCTAGAAAGAAAAAAACCAGTATTCTAGGACTTTGAGCCATTTTATTATCATCTTGGACATTCTCCCCTATTTTTAATAAACTGTTGAAAGCTAAATGAAAGAAAATGGTACAACATTCATCTTGACTTGAGGCCTTAGCTACAGAGAAGATTCCTGAAAGAATTTCGTTTTAAAGATATAAAATGTGGTTGTTGAAATAGGATATTGACTCGGGCCTGTGACTGATAGGAACCTGAGGCAGCAGAAGCATTAAATGGGGAAGAATCCAAGCCAAGCCAAGGGAGAGACGGTGTGGGAGCCGGCACGCAGCTTAGCACAGAGACCAGAGCACAACAGCTACTCAGAGAGAACTATGGGCGCAGAGTGGATTCCAGGGGCTCACCTGGACATGGAGGGCGACACGGAGGAATATAAACATGGGTGAGGTGTGTGGCATTTCCTCTAATCCTGACAAAAGTCCAACGATTGACATTTGTTTGCAGCCACACTACCTGAAGGTACCCAATCTTATCTGACCTCCGAAGCGAAGCAATGTCTAGCCTGGTGCCCGGATGGTAGAGTTATTGTCTATATTTTATAGACACTGCAATTGTGTCTGAAAAAATTGAGCAGCTTCTCCCGGATCCTATAATTAAGTGGTGTCTCCAGAATTCAGCTCAATTTGTTTGACGTTTCACAATTTTAAAAATGAAGCAGAGGAAATATGATAACCTGACTTGCTAATAAAAAATGGGAAGTTGTTCTCCAAATCAGGTCTCTTAGGTATAATATTGGATTCCACCTGTACCCTAACTTTAGACTTACTGAGTGTCTCTGTTAGTGAACCTGGCTCCCTCTCCCCTCCCATGTAAGCATACCTTTCCTGCCTTCATGTAAACACTTAAGTGCAGTCCAGATTGACTTCCGCCGATGTGTATTAAGGTCCCAGTGAGACTCCTCGGGCGAATGCTGAAAATGAGCTGAAACTCTGACCCCAAGGACACAGAATTGGCTTCCAGAAGAAAGAACAAGAAACAGTTAAAACATAATTAAGGAAAGAAAACAGAGTTCTTTAGACTTACAGACATGAACTCCGCCAACTGTTCCTTACCCAGGGCCACGTGGCCTCCTTCTTGGGAGAAATAAATGCCTTTCTCCAAAGAGCCACCTGAGCAAGGAGATACCCCAAACCTTGCTGAGGGAGAGTCCAGGAGTTTTGAGTTCAACCGGAAGTTCCTCAAGCACCCTACAAAGCTGTGTTGGGGGAGGCTCTGTAATGAAGCAGAGGATCAAACGTTCATAGCGTGTAACTCCCAGAAAAGCCATCGTGAAGGGCATGCAGCCTGCCAGAGAACTGGGGGGCGTTTGGAGGCAGCTCTGAACCAAACGCTGGGGGTGGGGTGGAAGTTGCTAGTCTGTGCTCAACTAAGAACAAAGAGGGTCAACATGACTCTGGCTCACACAGACTGAGCTGCAACACAAGGAGAATTCCGCCTCACAGTTTATACATCTCACCATTCTCTGTAGGTGTGAACCGTTTCTTAGGGTTTTGTGAGCCAGCGTGATAACTTAATTCCAGGCAGCTGACTGAAAAATGGGGCCAAAATGTTCCCAAAATAATGAAGTGCAGGATGGCTCTCTATATTTTAGGCTTGGTACACTACCAACAAGCCAGGAAGGCCACAGAGGTCAAAGGAGATACCGTGTACCTCATCCACACCTGCCTGAAGCGGGCCTGGAACAAGAGCTCCCAGTCTGGATCTGGGTTTATGACGGTTCACAATACCTTGTGGTATACAGCAGATGCTCACTGTGTGCACATCCCACCCTCCAGGAGAAGAACCACAGCACATTCGCCAAATCCACAAAACATTCCTGAAATCCCCAATTTTTACAGGTAATTTTAAGGGAGCGTGGCGACCTGAGAGATGTGTGTGGTGAGGCGGCAAGTGGCCCGCAAGCCCTCCTCAGAAATGAGTCTCTATGACGGTTAATGTCGTCACCTTGACAGGACCTGGAACCACCTAATAGATAAGCCACTGGGCATTCCTGTGAGGGAGTTTCTGGATTGGTAACTGAGGTTGATCCACCGTAGATGTAGGGGGCACCGTCGCATGGGCTGAGGTCTTCACCCAGTGGAAGCCCAGCTCTTTCACTGTTCATCTCCATGTCTAGCTGTGCATACATCTAGTTGCGGGTGCATCTAGCTGTGAGTGCGTCTAGTTGTGCATACATCTAGCTGCGGGTGTGTCTAGCTGCGGGTGCGATGTATAGTCATCTCCACTCTTGCCACTACTACAACTGCACTGGAGAACTGGGAGCCAAGATAAGCCCTCCCTTCCCTATGCTACTGTCATATTGTCAGGCATTTTCCCCAGCGATGAGGTAGTGCCTAACACATTTCCTCACATTTATTGTGCTACACAGACGTATTCTGTATCTGAAACCATGTGCAGACACCACAGGCCTGACTGTGACCCAACAGCCAAACCCAAGGCTGTCTGCAGTTCTGCTGCTTAGCACTCTACCGGATTTTATATTCTTACTGTTGGAATCTTAAGGGTCCCAAAGGCCACGCTAAAAGCCTGCCTATGGCATTACTGGAAGGTTGTGCACCCTTCAGGAGGCAATGGCGGTCATTGCTGGCATGCTCACCCAAGGGGGATGGGATCTTGGTTCTCACCTCACTTTTTTGCTTCCTGACCAAGGCAAGTAGCTTTGCCCATTAGACCTTCCCTGCTGTGATGCCCTGCCTTGCCACAGGCCCAAAGCATCAGGGCCAAGTGACCATGTCACAGGAAAATCCACTACGCTGTATATCAACTGAAAGTCCTTTAAATTGAACACTGTAAATAGACGCTGCTGTCTGCCCCCACTTAGGAAGCTAGGTGTGATTAATGAGGGTTAATAATAAGAGAACTTATCAGAATCAAAAGAATGCCCTAATCACACCCTGAATAACCTGTGACTTTCCTGAGAGAAAAATGGGTTTAGAGGTTGGAGCAAAGTCACTGTTAACAGTAAGGAGCCCTGAGTGTATGCCATAGACACCATAAGCCTATTATAGAAATGTGGCATGCAGTATTTGTGATGGACATTCAAAATGACTGCATACATAGTACCAAACCATTCTTTATTCCTTGCTGTGGCTTTGGTACAAAGAATGGGCCAGACCTACCCCAGCTCTGACCGGGTCACCCTGCAACACTAAGGTCTAAGCTGGTGGACAATGCCTGCTTTACTTACATCCTTTTCCAGGCCCAGATTCGAGCCCGGGCCCTTTCCTAGCTCACTGCAAGCGAACATCACACCAGAGAGCGCCCTCAACTCTTGAGGAAGCGCCAAAAACTACATCTGGGTAAAGGATAGCTCCCAGGCCTGAGCTCTCACGGTACCATGACCTGAAATGGCACAGCCAAGGTCAGGGACGTAGGGCATCCCTGGTGCAGTTGGCACTTTGGCAGAGTGAGAGAGAGACAGGGAGAGAGCAAGCAAGAGGGCTGCGGCCCTTTAAACGTGACAAGGACAGTGAACCGTAGCTCCTCTTGGGTGTCAGGGGACGCTCAGCTGTCACACAGCCACGGTCCCTAGTTTGAGTCTTGAGCCAACGCCGTCACTTCAGGGAAGAACGGTGTGATGCGTGTGGTGTGAAGATCTCCTCTGTGTTTTCCATCTGGGCTAGCAATCCGGCCCAGGCCCGAGCCCCAGCAAGCACAGTGTCTACTGCAAACACACCTTCCACGTCTTCAAGTCTCTTGGGGGCCCTCTGACTAGAAAAGGGAACGCACTTGGCTTTGTGCCAATGCTAATAGGTTTCAACACCTCTTGACTTGTTCGCAAGCTCCGCTCTCCACAAGAGCAAGCACAGGCCAAGCCACCTCCCCGGACTTTAATGATGCTGCCCCCTGTCCAAGTACTCATTTGTGTGGTTATTTGCTATTTATGATACAGACATTGGGTTTCCATTTATGAAAGAGAAGTGGCCCTTTAAAGTACATTTTGATTCAACAGCGAGGTGAAAGGCAGCGAAGTAGGAAGTACATGCTTTGGCTCCGGTTTGGCAAAGGTGGCAGAGACTGCCAACGCTTGGGACACATTGTCTTAACCCGAAACCTCTGCCTCAGGCTGGAGACGTGGCTCAGTGGTCAAGACACTGGCCATTCTTCCAGAGGACTAGGTGTAATTCCCAGCACCCAGATGGCCGCTCATAACCTTTTCTAACCCCAGTCTCTGGGGGATCTGACGTACTCTTCTGACCTCCACAGGCACCAGGCACACATGTGGTGCACAGACATGCATGCAAACACAATATCCACACACAAAATAACAAATCAACAAACACACACCTTTCCCTGGAAGAGAAGCTAAGAGAGTCATGTTTCTTCTTAAATGTTCTTAAAGAACACCATGACACTTCTTTTTTTTTTTTTTTTTTTTTTTTTTTTTGGTTTTTCGAGACAGGGTTTCTCTGTGTAGCTTTGCGCCTTTCCTGGGACTCACTTGGTAGCCCAGGCTGGCCTCGAACTCACAGAGATCCGCCTGGCTCTGCCTCCTGAGTGCTGGGATTAAAGGCGTGGGCCACCACCATGACACTTCTTAAATGCTTGTATCTCAGTCTGGTCCTTATACACAGGCCCGAGAATGCAGAGTGGGCACTTCCTTTGTGGGTTGAGAACATTAAATATGTCAAACAATTATTTAAAGGATGTTGAAGTATTAAATGTCTTACGTGATAACAGCTATAATGAGAAATATTTTTTTTCTAGCTTTACCTTCAACTTCCTTGATGGTGACAAGCCCAGGTAAACCTGTGCCCTGGGGCTGATGGTAGAATTTCCAGGCAAGCTGCCTTCCTGGGCCCTTAGCCCATCCACAAGCAAGCGCGCCTTCCCTCCACTTTGTCCAAACGCCACCTTCAGAATGAAGAAAAGAATCAAAGGTTTACCTCTGTTAATTACGGCCATATTTCACTAGCGGTCATAGAAAACTTTTAAAAAGGTTCTTCTACCCTTGAGTAGCTTTACAAGGAGAGAAAGGTCTTTTCTTGTTTATTATTGTGACCCTTGTTTTGAGATGATGTCAGAGACCGAACAGCTGTGATGGAAGCAGAATTCAATAAAGAGCTGCTTGAAAGTGGCGGAATCGCAGACACAGGGGTCAGGAATGTAAACAGAGGAGGGGTAACCAAGAGCACAGGCTGCCATGAGGGTCAGAACAGCCGCGGAGCTGAGGGCGGGGCAAGCCAGGGCCAGGCTCAGGGAAGCAGGAGTGCGAGCATTGTGTCTGAATCCTTGTCTGCTCTCTCCGTGGTGGTGGCGCTTTCACTAAGGACTCCCAGTCCAGTGCCATCAGTGGAGGTCTAAACTGGGCCCAACAACTAACTAACTAACTAACTAACTAACTAACTAACTAACTAACTAACTCTCTCTCTCTCTCCCTCTTCCTCCTCCTCCTCCCTCCCTGCCCTGCCACTAGCCCAAGGACCTGGCCAAATCATGGAGGCCACACTGGCTCCTCCACCTGCGACCGGACAGCTGTGCCCCTGCTCTTCTTTCTGCATCCACCCTCCACACCACGGCCCCCCACTCCTCCACACCACAGCCCCCCACTCCACACCACGACCCACCCCCCCCCGACTCCTCACCATGGCCTTTCCAGATGAGGACAACAACATCTGTCTGCTTTCCCTACTTCCGTTCTTGCCCTGGTCTAGATCCTTCAGCCAAAGAGACTCTGGAAGAAGTCACTATATTCCTGTGTCTGTGCCTTACCAGTTTAAGAGGCTTCCAAAGCTTCAGAGACACTTGTAATAGAACCCAGAGGCCAAGCTGGCTGTAGTGACATGCATGTGCCTGGTACTCTTAGCCACTTGGGCTGATGCAGGAGGATCACAAGCTCTAGGTCAGTCTAGGTTACCTAGTGAGTTCCAAGACAGCCTGGGTTATACAGTGAGATCCTATCCCATAAATAAATAAAAACAGCCAGGCCTGAAGGCACAGCTTGGTGATCCCAGCTGTCTGGAGACTGTGGTGGGAGGGCACAGAGTCAAGGTCAGCATAAGCATCTGAGCCCCTATAACTTCATGGCAGAGTGCTTACCTAGGTCTAGGAGGCCCTAGATTCAGTTCCTAGCATGTCTACAATACATACATAAATGCATACATACACACAGCCAGCAATATCCTAAACCCTTAGTTTGGGCTTTGAAGCTTTAAGCTATCTGATTCCTGTCCACCCTACGCCTCCAATCCCGCCCCTTATAATGTGGTCTGCTCACTGAGCTAACTCTGGTTCTAGTCCCATGATGTCATGTGGTGGTTGCCCTCGCCCCCCCTCCAGAAGCCTTTTCCTGATGACTTTAACAAAAATAGCATCTCCACTCTACTTCCCTGTGGTCTAGCCAGTCTAACACTTTCCAAAAGACTAGTATCTGACATTACAGTCAGGAGGCTTGTTCATGTGTTCCAAGAGAGCCGCCCATTGAATATTTGTTGAATATTAATGAGTGGAACTCATCAGGTCACGCAGGTTTTCTGATTAACAGTTCCATCATTAGAAAAACATGGCTTCCTTTTCTAGTGTATACTTTTAACTCAACTAGAGTCGGGATGCAAGGGATGCAGTGAGAGACGGCATTCTGCTTGTGCTGTGAGAAAGAATACCAGGTACAGAGAGAGGAGCCTGGAGCCCAGAACTGGTTCTGAGAAGCGGTCCAGTGTGCAGAGATGGGAAATAGGCTGGGGAGCCATGCAGCCCAGGTAGTTCGAGAGGAAATCACAAAATTAATGGTTGAAGTCTACCTTGACATTGACATTCAGGCTGCCATCCACACATGGTGCATGCATTGTGACAGACTTTGTCCCAAGATGCTGGGTGTCCAGTGGCCCTACCCACCCAGACTCTGCCTGTACACATGCAAGGGCTCCTGGGAATAACTCTGGACTTTTCCTGTTGGGTCCTGATACAGTAGATTCAGGACCATCTGGAAGTACAGACTGGATCCGGGATCCCTTATCTGAAATGCTTGGTACCATAAGTGTTATAGTCTGTTTTCTGCTTTCAGAATGTTCATATATACATAATGAGATATCTTAGGATGGGACTCAAGTCTAAACACAAAATTCATTCATGTTCAATATATATAAACAGAAAGAGAATCTATATATTTAGTATTTTGATTATAATCTGTTATAAGAGACTGGGCATGAAAATTTCTATTTGAGGTACTGTCTTTGCTCAAAATGTTTGGGACATTGGACCATTTTGGGCTTGGGGTTATTTCCAGATGCTCAACCCATTTTCACACAGTCCCAGCTCTCACCGTGTGCCACTTCCCATCATGGTATTTCTTCTTGCTCCTGAGCCTCAGTCTCTTCCCTTCTGCTCCCAAAGCAAAGATGACATGCCCTTCTGAGAGATAAAGAGCCATGAAGGAGTTCTTGGTGCCTGTGTAAAACACCAGCCCTTTGGAGGAGGTTGTCTGTATGTCCACAGAAAACTGTGACCTGTGGATAAAGAAAGAGACAGGGACAAGGACTGGGCATGCTGGCCTATAGTCCCAGGTTTCAGGAGCCAGGGGCAGGAGGATTACAAGTTTGAGGCCAACCTGGGCTCTCTAGACATTTTCAGGTAACAGCAGTAAGATCTTTGCTCAAATAAGGAAGGAAGTATGTGAATAAATATAAAAATAAAGGGAAAGAAATAGGCAGTGGAGGGATATAGATGCCTTCAGTTTCCTGCACCTCAGAAGAGGAGTAGGGGTGAGCCCACTCCCAAAGACACAGGGACTTCTGGACGCCAGAGCACACTCGCTGTCAGTAGTTTTCTGGTACAGTTTCCTGACTATGTTGGGGAACTGCACATATTTCCTACAGCGAGCCTAGCTAGTGGAAAAGTCCTAGCATGTGGCAAAAGGAACATGCTGGAACTTTAAAAATCAACATTAAAAATATGGTAAAATCACATGACCTAAAATTGACCATCTTCGCCTCTTTTGAGTGTCCAGTTCATTAGGGTTGGTTAATTCGTAACGTTGCCCCAAACCATCTCCACAGCCCCTGTGTGTGTGAAACACACGTCCTAGCCAATAGTTCTACTCTGTTTGCTGAGGGTCTGGCTACCGCTCCTCCACTTCTGTCTCCCGGCCCTGACTGCTCTTGGTACCTCATGCAAGCGGAACCACACGGTTTGTCTTTTGGTGGATGGCTTAGCTTCCTCACTAACACAGAGTGTTGAGAGCCGATGAACGTGCTTTCCATTCGTGTGCGTTCATGTGGAGGAGGGTGGCAGGAGGAACAGGGACAGCCTGGCTAATGACAGTGTGGCTTGGACATCAGACGAGCACTTTGTATGGGACATATTTAACACAAAGGCACAGGAGTACGGATTCACCTTCTCCTGCTCCCCTCTTTTCTCTGACCAACCCCCCAGACCTCAACTGTCCTGGAAGAGGAATTGCAAAATATTCTTGAGAGCCAGCAGTAATTTACATGATGGCTTCATATCATTTCCAAACCAAGCCAAGCAAACTTTACTTTATATGAAGATTCCTATCCATCCATCCATCAAAACCATTCAAGAAACATTTATTAAGAGTTCAGTGTGTAGAAGGCACTGTGCTGGGCCCTGGGGATACAGCCATAGAATTTTGTTTCTTGAACTATCTATGGTGCATGGGACCACCAACAAGTTCACTGAGGTACAAGCATGAAAAGGCAGTAGAGAGGCAGGAGTCAACTAGATATCTGTACTCACTCCATGGGGTTCATGTCTAATACCCCCAGGAGGACAGAGACCAGGGTTATCTTGCTATTGTAGCTGTATGGGTAGTTTCTACTACACAGTACACATTCAACAAATAGCAATGAGATCGAGTTAAGGAGGAAATGAATAATTCAGGAGTAGAATCCGGAGGTAGAAGACATTAGACTGTTAATTCTCTGCTTCTCAACATTGTGAGTCTAAGATGCATATTTGTTCATCAGATGAACAGGTTTCCTAGAGGGCAACATTCTTCAAGATGAAAAAGAACCCGTATTTGTTAAATGAAATTGCCCAGATGGCCCATGGCTCCATATTTCTCCTGACGTGTCTGGTCTCCTGTGCCAACTTAAAAGAATATTGGGATGCACTCCAGAGCACACAGCACTTGCATACGTGGGCGCAGTGATTGGACTTGACATTCGCTTTCCAGAACTGTTTCTTAAGGCAGTCTTCCGCAGAAAAGACTAACATTTCAAAAAGGCAGCAGCACATTTGCATCCCAGACTATGGCAGAGCAGCTGTGAGTCCTCACTGCTGAGGGGAGGTTGGGGAGAGCAAGAGCAAGTCACATATTCACTGCAGGGTTCAAGTGATGGCGCCCTTTACGGGACGGTGAAAACAGCTAAGATGCAAATGATAATGAGGACAACAGCTCACAGCAGAGCAGGCAGCTTCCTGAAGGCAGAACTGTTAAAACATTTGGGACTGGGGTAGCTTAGGATTGCACACACTAGTGTGACAGCTCATCTTGACTGCCAACTTCACAGGACTTAGAGACACACCCTGCAGCAGTCAGCAAGGGGTCTTCCAGAGAGGTTTAACTGGATGTGGCAGCACCAGGGCTGGGATCCCTGACTAAATGAAAAGGAGAACGTGAGTATGCATTAGCTGCCCATCTCTCTGCTTCCTACTGTGGATGTAATGTGACCTCACATTCCTGCTGCTTTCTCTGCCACAGTGGACTGTACCCTCAAACCATGAGTCAAATGACCGTTCATTCTTAAGTTGCTTTTGCTACAGAGATGAGAAAAATAACCAATATTGTAATGATCAGCTTTCTACCCCCTACCCCCACTTCACCTTTCAAAATGCTACCTGGATGAGAAAGCATCAGGGTTGACTGTGAGCAGGCCACTATGCTGAATGTATGAAGGGAGAAAATGCTGAGGGCAGGAGGCGGTGGGAGAGGGGGGGGGGGGGGGGGGGGCAGAGCTGGGGGGGAGGTGGGCGGTGGGCAGGGGGGGGGCGGAGCGGTGGGGCAGGAGGCGGTGGGGAGAGTGGGGGGAGGAGGCGGGGGGAGAGTTGGGGGGCAGGACGGCGGTGGGAGAGAGTGGGGGGGCAGGAGGCTGGTGGGAGAGTTGGGGGAGGAGGCGGTGGGAGAGTGGGAGGAGGGGAGGAGGCGGTGGGGAGAGTGGGGGGAGGAGGCGTGGGGAGAGGGGGGGGCAGGAGGGCCGGTGGGGAGAGTGGGGGCAGGAGGCGGTGGGGAGAGCGGGGGGGGGGCAGGAGGCGGTGGGGAGAGTGGGGGGGTCAGGAGTTGGTGGGAAGCCGGGACAGTCAGGGCGGCATCTGCAGATTAAGAGAGGGATCGTTGTCATTAAGGTCAGCCTGGCCAAGGGAGCAGGGCTAGACAATGGAGCCTCCCTTCCCAGAAGTGATGACGTCATTAGAGAAGGGCCAACTGAAGGACATCCTGCCTCCTCCTGCTCTGGTCTTCTACAAGTTGAGTTTCTGCAAATGACAAGTTCTGAGTCTTTCCATGGGGTCACTGCTTGCTCAGGCTTTTCCTTCAGATTATTCTGACTGTCACATCTGTGAGTCATCCTGTGGCTGAGTGGACTTCCAAGGGCCAGTATCCTGTCAAACTATTAACCTGTTCCCATAGTCAGGAAATCAGTATTAACCCCTTTTAACCAATGAGAAAATAGAGGCTAGAGAGAGATGTACCATTAGCTAAAATGTCAGGCACACTGAGAAGGGAAATACAGATGTAGAAAGACACACTGTTTTGAAGGTCACAAAGATATATCAATTTCGAGAAGGCTTGTGACAGGCACAGGGTAGTCCCCAATTGTCATATTTTTTGGATCTGCTGAATGTGGCAGGCATGACAGAACATAGACCCTTCCGAGGTGATTTCTGCTTCTGGGGACCCCGCAGGACTAGATGGCTTCCTCAGGTAGCGCTGCAGGCTGACGCCCATTCTCCATAGTGGCCCTATCCCAGACTCAGGCTCTCCCAGCCTGTGCCTGCCTGCCCCCCTCTCCCACCTTTCACTTCCATACTAAACCCCTGCCTCTCCAGACCCATCTCGACATCCATATCACAGAGAAGTGAGCTAGCGTATGACGCAGCCAGTGTGTGGCTAAGCGCAGGCTGAGAACCAAGAGTTCAAGCCAGTCTTTTTGACCCCTGGGCCCTTCTGCCGCTGTTTAAAAAATGAAAGTCTGAAGAAATCGCTGGCATCCATGTTTCCTTCAAGACACCCAAAAAGGACAAAATGTTCGTCTCTCCTTTCTTCTGACATCATTAGCTAAAAGCATTCTCTAGGAATGTTCCATCTGCACCAAGGCTACCTAAGAGAACAATTTCCCTTTCAATACACAGTGCAAGAAGAAAGGTGATTTATCACATAAATAATAACTAGCTTTGGGGGTGGGGCAGCAGCCTTATTTTTAGAACACCATCAATTCTCAGCCAGAGCTGAGCTTATTGTTTGGGCCCTGAGCAGCAGCAGTGGCGGCGGCAGCAGTCACATTTCCATTCCAGCTGTACAGGGGAGAGAACACGAGGGCCCCCACTCTGTCCTATGCAGGCTACGGTCTCCAGCAAACTGACAGCACCCCCTTCATGAGCGTGGTGTCCTGGGGAACAGACTTTCCTGGGAGAGGTGGGAAAGTGGGCTCTGATTTGGCACTGAATGGAACAAGAAAAAAAATTTTTTTAAAGAGAAAGAGTAAAAAAAGGGAAAGGAGAAATACCTGGGTTTCAGCAGCTCCTGAGGAAGCTTGAATAGCAAGTGGCTGGTGGGACTGTCCCCAAACCGGAGGGCTCTGTGGCTGGCCTGGGCGTTAAGAGGGGGCAGGCAGGCCTTCCCATCTTGCCATGCCTCCATGCTCCTTGGGGAGGCCTGAGGTGCGTCCTGCAACAGCTGTGGGGGAGAGCGAAGGGGAGACGATGAGGAAGATGAGGGGCCAGTGGGGCAGCTGGAGGGCGGCGTGCTCGCCTGGCCAGCGCTCAGGTGTCACCCCGGCGTCTACGCGATGAAGCCAGCAGAGAAACAGAAGACTCAGCAAATGACCCCCAGGGGACTCCCCCAAGAGTCCTTCCAGGGGGCCACTCGGGGGAGACAAAGAGGAAGGTGCACACCTAGTCTCAGCTTCGTTACTCTCCTGCACACGCACCCAGCACCGTTCAGTGCCCCAGTGTGGCTGTAGCTTGGGGCCTTTTACCTTCAGGACGTTATGAAGGGGGCTGGAAGACACAGCTTTGGAGAATCCAAACATCCCTTTTCTCCTATTTCCTTTCTGGGGAGAGTACATGTTCCTCATGCCTTATACAAGTCTTCCTCTTTAGGGGAAACCGCCAAATCTGGAGCCTGCAGGGATCCAGCATTCCATCCCATCATGGACCACCAGAAGAAACAAGTGTTCTCAGCGACACCCATTAGGAGGCATCTACAGCCAGAGTAGGACACAGAGCCAAAACCTGCCACCTCCCCTGCCAGGCAGTCCCCTTGGGCTTCTGTATCAGGGCAAGTAAGAGGCTGAGAGAAGGGGCAGAGAGCAAGGGCCCTGGACCTGTCCTCACTGCCGTCAGCACTGACCGGGGCACAGTAATCTGTCTATGGTGGAGAGCGCTTTCAATGCTTGAGCGTTAGCTAAGAAGTTGAGTCTCCAGATTGCCTCCTTTCCTCACATCAGAGTCCAGGTTCTGGTGTCCAGGTCTGGACCACAGGACTCAGAGCTCAATGGGGATCTCCGGAACTCGAGTGAAAGCTGAGGATTTGTCCTGCTAAGGGTTGGTTCAGGAATGAACATGTGACCCTTGCTCTTGGACATGATTCTCAAGGAGAAGTTGTTGGGAAGAGCTGTCCTGGCAGAGAAAAGCCCCGGCAGAGTCCGTTGTTCCTCTGCTGGACACTGCTCAGCAAGTGCTTCTCAGAGCCAGCCAGGATGAAGCAGAGAGAGCTGGGGTCGAGCTCCATGTTCCGCCTACCACTGAACGGCCTCCTAGGTGGGATCCCAGCTCCATTTCAGCCGCTGTGAGAAAACACTCTGACAAAAGCGACTTAGAAGAGAAAGTGGACATCGAGGCAGGCACCTGAAGCAGCTAATCATATCAGCCCCAGTCAGGAGCAGAGAGAAATGCATGCAAGCATCTTTACAGCTAATCATATCAGCCCCAGTCAGGAGCATGTTTACAGCTAGCTTTCCCCGCTCAAACACAGTCCAGGCTCCCACGCCAGGGAACAGCGCCCCCACTTTCCGGCTGCTTCTCCCCACACCAGCGAAGGCAATCAAGATAATGCCCGCAGACACATCCCCAAGTCAACCTGATCTGTTCAATCCTTCACTGAGACTTTCTCCTCAGGTGATTCTAAATTGTGTCAAGTTGACAAACAAGCCTTCACAGGTCGAACTGTTGTCCTCGTGAAAGCCATTTGCAAGGAATCTTTGGGAGCCATCAGTAAAGAACTCCCCTGAAACCTCCTTCATAGTCGGGTGTTCCTTTCCAGCCTGATCCCAGACAGATATGGTGCCAGAGTGTACACTTCATACCAGCTGTCTGTACAGCCAAAGCCAGGCCTGTTGGCATAGGCCTGCAAGTTACTCTAGAACTGAGAGAGGAGGACAGCAAGTTCAAAGCCAGTCTAGGCAACTAAGGTAGACATGGTCTCTAAATGAAAGTAATGGAGAGTTAGGGATTATTCCAGAGATGGGATGCTTGTCTAGTGGAACACACACACACACACACACACACCATACACACACACACCATACACACACAACACAAACAAACACAGATTCAGGGCTGCAGAGGGGGATAGACTACCATATAAAAGCAGCCCAAGCTTGCACACTGTTGGAGATGTTCAATCACACCCATCAGAACTCTAAGTGAACTGCTGAATCCAGAGCTATGCTGGGTCCTCTTGAGAACAGAACCCAGCCTGAGGCCTGCCTGGGATCACTCCAGCAGGCCCTACTGCCTCCTAGGAACCCTCCTAGGGTTCCTTGTCTGTCAATAAGCTCCCTCTGACACCGTTAACTCCTCCGTTCTCTCATCATCCTTGAAGGACCCAGGCTCAGCACCACGGCCTCTGTGGACACCTGCCCTCTCCTTCTTCCATGCATCACCCGTGTCCTCCTGCTGAGCTCTGTGATGGACTTCGTTTCTTTGCTTCTTTCCTCACATCTGGTTTCTCTGCCCTGGGAACAGCCCTGCTCTTGCCCGGATGGCTGTAGTAACTCGCTATCTCGACTCCTTGTGTTTATGATTTTCCTACGACATGTCATCGTAAAGCTTGCTGCTAGCCTACTGTGCTTTGATCTCCTAAGCAGCTTGAAGAACTCCTTCAGTAGCTCTACACCAGCAATGGAAAACGTCCAAGTCACGTATGTCACCAGCCTGACCTGGCATCGGGGGGATTCGCGTCCCTCCCTCAGCCTCCTTTCTCTATCACATTTCCCAATGTTTATCAAGTTTTTCAAGCCAGTAGAGACTTGAAGAGCAAATTCACTAGGGTGATACTATGCTTAATGAGAATTCTGGGTCTATCATTTACTGACCAGGTATTATTGGAAAAGCTTATAAACAAAACAAAACAAAACAAAAAAACCACTAATCTGAAACCTGACATCTGGACCTGTCCAGTTTTCACTTCCTTCTGCTTTCCGAGGAGTGTGGTGTGAGCAGATCACCATAAGCCTTGTTCTCTCTCCATTGCCAAGCTATACACAGCAGAAATAATATAGTTTATCTAATCTGGAGCTTGTGCAGAAGAAGGAAAAGTTAGACAATACATTCACTAATGCCTCTCAGAACAACGCCCCCCACTACTCTCTACCTGTCTAGGCCCCCTAAGAGATACCAACAGTTTCCCACCAATTCTCTCTGCCTGCATGACCTGCAGGTACCCGTCACTCAACATGCCACAAACTCCTCTGTCCCTTCTCTTTCTCTCCAAATGCCTGTCCCCCATCTTCACAAAAGTCTCTAGCATCACCATGTAGTCTACAATCTAGACTGGACTAGGATTTTTCTGCTTCTCCCTGCTCTCCCAAATACAATTATTGTCTGAGCTTAACACTCTCTACCTTCTGAGTAATAGTGGAGTCCCTTCCCTCCTCACCAGCTCCACCTCCAACCTACTGACTCCTCACAGCTCCACCCCCATCCTGCTGACTTAGTCCCAGTAGCTACCAGCCTAGAACAAACAAAATACATGACTTCAGAAGGGGCGATTCTAAAGGCAGTATTGTCATCATAGTAAGATAACAGTCCCCAAGTATCCATGAAGTGAATTGTTTCTAAGCAGTACAGAACATTTCTTAGTCAGTATTGCCTGTTAATAACCACCACGTGGCTGGGGAATATAGCTGGATGAGGAGCAAATGGTCATTGTTAATGAGCACTGTGGCTGAGCTGGAGCAGCATGCTCTACTTGGTCAAAAACTAGTGCTCAAGTACTGAGCTCTCCCTGCAGCCCAGCAGCTTGCTCTTAGAGGGCACAGCCCCATTGTCCACCTTCTGTTCATAGCATAAATTGCTCATCTGTCCAGACCTGAGCCTCCTTCTATGTACGATGTGGCTAGTGATATAAGAACATGTACCCACGCCTTAGCAAAGTGCCTGGTAGATCAAGGCTGCGTGTTCTTCTTATTGTGACCTCAGTTACACTCTGTTGATCAAGCTCAGAGCAAGGCTTGTGTTTAATTAATGACAATGATCACACTCTTCCTTGTTAGCAACATGACTTCCTTTTGGTCTCTGCAAGACATGAGAATCTCCCGGAGGTCCCTGCCAGGTACTCAGACCCTCTTCAGATGCCTCTGATCTAAGTGGTCATTGAGCATTGTGATTTGAAAACTCCTTGCCTGTTTAAAATACACAGTCCAAGCTAAGCTACTCTGGCTTTGACAAAGCTTGGGTGAATATGTAACCTTGTCATAGAGGGTGCACCAAGGGCAGAGGGGATATTTGTGGGCACGTATGTAAGAAGGGGCATAGCTCCCCTAGTCTTGAGAAAATCACCAGACCTGCTATCAATACATGAAAGTATATAAAAGCAAGGAATCAGCCACAGAAATTCCGACCGCCAAATTAAGGTCTGTTAGCAGTTAGGCAGGTAGCTTTAGGGGCAATGATCTTGGCTTAGGCAAGGGTTGAAGAGTGAGCTGTTGTACCTTTAAATGCCAGTAAGGGTCCTTTGGGGGCTTTTATTTGTTTCAGATAAGGCCTTTGTGATTGTGGTGGTTTGAAAGAAAATGGCGCCCAAAGAGAGTGGCACTATTAGGAGGTGTGGCCTTGTGGCAAAGGTGTGGTCTTGTTGGAGGAAGTGTGTCACTGTGGAGGTGGGCTTTGATGTCTTATACATGCTCAAGATACTACCCAGTGTGTCAGACCACTTCCTGTTGCCTGTCAGATGTAGGACTCTCAGCTACTTCTCCAGCACCATGTCTGCCTGCACACAACCATATCCACCATGATGATAACGCACTGAACCTCTGAACTGTAAGTGAGCCACCCCAATTAAATGTTTTTTCTTCATTTAAGTGTTGCTGTGGAGATGGTGCCTCTTCACAACGATAGAAACCCTAAGACAGATGATTATCTTTAAATGTCAACTTGACACAACCTCAAATCACAGGAGAAAAGTCTTAATGAGGGATTGTCTAAAGTGGGTCTGTCCGTGGGCACAACTACGGGAAATCATATTGCTAACTGATGGAGGAAGATGCAGGCCACTGTGGGTGACCTCATTCCCTAGGCAGAGAGCCCTAACTTGTGTATGAGTGGAGAACTCTAGCTGATCACAAGCAAGCAAGTGAGCAAGCATGCATTCATTTCTCTCTGCTCTTGACTGTGGAGGTGATGTGACCAGCTGTTTCAAGTTCCTGCCTCAACTTCCCAACAATGATGGGACTGTAACCTGAAATTTTAAGATGAAATACATCCCTTTCTCCCATGAGTGGCTTTTTATCACAGTGACAGAAATGAAACTAAGTAATCCCTGCAAAGCAGACTGCAAGGAGCTGGTTTAATACAGCTAAGACTACATTGCCTCTCCTCCAAGTGACTCAGAGTCAATGCTGCTCAGGATGGTTGCATTATAATGAAAATTCCTCTGCAGAGGGTGTTTCTGTTCTACCAAGTTTGGACAAAGGATATATGAAAAAGTCGCATGATGTCTAACTGAGCATGCTCAAGATTGTACCTCCCCTAATGTGATGGAAATATTTTCTATATGATGTACATCAGTTTCCCAGTGAAAGCCCCATAATTTCTTGGCTTGAGGAGAAGCACTCTTGGAGAATGAGCCTCGATATTCCTATTAGATACAAGTAACAATGCTTCTTTCCTCTCTTGTGCCCCAGTTGGGTCCACTGGTGTTGCACTCACAGAGTGAGCTCACAGCATTCGGTTACAGCCCCACTTCTTTGGAGACTGCAAAAATCACCAAATTCTTATCAAGATACAAGATAAATGTTGAAGAGAAATCACTTTGTCATATTTTTAGTGTATGTGTATGTACATGTTTGTGTATACATGAGCATGTGCGAGCATGGGGAAGTCGAGGCCAACGTCAGTCAGATGCCTTCCCCTGTTGCCCTCCACCTCAATTTTTGAGACAGACTTTCTCACTGAATCTGGAGTTCACCAATCCAGCTGGACTGGCTGGTCAGCGAATCCCAAGGATCTTCACGTCCTCTGTGCCCGGTTACAGATGCATGCTATCACACACGTGCTGGGAATCCGAATTCAAGTCTTCATGTCTCTGCATGACTCTACCACCCTGCTGACTGAGGCATCCCTCAGCCCTGGCTTTGCCATTTTGGTGTCTGTCAACTGGTGCTGATCCTTTGGTGCCACTTCATGGTGGCACTAACCAGCAGAGACTGGGGGATGTGCTCCCCTCTCCCATCATCTCCCCCTAGGCAAGGTCAGGAGAAGTAAAACCCAAGGTAAGGCTTTGACACTTACCTGGTTGACATCGAAGGTTCTGGCCTTGTTAAACCTCTTGGGGCCTTTGAACAGCAGGAGAAAAGGCGGCTTGTTCAAACTGCAGCCTCCCAAGGAGGCATCCCTCTTGGTAGATTTACTGGCCAAATCCAGGACTTGGGGACTCTGTGACAACCTGGAGTGAGGGAAAAATGAAGACTATGACCAAACTCTTGCCTATGGAGGGAGACCCACAAGCAGGCAGAGAGAGCTCGTGGCAAAGGACGTTCTTACTGTCATGATCTCTACATGAACTTTTTCATCTGCGCAAGTCACATATGCAAGATAGAAGGGCTCCAGAAAGTTCTGCGGACTTCAAGTATGGCAGAATACTGGTTTATTCTTTGAAATGGATATCATATAGAAATATAAAATCAAATACGCAGAGAGGGAAGTTACAGACATGGTTCAGCACGGGAATCTGGGTGAACATCAGGACGCCACAGAAGTAGTTTATGGAAAGATCTGTGTGACAGTGCTTGCTTAGAGCTGTGTGTGTTGTCTGGCAGAGGCTGTGAGTACACACCTCCTGTCTTCTCTGTCCCCCCCAACACACGCTCTGCTCCAACCACTGGCCTACAAGCTCAAGAGAGCTGCTTTATCAGCTATGGACAGGAGTGAGAACTGTGCGCCTCATCGTGGTCCAGAAAGTTCATGCCTGCTGGATGGTCGGAGGGATGATGGTGCCATTTTGGAAGGCTGCAAGTTCCAGCCTAAGGTTCCCAGCCAGAGCCAGGACCTTCCTCTGCTACAGTGTTCTGAATCAGAGATAGCAATTAAAGCTTGTATGAGTGGAATCCTGGAGCTCTACTCTTCTGAAAGTCATGGTCAGCACTGTGTGACTGGGTCTCCCCAGAACTGCACAGATCCTCAAAATTCCTTAGCCCTAAAAGTCATGGAGAGCTGATCCAATCAAACTGTACAGTCTTGATTAAAATGAAACCATATAGCATGAATATTTTTTCAACGGCCATGATCTGAAAGTAAATTTTTGTTAGATCTTTTCCAAGGTCTGTGCTGCTAGGAGCTTTTGCTTGTCGGTTTTTAAATGAATTTTGGAAATATGCAGAATGAGAGCCTTGAGAAACACTAAGAAATCTAATCCAGTAACTGGGTTAAGTGTGACAGTGTGCAGGTGGGTGGGCTCTTATTGATAACCACAGAAAAAAGATCCCCCACCTTTGGACAAAAACGTTGCTGATACAACCCTCGAAATAACCGCCTCCCAGACGGAGGGACTGCTGGAGATTCGAGAAGCCAGGGAGCCTTTGGTTCCTTCCCTGAACCTGGTCATCAATGAGGAGTCGGAGGCTGCAAACGGAGAGACACAAGACAAGGGTGAGACTCCTCGCAAAAAACCAAACAGCAACAAAACACCCCCACACTGTGGGCACGATCTACTGACTGACCCAGCCTCAAATCTGTCACCCACGACTAGTCAAATCAGAAACGATTTGAAAGTGCAAAGTATTTTCACACACAACACTTCAGCCAACTAATATATATGTACTGAAAGTATGTATCATAGACATCTGCTCAAGCAATTTTTTAAAAAGGTTTTTTAATTTTTATTTTATTTGTATGTGTTGCCTAAATGCATGTCTGTGCACCATATATGTGCCTAGTATCTGAGGAGCCAAAACCAGGAGTCAGATTTTCTGGAATTGGAGTTAAAAATGGTTGTGAGCCACCATGCAGGTGCTAGGAATTGAACCTGGGTCCTCTGAAAGAGCAGCCAGTGCTCTTAACTACTGAGCCATCTCTCCAGCCCTTCAATGAATTTTTGCAACATGAATATATCAAAATAGTTTGCATTCATAGAAAGATACCAACTTTCCCGGTACCTCAAGAACACAAGTGCCTCGTGTTAATTGTAGTTCCCAGCTTCCCTCTCCCTCCAGGAATAACCACCACTCTGAATTCTGAACCAGTTGATTTGCCTTGTTTTTAAACCCGTGGACACAGAGTCACAGGAGGTCCCTCTCAGATGTGCCTCTCTTCCCCACATTTTTGGAGGCTCACCCATGCCATCCTATATGAAGGTTTGTGATGGCTCCCCCCACGTTTAGGGTGGGTAGTCCATTTTGAATTTTATCTGTCCACACACATCTGACCACTGACTTTACGCTTCAGTCAGGACAGGTGGACAGAACTAGGAACGGGAGAACACGTAGCCAACCAGCGTCAGCACCAGGAAGAGATGCTCTGAGAAGCTATGCTGGAGAACTCTGATGAGCTAGACCCCGGCAGCAGAGGCAGTCCACTCACCCTGAGGTGTCGCTGATTACAGACACGTGATGCAGTAAGCCGTCCCTGTAGGTCTGTGAAGACTTGAAGATGGGGTCTCTGCTGTCCCTGGTGCTCAACTCAATGTGACCATCTTCTAGGGTGACCTGCAGGCTACTTGTCTGAAACCATCCCAGAATACACCACCACCAATTAATGTGCATTTAGAGATGACGAATGAACGATCAGAACTAGGCATAAAGCAGCCAGGGTGTTTTGACCCAGATAGTTGGTCCTTGACTCTTGATCGAAAGATAATTTTAAATAGTTCACCTCCTTGTTTATGAATATAATAATGATATGCAGATTACTTCAACAATGATGAATTTGTCAGTCTTTGTCTAGATCTACTTTTGTTCGGCCCACTTGATTTTCTAACCAGATGCATAGAACATTAAATCACATCTAATTTCCCCCTATTTTTACTTATTTTGATGAAGTTATCTCTATCAGAATCCATTCTCTTCTGCATAAACTTTACAGCAAGGAGTTGATTCATCATCATTCAGAATCTTTTTCCTATGTAAGATAACAACAAGGACTCCTTCTCTGTGATTTTCATAAGTGTTTTATGTTTTGGTCATTATTTCTAAGAAGCCCAACTTTCCAGGTCAAGCTGTGCTCATCCAAACACTGGCAAGACAACTGACTCTTTCTGTCAATGAGTAACTTAAAACCTATCATTAGTGGTCCTTTCAGCTTCATTCAGTTTCTCTGCTATGTCTAATTTCTGACATTTCCCTTAAGATGTGTGTTCTCGGCGAGTTCTTCTCCAGTGCATACTCACAGCCAGAGATGGCTTTGCAGTACTTGTTACCAATGGGATCAACTGTGTTTCCTAAATAACCATTTTTGAACTTGAAAGCAATATCCCTAAGACATTTCTAGAGTTCCTGTACTGTACAGGGTTGCTCTAACTTGTTGCTAATCCAATCCTTCCATCTGCTTTCAACCATTTTGTGGAGGGTGTACCAACTGTACGTACATGTGACAGAGGAAACCAGGATTAGGAATCGTGCTAGGTCTGCGCTGGGGACATGGTTCGGTCAGGAAAATGCTCGCCACACAAGGATGAAGACCTGAGCCCAGTTCCCAGACCCACAGAGAAAAAGCTCGGTGCAGTGGTGTGCGCTCACAATCCCAAGGCTGGGGAGAGGGAGACGGGACGATCTCTAGGGCTGGCTAGGCAGCTTAGCCTATTTGGTGAGCCCTAGGCTGGGGAGAGACCTCCTTGTCTCAAACAAGTGTGCTCACACGTTCATGCACACACACACACACACACACAGAGAGAGAGAGAGAGAGAGAGAGAGAGAGAGAGAGAGAGAGAGAGAGAGAGAGAGAGAGAGAGAGCAAGCGCACAACATTAGGTCAAACTAATGTGCTATCGAGCTTGGGTAGACCACCTCCTGTACTATCTAATGGCACATGTCGTCTCTTTAGCGATCGTTTTAAAAGTCTACAAAAACTGGTAAATAAGACACCGAAAGGTGAGTGACCCTCCTAATGGGCACAGCCACAGAGGCAGCCACTGTCATCCTTTAGATCTGATACAAAATATCCACTGTGGTTGGCAACACTAAAGAAGCAAACCAGAGACCATTATTTATTTTAAAGTCCCATTCTTCCTAGGAGTGGATTTCTAAGCTGACTCATCTCAGGAGCTATAGAGGGCCTTGTTTGTGAACTGAGTCTCTGTCTCAGTCTCTCTCCCTTACCTCATTCTCTCTTGCTCTCTCGCTGTGTGTTCCTTTTCTGTGTATGCCCATGTGATGTGCACTCGCCGGTGCTCATGTGTGTGGAGGCACACGGTTGCCTCCAGGTAGGTGTCTTCCCTGATTGCTGTCTACCTCGCATAGTCAGTCAGGGTCTCTTACAGAACCGGAGCTCACCATCTGGGCTGGTCTAGCTCAGGAGATTGAGCCCTAGACTGCTAAGGGGATATCCTGTCTGCTTCCCTGAGTCGAGACTGGAGGTGGCCTGTCGTGCCCACCCTCACATGGGTGCTGCAGATCCAAACGTCAATCCTCACATTTGCATAGTAAGCACTTTACCTGCCAAGTCGCCTCCCCAGCCCCCAAGGGAATTTCTACTGAAGAGGGCACTGGGCCGGATTTCCTCAAAGTCTCCAGGGTAAAGATTTTCTGAGGAGTAATTGCTGCAATAGAGGATTCTGAAGACCATCTTTTGAAGTTGTAATCAAGAAGAAAATGAGTATAAACCTTAATGTTTTCCTAAGCCACATTATCGCTTACTCCTGTTATAGTTCATTTTAACACTTATCTGCAAAGAATGGAAAAGATTGCTCAATACACACAAATCCAGCTCTATCAATTACTACGCAGCTTCTAGCTGGATTTCCTTCAGGATCTGGCCCAGGTGGAGAGTTGCTCACGTGATAGCAGATAAAATGCCTAAGTCCTCTACCCTCCAAATCTCTCTGCTGCTCTGGACAGAAACTGTGGAGCCAGAATCTTAATTCAAACATTCCACCTCTTACCTGTGTCTGATGATTCAATAGTGTACCGCTGGGCTGAAAGGTCTGAAACCCAAAAGAGAGCTGGAAGCGGTCGGGCAGGGGCACATTCAAGTTGGTAAAGCTCATCTGTCCTCCTCTGGAGAACGAGGCAGTTCGCACGAGCTGACATGCAAACATGGAAATCACTGATGTTATAATCGTGTCCTGGACGCCCAGATATGGGCTCTAAAACTGCACCACTTTCCTGCAATGGCGAACACCATGAGGGCAGTCCAGATGGACTCGCGCTTCGCTTTGCCACACAATCAGGGTTCCTAGGCAGTGCATGAAGCCAGCTGACCGCGGGCACCACCATGGCTCTTGGGGACGCAGTGTGTCCCATGCCCTGAGTCCCGCTTACCTTCCAGTCTTCGGAGCACTTCTTGGTGACTCCCACGGTGTCGTTCAACCTGACGACACCGCTGGTTTTCTTCAGATTCTTCATGCAGCCTTGGAAAGCAGGCGTGGAGATGTTAAACCTGGGGGAGGAATGCAGAAAGGGGACCTGTCAGGCTGGCCTCCCTGGAAAGGCTGGTTTCCCGGTGCTTCTCAATGCATGGAAAGTCTGTGGGTGCGCTGTAAACAGCAGGTGATATAGAAACATGTACGTGGGAATTCAAGATCCAGGGATGTGCTAAAAACCTTCAGGCTCTATTTTACCACAGACCCTGTGAACTCAGGAAACTGTTACTTTTTAGTTCTATTAAATTATGGAAAACATGGCTGATCTAATCAATGCCAAGCTGACACCCTGGGCTTGAATTTACCTGCTGCCCCCGAACTGTGCCATGTGAGCAAGTGGTTGTTTTGAGGATGAAATACATTGATGTTCAGAAAGAGCCTGGAGTGATGGTGGACGCAACACAGGTATGTGAGAGGCTCCGAGTGGGTGAGGGCTGTGGGCCCTGGAGCTGGGCTGCCTGGCTCAAGGTCTGGGTCAGCTTAAGCAGCTTTCCTCCTCTGTTCCTCTCTAATCCAAAATGGAAAACCCACTGCTCTGCTTCATGAGCTGTCATACGACTAACTTAATATGTGTAACCTGCTCAATAACACTTAGGGAAACTGAGGTCTCATTGCAAGACAGTAGGGCTATCTATATAGTACCTGGAACATCACTTTTCATCCTACATTACTGCCCTATTATCATTACGTCAGCCATTTCTTCTGGTTGTGTGGTGGACGCGTGTACATGTGTGTGTGCACTCCTGGGGGGGGGTGTATGTATGTGCATGCTGAAGCCAGAGGTTAACAATGGATGTCTGTCTCTATTGCCCTCCACCTTATTTTTTGAGACAAGGTCTCTCACTGAAGCTGGAGCTCACACCTCAGCTAGAGCGGCTGGCCAGGAAGTCTGAGGCATCCTCTTGCCTCGGCCGCCTAGCACTAGAACTAAAGGCACATACCACCGTGCCCGGCTTTTTTATGTAGGTGCTAGAGATCTGAACTCGGGTTCTCGTGTTTGTCCACTGAGCCCTTTTCAGAGTGACACATCTTCCCCGGCTTACACAAGCCATTTCTATAGCAGACCTTTCTATGCGGCACCCGGCCACTCCCTTTGATTGACTTCCTGACCTGTGTGGAGGTGAGTTCATGAAAATTATTAATACACACGAACCAACTGAGGTCTAGGCAAATATTAATGTTTCTTAATCAAATGATGCACTAAGAAAATCCAGTGCCGATTTCATTATAAATCCCTAAGGCAGCTCTACTAATCCTAATGGAGAGGTGTCCTGCCTTCAGTCTAGTCAGATTCATTATAAACAGCAGAGCTATGAGGAATGTGCATGAATTAAATTTAACTAAAAGAAAAGCACACCTTCGTTGGCACTGTGGCTTAACTATTTTAGAAAGACAGCCTTCACCTTGGAGAGGGACGTATGCTTCAATTTCTGGGGCTGGTTACTTTATAAATTTGTTTATATCCATTCTCTTGGGCCCGCTAAGGGCCTAGACTCCCTCCAGGATGCAAGGTCTGAAAATACTTGCTAGAGGAACCTGATTATGTCAGGGCATGTGCTGTTCAATGACTTCCTGCATTGGAATGGATGTGCGTACTCTGGGCCCATCTGCCCACAAAAGCTCATCCAGCTCCCTGGCTGGAGTCAGCAGATGTGAGGGAACTACAAGATCACAAAGTGATGCTGAGCCCAGTGTCTGTCAGACTCCGGCTGACTGCCACTTTCCTGTGACCTTTGCCTCCACGTTTTATGATTACACTCAAATCCAAGGGAAAATGTCCTGGTTGGTGCCAGGCCCTCTGGCCTTATCAGAAAGGATTTATAGATGAGATCAACAGACACGTGATTTCCAGTTATAATCTCAAGTCGTTCAAAGACCTAAGTCCTCATTCCTAGGAGGCTGAGAGGGAGGAGAGCCATGGTCTCTGCAGCACAAAGCTTCAGGACACAGCCAGGACTCCACCCCGCCTCGTTCCTGTCAGGTGTGAGCTCTCTGAGTCTCCTCACTAAACCTTGAGAAGAGCTGTGTGGTGCCCTGCAGGGTCCTGCTGAGGCTCTCTAGGCCACCGGCCTGCCGGTGACCCTCATCAGCAGATAGTTGCAGGGACTCATTGGATGGTCAAATACCTTACCAGATGGGTAAGACAGGCCAGAAACTGATAAATACCGCTGAGCATTTTATTTCTGAAGAAACAAAAGGCCAGGTAAATATTTCCGTGGGCTTCTGTCCACTTCCTTTATTTCTCTGCTCTTGGGATTTTAATTAAAGCAAGAAAGAAAAGTATAAGCTTATTTAGAAAAGGGGAAGCTTCTCATTTGGAAGCATAAGTCAGACTGCCAGGAAAAGCCTCTCTCTCTCTCTCTCTCTCTCTCTCTCTCCCTCCCCCTCCCCCTCTCCCTCCCCTCTCCCCTCCCCTCTCCCCTCCCCCTCCCCCTCCCTCTCCCTCTCCCCCTCCCCCTCCCCCCTCTCCCATATGTGTGTTCTTAGCCTACACCTGTCCATGAACTTCTTTAATGTGTAGATCAATAGACTCCTTCTGTTTCCCTCGGTGTTACCCACCCAACTGGACTCTGTGTTTCTATCCTTCCCCGAGTGATAACCGGGGCGGGCGGGGGGGGGCATGAGAGTGTCAGACAGTTTACCCCACTCCCCCATGTTGGATGGCCGGTCCCATTATTCAGTTCTACAGTCTGTTCTTCTTTCCTGACTACATTGTTAGTATTGCAAAGTTAACTGTCTGTGGCTAAAATTAAATGAAGGGGACTAGAATTGTTGGTAGCGATTGCTGCCAGCGGGAGAGGGGGTCTGCTTTAATAAAATGCGGCACACTGCGGTGGCAAGACAGCTCAGTGGGTAAGGACACTTGCTGTCAAGCCCGATAATCTGAGTTTGATGCCAGGACACACAGGGTAGGAGGAGAGAACCAACCCCACGAGTGGTCCTCTGACCTTCACATGCATGCAGTGGTCCCCACCCCCCCCCCAAAAAAACCCACAGCGTCATCTTACCTTTCTCTGATTGCAATTGGAATTCCTCCCAGATAATATGTGCCGAAATCAAATATATCCCCTTCAATTTTTATATTATGGTCATGCATATACACCCACATGAGTTTTCTTGAGTTTCCGATTGTAATCGAAATCTAAAATGAATGGGAATGAATGAGCAAGCAATGAGACACAAACCTATTTGTGGTGGTTCACAGTAACTGTGGTTTTCTTTTCCTTGGCATTTATTTACATGCATGTAGAAGACTGCCCTGTGTGTGTGTGTGTGTGTGTGTGTGTGTGTGTGTGTGTGTGTGTGTATGTATGTTCATGTGTCTTCACGTTCATCCATGTGTGTGCAGAGGTCAGAAAACTACTATAGGTGCTGTTCCTCGGGCACTGTCCACCTTTGATTTCAGACAGGGGCGTCACTCACAATGTCTATCCTGCTAGCCCACAAACACCAGGGGCCTGTCTGCCTTTACATCCCCAGTGCTGGGATGACCAGCCCACCACACTTAGCTTTTTCTACTTAGTTTCTGAGAAGTTCAGCTCGGCTCCTCATACAGTCTGAGTTATCTCCCCAAGCCCCCAGAACAGTGGTTCTCAACCTGTGGGTTGTGACCCCTTTAGGACCATCACAGCATTAGGAAGGTTAAAAACCATTGTCCTAAAACATGTTAGTAGAAGTAGTCTCACTTTAATAGAAATGTTCTCAGTTGAAATTTATCAAGGTTTACATAATTTACATATGCTATATATATATTATACTTCATGCCTAAATGTTCAAATTTTTAAAGGACACACCCCTCAGTTAATAAGTTCACCTTGTAATAGGTTTGTGTGTCATTTGCCTATTTTTGTTTGGGGGGGCATTTCTTTCATTTTAAAGGTTCACTGACTTCTAAAATTTCAAATCAACAGACTCCAAGGACATACGTACCGTGTGATCTCGCCCATTGTTGATGGTGTCTTGGAATCCTTTCTCTTTGGGCAGCTCCGAATTCAGCTTGTATCTCACCATGAGATTGCCATCTTCTATGTCCAGGGATATGAAATTATCCTGGAGTGTGGAAACAGATAGATTACCGGGAGGCTTGGCTGAAGAAGTCCCGGTTCTCCAGCGATCCCCGATGGTGCTGTCAGCTTCAGGTGCTCCCGGGCTAACCGGAGACCAGGGCTGAGACCACAGAGGCAGATGACAGCTGACTACTGCAGCTGTGAGAGACACCCCAGCGCCCAGCACCCGGGACGAACTCCTACATGCCAGCCAGAGTCCTGACTTCGTTCTACCACAACCAGGACCAGCGGGCCACACATGGAGTCATCGCTCACCTTCCCCCTTTCTCGTCCAGTCGGCCCATTCATATCTTGGGATTTGCCCCTGAACTGTCACGGCACACCCCGGGCTCAGCCATATCATCACTCCTGTGGTCCTCCCCTGCCCCCCCAGATCACCTTCCACATGCAGCCAGGCAGTCTTCTGCCATCGACAGTGAGCATACTAACTTTCTTGGTTCTCAGGGCACAGCACAGACTCCCTGGCACAGGCTTCGAGGTGCTGCCCATCTCTTCACTTAGCTTCTCATCATGTCCTGCTGGCAGGCCATCTTCTGTCCCTGCAAGTCCTCACTGCCAAGGCCTTCTTTGTGCCCCGCCCCTGTTGAGTCCCCTTCTACCACACACACTTCCGATGTCACCTTCTACTTGTCCACCGGGTTTCAAAGGAGGTGTCTTTTGCTCTGATTTCATACTTCATCATTTTCCCTCTACATGATTCAAAATGGTGATGACGCTCACTGACCAGCAGGGCACCTGTGTGCAATGCCAGCATTCCCCTCTAGAGGGCAGGATATGGTTCATCCTGCTCAGCATTGCCTCTTGGCCATGGAGCAAGCATGGGCTTGAACCAGCTATTTCCGCAATGGTCAGAAAAGCTGAGGTTTTCTAACTTAGACTTGAAGCTGTTGCTCTTATCCAGTTCCCTATGATAAGAAGTCTTCTCTGTGAAGTCCTGTGAGTCTCTGAGAGCCTTCATCTAAAAGGCTTTCAGTGTGGATCCCAAAGTCTTGCCTGGAGAGCCATCAACCTGAGCCAGGGAACAGTGGCTCCCTGAGAGCAGAAACTGTCTCCTTAGCAGAGGCTCTAAGGATTCTTATGCAATGGGGTTATGTAAGGTTCCTCCAGACTAAACACTATTTCTGGTCCCGAGTCTCCAAAAACTTCAAAATGTAAAATAAATTGAGCATCCCCCAAGCCCCAAATTCAAAATGGGAAATGCTTCAAGATCAAAACATTTTCATTATCAGCAGAACAACACAGTTCTGATGGTTTATGACATACAAACTTTGCTCTGTGCACAAAACTGTTTAAAATATATTGCATAAAATTACTTTCACTCTACATGTATACAATGTGTGTTTATGAAACGTTCATTCAGTTCATGTTACACTTGGGTCCTGTGATGTTAGCTCATATTTACCTTGACACAGCCCAGATTCACCTAGAAAGAGCATCTCAATGAGGAACTGACTGTCTACACTGGTTTGGCCTTTGGACATGTCTATGGGGGTTGTCTTGATTGCCTTAATTGGTGTGGGAAGAGCCAGGCTTGAAACTGGGCACCATCGTTTCCTGGTATTGGACCCTGGAGTAGAGAAAGCTACCTGAGCACTAAGCATCCTCAAGATTCCTCATTATGTATATGCAAATATTCTAAAATGAAAAACAATCCAAAATGTGGGACACTACTCATCCTATGCATTTTGGGGGAAAAAAAAAGATCCTCCACCAGAACAAAGTAGACCTTGTTTTGGAATACAAGTGCCTTAGCCTGGAGACACTGGGTAACTGCCTTGCTCTCTCCAGCCTTTAGACTGATTGGGACCCTTCCAAACTTCAGAGCTTAGGGGCCAAACCAACCTCAGAAGGAAGAGTGGAGACAAGGCTTTGTTCCTATCTGGCAGCAGATGAGTTTGGGGAAAATCTCAAGCTGAATATCATCCACACATTCTCAGACTGGTGACCTAGTACACATTTTTTTTTTTTTGGAACACTGCAAGTATACAAGATGTGTTCTGGAGGTGGATCCAACAGAAGACCCATTACTGCAGAACCAGAGCGAACAGCATGTCCACTCTCCTCGAAGCAGTCGAGGGCACTTGCAATCATGAGTGGACGTCCACCTTGCGCACATCTACCCTCAGAAATATAAGAATGACCCTCTGGTATAGCGGGGTCGGCTGGCGGTTCTATGTCTGGTTTAGTTGTTTTCTTCTTTGAGAAACCTCCACACTGATTTTCAAAGGTGGCTGCACCAGCTGACAGTTCCACTAGCAGAACATTCAGGTTCCCTGTGGCCACCGCCACACCAGCACCTGCTGTTGTTTGTAGTGCCGACGATGGCCTTTCTGACTGGAAGGAGATGGGATGTTGTAGTTAGCATCTGTATTTCCCCGGTGGCTATGGATAATCCTGATCAAAAGCCCGCGCCGGCTTGGGAGGTCAACTTCCTTATCTATTTTTTCTTAGAACTTTATTATCTAATTTTCAACAGAATATATTATTTGCTAAATGGTCACAGTGTCAGACTGCCTCCGAATATTTGTGTTTATGGTCACAGACCTAGGCCGCTCTCAGCCTTGGTCAGAGTGGTTCTTCTTGCCAGTGCTGGGATACATGACTGGTCAAAGTGTTAAGAACAGGAGAAAGTGCTCAGCCCTAAGGGAGCATCTTTCTCACCACCACCCCTCACGACTACAGAGGCTCAGGGGTCATCTTTGCCAGACTTACGGCAAGGCGTCCCTTAATGAGTAGATACCGGCAGCTGATGGCTGCCAGGGGAAGGAAAATATTCTCCTTTTGAACATGTGGCCACTGCTAGATTTTCCAGAACCCACTGGACAGCCCCACACATAGGCGGCACTAGTTGGACTTAGTGAGTTATCAAGAAAAAGCCATGACATTGGGAGGGGACCATGTTGGGGGGATTTGAGGAAGTTGGAAAGGGAAACAGGGGAGCGGATTTGATTATATTATTGTACACAGTATAAAGGCCTCAAGAATAAAGAAAAACACTAAAAATAAAGCGTGAGCCTCTGACCTAGGCTGTTTCAAAGTACAGTAGCTCCCGTGCCGTGGGGAGCCAGGCTGCGGGCTCAGAAAGACACAATCCCCACAGCTGCCACGAGCCGGACCAAGGTCACAGCATCAGGAAGTCCAGCCACCTAGACTGGGGGACCCCAGGAGCTCTTCATTTGTTTAAAGCAGAGTGAGACGTGAGCAGGCAAGCCACCATTTTAAAGTCGGAAACGGATGTGAAAATAAGTTAGGAGGAGAATCCTGTCTCCTTTGGGTGGCAACTGTCCAATCCCTGGTCCTTTGTTCTCGTTAAAACTCACCTCAGCAGAAAGAAGACGGACGGGCCAAGGTCACACTGCCAAGCTATTGTACAATAGCCCAGTCACCCCGAGATTGCTAGACACAGTGGATATTCACGTGGTTTCTGGATGCTTGGTGTAAATTACCTGGTTTTCGGCAAAGAACAGCAAGCCTCTGTCCACGGTGGTCTGGATGGTCTGGATGAAGTTTGGGAAGGGGGCGCTGGCTTGCGTGGGAATGCGGGCGTAGCCTGTACCCTCAAAGTAGTTTCTGTCCGACTCTTCCTTCCGCCTGTCAGCACCAACCGGAAGTTAGAGGTCAGCCATCAAAGGCCACCTTGCGGGTGTGTTTCTAACACGGGGCACTGCTGGCTGAACAATGGAACAAGGAATGACGGGCTGGGAGGCTGTCATTGACAGGCTACACAATTGTGTAGGAAAAGGGGAACCACGGTTAGCATGTCGGCCAGCCTTCCTTCCTCGTGTGCTCTTAACCCCTGCGCTGAAGAGGCTGTTCCGTGGGTAAAGTGTTTGCTACGTAAGTACGAAGACCCAAGTTGTGATGCTCAGAACCCATGTTAAAGCTGAGCATAGCAGCACACATCTGTAGCCCTAGTACAGGTGTGTGTGGGGGGGCGTGGAGGCAGGTGAATTTGGGGGCTTTCTAGCTAGCCAGTTTAGTCAAAATGTGAGCTCTAGGTTCAGAAAGAGACCCTGACTCAAAAATAAGGTGGGGGAGTTATAGAGAAAAAGACTGATGTCTACCTCTGGTCTCCAACATGTGTACACATGGATGAACATACCTGGACACACATACATATATCATGTAAACCCGGGGGGGGGGGGGGAGAGAGAGAGAGAGAGAGAGAGAGAGAGAGAGAGAGAGAACATCTTCTAGAGATGTGTATTCAGGAGAAAGTGGCCAACTATAAGAAATTATTAATTTTCAGTGTCAGCTTCTAAATAACAACAGGAACATCTCAAGTCCTTTAAATTATAGAGACGGCTAGGAGCTCAAAAGAGCAGGGAGTGGTGTGAATAAGAATGGCTCCTATCGATTCAAATGTTTGAATATTTAGTCATTATGAGGTGGCACGATTAGGGGTGTGGTCTTGTTGGAGGAAGTGTGTTACCGGGTGAGTTTGGGGTTTCAAAGCCAGGCCCAGTGGCCGCTCTCTTTTTCTGCTGCCTGCAGACCTGGATCTAGAACTTTCAGCTCCCTCTCCAGTGTGCTGCCATGTCTGCCTGTGAGCCACCACACTTCCCACCACGACGATAGTGGACTAAACCTCTGAATGTAGGCCAGGCCCAGTGAAACGCTTTCTTTATAAGAGTTGTCGTGGTCATGGTGTCTCTTCCCAGCAACAGAACACTGACTAAGACAGAGCAATTTTCAAATAGCTTCAGAAGGCAAGTACACAGAAAGTCAATTGCTTTGTAGACTACTGTTATTAAAACTGAATTACATAATTATGTGCCTAAGTAATCTAAAATTGAGTATTTTTTGTAGCAGGAGGCACCAAAAAATTTAAGGCTCATTTTTTGAAAATTGTATTTATTATCATGTATGTGCATTATGTATGTGAGTGTATGTGCTACCGTGGTACACGCGGAGATCAGGGGACAACTTCACGACTTTGGCTCCTCCTTCAACCTTTCCGTGGACTCAGGGATCAAACCCAGGTCCGTAGGCTTGTGGAGCACATGCTGCTACCCATGGAGCCATCGCACGGTCCCCAAGGGTCAAGCTTTTAAAAACGGAGAAAACTAATCTGATGCCTGATATAAACTAGGGCAAGACCGGTCCTGCGATGTCAGGGATGTGGCATGGTGGCGTTGTCTGCAAACAGGAAGTAAGCAGTTGCAATGAACTACAACACCGACAACCTTGCCTGCCCACCAATGGTGGATGTGGCAGCAGAGCCCAGCCCAGCGCTAGGAACAACGGCCTCCAGACTCCACTTACCTCCTACAAGGCTCCACTTCAGTTGTGTTGAGATTGAAAGTTGTCTTGAAGTTGTACAAGCTCAGAACGTTTTCATTGAGGTCATCCAGTTCGATACAGCCTTTGTATGGAGGGAACCTCAGTCTGCTAGGCAGCTGTGAGAGAGACAAGACAAACCTTCCATGAGCTGAACAGGAAGGGACACTGGCCAGGCAGCGCCAGGACTTTCAACAGTGAGCATGGCATGGGGTGAAGGTTGTGGTTCAGGACTTTGACATGTAAGGGCTGTCTCTACCCAGGCTAACTCTTAATCTCCCCTGCCTGAGTGTCTTCATCTGTAAAATGGGGGTGATTATTAATATTAATAAATACAGTACATTAAATTATCTCTCTTAAACTTAAAACAGTGGACAAAGGAAATACATCTCAGCTCTTCTCACTAGGTGTACTCTAAGAGCATACGGGTAATTCATTTTGTACAGAACTGGTTAACACAGAGACATGAAGTCATTGTACCACACCAGAATTGAAGCGCTTCACTCGACGAGTCCACATTGATCCTTACTTGAAAATCGGGTGGGTAACCTCCGACGTAAAACACAGCAGTTTCTGGATCCAAATTCAGGAGGGTGTTGCTGCTGTCGCCCTCCAAGTCATAGACCTCAGGAGCTTTGGGTTTATTGGATGTGGCTTCTTTGGTGTAATTAAGTTTTGCAAGCTGATATATTCTGTTGAAAATTGGACAATAAAGTTGTAGGAAAAGTGAAAGAATCCAAAGCCAACATGCTAAGGGCACAGCTGTGTAACATCCATGGAAGAGTTTGAGGCTGGTCAAGTTCACAAGCAGCAAGCGTCCATGAAAGCACCGTACCTCTGGAACTTCACTCGGTCCATAACTGCCTCCTGGTTCTCACTCTCAGTCAGCACCTGGTCTACCTGGACTTCAGCTTCCCGACCCCCCAGATTGTAGACACATGTCAGCTGCCCATCTACAACCGCCATGCCGATGTAGTCCTTGGAGGCCTGGAGACATAAAGGCCACCTCAGACTCTTTTTGTTCAAAATGAGACAGCATTTAAAACGATATTCTAGAACAGGGTCTAAGCATGAGGGTTAAGACAGTGAGGGATTCAGAAGACAGACAGATATATCCCAGAGCATAGGTGTGACAAGAACTCAGAGCCTTTCAAACATTACAAACTCATTTTCCATATCAAGAGGTTCCCAAATGTTTTATTACATAAAATAATGGGCCTTATGCCATAGGCCTTGGGAAGACAGAACACATAAGGTATATCCTCTGAAGGCCACAACAGCACACTTGAGTAATAACACCAGGGCTGTCCCTCGTGTTTTAGTGGACTGGGTCACTGATTCCCCCACTGTTCAATCTAATCGTTCACCAGCATCTACCACAGAGCAAGCAGACTTAGCTGCTCACTGGAGTTCATCAGCAAGAGAGATAAACCACCTCTTCTCTGGGTGCCATGCAATGTCCTCTTAGCACTCTGTGCCAGCCTCTGCTATGACATTTCCCCATAGTCAGTGAGTGTGGCTTTCTTCTCTATTAGAATGGGAGAACCATAAGGAAGAGACATCTATGGATGGATGGATGATGAATAGATAGATAGATGATAGATAGATAGATGATAGATAGATAGATAGATAGATAGATAGATAGATAGACATTAAAACTGACAATCTGGACCTTTTTAAAGTGTTTTTTGGCATTCAGAGCATTTAAGTAAATTTATTTTATCATAAATATCAACTGTGGCACATAATTAAAACAGTGGTCCACCTGCTCAGCACCCATGGGACACTCAAGTCACCTGCTGACAATGCCTGTGGTGGTGGCAGTTTCATGAGTTTGGGGTGAAGGATGGGCAATAGAGAGGTAGGCTCTGCTTCCGGGTCTCATTTATATTATGGTCCCTACCCCTCCGGCCTGGGGAGACATCTGTGGCTGGGCCTTCCCAGGAAGAGGACAGGACACAGTGTGGTGAAGAGCAGCCACTTCTAGTTTCTAGAGCCTTGATACTGCTTCCTGGGAAGAAAGAACTAATCCTACAGTTGTAAGCATGCGTGTGCTCACATGTACACACGTGTGCCTATATCTTAAGCCCACTGAGTGAGGCTTCTCATCAGTGACTTCCATCTGTGATGAACTAGAGGTCTCTCCTGGCACCACCACAGCACCCAGGAGGTGACAGCAGGGTCACAAACTCAGTTATGTCACGAGTCTCCTGGTGGCCTCCAAAACCACCCTGTTAGTAAAACGAGCAAAGTCTGACCAGCACTCACATCCTTATTCCCGAGGTACATCACGAACATGTCCTCGGTGCCCCCGTTCTCCCGAAGGTCAGGTCTTTGGAGAAACAGAGACAGAGACGTGTATCCCTTTAAGTCTTCCAGGTCATTTGGCAGCCGGACCTCGACACCAGATTTCCCGTTGAACCTCATGGGGACTGCAACCTTGAGGAAGGGTAAGATGGAAGAACGCGGTGTCAAACAGCTATGAAAAATAGGACGTGCTCAGCGAGGGAGCTCCGCAGCCATCCTTCTCAGGGACACATCAGCTTGTCCCAGCTCCTGTGATAAGCATCAGGGAGGGGTAACATCTCTTGGACCCAGGTTAATTTTTGTGTTTTACATACATACACACACATATTCATACATACACACATATATACACATATATGTATACACACACATATGTTTGAGACAAGGTCTCACTCTGTAGACCAGGCTGGCCTCAAACTCACAGAGATCTGCCTGCCTCCCCCTCTTGAGTGCTGGGATTAAAGGCTGTGCTGCCATACCCAGCTTGGACCCAGGTTATAAATTCATAAAGTTGTTTGCTGAGCCATCTATTGTCAATGTGAATTGGCTAAGGGCTATTAAGAAATGAGCTTGGTCTTTCGTGGCGACGATGGTGATGACGATGGTGATGATGACGATGATGATGATGATGATGATGATGATGGTAACAGTAACAGTAATTCCTACCCTACAATTAGTGCTCACGGAGTTAATGTTCACAGAGTTAATGCTCATGGAACCACTTACAATAGTGCTTGCATATGGTTAAAATACATTAAATATTTTAAATAGTTTTTTTAGATAGGATCTATGTGATCCAGGCTGGCCTCAGGTGCACTCTACATCTCAGGATGGCTTTGAATTTGTGACCCTCCTGCCACCTCTTAAGTGCTGCGGTCACAGGCATGGCCCACAATACCCAGCTCTTTCAAGTCCTTTTAAGAAGGGAATGGATTGCCAATGAGTATGTTATGCACTGTGCCTACATTTATCACAGACATTCCGACTGGAAATAGGCACGCACTGGGGTGAGGAGATGGCTCAGTCAGTCATGTCATGCAAGATGAGACCTTGAGTCTAGACCCCTAGAATCAACACAGGAACACAGGAGCAGTGATGTGTGTTTGTAACCCAGCACAGCAGAGGAGCCGTGGGTTTGCCGGTCAGGTGCTCTAAATGAGCCAGCGAGCTCCAGCTTCAGTGAGAGACTGACCGTCTCACAACATAAGGTAGAGAGCAACCGAGGAAGACCTCCGGCCTCTGTACCGTGGGCACACACAGGCATTAAGACTATGTGTATATCTTAGATACTGTGTGATGGAGGCCCTGCCCAGCTCTCCACCTCCAGCTGGTCATGAACCAATACGTCTGTAACATCAAAATTACTAGAAAAGTGTAATGAGGAAGCTGTATGAAATGGAAGTCCACCAAGCACATGCAGTTCAAAGCACTGAAACTTCCCAGCATTACTGCTTACTTAGATCCTACGAACCGTCAGCAAGAGTCACCTAATTAGCACTGTCTGTGGACCACCACAGGGCAGGTCCAGTCCAAACCACAGAAAAGAAACATCCTCCTGCAGTCAAAGAACAACCATCTTGGAATGATCCTCCACATGACACTGCCACATGCTCTCTCTGTCACGCATTAGTGTTTCCTGGCATCTTGACGTGTGATGGTGAGGCCAGGGTCCTCTCACCCGCTCTGTGAGCTCACATCAAGACTCGTCCACTCACCATCTGCCCTCCAGGAGACCCAACAGCACCGCTGGGTCTCCTCCTGGGAAGCCGTTCTGTCCCCTGGTGAACCCACGCTTGTGTTTTAAATGAAGAAGATACTTTGTGTGGACGGTAAAAGATGGAGGTTGCGGCCCTGCGTTTGTATCCTCACCTTGAGAGAGGAAACATCCCTGACAGCCCTGTGCCTGCCGCCTCCTCTCATTCACAGCAGCCACCACCCTGCAGCTGGAGCCTTATGCAAATGCTCAGGGAGGGTTTGCTATTTTTACTGCTCATCTACGACTACAGCTGTGTCTGCTTACCTGTCAGCTACAACTGCTGTCTTTATCACACTTAAATTGTTTCTTGTGAATGCTATCTGACCACACTTTTATAACTTGCTTTCTTTACTGGAAACTATATTTGTAGGTTGATCTGGGTGATATGCATGAGTCCAGCTCATTAGTATTTAGCACTGTAAGCAGTTAGCTTTTTTCTTAAAAATAAAAACATGATTATATAAAGTGTATTGTAACAAGCATCCCTTGTATAGGGTGTGTATATGTGCATGTATGTGTATGGATATGTGTTTGTATGTGCATGTGTGAGTGTGCATGTGTGTGTATATATGTGTATGTGTGTATGTGAGTGTGTGTGTGTGCATGCGTATGGATGTGTGTGTACGTGTATATGTATGTGTGAGTGTTTGTATGTGCATGTGTGAGTGTGCATGTGTGTATATGGATATGTGTATGTGTGTATGCATGAGTGTGCACATGTATATGGTGTGTGTGCATGTATATGTGTGTATGTATGTATGAGTGTGCATGTGTGCATGTGTGAGTGTGCGTGTGTGTATGGATGTGTGTGAGTGTGCATGCGTGTGTACCAGGTGTGTACTTGCATGTAAGCAGAGGCCAGAAGAGGAGGTCAGATGTCCTGCTCTATAGAGCTTATTCCTTGAGCAAGGGTCTTTCTCTGAGCCTGGGGCTAGGCTGGCAGCTGTCAAGTCCCAGTGACCCCCCCGACCCCCAACCCCCACCCCCAACCCCCACCCCATCTCATCCTGACAGAGCTGGGGTCACAGACACAACACATCTGTGTCCTCCAACTCAACAAAGGTGGGTTCCAACACTTTCAAACTGTGAAAGACTAGGTCCTGACCACAGAGCCTTCACTAAATCTTGCAATTACCATCCACAAAGTGAGGCCTGAGAGAACCTCCTTTTGGCCTATGTGAACTCAAAGCCTGGGAACAGCCTCAGGTGCAGATAAAGCCACAAATTTAGGTGACTAAGGCCGTGCACACCGTGAAAGGTGACAAAAGGCAGTTAAACTTCATTTAACTAGAATTGGGAGAAGACAGAGCACCAGTTCCTGTACGTCCTGCGAACGTGTTGCGGCTCTTAGCGGCCGCTCTGGCAGCCTGGGAACACCCACCTTATTGGCAGCGTCCCGGGCCTGCTGGATGAGTTCTCGGATTCGGTCCACATTGTCAGAGATGTTCCCCAGGGGCAGCAATTGCTGGTTGATACTTTCAATCTTGATGAAAAGATCAGGCAACTTCTTGGTTAATTTCTTTACTGTTGGCAAAATGAGAAAATGGAAATATTACACAGTACATTGAGAAAAGGTTAAATGCAGACGTTCTTGATGGGAATGTTTGTTCTGGCAATCTGGGAACAAGATGGATCATAATCATGCAAGACTCTCCTAAATTCATTATAGATTTCTGTAATGATGTAGATATCAAATTATTTTCCTTGGTTAATATGGAAAAATATTTCTTTTTTATCTTTTAGTAGCAATCATAAGTTAATATATCATGATTAAGAACTCCCACAGTATCAAAAAGAAGAAGGAAAAGAAAAGAAATAAAGTAAAATAAAAATCTATAGGCCACTCTGGGGCTGGGGAGGTGGCTTAGCTGCAGAGTGAGTGCTGTGCACACAAGAGGAGTTCAGACCCCAGAGCCATGGAAGAAGCTGGGCGCAGCAGTGTGAGTGTGTGCCCAGCACTGAAAGGTGGGGAGACTGGTGAGACCGCTGGCCAGCTACTCTGCGTCATTTCCAGGTAGAAGCTCCAGCTTCAGTGAGAGACCCTGTCTCAGAAACTAAAGTGGAGGCTTGGGAAGATGCCCAGTGGGGACATCAGCTGCTGTTCAAGAATGAGGACCTGAGTTTGAATCCCCAGAATCCAAAATTGAATGCGGTGCGTGAGCCCACCATACCAGTGCTCCTAGAAGGGGGGCGGGGGCAGAGACAAGAGACTCACCAGCTTCTCACAGGCCAGCTAGTGTGGTGCACACAGAGTGAACCACAAGCAACCCTGCCTCAAAACAAACAGGAAGGCAAGGACCAGCACTCAAAACCTTCCTCTGGCTGGGCATGGTGGCGCAGGCCTTTAATCCCAGCACTCAGAAAGCAGAGGCAGGAGGATGTCTGAGTTTGAGGCCAGCCTGGTCTACAGAGCAAGTTCTAGGGCAGTCAGGGCTACAGAGAGAAACCCTATCTCAAAAACACCAAAACAAAGAAAGAAACAAAAATAAATAAAAAAAGCTGTCCCCCAACCTCCACACACATGCTCTGACATATGCATGCATATATATGCATACACACACACACACACACACACACACACTTTCTTAAGAGACAGGAAGAACATAGGGCACGGTGGTACACATCTTCAATCCTATCACTCAGGAATCAGAGACAGGTAGATCTCAAGGGGCTCAGCATAGCCCGATATGTATGTTCCAGGGCAGCTGGGGATATATGGATATACACTGGGACCTTGTCTCAGGGAGAGAGAGAGAAAGGAGAGAGACAGGAAAATGACTGAAGAATATACTTAACATGAACTTCTGGAGACTATTGACCTGCATACATTCATGAACACACAAACACATACATCACGTACACATCACACACACAAAAGGGGGAAAGAAGACACACTCCCTGTCTCTCTAACAGACCATTTGCTATTTGATCACACGATTCTAACTTGAGGTCAGACTTCACCAAAAAGGAACTGAAATGGATGGAGGCCTTAGCAATGGAGAACACAGCTAAAACACCCTGCCCGGAGGATGCCTCATACCTGAGTTATTGGCATCGGTCAGAGCCTTGTTGAAGTCCTCACTCCGTGTGCTCCCGTAGCTGTCCTTAATTCTTCCCAAATCTGTCTGGATGGGGTTGAGCCCGTCCAGAAGCTCGCTTGTTATACCATTGGCCTTCCTGACCATGTTCTTCGCACCGTTGATCATACTGTCGACATCACCTGGTGCACACACATAGGGAGGCATAAGGACATGAAGCATTCTTCCCAAGAAACTACAGTCAGGGGTCCAGGGTGACATTACCTCTCTGTAATCCATGAAGACCATCACGGACGGCAGTGAGGTTGGCATCTAGCAGGCCCTTCTGAACCGACACGGTGTTCAGGGTTTGCTGCAGGCTGTGGAGAGCTGGGCCGACTTCTAAAGGAAGGAAGGAGGAGAGAAAACACCAAGAGGCAATTTTTTCATGGATTTGGATGTTCCGTGGGCATTTGTGGCCTCTGAAGTGGGCGGTGTCTTCAGACCATTGAGTACGCGTGTACCTTGGTCACCACCCCACAGATGCTCCTGCAGTGGCCAGCCCCACAGCTCTGGGTACAGAGGCCGGAAGAGCAGTTACCAGAGCCTTGTGGTGACCAGCTGAAAGGACACACCCAGAGGAGAGCTGCAGACTAGATCAGGGGACAGCTGGACTTCTACTCTGACCTGAGCAGAGGAAGCTTGCCGAAGGGGTGTCCTAACATACAGTGTGCGGCTGGCACTGGCTGGGACTTAATGCTACTGAACGCTTGTTCAATGAATGAATGCTGGAGTGAACAAATGAATGATGCAGAAAAGATGCCTTGCGCCAAGACAAGACTGTTCTTGAGAGAGCCTCACGCAAAGGACACAAAGCGGATGTCTGTTTCTGCCCCTGCAGAACAATGAAAGGACCCATCTTTAGGGTTCTCCCCAGAGATGCTCCAAGTGACACATCAAAAATAAACTGACGAACAAGATGGTCCAAATCCACATCCCTGGCTGGAATGCAGCCATCTTTGGGATGTAGGAAGTGACTGGCCAGTGTATTAACACCATGCTGGTGACACATGGCTCTTTATGACTCCAGGACTCTTTTAGTTAGCAACATGGTCAGTATTCCACCATACTTAAAACACCTACCTTTGCCACAGCCACGCCACCCTAGCACTGAAGAGGTGCAGAGAGGAGGACTGATAGAGGGCATGCTTAGCATGTTCAAGGCCCCAAGATCAGTTCACAGCCATGAAAAACAAATAGACGAGCAAACAACCACAAACATACCAATCCAACTCTAAACTTGTGTAATGAAGACAGACCTAATTCCCTACCATCTTAATGTTGATTAATGATTGCACATCAGAACATACTTTGTCAGGGTTTTACTTTTTGTGCATTTGATTTTCAAAAATATTTAGTAAGCAATTTACATTGTCTTCATCTACCCCTCAGAATGGACAGGGTAGCCGAGCGAGGACGGAGAGTCCAGATGCCCGCCTGGCCATGGCTTCCTGGGAGAGACCATAACATTTCAAGGGCAGCATTTTCAAAGCTTGGGGACTGCTGAGTTTCAGATGGCTTCTATCCCTGTGTCCCAAAGCCTCTACCCTGGAGCTACATCTCATGTTAAGACAATTTAATTATTTTTTAAGTACATAAGATGAAAAACTACCAAAGATGCTTAAAATTTTCTCATGGCCCATGTTAGCCTTTTTTTTTTTGGACACTTTCAGTTGCTAAGATTTTAGGGCTTTTGGTATCCTGAAGCAGTTGCTGTAATAACCTGGAATGAACGGCCTTCATACGTGGCTTCCCACTGCCGGGGTCACCAGTGGATTAACTAAGAGTGCCTCAGAAGTCAGCCAAGGAAGGCTAGCATTCTGTATGAGACCTGAGTCAAGTCCATGCAGGATGGATAGGGGCTGTGTTAGGACTCTTGGTAAATGCACGGCACTGATAACATAAACCATGAGTGCAGACATGTCCTTTATGTTGGCACTGGGATCAGAACATGCCTCTGCATCCGACCGCCCCCACATCCCACAGGCTGACTTGACTGTCCCTGCCGCCCACCCTTCTGATACCTTGCTGTAGCTTCTTCTGTGTTATCTTGGCCTCGTTTAACAGCTCATCGCTGTCGGAACTCAGGGTCTTAGCTCTTCTTGGAAGATCTTCCTTTATCAGTGTCTGAAAGCAAAATGTTTATCAGCCTTGAGCAGACACTATACCTTAGCAAACACAGAGTAAGACTTTTCACCTTAGGCCCAAATCCCTTATCTTTAATCTTTAAAGAACAAGATTTGAACGAATGAATTGCACACTGTGGCCTAACGATGTGGTTAGGACTCTAGGCAGACGTGCGCCTGTGGCTTGGGGAGCTGGCCTGATCTCTGGTGACAGACGGCTTAAGCCCCTATGAAACCCCTGCAATCATTTACTTGCTTTGAGGCTTTCAAGCCTTGGAACCTGAAAGTCTTTGATCTTTTAAGGCCCAGCTCCCCAACTCTAATATTGAGTGCTCTATCCTTTATTTCTTGTATACGGAGATATTATACAGAGCACCAAAGATCCTGTAGGCTCTACAGACATGCCTAGATTTAAGACTAAATCATTAAAAAAAAAGGCAACCCAGTTAATTCCCAAAATCTTTCTTTTGGTAAACATCAATTATTAACTAAGGTTTAAAAACACCTAGTGAAAAGCAGGATATACTATTTGTTTAGGTTCAAAATTGACAGTGGTATGTTTTCTATCTGATTGTATAAATACACTTTAAATCATACTCTTTTTTTTTTTTTTTTTTTTTTCCGAGACAGGGTTTCTCTGTGTAGCTTTGTGCCTTTCCTGGAGCTCACTTGGTAGCCCAGGCTGGCCTCGAACTCACAGAGATCCGCCTGTCTCTGCCTCCCGAGTGCTGGGATTAAAGGCGTGCGCCACCACCGCCCGGCTTAAATCATACTCTTGATATCAAACAGTAAATGCAGAAATGGTCCATACCAAGAACAAACTCAAGTCTATACCTATAACAAGCTCTGACTTTAAATAAATAATTTTTAACACTGTTCCATGTATAGGAGAGTAAGAAAATGAGCTGCCTCCAGAGCCAGTCCAGAAAGCCAGTGCAGCTCCAGGTACCCACTTGGAGGGCAGATTCCGAGGCGCTGGTGGCCTTGCTGGCTGCATCCTCCGCTGCTCTGATGGCATTGAGGATGTTCTCGTAGGCGGTGGCAGCATCCACAGCACAGCGTACCAGCTCATCCCCGCTGGTATTTCTCTTTATCCTGGAAGATGACACAGGGTGGGGGTAGGTCATCCAGCATCCTTTCTCTGCCTGGGGATGCCATCCTCCCAATGAGTGTGCAACATGTGCTCTGCACTTGCTACTCTGTCCCCAGGGCACAACTGAGAGACAGATCTCACTGCAAGTCTGGTTTTGACTTGGTCTATGGGTTCTGGATGGCGCTTTGGCCTTGGTCCAGCCCTCCACCCTGTTCCCAGGTCCTAGCCAGCCCAGTGAGGACCTTGCCTGATACTCAATCAACCCATGATGTCTGGACCTCTGCAGCCAGGCACTCACTCTTCCAGCTGCTTCGCCAGCTCCTGTAAAGACTGTGCATGCTTCTCGGCCTCCACTACCAGGGATGTTTTGCTGGCAGATCTGGAGAGCTCTTGCACTTTGCTGCTTAGCTCCTGTCTTGCTCCATTCAAAGCCACAGCTAAGCTTTCGTATTCCTAATTTTTCCAAATAAACAATATAAAATCAAGCAGTGAACATGTACGCCAGTTTCTCAAACTCCTTCATAAATGATGTTCTAATGTGATTTTATATTTTCTAAGTCATTTTTATCATATCAACTTTTCCTTAGTTCAGATAGTGCCATTGACTATAATTCAAGTTTTGCTATCATCTTGAATATCTTCCTTTTGATGGGCACCATCTTTATAAGGTTTATAGAGTTACAATGTCATCATCGAGGTGAGGTTCAGCTAAATGGAAGGGCTACTTATGATATAGAAACAGATACTGGGAAAGATTACTTCAAAATGCCCACAGCCTACTAAGAAGTCTGTCAGGCTTTTATCAAGTCTTTGATGTCTTCCATCAAGAAAGGCATGTTTGATATTTTTAAAATAGCTTCGCAATGCTTGTTACCACAAAAGTGACTTGCTCATTGTGGACAAATGAGGTAATGTAGACAGACTTAAGGGAAGCCCAGCATTCACCCCCCTCTCCCAGCAGAGAGCTCTGTCTAAAAGGGATATACTCAAAAGTCAATAGGTTCGCCTATTGCATTGTCTCCTGAGCATTCGACTAGTTTGGATGTTTCTAGAGAACCGGAGTCTTCTACCTTCTGGCTTTTGTCCATCTGCTGCAGGAGATTGTTGGTCAGGAGCAGGGAAGAGTCTGCCGTGGCCAGGTACTTGGTGAAGTCATTCTTCAGGGAATTCATTTCTTTCATTTGTCTCTGGAGAGAATAAAAGAGCCCATGTGCACACATTCCACGACACATTAGCAGAAAGCACAGACATGTTCACGGAACAACAGGAAATAAGTCAGAGTCCATGTTTTCTTGAAGCTGACAGTAGCCTAGCCTGCTGTAAGTGATGGGGCCTGAATTCCCACGTTGCTGCGTTACCATGGTATCCTCTGCCAGCACGGCTGAAGAAGTCACACCCTGGGCAACCCCACCGGTGAGGTGGGGCATGTTATTAAGATCTGCTTTGGAGAACAGAACGTAAGATTTCAACTAAATAAATGCACCAGGGCCAATCGCCTCCACACACTAGACCCAGTGAGCATGCAGCGGTCATCTGAATGAAAGACGGCGCAGCCAGGAGTCTGCCAGGCTGGACGGCGTAGAGGCTGGGACCCACACTGCTGGAGCGTGCCCTCTTCCCTGGCATAACCAGAGATGCACATAGAGGTCCTGCTGTCCAGAACAGCACTGAGCTGAGCGCATCACCCACTAAGGTGATACTGGTTTGTGTTTATCAGCTTCCTCCTCTTTGGGTGCCATTCATGTTATTCAATTCCGGTCTGTCATTGACAACCCTTCATGTATTTTTTTGTTTGTTTTTGTTGTTTTGGTATAGGATAGTCACCATCAAAAATATAAACTATAGGGCTGGGGTGTTGGCTTGATTTTAAAACAGTTGCCTAACATGAGACCCTGGGTCGGATTCCAAATGTGCCAAAAAAGAAAGCCTCTACCTGCCTGCCATCTATCATCTATCTATCTGTCTATCTATCTATCTATCATCTATCTATCTATCTATCTATCTATCTATCTATCTATCTATCGTATGTGTGAGTGTGTATGAGTGTCTTATGTTATATGTAAATGTGTCTCTGTGTGTCTCTTGTGTGTGTGTGGTCTGTCTCTCTTGTGTGTATGTGTGCATGTGCTGAATCCTTAATCTCGAAATTCTGCCATTATAATGGCATGTGACCTATCCTTCTGCCTCTTTCCTATAAACAGGTAGATAATTGTTTCAAACAATTGATGAATTTCTCATTCACTCAGCAACCTTGTCCCTCTGATGGGCAGGCTGTGGCAGTTAGTGAGGCTCTGCCAGAGGTTCCAGAGTCCTCTGAAATCGAGGAAGTGAGGTGACTTCTCCTGCATTTAAAACCTCACTCCTGGCTGATCAGGGTCTGAGGTAGAAAAACCAGACAGGCGCCTGGTCGTGCCTCCCGCTCCCTTCAGCCCCACCATTAATGAAAGCATGAGGAGGCTTCTGCCTGCGGCTCACCTGGATGGCTCCTAGAACCCCGTCATTTTCACCGTTGAGGCCAGTGGCCTGCTTTGCCTGGGCAGCTGCCTCCTGGAGAACAGCACGCAGGTCCTGCAGTTTGGCTTCATAATCGTTTAACGAATCCCGAATATTCCTTAGCAGTCCATTGTTCTCCACCTGGTGGGTTTCCAGCCAGGTCCTGAGCCGGTTCAGCACTGCAACACAATTTCCGATTTTCACCTGAGAGATGAGGTTACTTAAGCTGGGTGTCAGAACAACAGAAAGAGGGCCACCTTCCTGCTCACTCCACGACGCTTCCACAGCCTTGGAGGGAACAGGACGGCAAAGCTCACTTTCATAGACCTATCGTGTGCACTCATGCTCTGCCTTTCTGCTGCCATGGTAAGCACCCAGGAAAGTAGCTATCATTCTCGTTACTGTGAGAAGACAGTCTGAAGGGTAAGTGACCTCAGATGTAGGAGCTGAGCAGAATAGAAGGCCATGATCCTTCCACTGCTAAAAGCAAGGATTAGTGTTGATTAGCACAAACGTCACACATCAGCTGCAACCTGCACATGTGCCCTAGATACATCATTTTACCAGAGAATAAATATCCATATGAAAGATATATGGTAAATTAATATGGTTATTTTTGACCCAGAAAGGCATTTACATATACCTACATTTACATATACCTAACTAGTTACTCAGATATTTGGTTTGGGCATTGTTTTATAATAATAGTGCCAATGTTAATTTTGTGAGTAAAAAATTCAGCCGTGGTAAAGTAATAATCTTTAAAAATGGTTTAATGGAGCTAAGCGTGGTGTCTCGTGCCAGTAATCTCAACACGTGAGACACTGGGGTGGTAAGGACTGCACATCAAAGCCATTCCGGGCTATGGAGTGAGACACTACCTCCAAGGTGAAAGGCAAGAATGGCGTCTGTGAGAGAATTAGAAGAGAGGAAATCGTCACCAGAAAGAGGTTTGTACAGATGAAAGGGCCACTCGTGGTGGCTCACGCCCACGGGGCCAATACTCGGAAGCCTGAAGCTGGAGGACTACCAGGAGTTTTGGCCAGCCTGGGCTAAAGAGTGAGACTTCACCTCAAAGACAAAAAAGTGGGGGAGGACAAGGCACAAATATTTTAATTTTAGGGTCACTTCTGAGGTCATTTACATTGTGGTAGGATGTCATGCCTCGTGGAAACTTGAAGAAAAGACTCAGCTCTAGGGGCAAAAGGGGCAGCCCCATTCCCACTGCGGCCTCTAGCAAGGTTTGCCGAAATGAGACCTTCCTCCCACAGCCCAGAGCTCTAGAGAGCCCTTAGAATACGGCATTTCGAGTTGGTGAGAGTGGACACAGGAATCGGGGCTGGTCTTACGGCGCTGGGCTTCTGTTTTCTCGGCCTCTGCTTCTCTGAGGTGCTTTCTGAAGTCTCGGGCTCGAAGCTCCCGCATCATGCGCTGGACTTCTGCCAGCTCCCTGGACCAGTCGCCCATCTGCGTGTCCGTTCCTTCTCCACCTGGCCTAGCGATCTGCTTCAGGAGAACTGGAAAACATCAAGTAGCTTATTAAACTGGGGGTTCTGGAAGCTTTGTGGAGAGTCCTGTTCATCTTTAAGTATCACAGTGGGATCTTCTTCCATAACGTGGTACTCTCAAAAATAAACTCTTCACTCAGCACACAACAAAAGCTACGCAATAGGTTTTAATTGGGCTGGGTAACTTTTCTTACTGTGCACGTTCTGGATGACGTTTTTAATCTTCGTGTCCAATTCTTTGGCGCTTTGGGTTGTCCGGTCAATGTTGTTATATAATGTTTGTGCTTTTCTGGAATTGACTTGTGCCTACATCAAAGTAAACTCATTAGGAGTGAATTAGAGTAAAAGGGAAAATGAAACTGAAAATATCCACAAGGGAGGGAAAGGTTAAGGTAATGGACTCAATACATCACCTTTTCCTGGACAGTTTCGAATTCACGGTTCAAATGGCCCAGTTCTTTTTCCAGGCCGTCCAGTTTGGACCCGTGGCTTGAGATGGTGGAACGTAGGCCCAGCAGCTGGCTCTGAAAGCAGACACAGAGATAAACCCTTCGGAGCAGACATTGCCCAGCCGTCTAAGTTCTAGTCAACAAGCCCAACGCTGGCTCCATGGGGGGGTGGGGGAGGATGGGGTTCTTTGAAGTAACTTACAAGATGAATCTACTTTCTGGCATAAATTATGATACGGTTGTGAAGTAAAGCAAATGTGTTGGCCCTCTTTCCACCACTACAATCAATTTAATAAATTATTATAGATAAAAGATAATCAACTGACAAAGAAAAGGCTTCTCCTGGCTCAGTTTTAGGGGTTTTAGCCCCATGGCCTTGGGTCCCTGGGGAGGTAGCGTTTCACAGTAGAAGCACATTGTGAGCAAGGGGATGAAACTGAGGAAGAGGAAGAGCTGGGGTCCGACAAAGTCCCTGGAGAGCATCCTAAAACACCTACCACCGTCTCTTACACTTGGAACACCCATTCAGAGCTTAGGCATTGGGAAGAGGGGGCACTAAAGACCCAAACTAACAGCAAATCCAACTGACAAGAGATATTTTTTACTTGAATTAATGACTTTGCCTTATAAAAGCAGTACATATAGCTGTTTGCGCTGAAAGAAGCTTTATATTCAAAGAGGCCCGTCTCACTGTAGGGGAATTCTGAGTGGCTATAGTTGGATGTCCTCACGTTCAAATGAGAAGTTGGCACACCTAAGGAAACTGGATGGCGTGTCTGAGGCAGCACAGCTGATCACTGATTGATTGTGTTGGGTCACAATCCAGTTCCCTATTCGTTTATTGCTGTTATATCATTACTGAATTGCCTTATTACTTTTAAAGGTGACATTGCCACGCATATTTAGAATAGGTTTATTTATTTATTTATTTATTTATTTATTTATTTGTTTGTTTGGGTTGGTTGGTTGGTTGGTTTGGTTTTTTTCAAGACAGGGTTTCTCTGTGTAGTTTTGGTGCCTGTCCTGGAACTTGCTCTGTAGCCCAGGCTGGCCATGAACTCACAGAGATCCACCTGGCTCTGCCTCCCAAGTGCTGGAATTAAAGGCATGCGCCACCACCGTCCTGTGGTGATATTGTGTCTCCCAATACATTGTGCACCCTAATAAACTTATCTGGGGTCAGAGAACAGAGCAGCCACTATATATAGAGACCAGAAAATGGTGGCACACAGACCTTTAATCCTAGCATTCCAAAGGCAGAGATCCATCTGGATCTCTGTGAGTTCAAAGCCACACTGGAAACAGCCAGGCATGGTGACACACGCCTTTAATCCCAGGAAGTGATGGCACAAAGCAGAAAGGTATATAAGGCATGAGGACCAGGAACTAGAGTCTGTTAAGCTCTTAGACTTTTAGCAGCAGTTCAGCTGAGATGCATTCAGATGGGACGCAGAGGCTTCCAGTCTGAGGAAACAGATCAGCTGAGGAACTGGCGAGGTGAGGTTGGCTGTGGCTTGTACAGTTTCTCCTATCTTTCAGCATTCACCCCAATACCTGACTCTGGGTTTGTTTTTCTTAATAAGATCTTTTAAGATTCGTGCTACACTGCCTGGCTCTAGAATAGGGATTATTTTTAATTTTTGGAGGAGGGATGTAATACCTAGAAAGAGAGAGTTAAATAAAAGGATTCCATTGCCTCCGTCTGTATGTCAGAGACAGTGCGGAGAAAACCAGACCCAGGGCTGCAGCTTAGCAGTGAGTCTGACGCTCCAATGAGGGTATTCCGAACCACTGGGTGTAGGTACGTTCTCATGAGCATGGAAAATGTCAGTTCGTTTTCACTGAGCTGTCTCGGAATTTGGGTGGCAGAGCAGTAAAGACAGACAGATCACTGTAACTTTACAGTGGGAAAGCCAAACATCGCTGAGCGGCCACGAGCGAAGGGTGTGAGAAAAGCGTGGGAGCATCGGGCCACGGGTGAAGGTGGGGAGCAAAGCATGGTCTTTAGACTTTGGATTTGAATCCCAGCCGTGTGAATATGCTATTGTTCTTACAGCATCTACATGTCAGCTAAATGAAAACACTTTTTCTCCAAGAGACCTTGTGGGACGTGAGTGAGACCCAGGACAGCACCTGGCGTACAGCATCCGTGCAGAGACACCAGATAAAGCAACTGCCTCACAGAGGCTCCTTTTCTCTTACCACAGAGACGGTCGTTTCCTTCTCTATATTAAACCCATAAACCACGCAGTTGAATTCCTTAAGGGGTGAGAAGGAACACTCTTCCAGAATCACTTTCAGACGGAGCCGCTGGCATCAGTTCTCATCCCAAAAGCACTCACTAAACCTCGCCCAAAGCCTCTTTCACTGTGGCTAGCCTTGGCTTTACCTCATCAATTCTTGTACTTCAGTAACCATATTTTTCCATTTCAGTGATTTTCAGTCAGTGTTCTCATCTCTCTCTTACTTGATTTCAAGTGAGATTTTCTCCGCATCTCATTTCTCATTTCTTCTAATGGATGCTATTCTTTCAAGAAACTTTCAGACTGTCCAGTTATTTTCATTTCTCTAAAGCGCCCTCATCTCTTATCTGCTGCATTTCTGGCTAATGTGTCTGTCAAACATTTGCAGACTCAATCAATCATCGGGAGTGTTCTCCTTCCTCCTCACACTCTCTGTCATCTCTAGTGATCTCATAGCTATCACAGCCCTAACACGAAACCTTGTTCCCTGAGTCTAAGGCCAGGCCATACATAAGCAGTTCAGAACTCGAATACTATGACGATGTTGAGGATGTTGTTTTCCAGCATGAATCCAGGCTTGAGGATGCCATTTTCCAGCACGGATCAGGCTTCTGGGCTTGTCTAGGCCCTGGTCAGAAGACTAGGACTCCCATGGTCCACCTCTTTTCTCCTTTTGTCAACAAAGGGCATTGGACAGTTTCAAGGTTTTGTGCTCAGCCCTCATTAACGGGAAGAGTGACCCTCAGGACTACTTGGGGGAGCTTGGCTCAGGCCTGTGGCCCCATCTCTTCTCATAATGCCCTCCTAACTCCCTCATTTCCAAGGACACTGAGAGCACTGACCCAGGTGGACTATATCCCAGCTTTGGAACAAACCTCAACACATCCAAAGGCATTGAAATCCTACATAGTTTGCTTCTGACCACAAAAGGAACAAATTATAAATCAACACTAGAAAGCCATTAGAAAAAAAAATCTCTGATTTAGATTTACCAATATACTTCTAAATTACTTGTGGGTTATTCATACATCACAGGGAAATAGAAATGTGTTTTGAATTGAATAAGAATGAAAACAATACTGTGATATAGTATTTAAGCAATACAGCAGAAGTGGTATTTAAGAGAAGTATTTCTTCACAGCAATAAATCCTTATGTTAGTAACAAGAAAGTTTTAAATCAGTAAAACAAGCTTTGATCATAAGAAACTAGAAAATGAATAGCAAATTATCCCACAGAATATAGAAAGAAGAAGCGAAATATATGTGTAAGAGTAGTAATCAGTTAAGTTTGATAGTATGCCCATTTAGCAGAATAATAGTAGCACCCTTGAGGCCTAATAGTACTAGTGCCCTTGAAATCCCCAGTCTGGTTCTTGACCAGATTTACTATACCAGCCATACGATTCCCCTAGTTGGTCACCCCTGATGTTTTTGCCACTTTGCACCCATGGACATATCTTGCCATGTTGGTCATTATTGTAGTGTGTAAAGGTTCAGGGCTGGCTAAGATGGCTGATGACATTTTTCTCCACAGTAGCCTGCAGAGAACCTCTGAGCACTATGATAGCCACTCAGCAAGGAAGAAGCTTCCTGGTCAGTACCAACTTGATTCCTCCATGACCTGAGAAAAATTTGTATCTCTCAATGTAAAGATTAGTCAGCTCTCAGCTCGTCAGAGCGTTTCTTTGTGCAGTGGTTGGTAGTTAACACAGAACCTCAGAACTGGCCATAGTACACAGAGAGTGTCAGCTGAGTGCTCAACACAAATGGGACCTACAACCAACTCTTACTCATGAAGAAATAAATGAGCTAATGAGTCTACTATCTTTTGTACAAATTCCAAATACTGATTATTAAAAGAAGAACCATCTAAGGACCACCTAGGCTCACATAACTTCCCTAGAAAATTCTAGCAACTATTTTAAGAGGAATAATACTAGCTTTGAAGAAGCCCATGTTTGAGTCCTCTGAATGCAGGACATGGAGCTGAATGCTTTATGAGAAAGCAAGCTTAGGAATGTTCAGTGAGCAATGAACTCACACTCACAAGTGTCAGACCTGTGTGTTGGTGAGCACTTCTCACTGGTGAGAATTGACTTGAGTTTTAAGTGGAGTGCCTGTACCCTGATTCCTGTCTAAGGAGCAGACATTTACACACACTCTATATCCAGCTCTCTGCATCCATGGTTCTATGTCCATGGATTCCACCAGGTCCAAAGATTTTGGGGGGAAAAAAGTATTTGTACTGAACATGTAGTGCTTTTTCCCTTATTATTCCTTAAACAATGTGGTAGGATGGTTATTTGGATGGATTTATACTTATTCATTGTTATAAGTAATCTAGAGATGATGTAATGTTTACAAGTCAGAATGATGGGTCTTAAGAAAGTCCTAGGCCATGTCATATTAGGGATGCGAGCATCTGCAAGTTTGGTTTTCCACAGAGGGTCCCAGAACCGATTCCCCAGTACAGAGCAAGGCCCAGCCACACTCACTAAGCACCAGTCTGGATCCCCACCGAAGGCTTACCCTCAGGTCCTTGGCCTGCGTCTCCACATGCCGGATCTGTTCTAGAACACCAGCGCTCACACTGAGGCTCTGCAGCTTTGACTTCACTAGGCGGAGTTCCTCACCCATGGTGGCCAAGTCATTCAAGAGTGTCATCACACAGCTGTCACAGTCTGCAGGGGCCACAGGGAAAGCCGGATATGCTGTAGGCTGCAGCCCAGAAAAGCCACAGAGAACAGCAGGGCTCTGTAACCTGTCCCCTCAAATACAGATGATCACAGGCAGAAGTCACACCCCTCCATGGCTCACGGAGGGATGCGCACTCTGAAGAAGAAAGAATTGGATGTGCGAGAGCATTTTTACTAGAAATGGTGACTCTTAGCAGCTTGTTGCTTATTTTACCTGTGGTCACCCTTTGTTTATGGGGTATCTGCTAATGACTATTTTTGTTGATTGGTTTTGAGACTGGGTTTCACTAAGCAGCCCAAGCTACATCAAATTAGTGATCCTCATGCCTCAGTATCCCATGTGATGAGATTACAGACATGTGCCACTACACACAGATGATTAGACCCTATGTTAAGTGGGTCCTCAGAAGGTCCCCAGAAGTTGTATGAGGTGGGCATTCTGTGTCCATTCTATACATAACTGAGACTTGGAGAGGTAAAGTGGCCTGTGGGTGGTAGACAGCTGGGAGGTGATGGGGCAGGACCTGAGCCAGTATTGTCCTTCCCTGTCCTCTTGTTTTTGTTTTCCCAGACTAGCAAGTGCCCAGTCCAGTCCAGCACTCATGCATCTTAAATGAAACACAGCTTGGGAAAGGCAGGGAGGGATTTTCTTTTCTCACCATCGCATTCTTCTGCAGGGCTGCCGTCTTTGGGTTCTTGGCTTACACAGTCTAAAGTCAGGAGGAAAAAAAAAGACATTTTAATTTACTTGGTCTTCATCTGCCTTTTAACTTGGTTTCAGAAAAGCCCATTTTGGAAGGTTTTAGTCGCCCAGTCACAAGCAACACTGGCCCCGGCTCTCCACTTTCACCTGCCATCGCCATGAGCGTGGACTTCCTTGGTGGCCTCCTTCACTATTTCCCTTCTAAGAAGAGCATTTCTCGGAAATGGCATGTCTTACTTCCTTTTCCTCTTTTGGTAGAGATTCAGCTGGGGTCTCACACATCAGACCATCACTCAGCCACGGAGCGACATCGTCAGTCCTCTCGTTACTCAGGTTTGTGTGTGTGTGTGTGTGTGTGTGTGTGTGTGTGTGTGTGTGTGTACCCCATCTATACAGATACCTGTGAAGGCCGGAAGAGGGCACTGAGTCCCCTAAAGCTGGAGTTACAGTTGTGAGCGTCCTGATGTGCAGGGTGGGAACTGAGCCCAGGTCCTTTGGAAGAGCAGCCATCATCCTTAAACACTGAGACATCTCCAGTCCCTTGTTACTTTTAAAAAACAGGGTCTCTCTAAGTTGCCTAGGCCAGACTTGAACTTCTGAGGGCCTGCTCCGATCTAACAACCGGTGTTAACCCGTTTGTTCTGTCCTGGTTTGGGGACAGTTACTTGATCTGCCATAACCTGCACATCCCCAGTTCAGTTCTTCAAGTTGCCCACAATCAGGAGAGAGTTCACCTAAGTACATCTCTGCGCTTTCCTAACACATCCTTTCAGCATTTTCTATGAAAGAAGAGAATATTCCTCTGTTCTGTTCCAAGTTTTTCTGAATGAATCCACACAAACTGTGACAAATTATCTTTCACACAGTGTATACTATCCAAACCTCTGACTTGAACATATCCCAGAACTTGTATAGCTAAGAAAGAAAGAACAGCTGAGCGGTGGTGGTGCACGCCTTTAATCCCAGCACTCATGAGGCAGAGGCAGGGGGATCTCTGTGAGTCTGAGTGGATCTCAGTGAGCCTGGTCTATAGAGTGAGTTCTATGACAGCCAGAGCTGTCACACAAAGAAACCCTGTCTCAAAAAAACAAAAACACACACAGAGAGACAGACAGACAGACAGACAGACAGACAGAGACAGAGAGAACACCTTAATTTCTTCAGGCTCACACAGAAAGAGCTGACAGAGAAATAACTGTAGAGTGGGACTAGAGAGAGAGCTCAGTGGTAAAGAGCTACTTTGCCAGCGGCCTGAGTTCAAGTCCCAGCTCCCCTCAGGTGGCCTAACTGTAACTCCAGTTCTAGGGGATTCTGTGCCTCTCACTCCCACTGACACTGGAGCTCGTGTGTACATACCCTCAGACACACATGTGCACATAACTTTAAAATAAAGCTGTTAAAAAAAAACTACAGTGTCCCAGGAACATCTCAGTAAAGTCACCAAAGTGGGTCTGAAGTTATTGAAGCTACAAATCATTGGGGTTTTAAAACAATCTACTTTAAGAAACTGAAGTAATTGTTCCTCAAAGCCACCAATACTACCCAGGCACTCGCAGGACTGTCAGGGGAAGGACAGTTTGTGAGCTACAGTGCTGTGCTTTGCCCGTTAGACCGTTGTCTCACAGAAGCTTTAAAACTGAGGTCAGGGGGCTGGGCATCGAACTTACCTCCAGTCAGGGGGTCACAAGTGCCTAACTGGCCATTGCTGTTACAGGTGCAGGGTTGGCAGCTACCTCCAAACTTCTGGGGGTTCCCAAAATACCCTGGTGCACACCTACACAAAACATGGAAAGGCTAAGAAACACTCAAATAACTATCATTTATCCACCTTATTTTCCCGATTTGAGACACCATAGCTGCGTAATAGGAAAAGTGACCCAGGCTGGCGAGAACGAACATTTCTTAAAGGGCGTGTTTATTTTCTCCCATGAATGAGGCTACTAAGGGTAGGAGTCAGACAGGGACTGCTGCTTGGCCTCCCAGCTGCCCCTGCTACAATGGCAGAGGATAAAGTGGTTTGATCAACACAGAAGGGTGGGCTGGATTTTCCTGAGTTATGCTCCTGAAGACATCACATAAATATCGTTTAATTCGAAGCCAGCATATTCATAGAAATAAATCCAGGAGATGGAAATTTTCACAGGGAGAAGAATTTCTGTATTTCCCAATGTGTGATTTCAAGGCTGTGTGATCTATATTTTCACTAATTACAGCAGTGGGGGATACAAGAATGTGACGTTACTGACGGGAATCACAGCTGCTGCCTCTGGACCTGGGCCACTGTTATTCTAGATAACACAGTAAAAGTCAAGTCCAAACCTCAGAGTTTAAAGGTCATGTGCCCTTGACACTTAAATTCAGTTAGTAAAAAAAAACCAAAAAAACAAAAAAACAAAAAAAAAACATGTTAAATTCTAATATTGGGAAGTCAATTAAAATATTTCTATTTATTAATATTTCCCCATATGAGGAAGTTGAATTTTCAGTAAATTGGTATATGGTATGTCAACATAACAGAGATGATAGACTTGAGGAAACGTGGTAACCCTTTCTCCAAAGTTTAAGTCTTGAATAATAATTATAATAAAACCCCAGCCATTTGCAGCACATGTTCCCAAAGGTACCCTGGTGATGTCTGCAGGGATGTAGATCCTAGATTGGAAACTTGTGCCCCTGTGCTGTGGTCTTGGGCTGCCATGTCCTTGCGTTCCAGCTGACCATCAGATGCCCTCAGGGAAATGTCAGTTCCATAAAGACACTGGGGGTTTTGTTCACTGCTCATCTCGAGGACCCACAGTGCTGCCTGGCCCACCCCAGGAGCCAAGCAGGTATCTCATGGATGGAGGGATGGAGGGATCAATGAATGACTAATAATGCCCACATTGATCAGTGGATATAAATGATATTAGTAATAATCTATCAGCCTTCACATATAGGCACTCACTAAAATGTACCCACGATTATAAGGTGGGATGCAACAGTCATTTTACAATCAGTATCACTGGTTATTGCTACATTTCAGAAAGCAGACAGGAAGGCAGACACTCACATACTCTTCCTTATTAATAAGGGTGAGATGTTTATCCAAATCTACAAAGCAGGGGGCTAAATGCTAGTACTGAGGCCTTACATACTGACCAGTCCCGTGTTCGTCTATTCCGCAGAAGATCTATGCCCTAAAATACTTTAGTCTCATTTCTCACTTATATCTAAAGTTTCTGGAGAGAAGATCAAAAGTACAATATACCCTTTATAAGGTCATAAAAAGAATTGGGGCATTTAATTCTCCTTCCCTCTTCTTACAAAGAATTACATTACTAGTTACAGGAAATAACCGGTTCTCTTATTTTCCCTTCACAGCTAAACACAGTGGATTGGAGCAGTGTTTCCTGCTTCCCCAGATGACATTAGCACAGGAAGAAAGAGCAGAGGACACACCTATCTGGCTCTGTGGCTGAGGGAGGGAGAAGGGAGCATGGGCGGAGCTAGGAGCCTGTCCGCACCTGTCACAGGCCACTCCTCCTCCAGACTTCTCCTGGAGTACATTCCCACTTCTCCCCTTGATTTTCTTACTTGTCATTCTGGACCTACCAAGCAGTGCTGTGGATGATGCCTAGGTGTGCAATCATGTTTAATAAACAAAAATGCTGTCATCAGCCTGGCACCCATTAAAAGATGCTTTTAATTAAGAAACAATAACTTGTTTTGAGACATCAAGTGTAGCACATGCTGAGAGAAGAACTGTTAATTAAAAAATGTCTCTTCAAATCAGTTGCCAAGCAAACAGATGCCTCTTCCAGCCTGTTACTGTCATTGACTTTGCTGTTTGTGTGGAACCACAAGGAGGCTAAAACTAGGAAGAGCCTCTCTCAGATGTGCACCCCAAACTATAAAATCACAAAACCTGGAACAACTTCCCAGTCCTCCTTCTCTGGCCTACATGCCCTTCCCATCTCCATATAGCTAATTCTTTCATCCTTTGCTCTCTGGTTGGTTGACCCTTCAGATGCAAGCCAACTCCGCCCAGTTGGTTTTGTGACTAGTGTCCCATGCATCCCCTACAATCAACATTTCATACTGGGTATATTTGGGAGGGGAACCAAATACTTTGTGTATTTTGTGCATCACGGCCCTTAGATTATTGAGAAGTAGGATGTTAAGTCATTAGAACCTGGGTCAACTTTTGCTGTACTCAACCTACACAGTATCCAGTGCATAGAAGTTACATAAGACAATCTGTGAATAACTAAAGCGTATCTCTAAGACACTGGCCCTCCCACAACCCTTATTAGTAGTAGTTATTTTACTAAATACATCTAATATGAACAGTGTCATGATAGGCATCAAGGATTGGGAAATGAACAGGCTTTCCTGATTGTTCAAAATATACTGTGAGAAGTACTTCGTGTGTGTGTGTGTGTGTGTGTGTGTGTGTGTGTGTGTGTGTGTGTGTGTGTAAGGCTATGGATTATGTGTGTATGTAGAATTATAATTAAAGTTATTTATATATACAGAAAAGAATATTGGTGAAGATAAAGGTATATAAAGATGTGTGCACTTGGGTGTGGGCATATGCAGCGAAGAGTCTTTATGGTAATAAGAGCATGTACAGATATTTTGGGGAGCAGTATTTAAGAATGTAGGGGAAGTGGTATCTAGACTTTGGGAGATGAGAGTTACATAAAGAACACAAAGGGTGTGGGTAAGGATGGATGTGTAGGGGTGTGGGTAAGGATGGATGTGTAGGGGTGTGGGTAAGGATGGATGTGTAGGGGTGTGAGTAAGGATAGATGTGTAGGGTACTGACCAAGGCTAGGGCATGCTGGGTGGAGGAGGGATGTGTAGAGATGGGGAAGGGCATGTGGGAATGAGGACGGGGCCCGGGGTGCTCAGTGACAGGTGTTGGGAGAATATAAGTCTGTATGTATGTGTGCTGGTGTGGTGTGTGCACCTCATCCTCAGACTTCTAAAGATGAGCAAGAAAGAAGAGAATGTTAACGGTTTGTTGAGTGAGAAGTCTTGTTTTTTCCCACAATTGTTTCAGCCCTCAGTAGGGTACCAGCTCCAAACCAACCTGTCCAACACACCCCACCTGCAGATTTCGGAAAAAGGGGGCTATGGGCAAGGGGTACATGGTGCAGGGAGAAACCTACCTCTCACACTGTGCTCCTGTGTATCCGGGTTTGCAGGCACACCTCACGTTTCCTCCGTCCACAGTACAGCCAGTAGCAAAACTTTAAAGGAAGACAGGAAAAAGGTCTCAGTGAAAACAGAACCCCATGGGCTCATTGTTTTCTATCACAAAAGACCAGCTTTCATGAAGCGAAAATTGAAAGCCATTGTCAGGAGGATTTTGAGTAAAGAAAGTTGTGTGGGGAGAAAGTTTTGCCCCTGGAGACTCTCCAGACTGCTTGATGAAGGGCTTCAGCTGCCATCGGACAAATGGGGTAATGCAGACATGCATTTTCTTTCTGGCTTGGATAAATGCATTCCTTCCCTGGAGACAGACCTAGTAACTCAGCCTGGCAGAAATGATTACAACACGGTTTCCCCAGGAATAACAAGGAAGGGCAGCAAGTCCAGGCAGGAAAGAGAACAACACCAAGTCCTGATTCTCTTAAAATCTGGTCTCCTTGTTTATCCCAGTGTCTTCTACACAGAGCCCACTCCTGGCAGACAGGCCAGGCCTTGGGAGCCCCAGAGAGAAGTACAGAGTTCCCTGTCCCCTTGCTTTACATTGTTTTCCAATCAAGTCCTAAAATTTCAATTCCTTTTCTTTTAGCTCTAAACTGACATATATTTGGGGAATAAAGAAGCCATGTGGATTTGCAAATTTGTGGAACATTAAGAACTGATGCACATCAGAGGGAATGTCTAGTTGGAGAGGTTATGCTTGGGAAGCCTCCCTGGCTGGGCGGCACGGATGTAGAACTTCCCCTCCTTAGGGACCGTGTCAAGTTTCTCAGTGGTGTTTCAGCTGATGGAGGACGAGGTATAAAACAGCTGCAATGATAAGTCTGAAGGTCTGTGTGCACTCCAGCCCCACCGGAGCTGGGAGCTGGCTTTGCTGACAGATCTGTGCTTTAACCCAAAACAAAGCTCCTGAGTGCACTGAGGGAAATCTTGGTGTTCTGCTCGTCTGCCAGCCTCTGTCTGGGCCAGTCTGGGCAGGCCCGGAGTGATCGACGCTGTACAAATAAGGCTGCAGGACGGCAGGCTGAACGGGACCCAGACACAGAGATGGGAAAGCAAGGCAGATGTTTCAGACTCGGGGATTCTCCAGGGAAGCAGCAGCCCTGGGGCACGTGACAGGAGAGAAGGAAGATGTGGTCAGTTCATCTGACCCCGGGCAGAGTCAGTCTGCTTTGCACCCTGGTCAGTTCATCTGACCCCGGCCGGAGTCAGTCTGCTTCGCACCCTGGTCAGTTCATCTGACCCCGGGCACAGTCAGTCTGCTTCGCACTCTGGTCAGTTCGTCTGACCCCGGGCAGAGTCAGTCTGCTTCGCACTCTGGTCAGTTCGTCTGACCCCGGGCAGAGTCAGTCTGCTTCACACACTGCTCTTCTTTCCGAGTCCGCGTCGCATAGACGCAGTTTCGTGATTTTTCGAGCCCATTTCTACTCTACTTCCTGTTGTGTCGCTCTTTCCTGGAGTCCATGGTGGACACTAACAACAAGAGTTAACAACAGTGTGCCAGGCCCAAAGGACAGAAGAAACAGTGACTGTTCTACCTGCCATCCGTCAGTCCCACCGGGCCTAAATGACAAACAATGTATCACTCAAGGGCTCCCCCAAGGCTTCCATCACAAGGAGTGAAGCTTGGCTCTATAGTCTTCAAGGTCCTGGAGTCTGAGTCCTGGTTGGACCTTCAGCTGCATCTCCAGACCTCTTGGCACTGAGAGAAAACCTGAAGAATCCTCTTACTTCACCTGCTTCTGTTTCCTTAAAAAAAAATTACCCTGAGCCGGGCGGTGGTGGCCACGCCTTTAATCCCAGCACTCAGGAGGCAGAGGCAGGCGGATCTCTGTGAGTTCAAGGCCAGCCCTGTCTACAGAGAAAGTTCCAGAACAGCTAGAGCTGCTACACAGAGAAACCCTGTCTCAGACCCCCCTGCTCACACAAATGACCACTGTGGGGCCCATGCAGCTGAGTGGCGCTATCAGACTCCCGTGAGCTTAGCTGTGGTAACACCCCTGACTCGCGGGTCTTAATGATCATCCAGGCGACTTTCAGGGCTTGAAAGCTGCTTCTCTCGGAACCACTGACTGTTCTCTTGGGCATGTGCAAGTGTCCCATGGGTGACATCGCAGACATCTTTACCATATGTCGGCGTCCCTAGTACAAAGCCAAGCTGAGGCCTGGCCCCATAATGGGTGCCCATGAAAGTCGTTAAACCATTGAGTGAGCAGCAAAAGAAAGAAGAAAAGGAAAAAGACAAAAGGGAACAATTTTAAAACTGTTTCTGTTTAACGATTGAGGTTTTTCCTTACACATGTGTCTGTTATTAAGAAAAAAATAAACGGCTCAACCATTAAAGGCTAGGCTGACAACCGAAATGACGTATATATACACCAACCTTAGTGAAGTGCTATTCACACACCGCACACTTTACCCACAAATAGTGCTCAGGGGCTCAGTGTAGTTGAGGAGCTGTAGAGCCACCACTGTGGCCGACCGATTTCAGAACACTGTCATCGCTGGAGAAACCCGCAGCCCTCCAGCCATCCCTTCTCCTTAACCCGTGGTCTCCTCGGCCGCCCTCAGCTCTGCCAGACCACACACTGTTACTGCCAGCTCCTACTGTACCTGTTGGTGTGAGGGCAGGGACAGACCCTACAGGATCCATGGATGGCGTTTCCATAGTAACCTTCCTTGCAGTGCTCACAGTGCTCCCCAGCTGTGCTGTGCTGACAGTTCTGGGGACAGATGAACAGGACAGTGAGTTAGCTGCTCATTATCAGTCTACACATCTTCTTCAGTGCTGATGATTAAACCCAGAGCTTCGTATGCTCGGTGAGCTTGGCACACCTGGACTACATCTCTAGTCCTCTGCTGCATGATGATATTGGCTCTGTTGAATATATATATATATTCCTATTTAATTGCTCTTGGTACCACACAAAAATACTGCAAGGCTGGAATGATAGCTCAGTCTGCATAAATTACTTGTCTTGCATGCACAAGGACCTGAGTTTGCTCCCTAGAAGCCGTGGTTTAAAAGCTGGCTATGGTGGGACATGCTTGTAATCCCAGGACTAGGGGGATGGGTAGATCTCCAGGCCTTACTAACTAACCTACTTGGCGAGCTCTAGGCCAGTGATAGACTCTGTCTCAAAAATAAACACAAGAAATGGATGGTGCTTTGGAAGGACACTAGTTTTTTCCTCCAGCTACACACACACACACACACACACACACACACACACACACACACCACACCCCCACCAACATCCCCACCCCCACCACAGTTCAAGGGTCCTTTCATTAGCTACAATAGAGAAAGACCATATAGGTTACTATGCCACAGCATCATTTCACAGCTGTGGCATCTTGGGCAATTTCCTTTATTTATCTAAGTTTTATTCTTTCCTATATCAATTTTATTGACATGTGTCTAAGTATAAGTACAGTTTTCCTAAAATGTGCCATTAGAAGAGCGCCACTTTCTAATGCTATTAAGAGTATTTTATTTTATCCCCCCCCCCCCGTCCCAATTAAGAGCATTTTAGAAAGCAAAAGGGAGGCTGGATGTGGTGGTGCAAGTATTTAACCAGGCACTCAGGAGGCAGAGGCAAGCAGAACTCTGAGAGTTCAAGGCCAGCCTGGTCTACATAGCAAGTTCCAGGCTATCCAGAGCTACAGAATGAGACCCTGTCTCAATCAGTCAAGTAAGCACACAACTAAAAATGTGCGGGGTCCTTGGGAAGTGTGGATTCCCTCTCCTCCTGTTAGAAAGGGTCTTATCTGGAAGCTAACCTCATTCGCTTCATAACTCACCTCAGTTACTGAAGAGCAATACATTTTAAATAAGTTTTCATATGTGGAATTTGTGAAAATAATAGAAAGTTACATAATGTTAGAAGAAGTCCTTTATAACTCAATTTCCAGAGAATTAAGAAATTGTGTCTGGCCAGGCAGTGGTGGTGCCCACTTTTAATCCCAGCACTCGGGAGGCAGATCTCTGTGAGTTCAAGGCCAGCCTAGTCTACAGAGTGAGTCCCAGGGAGACAGCCAGGACTACACAGAGAAACCCTGTCTCAAAAAACAAACAAACAAAAAATAAAAGAAGGAAGGAAGGAAGGAAGGAAGGAAGGAAGGAAGGAAGGAAGGAATTGCGTCTAAGCATTATATATTTATAAATCCAATTACCTTTATGTCACAGTTAATGTCTAAAGGACGGCACTCCACAACATCACCACCAATCAGCCTGATGGTGGGCTGCATGGATTGTGTAAAGCATGTTTTCCTGTGGGATTTTTAATCTGCTATAACCTTTCGTTGATTCACCCTCCCTCACAACAAAGCTTCAAATACACACACACACACACACACACACACACACACACACACACACACACACACACTGAGGGAAATCCCCTGTGCTATGGACCTCTGGTAACTAAGAGATAACTTGTGTTAATGAAATGACCTGGAACAAGGATGAGCTCTGAGGGTTGCTTACATGTTTTTACCTCTATACGCCACCACGGCGCTTGCACAAGGGAAGATAACCGGTGTAAAGGCTTAAATAAATCCTGAAGCTAAGTTAGGAAAAATAAAACACACGAAGATGGGGCTTGTCTCCAGTGGAAAAGACGCCTACTTAAACAAATCCATCCTTTATGAATCTGTAAGGAACTACAAGTTATATAAAGCATGGTGAGGTGGTGTGGTGGTTTCGATGAGGATGCCCCTTAGCCTCATATATGTGAACACTTGGTCCCCAGTTGGTGGAGGTGTTTGGGAAGGTGTGGGAGCCCACAGACATTTCCTAGGGAGATCTGAGCTCGCTTTACCCAGCAGGGCTGCATAAGGGGATGGACTGACCACAGGTGTGGTTACCAGGTGCGTGGAAGGGTCTGCACTTGGATGTGTGCTGTGCTTTGATCTAGCAAAGGGAGGGATTTTTGCCCCACCCCTTGGCATTCCTTTAAAAAGCCCTTTAGAAGAGCCAGAGGGGGCCAGTGGATTTTGATCCAGGTCCTCCTTAAGCTATCCTGTGTTTCTGTCTGTCTCCTCCCTGCTATCTTTTTATCTACTAATTCCTTATGCTTCTCTCCTCCTATAGGAACCCTGCAAAAGGTGGGGGTGGCCCCCACAGGAAGGATTAGGAGGTGTGGCCTTGTTGGAGGAGGTGTCACTGGGGTGAGCTTACAGGTTTCAGTGGCCTATGCCATGCTCAGTTAGCTCTCTCTGCCTCATGGCTGCTGCCCCCATATGTGGATGGGAGGGTGGGTGTGGGTGTGTACACACGTGTGGTAAGGTGGGTGTGTACACACGTGTGGTAGGGTGGGTGTGGGTGTGTACACATGTGTGGTAGGGTGGGTGTGGGTGTGTTCACATGTGTGGTAGGTGGGTGTGTACACATGTGTGGTAGGTGGGTGGGTGTGTAAGGCAGGTTCTTGAGAGGAAGGGTTGTGTCTGGCAGGTCTGAGCTCAGCAGGGATCTCAGAACCACAGCAGTTTATCAGGATTTCCTGAGGAGTGAGTGCTCAGCCTCGAGGAGCCACGGTGGCCTCAGAGACAAGCAAAGACAGAACTACAGAAAGAGCAAATGGAAAAAAACAAACAAAAAAACAAACCCTAGTTTGATTGGAAAATGAAGTATGACTCCCACAAGTTATCCTCCGTGAAGTGTACCGAATCTAGAGAAAATGCCCTTTGTTCTCTGGTGGCTTTTACAAGATAGACTTGACATCCAGCAACGGCTCCGTGGTAAGATAAACATTGCCTCATGATGAAAGCATCACCGAGTCACACACACCGGGAAGCATCAAACAGACTTCGGTTCAGGAAAACAACCCACTGGGGCCTTTTAGTCTTTTTGAACTTATAAGGCCAAATTCTAACAAAAAATTCCATCAGGCAGCCCCCTCGGCACTTTCCTGTTCTGGCCTGCCCCAGCCTGCAGAGGAAGCAGATCGCGAGCCAACAGCCAGGCAGGCTCAGGAAAGGCCAGGACTCCACAGGCGCTGCCTACCACACCACACCAGCAAGGCCATGGCCGCAGAGTGAGCTGCCTTAACTGGGGGCGGCCCTGGCTGCCGAATGAGGAGAGCTCTGATGGAACAGAACAGTGAAGTACAGTTAAAAACGGGTATATATATATATGTGTGTGTGTGTGTGTGTGTGTGTGTGTGTGTGTGTGTGTGTATATATATATATATATATATATATATATATATATATATATATATATGAATAAAAAATGTTCTTTTTGAGATGTGGTCTCACTGTATAGCCTTCTTAACCAGGAACCTGCCATGGAGACCAGGCCAGCCTTGAACTCACAGAGCACTCTCTGCCTCTGTTTCCCAAGTGTTGGAATTAAGTGCTACCATTCCTAGAAACAAGCTAATTTTTGTTGTTGGTTGGTCTTTGGTCTTTATTTTGGGGGGTGGCGCCACCCAGCTCCCAAATAAATCACACATGGAGGCTTATTCTTAATTATTAATGCCTGGCCTTAGCTTGGCTTAGTTTCTTGCCAGCTTTCCTTAACTTATTCTAACTACCTTTTGCCTCTGGGCTTTTTGAGTTCTCTTACTTCTGTAAATCTTACTCTTACTCCGTGGCCTGCTGTGTAGCTGTGTAGCTGGGTGGCTGTGTGGCTGGGTGGCTGGGTGGCTGGGTGGCTGGCCCCTGGAGTCCTCCTTCTTCTCTGGCTCCTAGCTCTTAGATCCCTCCTCCCAGTTTTTTCCTCCTATCTATTCTCTCTGCCTGCCAGCCCTGCCCATCCTTTCTCCTACCTTGCTATTGGCCGTTTAGTTCTTTATTAGACCATCAGGTGTTTTAGACAGGCACAGTAACACAGCTTCATGGAGTTAAACAAATGCAATGTAAACAAAAGTAACACACCTTAAAATATTCTACTACAAAAAAAATTCTACTACAAATTTTATTGGAGAGAATTTGATAAAATATTCCAAAGTAAGACCCTTTTCTAGCATATAAACTATAGCCATCAATAACTGCAAAAAAGAAAGAAAGAAAGAAAAAAGAAAGAGAGAGAGAGAGAGAAAGAAAGAAGGAAGGAAGAAGAAAAAAGAGGAAAGAAAAGGAAGTAGCTGGAAGGCCTGGGGCCTCTGTGAGGAAGGCAAGGTGAGGACACACTTCGCCTCCTGGGTGTGATCCCTTCACCCACCTCTCCTGTAACCCCACTTTATCTTGGCAGTCAGGGGTGTTTGTATTTGACTGACTAGGCATGAGCCATAAGCCATTCTCAGTATCCCCATCTCTCTAAATTTTTTCTTTCTTTTTATCCTTTCTTTTCCTTTCATCACTAATGCCCTACCTCTCTCTTCCCAGTTTTTTTTTCCTTCCATGGAAGGTCTCCTGTGTCTCTGGATGGCCTCAAACTGGTGGTTTAAATAAGAATGGCTCCCCCAGGCTCATGTATTTGAATGCTTCATCATCAGGGAGTGGCACTATTCGAGAAGGACTGGGGGTGTGGCCTGGTGGGAGGAAGTGTGTCACTGTGGGTCAACCAGGTCCAGTGTTGCTCTCTGCCTATGGATCAGGATGAAGGACTTCCAGCTCCTGCTCCAGCGTCCACCTGCATGCCGCCATGCTCCCACCATGAGGATAACAGACTAACCCTCTGAAGCTGGAAGCAAACCCCAATGAAATGCTTTCCACTGTAAGAATATCTGTGGTCATGGTGTTCTTCACAGCAACAGAACGGTGACTAAGACAACTTCCGATCCTCCTGCCTCCAACACTAGAGTCTGGGATTACAGCCTGGTTTAGGAGTGCTGGGGGTCAAACGCAAAGTCCTGTGCACACTAGGTAAGCTCTCTGCCCACCCAGTCCCATTTTCAACACCCTGTGATAGAGTTACCGCCCCTCTGACAGCCACAAGTGTCCCCCTTGAGACCCATGTCACCCCTACAACACTGAGCCCCAAAGTGACAGCTCAGACTTACATATCCAGGCAAGCGTTAAGCCCCGTGATGCACTTCTTACTATCACTTGCTGAGGCGGAGATCATAGAAAGGTATCTCATAACCGTCCCGACAGGTGCTCTCTTCTGAGAGCACATGTTACAAGGGAGGCAAGAGTGAAGTCTGAAATATCTAATTCAGCCTGAGCATTCAGAAGCCTCCTCCATGGCCATAGCAATCTCTGTTGGGGGTTCAGTGAGAGATGGAGCATTGGCATCTCAGGGGAGAGAGGAGGAACAGATTGCCTGCCAGCAGCAGCAGCGACTACCAGCTTACTCACAATGCACACCCCCGAGCCGTCCTGGCAGCGGTTTGAATGTCCGTTGCAATTGCAGGGAACACACCTTCCCGCGGGTAGGATTTTGTTGTCCCGATAGTATCCAGGGCGACAAGCCTATTTTTCAAACAAAAATGTTTCATCGATACAAAGAAAAGAGAATTATTATTTTCCAAAGCCCGTCACAATTCTTTCTGTGAAGAAGTCGAGGTTTTAAAACCTTCCCTCCCCGGGGGCTGTGTGGATTTCTGATCCACCAGCAGCCAGCGCGGCTGCTTTTTGGTAAGACTGTGCTGTGTCTTTGTGATGGTGGTGGGAATGGAGCCTAACAGAGGAAGGAGAAGTGGCCGTGGGCCCCTCTCACATACCAGTGGTCTCAAAGGGGTTGGGCAGGTGGAGGGCGGGAGTAAAGAGGCTGCCAGTCCCTCCTGGGGCACAGAGCTAAGCCAACTCAAGGTCAACAGTCTCCACACAGCCCACCCTCCCCAAGTATGGGGTCAGGCTTGAAGGGGGGGTGGAGTGGGCACAGTCTTCAACGGAGTCCGCTCAATAATGATACAATTATTGGAATCATTTTAGCAACACTCAGTAACCAGTGGTCCGCAGGTGTTGAGTGCTCACATGCAAGACTGTTCTCAAGAATTTGGCCCACTGTGAAGACAGAGACCCAGCCTGAGAGAGTCTCCGGGTTTAGTCTTGTTTCCATGTTTCTAAAGAATCAGTCAATTCTATCTCCAGTCTGCTGTCTCCTTCCAGATAATAGCATGGCTTTTAGCTGGATGAAAAGTGTGTGTGTGTGTGTGTGTGTGTGCGTGCGCGCGCGCGCGCGCGCGCGCACTCACTTGGGTTTTTTGAGGCATAGCCCTGGCTATCCTGGATCTCACTCTGTAGGCCAGGCTGGCCTTGAACTCACAGAGATCCACCTGCTTCTGCCTTTGCCTCTGAGTGCTGGGATTAAAGGTGTATGCCCCCACCACCCAGCAAGAGTTAATATTTTTTCCATGGACTTATGTCTTATTTAAAAGATGCTGTTAAGAACTTTCCAAGAGGACTTTAATCCCAGCACTTGGAAGACAGAGGTAGAAGGATCTCTATGAGTTCCAGGTCAGTGCTACAGAGTAAAACCCTGGCTTTAAAAAAAAGGATTATAGGTAGATGCGGTCTTTATCTTGGCAGAGTCAATCCATGCACAGCTTAACACTGGCTTTCCCCTTGTTTGTGGCTCTGGTCTCCCAGATTTCCATCTTGAAAGAACCAAGAAGAATTAATATCTCAACCCATCTGATGAATGATCTTAAACAGCACATATGTCCATAACAAGACTCTGAAATGGCAGTCAATGCAAAACCTGAATAAACAGGCCAGTCTCGGTGCCTGCGCCTGGGCATCTGGAAGAAGCGTGGGATCACGTGCTGTGGGGGGGGGGGATCAGCTCCAGCCAGGATCTCCTTCCCAAATGACCAATGGCTGACAGATCATACAAACAACAGAACGCAATTCCCAAAATAATGCTCCTTTACGTGATTAGGGACCATGTTTGGGCAAAGGGATATATTGCAATTTTTTTTTTTTTTTACTTTAAGGCTCTATATGAACAGGCTTGTCTAAAGGAGAATTAAGTATGAAAGGAATGTTCTGTAGCTCAGCTGGGAGACACACCTGAATGAAATCCAGCCAGGGACTGTGTGGCATATCAACAACAAACCAGCTGCAGGATGAACTGGCGGCTGCCTTACATACATCACGTCATTTGCTCAAAATAATTATATTTGGTAAGGGACAAATTATTCAAATGAACGAATAGGTCTCGTGAGTGAAGGCACCATGCTCGGACGAAAGCCCTAATTAAACCTGCTATGGGAAAGAACAGTCTATCATGATCAAAACAAAATCATCCACCTTAATGTGCTTTTAATTACAAGCAGGAAAAATGCTCTGCCCAAGTTCCAGGTCATGTGACTCGGAGTACTTGTCAGTGACTCAAGTGTAACCATTTCATGCCTCCACAAAGCAAGCAAACGCATTTCACAGAAGTATTAAAATTCTATTGAAGATCTCCAGGTGGAAATGAGTGTGTCCTATACTTCAATAAAGAGACTTAGAAGTGGTGAAGCTTTACAAAGCCGTGTTCTTAAGGATAAAATTTCCTGTAACATTTTATATTATAGATGATAAAATGCCCCATCCACTTTCCGGGTCAATCTCTTAGGCCACAGGCTCTATTTCTCTGTAAGTACACATGTAGCAGCCAGGGCATGTAAGGAGTGAGCAAAATTCATGAATGTTTCATGCCCGGCAAATCGCAGCATGTCCGTGAGGCACTATACAAACTTTGATCGTTTTCTTAGCCTTGGTTCTTACTGTTTGTTTTACTTTGTGGGCAAATGTTCTTCCTAGTGAAACTGGCAAGCGTACAGGCAGTAGCCTCTTGTCCCGGGCTTGAGCTAGTCCCTAAAGGGCACCGAGTTTCATGGTATACCGCTATTCCACAAGCATCCAAGCTCCCAACTGTCTAGGCATTCCACGGTGGGCCGATGTTTATGGGGCTTGTGGTTAATAGCTCGGGAGAGCAATCTGCCCAGCCCTGCAATAAACCCTGCCACTCACCACAGCCGGGAGGCTGCCTGCCCTTCCCCCAGCCCACCCATCTACTCCGTAATAACTCTAACTCAACATGTCACCAAGCTGGACACATTTTCCCACCCCAAACGGAAATTTAAAACGGGTATTACCTGACTAGGTCTGAGCTCCGTATAGCTTGCTTGCAGATGATTTTGACCTGGATGCTGAAGAAATGCTACCCTTTGCTGCTCTGAGCCATATCCCAGGCACTGGCCCAGGGCTGCCCCAAAGATCCAGAGCCATCCTGTGCTCCAGGCTGACCATCTCACTGCAGGGGGCATCCTGATCCCTGGGTGCCCCACGGGCCGCATGAAAAGCTCTGCACTCTGCCTCTTATAGGTGCCCTCCCTGCTCAGTGCCCGGGCCTGTCTGACTCAGGGAAGGAAGGCTGTCTGCAGCAGGGGCCCCACCTTTACACTTCACACATGACTCAGCCTACTGGGGAGAGAAAGCACAGAACAGTTCCACAGGTAAGCAGAGCCTTGTAATTCCTGAGAGGTGGGGCAGACGTCACCTTCTGCCCACCTGGCCCTGCAGACAGCCCCAGACGAAAGGAGCTGCCGTAAATCACAGGCTGAGTCAACACAAAAGCCCACACCCGGGCCACGAGGGTGCTAATCTGCCGTCTCCTCTTTCCCTTGGGCTATCTAATTTATATTTTAAGTCAGTTAGAAAAGAGACGGAAAGCATTGAGCTGAGTAGAGCTCAGCCAACCTGTGAGCCAACTCACAAGAAAAGGAGTCTCCAGGATGCCATCACAAAGGAGGAGTTTCTGGCTTAAAACACAGGAAAGTGAAGACGTTGGCTGGTTTACGCACTTTGGGGGACAGGGCACAGAACAACACCATTGCTCTCTCCCACTAATTTTGCCAACACCGATTCTCATCAGGGAAGAACACATTGATGTGTGGGCTGAAAATGGTTTCATTTGTAGTACATTTTAATCACGTGAGGGTAAGTTCAAACACCTCGGACCTGCTGAGAGGTGGAAAACGGGAGAGAGGTTTCCCTTTTGCATCCAGGGAATTCTCTGGATTTAACTGCAGTAGGCTTGCAGGGTGACAGGAGGCCCCAAAGATCCAGAGCCATCCTGTGCTCCAGGCTGGGCCAGCTTACAGGGAAGGACAGATAAACACCGAGTCTTCCTATCCCTGATTTCCACATCCACGGAGCACCCACAGTCTCCTGTGAAAGGCAAGACACTGTGGTGTCTTTGTCACATTTTGAATCCCTAAAGGGAGTCTCGGGAAGATGCTAGGCCTGGCCCAGCACACTTGGATGACCCAAGTAGAGAAAGCCCCAACTGTGGGCCATTGCTGGACAGCAGCCAGACCAAGTCAGACACGGATGAGGGCCCCAGGAAGTGAGGAATACGCGGCTGGGGAAATCCTACCTGACATGAGTCACCTGTGTAGTCAGGGGGACAGGCACACATCTCCACAAGATGAGCTCTGGGTCCGCTTCCTGTGTCGGAGGCTTCCTCCAGCCCTACCTCGCCCAGGGTGAGCCGCTGTGTCTCAGTGAAGTGGAGGCCCCGGATGTACAGTCCTTCCAGTTGGGACAGCACAGTCATCAGCTCTTCCCGGGACACTGGGGCACCGTTGCCCTCGTGTCTGAAGTTTCCCTGCACAGTAAATGGAGAGGTTTCCTTAGGCAAGGTCACTTCCGGAGAGAAAGGCCCTGGAATGGGTCCAAGCAAAGACATTCAGAATGTTTGAGGGAAAGGGAGTCCAAGAAAGATGGGGAAGTCCTTCCTGGGACAGGCACACCCGGCTGCTCCAGGGAAGGGATCTCCATGACAGCGCCATGCCTTCGTAAATGTCCTTTAATCTGGGAAAATATAAAGTCCGTGATGAGGATGCAGAAGAAAAAGCCTAACTCGTAAGTTAGCTAAATGTGCATCGTTAGGACAGCAAACACAATCACTTCTTGCACAAGTATTTGTTTGATTAATTTGCTGCTTTGTTTGTGTGCTTGGTTGGACTTTTGTTGTTTTGTTTTTTTCTTTTTGAGACAGAGTCTAGCTGAGACGCCTCGGCTGGCCTGGCACTCAGGATCCTTGTACCTTAAGCTTCCCAAGTGCTGAGATCCCCAGTGTGAGGAGACACTTCATGACTCTTCCTGTCATTTGTTATTTGTAATAGATGTATGTGATTTTTGTTTTGTTTTGTTTCAAGACAGGGTTTCTCTGTGTAGCCCTGTCTGTTCTGGAACTCACTATGTAGACCAGGCTGGCCTTGGACCCAGAGATCCACCCACCTCTGGCTCCTGAGTGCTGGGATTAAAGGCGTGCACCACCACCACTGCCTGGCTGATGTATGTCATTTTATTGTTAAAAACCACATGCCATGAAATGTACTATCATGTCCATTTTATTTATGGATTCTGTAGTGCAGTGGTCTGAGCTATGAGCACAACATTGTACAAGTCTCAAAAACTTGCTCGTGGTTGGAAACAGAAACTCTAGGCAGACCCCTCCACCCATGGAAACACACACCCTACTTTCTAAGAGGTGGACTGTGTTAGGGACCACATATCAGTGGACTTACATCCTGTATGTTTCTGTGACTGGGTACTTCTTACCAAGAAGTTATTTAGTAATGAATTTTCTGCTCGTAGCTCAGATCAGTGCACTAACTTTCTTGCACATGAATTCTTTGTTTCTTAATTGTTCACGTTAATTGTTTGTTTCTTCTGCTTTGTACTTTTTTCCACTTTCTGTGGTGTATGTGTATGAGCGCACACCTATGTCAGGACACATGTGGAGCTCAGAGGGACAGCTGGCAGGAGCCCGCCTCTCCTCCCACTACGTGGATTCCTGGTCTCGAACCTAGGTCCTTAGGCGTGCTGGCCGATGCCTCTACCTGCTGCGCCATCTCTCCAGCCCTCCTTCGGTGTTTGAATAGCTCATCCACCACCTTCGACCACCTCGTTCTGTTAGTGAGGCCACTTGCATGTGATGGATCGGGCTATGGTAGTCAGTTCTCTCTTTGTCTTTCTGCATGTGCATTACAATATGTTTGTGTGGACCTCTTCCTTCTATCCTAGCTAGACTTGGGGGTTTGGCAATGAGATATTAGTGACTCTTATCATGTTTGGTAAGTGATTCCTGCCTCGAATATTTTCTCTTCTCTTTCTGAAATCTCCATTACATACGATGGTACACTTGAGCTCCTCCAAGCTTGCATCTGCCTCCAAAAGAGGATACAAACAAAAGCATGTAAGCATCAGACCCCTGCGGTGTACTGTAGTCTAGATTATGTAGTGGGGATTTTGTGCTTTGGTCATAACAAAGTGCCAGGTAGTAGCTGGCTTATACCATGATGTTGTTGTCATGGTCCTGGAAGATCTGAGTGCCGGCTGCATGGGCTCCTGGGGAGGCTCTCTTCCTGATTTGTAGATAACCATTATCATTACATCTTGCCTCTTGTACGTTGGTTTAATTATGTGTATGTGGCAGTCTGCATGTGCATGACTCTCTCTCTCTCTGGAGAGCAGAGGAGGCACTGAATCCCCTACAGCAGGAGTTTCAGGAGGCTGTGAGCCACCCAGTCTTAGTGTTGGGAACCAAACTCTGGCCCTCTACAAAAACAGCAATGCTCTTAACTGTGGAACCATCTCTCTTAACATTAAAGAACATGAGCTCTCTGGTCGTTCTGGGCATGAGAGATGCTCAGTGGGTAAGATAGAGATGGGAGCATCCCCCCAGATTGATGGCCAGCCTACCTGGCAAGTTTCACACCAAGAGAAAGCTTGTCTTAGAGAAAGGAGAAACAGCAGCTAAGGAACTACAGCTGAAGTTGTCCTCTGGCCTGCACACACATGCATGTGTACACACACACACACACACACACACACACAGACAGGGGAGATATCTATAAAAGAGTATATAAGCAAAAACATGTAAGCATCAAACACTCAATGGTATATTATGTTCTAGATTATGTGCGTGCGCGCGCGTATCATGATGTTTGTATGTAGATCAGAGGACAAATTTTGGGAGTCAGTTTCCTCCTTCTACCATGTAAGCCCCAGGGATCAAACTCAGGTTGTCAGGGTTGGGATCAAGTTCTTTACCCATGTAGCTACCTGACTGGTCCCTGTTTGTTTTTTTATTTTTTGTTTGTTTTTTTAAGCCATATCACCCCCACCCTCTGTGTGTATGTGTGTGTGTGTGTGTGTGTGTGTGTGTATGTGTGTGTGTGTGTGTGTGTATGTATGATCTCTCTCTCTCTCTCTCTCTCTCTCTCTCTCTCTCTCTCTCTCTCTCTGTACAAATGCAATCTGTATTCTTAAAATATTCTTAAAGTGAAAATCTTGACTAAAAGAACTAAACACAGATCAAAAGACCCATCAGAGACCTCTTCGGGGACTTGTCTCACCTCAACCATTTGCACTCTCCCATGATGCAACCTGTCTGGCCGTGGGTCACTGGATTCCTTATGGATGATGGACATGTGCTGACCCTGTTTAAGGGGAAGCAGGAATGCATTAGTGCCTGGGTTGGGATGCTTAGAACAGATTTCTATGTGTGTCTACATTATAAAAACACCTGGCCCTAAACAGTTCAGAACTGACTGGGTTAGTGACCCAGACACAGGTGAATAGCAGCTCATATGGTACGTTTCCACATATGAAAACTACCTTGACCAAAAGTGATTTTAAAAAATGAAGAAAGAATAAGAGCTAGAGAGATAGCTCAGTGGTTTGGAGCACTGGTTGCTCTTTCAGAGGACCTAAGTTCAATTCCTAGTATCCCCTTGGAGATTCACAACCATCTATTATCCAGTCCCAGGGGATCTGCTGCTCTCTCTTGTGCACAGACAGACATGCACACGCAACACCCACACACATTAAATAAAGTATTTTTAAAAATGGACAAAAGTATTCATTTTAATCATTCTTTGTAGCAAATGTGGGAAGTGCACTCCATGGCTGCCGATAGGACCATGCTTCTAGACTGCTGGAGAGGGCGGGGATGGAGGGAGGGTTAACAGCCTAGCTTTGCAGCTGGTGTGCTCAGAGAAGAGAAAGAGTTCGTGGATGAAGGCATGGGCCCAGGGCTCCGGCCCCGCCTGTGGGATCAGGCCACCTACTCTCAGCCTCTGCCCCATCCCATTCAGGGCCTCTTGGGGGCTTTCACAGGACTGCATGGGCATGTCCTGCATAGCAGCCCCACCCCGAGTCTCACACCACAGCCCAGCTGTTCTGTGTTGGCTCCAAACCTGGAGGCAGTCCATTCATGAGGGCAGAGCATTATCGAGGATCACAGATCGCTCCACACCTTAATCTAAGAAACATGCCCCCAAGGCTCTTAATTACAGTGGTTTAAATAAAGCAACAAAGAAAAAATTTTGTGAGCCTAAATGATTTCCATGTCTGAAGGTAAAATCAAGGGGGATTTTGATCTTTGTCTCCAGTGCATTCCAAGAGCATGTACAATTAAGTCCTCTGCAGCAGACATTATACACAGCAGCAGCTTCACCTGTGAGATGCGCTGCAGAACAGAAGCTGAAACACAGCCCTGCTGGGACAGTGCTTCCATCGAGTAATACGTGTCCTTATGGAACTCTAAAACCTTTGTTGTTTAATTTTCACCATGCCTTCTAAGGTTCCTTTGAGTTCTTACCAGAACAATTCAATACATTTGTTTACTGGTCAAAGCCAAATGTGGCTCGGCAGTGCTTGAACACAAAGATCTACCAAGCATACGGGGTCCTTTGCTGTGAGGATGCGTGTAAGGCTTGCTGGTCCCCATTTACACTGCACGGTGCAAAGAAACCTTCCGGGAAGCTGGAGCTGCCCGCACCCACCATAGCATCTAAGGCAGAAATGGAGGTGGGGATGGCGCCCAGCGGCAGAGTGCCTGCACAGCAAGCGTGAGGCCCTGGATTACATCTCCAGCAGCCTCCTTCCAAATTAAGCAAGAACAGAGTTAGAGTCAGGCTAGGGCTCCCTAACCCATATTCCAGGGATTTTGTCCGTATTGCAGGGTGCCATGAAGAATGAACTCAAAATCATTTTTGAGACTAAGTTGAAAGACTGAACCACAATAAAGCACGAGGCGTTTCGAAGATGAAATCAGCTGCACTGGAAGGGGAAACAGGCACCCTTGGGCAAGAGTGCCGTGCATTCTAACCTTCTGTGTCAGGGGCTTCAAATCACAAATCAATCAACACTCTGCACAGCCACACTTACGAGCACTGCTTCCCCCTGCTCGGCCCACACCCTAATACCTACAGTGAGCTGCACATCTGGCTGCTTTTCCAGAAGAACCATGTCGCCAGGTAAGCCGAAGGACTTGGCTTGGTAGGTGAGGTAGCCGCCATAGGAGGAAACCTGAAATTGAACGGACAGTCTCCACAGCACTGAAAATGACCAGGCTGACATTAACCAGGATGTCTGGAAAGACGAACACGGGCCCATCGGCAAAGGCACTCTAGCGGGTAGGGCTAAGAATGCTGCCTTCATCTCCTACTTTATGTCATTTTTAGATTCCTGAAAACCATTGACGTGCTTTTTATAAGTGGGAATGTGTAGTGGGTAGCCATTCCAGCTTTGATCCGGAAGTTCCAACCCCCATTGAGGCTTCGGTAACTGTCACACCTACAAGGTGGGGCTGAGAGAGGACCCTGAAGACCGAGATCCGGATGCGCCGGCTCTCTTGGTCCTGGACCATGGACACTGGAGGTAGACTGAGCAGAGTTCTCCAGAGAACACCACTGGACTGCGCTGTGTCTTTCCCAGACCCTGCAACCTACCTATCCCTTCATTTGTAAGTTACGCTACTAAATAAACTACATGGAGTTTAACTTTTAACTACATGGAGTGGCCTTAATAATTTCACCAATAGAACTGTGTACTTTTATTAAAAAGAAAAATAACAACCATACTGCAACAGATAAGATTTGTTTTCTCCCTCTCATGATGACTGAATAAAAAGTTTGCTTAATCCAAAGAAATCCATTATTGAAATAGAAGAAATGGGATTATCAGTTGCAAAACAAACCCCTAAAAATAAATGTTCAAAAAAAAATCCCTTGACAGCAGATGGTGACCATTCCCTGTTTGCTGGAGAGAGAAGCCATGATCACTGGCTCCCTCAGAGACACAGCCTGGGCCCGCACAGTGTGACCGTGGTGGCAACGTGCAGTGAACAGTCATAACTTTCTGTCAACTAGTTCACCTCTCCTCCTGGTCCCTCCCATCTTAAAGTCATCTAGGAATGAGGAGTGACAAGAGTGTCACCAGTGACATCATCTCAGCTGAGAACAAAACGCCGCTGTTCCAGGGAGAGCGGGAAGTGTCTCTGGGGCCCTGGGCCACAGAGGCTTCTCCTAGGACCTGCAACCTGATCAAGCTTCCCAGAGCATTTCCAAGAGATACCTGGTCTCGTCTAATTGACTTTAAGCACTGTGTTTTCAATAGGCCAGGCTATTTTAAAATGCATGCATGAATTCTGATAATCCTTCCTAGAGTGGCTGGAATTAGCAATGTCCCCATAGGCTCAGGTATCTGGACACTTGGTTCTCTACTGTGGCCCAGCTGTTTGGGGAGGTTGTGGAACTTTTACGAGGTGTAGTGTAAGGTCATAGCTAGAACAGCCCCCCACTCCAGTGTAGCTTGGCCGCAGAAATTCTATCACTGGGGTGGGCTTTGAGAGTTCATACCCTTGCCCCTTTACAGCCCACTCTCCGCTTTCTCTGGGTGGTTGGAGGTATAATCTCTCAGCTTCCTGCTCTAACCACCTGCTTCCCTGCCTCCGCCAAAATAAACTCTTGTAGATGTTGCTCTTGGTCATGGTGTTTGATTGCAGTAACAGAAAAGTAACTGACACACGAGGGAAGTGCCATTGCCCTCTCCTTGCATGTGAGCTCAACTCACTGACTCATTTTAACAAGTTCATGAGCAGAATAAAGCAGATGTGAGACTTCACCTTTTCCAGAGTGGAGTTATAAGATTATCACTTCTGTCTAGAGTTCTTTCATTAATTCTCACCATCGCATTCCTCTTCCTCAGCTACTTTGTAGATACCTGCCACCTTGTCACGATGCTCCTCAGGTAGTCCAGGAAGGTCTCATGGGATGAGGCTCTGAAGCCTCCGCCAGATGGAGAAGGGACAGAAACCTGCTAGCAACCATGGCAGTGGCCTCAGTAAGTGGATCTTCTAGTTCTGAAGTGACTAGCCCTGGCTAACATCTTGACCACAGCCCCAGAGGAAACTCTGCACCACTGACTCCTGGATCCCCAGTCCACAATGAACAATTACTTGTTACCTTTAGCTGCTGCATAGTAACAGATGACCAACACGTGGGCTAACCATGGAGAGGAGAGGAGGGTTAGCAGGTGATGGAGGAGGGGGTCACATGACCAACACATGGGCTAACCATGGAGAGGAGAGGAGGGGTGGAGGGGGGTCACTGACCAACATGGGCTAACCATGGAGAGGAGAGGAGGTTGAGTGGAGGAGGGGGTCACGTGACCAACACATGGGCTAACCATGGAGAGGAGAGGAGGTTGATGGAGGAGGGGGTCACATGACCAACACATGGGCTAACCATGGAGAGGAGAGGAGGGTTAGCGGGTGAGGGAGGAGGGGGTCACATGACCAACACATGGGCTAACCATGGAGAGGAGAGGAGGGTTAGTGAGGGGGGGTCACATGACCAACACATGGGCTAACCATGGAGAGGAGAGGAGGGTTAGCGGGTGATGGAGGAGGGGGTCACATGACCAACACATGGGCTAACCATGGAGAGGAGAGGAGGGTGAGTGGATGATGGAGAAGTAGGTCACGTGGAAGAAGTAATTCTTTGCACATGAAAATGTCAAAGTTCATAATTCTTCATCCAGAATTGAAGATCTGGAGCCAAGGATGAGTTAACAACCACTGAGTTAACTCACAGACAGTGAGTTAATTCCTCAAAGACTGATAATTTCATCAATTTTGCCTACATAATTGAACATCCATAAACACTCTGATATTTATTCAAGCCATGCACAATATAAAATTATGACAACTCATGAGCTGGGCCCTCTGAAATCCACTCTTTTAACATCTTCCATTATGACTACCTTGAAGCCTACGCTACCTGATAGTCTTTCTACACAGGACGCGAACTGTACTCATACCTGGCCAGGCTCTGCCATGCTCATGTATGTGGCTCACTTGTAAGATCCTGGGGGAGCGTGCCATTAAGTACACTTGATCCTGCTTGTGAGAGTCTAACTGCTGTGGGTCCTGTGCTTCTTTTAATAACCCTGTGAGTCACTTTTCAGCTTTTGTTCTTCTGACAAGGAGCCTTTCTGCTTTAAAACAAAGCATTCTCAGCAGAGGGTTTAAAAGCACCTGGCTCATTTACAACAGCTATTATTTAAATGGTTTTATATTTCCCAGAGGAGAATTCCTTGGCAGGAAGCACAAATCAAGAAGAACACCATGCAGGCCTTCCTTTTCTGGGAACTCGTGTAAGTGGGACACACACACGTGAGATGCTTTTGCGGTCCTCCGTGTGACAGGAGGCAGGACATCTTCATTATTGCCTAACTTGCTCAACATTAATTACCTGAACTTCCAGATGCTTCCTCCCAGACCTCTAGGAAATGATAATTATGCAGCGATAGCTGAGACCACAGAGGGCTCAGAAGAACATCAGAACATCGTTACCTTGTCACCTAGGTAGGATGGAGGTGACACCCAGGATGCACTGCGGACTGAAGACGGCAGTTCCTGCAGATCTGCAACCACGCTGTTGCTGCCCGGGTTGAAGGACACAGGGACAGCAATTCCATCCTCTGTCTCCAGACGCCAGCCCGCCATGTCTACAAGCTAGAGCACAGCAGAGTGGTGGCTACGTCTTCAACCCTGAAGGACTCACACAATGACCACCGAGCTTCAAAACTTACCTTTATGTATATTTTTTTAATGCTGAATATTAAACTGGTCTAGTGTGGAGTTTACCACTGAGTCACCCCCAGCTCCATTCACCTCTCCTTGAGTCGGCCCTCCCTGGGCATGACAGGGCTGCCACCTAACTCTGCTCCCTTCTGACCCAGAGGACATGTGACCACATGGATGTGGGCTTTGTCTTTGTATGTCAGCACATACCTTGGTTCTTAACATGAAGTAGTTATTTACTGGATGTTCAAATAATCAAAAGATAAGTGTATGAATAATAACTTGGCTGTGGGCATCTTTAAAAGGTGAAATCCAAGGCTGGAGAGATGGCTCAGGGGTTAAGAGCATTGCTATTCTTGCAGAGGACCCAGGTTTGGCTCCTAGCACCCACTCTGGGTGGCTTAGCACCATCAGGAACTCCAGTTTCCGGTATCAGATGCCCTTTCTGGCCTCTGAAGGCACCTGCACTCATATGGTACACACACATACATGCAGGTACATGCACATATACATAAATAATAAATAAATCTTTAAAAGATGAGACCCACATAAAGAAGGATATAGGAGGAATTCAGGGGACCTTCCTCATCACAGATGAACTATTTCTTAGGAATAGATTCATGAATGGGGGGAGGGGAGGGCCATTGCCTTTAGTTGTGAAACCACTGGTGACTCCATCAAGCTCCAATGGGGAATTACAAGTCAATGATCACACAGATGACCCTGGTAACTAAATGGGTAACAAAACCAAACCAAGGGTCATTGATCTGGGAGAGGAACAGGAAAGAGCAGGGGCTGGTGGGGGGGAGATAAGAGGGGAGGAAATAATCAGAATTTAGTCTATACAAGTATGAAACTGTCAAAGAATTAACTTAGATTTTTAAAAGGTTTTTGACAACATTAAAATTTTTTTAAAAAAAATTAAGTAGCTAAAATAAAATATTTCCTTTGTCCCCAAGGAAGTCAGCTCCATTTAGAGGGGAGGAAAAAACAAAGAATGGACAGATTTACAAACTCATTTTTCTTCCACTTACCAGCCTGCCCTCCACCCGGGAAGCAGGAGGCAATATAAAACGGTATCACACAAAAACAGTATGCATAGTGCCGCTGGTTCACGGACTAATGAGGGTGACAACAATCTTAGTTTTGTAAAGTCAATCCTAGAAGTAGACAGGGCTGCGGAGATGGCTCAGTTGGAAAGCACTCGTCTCGCCATCATGAGAACCCGAGTTGATCACCAAGAACCCACAGAAAAAAGCACCTGAGTCTCAGTGCTTGGTAAACAAAGGCAGGGGGATGCCAGCCAGTGTAGCCAGGGCAGGACCCAGGTTCAGTGATGGAGAGCCATGGAGGAAGACACTTGACATTGACCTCCGGCTTCAGCGTGCATACACACACACACACACACACATCGCAAAGTAGGCACATTTAAGATGTGGTAAACATTTGAGAAAGAAATTAAAAGAGGAAGAACATGAGAAGAGAATGAAGAATGTGATATTACCATCATAAAATATTTTGTGGGGCTGGAGGGATAGCACAGAGACTAAAGTGTGTGTCACACACGCACAAGGACCAGAATTTGAATCCCCAGAACCCATGTAAACGCTGGGCCAGCGGGGCAGCTCACCTGCAGTCCCAACCCTCAGGAGGCAGAGACATGACAGTCCCAGAGCCAGCTGGCTGGCTAGAGCAGCAGAACTGGCAAGCTCCGGTGTCAGAGAGAGCCCACCTCAGCATGCATGGTGAACCAGGATAACGGCTGGCATCTAACATGAGCAACTGGCGTGTGCAGACATGTCCAAGCACACCCGCACATACACATGAACCTAGGCACATGCAAACACACCCTGTTTGCTTGTGAGATCCGGATTATTGGGCCTCCTAGTTAGCCTCAGGATGGGAGCTGGAGAGAGGAAGACCAGCAGTGTGTAGGGAGGCAAAACTTTCAGGCCATCCTTAACCTTCCCATAAGTCAATTACCAGTTATGTTAATTACCAATAGCTAATGATTTAATCAATCATGTCTGCATATGGGAGCGATGTGAAGACAGTAAGTGATATTTTTGGAGGGCTCAAGGAAGTGGCATGTCCTAACTTCGTGGTGACAGAAGTTAGTGTGCTTGGGGACCTTCTGACCCTGGAGATTTGCCTGCACAGATGTCTGTCTCGATACCACCCTGCAATACAACAAAATCTATTCATCGAATGGCATTTCTGGGTATTTTTATGTCCCAAATTCCGTCCTAGGCCCTGGTATATGTCAAGGAGTTAACATTCTACTGATGAAGGGAAGACAATAAGTTAAAGGCATAATATGTTACAAAGTGCTAAATGCTGTAGGGAAGTCAAGGGCCACAATACAGACAATGACCAGGATTATCTGTTTCGAAGGGAGTGGGGACAGAAAGCACTCTGAGCATGTGACACTGGATCAAAACCTGAATGATCTGGAACACAATCATGATGGCATCTCTGGAGACAGTGCTGAGGCCAGCGAGCGTGAGGGCAAGGCTGGCGACGTGAATCATCAGTACACAAGACACACCGCAGCTCGTGCCCATTCCCTTGTATCTCAGTCAGGAACACTGACCGAGAACCCAAACCTAACCCTCACACACCTTAGCTCTTCGCTTATGTGAACTTTGACAGTCAGTATTCACTCCAGAACAGAAGCATGCGGTGCAACCCTTTGGATTGGCAGGGTGTAAGTAGAACGATCCTCGGCGGCACACGTGGCATTCTGGGCCTTCTACGTTCTCCTGTTGAAGCAAAGGGTGAAGGATGAGTCCTGTAAGACACTCTCTAGCGTCGGGAGGCACAGACAGCCCCGTGTGGGGGACAGCAGGAGGGGCAGCTGGTCCAGCTTCCACCACCTGGAACATCTGCTCAGATGTGATCCCACCACAGCCTCGTGGGACCTGCGGCAGGGAAGACAACCTGGGTCCTCATCCAAGAACAAATTACAAAGAAGATACCAATCTCTTTAGAAAACAGTTCATGTTGCCTTTCTTGATTTATTCTTTTTTATTTTGATTTTTTTTCTATACAGGGTTTCTCTGTGTATCTTTGGCTGTCCTGGAGCTCACTCTGTAGCCCAGGCTGGCCTGGAACTCACAAGAGATCCGCCTGCTATGCCTCCCTACTCCTGGGATTAAAGGCGTGTGCCACCACTGCCCAGTAAAAGGATTTATTCTTAGCAACAGATTATCATGGGGGGGGGGGGCTGCAGTCTTTCTAAAAGATGAGAAAAGTCTTTCCTTCAATTATGCGTATAAAGGGAGATGATAAGTACAAAATCTACACACGTTACAGAAATCATCATGGCTCAGTTCCCTTGAGGAACTCCCAGGTGTCACATGACCTGCCTTACCTTGCACATGCAAGCCCCAGTCCCTGGGTCACACACTTGGGGCTCAGTCCCATCTCTGTTACAACTGCAGGGAACACACTCAGGGAACTGGTGGAAGCCGGGAGCACATCTGTCGCACCGCTGCCCTGCGATTCTTGGCTTACACCTGCCCAGGAATAAAGGAAACAAACCCACATCATTGCTCTATGCAGGTCCTGAAAGGCCTCCCTGCCTTGAGAGAGAGCAGCCGCTGCAGGAGAGCAGCTACACAGACACGGTGCTGAGTGTGGCTGCTGATACCACAGAGAGGGGCACACTGTGATCTAGAACAGACCACCCACAGAGAGGGGCAGGCTATGGTCTAGAACAGACCACCCACAGAGAGGGGCACGCTACAGTCTAGAAAAGACCACCCATAGAGAGGGACACGTTATGGTCTAGAACAGACCACTCACAGAGAGGGGCATGCTGTGGTCTAGAAAAGACCACCCACAGAGGGGCACGCTACGATCTAGAACAGACCACCCACAGAGAGGGGCACACTGTGATCTAGAACATACACACAGAGACACGCTGGTCTAGAACAGACCACCCACAGAGAGGGGCACACTATGGTCTAGAACAGACCACCCACAGAGAGGGGCACACTATGGTCTAGAACAGACCACCCACAGATAGTAGGTGAAGACATTACCACAGATGGCCTGCGACCCCTGGATCAGGATCCCTGCTGAGGGCTGGAGGTGCAAAGATGTATAACACCGCTCCCCGAACGCCGGCAAGTAGAAATGGGAACAGTACACATGGGGTCCAGCCCAGAATAGTTCCCAGTTTCCCTGGGGCAGGTCACACCTGGGCTGACGTTAAATGCCGTAGTGCCGGTGTTTTGAGCAGAGGGCACACAGTAGGGACACCACCGAGGGTGTTCAGAAAGTACATTTGGTGTCACTGGAGCGGAATCCCACGTGGAGAATGTCCAACCTCAGGTCTGTCAGGTTAGGTGAGAGCTCCACTGTGCGGCAGAAGGGCTGGCCCGTCCTGCTCACCACAGCGCAGGGGTTAGGGACTGTGCACCAAAGGCAGCTGGCTGAGGTGCTAACTCAGGCCTCAGGTATGACGGATTATCTTACGAACTGCACGTTTACTGCTCTGCAACAGTGCATACAAACTCCAGGGCTGCACCTCCTTCGAGGCTACTCCTAAGCTGCGCGCCGCATGATGAAGAGGTGCCTGAGGAGGAGAGGATGTGGCCAGACTGTGCACAGGGTGGAGCTGAGGAAGAGAGTTCCGACAGAAGGCTGCCCGGTCAGGAGCTAGCTTCAGAAAGGGGATTTAGGGTGGGGAGGAGGATGGTTTCTAACGGTATTTTGAGTGGGGATTCTGGGACTTACATCTTCCACAAGACAGGGAAGAAGAGAAGATGGAGAGTACCAGGTTTCCAGCTCAGTGAGAGGATGGACTCCAGACCCCGTGAAGTCAAGGAAAAAAGGAATCAGTGAGTAGGAGCATGTGGGCAGGAAGTGGCCAAAGGAAGCAGATGGCGAGAGGAGCCACCTGGGGCAAGTCCAGGAGAGACGGACCGTGAGCGCCTGAGCCCATGGACACTGGTTTGTCATTCAGCAGCTGATGCATGGGATGAACAAGGAAAGGTGGGTCAGAGGGGCAAGAACCCTGAGGGGCTCACCATGTGGGGGCAGGGGAAGGGAGGGGGCTGTGTGCTCAGTCCCTGGTCCCATACCTAAGTGAGATCAGCTGCTTTTTAATCCAGTACCTGCTTGTGACCACAGAAAGGATTTTTGTTACAGTGAGAACCTGGAGGCAGCAGCTTTAGGTGCCAGTCCTGTGCTACAGCTCACTGTGCAGGGGGCTCTGGGAAACGTCATCCTTTTTACAACCAGGTTTTCCACATCTGTACAAATGGATTGTTCCTTTAAGTAAGAGACTACATGTGAGACCCTCAGAACGGTGCCTTGCACACACTGATGTGTCTTTGTGACGATTCCTGCTCAACCCCGGCGCACAGAGCCCGTATGCACCCAGCATACATGCAGAGATGACGTCAGCATCTCCAGGAAGGCCTGCCAACAAACCCATGTCAGGTCAGCTCTTCAGTCCCAGCCAGCTCACATCCTCATTGCCCGATAGTGCTGACACTGTCCTTAAAACTACACCTTGGTCATCTAGATGTGAAGTGTGAGTACATCCAGAAGCACACAGGCGGAATTCATAAATGTTCTGCTGGGAACTATCACTCCAGTGCAGGGGATCAGAAATTTTAAAGGGGGGCAGGGATATGCCAGGGAAGCTGGATAATCTCTGGACTATCTTACTCTTACACACACATACACACACACACACACACACACACACACACACACACAAAACCCACACAACCTACACATACACACACCCTATATACACATACCCTATACACACACATACACACAACCTATACACACACATTATACACACACACCCTTATACACACTACCTACACACATAACCTACACACACCCTACATATACACACCTTACACACACATACATACATACACACACACACAACTGGCTTCCAATATCAGAAGGCTTCTGGACCATGGGTTAGTAACACCCAATCTATTCTTATGAAATTCAAACTAAATTCAATCAGATACCCAAGGGAAAAATATCTAAAGCTTGTTTTCAAAATTTGATCTGTTTCTGAAGAGGCATCAAGTGTGGAATATAAAACCATGGAGGTCCAGAGATGCACAGAATAGGAAACTCCATGTAGCAGGTACCTTTGTATAACTGTGTCCAAGACACCCAACAGACTTGACTTATGGGAGTAAATTCCTGTTCGACTCATGGTTTCCGTGGGGTTCACCCTGGCCTGGCAGAGAAGCATGGTGCATGGAGGATGCTGTGGGGTAGCCTCCTGTGCACTGTAAAGAGCTGTCACTCAATTCGGTTAATAAAACACTGGTTGGCTAGTAGCCAGGCAGGAAGTATACACAGGGTGACCAAACTAAGAATGCTGGGAAGAGGAAGGGCGGAGTCAGGAGTCACCAGCCAGATGCAGAGGAAGCAAGACAAGTACGTCACACTGAGAAAGCCACGTGGATAACATAGATAAGAATTATGGGTTAATTTAGTGTAAGAGCTAGTCAGTAATAAGCCTGAGCTACCTGTCAAGCATTTATAAGTAATATTAAGCCTTTGAGTCAATCATTTGGGAAGGAGCTGCTGGATATTTGGGAGTTGCTGGCAGACAGAAGAGTCTGTTTACAGAGGCGGAGGCGCTGTTCACATTGCTGCAGGCAGGAAGCAGAGAGCAAGCCATGGACCAGGGGCTGAGTACACCCTTCATAGTCCCTCCCTATACCCCAGGTCCTAGAGGTTCCCCTAGCTGAGCAAGAGCTCAAAACATGGAGCTATGGGGTCATTTCAGATTCCAACCATATCATTCAAACATGGAAGCTCAGAACGAGAACTCTCAGACCAGTGGGAGGGCTTTGGAGAGGACCTGCCTTAGACGTGGTGGGTCGTTCCTCTCTTGGCATGGTGATGAAGAAAAGGACACTGTGGGACAGTGCTGCTGTCATGAAATAATACATTGTCCCAAGGTCCAGGATGTTTTTTTCGGCAAACATGTAGGGCTCTGTCCCAAGGCTGCATTAACTGAATGTCGGTGCCAAACTGTACAGTGAATGCCTTCGGTCTCAGGTCAGAGTAGTTGAGTATTTCTAAACAAGGAAGCAGTGAGCATGGCCAAGCATCATGCAGCAGAACCTGCACCTGTGTGGGTACTTGCAGCATCTATAAACCACTCCCAAGTACATTGGATTGAATCGCATCCTCTTGATGGTCATCACAGCTTCTTTTCCCGTTGCTATGATACACACCGTCACAAAAGCAGCTGAAGAGACAAAGAATTTACTCTGGCTTACAGTGACAAGGGAACCATTCCATCGTGGAAGACATGGTTTCAGGCACAGAGTCACAGAGGCAGGAACAGAAGGCTGGCTGGTCAGATTGCATCCTCACTCTGGAAGCCTCGAGAAAGTGGGGTTGGACTATCAAGCTCAAGGCCTACCTCCATCAACCCACTTCTTCCCAAACACGTGTGCCAACATGTGAGCCTGCAGGGGACACCTCACATTCAAACAACAGTCTCAGATACTGCAGGGACACTCACGCTCCACTTCCAACGAGGTCCTAGGCCAGGACCTGGAAGGAGAGGGCGTGCTGCTGGAGACACAGCTGTTAGAGTCTCGGTTTGTTGGGAAAGGGAGGTGTGGGTGTCTGTTACAGCTAGGGAGGGGCTGGCTGGGACAAGACAGAAGGGAAGTGAAGGGAAGCTAAAGCGCTCTCTCTCTCTCTCTCTCTCTCTCTCTCTCTCTCTCTCTCTCTCTGTTGATTTCAGGACGCTTGTGAGCTGATGACATGGAGAGGATGATGGGGACCATTTCTGTCACACTGCCCTGGCCCTGAGCTCACAAGGCACAAGGCAGCCGAGAGCACAAGAATGGAGAAGAAAACCCCAAATAGGGAGCCGTGGCCTGGGAACTGTTCCTAGTCCAGATGGGGGTGACAAGTCAGGGCTAAGCAGAACCTGAAGAATATGGGATCTATACTCCAGAGTAATGCAGTGTTTGGATCGCGAGCTTCTGAATCCTGTGAACATCAAGTAACCAAAGGAGGATGGGTGGTGTCATGACAACCAGGAAGAAAAAAGAAACATCCGCTCCAAGATCTGGCAGAGGAATTTCTAAAGCAACCCCCACCCCCCGTCAGCCTGACCTCGCACATTTCTCCAAGGAGACTCTTTGCTACCCAAGTGTGGCCTCTGCTGCAGAGGCAAGAGGACTGCACCGTGCTGCACCGGCTGGGGCCACCTGGAGGAACAACGGGGCAGCTCTAGGGATGCCGGTCTATGAAGTCATCTCTGAGAACTGGGCTCGGGGCCCAACATTATGTAATAATATCTGCCCGTGTGCCTGTGTGGGTGCCTGCAAGCATCTCATAGGAAACCTGGTCCAGATGCTCTGGAGAGAACACTGTCTTTTTGTTATTAAATACTGCAGTTCCCTTCACGTGATGGTCACACCAAACTCCAGTTCCAACCTACAGCCCAGAGGCTACCATGTCACCCATTCCCCCATTTGAGAATCGTTGGCGGCTTCCACATTTCACATCTCTGTGTCAAGGGACTTGTGGGGGACTTGGTGTGGGGTTAGGGGGAGGCTGAACGAGCCAGTCCTGACATCAGCAGTCTCACTGAAGACATGGAGATGTAAGAAATTAAGTAATAGTGTGAGAGATAGGATGACTAAACACTAAGCTGGCTTGTGTTAAAAACAATGGCGGGACTATCTCTGTGACTTGTGGTCTCGTTCTTTCTGTGAGCTTTCAGTTTGCGACACAAAATCCTTGAAGGGCATGTAGAATCTGAAGGCACCAGAAGAGGGACAGAGGCCTTTCTTGGCTGGAGAAGTGAATGTATACAAAGCTTACAGAATGGTGGAAACTCAGAGAGAAGGGAGGGTAGTTGGAGCAGGTGTAAGACAGACTACTACAGCCTTGGTACTTGAGACAATGGGAGCTGAGGGAGGTTTTGATGAAGGATGGTATGATGGAAGTGACTCTGTGTGGAGTCTCATGTCACCAAAGAATCCCCCCACAACACGGCTGGCACTCACAGGCCAAGCTGCCATGATGAATTAGTATAGGTTTCCTCGTTAGAACATAAACAGGATAGAAACACTGTACCCCAAACGAAGCATAGATAAAGCCTGAGCACTGGAACCAAATATGGATGCACAGCAAACAATACAGTCACTGTGAAAACCAGTCTGAGCGTTCACCAGAAACCGCGGTTAGGTTCATGTCCAGAGGAAACGACAGTGGTGTGTCACAGAGACAGCTCCGTGCTCACCTCCAGTGAAGTGCTATTTACAACTGCCCAACAGCCAGATCAAGCTACATGGCCATCAGTGGATGAATGGAAGAGAAAATGTGGCTGATGTGCAGAGTGGAATACTACCCAGCTATGGGACCGTTTGCACAGTCAATGGACGGAGGGACTTGTGCCCGGTGAATTAAGCCATTCATACAATTAAATTCGGCAGGCTCTTCTCACATATGGAATCTAAGATTACAGCGCTCACAGAGTTGAATACAGAATAGTGGTTACTGGAGGCTGAGGAGGGCAGAGAGAAGGCAGGCCTGAGAAAAGCACAGTCAACAGGTAAAGCGCTAGAGGAATACAAGAAGAAAAATGGTGCTTTACTCAAAGCAACCAGAAGAGAAAAAACCTGAACATACTCACCATGCTTAATATGATGTCTAGGCTAATGACCGGGACTTGGTCATTATACAGTGTTATGAGATGAAGCATCATGGTGTATGCATAAATGTACACATATCATATCATTTAATATAATCATATAAATATCACTTTAGGTATGAGCAAACATTTAAATAAAGATTCTAAAAGGCAACAGAATCAGAAACATGCACTCATTTTACTGTCTCAAGTTTTATGGACTAACAATATTATGTATCAGTGAGAAGTCAGGAGGAAACAGATGTTAAAATCCCAATATAGTTGTGAATTAGCATATTCCTATTAAATTAGGGATCCAGAGTCTCCCTAGAGAAATGTGTAAGGTCGGCCTGACTCTAGACTAGTTTAATAGATGTTCAGACAGACTTCAGGAAGGAAGTTTCCTTTTCTTCTCTGTTGTCATGGTACCAACCAAACTCCTCTGGATAGCTGTTTGTTTACTTGAATGAGTGAATAAATAAATCAGGTGGAGAGCCAATCAGGAGACTGCCACTACTGGTCCAACATGAAGTGGGACAGGGATTTAGAGAGGGTGGTAGCCAGAGGGAAGGACAGACCCGACAGGATAGTCTGTCCCTTGCCAGAAACTGACATGTGATTGGTATAGGGAAACTGAGTTTTAAAGTCTGAAATGTTGGCATCTTAAAAACAAGAAAGAGGCCATCATCATTAAGCAGATGATTTGAAATCTAAGAGGTGAGATGCTTGAAAAGCTTGGAAGGCAAGCCATGGGGGTCAGACAGACTGTAGAACTAACTGGGAGTCAGAGATCAGCTAAGAGGGTGCTTTCACTAACAGACCATTAAAATGGCATTTTGCCTGCCCACCCCCACACGGCGTGGGCAGGGCAGAAGACACCCAAGAGGCCCCGCCCACCCCCACATGGCGTGGGCAGGCAGAAGACACTAGAGGCGCAACATGGCGTGGGCGGGGCAGAAGACACCCAAGAGGCCCCGCCCACCTCCACATGGCGTGGGCAGGGCAGAAGACACCCAAGAGGCCCCGCCCACCTCCACATGGCGTGGGCAGGGCAGAAGACACCCAAGAGGCCCCGCCCACCTCCACATGGCGTGGGTGGGCAGGCACCACTATGATGAGCAAGTATGTGGTCGAGATGAGAGGGAGAAGCAGGACAATTGTGTACCATGAAGGGGGCGGAGCTAGAGGCGCTAGGGTGAGGCACAGGCTGACGTGAGCAGTCTGCACTGCCACCCGCGGCCATGGTGATGTCCTGGCCCATGCTGGCCCATGGCCCTGCAGCATCAGGGGTCTGGGTCGATGTCCGTGGCCCCTGTTACCACCAGAGGTCATGGGAACATCCCTAGTCTGGACTGTTGCCTGGGGCCATGTTAATGTCTGAGGGCTGTGCAGAGCGGGCCCCACCCTCGCCTGGGCAGCACAGGAGAGCTGGCCCTGGTGGCTGGAGTGCAGGAGAGATGGCCCAGAGGGCATGAGCACTGGAGAGCTGGCCCCGCCCCTCACCTGGCCCCAAAGGGGTGAGAGCAGGTGAGCTGGTTCCACTGCTCACCTGGGCAGCACAGGAAAACTAGCCTCGGTGGTGGGGGTGTAGGAGAGTGGGAGAGCTGACCGACTCAGCTACCAGCCAGGCCCAGATCCGGGGCTTTGAGTTGGCCCACTCCAACATCCACCCCATCGAAGAACCGCTAGAGCATGTGAAGGGACCGGTCCTGCAGAACCAAAGCTGCAGGGTCTCCAGGACACAGGGCAACAACAGGAAATCTGACTCCAGGCCCGGTGAGCATACAGTACTGATGGTGTAGCGGAAGCCGGAGGCCTCGAACCAGACCAATGACTCATTGCAATGAACATTTGCAAGTAAAACTGTTTGGGCAAAAGGTAGACTGGGTGACACACCATGACACACCACAGCTACCATGGTGAGCGCTTGTTTTCTTTTGGAGGGGCACTGCAAAGGTGGAGGGTGGCTATGGAGATATGGAGAGACAAGGAGGTGAATGGGATTGGAGTACATGGTGTGAAATTCACAAAGAATCAATACAAAGTTTAAAAAATATTATTTCATTGGGGGCTGTGAGAGACAGCTCGGTGGTTATGAGCATTTACTGTTCAGTCATAATTATTGTAGTTCTGTTCCTAACACCCACGTCAGGTGGCTCACAAATACCTGTAACTCCAGCTCCAAGGGATCCAATACCCCCTCTCACCTCTGAGCGCACCTGCACACACGTGTGTACATATACTCACACCGACACAGACCTGTGCATATACACACAAATCAAATCTTTAAGATTATTTCCATTATACATGTGAGAAGACGGGAGCCGCAGGACTTCAGGAGACATGGTCCTAAGTAGAGCCAGCCGGAGCATCCGGGAGAAGATGAGAGGACAGGCAGGGAGGAGCAGGAGGGGAGTGCGGATCTGAGAGACACTCGGGATAGAGGTGTCCAAGTGCAGAAGGGTCTGGGCAAACACAGCACAGAAAGAGAGAGGCAGACCGCCATGGCCCTGGCCAGTGCTAACGACTAACCTTCACTGGGTGCTGAGTGTGGCCAGGCACTGTCTTAACCGTGTTTGCACACGGTACACAGTCGTCTGAAGTCTCTGGAGACAGAGCAGCCCTGTCTCACAGAGCAATGAAGGCAAAGGAGAGCAGGCGTTTGCTTCAGGTCACCCAGAAGCGAGGGGCTGAGGCAGGACGACCTGCTGCAAACTCAGGCCCAAAAGGCTGTGTTTTTCCCTTTGGGGGCAAACACCAGGTATCACCAAGCCATTTTCTTACTCACGCTTTAGGTGTCACTAGGCACAGTCCTTGCTACCGTCCAGAAATTTCCCCGTGCATAGGGAAGCGGTGTGTACACAAAAGTCTTTTCTGAGAGTGGGGAGACAGTTCAGTGTGCAAAGTCCCTGCCACATAAGCAAGAAATTCTGAGTTCAGATCCCCAGCACCCACAGAAGCCAAGTGGGGCAGTGTGTGTTCTGTAAACCCAGTGCTGGGGATGGGGTGGAGACAGACGGACCCAGGACACACTGGCTGGCCAGCCTAGCCAAATAGCTAAGCTTCAGGTTCCGTGAGAGATGGGATCTCCAAAACTCATGTGCACAGTGACCACAGAAGGCACCTGGGGTTGAGTTTTGGCCACACAGATGGCGCGCACACACACACACACACACACACACACACACACACACACTCACCAGAAAACATATAAACACCATACATACAAATACACACAAAGATTTCATGAAGAAAATTTTTGTAAATAATTATTTTAAGCAATTAAATGCTTTTTTCTGTATAAATATTGGATTTTGTGCAATTTACAGCATATAGCAAACTGCTAAAGTTGTTTGGTTGCCATGTTTTCTTCTTCTTCTTCTTCTTCTTCTTCTTCTTCTTCTTCTTCTTCTCCTTTTTTTTTTTTTTTTTTTTTTTTTTTTTTGGTTTTTTTCAAGACAGGGTTTCTCTGTGTAGCTTTGCGCCTTTCCTGGAACTCACTTTGTAGACCAGGCTGGACTCGAACTCACAGAGATGCGCCTGGCTCTGCCTCCCGAGTGCTGGGATTAAAGGCGTGCATCACCACCACCACCACAGCCTGGTGGTTGCCATGTTTTAATGCTCTCTGCTAAGGACTCCTTCAGGACAAGGCCATTTGATCACATACTGATATGTGTTCCCATCAGGTTATGCAGTCTCTTTGACAATTTGTCAAAGCGAGCAGTTTCATATTTTAATTAAGCATGACACCCGTCAATTAAGGTCCCTTTTCCAGGCAGAATTATATGGCAGGCCTTGCTCCCAAGTTAAGAAATTTCTAGTCAGTTAAATTATAACTGTTGGGAGTGGGTGTTAAAATTCCTCAGGTTATTTTCCTCAAATGCTGTGCTGAGGCAGACCCAGCTATCATCTCCTGCTGTGGAACTGGGTTTAAGCTTTTCAGATCCTCTTTCCCCATGTGTCTGCAGTACTGGGAAGCGCTAACGGTCAGGTTTTAGACTGAGCTCTCCGGCTTTTCTCCCTGTCTGAATATCAATTCTCCAGCCACCCAGTTCCTCTGCTTCCTATGATTAAGCCTGGGCTTCACTGAGAGGCCCATGCCTGATCGCTGACTGACTAGCTGACTCAGGCAGGATTCATGGTTGTGGTTTCAGAGTCCTAGGATGGTCTGTGACTCGTTTTTCTCTCAGCTTCCATGCAATGTCTCCCTACCCGAAGGAGCTGGCAGGCCCCAGACAACGGCTGAAGGCATGGGGAAGAGTTGGCTCTTCCCTGGAAAGGGAACCACTGCTGGAATGGAGAGCTGAACCGTGTCCACCAAAGGTGGGAGCATGCATTCTGGTTGTAACCCCAGTTCCAACAATGGGCTGATACCTGAAAACACGTCTTTGTCGACGCAATTAAGATGGAGCCATCCTAGAATTTGCTGGCTGTTAAGCCGGCCTGGCTGGCATCCTTCTTACAAACTTACATAGAGTGAAATCCCTAGCACTGAATAAAAAGGAGAAAGCAGGCTGAGCTCTGGAAGCCCTGCTTCCTGGCTACCCATGCATGGGATCGGCCACTTCCGGAGCCTCCCGCCATGCCTCCCCCACATAGTGGACTGTACTCCCGAGCTGTGAAGCCCTTTCTCTTCTAACTCACTTCTGTCCGGGCGTTTTAACACAGCGTCAGGAACAAATAACTAAATAACTGCTACAGCCACCATTGCTCAGCTATTGTGCGCAGGACCACAGTAGTTCCCGAAGATGGCCAACCCAGCCTGGTGCTCCGAGACCAATAAACCCTGCTTTGGAGGCCTGTGATGGTTACCTGTGTCAGCTTGACACCGTCTAGAATCTCATGGGAAGGGAGTCACAAGGGACTGTCTAGACTAGGTTGAGACCCTTTCCAGATGACTCTACGTTATTCGGAGTTGACAATCAAAACCATCAAGACAGTGGTATCATGACACACACACACACACACACACACACACACACACACACAGAGCACAATCCTACTGTGACAACATGTTGGGCTAAGTGGGGGAGCAAGTCTGCTTCTGGCTTTGAGGGAATGGGTAACCTCTTACCTGGGGCTCTGTGTGGCTCCCCTAATCAGGACGGACCAACCAATTCACCCACCAAAATCCATTCCTACTGGGAAGCCCCAGGCTGATGCCCTCACAGTGAGGAGGTAGGAAATGAAGAGGGACCATGACCAGCATGTGCACAGATGTACCTGGCTGTCCCGTGACAGGATCTGACACACTAGTGTACCACAGCTCACCTGCACTGCCCACTGTCCCTGTCACACTCAGAGATGGCCGCCTCCATGGTGCCCTTCCTGGAGCAGTTGCAGACTTCGCAGCCAGCCAGGGGGTGGAAGTTGAAGGAATTCATCTCGCAGACCTCACACTCGGGCCTGACTGTGCGGGGCGGGCAGAGACACTTCCCTGTCACCTCTTCACACAGGCGTCTGCCACAATTGCAAGCTGCCAAGGGATAAAGAGACGCTGTATAAGAGTTGGACTATACAAACCGCTGGGATTTCCAGGAGTTTCCAAGGAGTCTGGGGACATGTGTCCTTTTCCTTCTGTATGGGTGTTACTGTCCATGGTGATCTGAGCCAGTCACCAAGGGCTCCCAGGGGAGAACCGTATGGGGCCCCCAAGTGAGGAGCAGCCGGACCAACCGGCTCTAGGTTCCGTACTCACGAACCTATCAGGCTGCTGGCCTCCCATTCTAACAGGGCCTCCTTCCTGTTCCACAGAAGGCTCTAAAAGGCATCAAACCGTGAATGTTTGAGACACTCTGAAGCAGCTTCGCAAAGCACCCAGGTCCAGGGCCCACGGCCAGCACATCATGCAGCAGTGACATTGCTTTGTTTGTTCAGACAGAGTGGTCCCCTGTGGTGCTCTGTCTGCACACCTGTGGCTCTCACACCACTTACAGCATGGGCTGAGCCAGAGCATCAGGCCACGGGTGATTCTTAAGTAAAAATACGAGGGTTTCTAAGTTAGTGGATAATATACCCATGAGACCTTGAATGTCCTGTCTAAACTGAGTTTTCATTGGGCCACACAACCTGAAAGGACTTTTGAGAGAGAGAGGCCTGAGCTGTCCATGTGATGAGTATATTCTCACATTTATATTTATAGCCCAGAGCCTTGCCACTCAGAGTATAGTCCGTAGACGTGTGGCATGAGATAGCCCAGATATTTATTAGGAATGCAGTTTTAGGCCCAGACTAGGTCTCTCGAATCAGGACTTCATCACAAGCCCCAAGGTGTGTGTCCAAAACAACGTCATCTGAGGAGTCCTGCCATGCATGGGTTTCATCCTCTGGGGACTAGAGAAGGCGTCAGAAGCCTGGCAGCGTCACTTACGCTTGCAGTGTGGGAATCCATAGTGGCCTGCTGCACAGCGGGTGCACTGCCTTCCGATGATGTTGGGCTGGCAAGGGCACTGCCCGCCCTCAGGACTGCAGTGACGGCTGGCAGCCCCAGCAGGGTGGCATTCACAAGGCAGGGCACCGTTATGGTAAAAGGCTACCAGGGACCTCGCAGAATTCTTACAGAATCCGGAGGCTGCCTGAGGACTGTGAAAACAAAAATAAAATAACTCCTGGTGGTAACCTGGGCTATGTGTTTATCCTCAACTTCCCTTTCCCACCAGTTACCCAGCAGCATCTGCGGGTGTGGGGGGGGCGGGGCTTGGGATGCCAAGCACTGGGAAGAAGTGGAAAATGACCCCACTGTGGATTCAGCCAGTGACAGCCACTCTGTCCCCAACATCTGCTCCAGGAGAAGGCATCACAGGAATGGCCAGTGGGAACATGGTGAAGCAGCTGCAGGATGAACTGTGTGGTATGTGAGGTAGAGCTTGTGGAAAGATAACGAAGGCTAGATGATGCGCTAAGAACCGTCAGCTACATCTCAGCCTTACAACCATCCAGCCAATTGGGTCATTTCACAGATAAGGTACCTTAGCTGTAGGGTGACGCTCCTGAGGATGAGAGGTATGGAGTGGATGAGATGTCATTTAAATCCACAGTGGTTTGGCTCTGGGGCCATAGCTTTTGTTATCACTATACAAGAAGAGACCGTCTTCAGGGTCTCTGGAGCTCCTGGCTCCTTCTGGAAGCTTCTAAGGAGCACTGAGTTCCACAGCGGGGCATGTATTGAGACTGGTATGCTCTTAGCACTCAGGAATGAGAAGACAGGGTACAGAGGGCACAGCTCTGGACAGTCCCCATCATAGCGGTGAGTGGGGCCTGGGCTATGACCCTGTCGGTGGGAGACACCCTGTGTGGTATCTTTTAGGACATACAGCAGTAAATGGGGATTAGCCAGGAGCAAGGGATTCTCCTAATTGGTCCCTAATCGTGAGTTGAGGGTAGACCTCTGCTGAGTTCAAGGCTGAGTGTGGCCACCTTGCCCAGATGGTACATGGCGAGGTCTCTCATAGAGTGGTGGGCACAGAGGAATGACATCACCTTCCCGAGACTCCAGCCTCACGACTCTCTTGGGTGGTGAGAAGAAGCCAACTCCAGGCCAATCTCTCTCCAGACCTCACTTTGGCTGGGAATGAGAGCATGCCCCATGCACACCAGAGCCCTCCCACATAATAACACTTACTCAATATAAAAACTGTCCCCTCCACAGTTGCTGATAAACTCAAAGGACTTGTCCACTGATGTTTTGTGAAATATTTGGTAGTCATAATTCTCTGCGGGTACCACTAGAACCCGGACCTAAAAGAAAGGCATCAACCCATGACTAAGGCCAGTGAAGGAGGAAGAGAATGACCCCACATCCTTTCCTGTTTATCCAAGTGCCAGTAAGATGGGATTTCGAAGGAACCACAGCAGGAAATCCGAGGTCGGGGTAAAGGCTCAATGCAGTTGCTAGGAAACAGTGGGTACAAGTGGGGGCCCTTGAAGCACCTGCTCCAAGGAACGAGGGATAGCGGCACTTGGTGGTGGTTGTTCAAGGTACCCTGTCGACTTGTATCCCTAGCGGAGCCTGTTGGGGTTGCCGGGGCAACCTGTGACGAATGCCTGGGACTCCCCGGTTTCCAGTGGGCATTGCTTTATAGTTCTAAAGGTGAGCAAACTGAAGTTGCAGAACCAACAGGGAACCCAAGTAGGCCTTCCTCTGAAGTTTATTTACTACTTGTGGTTTAAATGAGAATGTCCTGCGCAGCTCTATTTAAACACTCCCTAGCTGGCAGCACTATCTGGGGAAGTTCAGGAGGTGTGGACTAATGGAGGTTGAATGGAGATTCAGGAGGTGTGGCCTCGTGGAGGATGGATGGGGAGGATCAGGAGGTGTGGCCTCGTGGAGGATGGATGGGGAGGATCAGGAGGTGTGGCCTCGTGGAGGATGGATGGGGAGGATCAGGAGGTGTGGCCTTGTGGAGGATGGATGGAGGATCAGGAGGTGTGGCCTTGTGGAGGATGGATGGAGGATCAGGAGGTGTGGCCTTGTGGAGGATGGATGGAGGTTCAGGAGGTGTGGCCTCGCGGAGGGTGGGCAGCACTGGAGGCGTGGCCTCGCGGAGGGTGGGCAGCACTGGAGGCGTGGCCTCGCGGAGGGTGGGCAGCTCTGGAGGCGTGGCCTCGCGGAGGGTGGGCAGCACTGGAGGCAGCCTTTGAGAGCCCAGTGTGTGTATGCACAGTTCCCACCCCTGCCTCCTGTTTCCTACTTGTGATTCAAGAAGGAAGCTCTCAGCATCCTGCTGCAGCCACAATGCCTGCCCTTGTCACTAGGCCTCCATCCATGATGCCTATCTCTGGGACCACAAGCCCCAGGTCACCCTTCCTTCTGTGGGTGGTCCTGGTCAGTGTTTTTATCACAGCAGTAGAAAAGTAAGTAACACAGAGTAACTGTAGCACGATTCTTTTCCCCTACACCTGTGCAAGCGACAGCACTCACAGACCCGGAGGGAAGGCTCGATGTCTTTAACAACAGTTTACCAGCTCACAGCTGACAGAGAGGACTGTTCTCCACAATCATCTGCTGAGCACCACATGCCAGGCAGTGTTCTAGGCACAGGGGATATAAAATGAATACCCTGTACTCTGGAGTGATAGGAGAGGGGGGGGGGAGGGGGGAGAGGGGAGGGGAGAGGAGAGAGGGGGGGGTGGAAACACAGGAACAAACAGGAAGGCCTCAGAGCAAAACCCAGTAAACTCTTTCTGGTTTTTTTTCTAGGCATCCTTAAGGAAAAGGTGAATTAACTCTAAGCTAGGCTCATTGGTCAACAGGATTTTGTCAGGTACAAGTGTAGGCAGAAGGTTCTAGAAAAGAGCGCAAGAAAGCCTGCTGGCATTGTCAATGATGGCACAGCTACGAGCTTTTGAATGATGATGGTCAGAGAATGAAGGGAGGGCATGGGACAGAGGAGGATGAATGAAAGATGAATTAGAAGTGTGGAGGGGCCCCCAAACGACTTGACCACACAGCTGCCATGAAAGGCCTAGAGGCCCAGGCCCAGCTTCTGTGACAGGCTTACTGGCAGGCAACACCCAGATCCAGTAAAAGCCATGAGCTGACCCCACCCGGAGATCCACCCAGGGATGGGGAAGTACCTGACATCCCAAACATTCCAACCATTAGACAAGGTGGTCAGACGTCCCTGAGTGTAGCACATGCCTATTTTTGTTTTACAAACACCCCTAGACAAATGTCAGCCAATCAGGGTCCTGAACCCTGGAAATCCCCTCACCTCAACCTCTGCTATGATAAAAAAAAAAACACCCTGCCTGGGCTCGGGGCTCTCTGCTCTCACCACCGCATCAGACAGACAGAGAGTCCAAGCTCGGAGCTTGAAGAGAATAAAGGCTCTTTGCTTTTACATATGGGATTCGGTCTCCATGGTGGTCTTTTGGGGGTCCCCAAGATCTGGGCATAACAGAAGCAGGCAGGAAGGGCCATGAATTCCAGAGTGAGGTGAATGAACCAGAATGAAGTGGGTAGACCAGAGAGACGCAGTAAACAGAGCAAGGACGCGGGCCAGGGTGAAGCAGGTTCAATACCAGGGACAGCACAGAGATCTGGAAGCAGGTCAGGCCACGTCAGAGGGGACCTTGGATGGGTGGATATTGGTCCTGGGGTTCAGGCAAGATCAAGAGTGAGTTCAGAGACATGGGTGATGTTCCCACAAAGCAGGGAACAGACTCGACAGGCATGATGCGCACAGAGAAATAACACAGGGGTCCAGAGAAGAACCTGGGGGCACATGAACATATGGAGACCAGGGTCAGGGAATCACTAAGGGGACAGGAGAAAGGAACAGAAAGCAGTCAGGAGGGTAAAAGCTTCAGAGAGGGGCCAGCAGGGACAAGGAGCAGGCAAAGGTGGGGGAGGGAGGCACTGGCTCCCCGCCATGCCTGTTCTCCTGGCTTTGATTGGCTCTTAGTTTCATTGTATGGGTTTGTAAAACACACTTTTCTACAAATCATCAGCTCTTCCACTAAATAGAATTAATTCCTTGTTGAAAGTATTGGCAGAAGCCTAACACACAACGGCTGACCAAGGAACACGTTCCGTTCGGCTAAGCAGAACACACCAGCTTTAAGGACTTTCCTTCTGGAACCTTCACCGTCACAGCTACCTCTGCTTCTGAGATGTCAAACTCCACCTGGCCATCGGAGAGCACTTGGTCCCGGCAGCCAAGTAGATGAGGGCAAAAGGAGGCGAGGAAGGAGCCTGGAGAGGGAGAGACGCTGCTGTCACATGACCGCAAGGACGACACCCGCTGTCACGTGACATCCGGCACGTGCGGTGGAGCCTGCTCGCGGCTGCTCACCTGACCACCGTCCTCCTCCATCCACAAACACCTCTGTGGGGAATGTCGGGTGTTCTGCTTGATAGAAATGGATGACAACGACGTGTCGGCCCAGGTGTGGTACGAGTCCTCTCAGGGTCACTTGATTCTAAGAGGGAAAAGGGGATGGGGGGAAGGACCTCTCAAACGGCAGAACTTTGAATGATCAGGACATGAGATGTCGCTGTAGTTGGTTCCTGCGAAGACTCGTGGCGAGACTTAATTCTTCAATGCAATGTTGCGGGGCAGGGCTTAAGGGAAGCAGTTAGATTATGGGGCCAGAGCCTTTGTGAACAGATTAAAAACATCTGCAGAAGTGAGTTCTTCCCTCACAGGGTGGGGTCAGTTACCACGAGAGTGAGTTGTTAGGAGGCACCAGCCGCCTTGCCCCTCTTCTCTTGAACGAGTGACCAATTGCTACTGGAACACAAGCTCCGACCACGTGGCACCTTCAGCCATGTTATGATCCCACAAGATCCTTCCTGTCAGGATTCTGCCGCTCCTCCAGCTGCATGACCGCACATGCGCAGTTCAGTAGCCAAGCAAGGGGCCTTACGTCATCCATACGCTATGTGATCACGCAATGTGCGCAGCACAGTCACACATTCTGCGCATGTGTGAATAGCTCCATAAGCCCACATGTGCATGTGCTGGGGGAATCCTCAAAAAACCGGTCATAGATTCTCCCTCTCTTCTGCTCTCTCCTCCTCTCCTCTCTCCCTTCTCCTCACCTGTCTCTTCCCAGGCCTGGCCATGCTCCTTCTGTTCCCCCACCCCCAATAAAGCTCCGGTACTGGGTTTTGTTGCGTCTCCTGATCTTTCCTCACAGAGTAAAAGCGCCACATTTAAAACCAACACTTACCAGATAATAGCTACCTGATCGTGCACTTCCCAGTCCCTAGAACCATGACCTAAGTAAACCTCTTCTCTCTAAATTATCCAGCCTCAGGTATCCTGCTATAGCAACTATACAAACAGGTTGAAAGCCTAAAACAAGCTAGGTATTTTAAATGGCAACTCTATATTCCTAGAGAAGCCTTCACATGAGTGTTTATAGAAGTTTTAATTTGCAATCACACACAGCAAAAATTATATGCAAACTAAATGTCTCTCACCTACAGAATAGAGAAACTGAGGCAGAACCCATACATTTGGTGGGGGTTGGGGGAGTAGATTGGTGGTATTTATCAAAACACATGACACAGCAGTTACATACCTGGGTACATGACCAACACAAATGCACAGTACGTTTGCAAAGAGCTGGACAAACACCCTGCCCGTGGTGTGGGGCAATACACAAGCTGTTAGCTGTGTGACTCAGGACACATGTAAGGAGCAGGCTTCCATTTGTGAGGAGCTTTTGGTCACATGACAAATCCATCTGCTCTCCCTTCCCCAAATCAAGCCACGCCTCCTGAGTTCTGTCTGTGTCTCTGCGGGTTAATAGGTGGCTTGGAGCTCTTAAAAAGTGGAGTTCCTCCCCCAGAGCAGCTGCAGGCTAGCCCCTGCTGCCCTGAGTTAGCCTCTCCTCAGGGCCTTCCTGATGTCCACTATGCAGGCTAGGTCACATGGTGCAGAACTTACCCACACCCCAAAACTGTAAGACAAGAACACTGCCCCTTTGCTCTTTGGAATTGAAGACTTTCCTTCAAGACCATACTGTGCGGCTCTCCCCCGCAGTCTGTTACCTGAGGCCCCGCCCCTTTCCCTTCAGTCATCGCCACCCCCACCCCCACCCTCACCCCCACCCTACTGTGCTATCCCTGACGGCTCTCTCTCCTGAGCAAGCTCCTCCCCCAGCCTGAAGGCTTGCCTTCCACTTCCAGCTGTGATGCTGTAACTGCCCTAATAAACTCCTCTGCAGGTAACTTCACCTCAGCTTCCTGTCCCGGAACCTGCAACATCCGTTACTATTTATAACAATGACCACTTTACACCGGGACAAGCTGCTGAGGAGTCCACGCCCTTGCTGTGGGGGAAGGGAGCCTCGTTCTGGGCACACCCAACCACTCCCCACCCCCCAAGCACAAGGGAGCCCAGTGCCACACTCTGTCGGCCTAAGTGAACTCCAAAAACTACAGCAACAACACCATGCAGCAGCTGGGACATCTATCATCTTTCAAAACGAGTTTTGTGCCCTTATTTGTGCCCTGGGGTGTGGGCCATGAGTACCCCTGCATGCATGCAGCAGTCAGAGGACAATTTCAGGAATCTGTTCTCTCCCTTCACCGCATCCCAGGGATGGAACTTGGGTTGTCAGGCTGGGCGGCAAGAGCCTTTTTTTTTAAACCTTGGGAGCTGTCTTGCAGGCTTCTATCCATCTTTCAAGTGAGGGCTGCAAGTTGGATAACCAACTTTCTAATGTGATGGCAAAACCAGGGCTTCGTTTCAGCTTTTTTTTTTTTTTTTTTTTTTTTTTCCACTTAGCTACAAGATCGCCTATGAGAATGTCTGACCCCCAAAATTTCCTTTTCCCCAAGCCTGGCATTTAGATAAAAGCCAGCATTCCCTCGGGGACTTGAGGAAGTAGCCCCTACCTGCTGAAAGGGGGCATTCTCCTTGTCTCTGGCAAAAGGGCATTTGCCTCTTCCATTAACCTGGGTCTATTAGCGCATCCAGGTCCATGCTAGCCTCCAGGCTCCTTCAATCCCCACTCACAGGCACCTGCTCTGCACCTCAAAGGCCTCCGCCCCAGCGCACTGTCTCCCTCCTGACACGTACCCCATTCCCTTACACCCTGGAAACTCCCCCACCCCTCCCACTGTTCTCGCAGTCCAGAGACAGCCTGGGTGGTTTGGAATAAACTTTTCACCCACAGAGCAGCTATTTGGGTGTCTTTACTGCACCCATTTCATTCAGGGAACTTCCTCAGTTTTCCCTCTCAGACAGGATGAATTTCCAAGTCCGCTGCTGCTAGAGCCCTGGTGGGTTTACGCAGATGTCCAGTATATTTCCATAATTCAGAACGTTGTGATGGCTTCAGTGAGCCTGTGATTTTTTTTTTTTTTTTTTTTTTTTTTTTTTTCGAGACAGGGTTTCTCTGTGTAGCTTTGCGCCTTTCCTGGAGCTCACTTGGCAGCCCAGGCTGGCCTCGAACTCACAGAGATCCACCTGGCTCTGCCTCCCGAGTGCTGGGATTAAAGGCGTGCGCCACCACGCCCGGCGAGCCTGTGATGTTTTTATGGCTTATGGTAAAAACACTTCATGACCTTACTACATTTCGCCTCCTAGCCCTAGATGATAACTGGAGAATGTTTATTGAAAATTCCCCACTTAAATGGTCCTGTGTTGGTGCAGTGGGGGACGCCTAACCATTTACTGGCTGCACCAGCTCCTCTCAAAGTTCCACAGTCCATCTCCGGAAGAGAACTAATACTCCACAAGGTCAAGCAGCGGCTGCCTGTGAACACAATGGGGGCATGGAACACGGGCCACGGAAACGTGCTGAGTGGCCACGTGGACAGAGACGGAGGGGAGGGAGAGACGGAGGGGAGGGAGAGACGGAGGGGAGGGAGAGAAGGAGGGGAGGGGGCAGGCGTAGTCACAGTCAGGGCTACCCAGGCTCCGCTCCAGCATCGCTCAATGGTCCACAGCCAAGAGTGGAATTTCCCACATTTCAGGGGCTGGGAACAGGTAAAAACCCAGATGACTGGCCCCACTCCAGAGCCTGGGATGAAGGAGGTTTGGGGCAGGGCCTGAAAATGTGCACCCCCCCCAAAAACCCCAGGGTGAGGTGGGAGCTTGGGGGTGGTGTGTGTGTGTGTGTGTGTGTGTGTGTGTGTGTGTGTGTGTGTGTGCCACACTCTGAGAACCACTGGTCTAGAAACAACACACTGGGCGGGGGGTGGGGGGCATTCTTACCTGTGGTGCCTTCAGGGTAACTCCATCAGTGACATCTGCAGGAGGGGAAGGCTCCTGGGGCCGGAGAGAGAGGGGGCCCCTACTCGGAGCATCCAAAACTAAGGCTGTCGGAGGAGTTTCATGGGCCAGGGGGACACAGGTGGCCCTAAAGAAGAGAACACTTTAAAATATGGTTGTGTCATAACAAACAGACAACAGACACTGAGGAACAGCCAATGGCAAAGAAACAGATCAGAGGACCCATCAGGGGTGGGGTCTAGGAGCTTTAGGGCTAGTGCGGCCTGTTGGCTGCGTAGTCCAGGCACCTGCTCAACTGGGTAGTTAAAACAGAAAGAAGATCTTCGTTTTAAAGTAACACATGCGACAGAAATGTATTGACACTTCCTTCTCCCCGAACAAAAATGAGTTACTAAAACGAGATCTCTCTGTAGCAATGCTGACATGAGAGGCAAAGGGGTGTCCTTTGTTTCTCGGCTAAAATGGCACTGTGCCCGAGTCCTAACCATGCACACAAGTTTCCAGGGATGAACCTTTTAATTATTTTTGGATCTACAGCAAAACCACACCCCTAGAAACCCCGGTGAGCACTAATTAGCTAGTCCTGATGTCACAGCTCGGAGATGGATCATTATTTCTGTGGTCTTTCAAAAGAAGAGCCTAGACGCAGAGATTAAAGGATTGGAACAAATGGAGTGCTCAGAGGAGAAGTTGGCAGACCTGCACTCAAGGAGCAGGCTTAACCGTTTGTGTGCATATGTGTCTGTATGCGTGCATGTGTACATGTGTATGAAGGTGTGAATGCTTGTATGTGTGAGCAGAAACAAGGGCATGGGCGTCCTTCTCTACCTAGTCTGTCTTTGAAGCAGGGTCTCTCCCCAAGCTTGGGGCCTGTGTGTTCTTGCTAGCCTGGAAGCCAGCAAGCCCTCGTAATCATCCTAGAGATGCCCACCTTGGAGCCAGGCTTGCGGGTGTGTGCAGGATGTCCAGCCCCGCCCGCACATGATGCTGTGATCCAAACTGCAGTCTTCATGACTGCACAGCAAGCTCTCTTAACTGCTGAGCCAACTCTCCAGCCCCACGGCTCTTCTCTTTTTAACATCCCCTACTAAAATAAACACCAGTGTCTTGCCCCACGGTGCAGTTAAGCAGATGCTGAGCACCCCAAATTCCACACCCCAAGTGCTCTAAAATACGAACCATCTTGAGCACCAACATGATGCCCCAAGTGGAAAATTCCACTGGTGACCTCTTGTGATAGCTCATAATCCAAACAGAGCCACACCAGCGACTGTATAAATTTAGCCACGGGTGATGTGAAAAGCTACATGTGATCTATAATTCATTTCATGTTTAGGCTTGGGTCTTATCCCCAAGAGATTTTATTATGTTAATTGCAAATGCTCTCAAATTCATAATAGTTAAGTTCCAGAGTGTTGTAAAACGGCGCATGGTGGCCTCGGCTGGTCTGAGCCAAGATGAAAAGACAGCCACTCCATGCAGCGGAGTGGGCGGAAAATCACACTATGCGGACGACGCGGCATCCACGTGGAAAGCTTTATTATTAAAGGGGGAGGAGAGAGGGAAAGAGAGAAAGAGAAGGAAAGGGAAAGAGAAAAGGCGGAGGTGCGTGTAGCCTTATAGAAGGAGAGAGAGGGAGATAGGAAGAGAGAGAGATGGGGGAGAGGTTTTCTCTTAAAGGAGACTTTACGTTAAGGTGACTTGGTCAGGACAGGGGGTGAGGGAAGGGGTGGCGGTCCCCGTGAATGCTAACATTCCCTAACACCGAGCATTTCAGAGGCGCTAGCCCGCATAAAGTTTCATACTTACATATACAACACATTTGCTAAGGAGGAGACACATTACCTTGGATTAGCACGCGGCCCATAGCTGGCAATACAGTGGACTTGAGGTCTCAAATATTCAGTTGAGAATTCTTCAGCGGGTATGATACAAACATGATACTGCCAAGCAAATAATAAAGACACACAGCAGTTATCGGCAAAACACCAGCGGTCCGCCACACTCTTAAAAGCAGTTATTAAGTGAAGAACTCATCCAGAAAATGGATATTATTTTAAAGTAGTAAAATTGCAGGATGGCGAGCATGTAGCACCCCACAGGCAAGAAATCCCTTTTCTTGTTACACAAGATCACTGACTACACTGTTGTGGGAATAATTTTACAAATAAGTCAAAGAACAAAATCATGGGAAGGTTCAAGATCTGCTCTGTTCAGGGCCTTTGGTGCCTCTTTTTTTCTCTCCTAGGGCCAACGTTGACACCAGAGATGCTTCAGGAGGAGAGAAAGAGGCAGCAGATGCCCAAAGGGCTTGTTGCTCGAAGAGAGAAACTCTCTTGATAGAGGATGTCTCGGACCTCAGCCCACTTGGACTTTGAAGGATTTGTCTCTACAGCCAGTTTCTGGGTCACATAAGAAACTCAGCCACTAACATATCTTTTGTTAGATTTGAAGTCAGACCGTATTACCACCTTGATGGCAGAGCAGGTCAGTAGTAACAACAAAAATGTATGGAGCATCACCAAGACGCGGTGTCTATAGGACCAAGATGGACAATGCTCTGCCTTCATGGAGCATCCATGCTAGTCACCCTGACCTTCAGTGACTGTGGGCTACTTTTTGAAGGGCACACTTAAAAGGCTGAGCCAGTCCCAGGACAATTTCCAACAATGACAAGGTTAGATTCTCAGAGGGAAAACCACCATTTCATAATAATAATTTTAAAAGTCTGATTCCAAACTATCCCTTAAGTTCCAAGTTTTTACTTACTCCTGCTAGGTTAGGCACAAATATTTAAAGCACTCCCCCTGGCATTTCCCGGGTGTGATGCATGCTTGCTGCCAGCCTTAACAGGAAGCTGTTTCACACTTGGGTAATCTCAAATTCCCTGAAGTAGTTCATGTAAGTCTTCCGATCCCTTTCCTAGAGAGACCCCATTGTTGACCACAGCTCTCACCGTCGCATGGGTGGGTGTGAATATCATTTAATCTGCCTCTTCAGTTGGCATTTAAATCTTAAAAGTATATATCTCAGTAACTGAATTCCTTATTGGAATATAGGGTATTATAATATAACCAGTTTTAAAATTTAAATAGCTGATGAAACGTCCCAAGAAACTACATAGGATAGTAAATGGGACAGGATGAGATGATAGCCAGTGTCATTTCTGCACCCAGACATAATAATAATAAAGTAGAAAATATAATGACAAAAGATATTTCATTTATGATAATGATAAACAAAAATTAATGAAATGTGATTTTTTTGTGGGATGCATTCAAATTTGATGGCTGAACTTTATGAGGCGACATGAAGAAGGCTGACGCGGAGAAAAGTTACTGTCAAGGCTGAATTTACAGATACCACGCAATTGCAGCCCAATTTTTTTTTTTTGTTTTGTTTTTTTTGTTTTTTGTTTTTTTGGTTTTTTGTTTTTTTGTTTTTTCGAGACAGGGTTTCTCTGTGTAGTTTTGGTGCCTGTCCCAGATCTTGCTCTGTAGACCAGGCTGGCTTTGAACTCACAGAGATCCGCCTGGCTCTGCCTCCAAAGTGCTGGGATTAAAGGCACCACCTCCGCCCAAATTTTAATAAGCTTTTGAGAAATACAGATGACAGCAGAAGGCTTCTAAAGTTCGTGGGCTAGAGGAAGGCATACCAGAAGGAACTTGGCCATGTGCACCTTGAGCTCAATGTCTGCATCTGCTAACAGCTCGTACACAGCCGTACGACTCAGGCTGTCAATCACCACGCTCCTGCACAGAATGCTGCAAAAGAGAACAGTTTTCTTAGCCTGGCACCTGGCATCTCCCTTGCTGTGCGGATTGTCAGCTTTTCCTGATTGTAACTGGGTGGACCAGAGGCAATTCTCCGGTACAAGTCAAAAGGGGATGCAGCCTACTACTGTTTGAATGATCACCCAAAACTCATTTGAAAAGAAACGGCCACTGTGATCTCTAAAAGGTGGCGAGGGAGTGAAGACTCCGCTCTGTGGGCGGACTGCTATTACTGTGGGTGTCAGAACTCTGCCCTCACTCCAACTGCGTGACTGCACATGCGCAGTTCAGGAGTTAAGCGAAGGGTCTTGCATCTTACATCATCAGTGTGTGCTGGTGATCATATATGTGCTGTGTGGTCACGCAATCTTCGCCTTAAAGAGCCGTGACGCAAACCCCACCCTCTCTCTCTCTGTTCTGCTCTGTCTCCCACCATCTTTCCCTCTCACTGCACCTGCTCCTTTCCCAGGCCTGGTTTTCCCCCCACCCCTCTTCCTCCTAATAAAGCTCTAAAACTAATACTGGGTCTGTCGTGACCGTGACCTTTCCACACAGTAACCAGCGCCGTAACCAGCGCCGTTTATCATTCATTTCAGTGAGGGTGGGCTAGCTGATATGGGAATGAGACTGGTGCTCATGTGCACTCTTGCCCTTCCCGCTCCTACCACGGAATGACTCAGCACAAGAGCCTCCCAGGAGAAGCTGACTCCCAGTTTCCAGAACAGTGAGAAACAAGCTTCTTTATTTATAAAGCACCAGGTCCTGGCTGTTCTGCTATAGCAGCACAAGGAGAATTAGATTCCAACCACCATCTCTATAGATAAGAGGACCTTTCCGTTACGGCCCCTGCCGGACCTCTCAGGACTGCGGCCCCTGCTCCCCCTTTCCACCTGGAGTGATAGAAGACATGGTTAGTCATTAGGAAAAGGTATCCTGGGGCAGTGACAGCAGATCTTCTAGAAATTTACCAATATTCTTTGGACCGTTCAAGGTACACATCAGTAAACACAGCTGGCTTTCCTACCATGGGGGAAGGGTAGGCCAGGTGACCTGCAAGGCTGAGTCAGTTTTCTTTCTTAGTCCCTTTCCACTTCTACCCCTGGCTCCTTCCCTCCCACTCCATAGGGTTTGAGACCATTTTTTAAAAGTCACCGTCTTGCAGCATGGACTCTGACAGTAAGTCCATTAGGAAGCATATTTAAGGCCATTTTCCTTTGCATATGTAGAATATGGAGCTAGTATAAGGATAGGACAATATGGCCACCCCAATAAACACCAGAAATAGTTTAGTCAAGGATGTCTGGGTAATGACTAAAAGGAGGTAAAAATATGCAAAGAATCAGGCAGAAGTTGGGTGCACAGATAGAAACCTAACGTCTGCATCTAAGTGCAATTGAAGCAGTTCTTTTGGACTGAAGTGTTATCCTGGGAGCTAAGTACATTGATTCACTTGCATTTAGTTTTATTGTTATCCTTTAAAAAGTCTCACTAAGAAACAGATGGCCATTGGTTTATCCATTACGGGTCACTGCATGATGGGGAGAAGACTTGATTTATCATCGCATTATTCTGAAAATGATGCACCCATCACTGTTTCGCTGAGATGTTGTCTTTCTAACAGAGTGGTTAGAAATCACTTGAGACATGCAGGAGAAAGTTCAAGCCTCAGCGGGAGACTGTGCAATGCTGAGCAGACCTGTCATTTAGAACAGGCCTTCCTGTATTTTCAGACTCCCACCCCTGTAGTCAGTTGACCACTATGACTCCCAGAACATAAAAAAGGGAAATACTTTGGCCAAGCAAAATATGCAGTGTGACTTTCCTAGGAGTGGTTAGGTATGAAGCGGGCAATCTCTAGTCTAATGTGATGCTGTCCTGTTCTAACGATGGATTTGCTAAAGGATCTAGAATGTGATACAGCCTCCCTCATCAGAAAACCAACATGAAATCCTGCAAGGGTTTTCTTTCTTTCTTTGGCTTTGTAAACCTTCCTGTCAGGCCAGGTTTGGTGGCACATGACCATCTCATGACCTCCTTTTAGATTCTGTGAAAAGGAATCAAGCCCATGGTGTGAAAGACGAGAGGAGTCTGGAAGCTGAACTGGAAGCTGGGCTCAGATAGAGAGACAGTGAAGAGCCCCTGTGGCTAATACACCCAGGACTCAGGCACCTGAGGCCCTCCCCGCAGGGGGTACACATTACAGTGGTACTGATGCCAACTGTACATGAAGCTCTTATATTCAGACACTGGTAGATGGTTCTGAGAAACTACTTCAGGCTCATCCCATGCCCTTAAAACTCACGTACAGAGCTGAGGACACAGGCCTAGTGGGAGAGTCCAGCATGTGCATGCACTGGGTTTGAGCCTTGACACTACACATACATCCAAATATGATTCTTCATTTTTGAGATCTTCATCCCTCTGCAGATTTAGGGTCACTGGGAGCATAACATTAATCCAAGAGACATTTGTTCAGGCCTCACAAAAATGCCTGTGTTTAGCTGCTGAAAGCAACTCCTGGCATACATTTTTTTTTCATTTTGCACCAGGAAGATGGTCAGCTACTTCAAGTTATCTTGGGTTTGACATAAAGCAACATAAAATCCAGGTTAACAGTATGTTGAAGGCCGTGACCAAGGACTGGTGTGCTCACCATAGCTCTCCTCTTGTGTATCAAGGGACCACAGCTTCGGGTGTCATTAATTGCACTTAGTCTGCAAATATCCTTTGTGCTGATTCTTTAATTAAAGAATGTTCTTGAAATATTATGCAAAGAAAATCAATTTTAGTAAACCCTTGTCAATTAGCGCTCTTGGGTGAAAATTTTGTTAGGGTTAATTTGAGAGACCTCCAAGAGACCTCCGTCCCTGCTTTTTGCTCAGCGACCATCAACCATTAATGATGCCAGATTCTGACAGTGGGTCGTGAAGACAGATGTGTACTCTTTCACAACGCTGCCCACAGAGAGGCTCCCAAACCCTGGGGATAATGTAATACCCTCTAACTAGTTGCCTGCTAGTTTTCAAAGGTTGCCCCAAAAGGAAGTAAATCCAGTGCCCAGTGCGGAGATGACCAAAGCCCCGCAGACTTCCCTGCTGAGAGAATTCCGGGGCTGGGCTCATTACCTGTGCTTGCAGCTGTATATGTTCACCTGGCCTGCCGAGGCAGACCCTGGGCTCTTCAGGTTCACGTCCACCACAAAAAGCTGGTCCACCTCCGTGGCATACTCCAGCATGATCACGTAGTGGCCGATCTGTGGGACGCGCAGGCGCAGGTGCAGTTCTACCTGCCAGAGAGGCCGAGTAGACAGGTGGTCATCCAGAGGTGCGACACACTGGACATCGACAGACACAACGGCAAAGCAGAGGACGCCCCAGGGTCTGGTCTTGTCTGCATAGTACACACGGGGTCCTCCAGAGAGGGTGTGGGGAAACAGATGCCCTGTTCAAATTCTCAGCTCCGAGAAACATTGCGTAATCTCTTGTCTGGAACTTCATGCATTTCTGTTTTCTAACTCTAGAGATTCTGCGTCTAAGGACTTCTGTTCTCAGGGATGCTTCAGCTGCTTGTTTCTTAATAGCAAACAACAAACACTCCCAACTCGGAGTAAAAAAGAAGTGCCACAGACCGTGAGAGTGGAAGTCTGCTTGGAGGCTTCTTAATGCTACTTCAAGAGAGAAATGTCAAGTTCGCCGAATCAGGACCATGGGAGCAGCACCCACCTCCTTCCTCCCCAGGAACGATGGATGGCACGTGCCTTCCATACTTTCAAAGCATTTTCTGTGTGCTTCCTTCTTTTGTTTTTAAGAAAACTGGTTATAAGAGTCAGAAATCAGGGGTGCTCGCAGGCTGTAATGACCCACAAAACTGGAAATGTCTATTCTCTGGCCCTTTCTGGGAAAAATGTGACTTTCCCCTGGGGCAATCATGAGGCAGGAGCTTTTAGTCCAAAATCCAGCTGACACTGTGTGACCTAGAGCTTCTGACTCAATGTCTGTATGCCCTCCATGAAGTGGGGATAGCACCAGTGCCCTCCAGGAAATGGGGATAGCACCAGTGCCCTCCAGGAAATGGGGATGGCACCAGTGCCCTCCAGGAAATGGGGATGGCACCAGTGCCCTCCATGAAATGGGGATAACATCAGTGCCCTCCATGAAATGGGGATGGCAACATCAGTGCCCTCCAGGAAATGGGGATGGCACCATGCCCTCTCAACACAGCTGAGGTTAAATGAATACACAGAGAGTGTTTAAATCTATTGGACATACAACAATTCTTCAGAAACATTGGTGGTTCTAATCAGTGGTGGGGTTTTTTTTGTCATGATTTGTTCCTTTTGCCCAACAGAGTTCCGTGGTGTGTTGTTTGATTTATTTTCACACTTATTGGTGTGTGTAAAGATGCACCCCTATCACATAAGACTGGAGACTGGGGGTCAACCTTGGATCATTCCTCAAAGGTTATCCATCTTGTTTTTGTTCATTTGTTTTTGAGAGAGATTTCTTACTTGCCAGGAATTCACTGGGTGGGCTAGGCTGGCTGGTGAGCCCCAACAATCCGCCCATCTGTACCTACTCAGCATTGATTTTAAAAGCGTGTGGCACCACATTCCATTTCTTTCACATGGGTGCTGGAGGTTTGAACTCAGGTCCTCATGCTTTCAAGGCAAGCACTTTACCAACTGAGCCACCAATCCAGCCCTCGCATTTCATGTGCCTTTATCATTATATTCATACATGGTTTATTTTCCTACTGGCTGTCTGGCATCCTATGAAATACAAATGAAAATTTTAAGCTAGAGAGAAGTTGCTGGGTAAAGCACCAGTTTCACAAGTATGGAGGCTGGAGTGGGGATCCCCAGCCCCACACTCATCAGGTGGTTGTGGTGGGCTGCCTATAATTCCAGCACAGTGCACCAACAGTGAGAACACACATCACAGCACCCCAAAATGAAGATGCTGAACTACAGTCTTCTTCCCTCTGTTTTCACTCTTTTGTTAATACTGTCTACATTCAACTTCTGAGGAAACACTTCTTTTGGGGTAAAGTGTATACACTGAGGAGTGTATACACAGGAGAAACCAGAGCAGGTGGCCAGCAAGGATAACCAGACAGGCGCGCCCTAGGTTTCATTGAGAGACCCTGTCTCCTTGAAGGAGGTGGGAAAGTGACCTGTGGAGAATTTTGGCATCAATTTTGGGCTTCCACATGTATGCACACCCACACATGTGCCTACAAACATGTATACACAAACATAACACCTGCACACACACACATGAAAATCCTGTTGATGAGATAACATCCAATGTTATATCACATATATACGCACACACATACATGTGTACATACACATCATCGTGCTGGTATTTCTGTAAGATTTCTAGAAGGGGAACTCTTTAAAGTGTGCGTGCACATTTGATGCCTGAGCCAACCGAAGAACTCCCTCCATTCCTCAGTGTATACACTTTACCCCAAAAGAAGTGTTTTCTCAGAAGTTGAATATAGACAGTATTAACAAAAGAGTGAGAACAGAGGGAGGAGGCTGTAGTTCAGCATCTTCATTTTGGGGTGCTGCGATGTGTGTTCTCACTGTTGGTGCACTGTGCGATCTGTTGCCAGTACACGCTTAGGTTTGCCCGTGCGGCTCCGAGAACTCCAGGGAGAGACACAATACCCCGGCATGTACTAACGTGTCCTCCCAGCCATGAGGCAGAAGCCTTGGGTGGAGCAGTTCCAGATTCCAAGCCCTACCAATTCAGCTCTTACAAATTGTTAGCCTGCAGGGTTGGGCAGTGAGGACCTGCTGTGTCCTTTTAAGGTAAACTACTGGAGGCCTGTAAGACCCAGTCTCGTCATTCTTTTTTAAGGAAGACTTTGCTGTGAGTCAGGTGGGGCAGGTAAACAAAATCACCTGTGATCCTATGATCGGCCATGGCGGCTGTTGCTACATCTAGAAAGTGCTTAAAGAAAACCTCAGCACAGCTCACGTGGAGGACACTGCAGTCCCAGTTCAGATCAGCGCACTCAGCACCTGGGGCTCCACACCTCTGAGAAACCCTTCTGGGACTGGAGAAGCAGCCTGGCTAAGCATTCAGCAGACACAAATGGAGCCCAGAGAAAGGCTGCCCCACCTCTCTCCCACTGAGGTCCACCATGGCTGGGTGTGCGGGAGTGGGCTGCCTCGCCACCGCGGGTCTCAGCTCCCCATCAAGCAGGAAGTGTCTGGCCTCACAAGCCAGGGTGCAGGAGAACCGGGTCACTGGTAAATGCTGGTAAAGCAGACAGCTTTAACGACAACAGAACACAATCGTTACCACATGAACAACGCGATACAGAATACTACAGAGCACTCAGGGACTCCGTGACGCATGTCACCATGGCATCCTTGCATCATTTCTTCAGCAAAGTCTTAGTAAGTGGACATCAGAGGCACCGAGCAGTAGGTTTTCCACACAGGACGGGAAGAGACAGGTCCAAGACCCTGCCCTCATGTTACGCTCTCCCCTCGCCAGATGAAAGACTCTGAATGACCTTGCAGGTGTGCTGTGGCATTTCCACACCCACAGGGCGGTAGCCACTCCTAACCCAGCTGTGCCGTGCAATGTGCTTTGAGATTCTTGCTCAAGCAAGGCTCAGAACAAACACTTCACAATGAAACTACCGGTTGGGCTGTCCTGTAACCATTGGGACTGTGAGGCCCACCATCATGAGCCTTTGTATTCCAGGCTCATCCGGAGAAGTCTGGCGGCATCAGGCTGCCCTACCACCCCCGCCCCTTACTAACTTGTCCTGGGGAGCTCCTGTGTGGGCACACGGCTCTGTGACTGGCACTTGCAGGGCGAGTGCTTCATAGTAGTCCCGGGGAAGCAGCACCAGGTAGTCCTAGAAAGGAAGACCACAGAAAGTGTTAGTCCTCATCTAGCAGGCCTCCCTGGTAATAAAATGACCAATGTGTCTGCTAAGTGAATAATGCCCCAGGAAGTCCCTGGTGAATCTTGACTTCAGATCAGCTTTTTCGTTCCTCACCCTGACCCCCCAGAACCCACAATGCCACTCCCCGCCTGTTCTTCACACTGGAGGTCAGGGCCACGGTGTGTACACTTGCAATTTCTAGATCCACAGGAAATGTTACTGCATCTTCTTATAAATCCCCCCCCCCCACACACACACAATGATCAAAGGAGCTGAACCACATCATTGAGATTCTCTGCTGAGGGGCTGGAGAGATGGCTCAGTGGTTAGGAGCACTGGCTGCTCTTCCAGAGGACCCTGGTTCAATTCTCAGCACCCACGTGGTGACTCACAACTGTCTGTAACTCCAGTTCCAAGGGATCCAGTACCTCACACAGGTAAACCAATGTACGTGAAATAAAAATAAATAAATCATTAAAAAAGAAAAAAAAAGATGGCCCGCTGAGACACTGGCTGCCCTCATCACTACAGAGCACCAACTATGACCACTGATGTGGCTTTCAGTTCCAACCCTGTTCATAGTGGGAAAAGCGAGGTTTTGTGATGTCGGTGTCTCGGACTGGAACAGCCTCACCGTCTTTCCTCACAAATGAAGGCACGACTATTCCACCAACCATGCCAAATGAAGCCTGCAGTAGATGCAGCTAGGCTTTCAGGAAAGCAGTGTTCCGGGCTCTCAGACGTGGCTGGCTGGGCAGTGTTCCAGGATCTCAGGATCTGTGGCCCCACTGCACGTGCGCAGAGGAGAGGAGGCAGGATCTGCCTCTAGAGGGAGATACACGTGTGGCCCACAAGCCACTTCCTTTCCTCAGGAAGAAATGTTTAGCAGGGGAAAAAGCAGATTGTGACTCAGGGGACTCAGTGGCCTTCCTAGCTGGGTGGGTTTAACTGTTCTAGAAGCCATTCCCTGAGCTGGGCCCATAACTGCTATAGTTCCAAACACCAGTAAACATGAATAGCAAGTGCTCAGTGAGAACAGAATCATGAAGGGGGCATCAGCATAATGTCATTCAGCTTCTCCCATCTAGGTGGTAAGTTATAATCATACCTTCTTCCCATCCACCCAACTTCATACCCGTATTGGCATCAGAGATATTTTCCTCTTCCTCACTTCTAACATCTGCGAAGTATCCTTTGAACTTACTTCTTTAGACATGAAGTTTCTTTGCCAAGAAGGCATAAGAAAAGCAAGGCCCAAAGGATGTTGTGTAACTTCCCATTGTTTGCATTTGGAAAAGACACACAAGGATAAGTTCTATCCCTGTCATTCCGGAGAAGTGATGGAGGCAGGCTCAGAGCTGTGACCTGCTTAAGACTTCCCAATGTGCCGGAAGGACCTGCTTTATGTTTCCTGCGTAAAGCACCTGACATCAAATGTGTGCCGAAGACTTCATCTACAACCTTGTCACAAGTTATAACAAGCCTGGGGTGTGGACAAGGAGGGCTGCCTCGGAGAAGCCCTTTGTCGGATCAGCTGTATGACTCTTGAGAGGGTGAGGGTAAAAAGTGCTGGGGCAGCCCTGGCTCCGGAGCCCTCCCTCCCCTCCCGCACCCCCAAATCTCACTGCTATTTATCCTCCTCATTAATTAGATTCTGCATGGTTGGGTGTGTGTGTGTGCATCTTTAGGTGCCTTTCTGCTTCATAACAAAAATATCAAACAAAATGTGAAAGGTGAGGGGTCATGTGTTTATAAGGGCTTTGTGTTTGTTCCAATAATTTTGTTATAGTCCATTTACATACATATAGTTTGTTTGCATATAGATTATTTTTGTCCAAGAGTAGTTGACTGGAAGGATGTAAAACATCATTTTAAGTAAGTTTCTCTGTCATCATGTCCTCTGAGGGCAAAGGTCACATAGTTTCCTTTGCAGTAAAAGGGAACTGCATGTGAGCTTTATGTCTTCCTATGGGTCACAGCATTGGACAAGGCTCTCTCAGCAACAGGACATCCCACAGACCTGGGCACTCAGAACTCTAGCTTACCAGGAGGACTCCTTCCACCTGGATGCAAGTGATCCATGTCCCTGGTGTGATGGAGAATGGGTCTGCAAAGCCCTTCCCAGGGACAGTGACAAAGGCTGGCTCCTTACTCGGGGGAAAGGAAATCTCTTTGCTTTGAGAAGCATCTATCAGAAAGACAAATAGCAGTTGAAGATGTTAGTAGTGGTATCTGGTCAGGCTTCAGTTTCTTCAGGTTTATTAAATACACATGTATACTAATATCTACATACTTGACACAGAGTCAACCCTGTAGCACTAGCTGGTCTAGAACTCACCACAGAGCACACTGGTCTCAAACTGGTTATCCCCCTGCCTTTTCCCCTCAAGCTCCAGGATGACAGGTGCATATTACTACATCTGGCCAAGACTTATCTTTAGGAATGTATCTTCCAGATGTATGTATTCAGTATATTATATGGCTTGTTTGATTTCTTTTCTTGTTTGTGTATAGGAGATAACCATTTTTCATTTTTATTCATGAGCATACATTCACTTCGCAATTAGGAAATACCCCAGCTTTCTATTTACATGTTTCCGGGATGTATCGTGTATTTCTTCTGCCGACAAACAAACTCTGGTGCCTGAGTCTGAGGGGTCTTCTGGAGAGGAGATGTTTGCTCCAAATACCTGCAAGACTCTCAGTCTATAGACATTTACAAAGGTCCACTCTGTGCCAGGCCCAGGCTGTTTGAAGGCAATGCAGTGAACCTACAGCATGCATGGCCTCGCTCCCTGGGGACACGAGAAGTGAGAGACAGAGGTCAGAACGCAGAGTGAGATCGAAGCGCAGACAGCGGTTGTGGAGAGGAGAGGAGGCGTGTATGCCTTAGGAACACGTGACAGGGCACCCGATTCAGATTTGGAGGAAACTGTCTCAGAGAGCAGGAGAACAAGCCAAAACGTGTTCTAGTTGTGTGGACGGACAGAGGGCAGACCGCAATGACACCCAGGAGCAGAGGGGTCTGTGTGGACAGACAGAGGGCAGACCACTGACACCACCCAGGAGCAGAGGGGTCTGTGTGGACGGACAGAGAACAGACCACTGATAGCACCCAGGAATGAACAGAGGGGTCTGTTGGGATGAGCTTGGAGTCTACAGACTGTCCACTTAGACAGCTTGTTTCCTCTGGTCCACAAGGCTCTTACGGCATGAGGCCACAAATGCTCAGGCTCCTTGCATTAAAGAGAGCCCACTAGAGCTCTCTAGTGGCTGTGAGCTGCTTAGCCTCCAGCTACACATGTTTGGCTGACCCAACTCCATTACTTCCCTCACTTCCAACTCTGACATGCACGTGAAATAAGGATAGTTAACATCCCGATTCTGAGTCAGGTTTCCATTAGCACAGCGCTCTGTCCTTCTGGGATTCCAAATGATTTCTTGAGTTTGTTTCTGGGATTGGCTGAAGCCCTAATTCCATGGGTTTCCAGGCTCTGCCCCTGACTGCTGTGAGCTGTACCCTCTTCTGCTCAGGAAGTCCTCACCTCTGAAGGAAGTCTGCAGGGACTTCCTGTTTTCTGACCTTCATTTCAAAATTCCAATCCTCCTCCACTTCTCCTTGCTTGAAACCATGGGAGAATTCAGGGCAATAGGCCAATAGCTCCCAAATAATACCCAAAAAAAGGGGCACCCACTTCCCCATGAGTGAGCTGGACAGATCTGATTTTTATCACTAAAGGTATCATGACCTGTGGGGTTGGAGTCTAGCCAACATTTGAGCATTGTTATGTTGATTTTTTTTAACCAGAGTTAGAATGGGCTTTATTAGAAAGAAGAGGGAATAGGATGGAGAAGCCAGGCCTGGCAGAGAGGAAACACAGAAAGAGAGGCACAGAGAGAGATGCAGAGAGAGCTGTTATGTTGATTTTTAAAATGACAACTGATGGTAATTTAACAGCAAACGTAAAAGAAGCACAAAGTGAAGAGAAAGCAATGGTAACGGAGAGCATGCAAGAGAACCGGCCAATCAGGTGGCAAGGAAGGATGCAGGAGAAACGGCCAATCAGATGGCAAGGAAGGATGCAAGAGAACCGGCCAATCAGGTGGCAAGGAAGGATGCAGGAGAATCAGCCAATCAGATGACAAGGAAGGATGCAAGAGAACCAGCCAATCAGATGGCAAGGAAGGATGCAAGAGAACCGGCCAATCAGATGGCAAGGAAGGATGCAAGAGAACCGGCCAATCAGGTGGCAAGGAAGGATGCAGGAGAATCAGCCAATCAGATGACAAGGAAGGATGCAAGAGAACCAGCCAATCAGATGGCAAGGAAGGATGCAAGAGAACCGGCCAATCAGATGGCAAGGAAGGATGCAAGAGAACCGGCCAATCAGGTGGTAAGAAAGAGCATGCAAAAGAGCCATCCAATCAGATCTTGTCATGGGCTTAATGTTGTTTAAGGATGACGAACTTTGTGAAAACCAAAAGAATGCTATATTGATCCTTTCTCAATTGAAAAGAGGTGAAGCCAGGTTTAGAGGCTCATGCCTGTCTATCCAGCACTGAGAGGAAGAGCCACTCTGGGCTGTGTCATGGGACTTTGTCTCTAAAAACAAAAACACAGGTACAATAAAGAGGCTTGAACTTGTACCTACCCGACTGTGCCCAGGATGGATAAACAGTGATGCGGCCAGATACTTCTTCAGTTCCAGGGTTGACGTATCTCAGAATAATGTGGAACAAGGAGAGATTTGACTTCCTCACAGTCAATCTCATCCTCACTTCATTCTGAAAAGCACCCCCAAAACCATGAAGTGTAGAAAAGTGGCTGCGAAGAAATGCCACAAAAAGCAAAGCAGGGGCTTCTAAGTTTCCCTATTAGATGTGCAAGGCACACACACACGTGCACATGCATACACACTCAGTAAGTACCAAGTAATAGGTAGAACTAGGCAAGCCTAACAAGAAAGTCACTTACAGTTCCAGTGGCAGTGGAATACACTCCCTCAGCAACTAGGGTTCTCTTTTGACCTTTTTTTGTGACCAGGCAGACAGAGTGGAGTATTAGATGGACTAGTTTAAGAGAGTCACAGTGACGGGGTAACCACCACTGGCTGGGAAAATCAAAGTCAGGAGAGAAGGAAGGAAAGCATGTCACTTGACACCACCACTCATAGAGACCCTGCAAGCCCCAGTTCACACCACCATTCATAGAGAGACCCTGCAAGCCCCACTTCACACCACCACTCATAGAGACCCCTGCAAGCCCCACTTCACACCACCACTCATAAAGAGACCCTCTAAGGCCCACTTCACACCACCATTCATAGAGACCCCTGCAAGCCCCACTTCACACCACCACTCACAGAGAGACCCTGCAAGCCCCATTTCACACCACCACTCATAGAGAGACCCCGCAAACCCCATGCCTAACTCCACGTCTAAATGGCTGCAGACAGTAATGGTGGGGGCAAAGATGAAGGACCCCTAACACGTTTGTGGTAAAAACCTAGATGCAACTAAATATGCCTGTTTTGTCTGAGAGTGTTTTATCTCAAGCTTTTATCAATAAACAGTTAGCTTTTGAACTCGAGGAGGGGTCTGTGTGTTCCCACACTCTGGGGTCACACAACACTCTGTACGGATTAATAACACAAGTAAATTATAACTTATTTATTAAGATTCACTTGTTGTATGTGGATAAGCATTTTGCCTGCATATGTGTAGATGCACTGAGGTCAAAAGAGGGTGCAGGATCCCTGGACTGGAGCTGGGGATGCTTGGGGGCCACCATGCGCTCCGGACTGCCAAGCCATCCCTCCAGCCCCGAGAAGAAGTTATTTTTATTCAGAACCACAAACCAGTGTCCAGATCCAGCTGTGGTCCCAGGGAAGTTCACAAAGTGCTGGAATTTTCTTTCCTCCCTCTCCAGCTGGTTTGGGTTTGAGGAGAGGACGTGTGCTGAGTGAGGTACAAGGACAGCGAAGGCTAAATTCCAGGTGATCCCCAGCTCCGACACACGAGTGTGAACGGTGCCCATGTGGGAATTCCCGCCAGCCCTAAGAGTTTGGTTGAATTCATTTTAAGCTCTGACACCAATTGGGAAATAAATGCGCATTCAAAGAGTAAAGAAGATGGCCACGAAGGGCCACCACAGCTGCTCTGACCCAAAGACTGCTCACAGAGGGGATCGTTAGAAGTGGATTTCTTTGGGTCAACCAAATATTCTGTCAATCTTCAGACACCTGTGAGGACGCCTAGCCCGGGCTGTGCCAGCCACTTCCCATCAGGACTTGATAGAATCCACCATGATTTTATGAATAGTGAATGTCCACAGAAGAAACAGAATTGGGGACTGGAGCAGTCAAAGCTCTCAGAGAATGTAGTTTGTTCTCAGCACCTACGTGCCATAGCTCACAGCCTCCTGCAACTCCAGATTCCGAGGATCTCACACTCTCCTCTGGACTCTGCAGGCACCTGTGCTCACATGTGTGCACACCCCCAGTGCACCTGCGCTCACATGTGTGCACACCCCCAGTGCACCTGTGCTCACATGTGTGCACACCCCCTGGTATACACATAATTTAAAGTAGAATGAATCTTTTTTAAAAGCCTAGTGTGGTGGCACATGCCTTTAATCCAAGCTCTTAGGACAGGGGCAGGGGGAGGTCTATGAACTGAAGTTCGGTCTGATCTGCATAGTGAGTCCCAGGTTAACCAGGGCTACACAGTGCGACCCCGGGTGAAAAAGAAAGAAATTGAATTGGTGTGGATGCAAGAAAGGGGGAAATGCAGGGTGTCTCACAGTCCTGTCTGCTAAAGCCAGCTTCAGTCGGGGAGAGATGGCCAGGAAAGATCATCACAGGAGCTCCAGGAGAGCTGTGGGCTGACCTGGGTTCTCTATGACCTGCCAAGGCCAGCACTGAGTGACCACGGCCCCCAGATCCTTCTCTTCCTCTGATTTTCTCTATCTAGAAGCAGCTTGAGGAGATCAGCCTTGAAGAGAAGTTCAAAGACTTGACATGTTTGGCTATAATATTGCATAAGTGCTCCAGATAAACAAACAGTGTACACATCTCTTATTCCACCGTGAAGGCAAGATGGATGGGCTCAGCAAAGAAGAGTGGAGGGAAGGAGGAAGGAAAGGAAAGCTATGCACCGCCAAGCACATCGTTACCATGGTCTCCACTCAGGGAGTAATCGAGTTTGAAAAGCACCGCCCCCAATCGGCGACACCACGCAGTGGGAGTGACACACAGCTGGTATTATGGCATCTCGGAGGCCAGTGCAGGCCAGCCTGAGCCATACACAGGACTGTCGGAGGAAGAGGAGGAGGAGGAGGGGGAGGAGGAGGAGGAGGAGGGAGGAGGAGGGGGGGAGGAGGAGGAGGGAGGGGAGGAGGAGGAGGAGGGGGGAGGAGGAGGGGAGGAGGAGGAGGAGGAGGAGGAGGAGGAGGGGAGGAGGGAGGAGGAGGAGGAGGAGGAGGCTAGCTTTTTTAGAAGTCTTCAAGTCAACTCATTTTTATTTCCCAAAATGGCATTAAAGAAAAATGGCCTCTATGTTTTAATATAGTCTAATACCATTTAAGAAATTTCCCTCTATCTACGAAAAGCCTCCAGAGACAAATACTTTATTTCTTCATTTTTCTGATTTAGTGGCCAAATTATAGTAGCAATAAACTGTGAAATCCAAGTATATGCTTATTAATTAAAATCTTTCCCTATCCTAAATCCCAAGCCTAGCCTTCAAGCCAACCCTGGCCAGTACTCTGGAGAAAATGAATCCTGGAATAGGTCTCAGGGCAGTGTGGCTTTTAGGCCTGTGAGGGTGTTGTGGGCACACACAGGGGTCCCCTGCAGTGAGCTGTGGCCCTCTGGCTGCATACCTGTACCGAGCTCATCGGGGCATATCCTCTCCAGCTAAACTCAGGGAATACCATGGGATCAAATCCAAACCGCAAGTCTCTTCCATCAGGTCCAGTGCCATCCTCAACCTCATGCTTCATGTGGTGCAAATCCGGGAAATAGTAGTTCTTTTCGGGCCTTCACAAATCACAAGGAAACGTGGACATAAGAAGTTAGGTGCGTCGGTAATCCCATGTCCTCTCCTAATAGACACTGAAGGAATGCTGCCAGCTGACAAAGCGCATTTCATAAGAACAGAGGGAGGATGTTCCCACTGCTGCTCTAAATGATTCTTTCATTCGGGAAAACGCTGGCACAGAGCACACTCAATACCCGCTCATTCCAAGCACTAAATTGAGGAAGTCATTTAGCACAAGTCATGAGGTCCTCAACATACCCTCGACTATGTTCTGATGGTTGCCAACAGTGAAAATCAAATATCTGACTTACTATTGGCTCACTCATATTCACATATTTTACAACATCAGTAACTGTGCCAGGCACTGTCCTAAGCATCATCATATAATACCTTATATATTAAACACACATAATTTTTACTATAGTCTTAGTGTGCTTGTGTGTTCTTGTGTGTGTTTGTACGTGTTTGTGTGTGTGTGTGTGCACAGATGAGGAGGACTTATGGAGGTCTGAGGACAACTTGCTGGGTTGGGTCTCTCCTTCCACTGTGTGGGTCCTGATGATTGAACTCGGGTGGCCGGGCTTGGCAACAGATGCCTTTCTCCTCTGAGCCCTCTGTAGTTAATGGGTGGGTTCCTTTGACAAGCCCAATTGTGGCAGTCACAGAGAATGCTCAAAAACGTCCCATGCTATGTGGCCTCCACACCCAAACTACTCGTGTTCTTCAAATCAATATACATGCCAATCTGGTAAGATGGGTAAGGAGCTAATAACAGTTATTGGATTTAAAGAGATAAAGATCCGCCAGTCAATGGGATAAAAGCCACGCGACTGTACTGTGAGCACCGAGGAATGCTCGCATCCCCTCAGAGGATGGACAGCAATCCAAGAGGGGGTTTGTTCCAGCAACTTAGCAATTCATCAGGAACCCATTCTAAAGAATTAATGCAAACATGTCTAAAACAGGGAGCAAGATTATAAATTAAATAAATTATAAAATATTCTATAGGCATTAGTATTTTGAGGACGTTTTGAATTTACAAGAAATGCTTATGATATGTACAATTGGAAAATTTGATTTTAAAACTTTGCATAAAAAATGTCATTGGCCCCTGACTGAGAAAGAGCATAGCCAGGTGGCCCTGACTTTCAGAATCCAAGTGTTGGAGACAACTGAGGGACAGTCACAGCCAACTGCACTCAGAACTACTCCAAAGAATGCTTTAACTAATCTGTTGATGGAGCAGGTGGAGAAGGTGCATGAGATTTTGAAAACCTTGCCTTTCTTGGAGTTTCAGCATATGACTGAAATCCAGAGTTTAGATTTCAATTTCCCCTCCTTCCACTGAGGAAACGCTTACTGTAGGATCATCACCCAGAGACGCATGAGCACACAGTCCCCACTCCAGGTCTCTGTCCTTCTGCTTTTGTTTTTAGCACTCCTTTCCAGCTGCTTCTGTGTCAAGACTTTCCCCACCGCCTTATTCTAGTACCCGACTGACTTCACTCCCTCACTCAAGGGAGACAAACCGGAACTGAATGTCACTGCTCCAGAAGCCTGGGCCTCTGTGTCTGGTGCCTCCATGCTGTGGCTTGTAGAGAGGCTCCAGCTTCCAGCGGGCACGGTGCACACTGGTTTCTTACACCTGTTTGCTTCAAGCCTGGGGACTCCAGGGTGCAGGGGCTTCGGAGCTTACAGCACAGAGCTGGCGTCTATGGGCATCCAATCTCCTGTTCTAACTAGCGCGCGGTCACGTGTCCAGGCTCTAGTCATAGCAACAGCGTCATCCGCCTCCTTAGGATGCTTCCCTCTTCTCTACCCCAGGATCAGCACAGTCAGGGAAACGGGAGGACACTTCCCCAAGACTCACCTCCGGCACTCTTTTCCCACAATGTGCTCCCGGCACTGGCATTCTCCTGAGGGCCCACTGCACATGGTGGTGAGAGACCCACCAACGTCACACTGACACCCTGAAAGTCAAGAAACAGCTGGGTTACTGCCAGATGTTTTCCTCCCCGTGAGAAGACAGCTCTGATATTCTCTGCACTGATGGCTGCTTTCTTTCCTCTGCCATACCTTAAATCAGGCAGGGATGTCCCAAACAAAAATGGCCTGTCCCCTCAAAGGTCTACCTCTGATTTCAAGAAGTGTGACTATAGGCCAGCAGGTGGGTATGCTGTTGCCCAGTGGAAGGTGAGGCCAGGAGTTAAACATGGTTAAGTAGCCTGGGAAGAGGGATCAGTGAATGAAGTGCTTCCCACACAGACATGGAAAGGAAGAGGGATCAGTCAGTGAAGTGTTTCCCACACAGACATGGAAAGGAAGAGGGATCAGTGGATGGAGTGCTTCCCACAGACCGGGAAAGAGTAATGTTACGAAGGGTGCAGAGACAGGAGGATCCCTGGAACGATTGATCGGGGATAGTCAAACTAGCAAGCTCCAGACTCAGTAGAACGGGGTGGAGATAAGTGAGGGGGTGCCTGCCATGGACCTCTGGCCTCCATGCACAGAGGCACACACATCCATGAACATGACACACACATAAAAGGAACAGCACGGCTGTAATAATGTTCATGAGGAGGCCCATGTGGAAGTCTGGAGCAGCCTCACACACTAGCCACTTCTAGAATTTCATGATTCAATAGAACTCTAAATCTAAGTATCTATCTCTTTAGACAATAGATCTATAGCTTCCAGGTGACTAACTCTTGGGGTTAGCTAATATTGCATGGGCCCTCCATCCCAAGTATGCATTTTGGAGTTGATCCTCCAGTGTGCTGGTAGGAGAGAAGAGGAGACAGCACTCTTGGAGGTTCACTGCAAGAATCAACTGAAGGCCTGGCCGAGTTCTCAAGAAGAGTGTCTCAGCGCCATCCCTGAAAGCCAGCCGCCGCTGGTCAAGGCAGGATCTGGCCGCCTGCGTCCTCCACCTTGCTCGAGCCCTGCTGTACACGTTCACCTTGACAGCCGAAGTAATTGCTCTTCTCCAGAGCAAAGTATCCGTCTTCGCAGGCATCGCAGGCATCGCCAGTCACGTGAGCTTTGCAGCTGCAGTCGCCGTCTCCCTGGAGAGCAAACGAGCCAGGTGGCAGCGTTTGAGACGTAGGACTTAGCAACCTTCAGGGTGGGAAACAGGCTCAGCACACAACAGAAAGCACTGGAGCCAGGATGGGAAAAGTATGCCCGTGGCCAGGATGACTAGTGAGGGGCTGGAACCCTCCTCCAGGAATCCCACGGTCAACCACAGCAGCATCCTCCAGTTATCACATGACCAACGGCCCCTGTTACCTGCCCACACTCTCCAATTCCACTCACTGTCCCTGCCTCGTGGCACTGGCATTCTGTGAAGACAAAGGAGAGTGTCTGTGAGCCAGGGGTTTCACAAGAACTGTTCCCTGCCCTAGGGACATCACATGTCTACAATATAACTCGGTGGTTGGCCTTCCCTGTGGACCTAAGCAACATCCAGCCTGCACTTCTGGGTTCTAAAATGGGATTGCTTTCTGAGGTTAGTTAGGTTAGATAGACAGGTCAATCAATAGGACCCATCTAGAGAAATGGCTGGCTTATGGCTACTCCAGCACAGAGTTTATAAAGGTTTCCAGTGCTAAGGTCATTATTGACGTCTCTATAAAAAGACACTCTAACCCTAAGATAGTCGCTTCACTTAGACATTTTACTTAAGTGTTTTAAACTTGGTATCTGGCTTTACTAACTGTAGAAAACGAAGGTGCAGTAGTATATGCCATTGCTATAATATGTGCATAAGTAAGCCGGAGAGAGCGGTCTATAAGAACAAAGAGCAGACAGGCATTTATCAAGCGGCTGCCTTGGCAAATAACAAAATTCACATGGGAACCGTAGAGATAAGTCTTTCTGTGAAAACGACAGAAGTTCTGCCCGCATGGAGGTGGGGACACCGAGCATCATGCAGCATGTCGAACACATCGAACAGGTCTAACAGAGTGCTCTCTTGTCGACGTGGGCACCGAGGAGACAAAGGGAAGAGGTAACGGCATGGCAGGGCGGTAGAGGAGACCGCGCACCTGAGCATCCGCTGGGATTTTCTTTGGCCAGATTCCAGTATAAAGGTTTGCAGACACTGCACGTAGGGCTTGCGACATGGAGCTTGCACTGGCAATAACCCTGGAAACGAGAATCAGACTGACACTTGGCATCTCAAAATTAAGATCTGTTTCAAACGCGTGCTTTTGAGCAAAGCTTTGTCACCAAAATTAAGTTTGACCATGAAAAATAAGTCAAGGAGTTCACTAAGGCACAAGGTTGCTTTAAAGAGTCTTCTGAACTGCAACAACAAGAACAAAGGTTTGTTTTTATTTGTACATTTGAGTGTTTACCTGCATGTATGTATGCTCACTATGTGTGTGCCTAGTGCCCAGGGAGGCCAGAAGTAGAGGACCTGATCTCCTAAAACTGGAGTTAAGGATGGCTGTAAGTCACCACGTGGGTGCTGGGAATTAAACTTCCTCTGTAAAGTAGTGAAAGCTCTTAACTATGGAGCCATCTCTCCAGCCCCTGAACTTTTTCAGTACGCACTTACATTTCACATGGATAACCAACAAATGTGGTTAAAAGCTGTCAGAAAATACAGAGAAGGAAAATCTGAAGATCTCTCTTGTTTGAAACATTGTGATGTCTGAGAAGATGGTTCAGTCACTAAAAATGCTTTCCTTGTAGGTATGAGGGCCCAAGTTTGATCCCCAGAACCCACATTTTAAAAGCCAGACATGATGGGCAAGGGGTTCCAGTACCGGGACGTGAAGACAGGCAGATCTTTGGGACTCACTGGTCAGAAGCTTAGCCTACTTGGTAAACTGTGAGCCAGTGAGACCTGTCTCAAAGAAGATGGTGGATGATCCCCAAGGAATGAGATCCTAGGTTGCCCTCTAACCCCCAAATACACACATGTGTACAGGTACCCATACCTAACGTGCATACATACATATGCTTGTGTGTGCACACACAAACCGTGCCAGTATCTGTTAATGCTGTTACACTGTAGACTATAAATTTATTGAAATTTACACTGATGCTCTGAGTGTTTTTATGAGATGTCAAATTCCTCTGTGGCTTCAGTGTTATCAAACCCCACAGTAGGACCAGCAGGACCTCCTGCCACTTGTCCTCCAGGCTCTGCTGTCCCTTCCTAGGTTGTGAGGCCACGAAGAGGAGGAAAAGTCCTAAGCATCCTAGGAGATTGTTCAAAGCATCACAGTATGCGCTTGGAATAAAACAGAGACTGAGTGATGGTTTTGTGAATGGCCAGCTTTATGTCACAAGTTCTTGGGCAATGATTGAGCCTGGATGGCTCTTCATGATGGTAACACCCTAACAGAAACCTCCAGGAATAGCTAACTCTGGGACTCTAGGATACAAAATCTAAATAAACCTTATTCTTTTGTTTAAAAAATGTAAACATCACAAACTACATATACATCTTTAAAAAGAACCATGGCCTCTTTAAGCAATGGATCTGTGTCTTACGTTAATTTCAGGAAGTTTCCACATGGTTAGTCTTGACCTTTTACATAGATCCCCCTACTTACCAAGCTGGAGTCAACGGTCCCAGCTGGGTCACAAATACTGCTGGATCCTGTATATGATTTAGAAATGTTACAAATGTCTGGCTGATGCTTTTGATACTTCAAAAAACTTTAATTTTGCTTTTTCAAAGTGCGCCTACATTTGTTTTTGATAGCTGAGTGTCAAAGCCTGTGTGTGCCTCACACTAAGGCACACCTGGCGGTCTTTATGACATCATCTGTCACTCAACAACTCTGCCCTGCTTGGGAATACACCTGCCTTCCTTTGTTTAATGTTTTCTATATTTTATTTTTAATGTATATTTTAACTTATTTTTGAAAATTACATGCAATATTTTGATCATAGTCTTTCCTCTCCATCAACTCCTCCCAGATTGCCTCCTACTTCCCTACAAAACGTCCTTTCTAAGGGAAGTTAGAACTGAAATTTTTAGCATCTTTAGAATTGTCCAGAAGAGGGCGATATTGCATTTCTTTTTTAATATTAAAAAATTTTTTTCTTAATTGTGCAGCAAAAGAAGTTACAGAATTCCTAAGTTCATTTTGTAACTGGGAGATAATTATCATCAGCCCCTGTCCCCACGAGCACTAACGAGCACGAACGTTCTTGGTGACTCCTCGGGTGTGCTTCCCACCTTCGCCTGCAGAGGCTGTAGCTGAGCACTTGCTAGTCTCGGCATCACCCTGACAGCAGGTTGGTCGAGCCTGCTTCTCAGGCTGGGTTTCGTCATTGAAACATATCCACAACTGGATCATCTGTCCTTACAAACGGCCCCTTAGCTTTTCACCTTCCTTTCTCCTTTGTTACGTTTGCCTCAGTTTCTCATGATGTCTCCCTTCCCCCTCACTCTCTGATCCATTTTTCTCCAGCAGCTCCACACCCCACTTTCTCCTTTTGTTTTCCACACTGACCATGGCCAGCCCAGGGCTCCTCCAGGATGGCCGAGGTCACTCTCCAGCTCCAGCACATTCATGACTACTCTGCCTCTGCCACAGCACTTACAGCCTGAGGCCTTCTGGGGACAAGCCCTGTCACTGCCCCCTGTGGTTTCTACCCCCAGGAAAATCTGCTCTGCAGCATGCTGATTGAGAAAGTTCTGGAAAACGTTGTGTGCTCTTCTACCTGGTTCCACCCAGCTCTGAGTGTCACCAGGAGCAGGAGGGCACCCACAAAATCCACATTCTCCTGATGGAAAGTCAGCACAAGGGACCTCTGCAATCCCCAGGTGGAGCCGGGGTACACCCTGGGGCTGCCCACACAAAGAGTTTGGGGGAAATGTGGGCAGCTCGTGTGCTGGGGGAAGGACAGACCACAGCACTCAGCCCACAGCAAAGATCCTGCGCAGCCCACATCGGCACTGAAGCCACTGGGGACAGAAGGCTTGACTGACGCCTTGGCATGGCCGGGGTGTGAGGGGTGCCAAACCAAGGCAGGGGCAGGCTCCACTGGGCCACCTTCACCGTGCTGATGCAGAGAAGTGATGTGTGAACCAAGAAACCCAGGAATTTTATAAATGGGATTTAAATTCTTCTCACTAGGCACTAGCTGTCTCTGAGGTTGAGCGTGTGATGGATGTGTGTTCAGTGAGGTTGGCCAGGGCAGACTGAACCAAATATCTAGGGTGGCTAGAGTCAATCTGGAGAAGACTGGCCAAGCTTCTCGGAGAGGCTGCCTACACCTACTCAGATGAGAACCATGCCTCCAACACGCTGCTAGCTTCCTTACCTCGGCAGTAGGGGAAGTCGTAGGCTCCTGAGAGACACCTGTCACACTGCCTTCCTGTCACGCCAGGCAGGCACTCACACTGGCCAGTCACCGGGTCACAGGGTACTGGATAGGATCCAATGGTCGAGCACTGGCAAGCTGTGAGAAATAGCTTGATCAGACAATACAGGGCAGTGTCTGGGTGGGACCCCTGGGAGGGCCAGAAAGACACATTCAAGTTCCAGATTCATGTCTTTGATTGAACTAAGCCTCAGTTTCCCGTCTCTTAAACGGACCTGATACTGGCATCTACTTGCTAAGGATTGAAGAATCCTTGACATATGAATGATGTTCCTGCCATAGGCAAAGAGCCTTTGAGGGGGTGAGACCGAGACCATGCTGTCTGCTTTCATTCCCAGCAGGGTGTGGGCCTATCTGGGACTTACTCTGATAGGGCTTTTTAGTATGGATGACAGTAACTGGCAAGTGTTTGATCTGCTGTCACTGTAGTCATAAACTCACCGAGGGACTGGAATGAGGTTGGTCTCCTCATTCACAAATGAGGACCTGGGAATCCAACAGGCCATGCCACTTTCTCTGAGATACACAGTGGCAGACCAGAGAGTGTATATATCACCATCTATGTCCACCATGCCAGCGGACAGCGATCAGCGTTCCACTGTACTTCATGGTAGCATGGCTAGGTGTTGTGTTGCAGGAAAATATAAAAATACACATTCCTGATCTTGAGTAGTTCCAGAAGAGGAAGTAGAGAATTAGTGACAGTGTGAAGAGCCCTACCCCACACAAAGCTATGTATGAAAAATGTGCCTGATGCCACTCGACCAACTGTTGGCAGGCACCCCAACAAGGACATGATACCTGGCTGCTGTCTCTACCAGGGCTCCTTCCTGGCCCTGTGGCCCCACCAAGCCTGTCTGTCTGTCTGTCCAGGGCTCCTTCCCGGCCCTGTGGCCCCACCGAGCCTGTCTGTCTATCTGTCTGTCTGTCTGTCTGTCTGTCTGTCCAGGGCTCCTTCCTGGCCCTGTGATCCCACCAAGCCTGTCTGTCCCCCCCTGTCTGTCTGTCTGTCTGTCCAGGACTCCTTCTTGGCCCTGTGATCCCACCAAGCCTGTCTGTTTGTAGATTAAGTTCCTACCTTGTGTAGATTCTGAGGAAACGTCCTTGCCCTCTGTGACTGCTGTTTTTATGAGTCAGCCAGGCCAGGCCATAGTAACCAGATGTTTGATCAAACACAAGTATCAATGTTGCTAAATGTGTTTTTCATATGAGATTAACGTTCAAATCAGTAGACTTGCTAGACAGAGTATACATGCCTGTAATCTCAAAACTCTGGGAGACAGAGGCAGGAGAATTCCTGCAAGTTTTCAGGTCAGCCTGGGCTATACAGTAAGTTCTGGGATAGCCTGATCCTATTATATCCCTTCTGTCTCACATACACAGACACTCGTACAGACAGAGAGAGAGACAGACACACGCAGGCACAGACACATAGACACACACAGAGAGACAGACACACAGACACACACAGTAGATTTTAAGAAAATCAGATTATATTCCATGATGTAGCGAGGCTTTATCAAATCAGGTCAAGGCCCTTACAGAAAAAAGACTGTTCCCCTGAAGGTGTTCTGCCTACAAACAGCCTTTAGATTCAAACTACAAAAATGTCTATCCCAGGTCACTAGTCTGCTGGCTTTCCTTACAGATTCTGAACCTAACAGCTAAATGCATAATTGTGTAACTAAATCAGTCTCTCCTTTCTCCCTTTCTCTCCTCTTCTTCCTCTCTCTTCTCTCTCTCTCTCTCTCTCTCTCTCTCTCTCTCTCTCTCTCTCTCTCTCTCTCTGTATGTTTGCCCATGTGAGGTGGATCAGTTTCTCTGGAGTCAAACACAGATTTTGGTTTCTTTAAACTGTTACCAGTGCAGATATAGTCTGCTCTCTTGAGGGACAGACTCTGATGAGTGCATTCTGAGTTGGTGTGGGAGCTTCTGAAATAAAATGGCTTTCTAGCCTGACTACAGAAGCATTATTGACTGTGTCCTTCAATGACAAGATCTGTGACAATCCATACCTTGGTGTGATAACACAGATGCAAACACATATGAAGTCAATATTCTAAGTATTTGATAACTGAGAGGGTTTTGTTTTGTTTGTCCACTAATGAGTAAATGACATTAGCTGGTTGTTTCTTATTGTGCTGCACAGAGTAAAGGCAGAACAGAAGAGTTCCAGAATTTGAATGCTCAGCTCACACACAGCATAAATGACCCCATATCTTGCATGTCTTTCCCAGAGGAGGCCCCAGTCTTCTGCAGCCTCCAGGCAGAGGTTACATGGAGGAGCTCTCATCCTGGACTGGCAGAATTACAAAAAATCGAATTCTCAGCCTTGCAAAGTATCTGTAGGAAGAGTCAAGGAAGGACGAGCATAATCACCATTGTCAACGTGGTGGGGCTTGGAACCACCTAGGAAGCACCCCTAGGCTGCCGGGGGTCTTTCTAGAGAGATGTAACTGAGAAGGAGGCACAGTCTGAATGTGGGTAGTAACATCTCCTGTGCTGAGGACTCAACTGAAAAAAAGGTGTGAAAAGAGGAATCGCTGGGTATCAGCATCGATTCCCCCCACTTCCTGACTGTGGATGCAATGGGAGCGGCCCACCCTGTGCACGCCTCCATGCCTTCCCCGCCATGATGGATGGCCCCCTCAACCGGGAGCCAGAGAAGACTCTTCCATCGGAAAGCTGCTCGTCGGATATTCCGTCACAGCAGCAGCAAGAGTGACAGACAGTCTTGCAAGTTGGGAAGATCAGGATGCAGACAAGGACACTGAGCCCCTCCATCCCATGAATCTGTTTGTCAGTAGAACAGCCACTCTGCCAGCATCTGGGAGAATCACCTGTTTTGCTTACTGAAACTGCAGTTGCCTTGAAGAAGTAGCTGCTTTGCAAAGACTGAGATGCCACTCAGGACCCACCCACCACCCTTGTTTCCCTCTAGACTGCTCGCTAGACTCAAACCCCAATAAGCCCTAAAAGTGGGGTCCACGATGTGGCTCACAAGGAGGTGTGCTACATTTCAAAACAACTTTGAGTATGTGTTTTCCAATTTAAATAGGCCTGTAATATTATACAAGGATTCCCTCATATAATATTAATTAAGTATTATTATATTAATATAATATATAATAATAAATATAATACTATTAATATTATATTAATTAATATTAATTGATATTAATTAGGAATGTGGGAACCAATGCCATGGAACTAGAAAACTTAAATGCAGGGCAGCTCCTGGGAGAGCAGGAGTCAAATGTCTGTGCCTAATAACCACCCAAATCAAGAAGGATGGAGTTACCATGACAGACAAGAGAGTCAAAGTGGCCCAGCAAAATCGACCCCCCACCCCCCCCAGGGACCCAGGGTGTTGCTCGTCCACTGTGTGTCCCTGGACGTGAAGCTGCTGGATTCTTACGTGATCTGTTCAGAGGCACAGCTCTAGGAACGACAAAGACCAGCTCCAAGTGTAAGAACAGAGAATCCCATCCCAGTAACGAATTCCCAGATGAGCCAGTTTACAGCCCCCAGAATTCCTAAGTGATGGGGAGTCTAGATCCTTTTGAGGAAGGCGCTCACCACACTGCCCCACATTTTCAGTTCATCTCTTTCCCAGCCTTCTCCAAAGAGGTCCATGGCCTTTCAACACAGTCCCTGTGCTTGGGGGAAAGAAAGTTATCAGAACTTCCAGAGGTTATTGGAAGCTGGCACTGAACTGACACTAATTTTAGGAGACCACAAATGTCACCATGTCACTACTGCCTCAGTATGGAGGTCAGGTGATCAATGAGGTTTACCTCACATCCACCTCTCAAACCTGTCCTATGGTCATTTCCCCAGTTCCAGAATTTATAGCTAGAATAGATAACCCATCAGCTGCCAACATAGTCACAGTGATAATGGGGAGGTCAAGTGGAGGTCATTAGACAGACAGGCTCTCCAGATGGCAATGTGTGCCCTTAGTGTGCCCAGAATGTGATGTTGTTTCTTGAACAACCAGGATGCATGGGTCCGGGAAGCAAAGCATGGGAGTTGGCACAGCATCACTCCCCATTACCCAAGGGACCCTCTTGGCTTCCCATCCTGTCCCAATTTGTGCTCAGTGGACCTATAGGCATTGTTTCCACAGAGAAGGGCGTTTCCACCAGGGAACCCACAGCCATTCCACTGAATTAGAACTTCACAATCAGCAAAGGTGGAGGTGATCATTTTCCTTGATGGCTAAGGGGGACACAGGGCTGCTACACCACCACGGAAGGAAGGAGAACTCGTCTGGAGTACAGGCGATCCTGTATCATGTCAGGCAGAATCATGACCTTGTTATAGATTTTATTCAGAGATAAGGTGTGGTGTAGAGACACGTGCTGTGGGATAATCCCTTTGTACACTATAAATATGTTATCGCTCTCATTGATGAGTGTCAAGGGAACAGGGGACCAACTGTGTCAGTTTTAGGAGCCATTCTGGTTAGGGCACAGAGTTCCCAGGTGTTTGGCTAGACCCCAGGGAGGAGGTTTAGATGAAATTAGCATTTCAATAGGCAGACTTGGGTAAAGCAGATGACCTTTCATTGTGTGTGTGAGTGCCACCCATTCCACCAAAATCCTCTAGAGGAAAGACTGAGCACTTCCTTAAGAAACGAAAAGCACTCCTTCTCCAGACATGTCTTCTGTCTTAGCGGGGGTGGGGTGGGGGTGTGCATCAACTCTGCTCCACCCTGCCAGCCTGCACTGTGGATTTCAGACCTTCCAGCACCCACTGCCCAGAGCCAGCCCCTTACAGTAAACCTCTCTGCACACACCCATGCCGGGTTCCAGGCGAAGCCTGGCCAGTTCAGGCTCGCTCTTCTGCTTCTGCCTCAGGGGAGTGAGTACAAACAGAAAGGGAGCGGGAAGGTGTCGGGGCAGCTGCCTGGCACACAGGGTGCCCCTCTACTGCATATGGGTGGCACAGACACTGGCCCTTAGGGCCACGGAAGCTGCCCCAGGACATGCGGCCACACACTGGAGGTGAAAATGAAGACTTGACCTTAGACACACGTGCTGTTTTAAATGGTGAGTCACCCCATCTGCCGCGGTCTTTTCATTTTACTCCAGCCGCTCTCCAAGCTGCCAGATTCCAACACCAACACTGGCAGCCCTCTCCACATTCTTGGCAACACCACGGCAGGCCTTTGGAACAGCCTTATTCTTTCCTTTGTTTTAGTCTGGGTCCTTTGAGTTTCTGAAGCATTAGCTTCTCCCATCCACCCCACATTGTTTCGGGCCTCAAACACTTTTACTCCCAAGGTGTATAAAACTAAGACAGACTGAGCATCACCTGTATCAGAAGGGTCTCAGACATCTGCATGTATGTAATGAGGCTTCTTAGGGATGGGACTGGAGTCTAAACACAAATCCATACGTCATATATGGAACTCTCTGTGTAGACCAGGTTAGCCTTGAACTCTTGGGGAGATCTGCCTGCTTCTGCCTCCCAAGTGCTTAGATTAAAGGCATGTGCCCCGTGTCCAGCCTTAAACAAAAATTTTAATACACATCTATCTTGGCTGTGACCTCTCTCATGATGTCTGATGTAGAAATGTCTTCTTTTCTGACCCACAAGCTTCTGATTCAGGAACAGGGAGATAGCTCAGGGATAAAAGCGTTTGCCACACAGGACTGATGAGCAGAGTTCAGTTCTTCCACGTAAGCATGGAAGGAGAGAACTGACTCGGCAAGTTGTCCTCTGACCTTTACATACATGCCCTAGCATGCATGTGCTCCCTTGGCATGCTATCACACACACATATAATAATAATAATAATGATAATAATAATAATAATAACAATTTCAAAAGTATATTTTCAAATATTTTGGACTTTTTAATTTTCAGGTTAGAGCTGCTGAACCTGTAAGAACAAACGTTCGAGTGGTCAGGACCTGACCTCATGCTCGGCCATCATGCCCTCCACTGTCTCCAAGCCCAAGCACAGTCCTAATCCCCCGAGAATGCCAAACATGACTACAAAGGGAATATGAGTGACCCTAGAAATCCTAGTTTGAGTCCTAACCTGAACATGTCCCTGATGGGTGTTACCTTGAACCTTGCAACCTGGTCACCAGACAAGTATTACCGTGAATCGGCCACTCTCTTCACCTCATGACAACACAACCCAGACAAGAAGCAGATTAAAGTGCACGGAGCCCCTTATCCCAGAAGTGATGTTTTCATTGCCCAGGATTTGGGAGTTCTTCCTTCCTCATAGGAAAATAGATTGGTACCTAATCAGTCAAAGCCATGAAGCCAACAATAGGTCCCACAATATACATCACAATCCACTTCTCTGGAACTGGACGTTGGAGAAGTTAAACCTTAGGACCTTCAAAGCCTTTCCAAGTAACCACTTCAGACGTTTTCTTAGGAAAAAAATGAACTACAGAATGCAGGGTCAGTTTGAGCAATGCTGCACAGAACCTGGCCCCCAGGGTTCGCAGACCCAGCCACACGTTCTGTTTGCCCCAGAGTGGCTGCCAGCTTTCCCAGGGGCGTCCCTTGTCATCCCAGATTGGGATCTTCTGGAGCATCAGTCACAGTCGGTGTGATGGAGGGTTTAGGGTAGTGTCAATGCCACACGCCTTGAGCTCATGGCCAGAGAAAACCACCGTTCCACATCCCGCTCCAGCCTCTCTTGTGCTAGCAAACCACACCAGGACAGGAAGCAGGAGGAGGAGGAGAGGAGGAGGAGGAGGAGGAGGAGGAGGAGGAGGAGGAGGGAGACAAAGAGATGAAGAGGAAAGGAGAAAGGAAGACAGAAGGGAGAGTGAGGAGCGGCCCGCTCCGCCATCGCCAAGCCACCGAGAAAGTCGTAGTTACAGTCTATGGTTGAAGACAAAGTGTTAACTGAACACAAATATGCATGTAAGTTTTGTACGTGTATAGACATCTTGGCAAGTCGGTCTCTTGTTTGGTGATTTGATTCTATGAAACAAAATTACAGAGTAGTTGAGTGACTCAAAGTAAAAATAAGAACAGTATAGCCTTGTACTTCAGAAGTCTGGAGTCAATTAATTTAATGAAAAACACAAATCCAAGCCTGCAGTCTCAAGAACAGCTTAGAAGTGTTTTTTAAATTCATTTTAAGGAAGATTTTTTCAAACCTTTAAAGCAATAAAGGGCAAAGCCTTAAGGACAGATTATAGCAAAAATATCTGATGTAGCATTTGGGGCAATGTTAGTTGATTTTAAATACAATGGGTCATAAGGGGCCTGCAAGATGGTTCATCGGTTAAAAGCACCTGCCATCGAGCCTGATGACCTGAGTTTAATCCCTGGAACCAGACATAAAAGCCAGATACAGTCAGAGAGACGACTTAGTCAGTAACAGAGCCTGTCACAGAGCCCAGTGGCCTGAGTCTGATCCCTGGTGCCCACAGAGTGGAAGGAGAGAACCCCCAAAGGTTGTCCTCTGACCCCACATGCACACCCCAGCACAAGTGTGTGTGTGTGTGTGTGTGTGTGTGTGTGTGTGTGTATGCACATGCATGTGAGCATGTGTACACACAGTTAAATAAGCAAGTAAATAACAATAGGTACAAAAGTTATCTTTAAAAAAAACAGGTAAGCATAAGAGAAGGGCAGAGAAAGATGCTTTGTGGACTCAAACTCCTCCAGAATGTTTCAACCTTGAGGTAAGAAACTTCAGGGTAGACTTGGGCACCACCTCTGGAATAAACAGTGTGTTTCCTATGCAACTCAAACAACAGTTAGCGAGCATCATAGGATTCTGGGAAGGTGGACACATACTCCCATTGAGAGAAAATACAAGAACAAAACTCCAGCTTGAATGCCAAAGTCTGTGCCATTCTCTGTCCTCACACTCTGAGCAGAACTAAGGAAGAAGTAGAAGAGGAGGTGTTGTGGAATGTTATTTTAGGATGTGTGACATCTGTTTATGCTGCAGAACATTTGTTTAATGATGCAAAGCTGTGTTGCATTCTTTTATGTTGCGTTTAACTCTGTGAAGCTGTGTTACTGTGCCTGTCTAAAACACCTGATGGTCTAATAAAGAGCTGAATGGCCAATAGCAAGGCAGGAGAAAGGATGGGCAGGAATAAAGGGGAGGAGAGATCAAGGAGCAAGAAAAGAGGGGGCCAACCACCCAGCCACACATCCAGACACAGAATAAGAAGGAGAGAAAAGATATACAGAAATAGAGAAAGGTAAAAGCCCAGAGGCAAAAGATAGATGGGATAATTTAAGAAAAGTTGGCTAGAAACAAGCCAAGCTAAGGCTGGGCATTCATAAGAAAGAATAAGACTCCGTGTGATTTATTTGGGAGCTGGGCGGTGGGCCCCTCAAAGAGCAAAGAGTGAAGACAACCAACCACAAGGAGGTAGTGAGAGCACAGGACTAATCTGCCTAGCTCTGCCTTGTGAGCCTCTCTCTCCACTCGGAACCACAGACAGAAGCCAACAGAGCTGACAGCAAACACTCACAGCAGGGACCAGAGTCTGCTAGTGTTCCAGTAGCCCTGACACTCAGCTGCGAGCAAGCCTTGTCATTTTTATACTTCCAGCAAGCTCCAGTGGCTTTAGAAGACCTTGGGAGCAGAAGTCCAAACACACTGTGATAAAAAAAATAAGCAGAAGATAAATCTTACCATGGACCTATAGACTCTGACTCCAGTCATTTAAAACAGGGAACAAGTGGCACTATTGTTAGCATTCAGGAATTTACACTGGCCTGCTCTCGGGGACCTAGCAGGACATGTCCGCAGCAGCAGCAGCCACCAAGTAGAGCGCTCTCCTTAGGTGCATGCGCTATATCCCCTATAAAAGGCAAGCCCTTCCTGCCTCTCTCTTTCCTTCTGCTCTCACTCAGAGGCCGCCTCTGCACCTCCCTCCAATAAACCTCCCCTGTGAGCTCTGTTGCATGCTGTGACTTTGTGGTGCCCTGGCTCCAACCCTCCAAGGTTGCCTTCCATCGCTAAACTATTATACGCCCTGCTACCAAATGAACAGCTTGCCAATCAGTCAGGTGTCAGCTTTTTAAGAAGAAAACGTTAAAGCTGAGCGTTTCTTAATCTCTCCCAGGGTATAGAAGGATGGTGCTTCCTCAGAGCACTGAGGAGCTCATACAGTTTTTGTCACTTCTTGGTTGTGGCACCCCGATTTTGCATCAGGGGATCTGCCCTGCTGGCTCCATTCATGAGGCTCCGATGTGTTCTTGCTACTTCTGGCTCCATGGATTTCAGAACTCAGGCTTGACCAAGCAGAGCATCACAGTCCCAAGGCCATGGGACTGATTCCGTTAGTGCAAACCTTTGCGGGTGTCCCTTCTGATTTTCCAGAAGAAACAGGGTTGCACAGAGAGGGGATGAGATAGTCTCAGCCACTGCTTTTGCTGAAAGGATGGAGACTAAACAGGAACACCATGCACTCCAGTCGATTTTCAGAAAAGTAGTCTACCTACTACTTACTCCAGGAGTTCACACCTGAGATGCAACTGATGAAGGAGAATGGGGGACAAAGATGGCTACGGACGCTTCCCCATCCTAGACCCATTCATAGACCTGTTCTATTCATAGACCCCATCCTAGACCCATTCATAGACCCGTTCTATTCATAGACCCCATCCTAGACCCATTCAAAAGACCCTGGGATAAAACAAAATGGCTGCTTCTCTGTGTGCCAGATATTGCTGGCCTTTGGTTCAATTAGTGCAAATGATGTGGCCATTTAAATGGCCTCAGTGGAACAAAGGCCCAAGCCGCCTTTATTAACTAAATCCAGTCATTTCCTTACTTACCAGCCTGATTTTTTCTTCTTTTTTTCTTTTTTCCTTCGGAGCTGAGGCTCGAACCCAGGGCCTTGCGCTTGCTAGGCAAGTGCTCTACCACTGAGCTAAATCCCCAACCCCCCAGCCTCATTTTTAAGTAGGCAAAATGCGCTAGTTGGTTTTCTGCTGTTGAGACTTAAAAGAAGGGTTTTGGGGTTCAGGCCACGATCACGTGACCCTTTCGCTTTGGTCTTAGGGTGCAGCAGTACATCTCACATGCTCACCTACACCGCACACCCGTCCCTGTGTGGTCCCACGGGGAGTGCTCATACTCCCACTTCTGACAGCGACAGCGCATCTCTCCTCAGGTCACCGTAGAGAGAAAGGGTTGGCTTCTCCCTGTTCCTAGCCTCCAACCTGCCAGGTGACCCAGTAACTAGAAAGGGGTGGCTGAGACCTTCTGTGGCTAAGAGAGCTGAAGGCTGAGAAAGGACAGCCAACATGGCATGCAGACATGTAAGCAAACAGGACAAGAAGTGGGACCAGGATTACAGGCTCTGTAAGCCAGGCAGAGGAAGAGGGGCAGAGACGTCATGGAAGAACGCCAACACCTGGGCAGGTCCCTCGGCTTTGCACATCGGTGTACACGTGACCCTCACGACAATGTTACGTGGTGGATCAAGTATCGGGAACTGTACGTGTCTGTGAGGGAGTGTCCTGATTGCCTTATTGGTGTGTGAAGACCTACCCTAATGTGGGCTGTACCTTTTGGTAGCAGCCTAGATAGAAGGATGTGGGAAAGCGGAAGCTTTGATTTTTTTCCTGGCTTGGCCTTCATGCTCTCTGGAAAGTTCATCTACCCAGTTGCTGCTACTACTGGTTCCTTCACTGACACAGGAAGCTGCTTCTTCAGGCTTTCAGTGTGGACTAAGGGCCCGTGGCTCTCCGGGAATCCTCCAGGACCTCAGCACCAGACTGGGACTGCTGGGACATCCAGCCTGGTGGTGCCATGTCATCCCTGCCTCCTTCTGTCCACTGGGCGGGTTCCTGAACTCGCGACACCAATCTTGAGAGCCAGGACCTGAACCCAGGGAGCTGACCACAGAGCCAGCACCTGGCTACCAGAGAGAAGGAAGGCTAGAGAAAAGCAAGAGAAGGGTCTCAGAGGACAGAGAAATGTCGCATCCGTGTAGAAGGCGGGGCGCTGGTTAAACCACAGGTCATGCTGCTCCGCTGGGGAGCTCGTCTGGGCTTCCTCAGGAGTCCAAGCTGGGAGACTGCTGACCAGCATTTCTGGTTCACCCACTTACCTTGGCATATAGGGAACGAATAGGAGCCTGAGCGGCAGGAGGCACACCGGGGACCCTCAACCCCAGGGCGGCACAGGCATCGGCCATGGTCGTCACATATTTCTGGAAGAACACCTTCCAAGTGACAGTCACACCCTGCAAAGGAGGACACTGTCAGGGAGGCCACTGTGCCTGTGTGGACTTCCTGCTTCCCCTCCCAGACTGGCCTGTGGGCAAGCCTGTGGTGTACTTCTTAATTAGTGACTGTTGTGGGAGGGCCCAGCCTATTCCAGGGGGAGCCACCCCAGGCAGGTGGTCCTGGAGTGTGTAAGAAAGCCGGCCGAGCAAGCCATGGAACAAGCTAGTGAGCAGCACCCTCCAGGGCCTCTGCTTCAGCTCCTGCCTCCAGGTTCCTCCCCTGACCTCCCTCAGGGCTGGACCGTACCTGGATGTGCAATGAACCCTTTCCTCCCCGAGTTGCTTATGGTCATGGTGTTTTATCGGGCGACAGAAACCCCAGGTAAGACAGCTCTACACCATCACACCCAGCCGCTTTTGTGGCTGTGGGGGTTGGGATGCAGGTCCTCGTGTCTTTGAGGAAGACACTTTACTGCCAGTCTAGCTTCTATTTTTGAAGATAAAGAAGCAACACATATTCAGCCCTAGAGTGTGTCAAGCTTGGCTTTTGGGGTTTCTGTGGGATTGTCTCACACAATCTGCCTGGCACACAGCCTTCCAGCAACAGGCTGCTGCCAACACACCAACTGAATACACACCCACCTCAGGACCTTTGTTTAGACCGTAACATCCTATGTCTGTAATATCCTATGTCTGGCACATCCCTCCTCATGTCCTGGCACAATAGCTTTTCATCTTATTCAGGTCTATGCACAGCCTGCTCCTCAGAAGGCCTCCAGGTCACCGACTGTATCAACAGGCTCCGCCCCCTCCGCTCTCTGTATCAACAGGCTCCGCCCCCTCCATCTCCTATTCTCATCTTAGCTGCATCTTCCACCAGCTTTGAAAGCTCTCATCGGGTGATCACAATGAACAGCACTTTGCCCTGTGGCTCCTGAGGTCGCCACCGACCTTGTACTTTCTGCTCTGACCCTATGGACATCCTGAGAACACCAGAGAAACACAGCCAGGCCTCCTCTAGGAGGAGGGTCACAGCAGAGCGGCCCGCAGTCTTTAGACTGGAAGTATCTTCTGTTGTTAAACTACTATGCTTGGAGTAACGGTTCACTACATGGAAACAGAGGAGGGGAACCCCGTTAGCCCAGTACTTCTCCCTAAATAGTATTTCTCAAAATCAAGCTTCTTGTTCGACCCCACTGTGAATGCATGAATAGCCAAGCTAAACAAGAGCCCTGTAAGATGTATTTACAGAAAGGACACATGGGGCACAGAGCATGTCAGGAGCTGCATCTGTCCAGGTCTTCCCGCAGCCTACCTGCTGGGCAGGGTGGCTCAGCCAGGCCACGGAGTCCTGTGACGTCACTGCCAACCAGCCATGGTCCTGAACAACGGTTCAGGGGTGAGCAAGTTGGTTTTGCCCTTGGCCCCTTTTGGTTGGGGTTTATGCCTTAGGCTTAGGGTCCCCTGCATGCTCTGAACCTAGAGAGGGCCCATCCCCTCAACAACACACCTATACACATCCATGTAACCTGTACACATCCTTGTAACCTATATACATCCATGTAACCTGTACACATCGGTGTATTGTAACCTATACACATCCATTCATGTACTTTAAATCACTCCACATTACTAAAAATTACCTAATACAAAAGCTGTTCAAGTTGTTACACTATATCATTTAGGAAATAGTGGTAAAATTAAGTCTGAACACATTCACTACAGACACATTGTTTCCCTGAATGGTTTCAATCATACGGAGTCTGTCGATACAAGCACCGACCGTAGAAAATGGAATGTTCTGAACCCCTCCACTCCCAAAGTTCTTGTAAAATTAAACTGTCACACAAATATCGTAATGTTCTGGTTTCTTCTGGTAATGTTTTAGTCTTAAGTACTACATTAGAAAAATGACTCTACAAATTTGTTATTAGCTTTTTATCTGAAAGGTAAGGGTTTAGGGCAAAGAGGAAGAGGAAGGAGTTAGAAATTTTGTAAATTATTGTCTAGTCTTAACCCTTGTGCAGAATGTTTCCAACACTCATGAGCTCTTCCTTCCCAAGTAGAGGACAAAAGAGGTTTTTACATATCAAGGTGGAAGGTAGAGTGAAGCAACATTCCTGAGGAGGCAGAGGACAACCTGGCCAGGGGAAGGAGAAACAAGTGTTTTCTGTAGACAGAAGGACATGACCAGGGAGAAGAGAAGAACACAGAGGTTTGGTAGATGGTAAGGCAGGACTCTTGTAGAGTTCATCAGAGCCAGGAGTAAAGAGCAAGTGGAGATGGAGGGCAAAGAATCAGAGGATGAAGATGAGGCTGGAAGCATAAGAGCTCAGTTGTTAGCAGGACTATGAGAGGACAGTAAAAGAGGACAAAGAGGAACTGAGTGTCAGGACAGAACTGAAGCTATGGAGACAGGATTTCATCCCAGAGAAATAAAGTAGACAGATAAAGAGCTTGGTGTATCTAGATTTATCCCTGCCCTGAATGCCTGACGGAGCTGTAGCTGTATTGATAGAATTTTGTCTTAGCGGAATAAAGTTAACAGACCTAAGAGCATAGTGTACATAATTTTTTTTCCTTCAGATATCCCACGCCGGATGGCCGGATGTAGCGTCTTCCCAGACTCTGGGCAATCCATACTCCAGTGTATTTCCTAACCACCATCTCACACTTCCCTGCCCCTGAACAAGCTCCTTGGCCCTGCCATATCACCACCATTTACTGTTCTTTGTAGAGCATCTCTAGAAGTTTTGGTACCTGACAGCATCATTGGACCTTCATTTGCCTTCTGAAGATAGCCATGCACACATGTACATACATGCCTTTTCCCTGTTAACCTCCCTATGTTGGTTCAACTTTGAGGTTCAGCCACAGACTCTAAGAGTGCAGAACAAAGTTCTTCTTCCTCTGCAGAAGTGACCAAAGTCATATTCATGACATGAGAAGCTTGGAGCAGGGGCTGTCCTGAGTGTCACCCTGGAATCATTCTCACTGGAGTTACACAGGAACCCAAGCACACAGCTCTGCAGGCTGAGAGGGTCACAGCAAAGAACATTCCGCTGTGAACTGCAGCCTTGGGGTTAAACTAGGCACTGGAGTCTATGAGGAGCTTGGACTTTCCCTAGCATCCAAGTTCAGGGAATCACAATTTACAATTGAAACTGAAAAAAAAATCCCCAACTCATCACTGGGTCACAGTCATTTCCTCCCAGAAAAGTCCCTTGAATCCTCATCTCTGCCCAGAGTTTGAAGTTCAGAGTCTCATCCTTCTTTGTCTTACTTGGAGACCCTGGGAGCCATCTGAATTCTGTCTTACTGTTGCATTTATTTGTTATTTATGTGGGTGCATATGTGCAAGCATGTGTGAACCGCAGCACATGTGTGGAGGTCAGAGGATGAAGAACTTATAAAAGTCAATTCTCTCCTCCTGCCACGTGGGATCCAGACATCAAACTCAGGTCATCAGCTTGGCAGTGAGTGTCTTTACACACTGAGTCACCTCACAGGCTTGGCACCCTGTCCCACACTTCTGAATTCATTTCATGCTGGAGTCACAGTGTCAAGTCCCTGGGCAGTGACACAATGCCTCAGGACACAGTCAAAGTCCTTCACATTTGTGACAGTGAAGATCTTTCCAAATCTCCCAGACCACAGCAGACCACAGGCCCCTTCATGCACATTAGAAAAGATGCACCCTCCTCAAGGTGTCACCCGCTGTGGGATGATCAGGGGTCTGTCAGTGGTGATGTGCCCCTCGGTGAGGCCCAGCTGTGTACTGCAAACTTGCATGTTTGAACCTGGCTGTCCACTCAAATCCTTTCCTCATCCTCTCAGAGCCCTCGCCCCAACTTCCTCCCCCTCCACAGTCCAAGCCGGTGGCCTTTCTGCCACCCCCTCTCCTACCCCCATGCCACTCTTCAATGCTTCTTCTTGGCTAATTGCTCTTTATGCTCCAAGACTCATCTCAAATGTCTTCCTTCCTACTCTGGGGAAGCCATACTTCCAACCCACCTACCTCCTATCCCCCTTTCTTCCTTCAGGGATGGCCTTCCCCTTGCTCCCTTAGCTCTGGGTTCCTCCTGCTCGTGGATCTTAGCTGCTGCTCTTCTAACTGTCCACCTGTCCATGTCTCCTGTGGACTGGGATCTCTCGGGAGCAATGGGCAGTACATAGTACAGGGTAGGTGTGCCATCAAAGCTGATGCTGATGCATCAAAGACTATGCTCCAGAGTCAAGCATCAATTGCCCTCAGTAAACGCCGGTCCTTCAGTTCTATTTTATCGGCAGAGCCTCCGATGGAGCTATCACAACCCATTTGTCCATCTCTACGCCGCATCTGCTAAGCTCCAAGCCCTCAGTGATGCCTTAGCCCATCTGCCAGATGAATGCATGTGCCAGAGAGATTACCCAGGCCTTTTGGGGTGTTCCCTGTTTAACACATCCACTAGACCCCAGCCACTGGCTTGAGTCAGGACCTTGACAATAGCAAACAGTTCTTTACAAAGTGGGTGGGAGATTGCAAACCTTTCCATAATCTTTTCAGGAACTCTGCCCCTGTAATAATACAGAGCTGGCCTGTCTGCAGGCCTGACGAGCTGCTCTACAGAATCAGCCCAGATCGCCACAATTTCCCTGATAGAGTAGATACCTGGCCTCTCCTTCTCACTGCAATTTGAACTTGGAGGACTAGAGGAACCCACACCGGCAGTCTCATGTCCTTGAGCATATATTTTCAGGGAATAACAGGCTTCATGATCACTACTAAAGGGATCCCTTAGAGATGTGTCTATGACACACCTCCTTTCTACTAATAATGCTCAAGTGGATATATATAACTGGTCCCTCCATCTGAACTGGATAATAATATCCAGTTATGAGATAAAGATAGAAGCCTAAAAATAGTCAAATCCACATAGCTATTTGCCTAATTAGCGTCTCTTCTTCAGTGTCAGGAATCCTTATCAAGCACAGTCATTCCTTAGTACTTACTGGTGGGGGATTCCATGGCACTCCCTCCCCCTTTGTGGACTTAAAATCCTCAGATGCCCAAGTTCTTCAGCTCAAATGACAGGGTAATATGAAGCCTTTGAATATAACCTATATATGTATTTCCAAACACTTTAAATCACAGCAAGACTTATACCTAAAACAATATGCTTCTATACAGCATTAAAACTAATGATAAGAATTCTACATATATGCTATAAATGCATTCTTATAACATTTGCATGAGAACCTGTATGTTGTAGTGGGGTGCTATATGCATGCTACTCTGTGTGTGGAATCAGGAATATCTCATGCTGGTGTTTACCTTCCACCTTCTTGAGGACAGAGCCTCATCTCTGTATACCACACTGGCCTATGAGCTCCAAGGGATTCCATTGTTTCTACCTCCTGTCTCACCATAGGAACATTGGGATGTGAGATGCTGTGCCAACACTACACATAGCCTGGAGATCCAAACTCATGTTTCTGCTTGTATGGCATGCACTCTACCCACTGAGACATCCCTCAAGATGCATTCTTAAAAAATATATTTTTGAATATACTTTAAATATATATATATATATTTAAAACATATATTCAGTAGGTATGCAGATGAGATTGAATACCAATGGACAGGATTTTCTAGACTAATTGTCTCAGTCTTAGCTGGTAATAGGAGTCTCTAGTAAAATACTTTAGCTTGGGTATAGAAGTGCACATTCAGGGACTCTGATGTGGTCCTGGGTGCAAGTGTTATAGCTCTGGAGGGAAATGCACCCTGACTGTCAGAAGTCAGGCTGTACCTGCATCTGTGAAGGGAAGGTATCTGTAAAGGGAAGGTATCCTGGATACCTACAGCTGTGAGGAGAAAGGTATCTTGACTTGTCGAGAAGTCAGGCTATACTGAAGCTGGGGTCCGCTGTGGGATGGTCTTCCCACAGGATGTGGCAATTCTGCTCCTCTCCCAGAGAGAGCCATTACAGCTGAGCTCTGCTCTGCTTCCTTAAGGGGGTTTCCCAGCAGAGAAATCCATTGCTTCTCTGCTCCACTCCACTTGGGAGTTTCCTAGCAGAGATTCTGCTCTGTTCTGGCAAAAGAAGGTCTTCACCCAAAACTCTTTGAAGAGATTTATTTGGGAGGGAGAAATCCAGGAGAGTGGCTGCCTCTGCCAGAGTGAAGGACAGTTACTAACTGAACAGGCACAGGGCTTATATAGGGCTTCTTAGGGGCGGAGTTTTCCCAGGGAGAAGATTTGCAGGGTGGGAATTAGATTTCGATCCCCTTGAGCTTGGGCAAGCTCAGATTGGCTAGATTTCCTGCTCAGGGATTGGCTGGTTTTGAGGTCAGGGATTGGTTGGTTTTCCTGCTCAGGGATTGGTTGGTTTCATGAACAGTTGATCAGGGGCAGATTTGGCTCTGGTCCAGAGCCAAAGTGTGTTTCTTTGGCTCTGGTTTCAGGGTCAGGGTGGGTTTCTTTGGCTAGTCCATTTTACCCTACACTGGGGGTCTGTAAACTTTTGGATGAGAGCCAAATATACCCGTTTTTAGAAAAATAAATTTTATTGGAACACAGCCCAATGCTTTCGCTTGCATATTAGCTGTGGCCCCCTCAACAGCAGTTGAGGACATGTGACAGGATCCACCAATCCCCAAAGCCCAGAAGTTGTTCCTATCCGATCCTTCACAGCAAAGCTTGACAACTGCCAGACAGGAGCTTCTCTGGGCTGAGTCAATGTTCCTTAATGAGAAGCATCCAGAGTCAGGACAAGTCTCCAGCCTAGGCTCTATCCCCGAAAACCTACATCAAGACCCTGAGCGACAGGCAGGAATAAAAAACAATTTTTTAAAGCACATGCTTAGTTAAGAACTGCTATACTCAAGGACACACAATCTTCTCCAGGCCTCAGAGGTTAGAATTCTCAGGGGTAGGAAGGAGTCCAGTTCATCCAGTGCTCTGCATTTGCTGGTAGCTTATAAATTTGTACTTCTAATATGCTCTACCAATAATTAAGTCCCAAACTTGGTGTTTTTAAAATGTATTAATAGGGCAAGGCAGATCAGTTGGTAAAGTGTGTGCTGCGCACCCACGAGGGCCTGACTATGATCCTCAACACCCATGTAAAATTCCAGGCACAGAAGCATGTACTTATAACCCCAATGCTGGGCAGATGGAGATGAGAGGGTCGGGTCCCAGGGGTCTGCTGGCCAGTCAGTCTAGCCAAATTGGTGACCTCCAGGTTCAGGAAGAGACCTTGTTTCAAAAATAAGGTGAAAAGCTACTGAGAAAGATATGCTTGGCCAATCTCTGGCTTCCAGATGCGTGTGTACAGATTGGTATAGACATACATCACAAAACCAATAATTAAAATGAATTAATAAGTCAGCAAACTGAGGTGGATCACTGTGTTTGAATTCTCCAGCTTTACTGTGCTAACACTTACTCTCCACCAGGCTGTGTTCCAAGGTTTCCCTAGCATTTTGTGGCAGATATCTGAACTTCTCTACATGTTCAGTTAACCCTCTTTTCCTGAGGTCACCACAAGCCTCTTTGGAGAGAAGAAGAAGTAGAGTAACGAAGAGATTACTATTACGGACTATAGATGGGAGATCTAAACATTCTGGGGAGAGAAACCAGAGCTGTGTATTGCCAAGGCTCTAGGTTCCACTCTAGTTCATTTACAAATGTTTAAGAAAACACTGGCTGATTCCCACCGTGGGCATCATGCCACAGACCCTCCGCACTAAGAGGATTACAAGCCAAGCCAGGAATACCCACCCTCCTCCGGCCCTCCTCACAGGCACATGGAGACCTGGCCGGTCAGAGGCGTGGGTAGAGCAGGAGGCAGGGGTAAGGCAGGGAGGCAGATGAAGCCAATTGTAACTGACTTTGAGGGAGCCCCAGTGCCGCCCAGCAGTCCTGGGACGTTCCCTGAGCTCACACCCCTGGATGACTCTCACGCCTCCTCCCTCCACACAAAGTCCTCTTCACCTTCCTCACTGCCCGCTCTAACACGCGTGCTGCTTATTTCAGAGAGCAAACAGAGCACAGGGCGCTTCCACAAGTCTCCATGGTTACCCCCGCCTGTGCCTCTCCCCTGCATGCAGACTACATTTGGTCAGGAGCCTTTTGGGTTCAATAAAAGGTAGCTTCTCCCTTCTGTGTGTACAGACAGCCCCAAGGTCCTGGAGACAACCCGAGTCTTCTCTTCCTCACATACTCTGTTCCTAATGTAGAACTTGTTAGGATCCTGCTCTCACTCCTGTACATGCGCAGCTCGGGGTCTTACATCATCAGAAGGCACTGGCGACTACGTATGCACCTTAAAAAGCCGGATGCAGACCCCAGTTCTCTCTCTGCTCTCTCTCTCTGTTCCCTGCTCTGCTCTGCCCCCCCCCCCATCTTTCTCTCCAGGCCTGGCTCTCTTCTTTCTCCTCCCCCACTTTCCCTCCTAATAAAGCTCTAAAAACTAACACTGGGTTCTGTCGTGACCATGACCTTTCCACATGGTAACCAGCGCCGCCACCAGCCCCGTTTATCTTTCAGAAATCCCCCTTCAAGTCTGTCTGGTTCTCTCTGTGGAAGACACTCATCTCCTGTTCCTCTGGGGATGCCACTTGGGTCTCAGCCACCATCATTTCCTCCTAAGTGACTGCAATGGCTCCCCATTGGGTCTCTGCACCCCTTCTCCCCTGTAATTTGTTCTCAGGACAGCACCCAGAAGGGTCCTTACATGTAACGTCTCTCTGTGCAAAACCCCTGTCTCATTCCAAACAAACACTAAATGTTTCACAGTGGCTGGTAACGGCTTGTCCTAAGGCCCGGCACTTCCCTTCCTGGCCACTCGTCCCTCATCTCACTGTCACACCTCTGGGATTTTGCTTACTGGACAGTCCTGTCCTAAGGACTATGTACTCCCTCTTTCCCATGCCTGACTATTTCAGTTGATAAGCCTCCCTTTCCCAGCCTCCCCCTCTGACATAATTTCACCTCCGGCCCTCCACATGCAGCAGACCCCGACTACTGCATGACCACAGAACCTCAGCCAGGATGCAGAGGGGCTGTGATGCCTCACACCTCACACACATGCCCTTCCCACTCCCGTCCTCTGTTTCCTGGAACCCCCTCCCAGATACAGTACTTGCACTAAGTTCGTGTGGGTGGGACAGGTGGCTCAGTAGGGCAGGAAGGTCACTATGAAAGGATTTTGAGCCAACTGGCAATCTATAATCCAAGCTCTACCCAGTACCCTGAATTGGGCAGTGCCCTTTCAAAAGATAGACTCCGACTGGGAATGGCCAGGAGACTCTGCAAAAGCCCCATGGTGCCCCACGGCACTCCGGAACTTCACTTGGCCGTGGCAGTGTGCTCAGAAACCAGGAAGGGAATGGAACATAGTATTTTCGTTGACATTAAACCCAAAAGAGGCTACTTGCCTTTTATATTGCCAGCTACCGGGTCTTCTGGACTCAGAGTGTAAACGGGAGAGACTGGAATTCCTATAAAATAATTTATTTAAAAACACAGATTATAGAGATAGTAGCATGAACCACCAAGTTGCATTAAGCAGGAAGAAGCCCCCTCCTTCAGTGAAAAGCCACACATAGAGACTGAATTAAGGAAAGGCCCTGCACTCTCCATGGCCAACACGCCTCATAACTGAAGCGAGGGTGCTTAGCTGATTAGCAAAAGGAAATGGGGGGCATTTTATACTCACAATTGCTAAATCACTCATAACAGTTAAACCCAAAGAATAGCTATGCCTAAACAAGAATAGCACTTATGGTTATTTTTTAAACAGAAATTTTACTGTTTTTTTTTTAAGTAAAACCGAGAGTAGCTTTGAAAGATTTTCTTCTAAGTTTTTCTCTGAATTTTTGCTTACTCCATTACAAAAAAAAATTGAAGTGTCCTCTTCTTTTTCCAACTGAAAAAGCAGGGCCAGTTTCTATAGAACCTTCCCACAGTCCCAGATTCTAAATGGGCAAGCGCTTGGAACAGAGTCAATGGCTTCAGACATTGTTCCCTAAACTATAGTTGATTATCCAGAGTAGGAACGTCTCCACAGTGAAACGGCCACTGCTTAATCACCATTCTAGGATGACATTCTAGGACAGCACGTATACACTGAACAGGCCGTCCCAGGTCCCCACTTCTCCCACCACATTCTTCCAAGACAGAATACATCACGCTTCTCCTGAGAGAGAACATACATACATACATACATACATACATACATACATACATACAAACATACATATATTTTTCCTCATGAATATGTTAAAATATTCATTCAGATCTTTGTAGTGGGGTGGAGGAGACGAGGGCCCCGACAGCTGCCCTCTTGTGCACTGGAGAAGAGAAAACACATCTTCTTGCCCCCAACCCTGCAAAGAATGATACACTAGGTCTATGAAGTCACACTCATGGGTTACTATCAAGTTGAATCTCACGGTATTTGAGCCCTTGACCTATTAAAATGGCAATGTCTACTGTACAATGCCAAGCTAAACATAATTCTAAAATTTGACTTTGAGACCTAGGGAAATGCTTTCATGTAAATGCAACCTACTTGGTCCTGTTTCTAGCCCCTGTACACCCTCCATGCTCTCCATTGTTCCCACACGGAGATTGGCTATGGGCCAGACAGGGGGTGCTCACCTACACCGGATACTTACTCAAGCAAAATGGAAAGTCATAGTAGCCATCTGCACACATTCACAGTTGTCCCCGTGGAAATTTGGCTTACAGTGACAGCGGCCTGACCCCTGTTCACAGTCATGTGCACGTTCAGGGTCACAGCTGCAAGCTAAGAGGAAAGATAATCACTGAGTGAGCAGTCCCTCAATGTATTAATAAAACACACTTGTCCTCATTCCTCTCAGCAACGTCCACTGTCTTACACAATCTCTTGTGCATAGTAAGCACTCACCTACAGCTAACCACCATGATGATGACTAAATCTTTGTGGACTCGTTACTATGCTGTTTTGATGTTAATTATGACAAACTTGAAATTATTGGAAACAGATCGAACCAGTTTAAAAAAAAAATGAAGATGCACCGTCTATTACAGGCTTGAGAGGTGACTGATTGACTGAATTAAGTGCTTTCCTGCACACTTTTGATAGCATTTTGCCTACTGTTAGGAAATACATTTATTATCATTATTATTTACATCTAAGAATTCTGGGGTTTAGAGAAAATATGGAGTCTCTGGAGAGAGCACAGCCAGAAAGAAGCAGAACCAGTAACGCAAAGGCAAGGGACAAAGGCCACCCTGAGCCATGACACCCTTGGGGCAGTATACACACACTGTCATAGGCATGACATGACACTTACGGATGCATGCACGGAGTGCATCCATGGGCACGCCATAGGGCCGGTAGTAACCCTTTGCACACTTCTCACAGTTCACGCCCGCTGTGTTGTGCTAGAGGAAAGAGAAAGAACAAACTTACAAAGGACGCCAGAGAAGCCCAGCAATCTTTAGTCTGCGCTAATCCACCACAGAAATAATTCTCTCCTATGAAATCAAAGTCCCAAAGTCCTAAAAGCATCCGACTTGACCCTGTCACAGGACCCGAAATGTGTCCTAGAACACTGACTCGCCTTGACCCTGAAATCCCCACCACACATGTGGGAAAAGGAAATAAGGAATGTTCAATAAACTGGCAGCCCTGGCTTCCCCCTCTAAAAATAAATTAAAATAAATAAATTGCTTTAATGAACTTGACACTTGAGTAAGAAAAAATAATAACCCTCAATGTCCCTGTAGCTTTGGCCAGTCCGTATAGTGTTGCTCAGAAACCAATGGATGGACACTCACCAGCCCTGGCTTAGCTCAAAGAATGAGATGGTGCATGAGAATTAATATCTTTCCCAGTTTTGGAAGGAAAGCATATAAAAACTCTGTTTCCCGTCATTCTAATTTTATCTGTGTTTCCATCATGAAACCATTCTCAGGATATTTTCATTGTGTGAATGGACAATGCAAGCATGAGGCTCATACACAGAGCTCAGTTTTGAGTCGGGTGGCTTTTTCCAGTCCGTGGTTAATCCTTACAGTTGCCACAAAATCAATAACCCACACACATCATTGGTTTTCAAGAAATACACGTCACAGCTCAATTCCGTTCCCTCTCACCTGGAAAAGCCCTGGGACAGTGGTACCACTGAAAGGGCAAGAAAAGCAAACCAACAAGAATGAACGCAATGGGATCCACACGGAACCTGCACAGGAACTCAGGGAGAACAAAGGCCCGGTCTGTGTCCTCTCCCTGCAGAATTTTATTAACCACAGACCCTTGGTTTTTACCACTCTTGTCCTGTGGGCTAAAAATCTGAATCCACTTTAGCACCAAGGTCACAAACCATGAGGGCCACCCTGCTAGCATTCACATGAACCTTGTGAACAAATAAGAAACAGCTCCAGCTGCCCACTCTTCCCATCAAATGCCATTCACCTTCCATTCCATTGCTTGCTACTGTGGCTAACCTTGGCTAGCAATCCAATTACAGCAGGACCTGAGAACTGTTCTCTGAGGTGGGCAGCCTTGGCTCCTTGCCTCAATTCATGCTTGAATAGCAGTGAAGGACCAAGAGAGAACAGACACCACAGATAAAATAATGCCTATTTTGGATGGTTTTCTCCAAGGCCTCCACAGTAAGAGGGCAACTCATACCATTGGATTTGTGGAGAGCAGGGTCCTGGCTGGACTGAGCACAGGCAGGTCAAGACACAAGACTCAAGGTGGCTTCACAGGTTTACAATGGCGGTCTAGAGGAAGCAGTGGTAGTCTAGAGGAGGAGTGGGTAATTGAAGTTGGGCCTGTTCAGCATCAAATGAGAACCACAGAGACCCAAGCCGAGTAGTGTAATGGCGCCCTCTGTAGGCAAAAAGCCTGTCTCCCACCTACCAGCTGCTCTGGCTCCACCTGGAGAACAGGTGTGTGTGTGTGTGTGTGTGTGTGTGTGTGTGTGTGTATGGTGTGTCGTGGTAAACATATAGGGGTCAGAGGACACTTTCAGGAGTTGGTTCTTTCAAACTCCAGGGATTGAACCCAGGTCATCAAGCTTAAATTGCAAGTGCTTTTATCCATTGAGCCATCTTGCCAGCCAGCACATGCTTCATCCACAAGGGTTTTACAGCTCAAATCCAAGCCTCATGCTTGCACAGCAAAAGCTACAGACTGAACCATCACCCGGGTCCCCTGGGCAGCACTCTATGGAGTGCTCACCTAGAAGCCAGGCCCTGCCCTGATTGTCTGAGGTCTGGATTCTACCACATGGAGCTTTTCCAACATGTTTTGATCTTTAGGCAAATACTAACCCTCTGCCTCTTGCACTCAATTCCTTGACTGTACCTCCTCCATTACCTTCCATCTCTGTGAACCTCAATCACGTGGAGACTGTTCACTCATTAGCCGCCTTGTCCCTGAAGACCCCAGAATGAGTTTTCCTTACAAAGGTTCCACATAAACTAGACTTTGGTGCCTTCCTGGAATTATTTGCCCTTCTCTCGATTCACTTATCCTCCAACTATCCTGGGATCTTGCTCCTTACTAAGGCCTCTTGTCCTTCTGTTACTCCAATGCCCCCAATGGATGTCTGGCTCATTCTCTTATCTATTCACAGCTCATGAAATTGGCCACCTTACTTAGAATATCTTATACCCTATCCCAACAGTTAAAATGGGAAACCCAAGAAATAAAATAAACCAATACCAATAGAGTCTCTGGTAACTGCTTTCTATTCAGGACAAGAATCTAACTCTGTCACCATGACTATATGCTGTGGAATAATCCTATTGAACACTGTGAAGATGTTTTGCTCTCATTGGTTTAATAGAGAGCCAACTGGCCAATTAGGCAGAAAGAGGTTAGGTAGGAGAGCCAGACTGAGAGAACACTGGGAAGGAGGGCTGAGTTGCCAATGAGAGTGAGCAGGAGATGAACATGCCATGTTGAAAAAAGGTACCACCACATGGTAGAGCACAGATAAGAAATATGGGTTAATTTAATTAGTAAGAGCTAGTAGCAAGCCTAAGCTATCAGCCAAGCATTTATAAATAAGTAATCTCTGTGTGGTTATTTGGGGAGCCAGCGGTCCTGACTAAAAACTCTGCCTACAACTATCTGCTACAGTTCAGCTGGGTCTTCTTCAAAATTCAGGCTTAAATTCAATGGCCAGCGTAATAGTGTTAAGAGACACTGGCTTTGAGAAGCGATTCAGTCATAAAGGCTTGTCCTTCAGGAGTGGATTAAGGCCCTTAGAAAGGAGACCACAGAATCTGACTCTTTATCCTCTGCCTTCCACCAAGTAAAGACAGATTGTCACCAGATGACCGAACAGGCTGTCATCTTGATCCCAGACTTCATGGTCTCAGAACTATGCAAAAGTAAAAGTTTCTTCTTATGAATTAACCCATTTCAGGTATTTCGTTATAGCTGTACAAACTGACTGAGATACTACGTGATGGTGTCTAGGGACAGCCTGTGTGTGTGCTCTGAGATGATGGCAGATAATTCATCATTTTCTACTTGCAGACACTGAACAGAAATGGTGGGAACAGCGCAATTACTGCATTTTAGGGGACAGAATTTGCTGTAGGGTGTGTGTTCTTTACCAACAAACTCAAACCGGATCACCAAGCTGGCCGGCCCTGTGGCCCCTCTTCTCTTCCTTTACCAGTGAAGACTTTCACATCCTTGTGTGCATGGCATAAAATACAGTTCATTTTTCCCCAAATAAAGAACCAAGTGTCCCAACAGCACTTATAAAATGTCCATCTTTTCTAATAGGAATGACATTAAAATCAAATCGTGCCATTCCCATGAGCTGTCTTAGGTTGTTAGTTTCTGGCAGTAATCCCCATGCCGAGTCCATACCCAAGGACAGATTCAGAACAGTTTTGATTCTGAGAGGCTGGGTGTCCCACAGTTACTCATTTCTAATAATCTAGTCTCGTGTTCTCCGCTAGTAAGTTCAGAATCTGCCTGTCCATCCCCACAAAAGTCCTAAAACCACACTGAATGTATAGGCTGGCTTCAGAAAATATCAAGCCTGAAAACACTGCGCTCAGCACAGGTTTTGTGTTATAGATTTCGGTGTAGTGTTAGGAGTTTGACTGGCCCCACAATCAGCTCCTTTTGTGGCCTCTTGGGGCTCCACGTCATTCCGACATTTGCAGTCTTGTACCCTGTCTGGAATGTGTTTCACGTTTGCTTTCTTCTTGAATCTTTTGGAGTTGCTGCTCTTTCCAAACAACACAACTTCCTCATTTTTACTTAATAATGAGTTCTGGAGAAAGGGTGCATTTTGCTTTTTAAATATCTTTTCTGTGCATGGTAGGGTTTGGGGCAGAACAGAACCATGTGTTCTGTGGCTGGATTCCCATCTGTTTTACAAGGTGTCATGTGAAATACAGATGGTTCTGGAATAGTGAGACAAGTACCTTATTGACCTCACTGAATGTGAATAACTAGGGAGCAAATGCTGTCTTCATGGGAGACGTTCAACTTCATTTGGTTAACAGAGAGAGAGAGTACCTCTGAGCACCACCTCAAACAACCTGGGTAACCGCCAGTCTTCGCTAAGTACGTCAGTGTTACCACAAGAAACAGAAGTCAAGAAGGAGCGGATGCAGGCAAGCCATCCAGCCTCTTCCCCTTCCCTTTGCCTCGGCGTTTGTTACGGGAAGTTTTCACAGTGACCAGTCATACAAGCCCCGCCCACAGATCACCACGAACATCCTACTCTATTTATTTGACACATAATAAGCATTCCCCAACCTCTTCCTCCGTCCATGCATCAACATCTGACTTTTTGTGTATTCCCAAATGCTACAGGTGCCAGCCATCTTCCACCAAGTATTTAAGCCTGGACTTAACTAACTGGAGTTCAACACATGCTTGTGATTTTCGTTCTTATAAAACATATTTGGTACATACAAAACTCTAAATCGTACATTCACCAAACTCAATTTCTTATCTCAGTATAAAACAACACCTTACCTCAGAAAATCCCCATGTTGCTGCTCAGTCAGCCCCCCACCACTACACCTCCTTAGAGCTAATCACACTTCTGATACTTTCTCTACTAACTTGTGTTTAAGAATTCTGTGCCAGTGGCGGCCACACACATGAACCCTTTGTGAAAGCTGATTTTCCATTACCACACTGCTCCTAAGATCCTCAGGGCTGTGATGTAGCATCAGCCCAAGGTCCTCTCTGCCCTTTAGTGTTCTGTTATGCAATTGAGCAAGAATTTGTCTGTTGATCCTACTAATGATGACCAAGGCTATTGGAAAACAAGCATTTCTGGGGCTGGAGAGATGGCCCAGCCATTAAAGGTTTGGCTCACAACCAAAACATTTCTGTTTCTTATAGATAAACTGGGAGTAGGGTTTATCCCAGGGTAGGAAGGTGCATGTTTCATTGCATTTTATACATTGTTGGGCCTTTGCCAGAGCCATGGCACACCATTTTACATTTGTATTGATGGGGGAATGGTATCTACAGTTGTTTCACATCTCACTGAAATTTAGTTGCTAGGCTTTTTAATAATTGCCATCTTGGTGAGAGGTGGAGGTGATTTGTGGTTTTGATGGGCATGTCCCTCCTGATGGAAGCAGCTCAGCCCTTGACTGCCAGCTTATTGGTCATTGACATACTAAAACACTCGTAAGAGGCTGTTTGGTTATTGTGTGTATGTGGGGTTACCTGTCTGCATTTAAGAGCTTAGGACCTCTTTATTTGTTGTGGTTACCGACCATCTGACAGACTTCAGTTTGTGAATATTCTCTCCCTGTCTGCAGCTTGCCCGCTCATTTTCTTCAGTGGGAGTGAGCAGAAGTTTTTCACTTCAGTGAAATTGGATTTCTTCATCTTTCACGATTACAGCTTTCTTTTCTATGAAAAGTCTCTCACCTTCTGAATCACACGGGGATTCTATGTTTTTCTCTCAGGTTTTACAGCTTCAGCTCACTCTCGTCCATTGTTTAATACCAAGTCAACTTTATATATGCGAGCAGGGATCAAGGCTTAAGTTTTCCACATAACATCTTGTTTCAGAGCCGGCTGTGGAAGGCTGACTGTGTCCTCTGGCTGCTCTTGTACTTTCCTCCAGCTCCCCCCCCCCCCCCCCGACATAGTGGGGGCCTGTGGGGCCCCTGTTGTTATGGTGACAGCTTTGCCACATGGATCTACTTGAAGACCGGATTCCAGGCCAACATCGGTCGACACCTGCTTATGCGCGCATCTCACGCATCTCACCTGACAGTCGATGCAGACCCCTCCCCCTGCATAGGTGCCTTTGGTGTTCAGGCTCGCCTGCTGCTGTTCCACATCTGGGTCGTAGTAACAGTCCGCGGCATGCCCATGGCAGTTGCAGGCTGGAAGAAAAGCACTCTTGGTCAAATTACTATGTAACGTTAGTAAGCTCCCAGGCAGGATCTCTGCTCTGTGGCTTACAAGAAAGTCTGTCCTGAAGCACTAGAGATACTCTGCAGAGGATTACAGGTTTGTTTGTTTGTTACACAAAGACTGCTATATAAAAGATTGTGTACTTTTTGACAGTAAATGAAAGATTTCTCTTTTCTTAAAAGATATAGAATTATAGCTGCCTTTAATCTCAGTACTCGGGAGGCAGAGGCAGGCAGATCTTTGTGAGTTTGAGGCCAGCCTGGTCTACAGAGCAAGATCCAGGAAAGGCGCAAAGCTACACAGAGAAACCCTGTTTTGAAAAACCGGAAAAAAAAAAGAAAAGATATATAATTATAACAATGATGAATCAAAATACCTATTATAGTCATGTACACAGACTACTGCCACTGTTGATATTACTACAAACTATTGTTCAGCTCTTTACTTACTGTGCAGTATGTTCATATGCACTGTTGCATTTAATCTACTCTCTAATATAGGTGCCATTATCCCAATACCACAGATAAGAAAACTGAGATGGAGCAAGGCTACAAGATGATTCATAGCTACACAGCCCATACACAAGAGAGCCAGAAATCAGTCTTGTCTTTGTTTGATTCCAAATCTTATATTTGATTCCAAGCCTATATTCCAAATCCTATCAGCCAATATAGGAATTAGGTTAATGTCTAACTATAGATAAATCACACACCTGGCTGACTACAAATCCTATGAAGATGGAGCTGCACGTATTTTGTTTATGATGGAGCATGGTCCTAGGCACACGGTGGCACTCCACTAACCCCCACCATATTGACTTGGAGTCCTGCTGTGGTGATACTATATGCCACCAAGAATTCATGATGATTGGGAAAGAATGTCAAAAATATCTTTTTAAAAAATCAATGAAAAAGACCAGGACATAAAATTAAACAGAGTATAATCTTGACTAGTTAGTATGCCTAACACAACCTATCTGAGTAAAATGTTCATAGCACTTCCACAATATGGTCTGAACGTTGGTGTTTCTTGGAAATTGACCCAGCAGAACCCAGTTATCATCCTTCACAAGTTGCTTTTGTTGGTAATCGTACCACAGCAACACAAAAAAATAATGCAGATGTCGTGGGGTGTGTTAAAAACCATCTCTTCCTTAACTTTCTAATACAGCTGTGAGTTTAAAGCAGCTTTCCACTATTGTCTCCGATCTCTCCCACCTTCCCCACGATTTAATCCACAACAGCATCCACTATGCACCAGGCTTAGCCATCATTCCCATCTCCATCTCCAGCCCTCGGCCCTCAAGACAGTGTCGTCTCTATCTGCTATCACACCCTAAAAGTGCTAAAAAGAGAGGCCGACATGTTAAAACACTCAGCCCGATCCATACATGAAAGTACCATGTATATACTTAAGAATTTTTCTTATATTCGAATTCAGGATACTTTCCTCTTAAGTCTGATGTTTTCCTTATACTGGTTCCCTCTTATCCATGGTTATATTTTCCATAGTTAAGTTACCTGCAGTCTACAAACATTAAGTAGAGTCACAAAAATCAACAATTTGTGTTTCAAACTGTGGGCCATGCCAGCAGCACAGCACGGTGCAAGCTGTCTTTTCGTGGCTCTTGCTTCCAGCCCGAGTCACCTGGATTCACGTTGGTGATGAGGTCAGCTTGCAGGGTCTCAGGTTCCAGTGACCCTTGTCTTACTTTTTGAGTTAATTTTGTATCCCGCCACATTACTGAAGGAGTTTATCAGCTGTAGGAGTTCCCTGGTAGAGTTTTTAGGGTGACTTATGTACACCATCATATCATCTGCAACTAGCGAAAGTTTGACTTCTTCCTTCCCAATTTGTATCCCCTTGATCTCCTTTTGTTGTCTTATTGCTCTAGCAGGAAATCCAGTACTATATTGAATAGATATGGAGAGAGCCCTGTCTTACTAATAAAGGCTCTCGCGTGCACAAATTGTGATGCTGGCCAGTTTATCACAATCTGGTGTCATCACAGTTCTATTTCTTATTAGTTGCTGTTCATCTCTTACTGTGCCCAATCTGTAAGTTTAACTTTCTCATAACCATGAATGTAGAGGAACATATAGGACATCTTGGGGTCTCCACTGTCCTTGAAATCAGCATCCACGAGGGGTCCGAAACACATATCTAGAGTAAAGGAGGGTCTACCTTATAATAAACAGAACTGAGACTCTGAAGTTGACATGACCCCATCCTCTTTGTGGCCTCAGGTAGGAGGAGAGGAGCTCCCCATCAGCACCCACCTTCACACTCACTGTGCTGGCCCCGAGCAGCAGGCTGCCAGCGCTTCTGATTGTAGCCTGCACAGCAGCGATTACAAGTCTCCCCACAGGTGTGGTGCTGGCATTCACAGCGGAACCTGAGCACGAAGGCAAAGCATATTTTGGTAAATGAAAAGAGTTGTTGTAGGTATAACACCAAACTCAGGGCGGTACTCCTGCCTTGGCGTCCTGAGTTTGGAAAGTTGTTTGACTTGGATTGATTTGATGTTTTATTTTGTTGGCGATTGGTTCTCATTTATCACAGACTGACCTTGAACTCACTATGTAGCTCAGGAAGACCTTGCACTTCCACCCTGCTTCTGCCTCCCGAGTGTTGGGACTATAGGTGTATGCTACATGCCCGGTTTATGGGTTCCGGCTTTATGTGGTGCTAGAGCTCAAAGCCAGCACTCCGTGCCTGCTAGAGAAGCACCCTACCAACTGAGCTGCACCCCCCAGCACCAGATCAGTTGTTCCTGCTAGTCAAGCATGCCAGGCCGTGAGTTCAATGTCCAGCACCAAAACTAAACAAAAACCTCTGTTGTTGTATGCAAACATGATATATGACACACACACCATTGTTGGGTCACCCACAGCACATTCACTGCACCATTGCAGAGCAAAGCAGTCTGCACACGTTATGTCAACCCCATCGTCTCCACAGCACAGACGGTGAAACTAAGATGCAGACAGGAAGATGTTTGCCGAGGGTCACGTGGTAATAACAGAGAACCAAAGTCAAGCCGAACTTTGACCCTGAGATGCCAGTTCTTTCTCCTCTACCACATTATGTTACAGTAACTGAACAATATGGCATGATGGCTCACACTTGTAATCACCCCTCCATAGAGGCTGAAGGATAGACAGTATCCAGGCTAGCCTGGGCTACAGAAAACAATAAATATAAATGAGTAAGAAGTAAGAATAAGTGAGCAGGCAGGTACTAAGTTTCCTGGGATGCATTTAGCATTGCATCTTCTCTGAAACCTGGAGTGAGCTGGGAAAAAGACCTTCTAATGCAATGGAAGGCTGCATTGAGTCACCACTCATCTGGTTTGAAAGAAGACTCAAAACCATCGTGGAACAGCTCCCGGCTGGGCCTCCAGGCACCCCCACGGCCCTGATGTAAGAGGCAGTGGGGAGGATGGCCTGACTGAAGAGTCACACTCCAGAAAGAAGATTCCATCCTTCTCCCTGCTCTACTGTCTGCGAAGGCACACTGACGTGGACTTAACTGGCACAGCATGGCAGCTGGAGACCACGTGGGCTCTCATCAGAGGCAGTTTCAGCTCTACCAATGACATACTTGGTATATGTTGGCCTGAAATAATATTTAAGGGATACTGCTTGAAGAACATGGGCTCCAACTATATTCATAGGGAAATTTTGAGCAGAGCACAGAAAAGAGCCTGGTGCCTGTCTGGGCGGTGCCTGTCTGGATGGTGTGTCTGCCTGGATGGTGTGTCTGCCTGGATGGTGCCTACCTGGGCAGTGCCTGCCTGGGTGGTGCCTGTCTGGATGGTTTGCCTGTCTGGATGGTGTGCCTGTCTGGATGGTGCCTGTTTGGATGGTGTGCCTGCCTGGGCGGTGCCTGTCTGGATGGTGTGCCTGTCTAGATGGTGTGCCTGTCTGGATGGTGCCTGCCTGGGCGGTGCCTCTCTGGATGGTGTGCCTGTCTGGATGGTGCCTGTCTGGATGGTGCCTGCCTGGGAGGCGCTGACATCCCCAAGCCACTGCTGTACTGATTCTCAGTCTAGGCTAAAGGTGAGGTAGCACTTGACTTTGCATCTACTGCAAAAAATGCTTCAGACCCAGCCGATTAGAGAGTCCTTTCCATGATGGCCTCTCCATCTTCTTAGCTTAGTATCTACCATCATTTTTCTACTAAGCAGCTGACATTTTAGGTTGTGACACAGCAAAAGATGAACCTGAGCTGACTCCTCCTGTTTAGTAGGCTGTTTGAAAGCCCAGAATCAAAGGTGCGATCCTGCTACTATCCATGTAGCGAGGTCAGGATGGTAAGCCCTCTTGGTTAAAACTGTATTCTGCCTAGAACTAACTTCACTGATTGTCCAAAATGGGCTTCCTCCATCAAGTTCCTGGGCCATCTCAAGCAGAGGCTGGTTCCTGTTCATACATGTAGATTTCATGAGTATTGACACTGGATTGCCATTGCTGAACTGTTCTGTATTGGCAGAATTTAAATGAGACTGAGGCTATTTGACCACATGTCAATCATGAAAGATTTTCTATAACACAGAATGTTCACGATAAGCCAAACCCTAATGTGCATTCCCACCTTCGGTGCCAATTCCAACCTGAGGTAGGAACTGTCACACATGGTAGAAACCCCAAATTAAATAAAGTCAAAATCAGGGGCTGGAGAGATGGCTCAGCATTAAGAGTACTGGCCTCTCTTCTAGAGGACCTGGGTCCAATTCCCAACAGCCACATGGTGGATCAGAACTGTCTGTAACTTGAGTCTCAGAGGATCAGTGCCTTCTTCTGGACTCCTCAGGCACTGGGCATATATGCAGACAAAACATTCAGACACACAAAATAAAATAAAAATAAAATTTTAATTTAAAAAATGCAAAATCAAACTGTGGATAAAAATTATTAGTGAGTGTCCAGCATGGTCTTGGTTTTGGGGATTTGGTAGCAGCGTTCCATATTATCCATATGGTGCTGTGATTGATTAGTCATGTCTGCCATGGACCCACTGGGAGTCTGTGGAAGGAAAGTTCACACACACACATACACACACACACACACACACACACACACACACACACACACACATGTCTGCAACCACTGGAGTCTGTGAAGGAAAGTTCACACACACACACACACACACACACACACACACACACACACTCACCACCTTTCTGTGGACTCTGAAACACTCCTGTTGAGGTCTAGAACCTGAAACTCTTTACCAGGGTATACATACACATTGCAACATTAGGCTCATCCAGAGCAAGGAAGGGGTGGGGAGTGGGGTGGGGGATGGGGGGTGCGGTGGGAGGGTGGGTGGGTGGGGGGTCCTCCGTACTCCCATTTCTCAGGGCCTCCGTACTCACTGTTTCTCAGGGTTGTCAGCGGTACACTCATCCGCATGGCCGTTGCAAACACACCGCCCGCCGATGCTGATGTCCTTTATGCTGTAATAGTACTGCACGACAGAGAAGAGAATTAGCAGCTAGTGCCTTCACCTGCAGGAGGGGTGACTCGGCTTCTCCTTTAGTCTACACTCTTGGGCCATTTCTCCTTGCTGATCTGAACACAAATGGGAGCCATGTGGCTTGTAACTTGTGTTACAAAATGAATGCATTCCTCAACTAAACTTAATTTTTTAAAAAGCCATCACAATTTGTCCATTAAAACATCAAATGCTTTAAATGCAGGGAAGAAAATTACCTATGGGGGGGGGAATCATACGGACAGCCTACTGGAATGAGATGATGTGTTTTCAGTTTGTTTATACATTGAGCATATGTATCTACCAAAATGAATTTTGTACCTCCTATGTGCAAACTGCCCCTCCAGGGTGTGGGAAGAGGAAAAATATTTACAAAGATGGATCAGATCCACCTGTAGTCGTTGGCAGTTGTTGGAACCTTCCTAATACATGTTCAAAAAGTCTAGAGCTAAGAGTTCAAACTCCCAAAGACCAGCCAGAGTCAGCAGCAGACCCAGGGGAGGCCACATGTACACACACACACACACACACACACACACACACACACACACACACACACACCTTGCAACACTCACAAAGATAATTGGAAGTGCAGGGAAGTGGTGAGCTGAGGCCTTGTAGCTTTTCAGAATGCCCAGCTCATCTTTATCACTGTCTCCATCTACCCACGGGTTCAGAAAGAGCTAAGAGCACAGGAAATGCAGGTGAGTCACCTACAGACAAGGTAGCTGACCTTTCTGGAAAATGCTCAAAACTGTGACAAATCTTTCCCAGGTTGTCCACCTCCGACCTCTCTGCTATTAACTACATAAAATGTCAAACTCTAGCAGTATAGTACATCTTCCAGTCAGCCTTCTAGGTGGATCTTGCCCCTGGTCCTTGGGCTGACCCCTGTATTATCAGCAGCCCCATATCTGGCTCCCTAGCTTCCTCTCTGGTTGTGCCATTAAGAGGCACTTGCAGGAGAAGAGCAAGCTCAGGTCACTTCTTCTACTGGCCCCCTCTGTCCCTAGAAGCCAGGGTACCATCCTAACACTGGAGGATGGGAGATGTCCCATAGCTCTCCTTCAGAGTATAGAGTTTACTGAACCACCACATTCTCCTCCCCTAGGTCACTTTTTAGAGGAGGGTCTATATTAGGACCAGATCTTCTCAGTGGAAGCTGCAGTCTTGCTTCTTCCTCCAGATCATTGGTGCACTGGTCCACCAGGAAGGAGGGAGCGGAAGCAGGGAACAGAGTTCAGACGGCTGTGGGTGCGATGGCGACATCCTCTGGGGGATGACTGGTGAATCAGCTTGGCTTTATTCCAGAGTATAGGGAACATATAGGATTAGGAAGCCAGGGGACAAACCCTAATTTGCATTAAGTGGCCCACTCCTATGGTAAGGCTGGGCTAGTGGCAGCAGTGTCCTGTAGTAAAGCTCCTAGTGTATGTCTCCGTTTCCATATGTGCAGCAGGGAAGGCTTCTAACAGGAAACTGTGCCAAGAGTCAAGCTAGAGATGAATCAGGCATCCAGGCTTAGAGACAGCTTTCAGACAAGGTCAGTCCTCAGGGCCCAGGGACATTCTCCAGATAAGGGCAGGTAGAGAGCAGGAAGTTTCGCTGGGGAGGAAGTCCCCATGTCACTGAGCTTTGGAAAAGGCTGCCAGGCCATGATAGACTGCAACCTCTGACCAGCAAGACCTTCCATCAGAAGTGACTCTGTAGCTTGGGGTGTGTGAGTTTCCTTTGCTCCCTCTTTCCTCTGCTGAACTGAAGCAGAGAATCGGAAGGAAGACACTAAGACACCGCTAGAAACAAGGAGCCGGGTCCCCAGGGTGACCGCATGGAGCTGCGCTCACCAGCTGATACACACCCGACTGTGACATGAGCCAGGCCTTCTCAGGCCTCTGACACTGGGGCTTGCTGACGGCAAGAGCTACCCACCTGCACCCGTACCAGACCGACTACAGTCCGTTTGGGTATAACAATTTTTCTTGTCTTTGGGACTGAACCCAGGGTTCTACCACTGAGCTGGATTGAGAGCTAAGTTGCCTAGGCTGTCCTGAGACTCATTCTGCAGTCCAACCAGGCCTTGCATTTGCAATCCTCCTGCATCAGCTTCCCTGGCAGCTGGGATTACAGACCTCCACCACCATGGCCTGGTTAATTTTTCTTCAAATAGCCATATCTATTTTAGACAGGCCCCACCCTCTACCTAAAGGTCACTGGCTGGGAAAAGTACTCAGAAGAACTGAACTCATGTGACAAACAAAACAAGCACAAGACACAGGCGATCGGGCGCTCACAAAATGCCACTCACCCGCCGGGTAACAGTGGGGTCTCGCTCTGCTTTGGAGATAAGATGCCCAAGGAGGGTATTGGTTCGGAGAAATCGCAAGCGAATGTTTGTTGCTTTAGTAAACTCCCTCAGGGTGTCAGAGAAAGCGAAATTTTTTGCACCTGGACGACCATTTATCAAGGATACAACCACCTTAAAAAACAAAACAAAACACCAGACGAAGTTCTTTTCTCAAAATGCAGCTACAAGACACTAAAAATAACATATGCCCCCAAAGCACCCAGTTCTCAAAGGAGCCCCTGGACGGGCTGAGGTGATTGAGCATCTAGTTTATAGGTCAGAACATTTGCTAGTTCTTGGATCTACATTTAAACCTGATCTCTGTGAAGATGTCCTCACTTCGTTCTTAAACCTCTGACTGTCAGGTGGCTGTGGAAGGGAAACACCATGAAATGTTGGAGAGAGACTGTTATGTCTGTAAACACAGGGAAGTGATTCTGTCAAGCTGCATCAAAAACAGAGCTGAAATGATCTACACCAGAGCTTCCCAACCGTCCTAACGCTGCGACCCTTTAATAGGCTCCTCATGCTGTGCTGACCCCAGCCACCATGTTATTTTCGCTGCTACTTCATAACTGTAATTTTGCTACTGTTGTGAATCATAATGTAAATGTCTGATATGCGGGAGTCATTTGACCCCCAAAGGGGCTGCGACCCATAGGTTGAAAACGCTGATCTAAATGCTCTTAGAAATGTGAACCAGAACAATGGCTCAGGTTTTCATGCCTCAGCTGACAAAGTCTAAGCCTCAGAGCTTGAACCATGAGCTGCTCCCCAGCTGAAGGTACTGGGTAGAGCTATTTAAGTAAGATCTCACACTCCTAACTAGAGTTGATTGGAAAGTCTGTTTACGTTCCGTGGAATTCTTCCCTGACTGTCCCCATCTTGGTTTGTCCCTGCATAGCTACAGCCAGGCTGATTTCACAGCAGGGCCAGAGGCAACTCCAAGGGGACGGCAGTTGTTTCCCCCCAGGAGCTGACATCCACCATGTCACATGGGACCAAGTGAAGGAACTCTAGCCAGCCCAAGCATGGCCGACATGGCTCTGGCAGGCCTTGCCCTTCTCCCCAGTTCCCTCTGCCTTGCTAAAAACATTACACTCCTAAAGCCAGCCACCAAGGCCTAGGTCCTTATTTAGCCACTTCCTCCCCCTGAGGCTGACTACCAGAGTCCAGCTATCGAAGTATTGAAGTCCAGCGATCAGAAGCCCCCTTGGCTCACCTAATTAAAATGCCCAATCAAAATGAAAAACCTCATCCTAACATGGGGCTTCCCCTTGTACCTTTATAAACTGCCATTTTTCTATGGGCCACGTCTGTCTCCTCCCTATCCAGAGGCCATCCTTTGTCCTCTGGAAAATATCCCTTCTCTCTCTCCCTTGTTCCCTTCCCCTTCTTCCTCATCCTCTATCTCCTGTCTCCTGTCTCTGTGTCTCATTCCCTGCCCTTTGTCCCTCTGGGGTAAATAAATCTCCTTTGTGCTGAGGCCTCGGTCTTGGGAGTCCTCTGCCGACAGCAGTCTCTTCACCAGGGCTTAGCGCTGCCGCCTGCCCCACCTCCTCAGTCTTAGTGGAAACAGTGTGTGAGATGTGGGAGGGAGGTCACCAGTTACCAGGGACCCACTGCTCTGGCACCAGGAGAATTCCGAGACCCGTGGGCCTTGGATCCCAAACCCTAACTTCCTGAGGAGAACTCGGCCCCACACGGAACTTCCAACCCAACTCATTCTCAGCCTTTGGAGTGATTCCTTTTCTATTTCCTCCAAAGCACTGCTTCCCACCCTGGTCTGTACTGTCTCCTGGGAGTACAATGTCATGGCCCCCTGTCCCTTCCGGATCCTACCCGACTGCCTTCCAAACCATTTACCTCGCCATTTTCCAGAGGCACAATGCGGGAATACTCCGTGACACAGAGCACCTGGTCATCCCGGGTGACGGCCATGCTTGCTTCTTGCCCAAACTGTTCTAAACAATCTCTTCTAGAGTCTAGAAAGGAAACAGTGAAACATTATCAAATAATGCATCTTTTCTTCTAGAATGCTTCCAACACCTTGTGTTTCCTTAAGAGGAAGAACCAAGAGTCTTTTGGACTCCTAGATGGAAGCTGAGGATGAAGATTTTTAACTCATGAAAAAGAAATATCTGGCTGTTTCAGTTCAAGTGCCCTTCAGCAACCACCTTTGGAGATACACTATCAATTCCTCATGCCTTGAGTAGGCAACTTTACCCTCTAAGCAAATTTGCTGCCACTTTGATTCATCATGTGGTCCAGAGACACTTACATACCTCATTAGCAAAGACAACAGGTTCTAAATGAGAAACATGGAACCCAGATCCATAGAGAGCCGACTGTTCCTGACTCCTCATGAAGGGGCAAGAACATGAGTGACAGCTCACTTACAGGTAGCTCCCACCAGGAGGAGCAAAACTGTTATAAAGGGGTGCTACCTCCATTCTGCATGTGGGACCCTTAGAATCAGTGCATACAAGACTGAGAAACAGGGATGTTTTGAGGACAACTTGGGAGGTCCAGTCCCTGCGTAGTCACACTGAGACACTCTTTATTAACTAAATCCATAGTCTTAAACTGTTTCAGATAAGTCAAAGCCCCTCATAGCACAGAAGACAAGATTACTTACGAGCAAAATACTGCCATGGTGAGTAGGTGCTTCCAAAGTCTACAGATCTTTCCAAGACCCAAAGATCAGGGCGTGGAGAGTTTGCAAATTTGATTAAAACATAGGCCACTTGGAAAAGCTGAAAAAGCAAGAGAGATGCAATTTGTGTAGACTGAGAGTACAGCTCAGTGGTAGAGCACTTGCCTCAAATGCAAAAGGCCCTGGGTTCAATCCCCAACATCACCAAAAAGAAAAGATTAAAGTCACGTTGTCCGTAGCTCTGATATTTCTACAGGACAGTGATTCCCAAGGCTACAAGATGCAGATCCCATTTCTATCTGCCGGTGAACATCTCTACTCAGCTGCAGCCTTTTCAAGCTTGTTATTCTCAAAACCATATAGTCTTCCTTCCCCTCTCAGTATACATGGTCGCCATCATTGTCACATCTTAACCAAATGTCTTGAGTTCAGCCAGCCTGCACAGCCTCGTGGTCTATGTCAGAAGCCCGGTGGCAAGCACAAAGAATGGTGTGCCAATTCCTTGGAGGAGCAGGAACCAACAGTAAAGCTCGAGGTTCTCTAGGAGTCCTGTGGGTCCGGGTACTGGAGAGGTTCCAGTCACAGACTGAGACCACACAGCCATTGGGTGGGCCTGCACCCTCTTTCCCCATGACGGCTGCACTGGCCTCCTCTTTTCCTGTTTCCCTCTTACCAAGTTTCCTGTTGACTCTCATCCTTCTTTCACCTGTGACCAGAGTGAAACAAACACACGAAGAAAAGAAGTTGGGCTCTGGGTCTGCTCTCTTCACCTCCAACTCTTAAATGCCCACATAGAGCCCAAGAACGCCCAGCATCTCTGCAGTTTATTCCATACTCCCCTTCCTCAAAAAGCATTCAAGCTCTGTAATTATACAGTCAGGCCTCCACATTGGTGCTACGATATCCAAAATGTGAGTCAACCAAGCACCAAAAATGTTGGAGTGGAGGATATCACGTTGGCAGTGTGTACGTTATTCTTGATGGTAGTCTTTGGCAATGCAGTGTGTAACAAGTACTTGTATCATATTAGTCACCTAGAAATTATATAAGAGGATGTGCATAGGCCACACTTAAGTGCACCATTCTACACAGGGACTTAGGCGTCTGCTGGGGATGTTTTTCTGTATGCTGTGAATTGAATGTGTTGCTCTGATTGATTGATAAATAAAACATTAATTGGCTAGTAGCCAGGCAGGAAGTATAGTATAGACGGGACAAGCAGAGAGGAGAATTCTGGGAAGATGAAGGCTGAGTCAGAAGTCACCAGCCAGACACAGAAGAAGCAAGATGTAAAAGTACCCATAAGCCACAAGTCACATGGCAACTTATAGATCAATAGAAATGGATTAATTTAAGATACAAGAACTAGATAGCAAGAAGCCTGCCATGGCCATACAGTTTGTAAGTCTCTGTGTGTTTACTTGGGTCTGAGTGGCTGAGGACCCAAGCGTCTGTGGACCCAAGCGGGACTGGAGAAAACTCCAGCTACAGGTATCCCTAAGGGATGCAAAGGACAGAGGGGACACCACTAAGGGATGACAGCAGAGCACGGGTCTAAACAAATCTGCATTATCATGTTAATGAACCTTCCCTGCTCCCCAAACCCCTGGACCCAAGACACCACACCTAACAGGATCTACAGTGGCTGTCTGAGCAGGCTGCCCACTGCATTAGCTAACCCACCAGAGCCAGGGCCTCATCCACTGGGAGAAAGGAAGGACAAGAGGGCTGTGGGGCTCTATTTCCTGGGGAATACTACAAGAGAACTCTTGGTGTGTAACTCAATAGGCAAGGTCTTGGCTCAATCCCTGGGAACAAAATAATAGTAACAACAACAGTAGGGTTTAACCTTTTTCCACATTCAATGGTTTAAGTTGTATGGTAGATGTTTGTGTGTGTGTGTGTGTGTGTGTGTGTGTGTGTGTGTGTATTAAAGTCTGAGAACTATTATCTAATATTAATACTTCAAACTCTAAATTAGGAGCCCAAATCTATATTCTCTCTCTCTCTCTCTCTCTCTCTCTCTCTCTCTCTCTCTCTCTCTCTCTCTCTCTCTCTCTCTCATCTCCAAATTTCTTTACACTTTAAAAAATGATAGAAGAACGCAAAAATCTTTTCTGTTGATCCTTCTATTGACGTATTAACAATCACAGTTGAGAAAATTTTTTTGTTTGTTTGTTCTGTTTTCAAGACAGGGTTTCCCTGTGTAGCCCTGACTGTCCTGTAATAAGTCTTTTTCTGCCCACCAGCCAGCTTCCGAATAATGACATACAGACTTCTTATTAATTATGAAAGCTCAGCCTATAGCTTAGGCTTGTTTCTAACTAGCTCGTATAACTTAAATTAACCCATCTATATTAATCTGTGTTCTATCACATGGCATTACTGCTCTTTCATCTTGTACTTCCTATTTCCTCTCCATGTCTCCTGGCTTCTCCTGTGCACCTAGATTCCTACTCTTCTTCCTTTCTCTCCCTGGAAATCCTGCCTATACCTCCTGCCTGGCTATTGGCTGTTTAGCTTTTTATTACACCAATCACAGCAAATATAATCTTAATATAGTATACAAATATCCTACAACAGTCCTGGAACTTGCTTTGTAGACCAAGCTAGCCTCAAACTCACAGAGGTCTGCCTGCCTCTGCCTCTCAAGTGCTGGGATTAAAGATGTGCACCACTGCCACCTGACTTATAGTTGAGAAATTTAAAGCATATATATTATTATTCATTTAAAGTAAGAACTCCATTATGTAGGAAGCCCTGAGTAAGTAAAGTCCTGAATGAACTGTGCTGTTGACATGAGCAAAGCCATGTCAAGGACCAAAGCCTCCCCCTAACACCTACCCCCACTCACATCCCTCCTGGTGAGGCTCAGAGCAAAATGGCAAAGCCTTCATCTTCCATCCAAGTGTGAGTGTGGATAATGTGTGCAAAAAATGTCTACTGTAGCTTTCCTCACCGGGATGTTCAGGGCTTGAAGACTGCTCCCCTGCAGAGACTGCTCTTACTAGACTAGCTAACCCGGCTCCTTGGTCCAGCTGTGTGCCACAAGCCAGCCTCCTGGTTTGTCCTGTCTGTAATAGCCTACTTCCTTGTTGGGCTGGATGCAATAACCCCACCTCTCTATTCAACTCTACTTAATAAACACGCTGAGACTCCAGGCTGCTGAAGTTTCTTCATCTGAGACCTGGTCTGCTCAACGCCCAGCTTTTCTGTGTCTCTTCTTCACACACGCACACACGCACACACACACACACACACACACACACACACACACACACACACGCACGCACGCACGCACGCACGCACCCGTCAGGTCTGTCCTTAGAGCAGTGCTGAATGCAGCACCATTATATCCTAAGATAAATGCTATAGTATGGTTATGAAAAGCTGTGTTTTCTCAAACAAGAATATTGGCAGAGCTCTGTTTTTGCAAATCCCTTTAACTGTCAGAGTGAATGGAAGATGAATGGGTTTTCCTATCTGCTTCTACTTCTCTCTGTAGTGACATGTTTTGCTTGGGTGAAGTATTTGGAAAAGATCTCACCCCAGTTAGATCTTTAATGGTAAAAATGAGGTCCTCTGGCCTTGGGGACCCCACAGGCTCTCCTCTGGCCTTGGGGACCCCACAGGCTCTCACCTGACTCTGAGAAGCACCACTCCCTTACAGAGTCTGCCTTCACGTAAGAAGCCTCTTTGATTGGTCCTCTAGGGAAGGAAGACAGTCACAGCTGAGACAATACCCTAAGTCCCAGCCAGTTCTGTGCCCTTCAGGCCTGTGCTTTTCAGTTTTGGAAATAATACTTACCTGGGCTGTGAGTCATTCTGTTAGGTCTCAACCTGGGGCAAATGGCTAACCGAGGTGCCTATTTAACATCGTAAAGCAGGCCTGGCCACCAGGTTCTCCCAGCATCCCTCAGTCCTATCTGTTACAGGGCATGGCTGACATACCACACCACACCCTAAACCTCTCCAGTCCAGCTCTTCTTTCAGTTGCCCTGCCCTATACAATCCAGCAGTTCTGGCTCCCTAGGCCCTTTCCTCTCCTGGCTCTCCCCTCCCCATCTCCTCACATGGCTCGGGGTCATGTCCACGCTGGACTCTCCCAGGTAGCTCTGCCTCTAGGTAGGTTCTCCCTTTTTTCTACAATAAACCTTTTCCTCCACCATACCTAGGAGTAGTTATGTCTCTCTGTTTATTTGTTTGTTGGTTTATCTAATTCAATACACCCTACTCTCCACCAATGTGTGGGGAAACTTCCTCCTTGATACAGAAGCACTAGGAATTACAAGGGTGGTCTGAACACCATAAAGCAATACCTAAAGGTAGAAATAGAGGTTTCCAAAAGACACAGGCCATAGTTGCACAGTGAAGGGATTTATGGGAAATTGGAGAACTCCTGCTTGGAAAAACTATAAGAAATGTAGAGCCCTTCCAACTGCTTATACACCTGTGTCAGTCCTGTCAAAGTAAAGCCACATTTAGTAAGAGACTAAGATGGACAATAAATGAGGTGTTTTGAATACAAGAATCTAACTAAGCATGCTTTATCTCCCACCAAACTCTCATAGTCCTAGCTCCTACAAAATATTCAATAGATTATCATTAGTGGCCACTGCCTCCTGAGCTTAGCTTAGCTTGTTTCAAGGTGTTACGCTATTCTTCTGTAACACTGCAGTTACTGAACATCCCACCAAGAGCCATAGGGGTTATAGGAGCCATCGGGTTATAGGAAGCCATGGGTTCGAGCTCCAGTACCACATAAACCAGGAGGCGGAAGATCCAGATGTTCAAGGTCATCCTTGGCTACATTCCAAGTTTGAAGCCAGCCTGGGCTACATGAGACACTGCAAAGGAAGGGGGAAAGGGAGAAAGATGGAGAGAGGCGTGGGAGGAGAGACTTCAGTAAGCAGATGGGGCCTCGGCTTGTGTGAACCTACTCCCTGGGCTAATTCAGTGAACATGCTGCGTCTATCCACCGTGGTCGGTTAGCACCATGCAGACGGGACGGTCCACTTTATGTGCCCCTCCCGGGTTTTGTCTTGGGACCTGTCTCTGAGGTTCCTTGACACACATGTGCAAATGCTCTGGCGATGGGCGGGCTGCATTCACTTTTCATTCCGCTGGCACAGTTCGATGGATCCACCACCACTGTGGAAACCTGCTGTTCATGCTCACACAGGACTCAGCTCAGCAGCAAACCCCTCTGACATCCGTACTTTCAAAGGCTGTTGAGCAGTAGTGAGTGGTCTCTGGGTGCTCACAACCTGCTCAGCATGGTAAGCCAGCAGGCAGGGTCTGCTTCCTGCTGATTGGTCACTGGAAAGCATAACACAAGCTGCAACTGGCCGTTTCTGTTAAACGATTTCCTCTCTTCCTCCCACACTTGGTCTCCCACCACTGAAAACACTTGGAAGCATGCATGAGTGAGCCTTGAGATTCACTCACATAAACGAGAGGGCCCCGAGAAACTAGAAAGCAGCAGGCCGAGGAGCAGGGGAGCCGAAAGCAAAGGGCATTTGCAAGGAAATATTTGGGGGGCAAAGGTAAGATAAGGGGTGGGGGGAAATAGCTGAACGCTGTGGACTTGTAATCTCTCAAACACTTGTGACAAGCTAGAGCTGGCTTGGCTCTGTCTACTTAGGAGATACACGGCAGTCTTTTAAAAAGTGTTCTGATGAAGCAGATAAGACACTTAAAAGGCCTTTTGACTTCAAAAGACTTCAAGGCGAGTAGGTGCGATAAGACAGAAGTCTTCCTGGCTCCCTTGAAGTCCTTGAAATTACAGTTTGCTACAGCTGGCTGCTTATTCATTGCAGGGCTTTCCTCAACTGAATATTTGCTATGAATAGAATAATATATGGATATAAAAATGAATGCATTAACCAATTTTTTTAAAAGCTGTGTAACTGGTCCTGGGTTCAGGAGGCAGATACTAGCAGGCAAACAGGTTGAGTGAACCTCAAGAGGGCCGTACTTGAGCATTCTAATTTAATGAGTGAATATACTGATCAATAAAGAAGCATTTTAATAATGACTTTTTAACTAATGCTTTACTTTGAATAGTCTGCAAACCTACAGAAAATCTCAAAAAAAAAAAAGTTTAATGGCTGTCCATCTGCTGTTCACATTTGCTACACACACACACACACACACACACACACACACACACACACACACACGGAGATTTGATTCTTTGAAAGTGACAGACACCATGATGTTTGCTACCAAATAATTCAGCATGTATCGCCCCCAAATATGGACATTTTCATAAACTTAGAACTTTTAGGACTGTTCTAGGTTTTTTTTTTTTTGTGTGTGTGTGTGTGTGTGTGTGTGTGTGTGTCTTGCAGTGATAAAACATTCCAAGCAAATTGGGGAGGGAAGGAGTTATTTCGCTTTCACTTCCAGGTCACAGTCCATCCTTGAGGGAAGTCGAGGCAGGAGTCAAGCCAGAGCTTGAAGGTGAAACCCCATGGAGGAGCACTATTTGCTGGTTCACTCACTCACAGGCTCTCACTCACAGCCTTGCTAGCTTTCTTATATAGCCAAGGACCACCTTGCCTAGAGAATGGTGCTGTGTACATGGGCTGGGCCTCCAATAATCAACAATCTAGCCAATTCCCCCCAAACACATGAGGCCAATCTCACCTAGCTGCTTCTCAGATGACTTAGGTTGTGTCAGGGCGACAATAAGATAACTAGGACAATGAGAAAGGAATGTGTAATCAAAAAAAAAAAAAAAACTATTTAATACATTGTTCTTGTTCAAATTCCCTTTTAATTCCCCACACTAATGCCTATTGCGCTCTTTTTCTGTTCCAGGATCTTATCAGGTATTAGATACATTTAGATACAGGCATCTTCTGTATCTTTTGTCTAAAATGTCTAAACATACACACACACACACACACACACACACCAGTCACCATGGTTTTGTCTTTCTCAACAATGACATTTCAGATGTTTGGGATGTTCCGTAGTCTACCCTACAGGCTGGCTATCCTATAAGAATATTCCAGTCTTAATTTGCTCATCATCTGGCCCAGGTGAAGCATCTCACGCCGATCACTACACAGGTGATCCGCACATGGGTGTGACATCCCTTGTCCTCCATCCAGTCGTTTAAACAGCTTGAGGGTTTTTATTTTTCATTGAGAAGGGAAGATACAGGAGAAATGAGATGCTTCACTGTGGTGACCTGGTTTGAAAGACTTTTTATAAAGAATCCAGTCCTCAAAACATGTCAGAGCCAGTGATGAAAATATAACTCAGCCACCGGCCCCTTTAATCCTGGTCCAGAGTGCGCCTGTCAGCTCTGCAGAATGCCACCATCTCTGCCACTGCCGTCATTCTGTGCTGGAAAGCCCAGTCCCTTGCCTCTCATCAGAAAGATGTATTTGGCCAAGTTCTAAAGAAGCACTCCTGACTTCTTACTGGGTCCCAGAAGAAACTGCTCACTCAGAAAGGGTAAGGTAGATCATTCCAGAAACTATTAAGACAGGATTCAAAAAGTGCTATGTGACCTCTGACCCTAGCATCTCTTTCTGAGAGGACCCCATTGCACTGTTGACGAGGACAGGCCACCAGAGGCTTTCTGGGTGCTTTCTTAACACCTCTCCCAAGTCCTCCTCTTCCTCTGAGGGCAAGCCTATCCTTCATCCCACATGCCAACCTGCCCAGAATAGAAAAACCCACACCAAGGGTCCCTGAACTCAAAGCAATGAATCAGCAGGACGACAAGATTAGGGTAGAAACTAGAAGAGAAAAGTTAGAATTCTGTAAAATCTTGGTTGGAAAATGATTCAAAGGAACCAACTTTTAGTTTTAAATAAGTCTAGTGGACTATTCCACATTAGGGTGACCACAGATAAGGAGAACAGAGTTTGGATGTTTTCCATAAAGAAATAATGTTTGAGGAAATAGGTATGCATATCCCAAATTGAACATAACATAGTGTGTGTTCATATATATGTATTAATATATACATATATATAAATGTGTGTGTTTTTATGTGTCGGTTTGAATTTTTGAAAAAAAAATTACAAAAGCCTAAGAAATAAAGTCCTAAGCCAAAACTTAGTCTAAACATCGGGGCTTGGTACCATGTGCACACAGTGTCCACTCCAGAGGAGAGACTAGTGTCCTTCGGTTGTTCTGATTAAAGAAAAATCCTGTTCCAGCAAAAAAGAAAAACCCGGGGCTTAGACCGGGGATGCAGCTCTGTGGTGGAGTGCTTGCCACACATGGACAGCATGCCTGAGTTCACTTCCCACCACCACACTCAAACACGAAAGCTAAAGATGTGGGTCACTGGGCACAGGGCACATGCCTGCAAATCCTTCGCTCTGCAGGCAAAGGCAGAGGGCAATGAAGGATTGAGACCAGCCTAGTCTGTGGTGAGTCCAGACCAGCCGTGGAGACAGACCCCATCTCAGTGAAACAACCAGAAAGACCTGGGTCACCGACAACTTAGAAGAAAACAATAAACAAGAAGAAGATGGAAGCCCTGCACCTCAATCTTACACTGGGGAGCTGAGGAGACAGCCCAGACAGAAAAATGCCTGCTGCACAAGTCTGAGGACCTACATTCAGATCCCAGCCCCTCGTGGGAGCCCTGCCTGTTTGTGCCCATCAAAGACCTAGAACTGGGTGTGGGCGGGAGGGCAAAGACAGAAGGATCCCAGCGCTCTCTGCTCAGTCAGTCAGCTCAGGGTTCAGTGAGAGCTAATTTCATATCTTCAGTAACCATGTAAGAGCCAGGCATGGCCATGAACATCATTAACCACAGAACTGAAGGCAGGGAAGGAAAGGGAGGATCCTCAGAGCTCTCTGGCTGGCCAGACTAGCCTATCAGTGAGCTCAGGGATCATGGAGAGACCCTCCTCAAAAGACGAATTAGAGAACAAACAATAAGGAAAGACAGCCAACACTGCCCTCTCAACTCCATGAGTACATGCACACATGTGGACACATACACACACACACACACACACACACACGGACACGGACACGGACACGGACACGGACGGACACACACACGGACACACACACGGACACACACACGGACACACACACAAGCATACGCACATACATACAAAAAATATTTTATACTAATAAAATTTTTGGCAGCTTAGAACACGATTTCCAGTCCTTATGGATTTAGTTATCATTCCCTAGTGGGCTTAACGTGTAGAACTTGAGCCCGAATTGCTACTGAAGAACGTTTTATCCCCACTTAGCATCTGTAAATAGAACTGGCAGTGATTATGAATTGGTTGATGACAGGCACCATGGTGGACTTCTCCTGCCTCCACTAGGCAGGAGTTTCAGTTAAGTTTCAGTTTCTGATAAGGCAGAGGAGGGAGATATTGCAGATCAGGAATGATTCAGCACTTACAGTCCCAGCCAATAAGAAACATACTAATGTGGCTGCTACTCTCTTGGCCAATCATGTTTAGGATGACCTAATCCCCTCCTGGTTGTCTATAAAAGGAGCCTGCAAGCTTCTCTGGGAGTTGTCACCATGTTGTTGAGTGGCCGACCCGTGCATGCAGGAACTCTCCTCTTGACAGATAAATGCTCTTGTTTTTGCATACGAGTGGTGGTCCTTTGTGGGGTGATCTGTGAACCCTAATAGTTGAAACCCCATAAATTCCAGTTTAGTGGTTTGAAGAGAAATGTCCCCCATAGGCTCAGGTACTTAGACACTTGGTTTCCTGTTGGTGGCGCTGTTTGGGAGGACTGTAGACCCTTTATCAGACGCAGCCTTACTGAAGAAAGCACATCACTGGAGGTGGGCTTTGAGAGTTTATAGTCTCGCTGCACTTCCAGTGTGCTCTTGGCTTTCTGTGTGTAATTAGAGATGTGATCTCTCAGCTTCTTCCTTGACCTCCTGCATTGGACTCTCCCTCTGGAACCCTAACCCCAAATAGACTCTTCCTGAAGTTGCTTTTGGTCATGGTATTTTATCACAGCAAACGAATGTAACACCCAGGATCTCTGAGCCCCATCCTATACCAAGTCTTGTGTTTTATCCTATCCTCTAGCTACTCTCAACTCTCAGGGAGTGTTTGTGTCTGGAGTCTGGTGGCCCGTAGAAAACCCCATTTCTTCATGCATGCCTTCTGTTTTGCCAATTTACAAGCAAATTGCTACAACATTTGACTCACTGAACTGAGCAGCCAGAGAACATACCTGACAAACCATGACAAAGGGAAATTGCATAGTCATGTTTACCTAAGGCAAAGAGAACTGAACTTTAATTACTGCCAGTAAATTCTCCAAATCCTCCTCTAATTGGTTGGCTAATTTTATTCTTTATTGGATAGTGACACATTTAATTAGTAATGGAGTACAAAATGATGCCATAATAAGTGTATGCACTGTGAAACCAGTAGGACTTGGCACAGTAGTAACAACGGTACTGAGGAAGTGTTTGTGTGGTACTGGGGTTAAAGACATGACCTCACACTAGTACTCTGCCATGGAGCCACCCCCTCCCCCACCCCACCTACAGTGTGAGACTACTGAGTTAAGCTTGTTCACATCACCTAAAATACCAACCACTTATTCTTCCTGTCCAACTGAGACAATATATTCCTTGATGGACATCTCCCTGCTCCCCCATTCTCCAGCTCTGGCTACTGCCTTTCTGGTCTTATAAGGATTAAAGAGTCAATTACTCAAGTGATGTCACAGTAAATAGGTGTGCCTACATCAGAGCACCTCAACACAGGAAGGAGATGAAGGTCTGGAGACAGCTGTGTATTTTTGACATCTGTGTATTTCTAGAAGCCATAATGATGGCCAAAGGTACTGGCTCAGCATTTTCAGTTTTACCAGCGTGTTTATTTTGAGAATCGGCTGTCACATGAAGTTTGACTTCAAACCAGCCCAGCCTCAGATCAAAGATTCTTAGAACATCCTCTGACCTTTACTATCTCTACTTCCTGAATACTAAAGCCTCTAGAGTGTGGATACTCATTTAGTTGATTTATTTGGGGGGGTCAGGTTTTCGTGCAGTCTAGGCTGGCCTTGAATTCCTAATCCTCTTGCCTCTACCTCCCAAGTGCTAGGACTACAGATGTATGCCGCAAGATGTCCTATTGCTTGTCACAATGACAAGCCCATACAACAGCATCCACCTGATCTCTGAGAAAGATTGCAGCCAAGTTCTGGGGTTTGGAGTCTGTCCTCTGGGTATTGTGGGTGCCACACGGGGTCCTTCAGCACCTGCCCAGAGTCTGGCTAGAGACAGGCTATCTGTCCTTCCTCTGTTTGACTTCTGGGAACCTAAATGTCCTTCCTGTCACCTGAACGTTTCTGTGAACGGAATGCGACTCTTACTTGAAATGCTTCAGGTGCCAATTTTCCCAGCTCCCTACAGGGAAGGCAGATGGGCCCATGCCTTGGGCTCAGTGCACTGATGTCTCCTTCCAAGACTTTGCATCTAGAGCAAGAAACACAAAAAGGCAGACACTAAAAGGTTCTTTCCAGAAGCAGGGCAGATAGCACTGTCTGGCTTCTGGGGACAATGGCTGATCCCAGCAGGGGCCTACTGAGCCCAGGATCTAGACCCAGGGCTAACCAAGGGATCAGGACAAGTGGCAGCAAGCAGCATCTAGCCTCAGCAGTGACCTTGAAGATGGACTCCAGGCTTTCCACTGCCTTTCTGGTTCTGACTGTGCAGCTTCCTGGGTCCTGACCCTGATTGTCTTTGTTCCCCAACTCCCACTGCTGTGGAAGAAGCACTCTTGAAGGCTGCTTTTTCTCTGTTGCCAGTAATACATGTGCATACACACACACACACACACACACACACACACACACACACACACACCTTCTCTTATACAAATCTGACTACGGTAGCATCTGCACACACACCCTGCTTACCTCTGAACCAGGGGAGGGAAAAACTGTCTGTCAAAAGCTCATCCCACATTCCAAATCTCACTCTCCTGGCCTTCTATGGAGTCATGCCATTGGCTTTTAAATGTGTCTGTCATTTCACAAAAGAGAAAAACTGTCTTGTTCCAGTCACACTCCTTCTTTCCCACCTTCCACACCTCTCCTATCCCATGTAGCTCCAAACTGCCATGAGCTAGCTCATCCCCTTCTCTCCTCCAACTGCCCAAGATCCTTTCCCCATCTACATTCACTTCCATCGTATGGTACTGACAACCACGTCTCCCTCCAGCCAACTTCACAGCCATACACTCAGGTGTCGACTGGATATCCCACTTAGGGGAGCCTCACTTCCCCTCAACTCCAAGTGACCCCCACTGAAGCCTAACTGCAGCCCCCAAGATGCCTGCTAACACTCCTGCTCAACCTTCAGGTCCCGGCTCTGCCATTGCTCCCTGATTAGATGTCTGCATCTGCTTCAAAAGTGCTGTGCAAAAACAAGCAACCTCACAAAAGCAATTAAGGAAGTGTCTGCCCTGAGGACGCAGGGTGTAGTCTGGGTTATCCCGGGCAGGAACATTTGGCACCCGGAGCCTTCAGTCAGGACACAGCCTGCGTTTTACTTGGACGAAGGCATTGCTGGTAGGCGGCCAGAACTTAAGGAGTGTGCTTATTTGGCATAAAACAAGTCCCTGCCACTGTAGGAAGGGCATCCCAGGGGACTATCGAACAGTGAACTTGCCTGTGTCCCAGATGTTCCCACCTGGCTGTCCTGGATTTTGTGAAGACCCCCAGCAGGCATTCTTCACGGCAGGACCATGTGTGGGAAATGTGCAGGAAAGCTCGGGGGTAGCAAAACGGGGGGCAGGTAGATGGCTGGCCATGAGCCCCACACCCTCCATACCTGATGGGTACCAGAAGTGGGTCTGTGCCCAGCTGAGCCTTGGTCAGAAGTTGAGGTCAGTTGCCGGGAATCCATCTGGGAGATGTTATATTTAGACATGAGGATGTACCAGAGAGGGGACATAAAGTAGAAAGGAGCCAAGGAGGTGGGCAGGGCGGCCAGACAGACCCACCACATAGGATGTGGGATAAATGGGGAACTAGAACCAGTAGCCCGAGGAGAATTGGCTCCAGGCATCCTGGTAGGTGTGCGAGCAGTTTTAATCTCCCCCACACTGGCTGAGAAGGGGACTCAGTGCGGAGAAACATCATCTGTGCCAGCAAAGAGCATAGAGAAAACCCAGTCCAGCCTCACCACCCACAGGATGAGGTCTGCATCTGAGGAAGGGTAAGCATTAGTAAGCAGCTAAGGATTCTACAAGAGAGAGACAGGCTATTGTGGGTTGAACCCCAAATTCCGTCACTCCAGCCTCCACACCAGGGCTGGCTCTGCTCACTCTCCAAGAGCGAAACCTAGAGCCTGCCAATCCTCTCAATTATCTGTCTTTGTCCCCAAAGTAGCTGTGTTCCCTACACCCCAAATACTACACAGGTACGAAGGGATTTTCTCCTAAAGCTCAGGGTTGGTTCATCTGGCAACCACGTATAAAAGCTTCCATAGCTGCAGCAGAAGATCCTGTGCTTTTGAAGCTGAGGGGATAATTCTTAGTAGATATTTTCTTAGAAAAATACAATACTAATTCTAAATATTTTGTATGGCTTTCAGCATAAAACATTTATACCTGAATGTTTTACACCATGGTAATATTATATCCAATAATAGAACACGGAAATTCAATCTCACTAATGACCATACAAATGCCACCTCTGGAACCATCAGAACAAGAAAGCAGAGTCATGGATGAACATGGATGGGGTTTCAATAATGTGAGGCGTATGCTCACACGACATCAAACTAGACGCAATAGCCCATTTACATACATGAAAAGCAGTATGTTAGACAACATTCCATGTTCTATGGTCAGTGTATCGTGTCATAAGAACTGAGACTGTTGGATCTGGAACCAGACCCTGTGACCTCTGAAGAGGTCAAGTTGTGGGGCCACTTTATCCCTCTGCGCTTCAGTGCTCGTCTGTAAGGGAATAGTCCTTACTGTTGGCGCGAAATTTCAAAAGGGTCTGCTGAGAATGCATCCCTCGTCCCTATCCAGTATGAATCGAAACACCGGAGCTGGGCAGATGGGGAAGCGTTCCTTTTGTTTCTGATGAGGCTGATGGTAGAGTATGGAGCTGTGGCTGCTAATGGTAGTGTGATCAGATAGTGTATGTAGTGGGTAGCCATTCTAGGACAGCCTGTGGCCGGGCCCAGCGTGGCTGTGACCAGGTGTGCTCACTGCACACAGGTGTGGATGCTAAGGGTAAATCCTCATCTGTTTAGACCCAAACCTTCTCCTGGCTATCAGCACACACAGGTATCTTGCTGCTACTGGAATAATTTTAGAGCAAAAGAAAATTCCTTAGGAACAGCACAAAAGCTAGCAAGGTCTCAGCATCAAAAGATATTTTTGATCTAAGGGGAAAAAAATGAAATCAACTTAGAAACAGAGAGCTGGGCTGGAGGGGTTGCCCAGTGGGTAAGGGCGCCAGCCACCAAGCCTGACAACCTTAGTTTGCTCCCTGGAACCTATGTAGTATAGAAAGAGAATTGACTCACACGCGGTCTCCTCTGACCTCCACACATGCTCTGTGGCACATGTGTACCACACGGACACACACACACACACACACACATAAACGCACACTAACCAGTGGTTCTAACCTTCCTAACACAGCGACCCTTTAATACAGCTCCTCATGCTGTGGTGACCCACACCATAAGATTATCTTCCTTGCTACCTCCTAACTGTAATTTTGCTGCTGTTATGAGCCGGAATGTAAACATCAGACACAGCTAGGGGGTTGAGACCCACGGGTTGAGGTCCCCCGCTAAACAAACAAGAAAACTACATTTTACAGAAGGAAAAGAGAAAGCTAAATAACACCACCTCTTTATCCCCGGCAGGCTGTAGAGGGAAACCTATAACCTGGCACATTCCTCAAGCAGACTTTGATGCTGGTCATTCCACTCAACGCTGGCTTCTCTGCGACAATCCACTTGAACAGAAGCCCAAAAACCAGCTCTAGCCGGCCCGCAGAGCTCAAGTGTTTGCCACGGAACTGCACCGTGCTTCTTGAGGTGACTCATAAATGCTTCATGCTGCACAAGAAGTGTTTATATACGAAGATATGACTGCGTGGAAACAGTAAATATGCTCTACAGTTTCATCAATCCGGCCATTCTGTTAAAAGGCACAGTGGAGAGGGAGGGTTTAAGGCGTGTGTAAGGGTGGGAAGAAAACAGTGTGAGATGTCAAAGTCAAGGAGGAGGAGGAGGAAGGCAAGGGAAAATGGTGGGTAGGGATGGAACACACACGTACACGCACACACATATACACACACACACACACACTCACATGCACATGCATACACACACACACACATGCACACACACACACCTGAGTGAATTCTTCACCCCTGCCATGCCACCTCGATAATTTCCTTTCATTCTTCCAGAGATGTGCCCTGGGGATCTGGGGACCTTCCATCTGCAGACAAGTGTCCTCTGCAAGTTAGGGGCCGACTGTCACAATGTGTCCCACCAGTGCTGACTGCCACACAGTGTCACAACAGGAGACAGAGAACCTTCTAGAAACAAGTAACTGAAGCATGCTTGATAAAAACAACTTTTTAGAAGGCAGTAGGCTGGGAGAATGGAGGCCTTTCCATGATGGAAAAGAATCTGGGGCCTCAGAAGACCTAAGGACTGTCCCTACCCTGGGTCGGAAGGTACTGATGTTGTTACTAGGGCAAAGCTGGGGTCAGGGAGACACCCACAACCAGCAGAGGGAGCGAGTTTCCCAGATGGCCCAATATGCCTTGTCCTCATTACCTTGTGTGGACCCAGGAGGGGCCAGATTCCCAGAGGCTCATGTGGAGGAGCCTGTTGTCACTGTATGGAAGGAAGCCGTGTCCAGAACTGAGTGACTTGCTAACTTAGAGAGTAATGAGTTTAAACCTGGTCTTATGCTGTCAACATAGTGACCGACTAATAGGAGTAAACTGGGCAGCCCAGGCAAGATGCCAGGCCAACCTATTCCAAATGTGCTTGGCTCTCTGTGTCCATGGTTCCACTTCTGCAGATTGAATCAGCCGTTATTAAGTCTATCAGATCTGGGGGGAATACCGCCTCTTCACTGAGCATGTGCAGATAATGCAACATGAACACTGTACTGGGTATCACAGAGACGGTTCCAGGAAGACCATGCACAGGTTATATGCAAACAGCTCTCCATTTTCGGAAGGGACTTGAGCATCCATAGATTTAGGTTTCCATGCTGAACCACTAGACACCTTTAAGCCCAGTTCTGCCCAGGCCCTGAGCTGAGAGACAGTCAGGCCTGGCAATGTGGGCTCATGTCTTCCTCTATGACACAGGAGTTCACAAAACATCAGTCTTCCTTACATCCCTGACCACGGCTCCCTCTAGAGCAAGGAGGCTGGGCTCTGTCCTAGGTGTCCCTTACTTCACCTCAGCCGGGCAGTGAGCTCGGCTTCTCTGCGCCTCTGCTCACTGTCCCAGCTTCTCTCTCTCTCTCTCTCTCTCTCTCTCTCTCTCTCTCTCTCTCTCTCTCTCTCACCTACTTCACAGACTTTGCTAAAGCCTCAGTCTAGATTTCAACCGCCCAGGGCCCCCTGGGTCTGGCCATTTAGATGGACCCCGAAAGGGAGTCTCCCAGCTCTGGCTCCCCTTGCTTTCTCCATCCACCTCTCTGGGAGCTCCTGAGAAAAGCGTGGTAGCAGCAGGTGATGAGTGGTGAGAACCTGCTCAGCAAGGAGGATTGTGGGAGGCCAGGGAGAGAAGTGAACGCTCCAGCTGGCTGCTTTGTGACGCTGCAGGTCGGTGAGGAAGCTGTACCATCTCACTCGGGGTGTGTGTCACACGGGACGCTCCGTCTGGAATTCCTAAAGTCTGGAACATTTGGACTAGGGGTAGCTTGGGGGCTCACTCCTCAGAAAGAGAGAGGTGGAGCAGAAAACATCCTGGTGGTAAGGACTATGGCTGCTCATACTAAGGAAGAAGCCTAAGCAGGGCCAAGCATTCATAACTAATAAGTCTCTGTGTCACGGTTTGGGATCTGGTTTGTGGCCCAAAAGAAAAGGCCTGGTACACACAAGCCTATGATCTAAGTGAGAGTTATGGAAAAAAGTCAAAATCATAGATAATAACTCCAGCCAGAGAAGTACCTAGCATTTCAGTGATGTTTTTCCCCTTAACTTTGTTCTTGGTTTATATATAAATCATTCTTACTACAATATAACATCTTATCATACTAAATACATATCATGTGTATGTATATGTATACATATATTTTGTGCATATATATAACAAACAGTGTATACACACACACACACATTTTTTCTTTATAATAACACATGGATTTATTCAGAGCTTGGCTACAACCCTATGGCATCATTAGAATGTCTGTGTGTGAATGATTTTTTATTACACATCGAGATTCTTCTCCATTTTCTACAATTATAAACAAAGCTTGGCTAAATATCCTGGATTAAACACTTTAGTGTTTATCTCATTAATTTCTGCATGTGAAATTTCTGAAAACAGTCCTTCCGTACTAAGCATGGTAAGTTTCTTAAAGTATAGATCTTTGGGAAGATGTTCTGTCAGCCCTGAGTCCCCAGAATGTGGGGTGAATGTGTTTATAGACACTTCGCTCACTTGGAAGAGACAAGCTTCTAAGCTGGTGGTTCTCAACTTGTGGGTCATGATCCCTTTGGGATTTGAATGACCTTTTCACAAGGGTCACCTAAAACCATTGGAAAACACATTACAATTCATAACAGCATCAAAATTAGTTATGAAGTAGCAACAAAAAATAATTTTATGGTTGGGAGCTCTCCACAACATGAGGAACTGTATTAAAGGGCCACAGCATTAGGAAGGCTGAGAACCACTGCTCTAAGCTGAAGCCTGGTGGAAAGCCAGGGTAGGAAGGATGAACATCAGTCATCTTTCCCTCAAGGAATATTGTTAGTGCTTTATAATGCTCCAATGAGCACAAGAGTCTAACCATAGACAGTGAGTCCTCCCTACTGACTAGGATCATCACTAGCCCCTAGACGCCTGGTCCCAGCTAGCCCCAGCCTATGCCTTCGCCTCCTTCCAGGCCTGACTACTCTCACAACCAAAGGCGAGATGCTTCCCAAGAACATGCTAAGTTTCCCTCTCTAACACCAGCACTGGGGAGGCTGAGGCAAAGAGGATTAGAGTTCAAGGCCAGCCTGAGCTACACTGTGGGTTCGAGGCCAGCCTAGATATGACCGTGTCTCTAAAGGAGGAGAGACAAGCCAGAAAACTGACTCAGTGGGGAACAGCACTTGGCTCCAGTCCTAACCACTGAGTCTGATCCCCAGGATCCATGTGGCAGAAAGAATGAACGGCTGAGGATGTCTTTCTGTACGCTGCAAATATGTGTTGCTCCCATTGGCTAATAAATAAGCTGCTTTGGCCTGTGGCAAGGCAACTTGGAGGTAGGTGGGAAATCCAAGGAGAGAGACAGGGAGGAGAAAGGAGGAGTAGAAGAGACGCCAGTCTGCCGCCCAAGGAGCAACAAGATGCCAGCAGACCAGTAATGCCACAGCCATGTGGCAACATAAAGATCAATAGGAATGGGTTCATTTAAGATGAAAGAACTAGCTAGCAAGAGGCCTGAGCCATAGGCCATACAGTTTGTGATTAATATAAGCCTCTGTGTGTTTACTTGGGACCGAGCAACTGGACCAGGCGGGACACGGGAAAACTTCCATCTACAAAAGAGCACATATGCCCACACAAATACACACAAAAAAGTAAAAATATAATTAAAGTATTTTTAAAGAAGAGAGGTGGTAAGAGGAGGGAAGGAGAGAAAGGGAGGAGGGGAGGGGAGGGGACGGGGGGAGGGGAGGGGAGGGGAGGAAAGAAGGCAGTAACTTCTTCATAGGTGAGGGGCAAGGCCACCCTGCAGAAAAAGGATGGAATGTAGGCAAAAGGTCATATGAGTCATGAAAAAGGATATAGAACTATTATTTTGCCAGTTTCAGCTCCATCATAGTTTTTTTGTTTTTGTTTTGTTTTGTTTTTTGTCGTGGCAGAAAAGTGAATAAAAACGTAATTACTAGTGAAAGTGTAAACCTGTTAACCGACATTTCGCAGCTCCAGGTTGGCCATTGTAACTTCGTGGAAATTCACTGAGATTTGGAACTGGGCAAATGTTTAAGTAGCTTCCTGAAACCTGCTCTGTGATGTTTTTATTGTGAGTTGATTAGAGTGATTTCATTTGCAAATAAAAATATTCTACATTTCCTTCCTTCCTTGCCAGTTCCCCAGCTGCTCGTATATATCTCCTCAATTGTATAGAAATAGGATTAACCTTCTTTTAATGCACAAAGACATAGTTTCTGTTTAGCTTTCTCTTCTCAGCATGACCCATGATCCTAAGTATTTACTGCCCTGTAAGAGCCTGCAAGACCTGGGCTGACTCAGCAGCCAGGAGCTTCCCTCCCGACGCCACACCCGGGTCTGCAGGCTTCCCGTGTGCTCCACACCCTGGCTCTCACTTCCCCTGGACAGAAAAACCCTCTGACTTTACAATGGCCTTGTCCTGCAAGGTGACCAAAGGCAGAGTCCTAGCTGTGGGTGAGCCAGGGCTTTCTGGTAAGTCACCAAGTGTGTCACAGTGGCCCCCACGGATCACTTTATCACATTAACTTCCCTATGTAGAGACTGAGAGAAAATTCCAGAAGGAAGCGCCTCATCCCCCAGTGTTGCTCCTTCCCAGTTCAGCTTTTATCCCTGCACATGTTTCTGAGGCATATGCTGTCTGCTCACAGCCCCTGACTGTTTGGACAGAAAATGCATTTAGTGTATTTTCTGTTTTATCTGTTGTATTTGTGGTGCAAGTTAGAAGGAAAATAAAATAAAAATGTTCTAGAGACCTTTCCAATTGAATAATCTGCAATTGCAGAAAAACATGTCATCAAATGGGAAATCAGAGGTGTTGGAGTCTACAGCGGCATGATCCAACGTTTGCTGGGAAATGGCACGCTCAGCCCAGGACTTCTCAGTCCTGTGGATTTAAAAGACCGTTGCTTGCACAGCCCCTGGCCTTGAGCTCGGGGTTCACATGGCCTTTGTAACACAGCACTGAGTGGAGGGCAGCGGCACTGGGTTATCTTGGGAAGAAGGCAGCCAGAGCAGGCAGGAAGGGAAGGGATTCTGAGGACTGTGAACTGTACCAGAAAATGGCTCAGAGGCAAGAGACAGCACAGGATGCTCGAGGAGCAAGGTTAAGCCTCTGCTGGCGTGGAACACAGTCTGCGGGAGAGGGCGCCACCAAGAAGTTGGCAGACAGACATTGTGGCTAACATCTACGATGTAAGCCCTTAGGAGGCTGAGGCAGGAGGACCGCATGTTTGTGATCAACCTGAGCTACACCATCTCTGAAAACGTAAAACTGCAGGGGGAGGGGGTGGAGAAGAGGAGTTGGTAAGCGGCTAGGCTTTGAAGGGCTCAGAAGTCTTGTCAGGAAAATGGCCGTTATTCTGTAACTAGAGGGAAGAAAGTGACTAGAAGATGCTAACCAATGTGTGCCTGACCAGCCTGCTCTGGTCTTTACTTCTCCTTGGAAGCCATGAGAATATGGTAGGTGGACCCTTAAAAGATGGCCGACTTCTCATCTCACCCGTAGGGATTCTGACCTTCAGCCAACTGCAAAACAGGGTGAGGTGAGAGCGGAAGCTGGAAATAAGTGAAGACTGATGAAACCCACTGTGAAAGGAGTTGTCAAGAGCCGAGTCAGGATCGCATAGCGAGAGAGGAGAGAAGCCAGAATCCAGAGAGCTTCAGAAGCAAGACATGGGCGAGGACACGGCTCTCCTGTGGAGTGCTTTCTCACCGCACACAAAGCTCTGGGCTCAATTCCCACGCCGTACCTGTAACCCCAGTATTTGGGAGGTGGAGGCAGCCAGATCAGATGTAGGGGACCAGCCCCCACACTTACTTACCCCAAAACTCTTGAGGAATGAGGGATAAGAGAGAGTTAAGAAGCAGAGAGAAAACACAGGATAGACTTGGGCGGGCTTAGATCCTTCTCCAAACGGGTCCAGAACTTTATTCCAAAGGTCTATTTATAATAATGCCAAGGGAGGGAGAAAAAGACCTCCCTCTTGCTAGTTAGACCCTCACAAATACCGGGCCTGTGGTCATATCAACCTCCCATGCAGTCCTGCTGGGTACAGCCACTAGGAAACCTAGTGGACTCCAACAATCAGAGAAGTTGAAACTCATTCTCAGCTACATAAAAAGCCCAAGATCAGCCAGGGAGGAAGGCACCGAGATGTACTAAATGTCAGGGAGTAGGTGGTGGAGCATTTGCCTGGCATGTATGAGGTCCTACATTCCATTCCCAGACCCACAAATGTAAGAAGAGTAAAGTAGGGTAAGGAGAGGGAACTAGAGAGACGTGGAAGGCACGGACCCGTGTGTGGGTAAACTGCCCTCAGATGAAGAGAGATGTGGAAGGCATGGACCCGTGTGTGGGTAAACCCGCCCTCAGATGAAGCATCTACCCATTCCTGTGCTAGAAACACCCCTGTGGTGATTTCATAGCATATTTATTAATAGCAAGTTGCTCCAAACATAATCTATGTTTTCTAATTGTGTTACTGCTACCGAATAGTTAGAGTCTGTTGCCTATGACCTGGTGTCATAGTGGAACCCATCCTCTAACTGCGGAGCTAAAACTGGCCTGCTCCATGCAGAGATTCCGACTCACAGCAACCTGCTTCTTCTCATTGTTTCTGTTCCCTGACAAAAGACAACTGATCCAGGTTCACCTTCTGTTCACTCTACACAAACTGCAAAACCTTTACTGAGCATCTGCTGCAGGTTAAACATTGTACAAGGCATTAGATGAGAAAGGAACCTCACAGGCGGATACAAGATGACACTCCCCGGCTTCCTGAAGCTACAGCCGGGGACAGTTGCTAAGGAACCCTTTTGGTTTTGATGAGGTGGAAACCAGGTATTGTCCACCTTCGGGATGGTGCTGCATCTGTGCAGGGGTCCAGTCCTTCTGAGGGCAGGGACAGGGTTTATTTCATTCTGTTTTGTTTTCACATAGTAGCAACAGCCTACATAACAGGTACAGAAAAGCCTTACAAGTCTTCTTGAGGTGAATTCCCGGACAACAGGTACAGCTTGCTCCCTCTGGTTCCTAGACACTCTCTCCATCCTGATGGACAGCCAATTCTTCACAACATCCAAGATCCCCTTATTTCAGGGAGCACAGAGGAACGCCCACATGTTCTCTCAATGTATCCTTAGACCCCAGCCTGAGGGAGCAGGCAAGTGGGTGACGGGTTCATAGTAAGACTCACTTGCAGGAAGTCCATGTGTATAACACCAAGACACCCTGCCCACCAGGGCACCTGGAAGACACAAATGTCCCTGGGCCTCCAAGACTCTGCTTGCAACAGCCAAACACCGCATTTCACTTTAAACGCAAAAGCAAACTGATCATAGCTGGTTAGATGACCTAATGTTTCCCATAAGACACAGCGTTCTCGCTGGATTTATAGCCTGAAACTCATAAATAACACACAATGTGATGAACTTGCAAAACCCCAGGAAACACCACGACTTCAGCAGATCACGGGCAAAGATACAAACCTGAAGATTGACCTGAAGATGCTAACTTAGGTAAAACACAGTGAAAAGTCACCAACCAGCAGGGGCAGTGGGAGGGAGACTTGAGTTGGACATAATATGTTCTATACGTATATGAAGTTGTCAAAAGAATTTAAAATATTGTTTTAAAGAAAACATGCACACGTGGTGGGGAGAGGATGGGTCACCGGCTAGTGCCGAAGGCGGCAGAGTGATCTACTCGCCTCTGACAACATAAGCCGTCAAACTGACTCCAGCTCTTCACAGACAAACTTCACCTTTCAGCAAGTTGAGAAAAGTTGATTTGGTCGAGACAAGTCAGTGATCCGTTTTATTTCCCAATCATGCATCAAAATTCACACTTCCCTAATTCTAAGACATTAATATGACTTTTAAATGGTGAAATCTGGCCTCTTGACGACATTTTTATGGTTAAGAAAATAGATCATATCAATGAGGCATAAAATATGAATTGCACATGACAGCACACGCTTCTTGACATACCGCACTGTGCCAACATAAAAGAGAGAAAATGTGTTCAGTCTGGGGTAATTCATATTACTTTTCCAGATCTTAAACGAAGAGTATTTTTTGTTTTCTAAAGGCACAAAAGTTATGAGTCTGTTCTTTTTAATAATATGTTCATTGAAATTCACTTCATTTTGTGTGGAGACCCACGGAGGCTTCCTAGTGAGAACTTACTCAGGGTCAGAGAATCTGGGCTTACTTTACCCAGCAGGACTGCATAATGGGAGAATTTGACCATGGGTGTGGTTACCAGGTCTTTGAAGGGTCTACAGTTGGCTGTACAGTGTGCTTTGATCTTGCAGGCAGGGATGTCTTTTGCTGTTCCCCTTGGCATTGATATAAAAAGCCCTTTTGAATAAATTCCTAGTGCAGCTGGGTATTGACCCAGGCCCTCCCGAAGCTATCCTGTGTCTCTGTCTTTCTCCTTGTCATCTAGGTCTGTCTTTCTACCTAATATTTCTTCATTCTCTCTCCTCCACCCAAGAACCCTTCAATAGGTCAGAGCAGGTCAGAGCTGGAATCCGGCAGACTCCCACAATTTTGTTAAATAAAAAAATAAATATTATCACTGCCCCAAAGAGGTCTGGAAATGAAGCCATTAACTCACTAAACCTCAACAGTCCTGTGGTTGCCTGGGTTTATAAACGAGGGAACTGAAGCACAGACCAGCTAGCTCATGTGTTGTAAAGGGCCACACAGCAAGTCAGCAGGATGCGAGGCACAGGCTGGGACAGGCTGACTGTAGACCACTGAGCCACCCACTGTACAAAGCCGCTCCTGGCCAGCCAAGAGGTGGGTGGACAGAGAGCCTTCATGAATATGCATGTTATGACTGATGTCTGTCAGACACCAGCAGATTACTAACTTGTTCCTATGTTGGTGTTTTCTGAATTTAAGTGTCTTAATTAGGGGTTCTTTAGCACATCAAAGGGGTGCTTTCAAAAGCAAGTCTTTTTCAAATGGCCTTTAAAAAGGCTATAAGTATAACTGGCATGGTTATGTTTGGTGAGAATCATTTTGATGGGTTAAAATTCCACGTTGCAGAAAGCCTCAGGTAAAAAGTGACGTAATAAAGGTTAGGCGTGCCCAGCCTGGGTCAGGCCCTGAGTACAATTCCCAGTGCCTGGGGGGAAAAAGTGACATGATTTGTACTGGTATATGCCTGTAGTCCTAGCATTTGGGAGGCTAAGGCAAGAAGATACTGAGTCCTAGGCTGAACGGATTACATAGCTAGACCTTTTCTCATTAAAAAAAAAAAAAAAAAGTGACAATAGGTAAATCTTGGTCATTACTGATAAAACCTGAATAAGCTTCAGGTTAGCTCTTTGGGAAAGAAAACTAATTCACACTGTTACTGAATCAGCGTACTACAGCCTTTGACCCATGATGAATCTCTGTGAATTAAATCACATGCAAATGGATGGGGAGATACTGTCAGGAGCGGCCTGCTCATCACAACAGAGAGTAAGGAGGCTGAGGGCCTTCTGTCATAAAACTAGGCCCACCCTGAATGAAAATGACATTCTAAGAAACCTCAGTATCTTTCGATTTTCAGGGAACAGCGAACATCTTTATCCATTTCTTTTTAGCAGAATTTTGTAGGTGAGCTGTGCTCTGCACACAACAGCGACAAGAACAGCCTGTTCGTCAGAGCAGCACTGGTGTTGTGTGGTATACGTGAGTGTTGACAACATCTGCCGGAGCCGCACCGGCAGCTGTGGTTCTTCCTCTCACGCACGGTGCTCACATGCAGGAGCGGCTGCTAAACGATGCTTTCCTCCACAAACCACATTTCTACTTTAGACCTATTAGCAGCCATTCTCCAGCTTTCTCCAGAAGCCCCAGCCCAAGCAGGCACCAAGCTAAGGTTTCTCTCTCTAGATCTGCCTCTCCACATTTCACACAAGCTGGAGCACATGGCCTCTTAACTGGCTTCCTTTACACACCATGATGTTTTCAAGATTTGCTCATGAAGCTTTCATGGAGATTTTACAGCTCTTACTGTTGGGTAACAACCCATTGTGTGCATATGATGTGTCTGGTTTACTCATTCATCAGTTGGCAGACCTTCGAGTGTCTTCCACTTTTAGCTGTTACAAACAGTGCTCCAATAAATGATCATAAGTACTCTGAAACAAAAACCCTCCATGAATAAATAAAACATACAACAAAGAACAAGTAGAAAAGGGAGCTGAAAAGCACAGGAGGCAAAGTTCAAATTTTCTCTGTAGGCCTGAGAATGTAATTGGGGCAAAATACAAAATAATCTGTGGATTTGAAGTCAGGACAAACCGTCTCAGCTGGGGAAAAAAGGAAAAGAATCAACTGGAAAATAAAGAAGAGCACAGCACCAGAGAACTGGAGAACAGTGACGGAAGAGCTGGCATTTGGGGCTGGGGAGGCAGCTGGGCGGTTAGGAGGGCTTGCTGCTCTTGTAGAGGACTCACGTTCAGTTCCCAGCACCCATGTCCAGTGGCTCACAGCAGCCTGTGACTCCAGCTCCTGAGGGCGAGGGTCTGACCTCTGCAGACACTTGCACACATGTGGTAAACACTAGCACCAACACACATGCACACATACACACAGAAAAAATTTAAAGCTAACATTTGTTGTCAGAATCCCAAAAGGAAACGTACTGAGAATTATTCAATGAAATAATTGAAATGTTCAAAGCAGATGGAAAGCTTAAGTCAACAGACTTGAGAAGCTGCTGGGAGAAGCCAGCACAGACGAGACCAAAGGAATCTACATTCAACTTCTACTTCTCCCCCAGAGAGCCCTCCAGAGCCACAGCACCAGACGTGCGGTCTTCCCACAGATGTTTCTGTCGACAGTGGTGCTCAAGCGTCTAGGGAGTCATCCCTAAGTCCTCCCTTTCCCTAACTCCACTACAATCCACTACGACATCACGGCAGCTTTATCATCCAATCACCGGCTCCCACGGCTGCTACCAGCACCTCCCTCATGGGCTGTGGTTGGTTATCTTCCTCCCACTCAGCTCCTTATCCGCCCCTACAGAACACCCAAAGAGATGACTTTAAGATACGCAGCGAGTGTCCATTCTAGACTCAAAACCCCCAGCTGACTCTCGCTTCATTTTCTGGTCACCTGTGGCTTGTTCCTCCTCGACCCCTTCTCCCTCTACCACCTCCTCCTTTGCTCATTCTGGTCTTCTGCTTTTCATATAAACTCTGTCTTAGGGGTTTGGGAGAGCTGTTCCCTTTGTCTGGGTGACACGCATCTGTGGTGATATTTTGTTTGTGCTTTAACAAATAAAGCTTGCCTGAAGACCAAAGGGCAGAGCTAGCCACTAGATAACCATAGAGTCTAGGCAGTGGTGGCGCACGCCTTTAATCCCAGCACTTGGGAGGCAGAGGCAGACGGATCTCTGTGAATTCAAGGCCAGCCTGGTCTACACAAGATTGATCCAGTCTGAATGAGAAACAAACATAACTTTAAACCCAGCACTAGGGAGGTGGAGACAGGAAGTGATATGGCTGGGTGGAGAGAGGAATATAAGGCAGGAGGAGACAGGAGTTCATCTCCCTTTCAGGCTGAGGATTTCATAGAGGTAAGAACTAGTGGCTGGCTGTTCTGCTTCTCTGATCTTTCAGCTTTCACCCTGATATCTGACTCCGGGTTATTATTAATAAGACCAATTAGGATCCGTGCTACAGACATCTATGTGCTTGACACAGCCTTTCACATGCTTCAGAACTCTGCTTCAACTGTAGTTCACAGTAACCTCTGCTCTGAAGAGCCAGAAAAAGCAGCAGCTACAATGGTCCCTGACACACAACACCTTAGCCTACTTGGCTTTTTCAGTCCTCCATTGCTCTTTTCAGTTTCAAACACACTACACGAGTTTACTATGTATACATTTAGGATCTGTGATATATCCCAGGTGCCTACTGCAGTGTTTGGCACATGGAAGAAATGTAATAAATACAGGTAAAAGGAAGAGTCTGAACTTCCTCAGGGAGAATAAGTTGTATTCATTTTCTGCTTGGGCATAACGACGTACCTTAAACTTAATGTCTTGAAATAACACATTTATTATTTCAAAGTACTGGCTAGGAGTCAGGCACGGCTTGGCCAAGTTCTCTGCTCAAGATCAAAAGTGCAATCAGGCTGTCGGCTGGACGCTGCTCTGTCGGCTGCTGGCTGGGGCCACCTTCAACTTTGGGAGCCTACTTTCAGATCCTTGCCCCCATGGTTGTCCCTAGGGGAAGTACACAACCTGACAGTGTCTGCCTTTCAGGCCAGTAGGGGAGTCTCGCAAGGGTCAAATGTCTCCCCTCAGAAGGTACAATCCCATTGGAAACTCTACTCATCAGAGAAAACTTCCCCATTTGAATCAACTGGCTTACGGAACCATAAATGCATTCACAAAAATTCCTCATGCTTGTCATACGATGCCACCTAAGTATGGGAGTCACATCTATGACAGTCACAATGCTGCCTGTGCTCAAGGGCAAGGGAATCGACTGTATGCTATATGCACCAGGGGCATCCATCCATCTTGGGACCCTCATAGCCTACACAGGATAGACCTCAAGCCTGCCTCCCTGTGGACCAGTTGGCCAAATAAGGCTCCAAATTATGGTATTCATTGTTCAGTGATTCAGAATTTCCAGGAAGAAGAATGCAATAAAAATATAATCACCACACCCATGTATTTGATGGCACTATTCACAATAGCCCAAAGCTGGAAGTAACCCAAGTATCCATCAATGGAGACATACAATGGTGGATAGAAATACATGGAATGCTATTCATTCAGCCCAGAGGAGGAAGGAAATGTTGGCACATGGTACAAAAGCTTGAAAGCTTAGGTTAGCCACAAAAAGGCAAGTTTTATATTTCACTTATGTGACAGTCCTAGAGATATCAGTCCCCAGCAAGTAGCACAATGGCTGCCTGGATTACAGGAGAGAGGGAGGAAGGGCCAGGTGGGGAGTTTCAGCTTTACAAGACAGAGAGGTGCAGACTGTGGACAGTGATGGTGTTTGTCCAGCAATGTCAGGGCAGTAAACGCCACTGAACAATACACTTAAACGGTGAAAATGATAACTTTATGTTTGCATTATGACACAAAATAATAACAAAGAATATTTTCACAATATTCACAACTCTATATTTATGTGTATGCATGTAGGTGCATGTGTGAGAGTATGTAGACACATATGTGCTCTTGTGTATGGAGGCCAGAGGTCAACACTGAGTCTCTTCCTCAATCATTCTCCATCTTCTTTTTTGAGGCAGGGTCTCTCACTGAACCCGGAGCTCGCTGATTTGACTAGGCTGGCTGGTCAGCAAACCCCAGGATTTTCCTGTCTCTACCTCCCCAGCACTGGATGACAGCCGCCACCATGCCTGGCTTTTATACTGATTCTGAGGGACTGACTCAGGTCCTTATCTCTGTGTGGCAGGCACTTTACCGACTGAGCTGGCTCTCCGATCCCCACCACTGTGTTTTAAACGTAATTCATAGACAAGGTGACTCGTGCTGGTCTGGGTTTTAAAGGAAGCAAATATCAATGTCATGGGTTGAAAACAATGGATTAAAACTAAAGTTTATTTTTGACCAATAAATTTTTCATGTCAGAAACCATCACAGAAACAGTGATCCAAACCAATATCCCGTTCCACTCAAAAGCCAAACTCACCTGACCCAGATCCAAGGTGAGGTTTACTTCGTTGTATTGTATGCCTGAAGAGAGAGGGGGACTTTGCCACCAACGTTCAGATCCATCAATCGCATGGGTGGCCAGATGTGCCTTCCTGGAATCCTCAGAATTACAATAGTCACAGAACTGGCCCTGAGGAGGAGAAGAAAAGGTCTTTTTAAACATTTCAAGGAATGTTTTTGCATCAGTTTAGCAAAAGAAATGGTCACACCAAGACTGCTGTCTGCTAGCTTACAGATGCTGTAGAGCTACATGGCAATATGCAGCTCTGAAGACCGCAATCAGGCAGGGATTTTCTTTTTCACTTGGTGTGAAACCATGTTACCTGTAGCTCAGGTTGTTTCCTTCTGTCCATCATAGCTCTGTGTACCTCGACTCACACAAGGCTCTACAAAAAGCTTTCTGTATTGGACATGCAAAGGTTTTCTCCTTAACACGCCCCCTGGACTCTAAATCCCCATCCTAGCAGTTCTGTGTGAGGCACTGGTACAGGGAGGATTCCCTTCACAATCCCAGCAGAGGCACTAAGTGTACAAACAAGAGCGGGGAAGCCTAGGACCCAGCAGGCGCCTCTGCACAGTATCCGATGCCGAGGTCTCAGGCGGAGCACAGTCCACCGTGGACTGCCTGGAGAGAGTGGAAAAGAGGTCTCTGGTAAATGGTCTCTAGCCTCAGACAAGAAAGTGTTCCAAGTTGAACAGCCAACATGAGCAAAGACGGGGGCCAGCCGGTCCCTACTGACCTAAGCACTGAAGGAGACTTCAGAGATCAATGGTGAGATGAGGTTGTGAGTGCTGAGTGAGAAGCAGCTCATTCAGTTGGTAAAGTGGAGTGTTTTTACCTGGGGTGATGTCTGGTGTTAGAATAGCCAGCCCCTAAATGAGCTGCTCTCTTTGGCAGGCAGATGGTTTTGATTTCTGTTTTGTTCTACTTTGTGCTTTTCAATGCAGAAGTTTACAGCTGTTTACCAGCCAAAGAGCTGAGCCTTGGTCTTCCCTGTGTTTGGAACACATACACACACACACACACACACACACACACACACACACACACACACACGTTGGTTTTTTGAGACAGGGTTTCTCTGTGTAGTCCTGGCTGTGCTGGAACTCACTTTGTAGACCAGGCTGGCCTTGAACTCACAGAGATCCACCTGCCTCTGCCTCCCGACATTGCCCAGCTCAGAGTCCTGCTTCCTCACCAGGGATGGACCTCAGAGACTGAACTACTCCACTCCAAACTAAGTTATCCCAGAGTATAAGCAGCATGAAAGAGAGGGAAGGCACAGGAGCAAAGTTACGCTCACCCCCTCCTCAGAAGCACGCTGTGACAAATGGGTAGCTCTTCCGGCATCTTCAGTAATTCTCAAATGTTCAGAGATAAGCTTGGCTCTGGTGTGGAGACAAATGTGCTCGTGCACAAAATGTTTTCATGTGGTGTACAACTGCTCCTTCCCATGTGCTGAGCTGTCTGTGCAGATGTTTATCTTTTGATATTACATAAAGACACTTCTAGGACTTCTCAGTAAGGCAGGCACTTTGGTGGATCTGAGGCAGTTGAGTATTTCCGCAGCGACTGTTTGTCGGGGTGGCAGAGCCAGGCGGATCTCTGTGAGTTCAAGGCCAGCCTGGACTACCAAGTGAGTTCCAGGAAAGGTGCAAAGTTACACAGAGAAACCCTGTCTTGAAAAACAAAACAAAACAAAAACAAAACAAACAAACAAACAAACAAAAAAGCCAGACGTCTCACAGAGGAGGCGGTAAAGACTGGAGAATGTATCTCCCACCATCACCGTTAACAGTTGTAGCAGACCACATGCAGTAGATCTCACACACACTCAGGCTGCCCAGATTTACAGTGCAGCAAGTATCAGAGAGGGTGTGAACTGGTATAAAAACTCGAGAAGCTGCTTTGGCATCACTCCTAAAGTAGATTCACACTTAGAACACAGGAATACAACTCCTCAGCTCAGAACTCAGAAAGAATGGCGTGTACATTTTTGATGGTATCAACTGCAAGAATATTTATTGCAGCCTCTTCACAAGGGCAAACTCCTGAGACTAACCCTGCCTGGCTACGGGAAAGCAGGTCATTCAAGAATGGCATGGCCACTCCATAAGTGGACAGCAGTAAATAAAGGAAGAGATTCAGCAAGGATCTTGGAAATACGTTAGTGAAAACAGCATTAAAATTAAAAGCAACCCACAATGAAAGCCTTTATTCTTCAGAAAATATATGGATATAATAAAAACTATTTCAAAGAGGCAGCAGGGCATGGAGGTGTATGCCTGTAATTGCAGCACTCAGGAAGCTGTGTGCTATAGTTTGAACGTAATTGGCCCCCACAATCTCATAGGAAGTGGCACTATTAGGAGGTGTGGCCTTGTTGGAGGAAGTGCGTCACTGTGGGGGTGGGCTTTGGGGCTTATGCCCAGTGCCTCAACCTCCCGTTGCCTGCGAGATGGTGGGCTCTCCAGCACCACATCTGCCTGCACACTACTACGCTGCCTGCCATGATGATAATGGACTGAACCTCTGAACTGTAAACCAGCCCCAATGAAATGTTTTCCGTTTAAGAGCTGCGGTGGTCATGGTGTCTCCTCACAGCAACAGAAACCCTCACACTGTGGCACAAGCCTCCCGAGCCTGAGGCCCATCCTGGGCCTCACCGTGAGACCCTGTGTCAAAGAAGAAAACAAAACAAAAGGAAAGAAGGAACTGGAGGGAAACAAATAGTTAATGAAGGGTCCAGGGTGGGGTTCAAGTAACTGGAGACAGTGGAGACAGGGCATATGCTACCACGTGGGCCATCATTTAGGTTCTGCTTTTGGTTTTGGTAGCAAGTTCATGCATTTCATGTATGTTTACTTTAGTATTAAACTATCACACACACACACACACACACACACACACACACACACACACTCGCCATAAAAGGGCCATAGGAGCATGTCATAAACTGAAGGTAATGAGAAATCCTTAGTCGAAGCCTGCGTCTGAACCCCAGTATTTTTAACAACCACAAACAAATCAGGAGGAAAGCGGCACAAAGAGTGAATATTCCCTGTACACACAGCAAGCAACTGTTGCGGGTACTCTGCACCAGAAGTTTCCAACACACAAAGATGTACGGGACAAAAGATTCACTCTCAGTTGCGCTGAGGCTGTCGTCAGTCGAGGATGTAGGAAGCGGAAAATGCAATGGAGGGGCTAGAAGGGAAGGGAATAAGGGCTGGAGAAACAGTTCAGCAATTAAGGGGACTTGAGGCTAGAGTTCAGATCCTAGCACCCACATCATGAAGCTCACAAATACCTATAACTTCAGATCCAAGAGATCCAACACCCTCTTCTAGCCTCTTTGGGCATCTGCACATCCATGTGCACATACACTCACACAGACAGACAGGCAGACAGAAACACACACAATTTTTATAAGGGAGGGAGGGAGGGAGGGAGGGAGGGAGGGAGGGAGGACTCTTTAAATAAATAGCCAGCATAAGACTCCAGCATTGGTAGTGCATAGGAGATAAGCCAGCATCCATCCAGTAGCTCAGCAGCAGCATCTTCTTCATGCGGATGGACGGATGGACATCTCATCTCTGCTAGCTCCCCACACTCTTGACAATGTCTTAGGCTACACAGCCTCTGGCATGTCGTACTCTGCACTGAATTTACAATGCAAACACTGTATGGTTCTAATTACATAGGCACTGGTTCCAACAGTAACCCCGACAGAACTTTCGGTTTTCTGTTTGAACAGATTCCTTTGCTCAATTTATCCAAATTACTCACAACCCAGAGCATCAGAACTGGGCTGAAATCAGAGAAATAACACTAATGGTTGAATCTGCCCTTGAAGAAAGTTGCTAAGAGACCAGAGAAGTCATTTGACCATCACATATTCCTAGAAAGTGCTAGACTAGGGATGGCATGGACATGTGGGAGGCTGGGAGCACGAAGCTACAATGTGCTTGCTTGGTATCTACAACACTCTGGGGCTCATAACAAAGCCCATGAAACCTGAAGGTGGAGAAATGAAGTCAAAAAGAGTTAAAGTGCCTTGCCCGAGGCCACACAGCTAGGACATGCTGGAACCAGGACTGCACAGAGGTCTAGAGATGCTACCTACAACCCAAGACTGTACGTACTCTTCCCTGGCTGATCCACTCTGCAAGTTACATCAAAGAGCCTGTCTCCGATTTGGATGGAACGTGAGGCTGAATTGGAATAGCAATTATGCTGTTTTCCAAGTACCTGCCACCACCAGATGTGCCCAGAGGCCCAGCTCAGAAAGGAGTCCTGCCTGGCAGCAGTTTACATGTTTGCCCTCAAATCAGGTGCAGAAATCCTGGCAAGAGGAACATCTGACCACACTCATCCATCAACAGCCCTGTCAGGTGCCATGCACGCACATTGCCAGTGGCTCCTCTCCTGGCAGCATTTCCTAAGACTCCCGAGGCTATGGTATCTCCAGTGCTCAAACCTAAGCCCGCCCTAAAGTGGAGAATTTCCTGCAGTGAAATTCCACACCTCAGGCTGCCCCTGCAAAGATCCTGCTCCCGTTGAGAGGCACCCAAACACACAGGTGGGTTACAGTCGTTAAAGCAAGCACTCTGTCGTGTTCCTGAAAGTTTGCATGGTGTGGTGTGAGTGGGGCTTCACAGCACACAGAGAACAGTTCTGTGGCTCCTGCACGTTTCCCAGCTCAGAGGCGGGGGCATTACCTCCCTATGTGCCAGGCTTCCACTTATAAGATTTGAATGGGAGAGAAAACAAGGGACTCAAGGTTGGTTCTAAGAACTTAAGGAAAACTTTAAGAAAAATAAACAAGTATATGCAAATGAGTAATTCAAAAACTGTGCACATCTGGTCCAAACTCCAGGCAGGGTGGGTGCGTGGATCTTTCTAGCTCATTCTAGAGGTGTATATTTTGGAGCAGAACAGATGTGTCCATGAGCTTTGCTGTAGCTATGACAAAACACTTGAGAAATTCCTCTAAAAGGAGGGAAAGTTGTGGCTCACTGTTTGGGGGGTCTCAGTCCTTGGTCACCTGGTCCCATCCATCACTTTGGTCCTGAGACAAGGCAGAATGGAGCCTGTGGTAGAAAGAAAAGCTGGTCACCTCATGGTGACCAGGAAGCCAGGAAAGAGGCAGGGGAAGAGAAATGGCTGGGAACAAGATGAATTCCTGTGGTAGTGAATATGGATTTTCGACTTGACAGGATCTGGAATGACCTGGGAAACAAACCTCTGGCCATGTCTGTGATGGACTTCCTAGACTGGATTAACTAGGGGGAAGGGTTACCCATGCTGGGGTGGGCCTCAGTGGTGCAGCTGCCCTCAAGGAGTCCCTGATCATCTAAGTCACCCTTCACCCACACTCCCGTACCTCAGCGAGCTCACTGGCTCATCAAATTGAACTTTGGTGATATGACTGCTGTCGTCAGTTCCTATCTGAGATGAGTAGACATTTGTATCTCATCTCCTCAGGAAAAGGATCATAACAGTAACATGATCATCTATTAGCACCGCCCATGAGCTGGAGTCTTTAACAGTAACATAACCATATACTCTAAGTGTCGGATAGCACCGCCCATGAGCTGGAGTCTTTAACAGTAACATAACCATATACTCTAAGTGCGGATAGCAGCCTATGAGCTGGAGTCTTTAACAGTAACATAATCACATACTCTAAGTGCGGATAGCACCGTCCATGAGCTGGAGTCTTAGAGGGGATAAAAAGGAGAAGAGCAAGCCGAGCACCAGCATTCACCTCTCTCTGCTTCCTGACTACTGAGGCAATGTGATGTCACCTCATGTTTCTGCCACCATGCTTTCCCTGTCATGATGATGCACCCCCAAACTGTAAAGTCAAAAACTCTTCCTTCCTTACTTCCTTAAGGTTTTGTTTGTTGTTTGGTTAGGTATTTTGTAACAGCAACAAGAAAAGTCACTAATACACTCAATCCCTAAGAGCACAACCCAGGGCCCCCTCCTTCAGCTGAGTCCCCTCTCAGGAACATCTATCACCTCCCAAAAGCCCATCCTGATCCACCCATTTCCCCAGAATCCATCAGCCGGCAGCCAAGACACTACCTCATGGCCTTCAGGAGGGATTTCAGATCCAAACCACAGCAGGTAGAGGTTCAAATCCGACCCTCACGATTACAGCCGTGGAACATTAGTGGCATCACTTACCCCCCCCCAAGCTTTGTTTTCTTTTTATTTAAGTGTGTTAATCCTGCCGATTTTATGCTGTTCTCATGAGGGTTAAATGTGAAGCTCCACATGAAGTGCCCTGCTCTGGTACATGAGCACACTGCCACTGGGAAGTGCCATTGGCACTTGTTGAAAATGCAGTCTCGAGGGTCCTGCACTGGCCTTACCGAATCAACATCTCTGGTGAGAGCTGGACCAGAATTCCTTAAAGGCACCTCCCCCCACCCCAACCCCCAATGATTTTTCTGCTTGTGAGTCTGGAGAGTAAGAGGTAACAGGATTGATACACACAGGTGCACCACAGAGACCCCTGATGGCCACGGTCACAGAGCCACTGTGTGGGCAACAATGGAGACAAGCCAGGTTTCACACCCTGCACTTTGCTTGTGTGTGTTTTGTTTTCTAGATAAATCCTGGAGGTAGAGACAATCACCGGGGAGTCAGAGGCACAAAGAGAAGGAACAGTCTGTCCAAGGCAGGAGCGGAGAGAAGAACCCAGGAAGGGCTGAGTCAAGCTGGGCACTGGAGCAGGGAGGGGGGAGGAGACTGGATAAAGGCAGGCATCTGGGGTTGGGACTGCAGTCTGTCCTTGGCTGGAGGACGTCTGTCTGTGATGAGGGCACCACCTACCTGACACTCTGACTCAGCCCGCTGCACGAAGATATGTTCAGCCTTTGTCTGTGAACAGCGGGAGCTCTCTACACCAAGGGCTTTCTGCCCTTCTTCCCTCTTCTTGGAGTTACTGCTGCATACATGCTCCCTGCTGTCAATGCTCTTCTTTCCCTCCCTTCTTATCAAAGCAGGAACCCACTTAACCTGCTTTGGTCCTGATCCACAGCCTCCCTCTGACTGCTGAGCGCAGTCTGCTTGCCTTCCCTCCTGGGGCTATGGAGACAGCATCTGTGTTCAGGCACCTAGATCATCTCTCTGGCCTGTTCAAAAACTTCACATAGACAACTATACCTCCCTTACCCTCTCTCCAACACTGACGCTATTTCTCCAGTGGCCTAGAAGCTATGGCTGCCTTGGGCTCTGTGCATGCTGTTCTTTCTCCAAGGAACACACTGAACTCAACTTCAGACCCTTTTCAGAGCTTTCCCCTAACAAGGAGTAGGTGAACTGCACTCTCTTACTTATTTATATCCAATCACTGACCATTTAGATTCATGATAATTCTTGAACTGTAAACACCCTCTGATACATTGTTCACAACCGTAAACCTAGAATTAGGTACCTGGCACAAGGCAGGTATTCAATAGTCATTGACATGATCAATAAGTTAAGGTGACATGCACCAATTAGCTACAAGTTAATCTGTGGCTTAGTGATAGTTTCCATGGGGACAGACTGGACATTAGAGATGTGCTGTGTCACAGATGTGCTGTCACTAAGGTCACCTGGATCGCTTCCTCTGCCACCGTACAAACCCTGTGGCCTCCCCAGAGCCAGCTCCTCTCCTCACTTCTCGGCTGGCTGCTCTGGCCAGGAAGTGCCTCTCACACTCGCTGGGACCTCCCTGGTCCCCAGGACCTCTCAGGCACTGATGTCGTCCCTTGCTTATTAAGACCAAATCAGAAAGGAATTGTAACCCTGGTTACAGTATGCTTCTTCCGTGTGGTTCTTTTCTATTCAAAAAGGGTTTCCCAGCCTGTGCACTCACTGCCCCAAAGCAGTCCTTCCTTAGCGCTCAGCTGGAGGCAGGGGCTGAGCACAGTGGGGCTGCCTAGTAGACTGTTCGTTTGAACACCAACCATTGGCCTGCTAAGAGCTAGACATGGTCCTCGTCCCGGGGGTGGGGTGGGGTGGTGTGGGGAGACAGTCAGACCCTGGCCCGACTCATTTCCTCAAATCAGACTCCCCCTCAATCTCCAATTACTACGTTAATCTTGTAATTAGACCCTTTCTGATTTATGTTTCCATTGTCTCAAATCCCTCAACACTTCCATTCATCCAGCTTTGGTTTTATTACTTAAATTCTTTCAAAGACCAGAAAGGATACAAATGCACACAGAGTCAGGGTGAGATGGTTGGAAACCCTGGAGAAGTTACACAATCTCACTTAGGATAATATTCAAAATACATCACATCTGGGGACTGTGAGGTTTTCTGAGTTCCTAGAAAATACAGGACATGTTCCCACCTCATGTTCCCACCTCAGCTGTTCCTCTACCTGTAACTCACTTTCCCTGCCTCACACTTGGATTCCCCTTCACACCGTGGGTTTCTGCCATTGGTCTCTATGATGGACTCCTACATCCTCTCCTCAGGTCAGCGATGACCTGTGATCGGTCCATTTTACTCATGGTTACCATCTCCCCATAGGATGTTAGCTCAGGGACCGGCCCTGCCTTGTTTTTGAAATGTCTCACCTGCCCTTTATCACCATCCCACCTCCCCGACTCACAGAAGATGTCAGTAAATATTTATTAAATATGGAGGCAAATGAATATTACACACAAATGCATCTATAAGCATTATCTCCAGATACTGCAGACAGGTCTTTATAGGTGGGAGGAAGCAGAGATCACCTCAAAAGACACTTCACCAGCCCCGTCCACTCTCAGGTGTTAAGCTGGTCAGTTGGAGTAAGGAAGGCAACCACCACGACCTTTCATTTTCTGTGACCAGAGGCCAAGAAGAAAAGGGGGTGCTGGTGCCCTGGGTTTCCACTGTACCCCCTGCCATGGACTATTACCGTGCAAAGGTCAGATGGCAGGAGGAGTTGCCCCACCCCCAAAGATGCCCCCAAAAGGCTTTTTATGGCCCAGGAGAGAAATGGAAGGAAGCGGGAGTAGAGACTAAGAAGTCAATTAGGGAAAACAGGGGGGGGGGAGGGCTAGCCCAAGACACTGGTGAGCTAAATTGGGTCCCAAAATCCCTATGTTAAAGACCTAATCTTTAGTAGCTCAGAATGTGACTGTATTTGGAGAAAGGGAATAATTAAGGTAAAGTGAGACCATGTATGGGGTCCCTAAGGCCAGTGTCCTTCATAGGTGAGATTAGGACACAGACTTGTCCAGAGGGAATAGTGTGTAAAGGCCGGGGAGAAAACAGCCCCCTGCAGCCAAAGAGTGAGACCCAAGAAGACCTCGTGGACAACAGTTTGATCTCCCGGCCTCTAGAGCCATCCGAGTCCTGTCTGTGGACTCCTTTTGGCAGCCTCAGCCAGCTAATTGAATCCCACATAAAGGGAGTCTTGATAGAGATGTGTATGAGGTGCCCCGGCCAAAGCCCCCAGTGAGAAAGTCTCCAAACAGATCGCCCAGGTGTTTCTGTGAGCTGATCCAAACGGGCCTGAACCCTTACCCTGTACCAGTCCGGTGAGCACCTCACATATAAGGAAGACTCCTAAGTCAATATTCCCTGCCATCTGCTCAGCTTCATTCTGTCTAAGGACCACATCTGTAGTAGTCTGGTTAAACATCTAAAAAAAAAATGGCCTTCATTCCACCCCTAGGGCCTCATACAGCACCCCATCTTCTGCTCTCCCTTAAAGACAGACCCCTCCCATCCTGGTCAAAAAGTACTGTGGGTGACTGATGTGAAGCTGCAGTTGCTGTATAGAAAGCACTCGTAGGCTGACCTAGAACAGCAGTGGGTGGTCTCACTCGGGGGCGAGAAGCCCAAACTCAAGATGTCTACGGGGCTGTGCTCCTCCTGAAACCCGTCAGAAAAAGCTCCTTCTGCACCCTCCAGCTTCCAGAAGCCCAGTTCCAGACATCCATATTAACTGGTGTGTCAAGGCCACACCTGAGACATTGCTATCTTCAAGAGCAGCTGTGAGGATTCAGAAGGTCAGGCCTGGTGATGTTGTCACAGAAGAAGAACCTCGTGTCAGATTCCTGCCATCTTTCTGCACGTGGTCCTTGGGCTCATGACTTCAGAAGGCATGACAGTGTGTAGAGGTGGGGGGCTAACTGACGGGAGGGATCCATCTCTGCAGCTATGGGAAGTGTCAGCTCTGCCGGGGTGTCTTTTCAGTAGGGTGTCTGCTTGGGGGTCACCACCTGTGCACTATACGCAGACCCCTAAACCCATTGGCTCGCCCAACTGAACTTGGTGGAATCATTGCTTTGGTCTCCCATTGGTGCCCTATCCACACCTCTCCAGGGAAAGTTCACAAAACCCAGCTTGCTGACACTCGGGTGCTTTCCTTTCCAAGGCTTCCACCAGGGCATTTGTTGTCCTGGCAGGAAACTCCTAGGCTGGCATTGCCCTTTGAACATTGCGTCTAAGACATGCTGCCACAAGAGAGACTGTCACATGCAGGAAGAAGCAGTTCCACCCTCAGGGAACCGGCGAGCTAACACAGAAGGAGATTGGAGCAGAAATAGCTCCGAAGTGGTGTGGAATCAGAGATGGTTCCAGCAAAGCTGAGCTGGAGCGCTGAGGAAGGCATGGTTACCTGCACAGTGAGTAGAGTGCACACTCGTACCAGGGTTTGAATCTTGCTCACCACACCCTGTGGTCTTAGACATGTCACTTACCTTCTCTGTGCTTCGGAATCCTTTTTGGTAAGATGAGTATGTCCAACAAAGCTCCTTCACGGATTCCTAAGTCACTGTGATGACTAAGAGGTCACAGAGACAAGTGGGGTGGCTCACTAGATAAAGGCGCTTGCAGTACAAGCCTGACAGCCCAAGTTCAATCCCCCAGGACGCATGTAAAGGTGGAAGGACCAGACTTTGTTCTACACTATTACATTGTGTGTGTGTGTGTGTGTGTGTGTGTGTGTGTGTGTGTGTGTGTTTTGCTGGCTTGCATGCACAGTTGAATGCTGACCACACATGCATACACACACACACACACACACACACACACACACACACACACAAAGTGTATACACGCATACACATGCACACACACATACAAATTATTTTTTAAAGCAAGGAGTCAACATATGTAAGGTACATCCAGACAGTACCTGGCATCCCTAAGTATACGACACGAGTGTGTGTTAAACTACGATCTCACATTAAGCAGCGGTCCCTGATGATCTGCTTGCCTTTCCTCTTCCCCATTCTGCCCTTTGCTTGGTACCTTCCTATAAAGTTTGCGCTGCGGAATGATGGCATCAGAGTCACGGGGAACCAGCTTCTCTCCCTTCTCATGGTGAAGACAGTCACGGAAAGCCTGTACTTCTGACCTCCACGTGTTAATCCCACGTGTTTTCTGACAGTGGTGAAACCAATGAGAGCTTGTAACGCTTACAAGGCTGAGAGGACATGTGGGACTCAATGAGCTGGCTTCCCTTGGGCAGGCCCACCCTGTTGGCGTGAGGATTCCAGTTGGTGCCCTGGAAGCTCTTTCTTGCAAAGCAGGCAAAGGCCCCGTGCAGAGGCAGCCCTGTCAAGCAGATTTCGAACTCTCCTCAGCCTTTAGCCAGGAGTTCACGCAGACACCACAGCCCCAGGCAGGCCTTTTCATTTAGACCGCTGGTTTCAACTACTTAGGGACCATTAATAAGTCTTTTCTCAGTGGGCAAATGGACCCAGAAATAGCTAAATGACAACCAGAAACTATTTGTGATCTGGAAAAAATATATTATTGCTATCTAAATTAGCTTTAAAAATTAACCTCCCAAATGGCATTGTATCCTATGCATTCATTAGTGTCTAAACTAGTCATTAACATGTTCCAAAACAATGTTACACTGCTATAAATAGAAGGCTTCAGAAGTGTTTGCTGGTGAGAATGAGTCAGCACACCGGATCTATCCAGTTTATAACACAGTGTGCATTGCCACAGAAAAAGGATGCTGTGGGCCAGCAGGATGGCTCAGTGAGTAAGGTCGCTTGTCACCAAACTTGGCCACCTGAATTTGACGTTTGGTCCCCAGGACCCACATGGTAGAAGAAGAGATTCCCACAACTGGTCCTAGTATCTCCAGCATGAGATAACACACACACACACACACACACACACACACACACACACACACACGAGCTACAGTTATTATTGTTCTTTTGGATGTAAGGAAAATGAAGTGACATCGTTTTCCAGCATCAGGAAGCTGGGGGAATTAGAATAAGACTCAAGTCTAAATTACTGCTATCAGGTATTTCAGCATGAGAAGAGCTTCTTCCGAGACACAGATGACGTTACAAGCCACCGAAGGAGCTTCCCCACAGTTTTAAGGAAATTAGGCCTTGCCAGCACTAGTCATCTATAGGTAACTTTGTATCTAGATGCTCTTTGCATCCTCAGAATATAGAATAGTAAGCATTTCATAATTGATTGTGAATGGATGGGTGGATAAACTAAAGACATAAGGATTGGAAAGGATGAAAAAATGCATCCAAATATACACCAAAGAATAATACCAAAGAGTCTATTTAAAAAAACAAAAACTATAGCAAGGTCATGGATGTAAAATCAATAATTAAAAATCAACTGCATCTCTAATGCAGATGTGTATAAATATAGAGGAGAGCCAGCTCATATATTTATTCCCAAATCCTGGCCACTGAGAGGGCCTGGAAGCAAGGCCCACTGGTAGTGACAAGGGACGAAGACCCCTTGGTTTCCAGATGTCATACTCAATAAAACCAGGCTCCTTGAAGAATTAACTCCAGGGCTGGCAGAGAAAATAAAAATTACCCTACCTGAAGAATGTTGTGATACCAAAAACTAATAAAGCCTTTAAAAATGTGGGGAGCTGTTAAAAACAATGAAGTGGGGAACCCCAGGATCTGTTCCCGAACCCCACTGAATTAACAGACAACAATCCTGAAGTCAGCTTTCTCGGACTCATATCTGTTCAAAACCCTACAACAACCTATACATAAATGGAATTTGAAGAGAAGTTATTTACACGATCCTGCCTAAAGAATTGCAATAGATACATTTTATAGAATTTAAACTATGCGTCACTAAAGCTGTGGGGAAGCACTTGGGTTTCAAAACCCGGAAAAAGAAGAAGAAATGACATGGTTTTCATCTGTGGAGTAAGGAGCCGCAGCGGGAGAGCCGACTCCATGAACACCACTGAAGGAGGGGCTGGAATGAGCAGCATCTTGGGCCTCTCCTCCTCTGCCCGCAGGTTTCTTTCTCTCAGATGAACTGATCCCCACTCTCAATGGCAACAGGAATTCAGAGCACACAGAGTCTGCTTATTCAAGGATCAGACACCTGTAGCTTCGGCAGCCCAGAGGAGCATTAGCCCCATGGGATTTGCTTAAGGGCAAGCTGAAGTGGCTGCTGGTCCGGTGTGTGGGACGTGCTTCTTCACTGGTAGGTCAGGTTGACTCACCAGAAACACTCTGTGTGTCCTCTCCGTGTGTGCTTTATACACGGCCTTTCATTGCCAACCTTGGTTGAGATCCACAAGCACGGACAAATATTAGAAATATTCCTTTTAAATAAAGAGGGGCTGGAGAGATGGCTCTGCAGTTAAGAGAGCTGGCTGCTCTTCCAGAGGACTGGGGTTCAATTCCTAGGATCCTCATGGTGGCTCACAACCGTCTGTAACTCCAGGTCCAGGGAATCATACACCCTCTTTTGGCTTCTGTGTATACCAGGCACACACATGGTGCATATACATACATACATACATACATACATACAAAACACTCATATAAAGTCAAGCGGTGGTGGCACGTGCCTTTAATCCCAGCACTTGGGAGGCAGAGCTAGGCCGATCTCTGTTAATTTAAGGCTAGCCTGGGCTACAGAGCAAGATCCAGGACAGGCACCAAAACAACACAGAAAAACCCTGTGTCAAAAAAGCAAAAACAAAACAACAACAACAAAAAAAAACACTCATATAAAATAAATAAAGGTATTAGTCGCCCCTAAGTGTATAGGCATTTGTCTGAATTCTCAAAATAACTTTTGCCATTAATAATTGTTACAGTATGTCAATGAACACAGTAACTGTCTTCAATCTCCAGCCCTCACTCAAGGATCTTACATGAATGAAAGGAAAGGTCCTGTTAACAAACGATTCTCTTTCACATAGTTCTATAAACAGAGCTTTGGTGTGACTCAGTTTCCTGTTTATGACCACTGGTCCCAGGTTACACAAGCACACAGCTGAAACTGTGGCTTATAGGAAGTAGCGAACACTCTCACACTGGTCCGTGTGTGTGTGTGTGTGTGTGTGTGTGTGTGTGTGTGTGTGTGTGTGTGTGTGTGCATCAGTGTGATCCGAGCCAAACACACGCTCTTTACACAAACCACAGTGGCGTGCAGGGATGAACGGAGGCTGGGTGGGCTTGTCACCATACAAACTCAAGATCTCTGCCGGCAAATATGTGCATTTCATCCCTGATAACTGTAGTGTTTACGCCAGGCTAGTCCAAGCTCTTAGGTTATATTTTCCTTTTGTTATTTTTAATTATGTGGAGGGTGTGTGCCTGAATGTGGTTATATGCACATGCGTGCAGCCAGTGGCATCATTCACCTGGAGCTGGAGTTACAAACATTTGTGAGCCACCTAATGTTGTTGCTGGGAACTGAACCCAGGTCCTCCGCAAGAACATCAAATGCGTTAACCACTGAGCTATCTCTGCCCCTGAACTTGATGCTATATTTTCAACATAGCTGTCCGTCCGTTTCTGTGTTACCATTGCTTTAGTCCAGTGTCCTAATATGTAACATCTCCAGTTCCACAGGCAAGAGGACATTCTAACCAGTCCTGGGATGTGGCATCCTCTTTGCTCCTCCTTCACATCGACCCACCAGGTTAACTGCTTTACAGCCTTTAACGCCTGTCCGTCCACTACCCTGCAGCCGATCTTCTCTAAACTCCTGCTGCGTTGCAGGCTACGTGAGAAAGCTGAGGACAGGGACAGGACCCTTGGATCACAGAAGTCTCTCAAAACAAAAACTCAAAAATCTGAGTAATAGTGAGAATACAAAACCTTCTTAAAGGGATCTTTAGGGCCAGAAACACCAGTGAATAATGTCCACATGCAAACAAAACTCAGACTTATAAATCACCCTGCCTGCTGACACAAGCTTCCATTAAAATACGGGCATTGCTGTTATAGATGCACCACCAAAAATAAACCACTACCCTGGAACCAGTCTATTTTAAGAAATGACCTTTATTCATTTTGTAACTTTAATTTTTCTAGATCCTTTTGGCATGAGATTCTAAATCCTGGCTGGTCTCACAAATCTATTTTTAGAAAGTTTGAGGAAACAGAACTGCTTTAGTTAACTCCTCCGCTGCCGAGCACTAGCCATACATAAGGAGAGCGAAGTCCAGCCTCACTCAGATACAACCCACCAATCAGTAAAACTGCGTCTTGGGGAGCATGAGGTGGCACTCAGTTGGCAAACCTGGGGAAACCACAGATATGGATCTCCGTGAGGCCTTTCCTCACTTCACACCTGCTCTACCCATACCCGGGACAACTCTCGCCAACACTGGCTGAGGTAAGCAACCCAGGGCACCCAGAATTAAACATCCAAGCTACAGCTGATAGTTAAATGGGGAAAAAACTCAGTTTTGCTAATATTTAATATACAGATTGTCATAGGGGCCTTCACCTAGTCTCCAAGTCAGGTGATCACTTGAGTGTCTGAGAGAGGAGGTAGGCCACCAGCCTAGCATGTGACCATGACACATGGTCAAATAAAATATGGATTCTCTTCCCTTAAACAGCAGAACAATGTAGTGGGTAGCCATTCCAGCTTTGATCCGGAAGTTCCAACCCCCATTGAGGCTTCGGTAACTGTCACGCCTACAAGGCAGAGCCGAGAGAGGACCCTGAAGACCCGAGATCCGGATGTGCCACCTCTCTTGGTTCCTAGACCCTCGACGCTGGAGGTAGACCGAGCAGAGTTCTCCAGAGAACAACGCCAGACTGCGCTGCGTCTTTCCCAGACCCTGCAACCTACCTATCCCTTCATTTGTAAGTTATGCCACTAAATGAACCTCCCTTTTAACTACATGGAGTGGCCTTAATAATTTCACCAATAGAACAAATACAACCCGAATTGAAATGAGAAGTGAGCGTGAAATTCTTTTGAGTGTGCAGTGCTTACTCGTCATCTCGTGCTGAAGTATTTAAAATGACTCGCAAAGTCGGGGAGAGAAAACCGCAGGTTTGAGGCCGCGGCAACTCCCGATTCTCACGGGTTCGGAAACAGCCAGGAAACTGCTTCTGGGCAGACCTTGAGACTAAAAGGATGCACTGAGGTTTAAACAGAGGGCACTGTTGAGAGACCAGAGACTGGTTGTCAGAGGGTGAGAAGAGGCACAACCGTGCACAGACCAGACGGCCCGGCTGCTGGGGGGCGGGGGCAGGGACGACGGGACCGTACAGCGGCCGAAAGAGAACGATGGCAAGGCAGCCTGAGAACCAGTGCAGACACGAACCAGAAAGGAAAGTCTGACCACAGCTGATTTGGAAACTGCCCAGCACTGCCCCTGGAGAATCCCTCTGCTCTTCTCAGTTTCTCGGTGTAAAAGTGGAATGCTGTGACTGGGAGCTGCTACTTTGGGACATGTTAGTTCCTGTGGTGGTTAGAGCTAAGTGTCAACTCCACGCAATCTAGAATCACCCGGAACTGTCCAGACCAAGCTGACCTGTGGGCGTGTCTGTGATGGGTATGGTAACTGAGGTGGGAAAACCAAAGCTACTGTGGGCAACGCCATCCCCTAGGGTCCATCCTGGACTGTGTAAGAGTGAGGAAAGTGAGCTGAGTGGTAAGCGCACATGAATTCACCCTTTCTCTGCCCTTGACTGTGGAATGTGACTAGCTGCTTCAGATTCCTGCCTTGACTTGCCCACAACTGTGAACTGTAATAAGAATTAGAAAAAAATGAAATAGCATAAAAACAACAAAGTGACAGAAGATAGCACACACACTTCCACACTAACTCTGATTGGAAATGGCCTTAACTGCCAGGCAGGTGGCACACACCTTTAATCCTAGCACTCAGGAGGCAGAGGCAGGTGGATCTTTGTGAGTTCAAGGCCAGACTGGTCTACAGAGTGAGTTCCAGGGCAGCCAGGGATACACAGAGAAACACCATATTAAACAAAACAAAACAAATAATCACTGCTGACCATACAATATCTAAAGAAGAACTGACATTATAATCTTCACTCTACTCCATAGAGAAGGAGTTTTTCTAATGTCAGCCATAAAGCCATTGTAATGGGTAGCTGTTCTCGCCATGCCCTGAAGTGCCAGCCCAGTGAGGCAGCAGGTAACTGTTGCACCTGCCTATGACCTTGGAGTACACGCCCCTGGGGTGTGGCCGCCCTTAAGATCTGGGATGCACTCAGGCTCACTTTGCTACTCGTTTTGGAATGCTGGGACGGACCAAGGCATATCTCACCAGAGAACAGCGTTGGATCGTGCCTCATCCTTCCAGGATCCTGCAACAAATTCCTTTATTCTGTCTTGTGAGTTAATCCCCAAATAAATTCCTTTGCTCATTAAGCAGACTCCATGGATTGCTAGTGATAAAATCCCATTAAGCCACTATTACCCAGATACCTAAGTCAAATAAGGATAACAATTGGTAAAAGACCAATGCTCTTGGTGAACATTAATGCAAAAAAGAAAAAAGAAAAAAAAAAGAAAAAAAATGTTCAACAAAATATTTGCAGACTAAATTCCACAAACACTAAAAAGATCATGCACCATGAAAATGTTAGTTGCATTCAAGGAATGCAAGGATGATTCAACAAATGCAAGCTGGTCAATATGACTGCCCCGAATAGAATCAATAACAACCTCACACGATCACCTCAACAGATGCATGAGGTCATTTGACAAAAATCAACATCGCCTCATGATAACTGGTCAGAAGAAACTACATATAGAAGCACTGTGACTCAACATAATAAATGCTATAGATTGTTCACTTCAGGTAACATCATACTGAAGGGGAAAAACTCAAATCATTTTCTCTAGAATCAGGAAGAAGCTAAGAATGCCTACTGCTGTTGTTTTTATTCAACACAGTACTTAAATTTTAGCTACAGCAGGAAGACAAATAACTAAGTAAATAAGGTATCCAGATGGAAGAGGAAGATGTCAAATTATCCCTCTTTGCAAATGATATATGATCCTATACTTAGAAGGCCCTAAAGATCCACCAACAACCTTCTAGACCTGACAAACAGGTTTAGCAAAGTAACAGTATAAAAAAAAATCAACATAAAACTCAGTAGCTTTTTCTATACCAATAATGATTCTGCTGAGAAAGCAATTAGGAAAATAATCTCATTCATAAAGGTCTAAAAAAGTCCTGGGGATAACCTAACCAAAGAGATGAGAGGCTGTTACAGTGAAAACTATACAACACTGAACAAAGAACCTGAAGAAGACCCTCAAAGATGTGCGGTTTTGCATTCAATGCAATGGCTGCCCTGCAAGCCACTGCTGTCTTAACCGGAAGTTGCAGCTCCACAGCTACCAGCAGCTGTTAGCAGCACTGGCCCAGCCAGGCAGAGTTCTGGTCCCTCAGGCACCGGCCCTATCACGGCCACCAAAAGAAACTTCATCTGAATCTCTGTCCTTCTGTAGAACTCGGGATTCAAAGGTTGAGGTGGGATTCTGCTGTCCAGAGAGGCTGGATAGCATGTAGCTCATGTCTCCTGGGAAAAAAGGGGGTTGTCCTTTTCTGTTCAGCCACCACTAAAGAACCCTCGAATTTAGTTCCTCCCTACTACTTCCTGTGAGCTAGTTCCTGACTCAGCCTCCTGACCCAGGTTAATTTTATTTAATCAAACAAATGTAACACATCTTTGAATTGTTAACAAAAGCAGCAGAAACAAATGTAACACAACTTTACACAGTTAAAATAGTATTCCACAACAAAGACAGAAAGAACTCCGGTGCAAATGAGTAAGCAGAATAAATACATTTAAGATATAGGCTGGGTGATGGGGGAGACAGAGGCAGGCAGATCTCTGTGAGTTCGAGGCCAGCCTGGTCTCCAAAGCGAGTGTTCCAGGAAAGGCTCAAAGCTACACAGAGAAACCCTGTCTCAGAAAACAAAAACAAAAACAAAGATGTCTATGTTACCAAAAGCCATCTACTGATTCAGTGTGTGTGATCCCGATCAAAATCCCAGTGACTTTTTCACAGAACTAATTGAACACACAGATACACCCTGAGCAGCCGTAGCAATCCTAATCAAACAGAGTGACACTGGAGACGTCACAGTACCTTACTTCAAGTCATACTGCAGAGCTATGGTAACTAAAACCTCATGGAATTGTCACAAAACCGGAAACAGACTACAGGAATAGAGAACCCCCCAAACACACCCATGCAGCTGCACCCAACTGATTTTCAACACAAATACCAAAAACATACGTTGGAGAAACTAGCGCTAGCCACTTTAACAAATTGTGCTGGGAAAGCTGGACGGTGGCATGTAGACCACTAGAGTAGATTCCTGCCTGTCACCCAGATGAAAATCAAAACAAGGTGATTCAAGACCTTAGTGTGAAACGGGAAACAGGGGGACCCATCAAGCTACAGGGACACACCATGACATTCTAAACGTCATTCACGGGACTCCAAGGGTCCAGACAATAATAGCAAGACATGATGATGGGAGTGTATACCATTAAAAAGCTTCTACACATCACAGGAAACAACTAACAGAGTGAAGGAACATACAGAATGGGGGAAATCTTCACCAGCGACTCGACTAGTAGAGGACTAATATTCAGGATATACAGAGAATCCAAAAAACCAATCCCCGGAACAATAGACAAACTGATGTGATACTTTCCAAAAGAAATAACAAACAGCGGTAAATACATGAAGAAGTGTTTGACATCTTTAGTCTGGAAATGCAAATCAAAACTACAGTGAGAGTGCATCTCATCCCAGTCAACATGGTACCATGAGGAGAACAAGATGTGCTCGTGAAATTCATAGAAAGAAGTCCTTACACAGTGCTGGTGGGGATATACATTAGTGCAACCACTATGGCAATCGGAATGGAGGTTCCTTAAAGCATGAATAAATAAAACTACTATATAGTGCAATTACACCGTAAGTCCTGGGGTGTACCCAAAGGAGTCAAAGCTGGCTTACAATAGAAATACCTGCATGTCTGTGTTGATTTTCACACTGCCTACAACAGCCAGGATGTGGAATAGCCTAGCTGTCCATCAACAGATGATTGGATGAAGAAAGTGTGGTGAATATACACAGCAGAGCAGTGGTTCTTAACCTGTGGGTCCGGACCCTTCAGCTCAAACAACCCTTTCACAGGGGTGGCCTAAAACCACCGGGAAACACAGATATTTGCATTATGATTTATAACAGTACCAAAATTACAGTTATGAAGTGGCAAAGAAAATAATTTTATGGGTGGAGGTCATAAACAAAATGAGCCAGACTGAGAAAGAAAATGTCCTGCTTCTCCCTCTTGTGCAGAATGTAAATTTTAAGGAAAGTAGAAGCTGAACTGTTAGGAAATGGGGTGGGAGGAGGGAGAGAAGGGAAGGGAGACGGTGGTCGGTGGTCGATGCATGGATGTGATCGCAGGTGGGAAAATTGAAGCCCGTTGTCTTGTATAATTAATATACAACAATAAAACACTTTTTAAAAGAAGAATTAGATGGATTTTCCCCAAACATTCCAAGTTTGCTGACTGTCTGAGATGACAATTGGCTGCCAGCAGGAATCTGTTGGACAATGACCTGATATTTGCAGACTAATAAAGACAGACCTCTGTTTTAGCAAAGTAGGGGTTTTGTGCCAAAAGTGTGTGGAAAGTAAACACATTTCTAAGAAAATACGTGCCTCATGGAGGAAAAAGCATTCTGAAAGGCAGGTGTTTGGGAATGTGTGCCTGCCTTCTTGTGGCAAAGCCAGAAATTCATTAACTTTAAAAGTTTCATATTTTCATTTATTTAAACGGGGAAATAAAATTTTCTGATGTATTTTTTTCCCAAAAGAAAACTATCAGTGCTTTTTGAACGGGTTGTCTGAAACATTAAAGCACATGATTTTCCTTAGCAGAGAATGATGAATTTAGCATGAAATGAGAGCAATGACTCACCAAGTTTCTGTGGGAAAAAAACCCGAGTGAATTCTGCGTAAGTACGCACAGCATGAAACCTGTCACCCAGCGCAACTTGGTGGCTCCTCTGTCTGTCACCATCCAAAATGTTTTGAAGTGAAAAGCATGTTCTTTTGGTCTGCACTACAGTACTATAATTCAGTGCTCCAAACACAACAGTAACTGAGCCAGGACACTGTTCAAATAGCCTACACTACAAAGAAAGGAAGAAAGAATCCAAAGTCGGAAGGAAAAGGAAAACAGAGATAAAAGAGAGGACAGTGAGTGGACAACAAAAGTGACATGGCCCTGACCTTCACCCCACCCCCAACGCTGTGCATTCTTGAGCAAGGGCAGGTCACCGCCTCATGCCATTTGCCACTCTGACTTCTCAGTCTGTATTCTAAGTATGCTAGAAAAGAGCATGTCAGGGACGCACTTGAAGAGGCTAATGAGCTGCTCATGTATCCTGAAACTAGTTCCAGCATCATAAAAATTTTAATGATTTTTTTTCCCCACACAGGGTCCTACTATATAGCTCAGGCTGGTCTTGTACTTGTCATATAGGCTGAGTCAACCTCAAATTCTCAGTCCTCCTGCCCCAGGCTCTCCAGTGTTGAAATTAGAGGTATGCACCACCATGCCTTGCAGCAGAGAATGCTGTTTTGGTTTTCTGCTTGTGTTTAGTACTGGGATCAAACCTGGGGCCTCCTACATACTAGACAAGAACTCTACCACTGGGCTATGTCCTCAGCATGCGCCTCCATCCTTTCGGAGATCACTCAGATGTGCGACCTGTGAGACCAACTTGGAACCGTTGGGCAACAAGTGACAAACTAAATGTGTCACAATTACATTTGTAGACATGTCTAATTAGCCACAATAACAAGTAATTAAAGCAAAAACAATTGACATCTGTTGGAGAAAATTAAAAGTATCTTCATCATCATTATCTTCTATTCCCCTTTTTGCATATTTACATTATATATACACATATATATAATGCTCACATGTATTAATTTATACACAAATTCACGTCTACCACATGGCACATTCAGCTACCTATCATTTATGGCGGTACCAGTCAAGACTGCCCAACACACTAACCCAGACACTCTAAGCTCCAGAATTACTCCCTCTTCTGGCCACACTTCCTCTCCTCAGCAGCACTCCCAGGAGCAAAGATTTGGACTTAGGGCTGGATTCAAGCACTCACACCCACCCTAGGTAAAATGCTGTTTCTTAGCCTCCTCCTTTGAGCACCTTCCAGCCCAAGATGAGGCCTGGGTGGAGGGCCTGGCACATCACCAGGTGCGATTAAGCGGCACCGACCGCAGGCACACTCATCTCCACCAGGTGCTTGCCAGAGTGTGGCGTCTGCTTCTGCCCAATGAAGGTCTCCTTGGCCCCTGGGACTGCGGGTTGGCGCATCAGATGAAATGAATCTTTGCCGACAGTGAAGTAGTACTACGGATATAACCTGAAATGCTACCCAAGTCTCCTAGGCATAAGGGTGCAAAACCTGAAAGTTTGGCAGACAGCCGCCTCTGAAGCCCAGGTCAGTCCCGGGCTGGCCGGGCGCCATCTGGGTGATGGACATTTGCTATGAAGCCTCGAGCTTCCTCCTCTACAAGCTGGAACCTGACCACAGCTTTCACTCACTCTGGCTTTGCCCACCCCACCTAGGATGGCATGCGGCCAGGGCGGCGCTCCCACTGGCTTGTACCAAGAGCACTGCGCCCAGGTCATCCCCAGCCAGTCTGGCCTTGGGACAGCCCGGTCCCCTGCACTTGTGGTCATTCGCTCCAGTGAGGAAAAGAAGACCCATCCTTTGGCCACGGTGACAGGCCCATGTAGAAAGCCAGTCACAACTCTCGACCCAATCGTCGCTACCCGTGGGGACCGTACCTGGATGGTGTGGCCGCTGCCCTGTGCGGTGGGGCCGCCCACCAGTTTGCAGTAAAGCTCGGGCCGGGGCCTTGCGACCTCCGGACCCCGCTCTCCGCAGGTAGCGGTGGCCCAGATCCTTGCCGCCTGGGCCAGGTTGAAGTAAGGCGGGTGCAGGCTGAGCGCGGCCGCCCGAGGGTCCTGAGCCACCATGCTCCAGCAAGGCGACATCCTCAGCAGCAGCAGCAGCAATAGCGTGAGCAGCGGCGGTGAGGATCGCGGTGCCCACCCTGGAGCCACCGCCATCCCGTGGCGCTGGGTCTCCTGCCTGTGCGTGGCGTGGCACCGAGGAGCAGGCGGCTGCCACTCCCCGCGCTCATGGGCAGCCCCGGGATGTGGGCGGCGCCCCGGGCCGCGCCCCTAGGTCCACGCGCTGAGCCCGCCTAGGTTGCGGAACCTACAGCTACTTCTGGCACCGGAGCCATCAGGAACCAGCAGGAGTGGACTCTGTGGGCTGCAACCCCCCTCCCCCGCCTCCCCAAAGCCCGGAGCACCAGCAAGGGTCCTCCGACTGTCCTAACAGCCTGGTCAGAGAATCAAAGCGGTCTTCTTTCCAAATATCCAGGGTCTCCAGCTTCTGGGGGGCTTGCAGGAAACCGCCTCTGCCTGTAGAACTTTCTCAAAGACGTTCCGCGTTCCCAGGCGAGGGATTAAAGGCTCTCCCTGAATTAGCAGTGGTGGAAAGCACACATCTAAACCACAAACCAGTGGTGCACGCTGTGGTTAGCCGACCTGGAAAGGTCCCTCGGGGAATCCTTTAGATGTCCAGGTGCTACTCCCTCACGCTGAAGCTTGGTCACCCTCCAACAAGGAGTCCACAATAGGCCCTCTAAGCTATTAGAGGAGGTGCCATTGCTGGGGAAACCAGCATGCTAAGGGCTTTGAGTGTCCCAGACGAACAGGACTAAAGCTTTGAAGACTAGGGAACGGGGAAAGAGGCAAGATGTGAAAACACTGCTCCGCCAGGATACAGAGTTGGGGACAAAATGGCACAGGAGAGGTGCTGTGGTCTGAATATCCCTGCCCCTCCCCCACAAATTCCTAGGTTGAAACCCTGCAGTTCCGCTTGTACAGGTTTATATCCAGGAATACTCAAGTAAATACATCGTGGGATTGGTACTGGTGAACGGGATCAGTGTCCTTACAAATGAGCCTCAAGCTAGACATGGTGGCCCACACCTGCAATCCAACACTAAGGAAGGCTGAGGCAGGTGGATCGAGTGTTGAAAGTCAGCCTGAGCAACATAGAAAAACCCCATCACAAAACAAACAAACAAACAAACAAACAAAAAAACGAATGAAAAATAAGAGACCAGAGTGTGCAGGCTAGCACTTGCAGTGTGCTGCATGAGAGCACAGTAAAAAGATTGTTGTATAGAAACCAGGACGCAATCCCAACCACCACAAGATGTCTGTTCGTGATGTCACGGTCTATGGCGACTTCGTAAAGCTTTTACTCTGCTGTAAAAGCTCAAGTGGACTGAGATGAAGGATTGAGCCAGTGGTATATTTATAAAATGCTGGGGTAGTTATGCGACCTACTCAATCTTCTGTTTGTTCTTCGTGAACATGGAGGGAACAGAATTCATGAGCCTACCTAATATAAAGGAGAAGCCGTGAGAATGGACAACAAGAAAGGAACGCAAGGGCAAGAGAAACTGTTCATCCGTGGTGTCTGCCTAATCCTTTGGTAATGCAGCTTCTACAAAACAAACACAGAAAAGGCTGGACACGAGGGCTACGAGAGCAAACAGGCAACTTACATAAAAACAAAATTTAAAGCAGATAAGCATCGCTGGTTTAAATTTTGATCTTCCTGGGAATAAGATGCGAACAAGACACCAACCGATAAGCCTCGTCTTTCACTTATCAAACTGATAAAATGAATTAACTATAAAACCGAGGATGGAAGAGAATTCAGGAAATCAGCACACTCTTGGTAAAAGTGCGGAACTTTCCATTTAGGGGAGGAAGTTGCAGCTTAGGCAGAGACTCAATGTATAGCTTGTCCTGCAGCTCCTCTCGTAGAGACTTAGAGCCCTGAAATAATCAGGGGTGTTTATCAAGATTTGATCCAATGTTTCCTTGAAGCTGTTTAGTTTGTTCGTTTTAAGTTTATAAGACCCTAAATATTATTGCAAGGCTATACAAACAACCTTAAAGAAATATATCTTGACATGTTTGCAATCTTTAACAAAAAGGAAATGATATAAAAATGCACAATTTATCAATTCTATCTCTAGCACTAGCAAAATGAAATTAAGAAAAACAAGTCCATTTATAACAGCATCAAAAAGAATAAAATTCTTAGGAATAAAGTAAACTAAAAAGTTTAACCTTGTCCTGTAAAAACTGAACATCTTTCAAAGATGTTTCAAAAGAACTTGATACAGATGTACCTTGACTTACAATGAAGCAAAATCCTATAAGCTCATCATAAAGTGACAATATCATGAGTCAAAAGATGAATTTCGGACACCTAACCTACTGACGACGTAGCTTAGCCACATGGGGGGAGTTTTGTGTTTTCACCTTCTGGGGTGTGGGGAACCTGGCACTTTCTACTGCTGCTGCTGCCCACCATCAAAAAATATTACAAGTCATTAGCACATGAAAAGATTTCTTAATTCAAGGCATGAAGTAAAGTTCGTATTGTCTTCATACAGTCAATAAACGGTGGGGGGGGCAGGTGTTCTAGTCCACTTTGTTTGTTTGTTTGTTTGTTTGAGACAGGGTTTCTCTGTGTAGTTTTGGTGCCTGTCCTGGAACTCACTCTGTAGACCAAGCTGGCCTTGTACTCACAGAGATCCACCTGCCTCTGCCTCCCAAGTGCTAGGGTTAAAGGTGTGAGCTATTGCCCAGCTTCTAGTCCACTTTCTGTTGCTGGGATAAACACCGTGACCAAAAGCAACTTGGAGGGGAAAGGGTTTATTTCATCTGAGAGCTCACAACCCATCAGGTGAAGCAAGCCAGGAACCCCAAACCAGGAACTAAAGAGCAGACCCTGGGGGACACTTCTTACAGGCTCACCTCCATCGACCCTTTGGTACATTCACGCCCACCTTCTAGGGATGATCCTGACCACAGTGTGCTGAGCCCACCTACACCAATTAGCAAGAAAATGCCCCCCCAGAGGCCAATATGCTTGAGGTAGTTCTTCAGTTGAGGGTCTCTCTTCCAAGGTGTGTCTGGGTGACGATCAAAATAAGCATCACAATACATCATTGATGCAGGGAATATCTGTAAATGTAAAGTGTTATATTTATGGGTTGGTGTATAAAATGTTAAAATGACAATAGTCCACACAGCCATCTACAGAGTGAATGCAATATCTATCAAAATGTCAGGTTTCTTTGATTTTTTTGTTTTTGTTTTTCTTGCCTTTTTTTCAGAAACTGACATGAATCCTAAAATCTTTATGAAAATGCAGGCAGCCCAGAATGGTCACAATGATCCTGAAAAACAACAAAGTACAGGATTCACTTCTTGACTCAAGAATTTAAGACAAAGTGACAGTGACCGAGACAGTGTGGTGCTGTCTGGAGGATAAACACACAGATCAATTAACTATAATCGAGTCCATAAATAAACCTTTAAGTCCTGGTCACTTGACTTTCAACAGGATACCAAGACCCTTCCTTCTCTGAGAAAAGAGTCCTGTATATAAAAGGTTCTTGCTTAATTGGATGTCCACATGCAAAAAGAGCCAAGGTGATTCCTACCTCATACCATGTACAACTCAAATGATGTAAAAGCCCCAACTATGAAACTCTGAAAGAAAATAAAATGAAAAGTTTCTTAGATATATCAAAAGTGCAAAACAAATAAACTGTACTAGATTTAAAAACCTCTGCATTCACAGGGCACCTCTACCCAAAGAGTGGTAAAAGACATTTCAGAATCACCTGTCTCACAATGCACCCATATCCAGAATAAAGAACTCTTACCACTCAAACATTTCTAAAAAGCTGTATGTTTTGTTTGTTTGTGTGTGTGTGTGTGTGTGTGTGTGTGTGTATGTGTGTTTTTCCGAGACATGGTTTCTCTGTGTAGTCCTGCCTGTCCTGGAACTCACTCTGTAGACCATGCTGGCCTCAAACTCAGAAATCCACCTGCCTCTGCCTTCCGAGTGTTAGGATTAAAGGCGTGTGTCATCACTGCCCTGCATATTACATTCATTTATGCTGTGGAATATTTGTTTAATAATGCAAAGATGTGTTACATTCTTTTATTTGGACTTGTTTAACTCTGTAAAGCTGTGTAAACAGCTGATTGGTCTAATAAAGAGTGAATGGCCAATAGCTAGGCAGGAGAGGCATGGTGGGGCTGCCAGGCAGGGAATAAATAGAAGAATGAGAAGGAAGAGAGAAAAAAGGAGAGAGGACATTCAGGGAGAGATCCTGTCTCGGTAAATTAAATAAAGGGAGACACCCAAAGATAACCTATGGTTTCCACATGCACACACAAAAGAAAACACACACACACACACACACACACACACACACACATGCCACACAACAGAACAAAATGCCTTGTCAGGCTGGAGATGTAGTTCAGTTGGTAGATGTTTGCCTGGGTTCCTCCCCAGCACTGCACAGAATGGGGTGTGGTGGCGCATGCCTGTAAAACTAATACTCAGGAGGTGGAGCAGGAGATCAGAGGTTCAAGGTCATCTTCAGATACACAGCAAATTCAAACCAGCCTGGGAAATGAAAGAGCCTGTCTCACATGAAAAACTTGTGATGTTAGGGTCGTGTTTTCCAGGGATGGTAGCTTTAAAAACAACCAGATAAAGGCTATGCGTCTAGAGGGAGGGCCTGTTACTAAGGCCATCTCTCTAAAGGTGATGTATTACAAACAACATCTGCCTTCTACAAGCCTAGACACTGGAGGTGTTGGTATGAGTCATGAAAACGAGGCTTTGCAGGGGAGAGAAAGACTGTTTTCAAGTTTCAGTTAGTGAGTTTAAGTTAATTCTAAGCAGGTGCTTTTGACGACCCAGGCAGCAAACATGGCCACCCTCCTGTCTGAGGCCAGATGAAGCTGCTGTGTTTTAACCCAGAGAGATGATACTTCAAGAAATTAAATGACTTGCCAACGAGTGTGTTTGTGGCAGGAGATTGCTCGTAAGGCCATTCCACTGTGCCAAGAAAGCCACCTTGAGCCAAAGGACAGAGCCAGTGATTGGTGACCGCATTAGCTGTAGGGTTGTTGGAGGACTGAGGAGGTCAGCTGGAGAGGGACAGGAAGAGAGAAGAAAGACTTGGGGAGGGGCAGGGATTTTCTGGGCTGGCAGATGGGAAAACCGTAGAGAGAGGGTTCAGCCAGCCGACTCCGCTGTTGCTTGATTTATCAGATCTCTATCTCAATTTCTGACTCCCGAGCTTATTATTCTGGAAAAATTTAGGTAATCAATCATTGTTTCTCTTGTTTGTTTGTTTTTTGGTTTGGGCAACTTTATTGGTTTCATTTTGGATGGGATTTTTTTGTTCATATTTCTAATGGAAATAATAAGATAAACTCAGGTTTTATTTCTCTCTTTTCCCTTCCTTCATTCCTTCTTTCCTTCCTTTCTCTTTTTCTTTCTTCCTTCCTTTTTCTTATTTGTGACAATATTTCACTATGTTGCCAGAATGGTTTTGAACTTGTGGATTGAAGTGATCCTCCTGCCTCAGCCTACCTGATAACTAGACATACAGCTGCTCGTCACCACACTCTCAGCTGGACTCAGAACTTGGAATTTTCCTAATTTGTGTTCCCAGGAGGATTCTGAAAGGATGCCAGGAAAAGATGCCCAGATGTGGGACAAAGACTACAGACAAAGACTACTCGGGTCCTGAGGACATGAGGAGCTACTGAGCTAGTCCTAGAGGAGAGGGCGGAGCAAAACATGCATGGTTGATGTCAACAACACAGGTGAGCTTGGGACTTGGCTGGTAGCCGAATGCTTCAGAGATCATTCAGGCCCTTCTGAGTCCTTCAGAACTTAAGATGGGAATGAAATGCGTGTGCTATTGTTTTCAAGCATTTCCCTGGGGTCAAGAACCTAGATGTGCAAGGAGATTGACTCCCTGTGTCTTGCAAGGGTGAAATCAAATGTCAATAACCCTTGCATATTAGTGTTTGGGCAACAGTATACTCATAGCAGACGCTCTTTTAAATCAAACCTTGGGCTTCCTCTCTATCTCTTCCACATCCTCCCCAGTATGGCAGCTTTTCAGAGTCCTCCTGGGAATCCCAACTGGTTTGGCTTCCCTGAAGGAACAGGTTGTAAAAGTTGCCCTCCTTCCCACTTTCCCGTCACTCACAGAGAAAGCAATGAATCTGTTGCAGACTGATAGCAGTGTGTGGATATAAACAAAACAGGAAAACGAAAGGCTTGTTGATACCACACTTGTAGCCTCCAGAGGGCAAAGTAAACCATGAAAAGCATAGTGACAAATTCTGCTCTCCCAGTGGTTGGCTACATTGTAAACCTGAAGGTGGAAAGCCTCTTTCAGGACTTCTTAAAAAAGAAAGCATTGCAGCCCAGCACGGTGTAGGCTCCCAGTCCCAGCGCTTGGGAGGATCAGAAAGTGTTACAGCCGAGCACAGTGTAGGCTCCCAGTCCCAGCACTTGGTAGTTCAAGGTCAGCCTGAGCTACATATGGAGACTACAGGCAAGAAGACAAGTGAAACAGAGCAGGGGACCCAGAAATAAGCCCACAGCTATAGCCAACCCAATCTTTGACAATAGTGTCAACACGCATATTGGATAAAAGACAACCTCTTCAACAAATGGTGCCCAGAAAACTGGATATCTACATGCAAAAGAATGAAACCAGATCCATCTCTTCCACCCTGCACAAAATCAATTCAAAATGGATCAGACCTAAAAAAAAAAAGCTGACATTCAGAAAGTGCTAGAGGAAAACAGTAGGGGAAAAGCCCGAGAATGGACAAATGGGCTTGCACAAAACTGCAGCACCTCTGTGCCTGGAGATGTAGCTCAGTGGTAGAATGCTTGCCTCGAATGCGTGAGGCTCTGGGTTCGATCCCCAACAGTGCAATCCATGCCCCCCAAAGGGAAAGATACTTCAAGATCAGCAAAAACGCTTCTGTTCAGCACAGGAACCATATGGGGAAAACCTTGTCAACTACACTTTCAATAGGGGACTGAAATCTAGAATCTATAAGGAACTCTAAAAACCAAACACCTGAAGAATGTATCGAGTTAATAAATTGAACAAATGAGCTGAAAAAACGGCTCTCAAGGGAAGAAATGCAAATGGCTAGTAAACTCTTGACAAGATTTTCAACATCTTTAGCTGTCAAGGGATGCAAAGCTCAGCCAGAACGGCTACACTCAAGAAACCAGGGCTGAGGGGAAGACTCAGCCAGTGAGTGCAAGTGTGAGGACATGAGTTTGACCTCCCAGGACCCATGAAACACAAGCAAACATGATGGCATGCACTTGTAATTCCAGCACTGGTGAGGGGAAGCAGACTGGTCCCTGGGGCTTCCTGGCCAGCAAGCCTTGCTGAGTTAGTGCTCCCCAGAGTGGTGAGAGTCCCTGTCTGAAAAAAACAATGTGGATGATTCCTGAGGAATGGCACTGAGGTTGACTCTAACTTGAATACCCACACACACACACTGCCCCCCACACACACACACTGCCCCCCACACACAGAGAGACTCAAGCGACAGTGAATGTTGCTGAAGATGTGGAAGGAGAGGAAAGCTGATGCAGACACGATGGAAATCTATTGCCTGTGATCCAACCTCATACAGCATTCCTGGGATGTTCATCCAAAACATTCTAAGGTGGTTTACCACAAAGATGCCTGTCCGTCCACATTCATTGCTGCACTGTTCATAATAACCAGGATGTGAAGCCAGTCTAGGTGTCCATTAATAGATAAGAGATAAAGAACTATGTACATTTACACAGTAGAATCTTATTTAGTTGTGAAAGTGAATGAAGTTATGACATTCTCAGGAAACCAAGATGGACCTGGATATTATGTTTAAAACAATCCAAAATCAGAAAAACAAGTGTCATATTTTCTCTCAGGTGCAGAATCAACCTTTAAGCACACACACACACACACACACACACACACACACACACACACACACACATTTATATTTATATTTATATTTATATTTATATTTATACTTATATTTATATTTATGAGGGTGTGAAAGGAGAATATGAAAGTGGAGGAAGAGGTCTGAATGGGGAAGAGCGTCAGGGACAAGGGAGTGAGGGACCAGTAGGGGGACGATGACGACAAAGGAGCATTTGGAAAGCAGTGGGAAGGAGGAAAATGAGAATATATAATGACACATCTGTGTGAAAAGTCACACTCCAATCAATTTCTGTGTACGCAAACCAAAATCTAATTTTAAAAAGGAAAGTAGGAAGTATTGCTCTTCTCCTATAACCTGCTTTGAGAGAATTCCACCAAGTGAATTTCTTAGCGAACACTTTTCCAAGTTATTGCAGATCTAGGTAACCGCAAGTGCAGACTTTCCATTAGCATGAAATAATTGGCATGACCATGCTAAGCCAAAATCATTCCTGATCAAGCAGAGAAGGTGAATATCCCATGGCTTGTGTGGTCATACCGTAAATAAAAGCAGTGCTGTTACTGGCCATTTTGAAAACTGAGGACTTCCCTTCGGTACTGGGCATCAGGAAACACACATCACTTTTTTTCTTTATAGAGATAGATACGGAGGTGTAAGTCAAGTCCTCATTACCATAAAGCAGTGCCCAGAATCCAGTCTCGGGCTGCCTCCCTCTACTCCCTCTCTAGTGTCTGCTCCAGGGCTCTGGTCTAAGTGTTCCCTATGAAGCAGAGACACACTCATTTGACCTGTGACCTCTGAGGACCAGAGCCTTCCGAGCTCAGAATCCTCAGTGCTAACCACACAGTGGAATTCTTGGCCTGGTTGGACCCAGAGTTCCTTCTCACCACAGGCAGATCCCAGCTTTGGTTGGAACCTTGACAGTGGTGCCTGGCGCTAGGGCACTCCCTGGTAGTTCTGCCAAAAACCCCGAGAAGAATTCACATTCCAATCACATGAGTTTCCTTCCAGCCCTTGCTCCACACTCTCTGGTTCAGCTTTATTCAAAATATGTGCTTGGGCAGAACAGGTAATTTACACATTTGCTGTTAGAAGAGGCTCCTTTTCCACCCTTGGTGTGTGTTACTGCAAGTGCAGTTCTAAGATAAGAGAGAGCTTACACCTAGGTAATAGCAGCTCTTCTACATGGCAGTCTTCCTAGCAGCCCAGAGCGACCCTGCTGGGCAAGTGGGTGGAAGCCATTCTTCTCATTAGGCAGATGAGTGAGAACAAGACAGTGAGTAATGATACATGTTGCTCAGGCTTACTGGAGATGTTAAGGAATGGAGCTGACTCCTCTTGACAAGATGTCGGTAGTTAATCTGGAAAAGATTTTAAGTGAAAATTAGCAAATAGCTTCAAAATCATCTTATTACAGTGTTTTCACTTCCCCCTATCCGGTGACCCCAGATTTAAGGATTTAATTCCTCCTGAACCGCCAAGAGAGTGAAAATACTCACCATTTCACACCCAGCAATGCTATACTGGTTTCTGGGTCTAAAATACATCATTTCAGAAGCAGGAATTTTGGTAAGAATCTTTCAAGCAGGCCCAAATAAAGAAATCATGCTCCAGTTTGTATCTGAAGGGCCCCCAGCGACTCCCTGTGGAAAAGGTTTGACCCCTGGGCAAACATTTAACTAGTTAGTGAGATACTGGAGCCTTCCAGAGATAGAGTCAGTGAAAGGAATTTGGGGGGAGGGTTGGAGAGAATTGCACTGTTGGCCCCCAATGAGCAATGCCTCAGACTTTATGTCCATGTGTTACTAGGCTGGATTGTGGGGCTTCGTGCAGCTAATGAGACACGAGCAAGCTCAGTGCCAACAGAAGTGTAAGAATCTCCTGTCCTCTAGAAGCTCTCCCTTTTGGAACTCAGATCCCAAGGTGTAAGTCTAAACGCCAGTAGAGAAAGAGGGGGTCCTGGATCTGTGAGATGGCATGAACTGTGATGGAATACAACCCATAGGAGAGACCTCCACCAACTCATCTTATCCCAGATCACTGAATTATGAGCATTTAGGAGGGTTCTGGGGATCCTCACACTTGCAACATTTTAACTGCTGAACCATCTCCCCACTCATGAGAGCCACTGGTTCTGATGGGGATTTAAATGCATCATAGATAACCCAGATGTGTGAAATCTTATCTTTTCCTAACCACAGACATGAATTGACCAAAGTTACCTGCTGTCCTTGTAGTTTTTGTTCTTAAATATCCGAGTTCTAAAGTGTTGGAAGTGTCAGAGCACTTTCTGGAAGATTTTACTTCCAGACTCTTCTGGGAAACTGAAATCTCAGAATCTGATGTTTACATTTATAACTTTTTGCATATAGTGCATGTGAGAAGATAAAATTAAGTTTCTCCGTCATCATTTCTCTCTCTGTCTTTGGCCTTTGTTTCTGGGTACGTATCTAGGGAAAAGGAAAATTTGATCTCTTGAGTCCCATGCCCTGTGTTTTGCTTGTGTCTAAATGTTCCGCTAATTCCATTCCAAGTTTTTTTTTTAATCGTCTTGGGGTGGTGCTTTCTGCCAAGCTATCAAGAGCAGTGCCAGAAAGGACAATTCTTGAGAAACAGACTTCTTTAGCTGCCTCTGTAACTTCTCTAAGGCAAATTCAGCATCCACAGCAATCTTTGAGACACGTGGTTTGCTCTTCCCTTGGAGGCCTTGGACACTTCTGGCTGTGGACCTGTGTGGCTTCTATTTCAGATTCTTTGATGCTCTGTTAGTCTGAGAAGGAGGCCCTTCTCCATTGCGTTTACGCTGAGCATCAGAGGTGAGTCTGAATAAAAAAATCCACCAGCACAATAAGTAAGACATAGCAAACCAGAAGAGAATCCAGTTTTTCAGTTATGGCGACAGGTTCAGTGTAGCCCTACCTTAGTAAATCCGGGCTGTCCCGGCGTGGGAACTGTACCAGGCTGTGATTGACTGTAGCAATGTAACTGTTACAATGAGGAAGGTAAGAGCCTCACGGGGAACACTCGAGCAGTTTGACGTTGCTATGCCATCCAGCTGTGCGGTCACTTTTCTCATAACCAGTTGTTTATTGTATGTTTTAAAACATGGGCCACCAGCAACTTGGACCTTATTCTGTTGGTTTTTCTCCCTGAGGAGTTAAAGACACACTAATCCAAATGACCTCAGTAAATGACCTTCCAGTTTCAGGACCAAGGCAGCGTGGGAACAGCATGGGCAGTTACAACCATCTGTCAATGACTGGGTAGTACTTGGTAAATAATATCTAATTTAAACCTTCCCTATTCACTCACCTGTAGATACGACAAATATTTAAAAACTGGAGTTTGGTGGCCCTGTTAAAATCATGAAACAGCCTGCCCAGTTCCCTTGGCTCAGGATGAGTAATTGAACCTGAGTCTAGACAACTCGAAAGAAATGACACTTTTGTTCAAGTTAACTCTGTTTTACCCACTCCATCCTAGCGTCCACTGATTCAGCTGTCTACACAGACATGATAGAAGGGGGTTTTAATACGAATTTGATAGAACTAAACCCATGACTCATTCACATGAAGAACAAATGCATCACTGGGTTATTTTAGGTGACGTCCACACCCTACATTTACTACTACAAGCCACACTCCTCAAAGCTGTGTGTCTACAGACTTACTTGCAGTTCATGGGAAAGTACTTCCTAGCAGGACCAAGACCCTGAGTTCAGTCCTCATCACTGAAATAAAATGCACTCTAACCTAGAACATTTTGTGCAGCTCCATTTTACACCAAGGAGGTCTCAGGGTGGGGTGGGGGGAATGTGAATCACAGCTGTGGGTGTCTTCCTCTCTCTAGCACATCAGCCTTGGGACCATCTTGCTTCTGAGTTTTCTCCGTTGTGTGCCGTAGCCCCAAAACTGGCTTGTTGCCTCAGTCCTGTGTGGTTTTAGGCGGTCATCCAGGCCTGTGTGCTTCAGGTGTCTTGTTGAAATAGGAAATGAGGACAAGGGTATTGTGCAGGTTAAATGACCTAGTGTTTGTGACCACTGTCCTGTTCCTCCTTCACCTTGCCCTCCCACACCCCCACAGACACCCTCCTGGGACCAAGCTTCCACTCTGTAGTGTAATAATAAAGCCCACGGCTGTAGAGTTCCACGTGTGAATCACAGTGCAAGCTTCCTGTCTCCTAGCATCGTTCCCCGTAACTTAGGGAAACTATGTGTCCTCTTTAAGTCTCAGTCTCTTCGAACTAAGCACGTGTTCATGGGTGGATGAATAAAGAAGACGTAGTGCAGGTAAATGCAAACACATATTCTCATGATGGTTGATTATTCCGCAACTAAAAAACAATTGAAACGACATGGATGAGCCTGAAAACATCATTTAAGTGAAATAAATAAGACACAGCCTTGACTGTGTAAGTGAAATCATTACAATGTCAAATATACAGAATTGGAAGACAGTGGTTAGTGGTTGTCAAGAGTTGGAGGCAGAAGTATGGGGAGGCGTTGGTCCCTATACTCGTGGCTTTTCTATCTAGAAAAGTCTAGACGTCTAGAAGGCGTTAGTAAAATGCCATGAGTTTTGCTGATGTTGCTCATCCCAATGAAATCCCTTGGGTTTCTCACCTCCCACTGTTTGTTTACGGATGCCTCCTCAGCCACATTCTCACAAAAGATGTTGAAGTCAGCTGTGTCTGAGTTTAGCTCAGCTAGCACTTCTCTGAGAAGGAAGAGCAAGCAGGGTGGGTGCCTTAAATGATGCTAAACTCTGTTCTTCTGCTTAAGAATTCCAGAGCCCATACTCATCTCCCCACACACAACACACACACACACACACACACACACACACACACACACACACACACACACACACAAGATGGAACATAGCCTCTTAGCAATTCCAGCCCCCTCTTCCTGTTCCACGGTGTTGACTGCTGTTGAGACTGAAGGCAAAGGCTCTGCCTCTTTGAAGCAATGACAGACAGGCAGGAGCTGTCATGCAGAAATAAGATGATATTCATGCCAGGCATGATGGTGCATGCTTTTAATCTCAGCACTCAGGAGGCAGAGGCAGGCAGATCTCTGAGTTCTGAGTTCAAGGCCATCCTGGCCTATAGAGCAAGTTCCAGGACAGCCAGGGCTACAGAGAGAAACCTTGTCTCAAAAACAAAAAACAAAAAATAAAAAACAAAAAACAAAAAACAAAAAAAAAGGAAGAAAGAAAAGAAATGGAAGGATATTCTTCTTTGTCGTCCACCCAGTGACCTCACATATTAGTAGTCACATGACTTAGGTTGTTAAAGGAGAGAAGAGCCTGAAAACTACAGACTGTAAATCTCATTAGAGAAAAGAGCAGCAAGAGCTTTGATTCCGTAATTGAGAAGTTCATGGATTTGTGGATAGCATGTGGACATTTGTTAATTCATTCAGAAATACTCAGTGAGCATGTACTGAGGGCTGGATTTAACATTGGGGTAACAGAGAAAATGAGTCTGTTGGCCGGGGTCTAATGCTCACATTCACCAGGTTCCTATAGCCTCAAGCTGCCATCCTGCTGCTGCCAGCGGCCAGGTGTGTCCAACCTCTTGACAATGCAGCACAGTTTTCTATATATAAGTTCATACTGGAGGGCCATCGAGATAGCTCAGTGGGTAAGCTCCTCTTCACCATGCCTGATGCCCTGAGTTTGACCCCTGGGACCCATAAGGTGGATCCCGAGAGAGCTGACTCCTGAAAACTGTCCTCTGATCTCCACGTGCATGCCATGGTCCATGAGTGGCACCCCAAACACATGACAAATAGACAAGTAATAAAAAGTGTTTTGTTCTGGGATGCTGTTTTCCTACACTGTGAAGCTGTGTCTTTGCCAAGGTGCCTTCTGATTGGCTTAATAAAGAGCTGAATGGTCAATAGCTAGGCAGGAGAGGATAGGCAGGATTTCCGGGAAAAAGAGGAGGAGGAGATGAATCTAGGCACACAGAGATGCCAGCGAGACGTGGACCAAGTCGGACATACAGAATGGAGGAGAGGTAAAAAGAAAAAGTCACGTGGAAGAACAGGTTAGTAGAAGTAGGCTAATTTAAGTTATAAAGCTAGTTCGGGGACAAGCCTAAGCTAAAGGCCAGGCTTTTATAACTAATAAGACATTTCCTTGTTGCTATTTGGGGGCTGGCAGTCCAAAGATAGCCTGACAAGAAAACTTGCTACAGTGTTTAAGTTCACAAAAATTAAAGAACACACGCAATGTTTTAAGCAAGTGTACAATTTTGTTTACACTTGTTTGTTTACACTTTGTTTACTCCACTTAAGATTTACACTTTCTTTAAGACATAGTTCAGTGTATTAATGTATAATTATCAAGCAAAGACCCCCAAAGTTAATATCAGTAAGAATGTTACACTCGGCATTCCTACCATAAGATGAGATCTATTTTTTCACAAACAAAATTAAATTTAAATTCTATTCTCACTTCCATGCACAACTGTGAGAGAAATTCCATAGCATGGGAGTCCCCCGGTCCTTTGTCCCTCAGGACAGACCTCAGCCTTTTCAGCTTCTCTTAAATCACTTTTGTTCAACTCAAGACTAAACAAAACGAGTACTAACTTCTCAAGTAACTTCAAACTAAGTCTGTCTGTGCATGTCTGCTACAGTTTTGTCCCTTTGTGAGTTTAGCGACATGGTAAAATCTAGGGGCTGAGCTTTTCTGTTGGAGAACATCCAGGGTTCCCACCACATTAGAAGACAATGCCATTCTGTGGATACTTTGAGGCCTCAGCAGGAAGCTGAAGGCAGCTTCACTTAGGAGCACCTCTGGGCACATTCATAATAGACGCTTTCATTCTCAAGGGCCAGATTAGTGATAGGACACTTTCCAACTCTTAACCCAGATTCTGATTAAACAACACTCAGAAGACAGGCGAGCTGAGAGTTACACAGTAATGCCAAGCGTTTAGATGAAGATCAAACACTCCAGGCACAATCTAGACGTCTGACAGCCACCCAAGGCTCCTCTGGCTGGCACCACTTCTTGGTCCACTGGGTCACAGATGGTTCTCTTAGATTCTTGCTGTGTGTAGCCCATGATTCATTACATTTTAAACCTCCAGGCATATGTCAGAGCAGGGAATGTCATTCATCTCGTCACCAAAGTTAAGGGAACCAAGCATTGTACTAAATCAAAATTAATAGGATACTAAAAACCACTGGACTAGACCAACACAAAAAGAGGCTTGGGAAATGGTTGAGCCATTTATGAGGCCCTTCTATGGAAAGGTGCTTTTCTTTTTTTCCTGGAGGGATTTTCAGACAGTCAAGCCAGAAAGAACACTTCATAAACCCAAGAACCTTACCTGGAGTGACATTCTGATATCCCACTCAAAGAAGAGAAACTGCTCAACAAGTAACAAAGGGTTTATAAACTGTTAATAACTGATCTAGTCCAATAGAAGATTCTCAGCAGAAGCACATTCATTTTCAATAATACTGTAGGGGTTGAGGAGATGGTTCAGGAAAGTGCCAGCCACACAAGCATGAGGACCTGAGTTCAGATTCCCGGCACCTACATGAAAGCTGGATGTGACATTTGTAATCTCAGCACTGGTACATGGGGTAGGAACCAGGCAGCTCTCTGGAGTTCATTGGCTGGCCAGCCAATCAATAGGTTCCAAGTTCAGTGAGAGACCCCATCTCAAAAACAATGTGGAGAGCAATTGAAGAAGACACCAACCCCAACCTCTGACGTACATACATCTGTATGTACACATCCACATGCATATGTGCACACATCCACACAAACACACAAGTGCACCCCACACACAAAACCTATCAAGGATATGATAGAGAAGAAAAGATTGTTAAAGGGCAAATCTATTAAGAGACTGGTTTAGTATCGGAGGAGACATAGTTAACTCACAAATGGTATTTCCAATACTCAAAAATTACAATGAAAGACTCTACAAAGTAGATACAGGATAGCAATCGTTTCCGGGTCACCCTTTAGTGCCGTACTCCAATTTTCAAAAATTATTTTCATCAGAGTAAGAATGGGCATAATATTATTGTCCATTCATGTATGCACTGATCTACCTGATTGACATTGTTGACATAAAAATAACAGCAATAACAAATGCCACATGTCAGGTACAATGTAAGTCACGTGCTTCCTGTGCATTTTGCTAATCATCATAACAGCCCAATATGCAATATCATTATCTCCATTTTACAGAGAAGGAAACCAAACTTTCAAAGAGAATAAATATTGGCTTAAATCTTGAGGTCGCTTATCAACAGCCTTTCATATGATTTTGGCCTGGAAAACTGTCAGTTTCACATTATCCCAGCTAAAAGGTGTGGGAGCCACAGAGATTCCAACATGTGGTTTGTTTCCATTTTGACTCAAGGTCAGAGAGTCAAGGCTTACCTTGCTCTCCAAGGCTGCACAATACGATGTTTTGGCCAAAGGCATGGTTACCAGGTGTCTTATGCTTCAAGGCCTAATTATTTGTTTGTGTTGTTCTGCTTTGTTTGTTTGTTTGTGAATGGCAAGCTGGACACCCTAGAAAGGGTCAATATCTCAGTTAAAGTCCAGAAACTCCTGATGGCAGAATCCTCTGCTCTCCTGGGAAGGCCGAGCTCTTTCTGTTTAGAATGATGAAGCCCACCATTATGGAGGTTCATCAGCATTACTCAAAAGTCTACTTATTTAAATGTTAATCTTATATGAAGGAATTTTACAGAAACATCTAGAATTTTGTTTGACCAAATAGCTGGATATCATTACTGAACCAAGTTTGTAGAATATTCCTTTATACTGTGTGAATATATATCATTGTGATTGGTTTAATAAAGAAGCTGACTGGCCAGTAGCTGAACAGGATAAGGTTAGGTGGTAGACTCCAAACTGAGAATGCTGGGATGAGGAAGGGTGGAGTTCGAGAAGTCACTAGTCAGACACAGAGGAAGCATGACATGTATGAAATGAAATGAAATAACAAGCCATGAGCCCCATGGTAGAATTTAGATAAGCAATAAGCCTGAGCTATCAGCTGAGCATTTATAATTAATATTAAGACTGGGGGTGGTAATTTGGAAGTGGGCTGGAGGGACAGGAAAACTCTGTCTACATAAAATCCAGCACCAAAGCCTACTAATTCAGATTTGCTCTTTCCTGTGTCTGCCAAACCATAGTCTGCGTTTATATCAGAAGCACTTAGAGACAAGGAAGGGACAGCCCTGCAGCCATGCCTAGGAGTGACAATATACAGATGTTAGCTTCTCTGCTCTATGACACCTCTCAAGAATGTAGATTTTAGTTATTAAAGGAAATTAAAATTTCTAAATTATTTTAAGCATCTCATTAAGACAAGATATGCTCTAGAGCATAAAAGTTATTTTGTTTTAACATTTAAGACCCAATAGTCATTTCTGTTTGAAATAAAGCTTAAAGTATGTAGGTCTAGTGCACAGGCCTACACTTGAGATATTTGTCAAGTTTCTGAAGGAAGCTCTGGCAGGCCAGGTTCTCTGGCAAGCAGAGCCCAGGTCATATTTTAACACTGAGTCATTTATTAGGGCTGACGTTTTCACTTTAAGCTGTAGAAGGAATGTGAAGATAGGATTGGGCACAGAGAGAAGCTGAAAAACAATGTAAGCCCAGCAACAGCCTCATGTGGCCCCAGAGGGATATCTGTGAACAGAATGACCCTTCAGAGTAGGCTGAATTGACACTGGTGGCTAATCTTGTCAACGGGGGAAGACGGAACCTCAGCCACAGAATCGCCTCCATCAGATTGACAGGTGGGCATGTCTGCGGGACATTTTCTTGGTCGCTAGTTGCTATGGAAGACCCAGCCCATTGTGGGTGGTACCATCCCTAGACAGATAAACTCGAACTGAATAAGAAAGAAGCTGAGTGTGCGTCTGAGAACAAGCCAGTAAGCCGCATTCTTCCACGGTTTCTCCTTCAAGCTCCTGCCTTGAGATCCTGCCTTGGCTTCCCTCCCTGGTGAGCTGTTGCCTGTAAGCTGAAATAAGCCCTTTCTTTCTCTAAGCTGCTTTTGGTCATGGCGTTTATCACGGTGACAGAAAGCAAACTAGAGCAGACACAAAGGCTGGGTTCTTATGCTCCTGTGTCAGTCATCATTAGAACTGGGCCCGGAGAGACATCATGGCTGGGAAGAGGTGGTTCTCTGCAGCCCAGGAAATCCCAGAAGGGGCCGACTGGTGACAGTTACCTGCCAACAACCCTCCGTGGCTAAGTGGCAGGTTCTTCTGAAGGAGGATGCGATCAAGGTGATGGTTGATCTTGAGTCTCAGCCTGACTGGATTGAACTCCTAGAAGAGCAGAGAACGTGTCTGGATGTGTCATGTCCAGGAAAGCTTTGCAGACACCCCTGGCCTAGCCAACAGTTTCATCCTTTTGTAGATTCAAGGTTTGACTAGACTCTTGAGAAGTGCTGTAACTGCAGAGGTGGAGCCTAGTTGAAGGACATGCTGGCTGGGGCATACCTTTGAAGGATCTGTTTTGGTGGTGACCTTTTCCTGTTAGCTCTCTCTGCTACCTGGTGACTGTGAGGTAAGCAACTTGATTCCATCATGCCTTATCTACCATAATGTTCTTCCTCACCCCAGTCCGGGAAAAATGGAGCCAGCCAGCCATGGACTTACAACTTGAAACAATGAACCTCCTTCTAATTGTTTCAGTATTTGTTATAGCAACAGAAAGGGTGTGACTCACGTTCCACGGCCCGCCCTCTACATACTCAAAACCATCTCATACACTAGCCCAGAGCAACTCCTTCATGACTCGGACAGAGCCCACTCCCACGGGGACTAAGAACAGGGAAGTTGCTTGGACACATTACTCCCTGCTACAGCTGATGTAGGACTCAAACTGTCCGCCATGTTACTCCCCGACAACTCCTCCCATCCTCAAGGCTTACCGGGAAGATGGCTAGGTAAGATGCTCCTGAACACTGTGAACCCTAGCCACCCAGACGTTCCCTAAATGAAGCTGCTTGTTTTATTTAATATTTTCATGTGTATGTGGAGGGCAGATTTTGAATGTCTTCCTCAATCATTTTTCATCTAATTTCTTCAGACAGTCTCTCATGGAGCCTGGAGTTTTCCAACTCAGCTAGGCTCACTGGCCAGGAAGCCTGAGGGATCCCCCTATAACCACCTCCCCAGTACTGGGACCACAAGAATGTGCCACCAGATCCCTGGCTCTTGTGTGGGTGCTGAAGATGGGACTCAGGGCCTCATGCTTGGGCAGCAAGCAGTTCACTGACTCCCAGCTCCTGGGATGTCTTCTTCTGTTCACGTTGAGTATGGTTGAGAGACGATCAGGAAGCAAGCAGAGCTCTTAGGAGGACATACTCCTCACTGACGCTGGTGTGCAACTACAGCCTGCTTCCTCCTATCATCAAGGTCAACACGGGGACTCAACTGCACCAGCCATCTTTCATGAAATAATTGAATAACCTTTAATGAAATAAAGGAAGCAAACTAAGTTAGTTATAAGGAAAGGAGATTTATTTAGCTCACAATCTGGAATCACGAAAGTCTGAACAGCGAGTGCAGGCTCTAGCAAGGGCTGTCTCAGCTTTGTTAACTCATGGTGAGTGCAATGGCGTGTGTGTGTGTGTGTGTGTGTGTGTGTGTGTGTGTGTGTGTGTGTATGTGTGTGTGAGTGTGTGTGTGAAAGAGAGTGTGTGTGCATGTATGCTTGTGTGTGTAAGAATGTGTGTGTGTGAGAGAGAGAGAGTGAGAGAGAGTGAGAGAGAGTGAGAGAGTGAGAGAGAGAGAGAGAGAGAGAGAGAGAAGAGAGAGAGAGAGAGGTGTTGTTCTGGTCTCTTACTCCTCTTATAAAGCCACCAAGATCCAATCACAGTGATTGTACAAATGACCTCATGTAATCCTAATCATATCTCCAGATTAAGTTTTCACCCTTTCAGCATCTCATAATGGAGATTAAACTCCAACATGACTTTGGGTGTGGCAGGGAGCCACATTCAAACCACCCTACTTTCTTACCAGCTACACTTGGTCAAAACAAGGCCCAAAGTAAGCAGACAATAGCCATTCAGAGAAACTATTGCTGTATCCAGGTAGAGATGTGCCTCCTTTGGAACCAAGACTTCTAAATGGGCAGCATGTCAGGTGCAGTGTCAGAAACCACAAGTGGGTCACTGGTAGGAAGAGTGGGGACAGCCACCCCTGCTTCCTGCCCTTGGTCTTCAGACACGTGTACTCTTCTCCTGCTGGTACAGCACCCCTAAGATGTAGTGGGTAGCTGTTCCAGCTTTGACCTGGAAGTACTACCCCCATTGAGGCTTCAGTAACTGTCACGCCTATAAAGCGGGGCTGAGACAGGAGCCCTTAAGACCCAAGATCCAGATGCGCCACCTCTCTTGGTTCCTGGATCCTGGACGCTGGAGGTAGACCAAGCAGAGTTCTCCAGAGAACACCGCTGGACTACGCTGTGTCTTTCCCAGACCCTGTTACCTACCTATCCCTTCACTTGTAAGTTACCCCACAAAATAAACCTCCCTTTTAACTATGTGGAGTTGCCTTAATACTAAAACCAATACTAAGATTTCGCTCATAAACTCTGTCCTAGGTCCTGGGAGATGTTGTCCCACATTTTAAAGAATCATCTCCAGAGGGAGGCTTTAGCTACAACTTGAACAGGCTGTTCTGACACTTAAGGGATTGTCAGCTTTGGTGATGAACTATGACATGTGACCAGTGAATACCAGGGTCATGAGCACACTGAACCTCCTCTGTTATAAAGTATACCTCTTGTTGGGGGTGGGGCATATGTGTGTGGCCACACATGCACATGTGTGTAGCCAAGTGTAAAGACCCAAGGTCAGCCTCCGGTGTTCTTCCTCAGGTACCACCCATCTTGATTTTTTAAGATTGTCTTTCCTTGGCTGAGAGCTCCCTGATTCAACCAGGCTGGCTTGTCCGAGAGCCTCAGAGATCCACCTTTGTCTGCTCAGGGGTTACAAGCACGAGCCTCCATGACCAGCTTTTTTACATGAATTCTGGGCATTGAACGACAGGTCACTGCTTCTACAGTGATGGCCTAACCAGTGGGGCCATTGCCCCAGCTCCACAGTGGTTCTCTTGACCTGACACAGCTCTGGTTCTGTGCTCCATTAGCTCCTGGATAATAGTGTTGTCTGAGGCCCCACAGGCAGGAATAGCAAACCCACACAGGATATGTATCTATTCCTGTCAAAGATAAATCGCCAGCCTGCTACTTTCCAGGAAAGTATTTAATATAGTCAACTTGGCACCAGTGACCAGGTGATACCCTTGAGTGGAGGTGTCATACGGGAGACTTGGCACAGTGACCAGGTGATACCCTTGAGTGGAGGTGTCATACTGGAGACTTGGTACCGGTGACCAGGTGATACCCTTGAGTGGAGGTGTCATAGGGAGACTGGATTGGTGACAGGTGAACTTTGAGTGGAGGTGTCATACTGGAGACTTGGTACCGGTGACCAGGTGATGCCCTTGAGTGGAGGTGTCATGCTGGAGACTTGGTAGCGGTGACCAGGTGATGCCCTTGAGTGGAGGTGTCATGCTGGAGACTTGGCACTGGTACTGTTGTGCAGGTTGGAGGTTTAGTGTCCATAGCACCTGTATCAAACTTGGCTAGTGGGACCACGCTATTGGACCAGTCATGACCCTCTCTTGCTGCTGTGGCCACATCACTCATGTCCCTCATCATAGCACTGGGGAGGTCCGTGACAGAAGTTGGTTGTGTCAAATGGTTAAGTCGCTTTGTTTACGGTACTTTGGCTCATCTCTTGTGGTAAGTGTTTTTCACTAAGCATTAATGTACAAGACATCTCGGCACTGTATACCCAGAGTCCACTCCCAGAGCTCACACACTGCCCTAGAGCTGTTCTCAGTCTCCAGACTCTCTTTCTAGGAATATGACCACAATTCAGCCTCTACGCTCTCGCCACTAGTCATATATAGCCTGATCTTGGTCCATTTCTCTTTCTGTACAAAGTCAATGACCTTTAAGTTCTGCTTTTCAATCCACCATCACCATCTCAAGGAAGAATTACAATGTGTCCACTATCCAGCCTCTGCTTACACTCATATAGCTACCTATAGTCTGATAGGTGACTTATGAGCCAGATTTTTCCATCTTGTCCTAAGGGATTCCCTATATAATAGGCGTGAGCTGAGGGGAAATTGTGGGTGGAATTGTAGAGAGCAACATGCTTGTGCTCTCTGATCCTGCTCCAGCTTGATCCCCGACTGACCCTTCCATCGTGTGATGGCTTGCTGCTAAGCCACATAACCCATGACAGAACCTGTTCATATGGACGAGTTCTGGCCACATGATCACTAGACATCCTATAGTCAGGCAGGGCTCATTAGCATGTGCCGCTCCTTGACTAGGTGGGTAGTTCCCACTTAGCTAAAACCTAAATTTCCTTTAAGACGGGAGTATCAATTCCCATTTCCTTCTACTTCTGGTTTGTATAAGCCATGCAGTGTAACCACACAAGCCAAATGTCATGATTTGATTCCTTGAAGGGAACTATTCGTACATTTTGGCTGCTTTAGCAAATTACTATAAACCAGATGGTTTATAATAATCAAACCTGTATTTAGATTGTGCAAAGTCCACAGTTAAGGGACCAACAAATGCAGCTTCCAGTGAAGGTTCAGTCTCCAGACCATGGATGAAGCCTGTGTTCTCTTTTTCGAGAGTCCCAATCCCACTCAGGAGGATCCACCCTCTGACCTAATCAGTGGCTGTGTGGTAGAACACACGCCCAGAACTGCCACCAGCAGCCTGAGGGGTACCTTTCCCTTTGGGGCCTCCACAGAGCGTCCTTGACAACGCCAGGAAAAAGAATTTCAGAGTGAGGGAGAGCAAAAGAAAGTCGGTGAATTTTAAGATTAAGAGGGAGGGCTGGAAAGATGGCTCACAGCTCAGGCTGCTGCCTGCTCTTCCAGAGGACCCGAGTTCATCGACAGCACCTACATTGAGTAGTTCACAACCTGTAACTCAAGGTCCCTGAGGCCTCTTCTGGCCTTCAAGGGTGCCTCCACACATGTTACACACACACACACACACACACACACACACACACACACACACACACACACGAACAAAAATAAGCCTTAAAAATAAGAGTAAAAGAGAGTACGTGCTTCAGATAAAAGTGTAGGTGTTAAAGAAAGACACATCTATCTTCACAATAATGGGAGACAGACAGACACACACATATAGACATATCTATATATCTATATCTATATATCTATATATAAAATATCACATATGTGATGCTGTGATCTTTCAAATTATATTACTCAAAGGATGTAAAGCTTGAAGACAAAGAAAAGTTTAAATTTGAATTAGAGTTTACCAATTAAATAAAACTATATGAGTTAGTTGGCTTATTTTTTCCTACCTTTAATTTTCTTCAGTAAATGCAATTGTAAGGTGGTTTTATACGGTGAAGCTTTAGCCTCAGGGCTGAGAAAGGGGTTACAAACATCCCAGCCTATGCAAACATGGCTCATTTGTTGTTTAACACCTGTCCTTGAGTTGTCTTGGGAAACATGCATTCCCCGTGAAGACATTTGTGGCTTTACCAGTAGTGTTGAAACTTCTGTTGTTATCAAAGGCAAAGCACATCCCCAGTGAGGGCTTCTTTCTCTCCTTACCCCTCCTTCATGTCTTCTGCCTTTCTATCTTACCTTAGTATCATCTTTTTACTTTTATGTATGTGCGTGTGATATGTATGGTATGTATGGATACATGTGTCCATGTGTGCAGATACATGTGTCCATGTACACACATGTGGAGGCCAGATGAGGATTCTGATGTCGCTCTCTACTGGATTCCCTTGAGACAGCCTCTCACGGAAGCTGGAGCTAGGGAGACAAACAGAAAAGTCCAGCAGTTAGTTGTTCTGTCTCTGCCTCACAAAGCCTTGGGGTTACACACATGAGCGGCCACACCTAGCTTTTTTGTACGTGGGATGCTAAGGATTCGAACTCAGGTCCTCATGCTGGTGCAGCAAGCTCCGTCCTCCCAATCCAGCTCCACCTTTTAAAACAATTGCACCGGGAATCGAGCGCAACATAGGAATGGCGGAATAACACAAGCGTTCAGACCGTAGCAGGAACGGTTGTATCTAAGAATCAGTGGTCCACCCAGCCACTCCTCTAGAGCCGTACCCAGGCAGCCAGCTGTCTGTCATTCTTGCATTTTTTTTTTTTTTTGAAATTGCTTGCTTGTACTTCTTGCTTACTAAGATAACATTATTTTCCTTCTCAGGTCTTTGATGGGGTTGAAGACTAGATAGATACAGTTACAATCCTTGAGTATTTTAGCTAAGAGCATTTCAGGTACAAGACTTAGATTCTTCAGAATAGGACAGCTATTGGAGTAATCTCTGTAACTTGCCAATCACCTTTGTCCTGGACATTTAGTATGTGTCTCTTGCTTGATGTTGTTCTTGTTGGTGGTAGTTCCATGTTTGTTTATGCTATTACCTTTTCTTTCTTCTAGACAATACTTGATAATTGTTCTTATTGTGTATAACTTTGTATTAGGTTTAGAATAGAGTCTTCTTATTTAGACAAAAAGGGGGAAATATTGTGGGAGTTCATTTCATTCAATCAATGACTTTTGGGGTATCTGACCCGATGGGTGTGGTCTTGTCTGCATACATGACCACTTAAGAGGAGAGAGAGAGGGGCCATGCTCTCTCTTGGGTAGCGAGGACCAGGTCAGGCTGCATGGAGCAGCTTGCAGTGGATTCTCATCACCCTTGGGCTGGATGGAGGACAACAGCTGAATAAGTGGTGGTGTTTGCTCCGTTCTGTGTCTGTGAGTGAATTATTTTTTTTTTTTTTTTTTTTTTTTTTTTTTTTTTTTTTTTTTTTTTTTTTTTTTTTTTTTTTTTTTTTTTTGTTTTGAGTGTATTACCCCAATTTATATCTTAATACATTCCTGAGATCCTTCTACAGACTCCTGTGGGTTCTCACAGCAGAGCAGTGGTTCTCAACCTGTGAGTTGTGACCCCTTTGAAGTCAAAGGAACCTTTCACAGGGGTTCCCTAAGACCATAAGAAAGCATAGATATTCACATTACAATTCATAACAGTAGCAAAATTACAGTTATGAAGTAGCAATGAAATAATTTTTGGTTGGGGGTCACCACATCATGAGGAGCTGTATTAAAGGGTCACAGTACTGGGAGGTTGAGAACCACTGCTCCAGAGGCTAGCTCAATAGACACTCTACCTCAACTGCACTACTTTGAGTTTTCCTAATATTCATTTGAGGTTAGTCTCTTGATTAATACAAAGAAATGTTCCAAAACCAAGTTTTGTGGAACTGATGTGGTTGCCATAAAGAGATGATTGAGGTGGCCTTGCATTATCTGAAGCAGCTGCACTCTGCAATGGATGAACTCTTTGTATACCACTGGAGACTATCTAGTGCTTCTTTGCCCTGACTGCTGCTACAGAGCTCAGAGTCATGCTGGGCCACCTACCTCCATTTTCTGCTCTCCCTCACTCCTGGCTGTATATCATTAGTTTTTTCTATTTTCATTTTCTCTTTATTCCATTTTCTCTACCTCTTACTTTGTTTTTACCCTATTTTTTCCTATGTGTTTATATAAAAAGGCATTCAATACTGTCTGGCAAGGATAAAAAAGCAAATGTAAATAGAACACAACGCAAGATGTCACGGGAAGCACTCAGAAAAGTTCGAAGCAGCTACTTAAGCAGAGGAAAGAATGGGGACCCGGCACACTGTCTGTGCTCAGCTGGTTCTTTTCAGTGCTGGTGTTTGAAGTGATTACTTATGTCGTTCTATTATTAAATAAAATTCAGGACTCAAACTACTGCTATAACTATAGAAATGACAGAGACATCTGCCTGCCTGGACAGTCACCCAAGGTTCCTCTGCAACATTGGGGCATCCATCTTCGGTCTACAGGCCTAGAATATCTGACAGACTATTTTGTGAAGCAGGATTTTGAAGGACTGTCCTACCTTGTCTTGACAAAGTTTGCAAGTCACCTTCTTTTTTGTCTCTGCTTGTCCAATTTGGACAGCATACTGTCAGCAGTGAAGGCAAGGCAGTTTCTTGCCTAGTGGCTCACTTTGCCACAATGAAAGCAAACTCCATATGGAGGTTCTTTGATGCCCATCATCTTTTTTGAAGTAAATTGGTGCTGCTACAAGCAAGCATGTCTCACTGTCATGAAAAGCCTTATGTTATTACAACATCTTAAATGTCATTTTCTGTAGACCTCTGAAGTGTTTGAAGACCATCTATCTATCTAAAATATATCTCTGTTTGACATTGAAAACATACCTAACATGGCCACATTGATTGTTGGATGACTAACTACTAACCTGTATTTCTTAATTATCCTCAATAGTTTGTAATAATAACTTTCAAGGACAAGAAATTTACATTACATTTTTAAATGAGCTGATGCAGCCACTTAAGAATGGGTATTGACTCAACCACATGACTATCATGTCCCCCTCAAAGGTGTGCCAGACCTACCACCGGGACACAGGGCTGCCCTCAACTGTCAGATATCCCGGAACCCTACATCTCCTGTGTCTATCTGTCCACATCTTGCTACTTTGACTGGAACAATGTGACTCTGAGGAACTTTGCCAAATACTTTTTCCATCGATCTTGTGAGGAGAGGGACCATGCTGAGAAACTGATTGAAGTTGTAGTAGCAGCAAGGTGGCCAAATCTTCCTGCAGGATATCAAGAATCCAGACCAGAGCCAGGCAGTGGTGTGTGCCTTTAATTCCTTCACTCAGGAACCAGAGGCAGGTGGATCTTTGAGTTCAAGGCCAGCCTGGTCTACAGAGTGACTTCCAGGACAAAGAAACCCTGTCTCAAAAAACCAACCAAACAAACAAAAAACAAAAACAAACAAACAAAGAATCCAGATGTCTGGGAAATCATGCTGAAATGGAGTATACCTCACACTTGGAAAAGAGTGTGAACCAGTCACTTTGGGAACTGCACAGAGGCCATTGACAAAAATGTCTGCACTGAGATGCCTTACCAAACAAGAGGGTGAAATCCATCAAAGAACACATTGACCTTGTAACCAACTTGAAGACAGAAGCTCCCAAATCTGCCTTGGTGGAATAGCTTTTTAACAAACACACCCTGGAACACATCCAAAGCATCCACTTGAGTTCTTTCGTCTGTACTACACCTTCAAATGGAGAAATTTGGTGCAAAATTTTTTAAAAAAAAAAAAAAAAAGGAGAATGGGCATCCGCCAGGAACATTACCTCACGGAGCCCGGGCTGTGCCTGCCTATCACCTGTTACGGGACATCTGTCTGTTTCAGACTCAGCATGTACCCTTTTGCATCACATGACACCTGGCCAGACCCCACTACTGCATCTGTCGCTTGAGTGGAGGGGACAGGGCCCTGCTGCTGCAGCACAGAGGCTTGGGTACACACCACTTCCCCTGCACTGGCTGTCAGTAGTCGCCCACTGGTCATGGAGAACCAAGTCCTCCTGTGAGTCTATCCTACTTTGTCTCTGAATAAAATGGCTTTCTTACGCATAAACTGACCACATGACTTTCTAAGATGAGGTGGTAGATACTCAGTGACCCAGATGACAGGCAGCAGGTGACTCTTGCTGATTGGGTTTTATCTACAGTCTTAAGGTTGTCAAGTGGAGAGCAAGTGAGTCCCTTCTGACACTGAGCCAGCACTTGTGTGTGAACTGGTGAGTTAATACAGTGGGAGAGCAGGGCTTTGCTACCCTGGGTTCAAATCCCTACTATGATCACAAGTTTCTCACCCACCATGGGTTTCCATTTTTTCACCAGTAATAATTTTTGCCTAGGATAAGAAGGAGAATTAAAGTCTGAGGCACATTCAAAATGTCAGCATATGGTGGACCTTGTTAGTGTGGGTTATTTCTGATCCTTTGTTCCTGCTCTTCCAATCTCACCATCTATCAGGAATCTTCCAATGGAAACAAAGAGAGAAACCACTGCAAGTGATTTAAACAAGAAATCCAGGGGCAAGAAAGTCATGATTGGATAATACATGGCCTTGGTGACACTATTGTCTGTTCTGTCACTTAGATTTTCTTCCCATGTCACAAAGTGGTTGCACCAATCTTGGGCCTCATATCCATGGAAGACCATCTCTTCCCGCACAGATCTCCAAACCAAGGAAACTTCTCAGGAGCACATCCACATAGGCCCATACCACCACCACCACCACCACCCAGAACAGCTCCCCTCCTGTCTCAGATATCAGAATCTGACACATGGCCACAATTAAACCATGTACAAGACCAGAGAAGGCCTTGGAGAGAACCAGAGTCATAGACCCTGCCTGTCCTATTGCTGTGAAGAGACACCATGACCACGGAAACTCTTATAAAGAAAACATTTAACTGGAGTGACTCGACTGTAGTTTCAGAGGTTTAGTTCATTATCATCATGATGGGGAAACATGGCAGCATGCAGGCAGACTGGTGCTGGAGTTGAGGGTACTACATCTGGCAGGCAACAGGAAGTTGAATGAGACACTGGACCGTATCCTGAGCATAGAAAACCTCAATGCCTGCCCCTACAGTGACATACTTCCTCTAACAAGGACATACCCACTCCAATAATGCCATACCTCCTAATAGTGCCACTCCTTATGAGATTATGGGGGCCAATTACATTCAAATTACCACATTCCATTCGCTGGCCCCCATAAGCTTATAACAATATCATTTTGCATTAGTCCAACTTCAGAAATCCCCATAGTCAATAACAGTTCTAAACTTGTTTCAAAGTCCAAAGTCTCTTCTGAGACTCATGCAATCTCTTAACTGCAATCCCCTATAAAATCAAGATCAAAAAGCAGATCACATACTTCCAACATATAATGGCACAGGATATATATTACCATTTCAAATGTAGGGAAGGGAGCATAGTGAGGAAATACTGGACCAAAGCAAGACCAAAAAACAGCTGAGTAAACTCCAAACTTTGAATCTCCATGTCTGATGTCAAAATGCTCTTCAGATTTCCGACTCTGTTCAAGTTTGACTGAAAGAATATTTCTTTCTCTTGGACTGGTTCCACTCCCTGTTAGCAGCTCTCCTTGGCGGGTGTCCCACAGCTCTGGCATCTCTAACATCTTGGGGTCTCCAAGATAATCCAGGCTTCAACTTCACAGCTTCACACAATGGCGTCCCTACTAGGCTCCCATTCAGTGACACCCCTGACACATGCCTGGCCTCTGTGACTTTGTTTAGGCACAGAGGCAAATGCCATAACCCATTTCTTCTATCCTTAACTCTAAAGCCAGAACCACATGGCCAAAGCTGCCAAGTTCTGCTGCTTGCTGGGGCTAGAACATCATCCTCTTGTTCAATTACATCTTCACCAGTTTTATGTCCTTCACTGCCTAAGCTTGGCTGTCCTGAAACTTGTTCTGTAGACCAGGTTGGCCTCAAACTCTGAGATCCACCAGCCTCTGCCTTCCCAATGCAGGGATTAAAGGTGTGCTAATTACATTCTGACTACCACACTGCCTTTGCTTATTTCCTGTTGCTGTAACAAAATACCTAAGACTGAGGACTTCATAAAGAGCTGAGATTTATTTGGTTCACAGTCCTGGAGACCGGGAAGTCCAAGAGCATGGTGCCTCCATCAGCCCAGAGTCTGTGGTAAGGACCTTCCTGCCTCATCATATCATGGTAGAGGGTACCTGTTGGGTAGCCTGCCCTCCACTCACGCCCCACACCTCCTCCCATGATTTGAAACATCCCATCCTAGAGGTGATTTCCATAGGTCATGAAATTTAAAGCATTCTCTCCAAGAAGAAGGTGTGAGGTTCATGAGACTCAGTAGGTCAATAAACCTCGGAAAAAACTAAAACACACAAGACTCACAAGGCCTCTCCACAAAGTTCTAAAAATAGTAAATGGTTACTAGGGACAAGAAGGGAAGAGCCTCATATGGATAAGGAAGTGGTGGGTATGGACTTCCTTCCATGTTAGGCTCAGTGTTGTCACCGATAAAATTTGGGGTGAGCTATTTTAGAAAAGTTTGTCTGATGGTGACCCTGACGGTTTTGTTTTCTCTGGGGACTGTTTTATGAAGATGAACTTAGCCAGGTGTGTGGGATGGTGCATTAAGCACCCACAGAGACCAAAAATAATCCCATCAGCCAGGTGCAGGTGCTGTGTGAGTCCCATTTTTCCGGGGACTGGCAAGGATCCCGTCAGCACCCTGGCCAGAGGCTGCCAGAAAGCAGGTCCAGGACAGGCAGCCTGTGGTGGTAGAAGTGAGAAGGTATTTATAGCCAAACAGGATTAATTGCAGGTCTGGCCCTATCATTATTAGCAAGTCACTCCATTTCTCAGGGCCTCAGTCTTCTCTGCAGATGGAATGAGACCCATCTCCCAGGCTTTTCACAAGGAAGCCGGCTAGCTCTTAAGTACAAATATTAAATGACTGTCCTTCCCTTTCTCCATGTGCCCGTCCAACCCGCAGGCAGGGCTCTGCTGCTTATCTTATGTCACAGTAACCATAGCAACGTGAAAGTTTGTGTTGTCCATAGAGGGATCTAAGACAAGGGGGAAAAGGTTGAGTCTTTCTTGATTTAAAAATAATATATTAAAAAGTTGTCAAAGCGAAATGGATCAAAGGCCTGAAACTTTGAAATTGCTAGGAGAAAAATACCAGATACAGGCTAGGACTTCCTGAAAAGGACTCCATTAGCCTAATAGCAAGAATTGACAAATAGGAATTCACAAAAGAGTTACACTTCCATTTTCAGGATTCGCTTTTATTTGTGCTTGTATTTTTAACAACTTTACAATGAAATATTCATCACAACTGCAGTTGAGAAGAGGGGGAGACCCAAAGAGGGCGATGGGAGAATGAATGAATGAATGAAGGAGATGCAAAGAGGGCAATGAGAGAATGAATGAGGGAGGGAGGGAGACATGGACAGGGAGATGAGAGAATGAATTAATGAATGAATGTGGGAGATGTAAACGGCAATGAGAGAATGAATGAGGGAGGGAGGGAGATGCAAACGGCGGTGAGAGAATGAATGAGGGAGATGCAAACAGGGCAATAGGAGAATGAATGAATGAATGAATGAGACACAGACAGGGCAATGGGAGAATGAATGAAGGAGGGAGACGCAGACAGGATAATGAGAGAATGAATGAATGAAGGAGACACAGACAGGGTGATGAGAGGATGAATGAATGGCTCCCACCGGGCTGGAGGGTAAGACCTTTTTACCTTACATTGGAATCCTCCAATTTTTTTACTTTTATACACTGAAAACAATATTTTTTATTTAAAAATGGCTCTTCCACTGCTCATTACCCCAAGCCCGGTCCTAGAGGCTGCGGTCTGTGTGAGGGCGTGGACAGCTGTGCGGCATACGGACGTGAAAAGGGTATTGTTACAGTAATAAAATAGAATAAGGTGGCATGTCTGCTCCAAAAGGAAACCCACTGCTCATGCGATCAAAGGGTTTCTTTCAAAAACTTTGCCACCAACACTACTAAAAAGGATGGGGGAGACACCCACAAATTCTTGGAAAAGAACAAAAGAGAAAAGGGATGGGAAAGACAAAAATAAAAATAGCGATTTGAAAGAGTGCTGGGATGGTGGACCAACTCCTCCAAAACTTGTTTTAAAATGCCATGATATTTGTTCTGTACTGAAGGCTGAGCATCAGCTAATACAAGCAAGGCTCCTCCTGGGGCTGCGGGCTTAAACGTGTGGATGTGAGTGAGGGGAATGTGTGTGCGACGCTAAGAGCACGGTGTGTATGGGATTTGGAAAGTGTGTGTGTAGCACTTTGAAGAGGTGAGGTGTGTGGTGTATGTAGGACATCGGTGGTGGTGGTGGTGGGGGTTCCGGGTGCAGACTCTGTGTGGAGAGCCTATGTGATGGTGTGTGCCATAACATGGAGGATCTCACTGGTACAGTGTGGAGACCTGTATGCAGGAGCTGTGTGTGTGAAGAGTGATGTGAACAGGAAAACTCTTGGAAACTTACGTGAAGTGTGACACAAGTGTGGAGGGCGTCCTGGGTGGGTGTGATCTCTGTGTGTGGAAGCTGTGTGTGTGGAGCGGGATATCAGCGTGGAGGGCGTCCTGGGTGGGTGTGATCTCTGTGTGTGGAAGCTGTGTGTGTGGAGCGGGATATCAGCGTGGAGGGCGTCCTGGGTGGGTGTGATCTCTGTGTGTGGAAGCTGTGTGTGTGGTGCAGGATATCAGCGTGGAGGGCGTCCTGGGTGGGTGTGATCTCTGTGTGTGGAAGCTGTGTGTGTGGTGCGGGATATCAGCGTGGAGGGCGTCCTGGGTGGGTGTGATCTCTGTGTGTGGAAGCTGTGTGTGTGGAGCAGGATATCAGCGTGGAGGGCGTCCTGGGTGGGTGTGATCTCTGTGTGTGGAAGCTGTGTGTGTGGAGCGGGATATCAGCGTGGAGGGCGTCCTAGCGTGGAGTACGGAGAACTGTGTGTGTGGAAGCTGTCTGTGGACCGTGACGTGAGTGTGGAGAGCTCAGAGTGCACGCGGAACTCGGGGCTGTGCGCGTGTGCCCGCGGGGTGAGGCGTGTCAGCGCGGCCGGGGCCCAGTGCGCGCGCGATCCCGGCGCCGCGCTGTCACTCGGCGGGAGCGCGCGGGGCGGCCCCTCTGCGGCAGGCGGCGGGCGGGGAAGGCGGGCGGAGAGCCGGGAAGGCGGGCGGCGGCCGCGGACACGTGCAGGATGTCCTTCAAGGTGAGCGGCGCGGGCCGGGGCGGGAGGACTCGGGCGGCTCGGCTGTGCCGGGCGCCAGCCGTCCGCTGCGCTCCAGCTGGGCGCACTTTCCGCGGGGTCCGGTGAGCCCGGCGGGCGGCGGGGACTGTCGCCATGGTAACAGGCCGCGGGCCGCGGAGAAGCCCGCGGAGGTCAGGGCTTCCCCGCAGCATCCCAGCCAGGCCCTCCGGGTCCTCCTGCACCCGCCTCCTCCTCAAAGCACTTATCTGCAGGGTGGAAGTGCTTTTGATCGCCAGGCTTCTGCGTCCAAAGGACTCTTGTCTTTTTTGAAAAGTTCATTCATTAAAGTCGTTCCATTTAATCCCCACACTTGAGGGTGAAAGTGGGAGCCATTGATTTGCCCCGGCTGGAAGGTTTTAATAAAAACAAGTCAAATGGATCGGATATTTAAAATGTGCCTTGGTGAACCCGTCTTCAGGGAGGGATGAATGCTCTAATCAGCTAGTCTCGTTTTCTTCTTTTCTTTCTCTCTCTCTCTCTCTCTCTCTCTCTCTCTCTCTCTCTCTCTCTCTCTCTCTCTCTCCCTCTCTCTCTCTCTCTCTCTCTCTCTCTCTCTCGTTTTGTTTTGTTTTTGAGTCGATAAAGACAGAGAAGTTAAATAACCCTCCCAGATTCGCAACTGTAAAGCTATTGGTGTTAAGACTGAAATCTGGGTGCATCAAACTCCAAAGCCCCTACCGCCATCTCTTTTGATAACTTATTTGAGCAGAGGAATAACAGGACGAGATTTGCATGTCAGAAAGGCACTGGCTACAAGGCAGGGTAGGGGACACCATCAGAACGACGTTATGGTTAGCGTTCTGATATGTCCCCCCACCCTGCCTTGTTGGGGCGTGGGTGTGATGTGATCAAAATACATTTTATGAAATTCTTAAGAATTAATAAAATATAATTTAAACTTCTTTAAATTAAAAGAAATGGATTTGGGCTGGAATGTAGGCAGGAAGAATGGAAGGAATTAGACAAATGACAAGATTCGTTTCACGTGGCAGAGTTTATTAACTGATGTTACTCACGCGTCGGGAAGGCAGGAGAGACAAAGGTGAAATGTCGGTTTGGAATAGTTTGGGATCCACACAAAGGTGCTGATTGGACGGGTACCCAGAGCGGCAGCTTAGCAGATGGAGGTGAGGTTTTTGCAGGGAGCAGAATTGTGTGCTAACTGAACCCAAGCATGTTGCTCTGTGAAGAAGACCAAGATTTAACATGAGGAACTGGGCACATGGCTCCCTGGGTAAGCACCGGTTCAAATGGCGTGTTCAGGCTGTAACTTCAGTGTTCAGGATAGGGGGGCAAAGACAGGCAGTCTGGTGGCTCGCTGGCTAGCCAGCCTGGTTTCACTGAGAGACCCTTTCTCAAACAATAAAGTGGAGAGCAATGGAAGAAGACATCTGACCTTGATCTTTGACCTCTGAAACACACAACATGCACACCTGTGTGAACACACACCTGTGTGTCCTGGGGATCAAACTCTTATCATCCGACTTGTCACAGACATGTCCCACACATACACACAAGCTCAAAAACAAAACAAAATGATTTAGAATAACAGAATAAGAAGCCCAGTGAGAAAACTGAGAAAGAACAACCAGATACAGATGGAAAACAAACAACAAACAACAACATCAGAAGCATGTGCCGAGGATCTCTAGTCTTTCAGTAAAAGTGAAGAGGGCCTTAGTGTTAAATTCCACAGGGAACTGAACCAAGAATGAAAAAGACCACTGGATTTCATAACAAACCAGCCCCCTGGTGGCTGGCCAGGGCAGTTTTGCAAAGGATTAGGTTCAGGAGCCAGGTTACTATAGCGAGTAAAGAGACTAGGTGGAACCCCAAGCGTCGGGAACTCCTTCAAGAGATTCTGCAAACTTGTTTTTGTTGTGGTGGTTGTTTGCTTTGTCTCAGTTCATGGCTGCAACTGGGATCCACAGTTGACAAAGGTTTATTTGCTTTATGATGGTTGAACTTGAGCATCCTTAAATGATCACCAGCAAATCGCTAAGATGGCCTACACCTAAGCAATGACAGTGAGGACTGTCCTCTGAGACATATATCTATATATCATAAGTTAATGAAAAAAGAGGCCATGAATTTGAAAAGGACGAAGGGGCTTGTGGGGAAGGGTTTGGAGGGAGGAAAGGGAAGGAGGAAATGATGTAATTATGTTATAATCTCAAAAAAGAAAACAATTTTGTTGTTTTTAGTTTTTTGATATGAGGTTCCACTGTGTTGTCCAGGCTGGACTGAATCTCACTTTGCAGACCAGGCTGGCCCCGAACTCACAGAGATCCACCTGCCTCTGCCACCTGAGTGCTGGGATTAAAGGTGTGCGCCACCGCCACCTGGCAGAAATAATTTTTAATACCATCTTTGTAAGTGGCTAGCTTGAGTCTTGAAGGAGCAGAGATCTGTACATCTGACTGAAGGGCAGTGGTCTAGAATCCAGATCTTGTGCTGCAGTGTGAGAAGACCCTGCCTCCACCAGGAAGGGGAAGTGGGGAGGCTGAAGCAGAGAGAGAAGGAGAAGTCTGGGCTGGTAAAGAAGAAAAGGACTTAGCAAGGAGCAGAGTAGCATGGTGTTCGGGGAAAGGCCCCGAGTTTTGGCCAGTCGTGACTTACGTTAGCAAGGCTCTTCATCCGCCTCCCATCAGTTCAAGCGTATTGAAACACACTCAGCCCACAACAATTGTGGAGACTTTACTGTAAACTTTGGGGAATTTTTATGACATTTGTGTTCTAAACTCTTTACTTGGCTATGGGTAATTTTCCTTTCAACTATGTCTTTTGTTCTACAGTCACTGCCTGTACTCAGTAACTGTGGTGAAAACAGTCAGGCTTGTACATTGTTTTCTCCTGGGATCAACATTATTCAAAATTCAACAATTAACAAAGTTGACCAGATGTCTTCTTTAACAATTTCTTAACATTTATTAACTTTAACGTGGGAGCCAGGAGTTAACCATTTTATTTTCAGCCCAAGTGTTTGGGTCTTCAAACCCCATGAACAAAAAGTCAGCATTGTTGGTGCATTCATGAGAGAGTCTGCAAGGCATCATCCATCACAGTTTCTGCCATTTGTGTTGAGTTGGAATCACTGCATGTGGGCAGTGTGACTCTGAACCACATGGGCCCCTCCAAAGCTGTTATGGCTTTTCTCTGTTGTTGCCAGTTTCCTCATTTCACACCCAGGGCCTTCACAGGGTAATCAGGCTCTCTACCACTGAGCTCCACCCCAGCCCTGCTACCTCCCACTTCCCTCAGGCACCAGCTTGCCCCCAGAAATCTACCTTTCCTAATTGGCAATTCCTAATTTGTCCTGGCCAAGGAAATAGGCATATATATAGTGTGTGCTGGCTGGTTTTATGTCAACCATGTACGAGCTGGAGTCATTTGGGATGAGGAGACCTCAACTGAGACAATGTCCCCACCAGACTGGCCTGTAGTCAAGCCTGTGGGGCGTTTTCTTAACTGGTTATTGATGTGGGAGGGCGCAGTCCATTGTGGGTGTAGCACACCTGGGCAAGCAGTCCTGGATGGTATAAGAAAGCAGGCTGAGCAAGCCAGTAAGCAGCACTCCTCCATGGCCTCCACTTCAGTTCCTGCCCTGACGTCCCTCAGTAATGGACTGTTAACTGGAAGTATAAGAGTAAATAAACAGTTTCCTCCTGAAGTTGTTTTTAGTCATGATGTTTTATCACAACAGTAGAAAGCTAAGCAAGACACAGTGGAAGACTGAGGGTCTTTGTTCTTTGGTTGTTGGTGTTGGTGGTGGTGGTGGTGGTGGTGGTGTGTGTGTGTAGTAAGGTCTATGGATTTCACGACATTGGCTTTTGACTTTGTAACTGCTATTCCAACCACTCAAGTCTTGGTCTTCAGGACTGAGGCTACCAAGAGCCCTACTCATTTGGGGATGGGGGAAGTTCATGATCAGAGAAAACATCACTGCCAGCTAAACAGAAGTTTGTAGAACTTTCTTGACCAAGTCTTAGCCAGGACGATGAAGTGTCTCACTATGGGTTTTGTGGTCATCGCTGAAGCCAGCTGTGCCTCAGCTAGACAAGTACAAGAGCCCCATGTTTCATCCAAGTCCCCAGACATAAATGACCTCATAATGAACTCCAGTCCACCATGTACCTTAAAGTACTTGGAGAAGCCACAGGAAAATAAATTAACAAAATGAGGATGTTTTAACCTGGCGTATAATTTACCCAAGTATCATCTTTTTACTTCCTTTATTTTTTACAGAGATTTATAATGTACGTGTAGTGTGGTGGGAAGTCCAGGAGGAAAAGGAGGAAGGCAGAGGAAGTGGGGGAGGGAGAGGCAGAGACAGACAGCATTGTCTGCGTTATAGGCTGAAGGCCTTGCCCGGCCTTCTCCATGCCTTTTATGGTTCTCTACATGATGCTCGCAGGGGAGATTTGGAAGTGACCCAGGATTGTGATTCTTGTAGACTCCCCATGGAAAGGAAAGTTGGGGGAACTTTCTGTCTTGACAAGAGAGGAGATTGGAAGGCGGGTGGAAAGGTCACTGGAAGTCATGGCAGCCTTATTCCTTGCTGTCTACTGAAGAGTTTGTGAGTGGCAGAACAGTATGGTGTTCCCAAAAGGGGCAACCTGTGCCGGGCGCCTGGCGCCTGACTTGCTGGTTCTCTCTGACCTTGTCTGAAATGACAGAACCCATCTCTCTGAGCTGTGCTGAGGAGTAAATGACGTCTATGAAGACAGCATACCATGCGACATTGAGCGTGAACTTCAAAAGTGTTAGCTCAAGATGCCTGGCCTCCACTCAGTGTGTGGCCACAGCGCCAGAGAGCACACACCCATTTCTTTGCTAGACATTTCTACCAGGAGGGCCCCTAGGCAGCTGGAACATGTTCAGAGTTGAGATCATTGTGGTGGTGCACAGCTTCAGTCCCAGCAGGCAGGCGGGGTTCTGTGAGTTCGAAGCCAGCCTGGTCTACAGCGTGAGCTCCAGGACAGCCAGTCTCTCTGCTCCGGTTCCCACGGCAGTCCGTGGCTCTGGCCCAGAGCTCTGGCCCTCCGTACACGGTGTCACTCTAGCCCTGCGTCTTCCTTCCTCCATGACACAGTCACTGAGACTTTTCTTGTGTGCAAAGCCAGAATCTCTCACCTTCAAACACCCCCTTGGCTCCCCAGGATGAATTCCAAGTTCGTGGATCTGCTCTGCCCTGGGTCTCTGGTCCAGGAAGAAATCCCATTCCTTTTTTCTCCTTCATGTCCTCCACTCGTCCTTCTGAGAGTGATACTGAGGTAGGCCTTGGGCAATAGTGACCATGGTCCATTTCCTTCTCTCACCGTTAGCAGCCACACTTCTCCACTGATCACAAAAGTCAGGCCTGTTGACGGGGGTTATTTTCCTATGAGACCATAAAGCCACTGTAGGCAGAGGTCAAAGTTAACCTGCATTCCTAACCCTAACCACTCCGCTGCCCCAGCACATGCTAGTGACCATGTTTACATATTGCTTGGAGAACCGTATCAAGCTCTGACTGTGCATTTGTAGACAGGATTTCTTGAGCATGTAAAATGCATGTTTGTGTGTTGTCTCATTTACTCCTCCAGCACAGAACAGAGGTACTGTATCATTATTTCCCCCGCCCCATCTTACTCGGCTCAGGACAATGTAAGTGATTCATTCACTTAGGATATACAGCTAGAAAGTGGTTCAGACTTAAACCCGACTCTCTCTTACCCCAGATCAACTGTTCTGTCCAACCTTCCTCGGCCTCTCAGAAAGCCAAGATCTGGAGGGAGAATGAAACATTTACAGCTTTTTACTAAACTCATTGTCTAGCATCTTGGAAACTGGTCTGTCCAGCCCAACCGCAGAGGAACTTCCAAAACCATCCTAAAGAAAGAAGAGGCCCTGGCTCCAGAGCTTGTTCTAACAGTAGACACTTGCTGCTTGCAGGTGGTTTTCCCAGGTGTTTGAAGTTCAACTGAAAGTTCAGTGAAGTCATGGGCATGGTGATGCACGTCTTTAGTCCCCATACTCAGGAAGCAGAGGCAGGTGGATCTCTGTGAGTTTATGCCTTCAGGGAAGGTAACTGGTTAACCTGGATTTGTGGTACCCCTCAGTGAGCCAGGAAGCTGTTCAAAGCACGTTTGTGATCCGTCTGTCACTCTCCACCTTGCTGGCTCTCAGCCTGCACAGCAGCACTAGCTTGCTTGTGCTGAAAGACTCTGAAATGAACCCTGTGCCAGCAGATGCTCTCATTGTCTGCCAGCACTGCACACTCACGGTACCTGGCTTTCTTGAGTCGCTGAGGTTAATGGTACTGTGGTTTTAACTTAGTGAACCGCTGAATTTAATACAATTCGTGCTCATGCCTTTATTCAAGACCCCTCAGGAAGTAACCATAGGAATTTACAAACCCTTTATGCTCTGTTTTTCTATACATACATACTTATGATAGTTTCTAAACTAGACACAGTAAGGAATAATGACAAACATTAATAAGGTAGAACAATTATAATGGAATGCTGTAATAAAATCCCTGTTGTTTGTTTTTGCCCTTTTGGGGGGCCTGATACCCAGCTCCCAAATAAATCATACACAGAGGTTTATTCTTAATTATAAATGCCTGGCCTTAGCTTGGCTTGTTTCTTGCCAGCTTTTCTTAACTTTAAATTATTCATCTACCTTTTGCCTCTGGGCTTTTTCATTTTCTTACTTCTGTATATCTTACTTTCACTCTTACTCCGTGGCTGACTACGTGATTGGCTAGCTGGCCCCTAGCATCCTCCTCTCCTTGTTTTCTTACTCTTTCTTCTTTTCCTCCCAGATTTCTCCTTCTATTTATTCTCTGTGCCTGCCAGCCCCACCCATCCTTTTTCCTGCCTTGCTATTGGTCATTTAGTTCTTTAATAGGCCATCAGGTGTTTTAGATAGGCACAGGAACACAGCTTCACTGAGTTAAAAGGATGCAACCTGAAAGTATGCAACACATCTTTGCATCATTAAAACAAATGTTTCACAGCATAAACAAATGTAACACATCTTTAAACAAAATTCTACAGCAAATTCCCACATTGCTACTTTGCTCTTTGGGGCTGTGACCAAGTAAAGAGTTACCTGGACACAAGCACAGTTGGTATCATCATCTAGGTGGCTAAGTGAGCAGAGGGTGGGTGGCAAAAACAGTGTAAATACACTGTACAAAGGAGTGAGTCCATTCCTCCTCACAGGGATGCAGGAAAGAGAGTGCAAGATTTCATCACGTTACTCAAAACAGTATTCAGTTTAACACTTATGCATTGTTCATTTCTGGAATTTCCCATTGAATATTTTCACACCGTAATTGACTGTGGTAACTATAACTACAGGAAGTCAAACCACAGTTAAGAGGGACAGCTACATGATCGTCATCCTTCACTTAACAGTAGATGTTTTGAGCCCAGCACTCGGGAGGCAGAGGCAGCTGGATCTCTGTGAGTTCAAGGCCAGCCTGGCCTACAGAGTGAGTTCCAGGACATCCAGGGCTACACAGAGAAACCCTGTCTTGAAAAACAAACAAACAACAGTAGGTGTCTTGAGCAATGGTCTTAGAAGGTTTCATAAAATGAACAGCCATAGAATGATTGTAGTGCACACAAAAACCAAGACAGCTAGTGTCCTTGGTTAATATAATTCTAGGAGACTATCATGGTATATTCAGCTTGTCATTGACTAAAATGTTATTGGGCATGTAACTCTATTTAAAGATGTTTAAAAACAGGCCTTTGCAGTCATAGAGATGTTTTTACACATTCCCCCAAATCCTTTTATTAGATAACGTGAGTGCCATTAAATGTCCTGGGAGCAGCAACATTCTGTAATAGTACCAGAGTTGGAACTTAATTGTTAATTACTGTAACTTCATGAAGGAAAGCATTTGGAGTGGAAGAAATCAGTGCTCGTGAGCATTTATGATGTGCTGGTGTCTAATGCCTTTCCTGCACATGCTCTGTGCAGGACACTGGACACTGAGGACCCAAGTCTGGCTTAGCGAGTCAGTGAGTTGTTAGGATTCCTTACAAGAGCATGAGTGACTGAAAAGCAGCTTCATCCTTGAAAAGCCCACCCCAGCCTGGGTGATGACCCTGGCATGACTGGCATGGGTTCTGCTGGCTAGAGAACTTTCTCTCTTCAGCAACTGTTACAGCTTATAGCCTTGGGGAAGAAGCCATATGAATCTTACAGGTTTTAGGAGCTTCCTCAGGGCGTCCTTCAGGTTTTGTTTACTTCTTGAACCTTCTGAGTCTCCTTCCAAGAAGGAGTGTTCAAGTTCAGGAGAAAAAAAAAAAAAAAAGAACTTGTGCTTTAGGCAATCAGTCCACCCTCAGCATCTCTCTCTCCCCCTCCCTCCTTCTCCCTCCCTCCTCTCCCTCCCTCTCTCCCTCCCTCCCCTCCCTCCCTCTCTCTCTCCCTCCTTCCCTTTCTTTCTCTTTCCCCCCTCTCTTTCCCTCTCCCTCCCTCTCTCCCTCCCTCCCCCCCCCAAACTTCAGAACAGGCATTTTGATCTCTTTCTAAAGCAAAAGGTGACAATGACTCCCATGGACCACGGCACTTTTGTGTGGCAGTCTGAATCTCAGAGCTGTCTAGTCCCCAGCCATTCTTCTTCTCAAGGATTCTTCTCTACAAATCCATACCAGTTTGTCTTAGCACAGGAAATTAAAGCAGCTTATTTCTGCCGTTCCTTTTAGAGGCTTTATTTCTGGTCCCTCCCCCTCCATAAGTATGGCCCAACTCTAATTTAGCCACTTCAGAATGCCCCAGCAATGGCGTAAGTGGGGGACAAAAGAGCATTCTCTGCCCAAAGTCCCCAGTTCTCACCCAAAGCTTCTGGCAGGTTCCAGTTGAAGGGAGTAATATTGGGTAGAGGGGAAGTGGGCCGTCTACCCCAATAGCTGGAATTGGCTAGAAAATGTTGAAGACACAGAAAAGGTACCACTAAACTCCTTCCAAAGGTCAGAAGAGACATTTTGCTCCACTTGCAAGGAAAGGGTTATTTGGCATGCTTCAGAGAGGAAATGGCATCTGGGCAGAACCTTGTCGTTCTAGGATGGGGAAAATTCATTTCAAGTTAAAAGGAAACTGTGAACAAAGACCTCACAGAGGCAGGAAGGCAGCGCTTTGGTGGGAGGTGAGGCATTGGTTCTGGTGTATCAGAGTATTGCTCTGCAGATAACCTGGGGCCCAGAGATTGTAAATAAAACTCTTCTCACAGCCTGGAATTCTACGATCTTATATATCGAGAGGAGGGCATTCTTGATCATCCCTCATCTGGAAGTTCTTCCTTTAGAAAGGTGTTATTTGTGTGTAAATAACAAGCAGCCATGGTCACTGACTTCTCTTTTAAGAGTCTGTTTGTTTCCATTCTTGCAGAAAGAAACTCCGCTTGCCAACGCTGCATTCTGGGCGGCGAGGAGGGGAAACCTGGCCCTGCTGAAACTGCTGTTGAACAGTGGCCGAGTGGATGTGGACTGCAGAGACAGTGTATGGACGGACATGGTATCTGCATGCCAGAGCACGCCTTTGCACTCTGCAGGCACGAGCACCCCGTGAACACGCTTCCTTCACATGCTTACGCCCTTGTTCTTGTGTTTGCTTGCTCCCTCCTTCCCAAGAATCCTGGGATGTAGTGGTGGACCTGGAAACATGCCGAGGAGGTCAGGAAGTGAATGGTTGAACTCGGAGAGCAGAAGGCCTCCGCATAGTGAAGGGGGCTTTCCTGGGGAAGGGGACTGGCAAGTTCCGAGAAGAAAGAGCTGTTCAGAAAACAGCTGTTAAAAAGAAAGGGAGGGAGGGAGGGAGGGAGGGAGGGAGGGAGGGAGGGTAATTTAGAGCACGTGTGGGCAGCCATGATTGTTGTGATTTTCAAATATGAATGCAAAACCTGAGAGACTGAAGCCTCCACCCCCCACCCCCACCCCCGTCGTCTTTTCACTTTGGGAAAGGGGAGGTCACCAAGTGACAAGCTAGAAGGAAATTAAAATAAGTGACGCAGCCACTGGCAGGCCCCACCCAGAGCTGCCCCCCTCCCCAGCAGAAGCCATCAGTTCTCTGTGTTTTGCAAGACTTCCCTGCCTCCTTGGGGACAAGGAGGACCTCAAATAAGGAGATGGTTTTGTGGTTTGAAACAAGTGTTTTCAGAGGAGCCTTGCCTTCCTTGAGACCGGGTGTGCCATTTCAGCTTTGATGTGGAAATCTGCCGAGTGAAAAACACCAGCAGCCCCAGAAAGAAATGGCAGGATTTCCTCTAGCTTATTCACTGGGTCACCAAGAACATCCTGATCCATTCTGTGCCTTCTTCTGGCCGACCCTGGGCCCGGAATCTGAATCATAAGAGATGCCCCAGAAGTCTCCCTCTCTCCGAACTTCCGTTTAATTTGACCAATAAAAGCATCCGCTGGAAGCAGAAGGTGGAGGAGAGAGTCAGAGGCCAGTGGCCTTCCGTTCAGCCTCACACCATTGCTCACACCAGGGCTCACACTGTTGCTCACACCATTGCTCACACCGGGGCTCACACCGGGGCTCACACTGTGCTCACACCGGGGCTCACACTGTGCTCACACCGGGGCTCACACCGGTGCTCACACCGGGGCTCACACCAGTGCTCACACCGGGGCTCACACTGGTGCTCACACCGGGGCTCACACTGTGCTCACACTGTGCTCACACCGGGGCTCACACCAGGGCTCACACTGGTGCTCACACTGGTGCTCACACTGGTGCAGGGGCCATCACGTTACTTTCGTACCCTCCAGCCTGGCAGTCACAGAGCCCTGCTCTCGTTAAGTCCCAGAACTCCACTGCCAGAGCACTTCTTTATGAATAGTCTCTTTATTAAATTTCCCTCGTTACCCCAATTTGAACATACCCTCTGTTCTTTGTCAGAACCCAGGCTTAGGAGAACTCTGGGCATCTGTGAACGGCCACCCTGGTCTTCCTTGGGTCTCAGTAGATGAGTTCCTGCCCCATGCCAACCAACAAGAAGGGGTGGGAACCAGCTGCCACCTGTGGCCTTCCTCTCTGGCCACGTTGGTGCCTACTCTTCCTCTTTTTTTTTTTTTAAAGTCATCCCTCTCCAAACGCCCCTGTGACATCCTCTGAGTTCTAGCTTTTGAAGGTCACGGTGCCGTACCTCACAGACCCGCCTTTTCTGCTACCCTGAGTCATCTGTGATACACCCTGCCCGCAGGGCTTACACGTTTGGACAAGATTTTTCTCCCGGGAAGAGATGTTTGACTAATAAGTGCGTTGATAAGTTGCCCCCTTGGATCACCCCTCTGGTGAGATGGCCCGGCGGGTTAGAGTGCGGGCCTCAGCCTGGCGAACGTGTGTAAAGGCAGAAGGCGAGAATCGACTCCACAGGCTGTCATCCGACCTCCATGTGTGTGCGTAGTATGTACGCCCAACACATGCACATCATACACATGAAGTAATAATGAATAAAATAAAATTTTAAGATAAATGTAGCACTTAATCAGGAGGTTTCTGGAAAAGCAATTTCTAACACAAGGAGCACGTCTTGCTGTTTTGAAAGGGCAGGTGGTGATACGGAAGAACAAGGAGATGTGGAGACAGTGCAGGCCCTCGCTCCTCTTGGAGTATCCTGGCTGGGCATCTGTCTCTCCACGTGGCGCCTGGGCATGGCATCTGGGTTCTAGGATTGTTGCCTATTGTGATGACTGATGTGTAGGCTGCCCCTGCCCGGGTCTGTGAACTGAGGCGCAGCATCACCTGAGAAACCTGTGGAGAACTTTCAGATGCCGAGAGAGCCCTGAAGGGTCTCAATCCAAGCAGCCATTGTCAGACTTTCCCAACAGACTGTAGAGAACAAATATTGCGTCTCTAGACCACGTGCTGCGTGCTCAAAGCTTTGATTTGCTGACATTGTTCACCTGAGATTTCTAGATTTTGTTTTAATTCTCGGAGACGGAGCCCAAGCTGCCCTGACACTCGCTGTGCTCGCTGGCTGGTCCCGTCCCCTGCTTCACGGGAACCTCGGGCTTGTACTGCCACGCCTGGGGAGATCCTCAATGAATCCCATCTTTGCTTCCCTTCCTTCCTTCCTTCCTCTCTCTCTCTCTCTCTCTCTTTCGCTTTGCTTACCTATTTAACCACATTGATGTGAATTACAAGATTCTTGCAACTTTTTTTTAGATTTATTAATGTATATATTTCAATGTCTTTTTGTTTTGGGCCTCACTACCTTTATATACATTTATATATGCTTTGTTCAAAACTACTTTGTTTTGAAATATACTTTTAACTTCAGTCAATAAAATGAAGTACTTTTAATATTTCAGGAATCAAAAATCTGTCAAGCTAATGGGTTTTTGATAAAATGGAGATTGTATGTTGTACTATGGTACTTTTTATTTATTGTCTTTCCCTATTGAACCAATCTTTGTTTCAACTGATCATAGTATAGAATTGAAACAATCAACCTATAAAGGTATATTTTTATTATTTATTTTATTCATCTTTTCTTTCAAATCAATCAGCCTAAGGTGTTTTTTTTTTCATCTGTAGAAGATTAATTTTATTTTAAGGCTATTTCTTCTTTTAAAATTTTCTTAAAATTTTATGTATACATGCCTGTGTGCGTTTATGTCACATGAATGCAAGGGCCCGTGGATGCACAAGAAAGGTGTGTGTCGGATCTCCTGAAACGGGAGTGCTGAGGACACGGCCCTCCTGTGATAGTGAGCTGTGAGTGTGCATGCTGAGGACACGGCCCTCCTGTGATAGTGAGCTGTCCAGTGCTGGGGACAGGCCCTCCTGTGATAGTGAGCTGTCCAGTGCTGGGGACACGGCCCTCCTGTGATAGTGAGCTGTGAGTGTGCGTGCTGGGGACACGGCCCTCCTATGACAGCAGCGTGCTCTCCCAACCCCCGAGCCACCACCACCCCCCAGCCTCTTTTTCTCCTTTAAATATCCAAATTAAGTACTCAGACACTTTCTTCTGCTCGTGATTGGTTCTCATTTTGAAAACAGTGTGACCTGCGAGATAAATATTTTTCTTACATCTCATGTAAAAGGATGTATTTACAGCTTGTTTAAACAAATTGTCTTTAAGCCAAGAGTCCACTTGAGGTGCTCTAGTAAAATGCTTCGGACTGGATAGTTAATAAACAGCAGAAATTTATTGCCCACCGTCATGTGGTTGGGAAACGAAGACCCAGTGCCTGCAGATCGGGTGTCTGCTTAGAGCCCTCTCCGTAGACCAGGGCAGGAGTCCCCGCCTCAAGTTATTTCCTGCGAGCACTAATCCCACTTGGAAGGCAAGTCCGTGGTGTCTTAATCACTTCCCACAGACCTGCCTCTTAACACCACTGCAATGGGAATCAGATTTCAGCAGGAATTTTGGAGGGACACATGCAGACCACAGCACCAAGGATTCTCCTATTTCTTGTCTAAATAAAAATTGCTCATATTCAGGAAGAAGTTAGTGACGTAAGATTGCCACTCTAGTCATGAAGACTCCAGAGGAAAGGAGTTCAGCTGAGTAAAAAAACAGAGAGACCAGAATTCAAAGACATCATACGTGAAAGGGACCTAACAGATAGTGACAGAACATTCCACCCAAACACCAGAGAGTATCCGTTCTACTCAGCAGCTCATGGAAGTTTCTCTAAAACAGACCAGATTCTGAGACACAAAACAGCTCTTAAAAATGAAATAACCCTGTGTCTCCTCTCTGACCACACAGTGCAATAAAAGTTCAAGTCAACAGCAGAAGACTCTGGTAACTACAGGAACTCATGGAAATTGAACAACACATTACTGAAGAAGTCAAGAAAGATTTTAAATTAAAATAAACATTGGTTGACTCTCTTAAGAAGCCCACGTCCATAGTTGAGAGGGTTTCATCCTTTTCCTGAGATTCTCTCTCCTCCCCTTAATTCCATGCTCAATCTGAGTTAGACCTTTTTCTAAATAAACTCCCACTCTTCTTAGAGAAATAAATAAATATTTTTTAGACACATACCCGTTATCTAGTCCATGGTGGCTTTGAACTCATGGTCCCCCTCTCAGCCTCCCCACCGGGCTTAAAATGAAAGAAAACAATTTAAAAGACTTTAAAGTTCAAATGGTGTCCTCGGGACATGACACAGTAACTGCATTCATGAACTCACTGCAGCTGTGGTCACTGCACACACCTGCACACATCCGCACAACACACACACCGCACACACACCGCACACACCCGCACCCGCACACACCCGCACCCGCACACACCTGCACAAGATGGAACCAACAGTTAACATTGGAGCAGGCAGCACTGATTAAATTCAGCGTTACAGAGAGGAGACAGGAGAGGACTTGAAGGTATGAAGGGAGAGAGGGAAAGATGGAGTGGAAATGATCAACTTATACTGTAAAAGCATATACAAAACAAGAACAAAAACCTTCCAAATCCAGAAAACCAGCTGGTAACATTCAGCTCACTTTGGAATTAGTAGCAGTGTTATGGATCAGGAATCATTTAGTGTGTGTCATAAAGTGAGAACATTGTATCGTTGCTGGCTTAAAATGCAGTCTCCATGTTTCACTTGGACTGTTTCTGAAGGAGATGGGTGTAAGTGATTTGTAACCTTCAAATTCCAACCTTGGCGATTATCCGTTTGCTTGCTCCCATCCAGTTGGCATCCTAGTTACTCGCTAGCCGTTCATCCTGTGTGCCTCATCTGGGTGACGCTAACATCTCTAGAGTGTCCTCTAGGCTCTCTCTGCTGTGAGAGCGTAACTGTTCATCTTTCTCCTCCCGCAGCATGGCACCACACTCCTCATGGTCGCCTCCTACGCTGGCCACATAGACTGTGTGAGGGAGCTGGTTCTACAGGGGGCAGACATCAACCTCCAGAGAGAGGTAAGTCAGACTGTGCACGTGGACAAAAGTGACCGGGTGAGAAGACCTCTGGTCTTCATGGCAGTAAAGTGCTTAAGAGGACAGAGTTACCATCGCTTTGCTCCCACACCAAAGCCTGCCGCAGAGCTTACCGTGCCTAAAATCAGCGCTAGGAATGAACCATCATCAACTGTGATCATTTGTGCTACAGTAACTGGATAGCTGGTGCTGGGTATTTTATTTTAAAAATAGAGGTTTGTTTACTTCACAGTTTTGGGGACTGAAAACCTCAGATTCGGAACCACATCTGTCTGGCATCTGGTGAGGGCTGCCTCGGCTGCCTCACAACATGATGAGCTTGAAGAAAGGAAAAAAAAAATGACCATATACAGAAGAGACCATCAAGCACAGAGTGTCTTATTTTTTAACAACCCATGCTTGTGAGAACTAACCCACTCCAGGAGATCAGCGCTGATCTTTCCTATAGCTCCACCCACCGATGACCTCACCGTTGCCTCTATCTGAAAGGTCCCACTTCCTCCTCGGGATCATCACTCGGACACTGGGCTCCTAGCACTTCGTCTTTGGAAGACACATTCAGACCGTATCTGCTCTATCCCAGGCACCACCCCGCCGTCTTATCACATTCCTTAACAGTCACGTTTTTGTCTCAGACACGAATCAGTACTTCTTCCTCCCAGATGTTGCTGTATTTTTTGTCTGCAGCCTATTCATCATGAAACTTGGTCCTCACAAAACCACATTTACAAATCTCTTTTCTGCCTGGCAGTGTATTAGGGCTCCAACTCTGGTTCAATCTAGAGCAGCAGCAAGATGACAGTGGCATTTTAACACACGTTGGAGGTCGGGTCTGAGGAGACCCCACCTATATTCCCGAGCTGATGTAGGACCTGGTGAGACAAAGCTTTGTGGAGATGTGTGCTCTGGCCACTCTAGGTGTAAATTTGACCTCTCAGTTCACACAGACCCTGGTATGAGATGGGCATCCTGGGACAGCTCCTGGGCATAGTGGACCCTTGATTTTCTTCATTTGGCCTGATTCTACAACCTGCCTTACCTCTGGCAGTCCTTCATCTGCCGCTAAATGTTAGAGGCCTTGTCTGTAGACCGTGGAAAAACAACCTTTGTGAGGCTGGTCTACAGAGCAGCAGTGTGGACACTGCCGTCAGTTCTATCCATCTTCTCTCACACGGGTTCTTCTGGGGCAGTCTCCACAATGCTAGGTCCTTGTTTCAGGCCGTTTTCACATCAGCTGCTGAAACAAAATTTCTCTCTGGGATAAAGATGTTTAAGCCCATTTAGAAATATGTTTTTAAATTACCCTCATCTTTTTCTCTCTCTACTTTATAGTTCTTGTTTGTTATAACTTTAAAACACAAAGCAGATTTTCTCTAATAAAAACAATGCAGTCCAGAAATATACTTATTCAAAAAGTTGATGCCGAAGGGCAGGTACACTGTGTACAAAAACCTCTCGAGAACCACCAAGAAGAGCAGAGAAAAGAGAAACAGGGACTTTAGCTAGTGTATGGCTTTGTGGTTTTGTTTATTCATTCATCTGGTCACAATGGTCAACTAAACCAGCAGATGGAAACCTCTGTGCCCTGAGGACTTCACTGACGCACACTTGGTCCAGAGGTAAATCGTGACCCAGATGACAGGCTATGGAAGTTTCCAGCAGTCCCTCTAATTTCCTGAACCCAGGGCAGCCTCAGGCAATACAAACACTAACCCGGGGAAGGCCCCGAAGCACTGACTCCACGAGGGATCTTCGGAGTGTATTTTTGCAGCAGGCCTAAACCATGCCCCACTGTTAGTCCGTCTGCAGCTGCAGAGTGTGTCCTTAGAACTTCCCTAGCCTTGCTTTCCTAGGCCCATGGAGCTTTCTAGACCAGCTGGAGACCAGCGGTCCTGAAGGGCAGTCGCTCCTGAAGGGCAGTCGCTGCAGAGACCCAGCAGTGGTGACTGAAAGCAACAGGAATTGGCCTGGAGTCCTGGGCTTCAGGAGGAAAGAATGTACACTGAAAACTTAATTCAACTTTCAGAATGAACTCTAAATCCTGTTAGCTAGGGATTACTGTATCCGAATACATGCCTGATTTTATATATAAAAATTACCTCAAGCTGCTATGATCATCATTTTAGTTTATTTAAATAAATATCTTCTCTTAATAAAGAAAACACCAGGAAGAATCCCGGATACTCTCTAAACTTTATTTCAGAAGCAAGTGTTTTCATCAAAACCTCTTTACAGATATTCTGGAACTTAGCACCCTTCGCTGCCAGAGAGCCAAGGATGGGTGCTGCAGGTTCAGTCTGTGGGAACCATGGGGAGCCACTCTTGGCAAGCGGCCAGGCTCTGGGGATGGGCAGGTTGCCTTTCCCCTTGGGGCACAGCTGGACACAGAGGATTAAATTCGCAAAGGCATTGGATGTTCTGCCTCCCTGCCCCTTAAGAATGAATTTTAGAGTGATGAGTGCTGTCCACGGGACTTGATGCCTCCCCGGCCCCCAGGCCTGAGTCAGAATCAGTACCCACAGGTTCCAGGTGAGCTGTGGAGAGAGGTTTTTCACGGAGGCTGGAGAAGTGAAGTACGTTGGTTTCACCAAAAGCGCAGACTACCAATGTGATGGACATTTTTTTCTTTTATTTTCTTTGCAATTCCTTGTGCATGTACAGTGTGTTGTGATCATGTTCACTCCCATTACTGCCCATCCCCTCCATCCCTGCTGCTGATCCCCCTCTTCCCAGAGAGTCCCCCATGATGAGCATTTTCATAGAAATGATATACATTGGCCACTGCTGTGCTCTAATGATTTTGTTCATGGGACACTATGATTTGGGTACCAGTCTTTGAGTAGGCTTATAAAAGTGACTTCAAAGGAAACATGCTAAAAATACCATGTTTGGGTTGACTGAAAACATGAATTTAGACTGTTAGTGGTTAATATGTCCAGTTTTGAAAAATATTTTAAGCCTGCTTCTGCTCTGACCTCCAGTTAGAGAATTTACAAGCAAATTATTTAGATTTCCCCCCTTCTTTCTTCTTTTTTCTTCGCATTGATTGTTTTCTGCTTTGGACTAAACTGTGGAACCACAATTCTGCCTCCAGAGCTCTTCCACGTTTTAATTTATTCTCCTTTCCCCAGACACTACACCAAGTATATTTGTTGCCTCGTACAGCAGATCACCATGAACTGGGTGGCTTAAAACAACAGGAATTAATTATCTTGTAGATCTGGAGGCCAGAAATCTAAATCCAGAGTGTGGGCTGGGCTTCATTCCCCCTCTAGACATCCAACCCATGGCCTCCAGACTACATACATGCACTCCAGGATAATCATGAGTGGGGCCCAACACAAAACTTACTGAAAATACTAGGAGGCTTTTGGTGAATTATTTATGACTCATTTACACAGTTCCCAAGCAGGAACTTGGACGATGACAGTGTTGAGTTACGATATCAAGATTGGACATGCCTGCTTGAGGCCTCCGGGGGTGGGGGTGAGGGGGGGTGGGGGTGGTCTCCGTTCTCTGCTGCCTGCAGAGCTGGTGTGGCACCATCCCGTGCCTGTGGCTACCGCGTCCCAGTCCCTGTGCCTGCGGTCTCTTCGCCGCTCCTGTCAAACATCCCTCTTCATCCATCTTTTTAATCACTTTTTTACTGTAGTACATCTCCATAAAGCTCACCATCTTACCCATTTTCACCTTAGCCGTTTCAGAATATGCGGTTGTGGTACCATGGATACGTGCATAGTGCTGTGTAACCACAGCATCTTCTCTGTGGCTCTTTCCCAGCACTCCGCCCACCGGACAATAGCTGCCCCCCCCCCTCCCGCTGCACCATCTCCCGGATCCGTCCCCATGCCTTTGTGTTCTTCAGACACCACGGCAGAGTCTAACGGAGTTTGTGCTTGTGGAACAGGCTTACTCCATGTGGGAAATCTTTATGTTCCAAGCCTGTTGTGCTGTCTGCCTTGATTTCCCTCCTTTTAAAGCTAAGTAATATTCTGCCATCGTAGGCCACGCCCGTGACGCCCCCATTTGTCCACAGATGCGCTGCTCCACTGCCTCCACGCCGTAGTTCCTGCAAACGAGATTTCTTCCTCACTCTTTCTGTTTTCTGTTTTGTTTTGTTTTCGTTCGTTTGGGATTGGTTTAAGTTTTTTGAGATAGGGTACACTATTGTAGCCCAGGCTGGCCTCAAACCGTGGAACAGCTCACAGAGCTGAGCGGGTTCAGTTCTTTTTGCACTTACAAGGACACTCATCACTGTCCGGGCAATGTGGAATGGGCACCTCCTCTCAGCTCCTCAGTCCCTTCCTTCACTGTATAAAGTAATAGCACATCCCGGAATCAGGACGGAGTCTGGCCTTCGGGGGAGGACCACCCACTCTAGTACAAGAATACGTCTTCCTTTCATGATATTTCTCTCATCAAGAACTGGCAACGGGCTAGAGATGTGGCTCAGTGATAAGGACACTGGCTGCTCTTCCAGAGGACCCAGGCTCAATTCCCAGCACCCACGTGACAGCTCACAACTGTCTGTAACTCCAGTCTCAGAGGGTCCAGGGCACTATTCTGGCCTCCACGGGCACTGCACACACATGCTGCCTGACATGTACAGGCAAAACATCCCACATCATAAAAGGAAAACTGTAAAAAAGAAAGAAAGAAAATCGCAACAAACCAAACACGGCCCTCTTGGAGTTAGGAAGTCTGTGCAAAGATTCTGCTCTGTTTTATTTGCAAACTAATTTGGTTAATGTCTCTTTAAAGCCGTCCCCTCTCTCTCCCAGTCAGGTACAACTGCCCTGTTCTTTGCAGCCCAGCAAGGCCACAATGACGTCGTGAGATTTCTCTTCGGATTTGGAGCATCCACTGAACATCGGACCAAAGTAAGAGAATTCACTTGATTTTTCACATCCTGCTGAAGACATTCCACATCCCCGCATCCATTTCCTCCTTATCTGTGGCACAAATATGTGCTGCTCTTGCTGGAAGATTCTGTAGCCAAAGGAAGTCAATTTCAGGAGGTTACAAGTGGTTCAGGGTCAGCCAGTCTTTGGGATTCCTTCTAAGTTTTACACTTGGAAAATTTCATGGAGAATTACTTTTACTCTTTCTTACATCATTTATTTTCTGTTCAGGGAAACTAATCTATATCACCAGGTGTCTCTCTAACAGTCCCTAGTTCTGTGTTTTATTCTATTTCTATATTAGTTCCAATACAGTAGTAGGAGCTATTGGAAGTACTACTTGGTCCTGTAGAGCCAAGCACTGTGGCATGCATCTATAACTTCAGCCCTGATGGTGATGGGCAAGGAGAGACACTAGGATCCTGAAGGCAATTAGTGTAGACAAAATTATAAGCTCCAGGTTCAGTAACAGACACCGTCTCAAAATCACAAAATGGAACAGCAATTGAGGAAGCTACCCTAATGTCAACCTCTGGCCTACACATGCAACACATGGGTGCACATGTGCACATGCATGCACACAAGCACGTGTGCGCTCACTCACACACGTTACAACTAAAGTAGCAAGTTCACTGAACCCAAATCTCAACCCTAGAACTAAGTCAGAATGATCATGCATGACCACATGTCTACTCCAGGCATCTTCTTGCTTACCAAGCTAATGTTGGCTTAAAGTCTTTATGCAGAAGCCAATTTGTGCTCCCACAGATCCATAGAATGCAGAGCCCAGGATGAGCAATTCCATGATTCCATGAGGTCAACTGCAGGTGTTTTAAGAGCTTTCCATGGGCAGAAGTGTCAGGAGGTTGTGAGTTTCAATTTGAACCTGTCATCAAAACTGACTTGGTTTTAATAATCACCCTCTTTGTTACTAACTGCATGCAATTTGTAGCCTGAAAATTCTTTTAATAAAAGAGATCGGTCCTCTGTCAGCGCCACTGTATCTTACTATTCTCTTACCTCATCAGGAAGAGAGGGCAGGAAGTTGAGAGAGAGTTCCCAAAGAGCGATAGTCATTGCTGCTACTAAGCAGTGACTTCATGTCCCCCATCTTGCTACCAGCCTCAGCCTTCCACCTCTCTCCCCTCCATTCCCCATCCTTCAAGGCCGGTTCAGCCCGATTCCTTAACCGACAGTCCCTCCCTCCGTGATGCCACCTGCAGCTACTGTCATGCACCAGAATGTCACTTTGACTGTGAACACAAGACCTCTACAGCAGGCATTTACACCTGCCCCTGACTGTCACAGCCACACCCACACGACTAGTTAAAAGGCTTACTTTTCTGGGCCACACCCAAGACCTTATGAATCAGAACCTCTGAGCGTAGAATTTGCTTTGAATAAAATTTTTTTTTAAATCCTATGCCCAAATTTAGGAACTACACTATCATATTTTTAATTAGTATTTTTAGTGAAGTCACATGTATTGAATTCCTCATAATTAGCCGAAGTCTCCACATCACAGTTCACGGAACCGAGCATCCCTCTGAGGTGGGGAAGCTGCTCCCTTACCAGAGGCATGTGAGGAAGCCATTAGTGAGTGGCTCCTGGACCACAGACTCGGTGAGCCAGGAGTGCCATGTGGTTGGCGTACGTGCTCGTTCTAATTTCAGCTGCAGAGATGAAAGTGGAGTTGGTGGAGCAGAGGGGTGCCCCGCTCCTCATTAGAGCACGGGTACTCTACAGCACTCTGCTGGTGTCGGGGCCCATGCTTTAGAAGAGACCCAGACAAACTGGCACAGGTTCAAAGACGTGGACCAGGCTGTCATCATCTGCTCTTTTAACGGAGGCCTATCTTGTCCCATGAAAACATCTTAAACTCAGTGGCTTATAACCAGATAGCACCACAAGGAGAAGCCAAAGCTTGCCAAAGGGGCCTCTGGCAGCAGCTGTGGAAGGCCTTTCTGGTGACTCCGGGAGGACCTGACAGTACCTGGAAGTGAGCTGCACTCCTCACACTGAGAGGCAGATCTGTGACTCCTCCCTTGGTACAAGATACTTTGCAATGATAATAACTTGGCGAGACAACTGCATCGTGTCCCTGGCAGGTTATGCAAGGGTACACCATGCGCAGGTCCTTACGGTGAAAGCTTTCGTGATTGCAAAGAAAGCGTGAGAGGCTGGGGAAATGGCCCCATGATTGAGAGCACTTGATGCTCTTCCAGAGGACCAGAGTTCAGTGTCCAGCAGCCATGCTCAGTCTTCCGTAACTCCACTTCAGGGAATCCAACGCTCTCTCCTGACCTCGGTGGGAACCCCACATACACAGGGCATCCACTCACACAGACACACAGACGTGCACATACATACAAATAAAAAATAAAAAAGTCTTTACAAAATAAAGACCAGCTGGAGATGACAGGAGGGAATTGAGCTTATTATCTTGGGACATTTTCCTCCAGTTCTGTGAAGGGTATGCCTGGTGAAATACACGTTGCACCAGATACAACGCAGTGTCCTTTCCTCCCACAGGACGGGGGCACTGCTCTGTTGGCTGCCAGTCAGTATGGGCATATGCCGGTGGTGGAGACCTTGCTGAAGCACGGAGCCAACATCCATGACCAACTGTATGTGAGTGTCACCCTGACCACATCTAACATCCAGTCTAAATCCTAATGGCAGAACTGCCAACTTAGAGTGATTTTTAGTGCACCGTGGGGTTTTCCCTTTTTTTGAATATTTATTTTTATTATTTTATTTTATTATTTTTATTATTTTAATTATGTGTACAGGTGTCTGCGTGTGTGTGTGTGTGTGTGTGTGTGTGTGTGTGTGTGTGTGTGTGCCCGCAGAGGTCCGGAGGTGTCACATCTGCTGGAGCTGGGTTTACAGGCGGTTGTAAGCCACCAGATGCGGGTGCTGGGAATTGTGTAATGATAAGGTGGCCCTCGGAGGCCTTGGCAGGTTGGGCCGAGGTGCACAGCGGCGGGTGAGACATGCCACGCAGACGCGGCAGACACATCAAGTTACACATCAGACATTTCGTTCACGTAGCAAGTTTATTTTGGGGTGAGGGTAGAGGGAATGGAGGGAAGGAGAAAGGAGAGAGAAAAAGAGAGAGGGCAAGAGGTGGGAGAGAGAGGGAAGAGGTTTTCTCCTCTTAAGGGGGCTTTAACCTGTAAGATGACGTCAGGACGCTGGGCGGGGCTCCAAGGGGCGGGTCAGAATACTAAGGAACTCAGGTCCTGAGGAGAGCAGTATGTGCCCTTAACCACTGAGCCATCCCTTAGCCCTGCACAGTGGGATTTTCATCTGAGACATCAAGGGGAAATCAGCAAACGAGATGAGCTTTCCCTGTCATGGAAACCATGTCCCTTTTAAATCTGCGGGACATCTGGCACGTTTCACTCATGCAGTTCAGCTGCCCCAAAGTCCTGGGACACATATTAACTCCGGCCATGACAAGCCATGTGGTCCAGTGCACGGACTGCAGCCTCCCGTTGTAAAGACACTAGAGCAAAGGCATCAGGGAGAGAATCCAGGTTGTTCCAAGAGAAATGAGAGGTGAAAACCTTGGAGATGGGTGCACAAGGTAGGGCTGTGAGGGGATCTGCTGCCTCTGTGAGTCCGTTTGCAGCTAATTGGCAATTAGTACATAGCCCAGGGGCCTTTTTAATTGTCACTATGATTCCGTAGGCTCTATGACAACTGTTATTAATCTGGTTTTGTAGGAAAAATAAAATACGGAAAGATGAGGTGACTTGATGGAGTCTCGGGCAGGGAGAGAGTCCTGCTTCCAATTATCCAGGAACTGTGTTTAGGTGTTCCTCAAGTTCACAGAGCCCTTACGCCACAGGCGCTAGGTTTCCATAGCCGCATAATGGGCTGTGTGGGTGTGCGGGTTTCCATTTGAAGATCCAGAGCTTCCCTCGTTAACTCTTTGAAGCCCACAGCAGCTCCCCTTGCCCTCTGGCGCTTCAGAGTTTGTAAGGCTTGGGGCCCGAGATCCTTGATAACTCCAACAAAGAGCTTCTCAACCTGGCTGCCCATGAGACAGACGCACCTGTGGAGCGTTGCAAACCGCCAGTCCCGGCCACCCCCGCAGACCAGCAGAGCCAGCCTCTGTGGCCAGAGCGGTGGCCTGAGGAGGTTCTGACGTGTAACACAGGCAGGGCTGGGAGAGGGCTGGGGGTCTGCTGCGCACTTGTGATCCCAGCGCTGAGATGGGGGCAGGAGGGGTCTGGGGCTTGCTGGCCAGCCAGCCGAGCCAAACTGGGGTGAGTTGTGGGTACAGTGAGACCCTTTCTCCAAAAATAAGGTGGAGAGCAACTGAGGACTCCTACTATTGACCTTTAACCTATACACTTGAGTGCACATGCATGCATGCAGGCAGGCACGCATGCATGCACGAACGTATCCACGCATGCACACACACTTAAACACATACATATACCACACACCAAAAAAAAAAAAAAAAAAGAAGGAAAAATGAGTGTACATCTAAAGCTTTGGATGCCTCTCTATGTGTGGATGTAAGTAAAGAATAGCTGAGTGTCTAGGTTACTGTAGTGGGGGGCTGTATAGAAACTTTGGAAATGGAAAGGCAATTCTTATTTTCACAACATGACCCAGACTTAGCAGTCCGAATTGAGGGTGGGTGTAAAATTTATACTCATTAGACAATATCCTTCCAGAAGGCTCTTGGAAATATAGACTTAAGCTGAGCCCTTATTCATAGTAAATTCCTCTCTGTTATAAGGTGAATTAAGAAATTTCATGTGCTGTAAAATCATTTTTACTTTTAGTAAAGTTGGTCCAAATATTTCTATTAAAAACAATTGACCTGGGTGTGGTGGCGCACACCTTTGATCCCAGATACTAGGGGAGGCAGAGGCAGGTGGATCTCTGAGTTCAAGGACAGCCTGGTTCACATAGTGAGTTCCAATCCAGCCAGGGCTGCAGAGTGAGGCCTGTATCAAAAAATAAAATAAAAAATGATGGGGGTGGGGCACACATCAAAGATCTCTGAAAACAAACGGAACTAATGCCGTGATGCACAGTGAGAGACCTTGTGTGTGGAGAGTCTGTCTCAGAAAAGACCGGAGTCAGCCGCAGCTAAGGGCGGGGGGGGGTGGGGACGTTCTGTGCCAATACACCACAGAGCAGCTGAAATTTGCAGCTGTAACCAAACATCTGCCTAGAAATCTGTACGGCTGGTTTGTTTTTAATGATTGCTTCGGGGGTAATCCAGCACCTCAGCAGACACCAGTGGAAATCTGGCCCCATCCAGGTGACGCGCCTGGTTGGGTTTGTGCCGAGAAAGGTGTCTGGGGTTCCAGCTGGCCATTAGCACTTCCAGCACAAGGGGAATACCTGGGTGCTGACTCCACAAGACAATGTCCAGGTTTTCTACCGTGGAGCAGAAACAACAGCGTTGGCCCCACGTGCACACACACTGACCTGAGGATCTGGACAAACGCAACCCATGAATTTGCTGAAATCAGGAAGACATGATTCTGAGAAAGAAAAGGAGAAGTTGCCCCACACACAGAGAAAAGCTCACGGAGACTGGGGCTGTCACTCTGGGCTTGGTGCAAATCGCCTTGTGTTTATAGGTGTTGCTGGCGTGCACTGGGCTGGCAGGGGGCAGCCAGGTGGGGGGGGTCTTTCTAAGGCAGGTTTTCTGAAGTCACAATCTGTGCTAGTGCCAGCCCAGGGCTCTGCCACTGAGCCGCCACGTCCTTCAATACTCAGGGAAACTGCATGTTGAGGTGGAGAGGCCGAGGGAAAGACACTAACTCCCAGTTCAGAAAGTCACAGAAAGTGGGTTCTGGGGAGATAGGGAGTTAGTAAGGTGCTTGCTTCCTGATGTGAAGACCTGAATTTCATTCCCAGAACTCACATTAAAAAAAATAAAAAGCTGGGTCTGCTGGAGAGATCGCTCAGCAGTTAAAAGCGTGTGCTGCTCTTGAAAAGGACCCAAGTTTCGTTCCACATAGTGGCTCACAGCCATCTGTAACTCCAGTTCTAGGGGATCTTTTCAAAGCCCACATCTGGCCTCTCAGGGCACCCGGCATGCATGCACACATATATATGAGCATACAAAACATTAATACACATGAATAAAATAAAAATATGTCTTAAAAAGCTGGGTGTGGCGGTTTATGCTCGAAATCCCAGCACCTGGGGGCAGAGACAGGGAGAGCCCTCAGGGTCACTGGCCAGGCAGCCTGGTGTGAGCCCCAGGTCAGTGAGAGCTCAACAAGGTGGACAGTGCCTTCCTGAGGAATGAAGCTGGAGGTTGTCCTCTGGCCTCCGTGTGTGTGTGTGTGTGTGTGTGTGTGTGTGTGTGTGTGTGTGTGTGTGCACATATGCACCATTTATTTACCTAATAGCTCATAGCTATTGATTGGCAAAAAGAATAGAAACAGAAAAGAGAATGTGCTTTAATTAAGTATATGTACCTTTACTTTTCTTTGAAAATAAATATGAAGCCTGAATCTGAAGACTTGCTCTCTCTCAGGATGGAGCCACTGCCCTCTTCCTCGCTGCCCAAGGTGGTTACTTGGATGTTATTCGACTACTGCTGTCTTCAGGAGCAAAAGTCAACCAGCCAAGGCAGGTAATGTCATTGCCAAAGTCCGTGGAGCATGCAGCAGGAGTGCCAGGGGTCTGAAGCATCGTAAGCCTGGCATGTGCAGGCACTGTAGCATCCCTCAGCCCCTGCCTCTGTGATGAGAAGTTAGTCTTTGATTAAGATGGCTCCTGTTCTGTGCTTTGAGCTCAGCAGGATGCCTCTGAACTGAAGCTGACATCACGATTCAGAACTTTGAAAACTTGAGTGTTTAATGTCTGAGGTCAAGTACACACTCTGCCACCTCCTGTTCAAATAAATTATGACTGTGCTGAAGTAAAGTGTGTTGGCTGACCTGAGCCATAGGTAAGCAGAGGCAAGTCCTTGCCTGGCCTCTCCTGATACGCTGCTGTATCTCCTGCCCAACACTTTCCAACAAACCAAGAGAAGCCCTTTACATTGAAATCATGGGTAGGCCCTGTGCCTTCATTGCTTGCATGCATACTGCCATTGAGACTTTATTTACCAGTACCTGACATCTGTCCTTTGCTAACATCTGGCAAATCAATTAGCTGATACTTAAAGCTCTGGAATGCAAGACAACACTGGAGCCATTTTATATACGATAAATGTAAGGCGGCAGAGCTCTCCATTTTGTAGGAACCAGCTGTGCTCTGTTTAATTCATTGCGTCTGAGGTTAAGGAGACATTGCTGGGAAGGTTTCGTTTGTTTAGAAAAGTCAAACTGATTTCTTAAACGACCAGAATTGATGTGGCATGGGAATGCCTGGGTCTCTGCATATCACATAGCTCTGGGGACCCTCTAGACGGTCTGTGTTCCTGGCTGTAGACTTCTTGGGTCTTCAGTTGCCTGAGTACATAATGCATGAGAAGAGTCTGGGTATAGTAGGTTTGCTGTCAACAATCTAGACTTCTAGACCAGCTCTGCCAACATCTGTGGTTTGGCTCCTGGGGGTGGGTTTTGTTTTTGAGACAGGGTCTCACTTTGTTGCCCCCCAACACTCATGATTCAGCCTCTCTAGTGCTGGGATTACAGGCGTGCACCACTGTGCCTGCTTAGCTCGAGGGAGATTTTAAATTAAATTAAATGTATTATTTGTGTGCGTGTGTGTGCGCGCACACACACGCGTGTGCGTGCGTGCGTGTGTGTGTGTGTGTGTGTGTGTGTGTGTGTGTGTGTTACAGAATGCATGTGGAAATCAAAGAACAGCTTTGGGAGTCTGCTGGCTCCTTCCACCTTGGACTGTAGGCGTTGGATTCAGAGCATCAGGCTCTGCCACAAGCGCTTTTGCCCACCAAGCCATCTTGTGGGCCAGCTGTGTGAGTCTGACAAGCAAATCAAGGCCTCCGGGCCTTCACCTGGACCAGGAGGCTTGGAAGGATGTGCCTGACAAACCCTTCAAGCTCCCAGAGCTTTGATAATGGTTTTATCAACCTTCAGTCAGTATCCCCAGAGCAGTTACCATAGACCAGGTAAATCTAGAAATGTGAAATTACATGTTTCAAGCTTTTAAAGATGTGCTTAGCTTTGATGGCCTTAGAAGTACTCTTGGGAAGAAAGCAGTTTAGGAAAATTTGCACATTGGTAATGAAGAGATGGCTGTCAGTAAGACAAGCGTGACTAGAACCCTGTAAAAATGCCAAACACGATGACACGCGTTTGCTAATCCCAGCACTGGAAAAGCTGAAACAGACAGGCAGTTCCTAATAGGTGAGCCACAGGCCAGGGAGAGACCCTGTCTCAAAAAACAAGGTCAACCACTCCTAAAGAGCTATACCCACGGGCGACTTCTGGTCTCCACATAAAAGGACACATATGTGCATGTAATGCTCACGCGCGTGCGTGCGCACACGCGCGCACACACATACACATATACACCAATATACATTCATGAACACATACATACACAAAGAAGAAGAAAAAAATTGCACATCAGGCCTGCTAAAGTTCTCATTTGGAATTTGGAGTTTAATATTTTTTTAACCAGTCTTATTTTGACTCAAAAGCTTCTTTCTGTCCTAACTGATGGGAGGAGGTGGTGGGCTCTAGGTGGCATGTATTTGATTTGGAGGTCATTGTGACCACAGGTACCCTGTGAACTTGGATGCCAGAGGTTATTGAGAGTGTCAAGTTTCTTTCATTATATCTTTGCAAAGTAATTTGTCACTTCAACAAGCCTGTGTGTAAAATGTATTTCATTATTCTTATTCCTACAGCCATGTTTGCTTAGAAAATGATACCCAAGTTGGCATAAGTTGATATTTCAAAGACTGCATGGGTACGTGTTCACTTGAACCTGAGCTGAGTCACTTGTTATCACTGAAGCCAGGAGGTTAAAAAGTAACCCAGCATGGCAGCAGTAGCCACAACACATCCTGCTGTTTGCATTCCTCCAGCGTGAGGTTCACTGGTCAGCGGGTACCCTAGCCCATGAGGACGAGAGCCTGCCCTGCGGTTACAGAGCAAGGGACACACCCTTCCAAAGACTGTTTCTAACAAAGGGCTGGGTGACTGTAGGAGTCCAGGTCTGGAAAGATTGTTATTCAGGAAAAGTGTGTTGTAAAAATAAGAATTGCTTGGGTGGGAGAGCGGTGGAATGTTTCCTTCTGCTGCACGCTCTCACTCCACAGCGCTCTCACACAGTAACCGGGTCCACCGCCTGCCAGGCGCCTGCAGTCCTCCAGTTAGAGACGTAGCTATCTAGGTCAATGATTCCGTGTCCTGCCTTCTCTGACAGGAGAATTTCTGCTGACTCCATTCTGTCTAAGAAAACGAACATCATAAGCATGATGAACGTCGTACAAGAGTGGCTGCTTGGGTACAAGATATTTAGAGGTTTAAGGAAAGTGTGGTTTAGCGTTTTCTCACTAAAATGGCTCGCACAGGATAGAACATTCCAGGCAGGGTCTGGAGTTGGTGTTTTCTTCAGAAATCCCCGCTGGCTCATTAAATCTTCATCAGAAAATTCTTGAATGTATAAAGTAAGGACAAGGATGTGTGCCTTCCTGATTTCCCAATTCTTAATATTTTTTAGAAAAACTTGATGTGCGTGTGTATGTGTGCAGGTGCAGCACATCTGTGTAGAAGCCAGAGGTCAGTCTCAGTGTGCCTCCTTAGGAGAGACCGTTTTGAGACAGTATCTCCCTGGAATCGGGCACTTTCAATTAGATTATCTGTTCAGTGAGTCCCAGGGGTTCCCTCCCCTTCTCTCCCCAGCCCTAGGCTCAGAAGCACATGCCACCACACCCAGCTTATGTGGTGCTGAAGGTCAAACTCAGATTATCACGCTTGTCACATACATGCACGCGTGTGAGTGCACCCCCTCCACACACACACAACCAACACAACCACACACACACCCACTACAGCACAACGAGCATCACTGAATCCCACTGTCACTCAGGAAACTGACGTTGGTTTCTTTCCATGTGTCCTTTGAAAGGAGAACCTGCCAGGAGGCAAAGCTTTTTGATCACAGTGAAGATGTCTACTTAACCCACTGTTCTCCTAACCACATGCCCTGACACACACTTTTCCCAGCTCAACCCACCCACATTACTAGAGCAACATTTTCTAGAGCGGCCTCACCTGGTCTTGTTTACCCAGCAGCAGGCTGGCCCATCATCACTATCCTCCTCCTCTGCGTGTCAGTGTTCTGTGGGGTCTGATGGAAAGACCATCTAATGAGGGCATTCCCTAACACAGCGGTTCTCAACCTGTGGGTCGTGATCCCTTTGGGGTCCTTTCACAGGGGTCACCTAAGACCATTGGAAAACACAGATATTTCCATTGTGATTCATAACAGTAGCAATTATAGTTATGAAGTAGCAGTGAAAATAATTCAATGGTTGGGGGTCAGCACAACATGAGGACAGCATTACGACACGACAGTCTACAGAGAATGCAGACATGACTAGGACAAGTGAACACATAAGGAAAACAAAGCAGAGCTAAGAAAAAACAAAAAAAAAAACAAAAAAAAAAAAAAAAACGATTGAAAACAGCTAAGGACATGACATGATGAAATAGAGAAGAGAAATGAAACACAGTCCAGTGTTTTCCATGGACCATATGATGAGCACATAGTTGGCGTTTCCTTTCCCTGGACCTTGATCGTTTCATCTATAAACCCAAGATAGTAATGGTAACTTCGCTCTAGAATTGCTATGAAAATGATATAAAATATTCCCAGTAAAATTCTTACTGCAGTGGCTCTGGGTTGGACTAACTCTGGTAGCAAAGTTGTCTTGTTACTGGCCCTCATCACTACTGGTAAAGTTCCTTGTGTCTTGAGAAACCCCAACTACCAATAGAATTGATCCCAGAGACTATCAGGCCTGAAACCGACAGATGAAAGCAGTCTGTGCCTGGGGACTAGAAGGCCATAGAAGCGAGAGCATATAGCATTTCATATATGTGTGCCTGTGGAATTGATGGGTTGGTTTCTTTTTCCAAGTAGATTTTAGAAACCTAGATAAGATTATAGAAGATAAGTTTCTAACGTGAGTGGTATTATAGATCCTCTATCTGTAAAATAGATATAGCCTGGAAATAGCAACAGATGTGATAGGAAATGCCAAAGTCACCCTATTTGGTATTTGAGCTCTTTCTGGAATTATCATCCAGTGTTGAACACCTTTAGATGTTGCTATTTATTGGGTTGTTAGTCTTATTCAGCCTTCATGTTTCCTGTTCTTTCCTTGGCCTCCAGTCCCCATGTGCCCGTCATCTATTAATCCTCTTTCACTGACCTACAAAGTAAATCTAAATCTCCTTTCACTTGGTGTGAGCCCAATACTAACTGCCAGCTACTACCTGCGAATCTTTTTCTTTTTAAAGCGGTTTGGGCACTGGAGAAATGGTTTAGTCAGTAAAGTGCAGCCACGTGAGTGTGAAGTCCTGAGTTAGAACCCCAAACACATACACAAGCCAGGTGGAGCTGTGCTCTTCTATGACTCCATGCCGAGAGGGCGGGGAGGCAGATTCCTGGGACCCACTGACCAGCCAGCCTGTGCAAACCAATGAGTTCAGTGAGGGGTTAAGGTGGAGAGCGACCAAGGAAGACACCTGACGCCAGCCCCTGGCCTCCGTGTGCACATACACACACATGTGTGTGCACCCTCATGCTATGAGCATACACACACACACACACACACACACACACACACACACACACACACACACACACACACACGAAAGAGTGGGGGGGAGAGAGAGAGAGAGAGAGAGAGAGAGAGAGAAAGTGCTGTGGAGTGTATAACTTTTATGTCACAGTAATTTGTTCTGCTTAATATATTTTTTAACTATTTTATGTTCAGAAGTATCTAAAAGTATTTAAAAGTTTTTAAATCTTTTTTGCCCATTCCAATTCACTCTAAAACCTCAGAAAAAGAAAGGAATTGATTTGTATTCCATCATTTTTATGATGAAAAAGAAGGCATGGTATGGTGGTGCATGTCTTTAATCCCAGCACTCAAGAGGCAGAAGCAAGTGAATCTCTCTGAGTTCAAGGGCAGCCTGGTAAAAGAAGAGGAAGGTATACATTATTTCACAGAAATGATTGTGTAAAGAGTAATCTACTACTCAACTAGATAATAAATAGTCGGACTTGACATTGTGCTCTGACTCACAAGCCCTGGGTTCCAACATCAATCTGGAGAAGTGATCATCAATGCTGGCGACCCCACGTGTCCTGTACCATCAGCAGGACCTCACTGCTCCCTCCCCAGTTGTTGTACAGGGTCACCTGGAGACTTGGTAAAAGAAATCAAGTGGAAGAACTTAAGGAACCAGAAGTACAAGCCAAGGCTTTATGCCGTTCATGGTAAACAGCCCTCGGATCCAGTAAGCGTTTTCTAAGCACCTGTCCATCTTCATGCTCTCCGCCTTTACATGTCCTGCTCATCAGTAGGTCTCTACGGGCTTGACACGTTTGCAGAAGGTGCTGCAGGAAGTGCTGGCTGGTTGTTTTTTTCCAGTTAATGTGATAGATCTGAGCATTGGTGTGATTGTTATAAGCTGACAGTAGTGATGATTGTTTTCAGTGGGGATGTCTCAGCACTTTTCCACAGGCAATTTTGCTAAAACAGCCAAACCTTTGACAGGCCCGTTCACGAGGCAGCCCATCTCCCTTCCCCGGCTGCCCTCTGGTGGAGACATCCACAAAGAACAAAATAGACCCAGAGCAGGCAAGGAACAAGCCCACTTGCCAGCTCACCTCAGTCATGACAGACTCATGGAGCCCGGAGCTCTTGTCTCTCAGGGTCCCAGCTGCACCCATGTGCCAAAGCAATGGGATTATTCACTCCGCCTGCCACGCCATGCCCGTCCAAGTCACTGTAAATGCACGCTTGCCCTGTTACCTGACAGAACCCTGGCCTTCCTTCAAGACCCAACTCAACTATGACCTCATCTATGGAGCTTGACCCCAACCCCCAAAGCAGTGAGAGAGACCTCTCCTAATTCACTGGGCACATTTTGCTCACTGACTATCATTTGCAATTGCACAGAAATTTTAATATTACCTCCTTCTCTGGACTTCCCTTTGAAAAGAGAGACGCATTTCAGTATTCTGCCTGAGACATAGAAGGAGTTTCATAGTTAATTGTTGATTGGGTGAATACTAAATTAAATCCTCGACTGGGAGAATCAAATGAAAATTGTGGAAGTTCTTTTATTATAAACAGTAAGCTATTCTTTAGTTTGTACTTTTAGTTTGTGCTTTTAGTACAAATTATAATTTGTTTGTAATAATATTCACATCCAAGAATAGTTCCAAGAGACAGAGCGTGAAGGAGGTGTGAAGCAGGCTCTGTCAGCCCTCCTCTGTCCTTCAGCTCCTCCTTCCCCACCTCTCCCAAGACTCGGGCACCAATGCTCCCTCAGCACCTGCAGATTCCACTCCCCTCACCCTCACCCTCCACCCCCACCTTTCGATCTGTCATCTTTAACCCCGGACTCAAAAGTCCATCCTCTAACCCTTTGTCAGGATGGCGATCTCCAGTGACTGTGTGCCGCATTAGCTGGTATGCTTGGACTGAAATTGCACACTGCAGCAGAAGCTGTAACTTCATGATCTATCAGTGTATCATCTTGCTCTGTAGCCCCCATTGCGTGGATAGGTAGGTAATCCAGATCTTGGGATAGATTACCTTGATGACGCCAGAAGTTACATTTCCCCAATTCTGGATCCTGTGCCCTCCTCCTGCTCTTCTTTCTGAAGTGAACTGGTTCTCAGAGATCAGGCTACCACTCAGGTATCAGAGGAGGGGTTGGGAAGACTCCTTCCTGAATCTCTGCTGGCCTCTCTGGTCCTCAGGTGTCTGCACTGGTTCCTAGAGATCCCTAGGGTCCCATCCTAGGTGCTGGCTCCGCATTGACGCTACTGAGTGAAGTTATTTCTGTGTCCTTGTCTTCTCAACCTCAAACTTACTTCAAGCCTCTCTTCCAGTTTCCTATGAGCACGGTAAATTCTTGAATAACCAGATGGTAGGTGGCTATAGATTGTAGTTGTTGGGGGAAATCTCTCAGGTACCCCTGTGCCCCAGACAGCTCCCATAGGCAATTCTCTCCTCACTTTCAGGCACTAGCCTAGAACAGAAATTCCTTAAGGCATTTTCCATTTTCTTGAGTTCTGCTCTAGGAAAACGAGAAAATTCTCTTTCCACCGGAAGCTCCCAGTGTTCTGTCTAGGTGTTTGTACCCCCTAGCTACCACCCCTGTGCCCTCCACATGCCAGAGTCAAGCCAGGCAGGGAGGCAACATGAGTCCCTTCCCTCTTCCTGCTTCTTCCTGACCTACAGGAAGAAGACTTCCTGCTCTCCAGTTGACAGCCTTGGGGTCAAATTCTTCCCCTTCCTCCCTTTCTATTATCTCACCTCCTTCTCAGCCTTGGGAAAATCGTGTATACTATTAGAGGGGCCAGCCTTAATATTATACATCCCAGGGGCTCAGGAGACAGAGCTACTAACAACGAGGACTATTTTCAGGAAATAGAATCTCAGCACACCAAGCTCTATCGTCCACCTGCTTTAATTCCTCTGGCATAACATCCTTTATACACAGCTTCAGTTCTGTTCTTATTTCTAGCTTGATTTCTTGCCTGATTTCTCTCTATATTTATCTACTGCTTCCTCTAAGTTCTATCTTAATTCTCTTGTCCTAACTCTGCCTCATCTAGTTCCTTTTCATCTTGTTCTTCCCCATCTGGCTCTTCCTCATCTTCCATGTCATTCCTCTAGTCCTCTCTTCTAGTCCTTCAATCTACTTCTTCCCCATCTCAGTTTGTTCCTCCCAAGTTCTTACCCGTCTAGTTCTTCCATTCTCTTTTCTCTTCTCCGTCCCCCTGTGCCCTGGAAGTCCTGGTATATAAAGCCAGGCTTCCAGGGTCAAAGGGGAGGGGTGATAAGAGTCACATTGAGAGGCAATAACCATTAATTATCATTTGCAATCCCAAAGGGAAGTGACCAATGGGGAAATGGATTAACTAAAGGCTAAATTCAGGTAATATCTAAGAAGAGGGCTCTTATGTGCTCAACTATAGTCTTAAACGTGATTGGTAGAAAATGTTAAGAATCTATAAGTTGCTAGGTCAATGGGAGAAAATAAAACTGTCTTCTTTTTTCCTATCAAAGCTATCTGCCTTTTTTTCTGCAGGGTGGGGGAAAGTGTGCTCAGTCACTAGGCAACCTGTGCACAGCTAGATGCCTCTGGTGATAGTTAAAGGGAGATCTGGAACTAGAGGTAAGGTTTGGGAAAGGAGGAAGTAAAGCTTAATTGGCACATCCACCAGGCCTTCTCAAACGGATAGCCTGGATGCTTAAGTCTGTTCTTAGAGAGTACAGAGGTATCTCTGATAAGGTACTTTCCTCCATCTGGGGATGGACCTGGCCGGATGCTGCCAATGATGATAATTACAGGGAGGCTTGAACTGGGGTTCTGGCTGAGCATAGCTGTCAGCGCAGAAGGTTATCTAAATATTCCTAGAAGTGGTTAGGTAAGGAGTTAAAGGTCTATAAAGTTAGTAAGGATGTAAGAAAAGGAGGATCCGAGCTAAATTGTATAAAGCTATTACTTAATGTCCACCTGACCTAGGGCAGTGTCTCCTTGTGGAATTTATCTTAAACCAGGAGACTTGCATGTGTACTGTTACTACTGCTAGTCCTTGAAAGTGGCCAGAGGAAGCCTTTCCTGAGGCAGTTCTCCAAATACCTGGAATGTGTATGTCCAGAGAGTGATCAGTGTACACTGTTAGCCCTTCTTAGGGAAAAGTCAATTGGGAAAACTATGAAGGCACACATGATTTTCATAACAGAAGACAGCTGATATATAACAAGCCAAATAACACCAAAAAACTCCTTGGAATTTGGCTTCCTCTGGAGGAATTCCCTGATTCCTCCAGGTAGTGATTTTGCCATAACCAGCTGAGTTCTTATGATATATTCCTGCAGCCCGCAGCAGGAAAAAGGGTGTCACCCGGCAAATACAGTACAGGAAATGTTACCCTAATATCCTGTTACACTAGTTTGGGCGTCCATTCCTAGGAAAGGCATAGCCTTCTACATAAGCTTCCTTAAAGCATGGGAGATTTGGGGGTACCAAATATGAAAGTAAATGAAATGACCCACCTCAAAAGAAGCTGCCCACTCTTCCATGCTGGACATGTGCTGGCAGGATGCACTGCCTCGTCCTAACACAGAAAACAGAGTAGATTGTCTGAGGGGAAAGAGACAGTGCCTCATTGCTAGGGGAGTTCAGAATGTGGTGCATCTCGGCTGTCCTTGAATAAGGGTCCCACAGAACCTTCCCCAGCCTGTTCTACACCCTGGCATCGAAGGCCAGACCTATGGGGATGTGTCTTGGTTGGTAAAGTGCTTATTTAGCATGCAGGAAGCCTTGGATTCAATAGAGCACTACATAAAATGGTATGGTGGCACGTGTATAATCCCAGCATTCAGTAGGTAGAGGCAGCGGCTCAGAGGACCCTGGTCATCCTCAGCTATACGGTGAGTTTTCGTCCAGCCTAAAATGCACAGCATCCTGTCGCTAAAGAGAAAAGGAAAGACTGTGTAAGACAAAAGTTTGTCGTGAACAGTTGCTGGGTCCTGCCTGCCCAACGCCATTCTGTGGCCAACGCCATTCTGTGGCCTGTGTTTACTGGATGGACCTCCTCCTCTGCATTCCTCCAAGGTGTGCAGAACAGCTGGAGAGGGGGTCTCCTCCAGGGTTTTTTGGACTCAGAGAGATCTGGTGTTTCTGAGGTTCCGGGATGAGTGAGTGGAACCCCTTTTCCCACAGGATGGAACTGCGCCGCTGTGGATCGCATCCCAGATGGGCCACAGCGAGGTGGTGCGCGTGATGCTGCTGAGGGGAGCTGACCGTGACGCAGCACGCAACGTGAGTAGACAGCCCACCCCCCTCCAGCCCCGACTGGGCTCAGATGTGACCCCCGAGTGTGTTATTGACCACTCAACTGGGCTTCCAACCTCTACCTGCTCTTTAGCAGGAAAACAGTCAAAGTCCAATTAAGTGGAAACTTCACAAGTGGTGTGCCTCCCCCCTCCTCCATCTGAGATGACTTCCGGTGAGGGGTACGGTTTACTTGACCTCGTGCCAGCAGGGGCACGCAGGATCTATGGAGAGAGTCCAGGCAGACCCCACTGTTGGCTGCTGCCCTCGCCGCTGCTCCAAACCCCTGTGCTACACCCCTCAAGCACCAGCTCCACACACTCGGCTTCTGAGGGTTGCCCTGAATCCTGCCCGCCTGCACCAGCTGCAGGCCCGTACAAGAGAGCGACTTGGAGAGATTCTCTGGGCATTAGGTTGCAAGCCGTGTGTCCTGTGCCTGATGTACCTTGTGCCTTCTCTTGTGCTGTTCCTGGTTACCTATCAAGTCTCAGAAAAGGGAAACCTGGAGGTCCTGTTCCTGGCCTCCCCCTCATCATCGTCTTCCTGTCGTCTCGGAAATTAGAAGAGAGAAATCCCCCATCACACCCTCCTCCTCCTCCTCCCCTCCCCTCCTCTCCCCTCCTCCTCCTCCTCCTCCCCATTCCGGATGCGCTCTACAGGCAGACAGAAGACAGCTCAGAAGTGGTCCTCCAGATGCAGTCATTGATACAAGCAGGAAATGCTAAGGATTTGGAAATGGCTCTCTTTGAGCCAAAAATGATCACTAAAGATGGATTTTTAAGTTTGTCTATAAATCTTTTAAAAGATTAATCAGATATGACCCGTTCCTCCTGCAACCCCACCAGCACACATAGGCAGTAATGCACAGGGTAGGTGAAGTCAGACTGCGTGTATTTTTAAGGCAGTAAATGTAGTTCGATAACATGAATCATTAAAGGCAGTTAAGCAATTTCCACTGTCGTGAACAGCAGAGAAGGTCTCTTGGGTCCATGATAACCTTAAAATACGGTCTTGAAGACCCCCTTGTCCCTGATGCTCCAGTGTTCTCGGGGACTGGAGAAGCGTCTGACTCACCGAACGGCAGACTCCTAAGGCAGCACAGTGACCCGCTGTGGATGGTATCCTCGCATGCAGTTACCGTCTAATGTGCCCTAACCTGCCCTAGATGGAGACATGGCTGATTAGCCTGCACAATGTACGCTAATAATTAACTCCCATGCCCCTCCCTCAGGACGGCACTACAGCCTTGCTGAAGGCAGCCAACAAAGGGTACAATGATGTCATAGAGGAGCTGCTCAAGTTCTCACCTACTCTCGGCATTTTGAAGGTAAGACCTAAAAAGTTATGCCATTCTGTCAAAAAGAGAGACAAGTTAGCCAAGGCATATAGGTGACTGAGGTAGAATTGGATTGCCATTAGCTCAGGATCCCTGGGTCCAGTGGAAATGGGAAGGTGGGAAAGAGAACACTCTCCTAATAACTAGTTTTTCAGGAAAAAAAAATAGCATAATTGACACTAAAAACAGGCAAGTGAACTATTGATATCATTTGGAAGATTTGTACGATCTGTAAAGGAGGACATGTCTTTCTTTTCATCCCCGAGGGAAGACCCACTCTTCATGGTTAGCTTCAGTGTAAAATTCAAACATCTGGGAGCTTCAGAAATGGGTCTTCCTGGAGACTGGAGACGCTTTGTTAAGTGGGAATCATTTGGGGTGGAAGGATGTCTGTGCTGCGGTGGATGTAGCATGGTCAGCAAAGCGTCCCTGTGAGGCACCAGATGCACCTGGGCTGAGGAACCTACAGTTCCTGTGCAGGTTCTCCATTCTGCCATCTCAGAGGAACCAAGAAGTGACGGCAACCAATGAGTGTGGCTGCCATCCAGAGTTTTAATTACGGTATACAGTGATGAAACTTCACATCTGGGCATGTTACAAAATGTTCTTAACTTTTAGAACATACAAGAAAAGAGGCAGTGGACTAGGCTCAACCCATAGGGGGCAGTTTGCTGACTGCAGGAAGCATTTACTCTTTGTTGTTGTTGTTGTTGTTAAGGAAAGGACACCAAGTCTTTTCTAAGTCGACACTGTGGCTTAGCAGTTCGGAGGCCGTGTCCTCAGGACCCATCAAGACATGAAAACTCTTTGCCCTGGAATGACCCCATAACTGCCATGCCCATACTAGAAGCATCTGTCTGCCCTTCACACTTTAGACCCCATTCTTGCTGATCCTAATCAAGAGCTCAGCGTGTCAGCCCCTGTCTCCTCCTACTGAGCTACCTCCCATCTTCCACCAACTTGGGAATCGGGGAGTAACTTCTTACAACCATCTGGAAACAAGGATTCATCTATGAAAGTGAGACAGCTTTCAAGTGAGCTTGGCAGAATCTACTCGAGCTTTACACACTTCTGTCCACCTCTGTTAGCTGTCCCATGCTTGTTGCCTAAGACTTAGACATTTGAGCTAGTGCCGGCTTAGTGAATCAGCATTCCAAGTGTGGCAGCAACCAGAGAAAGGCTGCTTTGCTACAGGTTTTTCCAAGTATGAATTTTTTTTTTTTTTTACTTTTACCAAATCATGGTGATTATGAGTCATCAAGTAGGAAGCTTGGCTTGCATTGTCCTGCTGTTTATAGATATCTGTGCCCTCTGGAGCCAATGTCTGCACCCCATTCTTCCGTAAATTTGGTTATAATCTCTTCCCTTCCCCTCCCTGTGTAGTAGTATATGGCTATACATCTAGCCATATACCACATAGTTGTGTATCTGAGGACACTGTAGTAGGTACAGATGTGACTTTGATAAGTATGAGGAAAGATACAGAGGTGAAAGACTGTGTTATTCCCATCGCATCTCTCAGGTGGTTTGTGATGAAAGCCAGGCAAAGCACTGGGGGCTGTGAGCTCAATTCTTGACACTCACTCTCATTTTCTCTTAGAATGGGACGTCAGCTCTGCATGCAGCAGTGCTCAGCGGAAACATTAAAACGGTCGCACTACTCCTGGAAGCTGGGGCAGATCCGGCCTTGAGAAACAAGGTACCCACTCAGCCCATCCTTAACTACACTGGGCCCCTGTGCAAAGAGACTGTCTCTTCGTGAGGCAAGACAAGCATCTCTCAGGCTCCTGTCTCTATTTTTATAGTTATACACAGTAAGGGCAGGACTACAATCACAAATTATTCCTAGCCAATGCATAATATCCAGGGAATTCTGCTAAAAATCCTATATCATCCATGGCTTTCTCTAACCATATATAAAATGTGCAAACATTAGGGGCAGCGATGTATCTTAGTTGGCAGAGTGCATGCCTAGCATGCAGGGTCCCCCGGTCACATAAACCGGTAATGGCAGTGCATGGCTCTAATACCAGCATCCAGGAGCTGGAGGCAGGGGATCAGAGGCTTGCAGTGGCGTGGCTTCCTGGTAGAGCAAGGAGGTAGTCACTATGGGGAGTGTGCACTCTTAAAACGTCATTGTTGGGAGCCTATGGCCGTCCCTGTAAGTCAGGTGTTTGTATCTTGAGAATTAGTAATGTACGCTTTGTGGCTTGGTCAGGAAAATGTGATTTATTTTATCAGCAGGATTGCATGTCACTATTCCAACACCAATCCATATTTTTATTATCCTAAATCCTTGGATTAGACCAAATTTGGAAGTCAGCGTCTACAACCACAGCAGAAAGGTTTGTCGTTGTATTTCCTCTTACTGGATGTCTGCTGGAGTCATCTTTGTGTTAATTGGAAGCTAAAAAGAAACCCATTAGGATTGGGGTTGTATTTTATTTGCTGTTGTTGTGATAAAAAATGAACCCAACAAAAGGCAATCTAGGGAAGAAAGGTTCATTTTAGCCCTGGGTCCCATCACAGCGGAGAAGTCAGGGCGGCAGGACAGATGTCCAGTGACGTCACACCCATGTCAAGAACACACACGTGAGTGCAGTCATGTCCGCTTTCTCTGCTTACACAGTCCAGGACCCAAACCAGGGAATGCAACTGCCCACAGTGGGTGGGTCTTCTCACCTCAGTTAATCCAATTAAAGAGGAGTCTGGGACAGGCTGCCCATAGTCCAGCCCGATTTAGCAAACTCTTGTTGAAACTCTCTTCATGGGTGACTCTAGGTTGTGCAAGGTTCACAATTAGAACTAACCATCAAAGCTGGAAAGGTGACTTGGTTATTAAGAGAACTTGATGCACAAGTGTCCGGACCTGAGTCTGGAGCCCAAAACCCATGCAACGAGCTGTCATGGTGTTTCATTTGCCTGTAACCCCAGCCCTGAGGGAAATGGAGACAGAGGACTGCCGGGGTTTGCTGGCTGCCAGCTTAGCTGAAAACCATAAACTCCAGTTTCAGGGAGAGCCCCTGTCTTAAAGGAATAAGATGGAAAGTGATAAAGAACAACAGCCTCCTCTGACCTCCATGTACACCCTAGTGCATGCACCAGCGCGCACACACACACACACACACACACACACACACACACACACACCATTAAGAAGGGCCAAAGAAACAATGTGCCAGGTCAAGGCTCCCACTCATTTTACCTAGCACACAGGAGTACTGTTTCTGTTATCATTTCTGCCTATCTTTCCCAGATACCTAGATTTGTTTTCCATTAGCTGGCCTGGCTGGTTGATAAGCCAGCTCAAGTCACAACTGCCTCTCTTTTGAATCTTATCTGTAGACTTTGTACATGGAACTCTTAAAGAAATCAAACTTTGGTGGTGAGCTATCCAGGACTGAGTTAAGACTAGGAACACCGCTAATACCCTGATACAGAAACTGCAAAAACAAAACAAAAACAAAAAAACCATTTCCCACTGTGCCACTGTGTCCCCTTAATGGGCTAACCTCGGCATAATGGTCATGAGTAATTTCCAGAGGACAAAATGCTGAGCTTTCCCCCTCCCTGAAGGACTTGGACTTATGTGTGGAGGCTCATACTGCAGAAAGCCTCACGGTCCTGGGACTCGCTGCCAGGGAAACCGCCCCTGTCCACCAAACACCACGAGAAGCCAGCCTCTTTAATCACAGCCCCAGAAGCAAGGCAGTCGGAGTCTAGCAGCAACCCGGAAGTCTTCAAAGAGATTTTTGCTGTTGTCTGTCTCCTGCATCCAGGGATTTCCTTGAATCCCTGGACGGTCACTTTTCTAATCAATCATCATTTTTGTTTGAATTATTCATTTTGTGCATATGTATGAGAGAGTGTAGACACATGTACTGCAGGGTGTGTGGAGGTCACAGGTCAACCCTCTGGATCAGTCTCTCCTGCTACTTTGTGGAACCCAGGGATTGGTCCAGGGATTGAACTTAGCGGGAAGCCACACACAGTTCCGCTGCCGGCTGAGCCACTCACCGGCCCCAATTGTTTTATCTGGAGGAATGGCCCTTGGGCGTGAGAGCTTCCCAGTCCAGAAAGTCTTTTCCGATGAAAAGAAGCAAGTTTAATGAATGAGCCTTTTTGATATGGCACGAAGAAATGTGCCAATATTTGCACAACCTGCGTGGCTCAGTAAGCTAATGTGTTCCGAATGTTGTGGCTAATGCTGGAACCTGTAGATTTCCATGTAACGAAGTACAAAACCATTCATGATACATTTCTGGATCCTACATGGCTGTTCATGAGAAATTTGGCATGGTGGCACACACCTGTAAATCTCAGTACTCAGGAGACTAAGGCAGAAGGATTGTGGATTCTATGCCATCCTGGGCTACATAGCAAGACCTTTTCATCAAAAAAAGAAAAAAAAACCCACAGGAAGAGAGAGAGGAGAGGATTGAGAGGGGAGGAGGGCAGGGCAGGGGAGGGCAGGGGAGGGCAGGGCAGGGGAGGGGTCCTCTGACACTAATCCTGGAGAGACCTGAAAAATGTCTACTCACCCCAGAGAAGAAACTGACAGTGGAGAGAAGTAATGATGCCACCAAAGTCCAACCTGGTGAGCCAAAGAGTCTGCTGGTTCACTTACTGGAGTATAGGGTGAGGATTGTCTACAGGGTGGGGAAGACTGAGTTACCCAAAGCCCGCCCTAGCATGGGTGAAGGCTCTGAAGGCCAGGGCCCTGGCGCCCTCCGCTTGACTGGCAGCCGTCCTGGGGGCTGGAGAATCTCTTCCCTTCAGAGTCCTTGGTGTTTACAGTCTTGGTGGAGAGAGGGACCTTGTCATAGAGTAAGTTTCAGGGACTCGCTGAGACTTTGTTTACTTCCTGGTTTAGGGAGCTTCCTTTTAGAAATTCGTGAGTCTTAGTGAACTTCCTTCCAGCATGGTAACTGCTACAGAACCTGAGGAGAGGGGAGAAAGGGCAGGGAGGGAGGGCGAGGCAGAGGAAGGGTAGAGAAGAGCAAAGGGGGCCTGGCCAGCGCTGGCGTCCGATCGATCGAAGATGTCTGCACTGGTCTGTGGGGATGTTAGGACACTCCTCCCTTCCCAACCACCCATCAGTGTGCAGCTGAATTTCCGTCCGGTGCTCCCTCCAAGACATCACCATAGCCTGTGTACAGAGGCAAACAGAAGAGTCCAGCTGTCCTCTGTCAAGCTCCGTTCTAAAGAAATGTGTAAGGCCGACAAGCAATTCTACATTCCTAAGGCTTTTGTTTTTGAAAATGCAGTTGTTGTTTTTCAGAAATATATTTTCTATACCAACCTGTAGTAGATTTCTCAACTAAGAAATGTATTTTTCAGCTTTCATTTCTAGGTTAAAAACATACTAGAGTGTTCCATAATATTTAAGAGTGTAAAATGGTCCTGAAGTCATGGAAGTTCAAGAATTATCTTCTTTGTGACACATGCTGCCTGTGGGAGAAACTGGCTCCCTAAATGCTTGATGATGTGTCTCAGCGGGTGACACAGTGATCAGCAGACTGATAACTTGCAGGGTCACGTAGGAAGTTATAGTCACAGACACTGTGCCTTCCTGGCTGTGTGTTCGGCTAGGAATGCTTCCTGACTGTTTTCTCTTCAAACGATACCTGTCTTATTGCAACATGCTCTTCCTACTTATGAAAACCAGGAAGTTGGTTTATTTCATAGAGGCAGAAAATAAAGATGGTTTAGATAGAGCTCAGAGAAAGGAGGAGGGTGAAAGTCCAGGCAGGTCAGATATCAGATACCAAAATACAGTTAGTGGAAGGAATGAATTGTAGTCACACAGCAGGTGATGTAGTTTATGATTTATTGTGTATTTTATGAAGAATTAAAAGATGTTCAAAGCTTCCCTAACAAAGTAACAATGAATATCTAAGGAAATGGAGATGCTAGCCACCCTGATTCAATCATCATATTTCATATCTATGTATCAATCATCACACTGTACCCCATAAATATATAAATATGTACAAACAAAAATAAAAAAACGAGGGGCCAGAGAGGCGGTTAGGCAGGTAAAGGTGCTTGCCAACAAGTCTGATGACCTGAGTTCAAGGCCTGGAACTCACGTGGTGGGAGGAGAGAACTGACCCCCACAACCCACTGTGGCATGCGCTTGAGCGAGCAACACACACGCCATGTCATTTTAAAATTAGAAAAAAAGTTACAAAAAGTAATAAATACATGAATTGGAACGTGGCCAGAAAAAAACCCCATCTTGAGTCCTCCCTATCACACAAACCGCCTCATTTAATAAGCTGAGTATAAAAAATCAAATACCTGATTCATTCAACAAGTAATAGATGTGCTGGGCATTGTACTGAAAGTGGAGATACAATGATTTATAAGACATAGGCCCTGGCCCGGGAGCCTCTATATAGTAAAGATTTGCTAAGTGCAAAGTTAATGTTGAGGTGAGAAATAGCAGGTACCATTTCTACATTAAGAGGGGGTCCCAGTTGCCTACTACAAAACAGTGAGACCAATGGAGCTTTTTCACTTCTGAAGGGCAAAGTGTGGGGTCACCAGCCCCCTTGGACCCCTAGAACCACACCAGTGAGCCAATTCACTCATGGCCATCTCATCTTGCTCTTTCAGGCCAATGAGCTTCCAGCAGAACTGACCAAAAATGAGCGCATACTGCACCTCCTGAGAAGCAAAGAAGGACCTGGGAAGAACGAATTCGGCTCCATCTTAGACAGATAGAAATTTAAGCCACGTTGTCAGGAAAGAAATGGTTCTTAACAAGGTTGGAAATTCTTGAAGAAAGAATGTCCACCCTGTGGGTTTGTGCATTGTGCACTAAATCAAGGAAGGGCTTGGGGTCCACTTCCCTTACTTACCGTGGGCTTCTCATACTGCCCTGTAACTTGGCCCTGGAGGACATAGATATTCACAGATTTCACAGAAACTTATTACAAATATGCCAGTGTGAGTCCCTCAGTTAAGCTTGGTGTTTGCCGTGGTTTGAGTGCTAAAAAGTGGAGACAAAGGCTTTGTTCTTTAAGATCGACCGTCAATGAGTCAATGCATTTTTGCTTTGCAGTTAGTTAAATGTAGCTATGCTAAAATACATTGCGGCCATCATAGTTGTGTATGTCCCGTCAGCATAAAATATTTTCTGTCACCTGAAGATCATAGCCATGATTATTGTGACCCGATGACACCTAAGCATTCATTATTTAAGATCCACTTCTGACATTCCACTATGTGCTACTCAAAGGTGAGCCATTGACACGTAGAAAAGATAAACATAGTTGTTGACAAAACCTCATCTTATTTGTGACATGTAAAGTCACAGTCTCTTAGTGGACATTGTCAGTGTATGAAGAAAGCAGTGGAAAACTGAAAATCCCCAAAGCTGCAAACCACAAGTCTCCTTGAGCTTTGATTTTGGTTGTTTTGTCTGGAGTCCATCTCCTGTGCCACAAGTGAGTCCATAATATGCTGTGGAATCTGGCTTCCGACAGCAGTCTCTAACACACTGACTTTGAGCTCACTGGACAAAACATGATATCTGTAAGTAGTGTTGCTGTTACTGTTACTGCTTGGGAAGGAATATCCACAGTAAAAGGCATTGCTAGTATTTACCAAGTGCTCATAATGCATACTCATGGGTGAACTGGTTCCAAAAAAGAACCCCAAGTTTATTAAGAATTTCTTCGAGGGGCTCTAAAGTTGATGTCCAATGCCCCTTCAATGGTGTCTAGCTGCCTCTGTCGGTGCCTAGCTGCACACACACAGACATCAAGCTGTCTTCTATGATGCACCATGTGAAACAGTATTCGTACTTCTCATGTTTAAACACATATCCAATGTCCTTGCTCATGTTATGCTCCAGTTTCCAACCAGTAGTCTCTGTGTAGAGTCATGTTAAGATGGAGGGAAAAGCAGTCCCTAAATTAGTTTTGCTTAACCAACATGCAGTGGTACCAGAAGCATTACCTTTAAGTCAGTAAATGCCAGAATGAAACTTCTGAAATTAGAAGATAGTCTCTTAAAATTGTTTATGATAGTGAATGAGGAGATATTGATAAACGTTGCTAACAAAGCCAGTAACAAACAGTGCATACGGCTCTCAGAAAAGTGTAGAGCCTGACGGGCCGGGCAAAAACCCCCAGGCTAATTCTGAGATAAACGATAAGGAAGCTGTGCGTTGCCAGAACACCAGACACAAATATTTTGGTAGCTAAAGATCAGTGCCAACTTCTACATATGCAGCAAAGTTATACAAATACACATTTCCCCCTTGGGAATTTTGAAATGCTGTGTTTGACTTGAAGAAGAAAATGATGCGGACTTAAATTCTTTGCATTTTATTTAGCCCAGTACCAGTTGTTCATCGCTGAGCAAGACAAAGGAGAAGTATAGGTACCAACATTAAAATGCCAGGAGATAGTCTCAGGAACTGCAGGTTTTCACGAAAACATCAGGAGATAGTATCAGGAACTGCAGGTTTTCACTAAAACGTGTTGGCATTGGCCTCTCCCTCATATGAACTATTTTAGGGCCATAGAATTAATTCAGTATCTTTAGCAATACTTAATAAAGACCTTTGTACTGTAGGAGACAGGTATCTGGATTAGCACTTGATCTAGATGCAAGTATGATGTTATTATCCATGGCAGGGACGTTGATCCAGAACTTACCAAAGACTGAACGAAACGTCTGTTATTTCAGGAACCACGCTTCAGTTTGCACATGTGTAAAGGACTCTTACTTTATATTAGTCTCATTAACAGTTCACTGTTCATCCAAAGACTTAACAGGAGCAGTTCCTATGCAAACAGCCTGTTTAACTGCACTACGAAAGTTCGCCGCTACATGTGTCTGTTTGCCAACACATTCCATGTTATACTTCAAATAAAGTTAATGCACTTCCCAATTTGCCTTTGTTGCGTCTTTCCTTTCTTTAAACAATTCACGTGTTATTCCTGTGGTTTTTAAACTCTGTTATGTTTACTGTTTGTGGAAACAGCAGTGCTCTTGGAAGTTAGGGAACAGTGTGCCCGAGTATTCTATTCTTCCACCGTGCAGGTTCTGGGAGTCGAACTCAGGTCCTCAGGCTTGGCAGAAGGTATCTTTACCACTGAGCCATTTCACTGACCCCTGTGTGATTTTGAGTAGACTAAAATTTCAGAGTGAATAATTCAACTCTGCTGGTAAGTAGATTAAAGTTTGGGACCCAAATAGATCTTTAAGTGTCATTTCACTAAAGAACTTACGCTATTTATTATTATTTCTACTGTGGAGGAACACTGTGAGCAATTCCCAACATTTTCAATTTAAACAAAACTTCCTGGGGTAGTCACTGAAGACACTGAAAATACCAAGTTCCTAGTTCCTATTGTTGTTGGTGCTGCTCCTGACCGGTCAGCTCTCTGCCAGCTAACTTTCTCTTGTGAAACAGCTGATCAGTTTGCAGAACTTGTACATGAAACATTTGTAGCAGGGACATCAGGAATCTAGAGAAGACCCCTTGTGGCTCTGGCTTTCCTCTGTCCCATCTTCTGTGACAAGAAGCTACATGTCATTACTAACCCTCCCTAGGAGGGAAGGCATGGAGGAAGGAAAGGACAGCCCAAAGGCATGGTTGCTTGGAGGGAGGGCGATGGCCGCAAATTTGAGATGGGCCTGCACGCGGTAGGGATAAGATGCGGAATTCCTAACTGCTTAACCAGGTGGCTGTAGTGCTGGAACTAGGAGTGCCCACGTGGTAACCAGGGGATACATCACAGGTTAATAAAACGCTACCATTTGTTACAGGGCATTTGGTGGTGAGCACTTGATACAGACGATCTCATTTGCCCCCAACGATAAGTGCTGTTGAAATGATTGACATTTTAAGGTCAGAGCCTGGGCTCTCAGCCCGAACAAGCCCAACTCAGCCATCCATCCTCAATAAGCCAACTAAAGAAACAAGACAGTGATGTAAGAAAGGATGCTTATTCGGGGAGGGAGGGGCACATTGGGAAGAGGAACACATAAAGAGACCCTGTGATCCCCCAAGTACATTTGGGGAGTACTGACATGAGGTTTAGGTTTAGATGGAGGCCAGGAGATGTGTATAACTAAGCAGTCCTGGCTAAGCCCTGCCCGTCACTGACCACCACAGAGCGGTGCGGAGTCACTGACCACCACAGAGTGGTGCGGAGTCACTTCCTGGAGACATCAGAGCTGCAGCCTTTCCCTCTCCCAGCATGGGGTTCCCAAGAAATTCCAGTTCCTTGGGGACCATTGTTTTAATAGTTTGGTAACCAAAGGGAGGGACACAAGGGCCTCCCTTTAGAACATCTTTCAGTCCTGCTAGGACAGTTACATCGGCCATCTTACAATCGAGAAAGCTGACATCGCGAGGGGATTTTCTTGCCAGGCTATGGTTTTCATGCCATTGTCACACATCAGCTCATGCTCTATGTCACTTGTGCCCCAACATGTTATAAAAAAAAAATCAGCAAAAGGAAGCATGTGTGCCATCCTATGTTTTGAATGTGGTCTGCTGCTGCCAAAACTCTTGTTGAGGCTTAATCCCTCAACACATCTGTGTTGAGTCTGTGGGATGCTTTAGGGGCTGGAGCATACGTAGGAGGAGGTGATGGCTCGTGAACACCCTCATGGAAGCTTTAGTGTTGGTATCACGTGTGAGTTGGACCTCTAAGGAGTAGATTAATTTTCAAGAGAAAAAGTCGTTAAAGTGAGGCTGCCTCCTTCCAGTCTTTCTTCCTGTCTTGTGATCTCTTCAGTGTTAGATCCCAAAAATCTAGGGTCTCAAGTGGGCACCCCAAGAGCCCAGACTCCAGTCCAGTTGATGCAACAGCATGAGGTTTATTGTTGTGGCAACTGTACAAAAGAACAAACTCAGCTCCAGAGAACAAGAGTCACATCTTACTGCAGCCATATGGGTGCTTTTAAAGGAAAAACCCACAAAAGCCATAAGATTACAATTCCCATACAGTTTCGTTTCACAAGATCATGGTCTGATCACAGAGTGGGTACAGTCACCTCCTCATGCACATTCTTCCTGAAACCTCAAGGTGGGTATCAGGGCGGGAGTGGAGTTTACACAAAGGTCACAGTGGTCCTTCCTGGAACACTTGCAATTATCCCAGTCACAGTTGAGCACATCTCTTAACAGAAATCTTTTTACATTGTTACATTGTGGCAGGGTGGTTGAATAATGGTTGAGTCAGGTTGCCCTTGGAACTAGTTTTCTTTTTAGTTCCTTATTCTCCTGGGGTTTGGGGGTGTAAGCCTGAAGGGTTAGGGTCTTTCATTCAGCACACATTGTGATGCGCTGGCATGCATTCTCTCTACGTGATGCCACCTGCCATGTTTTGATATAACCAGAAAGTTCTCACCATGACCTAAACAGATGAGACTGCCAGTCTGCGACTTTGAGTCTCCAAACAGTAACTAAATAGGCCTGTTTTCTTTATAAACTCCAGTAGAGGCTAGCTTCAACCTTGGATAGCCTTAATTCCTGGTCCTCCTGACTATCCTTTTAGTACCGTGGTTACACACATGGACCATGATGCCCACATACCATGAGCATTCTTGAACATGTCTATGTTCAACATACGCTCTCAAATCTTTGGGGTTCTGCAGTAAGACTTTTTTTTAGATTTAAAAAAAAATTATTATACATGTACGAGTGTTTTGCCTACATGTATATATGTATATATATATATATATACACCACATGCCTGCCTGGTGCACACAGAGACCAGAAGAGGTTGTTGGCTCCCCTGGAACTGGAGTTTTCCATGTGGGTGCTGGGAACTGAACAGGGTGCTCAGAAGAGCAACAAGTGCTCTTAACTGCTGAGCCGCCTCTCCAGTCACTGGTTCGTCAATAAGACTTTTAAAGCTCCCTATGCAAGCAAGTTGAACTTTGCAGACATCTCACTCAAAACAGCTTACAGCTTTAACACATGACCTCAGTGTCAGTAGTTATGACTGACCCAGAAACGGGGCGTTGCTGATCAGACAGGGTACATTTTTATTTACCTTGTTAAGGATGCTGAAGTCTGGTTAATCCAGTCATGGACTGTGGTATAACTCCACTCAAATAGGACCCTCCCAGTGTGAGGGAAGCTTACATTTTAGTAGTTAGAGTTGCACATTGGCACTGCGATCTCCACAGGGTTCCACCACTCAAACAACATATTCTCCTTTGCCTGGAGTGGAAACAGGCAGGCACAGGGAAAAGTTTAGTCACCTGGGACTATATTTAGTTTGCGTTATGAACGCTCACATGTACGTGCACACACACACACACACACACACACACACACACACACACACACTTTTTAATAACTACACTGGACAGCCTAGCTCCTTCACCTTTACTATGTGTATACACTCCTCCCTAAAACAGTGCACCTAGCAACCTGAAAACCCCCTCAGATCCCTACCTGTGTCGTGGTGTTTAAACCCACTGGGAGGAACCAAAGACTTAGGCACAATTCAAATTTAGATGAAATGAATTCATTCTTACTGCTAGCAGTAAGTCCATATGGAGTCCATACATATGTCATGCAGAAGGAGGATTGTCTTGAGTTAGGGTTTCTGTTGCTGGGAAGAAACACCACGATCATGGCAACTCTTAGAAAAGAAACACATTGAATTGGGGCTGGCTTACAGTTTCAGAGGTTTAGTCCATTTCATCAAGGTGCTCCATGCTGGCGTGCATGGTGCTGGAGAAGTAGCCAGGGGTCCTATATCTTGACTTGCAGACAAGAGAAGTGGTCTGTCTCACTGGGCGTGGCTTGAGCATGTAAGACCTCAAAGTCTGCCTCTACAGTGACACACTTCCTTCAACAAGGCCTCCTAATAGTGCCGCTCTCTTTGGGGGCCATTTTCTTTCAAACCACCACAGGGATTAAGGTGAGATTTTCAGGCAGACATTAGAAAGGTGTGCATTACAACTATCCATAGAATCCACAGTTGGGCAGGAAAATTATTTTATTTCCCTCAGTTGTTTCATTTTTTTCCCCAATATATAGTAATAAAAAGACCATTTCATCCCCTTCCCGTAGAGATAAGCAGGTTTTCAGATGCAAAGGCAGCTGTTAATACCTCACAACCCACTGTCCTGTTCTTCCCTCGGCTGCAGACCACTACAGTCTCCCAGGCATTGCACAGCAAAGGTCAACAGCCCTCAAGGGATGCCTGGCTCCGTATTAAGTTTCTTTGGTCATCACAGATTAAAAGCATGAATTATTACTCAGGTCTGAACACTCTAATGACTAGGATCCAGCAGTTGATTCTGGGCAGGCCAAACCATAGTTCCAGCAGGTTACAGCTGGCTGTCATGTACCCACACCTGCCTTGCTCTGCTACCCGCAGCTCCCACCTCTGCGCAATAGCATAAGACTCTCCTGCCCTCACAACAATCTAATCTGGACATTTCCTATCCAAATTTATTACCAATGCATTTAAGTACAAATGCATTAAGTACAAAGTCCAAGAGGGTCAACCTGGCCTGCCCTGGCTTGAAATGTGTGTATGTGCAATAATTCATGCTGTATCCTTGAAGTGAACTTTTAGTGAGAATGTCCTATTCACTGTCTTAAACATATGCATAATTGGGCATGCATATGATTAAACCAGGTACATAGGGAAGGGACATGCATAGAAAAATGAATCTATGATCTAACCAATCAAAGTAGAGAACCACTCAAACCAGTCCTCTTAGTACCCAGCCCCTCCTTTTAGAGCCCATAAAAAGGGTCCCTGGCTGCAGCCTGAGCTCTTGAGTACTCCCACCTGTGATACCTCAGTAAAACCCCTCACTCTATCCCCTACAGACAAAGAGAAGCTTAAACCAGAATTCCTAAGTCTAGATAAGAACTTAGACCCCTTTATCCCAGGTGACTGTATCTGCTACAGGGACTTTGGAAAACACAGTCAGGATATTCGACCAAAAGACTAAAATGGGAGGCGGGTTAAAATAAATTATATGGTCTGTGCCTTTAAGAACTAGCCTCACAAAGAAAGGGGAGAGCTCCTTCCAACCTCCCTGCTGTGAGTGAGAGATTTGGAAGAGCCTCCCTGGAGGCTTGTAAACTTAGAAAACACCTTACTTTTGCATTCTGTACCTAAAGTCTCCAGTGGCGGCTTTGGGGACTCGATCTAGGCACAACAAGATCCTCACTCTATTGTCTCAAAAAGGGGGTCTTAGACAAAGATATCTCAATATAGATAGACCCAGGCCAATTTCAAGTCCCCAGAAATGATGGTGCCAGCCCCAGGAACTCAAAAGAACAGAGTCAGGATGTCTGAAGGTAACCAATTAACCATGAGATACCCCTCTCCAGAGATAACATGACCAGACCCCGGAGATGAGTTGTAAAACTCCTGCCGAGGCAAACAGATAAGCTAGAATAAGATAAAGTTCAGGCCCAGGAAAAACTGGACCAATCAAGGATGGACCCGTACTAACCCCCTCCCCTCTAAGAAATTTTATGGGTTTTGCCTATAAAAACTAATTTCCCCAAGAAAGAGTAACTCTTCCCTGCCTCACTTGAGATGGCTTGAGATAAGTTCCCTGTCATGACTTGTAACAGATCAACCTTGCTTTTGCATTCTGGTATGCTCGTCCTTGGTGGTCTCTCTGGGGGTTACGATCTGGGCACAACACCACCCAAGTCAGTTCTGATACGTAGCCTTCTTACTTCCAATAAAGTCATCTCGCTACTCAGCCTTAAACACAATGGTGAGTGAAAGAAACTGCATAAAAGAGCTACAGTTGTATTTACATGACGTTCAAGGAAAGCAAAGCCAACGTGTAGTGGTAGAAGTCAGTTGGGGTTACGTCTCGGGTGGTAATGGGTCATGAGAGTTTGGGGAAAGGTATAAACAAAGCTTCTGGAATTTGAGAGCCTCCCATTCTCTGTGGATGGCGATGGCTGTCATTGTCAACCTGATGGGGTTAGAAACACGTGGAATCCACATGTTTGTGGGTATGTCTGTGAGGGTGTTCCCAGAGAGACTTGGCTAAGAAGGGAAGACCCACCCTGAATGTGAGAAACCTCATCCCATGGGATGGGGTCCCAGACGGAGTTAAAGAGTGTGGTAGATTGAATGTCATTGGCCCCCATCAGCTCATGGGGAGTGGCAAGATTAGGAGGCGTGGCTTACACAAATAAGTAGCCCGGGAGAGGAAGGCATTGTGGAGAATATGGTTGACAAAGGACAGTGTGCTCAACTGTGTTGAACGCTACGAGGAAATCAAGGGAGACGAAGGCATAAGAGAACGGCACATAATCAATAATGGCCTTTAGGAGAGCGGGGAACTATGGGATTTCTTTGGCTTGAGAGAAAGGGGGGAAGCTGGATCTTTGTGTGTGTCTGAAAGCATATATGTGAGTGTATGTCATGAGTGTGTGTGTGAGAGAGTGTGTACATGTGTATGAATGTGTGAGAGTATGTGTATGACTGTGTTAGTATGTGAGTGTATGAATGTGTGTGTATGAGAGTGTGTGTATACATGTGTGTGTGAAAGTATTGCATGAGTATGTTAGTGTGTGTGAGTGTATGTGTATGAGTGTGTGTGAGTATATATATATGTGTGTGTGTGTGTGTGTGTGTATGTGTGTGTGTGTTAGTATATGTGTGTTTATCAGCAACACATATCATAGGATAATTTTCTTTTTTTTAAATTCCAACATGCAATTTATTCAAGATATAAGGCCGATTGAGATTCTCTGCAGAGCCCTGTGCCTCCTTCTCTTTCAGATGTAGAATTCTGCTGCTGGCCTCCTGCCCCACACATCTCCTGGGACCAAGGCTGGATGGGGACTCTCCAGGGCTGCTGGCTGCTGGCCAGCTGCTCTTCCATTTCACAGACGGACTTGCTGAGGCAAAGAGGAGGGACTTAGACATGAGAAGAGTCCTTGGGTACGCAGAGGTCAGGATTGTCCTTGCTGTCTGTCTTTGGGTATTATGCGTGACAATGTGTATCAATACACCTTGGAATGACAAGTGAGTCAGGACGCGTGCTGGCGAGGGCTGTGGAAACCTCGATTTGACAGTCAGTGTCATTTCATCAGCATCCAGCAGCTTGGGAGAGGCTTCTGAGCGGAGCTAGAGCACCAGTCCACTCATTGATGCTTTGCCCGAGTGACCCAGGCCCTCCTCAGCAGATCCACAGGCCAGGGGTCTTCAGGCTGCTTCTAGCCGCCTGCTTTCTACAGCAGTAAAGCGGTTCGTGACATCACAATGAAGATGGCAGTTCATCAAAAGTCACCGGCATTAAGAAGCGATCCGATGGTGAGGGTGGTAAAGTAGGCATGGCTCACCTCTGGATTTTCTTACTAACAACCTTTTGCAGGGGACTAGGGAGAGAACTCAGTCAACACAGTGCTGGCCTTGCAAGCATGGAGACGTGAGTTCAGTTCCCAGAACCCACGTAAAAAGTCAGATACGGAGGCATGTGCTTGTAATCCCACTACTGGGGAGGGGAAGACAGTGGCCAGGCAGCCTAGCCTAATCCGGAGCCCTAGGCCCCAGCCCCAGGTGAGAAACTCTGTCCAAAAAGCAGGGTGGGGGCTGGAGAGCGCTTGCTGTTCTTGCAGAGCCTTGTGACATCCAGCTCCCAGCACCTACTTTGGGCAGTTCACAACCACCTGCATCTCCAGCCACAGGGGATCCGATAGCTCCTGCTGGCCACTCTAGGCATCTGTATTCCTGTGCACATACCCATACACTAACTTACAAGCATACACATTTTTAAAATAATCTTTAAAAGGAGAGGGGATGGCTCAGTGGTTAAGAGCACTGGCCGCTCTTCCAGAGGACCTGGGTTTGGTTCCCAGCACCCACATGGTGGCTTACAGGTGTCTATAACTCCAGTTCTAGGGGATCCATTGTCCTCTTGTGACCTCCATGGGCACCAGGCACTCACAAAGGGCACCGATATACATGCAGGCAAAACACCCATACACAGAAAACAAAAATTAATAAGTCTTAAAACACACACACACACACAAGACAAATTCTATCTGAGCAATACCTCTGGCCTCCATACACACATATGTGCATAAACACAAGAACACACAAGTATGTATATATATATATGTGTGTGTGTGTGTGTGTGTGTGTGTGTATTCATATATATACATACATATATAAGCTTTTACAAAACAATGTGAAAATAAGTATATCTAAAAAAGTATATAAAAGTCACTTACAAATAGGTAGACATTTATTCTTATAATTAAAAGAATATAAATTAAATCCTGTGGCCATTTTAAAAACAAGAAATAAATGATAGATTCTCTATTTCACCAATCAGAATAGAGGTTGTGGTGAAAGAGGAGGAACTCAGTAATTTCCGTGTGTTGCTGGCAAAGGCTTAGCCTGAAACCTTTTGAAAGGCAGCTTAACAACAGTCAAAATTTAAATGTATATTTCCTTTGATTAAAATACATAAAATTATCTGTAAGGCACGTTGCTATGTGCCTGTAATCCCATCTATTAGGAGGCTGAGGCAGGAGGATTATAAACTTGAGGGCCAGCCGGACAACTTAGTGAGAGCCTGCCTCAAAATTAAATAAACAGGGGCTGGGAATGTAGCCCCGGGGCAGAGTACTGGCTTGCCATGGCCAAAGCTCTGGGTTCAACCCCCAGCACAGGGAAAACTTCCATTTTCTTCAGAAGATTACAAAACTTTAATTGCATCATTGTTTGCTACAGCAAGTGCCAATAGGCACTTCAGTGGGAGGTGTTTGAAAAAGTTATCTCACGGATCAAAGACACTGGCACAGGCACTGGAGGCTCCGCCTTCATCTGCCAGCTAAACACACACACACACACACACACACACACACACACACACACACACGACCATGGCCCAGGAAAACAGGTTCAGGTGCCCCAAATACCATGTGCCAATGTGGTAGCTGCTTCACAGAGTTTTTATAGTTACAGAACAAAGAAAATAATAAAGGCACATTTTACAGAGGTTGGTGCAAGGATCAGGTAGACAAATCACAGCAAGGTCAGGGAACCTCTGTGTATCTGCCTCAGATGTTATCTCTTGATATTTTTAGCCTTTGGGTTGGTAGAAGATAGGGGTCTCATTGTACATTTCAAAGGGATTTCCCTAATAGTCCCAAGGACATTAGGTCAAACACAGAGGTGGGTGATACATGGCTAGAGAGCCTGAAGGAACTTGACTCTGGATCTGCAACATTCTAGCTCTCCATAAACACGGAAGCTCTAACCAGTCAATCTGCCTTGCAGAATGTCTGAAATGGGTGAGGCCTTCTTCTGGGAACTCCTGTTCACTTCTCTCTCCCTCTCTCTCTCCATAAGGAAAATCATCAATAGCTTTTAGTACCAAGAGGAAACAGAGTGCAGGAGGAGTAGAGACTTTGTGGAATCCAGACAAGTTGGGGAATGTAAGGACCTTTAGGGAGGGAAAGCGGGGGTGGGGTGTGGGGGGGTGGTATTGTTCAAGCTAAAAGCCTCTGTTTGGGTCTCATCCACGTTAAAATAATTTTCACAAAGAGAAAAAACTCATAAAAAGAGAAAATACAGCACAGTGGAACATAGACTGTCCGTCATGGGGAAGTATAAGTGATTATTTTTTTAATTCTTGTCTCTAGATTTTTGTGTATTTTTTTTATTTCCACGTAAGCATGGGTTCGCTGCTAGTCCGTCCTCGGCCGGTAGGTGGTGCTGTTTAGTGCTTTCTCAAACCTGGTCCGAGTTAACCGAAACCAGATCTGGTGTGGGAAGCGCTGCCACACTGAGCTGTCAGATCCCAATAGGGTCAGGCCACTGCTGTCACCGCCCCGAGCTGGCTAGAAGATGCGCCAGCACCGACCCCTTTTGGGTAAATGGGATTGGGAGAGTTGATCAGAGTACTTGTCACGGCCCAAAGAAACAGAGGTTGAAGGCTGTTATACAGAGAAATTATGTCCCGAAAAACCATGAATAAATAAATAAATAAACAAATATATAAGTAAATAAATAAATAAAAAGCAAATAATAAATAAATAAACAACAGAGGTTGAAATGTCTCAGCGATCCGAAGAATGGGTTCTTATTAGGAAAATTGCCTCGAAGTACTGGTGCTAAAACCTTGAACAACCTCTCCAACCCAGAAGAGGGGGGAAGGGGGAGCACTAAGTTAAAAATATCAAAGTCAGATGTTGGAGTAGTCCAGAGCACCATCCCGGGACGGATTTTAAAAGTGCAGCTTCCCAGATGTGAGAGATCCCATCCCCAAGGGGCGCGCAGGGATGGCGAGGCATCAAAAAGCTGGACTAGTTCCCGGGGAGGTCTCCGGCCTGCGTGGCTTTGGCGAGGGGTCCTGAGACTGCGCTCCAAGACGTGTCCCCGAGGAGCGGGGCTGCGAAGACTCCCGGAGGAGGGGAGCGGAGCTCGGCAGAGAGCGCGGGCGGGCTCAGCTCGGCTAGGGCTCGCCCCGCTCTGCGCTCTAAGCCCCGCCCAGAGCTCCTGACCCCGCCCCCTGGGGCTCCGAGCCCGGCCCCGCCCCGTCCTTCCTGACTTGCGCGCGCAGCCTGCGCCTGCCCCCTAGTCGGTCAGGCGCCGGTCCCGAACCCGCCCGTCCAGTGTCGCGGCGCGCTCGGGTCGCGGCGCACGGCGAGTCCTCCCGAGGTCCGCAGCCCCGCGCGGCCCCAGCATGAGCGCGCGCCACCCGGCCCTCGGCCTGCTGCTGCTGCTGCTGCTGTGCCCTGCGCAGGTGAGCGGCTTCCAGAGCCCGGGGCGGGCTGGGCGGGACGCGGCGGGGCCGTGCGGCGGCTCCGGAGCTGAGGGCGGGTGCAGCCGCGGAGGTCGCCTTCTCCTGTGTCTGTCCACCCTCGTGCTGTCCTGTGGTCTGGAGAGGTGACAGCGGGGGCCGCTATTTGGCCGGCTTTGCGCTCATTCCAGCTGTGGTCACCTGATTTAGGATGTGGGGCTGGAGGGACAATGGGTGCAGAGGTTAGGGACTTTGCTTGTTTTTAGCCATTTAAAACAAAAACAGATTCTACGTGCACACGAACTCTTAAGTTTACTTAGCTCCGACTGCATTATTGCTCCTTGTCTCCAGACGGTGGAGGCGGAGGAGAACAAAACGCAGGCACCAAATTGAACCAGTCTTGAGTACTTGAAGTGAATAAGCCCGATCTAAAGTGTGGGTGGCCTCTTATCACGTTCATTTTAACGTTTCAGGAAACAGAGGCCCACAAATACAATAGGCCCAACAATTAGCTAGGGACAGAACAACACCTGGAACAGTGTAGTGACTTCCCTCTTCTGGCTTTTCGTTGCTGTGGCCAACTTGGGCACGGGTGTGTCACTACTGTTGGTGTCTACAGTTGTCTCATTGGAAACAATGGGTGTGTTTGTTTGGGGATGCCTACAGAGGGGTACTAATTAAACCAAATCAGGATGACTGAGTCACTGGAATTCTGTGTCTCTGTGTCCACTAACTCCCCTCTAATGGACTTATGGATTATGACAAGGTGGTGAATCAGAAGTGAGAGCAGATGAAGGGCTTACCCGGTCTTTAAATGTCTGTGCAGTGCTCAGAGGGGCAAACTGGTGCGGGCCCCAATAGGGCCTGGGAGCCAGGAAAAGCACACGTGCAGATACCAGGCTGAACCAAAGTGGCTGTTTGGGACGGGCCAACCCTCGCCATCTCTGGTTTTGGGTGTTTGACTCAGCCTTGATTTTTTTTGAGATGATAAATACCTCATCATTACTGAAATAAGTTAGTGTGTGGAGAAGCCGTTTCCCTGCCTAATGCAGTGCCTTAGAGAAAGTGTCAGCAATTTCTTTTCCCCAGAGTTTTAGGTCAGGACCTAATCGGCAGACTTCACATTATAAAGTGGTTTAAACTTATCTCTGCTTTTACCTCAAGGTAGCCTTCAAGGTTGATAAGCAATAAGCTTCTCTTTTAGTGAAGTAGACCAGAAGTTGATTCTCTTGCAAAATGCCTGAAAGTCTTTCCAAAGTCCTCTCAACTAGAAACGCTCCCATTGTTTTAAAAATCGGCTTCCTGCGATCTGGAGGCTCCCGGGGCAGCTGAACTGATGGGGGTGGGGTCTCTGGTTTTAGAACTCACACTGAGCTCTTCAGGTTTCAGTCTGAGCACCAATCAAGTTGCTTGGGGATGAGAGGCATCTGTCCTTTGGAAAATCTAAAATGCATTTGGAGAGATTTTGGGTTTTTTTTCCGTTAAATTTTTCCTCTTACAGATGATGGAATAACATTGCCAAGTTGAGTGTTCTGTTTTCCTGTTTGTTTTGGCTTTTTTGTGTGTCAGGGTTTATCTCTAAGGGCCCAGGTTCTGATGCTCACTGTATTGCCCAAGTGTGCCCTGAATTCACTGTGAACCTGCTTCAGCTCCCTAAGTGCTAGAATTATGGGCATGAACTACTGCGCTGGCTTAGACAACTTGTTTTTAATGCCTGTGTTTGCTAATTGTCCTGGTGTGCATGCCTTTAATCTGAGCCCTGGGGAGGAAGAGTCAGGCAGATCTCTGTAAATTTGAGGCCAACCTGTTCTACCTAGCAAGTTCTAAGCCAGTCAGGTAAATATTGAGACCCTGTCTCAAACGTACAAACAACAACACACCTGTGTTCATCCAGGTATGAAGACAATTTGGGGAAATAAGCGTGTCTCTCCTGACTTTTCTTTCTTTCTTTTTCTTTTTTTCCTTGAGGAACTTGAAATGTGTTGAGGTCTTAGTACTCATTAAACATATAAGTGGCTTTTTCAGAGATGATCTGGAATGGGTTAATCTTTTAGCCTGGAGGAAGGATGAATAACTTGGTGAAATTGGAGTTGGGTATGTGTAATCGCTAGCTTCGGTCCATCAGTCAGATTGATGGAGTAAGATTTGATAACATAAATTACCAACTTGCTGAATAGAACTTTGTATTTCTCCGAATTTATTATATTACCCAGAACAAAGAGTCCCTCTGTTGAGGGACGCACAGGCACCCTCTCCTGGCTAAGCCTCTCAGGCCACTGTGAAAGAGACGCACTGTTTCAAGCATGGCGCATCACCTACTGGGAAGTCTGGGCAAGGCCATCTCAGGTGCCCTTTCCCTCTGTCACCTGGGGCCTGCAGAGGGTGTCTGCTCCCCAGACACATGAGACCATTTGCTATCAAACCCACACAAAGTCTTTGCCAGACTGCCAAGGTCCCTGTTGCCTGGAGCTTTCTTGGTGACGCTGTGCAGTTCCCCAGCCAGGATGCCTTCCCATGGAAGTTCTTAATTTTTGCTTCAACTCCTGCAGTGGCCTTTTCTGTTTATAAAGTCTTTGAACTCAAAGGCCCGAGTGTGGGGAAGGGGGCCCTAACCCCATCTCTCCCTACTAGAACTCCAGTCCCCCCTATAAAGTCATATTAACTGTGCCTACTTTCCAGGATGTTTGTAGGTTGTTTTGTAACTGAAATGCCAAATTACAAGCCCCTTGAGGGCAAGAACTATATTTTATCTCCAAGTGGGGCCAGGACTCTTGATATATGGCTCTTTTTCATCATTATGTCTCCCAGCCTCAAAGTGGATCTTGAAAAGGGACTTAAATATTAGTTGTGATCAAAAATGTATTTGCAGGGGCTGGAGAGATGGCTCAGCATCTGGGAGCACTGGCTGCTCTTCCAGAGGACCTGGGTTCAATTCCCATCACCCACACGGAAGCTCACACCCGTCTGTAATTCAAGTTCCAGGGCTTCTGACACCCCCACACAGATATACATGGTGCAAAACACCAATGAACATAAAATAGCAATAAATTATATATATAATGTGTTTGCAGTTGATTTCTAGTGATGATGGTGATTGACTGTTTTCCTGGCTTGTGCCTGTGTGTGGTGGGGGAGGTGAGGGTGGTTATGTGTACACGGAGGGCAGAGGTCAAGTGTCTTCCTCAGTCACTGTTCACATTTTTTTGACACAGGGTCTTTTACTCAACCCGGGGCTAACCTATTCAGCAGATTATCTAGTCAGTAAACCCTAGGGATCCATCCTCCTGTCTCTGCCTCCTCAGCTCTGGGTTATAAGCACGTACGACAGTGCCTGACTTTTGACATTGGTGTTGGAGAGCCAGACTCTGATCCTCTCAGGCTTGTGTGGCAAGCACTGATTGACCAACTGAGCCACCTCTGGCAGCCTGTAATGTTAGTCTTTGGAAGATTTGTTTAGGTAACAGAAATTTAAAAAAAATGGCTTAAAAAAATAAGTACGTGTTTTTAAAGCCCTCTCATACAGTGAATAAGCTTCTGGAAGGATTTGAAAGACACTCTAACACTTTCTCCTTGATCGGTTTTCTGTCCTTTTCCTTAGGTCACACAAGAGGAATTCAAATTAATTCCCTCATCATAAAGTAGGGCTCCGGACACAGTGTAGGATGTGAAGATCCAAAGACCCAGCCCGTTGGGAAAGCAGTGTGTACGCTGTAACGGGCTGTGTAGTGTCAGCTACTCTCTGTCTGTCTTGTGCGTACTTAGTGGGGAAGACTGGGGGAGATGGTGATGTGGGAGACAGGCTCAGGTAAGATGAGGACAGGTTGTTCCGGTGTTGAGCCGAGCTCTGAGAGTGAATTGTGTGCCAGGTGACCAGGAGGAACCGGGAAGGTGGAGGACAGCCATAGAAATGATTCACGGTAGAGGAGATGAAGTCACTGATTACCCTAGTTTAATCATTTCATGTCATATATTGAATTATACTATATTCTATAAATACATACAAATATTTATTAATAAAAAACTAAAAATTACTAAATTGGAGCAGGGCAGGGCAGCAAGTGAAAGTGTCCAGGACAAGCCTGGTGACTGAGTTCAGTCCCTGCAGCTCACTGGGAGGAGAGACCCGACCCCCAGAAGCCGTCCTCCGACCCCCAAGTGCTGCACTGCACACACGCAGTGTGACAGTACCGAATCTTACACGGCAGGAAGCAGTCCAGTTGCTAACAACCATTCACTGAGCTGCATGTGATGAAGGGGTAAATCATGGTGTATAAACTATCTTCATAAAGTTATTAAAATGTCACACGTGCTGTGTACACCCGCTGGCCTCCGACACCTCCTAAGAGCTGGGGTGACAGTGTTGTGTGGCCGTGTTTACTAGCAGGCAGTGGGAGCGATTCTGGATTACAGAGGATGAAAGACATAAAAGTAGCTACCCGCTTTCGCACAGTGTCATGATCACACAGCTAACCTTGTTTTGTCTTCACAGAAACCCTGCAGTAAAAGTATATTTTTCCTGTTTTTAAGATTTACTTATTTTTGTATTTTATGTATATAGCTGTTTTATCTGCACCCTGGAAGAGAGCATTGAATTTCATGAGACTATAGTTACGCACAGTTATGAGTTACAGTGTGTGTTTGGGAATTGAACTCAGGACCTCTGGAGGAGCAGCCAGTGCTCTTAGCCCCTGAGCCTTCTCTCCAGCCCCTTATATATATATATATTTTTTTTTTATCAATAGGAACACTAAGTTCGTGTTTGTCTCAAGGTCACAGGGCAAGTCAATGGCAGCCCAGAGCTTGATTTCTGCAGGTCCACTCAAGTTCACGTGTGGCTACCTGATGATGGCATTTAGCAAGCTAAAGGGAGTGGGTGTCCAGCAGTGGGTGCCCAGCAGTGGGTGTCCAGCCGTGGGTGTCCAGCAGTCACCCCCTTCGGCCAGCCAGGCTCCTCAACACCTGCTCCTGTCTTGGGCGACTAGTCTGCTGACCAGGGCCCTCTACAGATAAATACAGCGCTCACGTCACAGTTTTGTCTTAGAGCTGTGGCTTTGGGGCTCTTCTCTGATCCCATATGAGCTGAAGCTTATACATGTCTGTCAGGGACTAGTTGTGTGGCCTTGGGCGAGGTAAAGGCTTGTCCGTGAAATGAGAGCCCGTCTCATTCTAGAAAGAGTTGACTTCAACACTATATACAGGGCTAGTCTTGGTGTACACAAATTCTCCTTTTCTCTCTCTTCTTTTCTTTCTCTCTCTGTGTGTGTGTGTGTGTGTGTGTGTGTGTGTGTGTACATGCCAGGCTGGCTTTGAAACAGAACCAGCGGCTCTACCCCAGAAGTCAGGTCAGGCCGCCTCCTCCAAGTCCTGCCGTGTTTGTTTAATCTGTCTCCCAATTCCAAAGGGACAGCAGGCAGTGTCGTCTCTGGGCAGGGTTCCCTCCACCCCATCCTGCTTTGTGGTGACTGTCCATGCACCCTAGAGAGGCCGTGGGGCGAACCAGCAGCCACCCGGCCTCTTCCCTCTGGGATCTGGAGCTCGCCGTGTCTCGGGTCCTTCTGTTGCCCTCAGCTGTCCACAGGGGTAGTCGAAGTGGTAATCCCAGCTGTAGCATCATGGTTGGGCGCTGGCAGGGAGCTGAGGAACTGTCGGTCACACTGAGAAGTGAGTCACCACTTGACAGCCACCTAGAGATGTGAATGACCGAGTCTGTGAAGGAAGGGCACTCGGGGACCACCACCGCAGGTGGGGCCGCCTGGCTGAGGTGTGTCGCTGCCCAAAGCCGGCTGCAGTTTGAACTGTGCGGGCACGCGGCTTGGGAGGGTGGGAAGTTCAGAAGATGGACTGGAGAACATTTGTCTTGGTTCCCAGAATTATGTCACGAGCTATGTGGCTTTGGAATATCATTTCTGGCCTTAGTTCCCTTGCCCGTAAGATGTTCATGTTCCGTGTGACGGAGTGTTTGAGAAATAAACGAGGTGAGTGAGAAACCACACGACTTTGTTCCTGGGGTGCCATTGGCGTTCCTTCTGGATCTGTGAGTTCGGACCTTAGCAGGCAGGATTCACTAGAGGCCTCCTCCAGGAGTGCACAGCTCTCTTGCTGGCCTTCAGGGTTTCTTTCTGTGTTGTGTGGGTAGCGGCCCTCCATATGTGCTCATGGACAGTAGAGTGGGGTCAGCAATTGTAGTAGCTGATAGATAGCAGGCGGGTTAGTCTTTCTTAAATCTTCCTGCACTGACCAGGTAACTGTTGGAAGCAGTTTTCTGACTCAGTGATATTCCTAGTAATTAAACCACATCTTCCCTATCTCTCGAAAGTAGAGACTGTCTAGTCTTGTAACTACTAAATCTGGGTTGAAGCCGATGCCCATGAGTTCTTCTTGTCTCTGAGCTTAGGAAACCCAGTGAGAGCAGCAGGCAGCAGACTGGCCCAGCCAGTGCGCTTGTCAGTGGAGTTTTTTTGGGACGTGCCCATTCACCTACTTCTTCTTGTGGTTGCATTGGAACTTCTGCAGTCAGGGTTGAGTGTCTGCCACAGAGACCTGGAGATGTGAATGAGAGTCATTGTCTCCGAAGCCTGTGTGGCCCTCAGAGACAGATTATCGGTGCCTAGCCCTAGTGGATCTGCAAGGGAGCTCTCAGGATGTGACCAACACACGTGGCCTCACTGGGAAGACCAGCTCTGCCTCTGAGCTATTACGGCAGCTCACCTACTTGGGGAACACGGGCACTAGGCCAGAGTGGAAGGGTCAGAGTTCAGCTAAGGGAGGAAGTGAGTCTTGGGAGAGGCACCTACGAAAAGGTCACCAGAGAGGGCAGACAGGATGGGCGACACAGAAGACACAGAGAGGCTTGTTTTTCTGTGGTGTGGAGTTTGGCCCTAAGGATCTAGATAAAAATAACTGAGGGTAGTTTAAGAAGAGCCGAACAGAGTGATGTGCGGAAGGGAGCTGGCCCAGCGTGCTTGTGGTTATGCCAGGTGATGTGGTGGGAACGTGGAAAGCCAGGAAGACCTGGTGTGGTCAGTCAGCACTGGTTCAGTCTGAGAAATGGGTAGGGGTGGGATCCAAGGGAGGCCTTTCAGTTTTAATTCAGTGAAAATCTGGGTATTTGTGATCGGTGTATATTGACTTGCAATTAAAGAAAAATCTGCAGTCTTTAAAAAATATTTTAGGAATGAACAAAAATGTAATACGTAAGTAGTGTTATCCTTTCAGTTAAGAGTATCTCTGTAAGAGTGGTCTGTATGAAAAATACATCTGGCTATTGGCCTGAGTGTGCCAACAAAGTTCTAGTGCTGGACACACACACACAACACACACACACACACAACACACACACACACACACACACCTGCAACAGTGTTGGTAATTAGGTCATGTGCGTTCTGTGTGGACAGATCAGTGCACCTTTGTCAAGATGAGCGAGTAGTCCTCCGAGAGTGAGTTCCTAGTAAAGGGTGCGTTTAGCCCTTTCCTGGTCTTCTACCTTCTGCTGTCTGCCATGGCATATGGCAGCAGGAACACCAGATGCAGCCCTCCACCTTGGCCTAGCCTCCAGATCCGAGCCTAATACATCTCTGTTTATTACTCAGTCTCAGCTGTTCTGGTACAGCAGCAACATACAGACTGAAATACCCCAGTCCTTGAGTCAGTGGGGAATGCTGTTAAGACTTGGGTGTATGGTGTGACGCTCAGCTCGTGATCCCTGATCCTATTTGACCTCAGAATGTTGACAATCCAGAAGCTCTGCCGCCCTTGATACCAGACTCCATTTCATCTGTGAAGAACATCCGGGACCAGGCTCTCGTGTGTTATTTGGGTGGTAAAATACACGTATGACTTTGCCTTTGGCCTTGTTGAGTGAGCTCAGTGTATCACACCTGCACAGCCATGGCTGTCGTCTGTCTGTCTCCAGAACAAGGCTCCTGCTTGCTTTAGACTCGCTTCTGGTGAAGGTAGACCTCAGACATGGTGAGCTTCATTTGAATACTGCACATAACACTTCCTTCCATAAGAGGATGTTTCTGAGCCATGTGGTGGCGCACACCTTTAATCCCAGCACTCAGGAGGCAGAGGCAGGCGGATCTCTGTGAGTTTGAGGCCAGCCTGGTCTACAGAGCGAGATCCAGGACAGTCAAGGAGTGTAACACAGAGAAACCCTGTCTCAAAGCGGGGGGAGGGGGGATGTTTCTGAATTTAAAACCAGGGTATGTTTTGGTTGGGTGAGGAAGTCTTGCTGTGTAGCCTGGGTTAGCCTCCAGTAGCAATCCTGCTACATCTGCCTCCTGAGTGCTGGGATTAGGGCAAATGTCACTGCCCTAACCTTGGAATCAGGCTTCTTGTACTAAGTGAAGGCAGCTTTATGCTTGGAAGTCAGGTTCTTTGACTAAAGGGGAAGTGTATGGCTCACATGAGTTCCGCTTGCCCAGAGCATGGTGGCATTAGTGTGTGCTGCTGTGACCGTCTTGGGAGACTACGTGACATATTAGCTCTCCTTGTCACACAAGCCCTGGCTGCCTTCTGTGCTGTGGCGATGTTGAGACTGCAAATCCTGCCTCTGAGGCACCAGGTAGATTTCCCATGGGTTGCAGAGATGAGCATGGCCCAGCCTTGACTCTTTAGACCTGTAGTCCCTTGGAGCAGCAGCAGGAGGGTCCAGCCTTGTCTCTTTAGACCTGTAGTCCCTTGGAGCAGCAGCAGGAGGGTCCAGCCTTGTCTCTTTAGACCTGTAGTCCCTTGGAGCAGCAGGAGGAGGGTCCAGCCTTGTCTCTTTAGACCTGTAGTCCCTTGGAGCAGCAGGAGGAGGGTCCAGCCTTGTCTCTTTAGACCTGTAGTCCCTTGGAGCAGCAGCAGGAGGGCCCAGCCTTCCAGGCACCTAGGCCACAGGTAGGTGTAGTCCAGCTCTGCCTTGTCTTAGTCCAGACCTCAGATGTGGCACTTTACCTGCTCATCTGTAATTCCAGTACCAGGTGAGGCACAGATCTGTTTGGGCTCTGAAGGAGGGACACACTTAGCAAGTGCCTGAAGGGTGAGGATGGGAAATGTGCCATATCCTCCTGTGGGACTAGAACGTTTGACAGGTGCTCCGGGGGACATCTCAGTGCATCCACAGGTGCCCCAAGGGGGGTGGAGATTAGCAGGTAGTGAGGAGGACAGGGACCAGTGTGGAGGCAGATGGTCTCCTCAGGATGGGGCAGGGGATGGGAAAACTAGGACAGGGTGTCCAGAGCCCTTTTCACGGGCAGCAGGGGAGGGTGGGTTCTAAGCACATGAAGACTGCAGGCTGCGGGAGATGGCTGAGCAAGGGAGTCCCACCAGACTGGGTGGCAGTCAGCTGTGCGGCCCCTTTACAGGGTGAACTGCTGCCAGAGGCCCCGGGTGTGGAGGCCTGGAAAGAGATTACTTTCCTCAAGAACCAGAGGCTGGCAGGCAGCTGGGCAGAAGTGTGGAGAGCAGGGGAGGTCTGTGAAACCAGTCTTAGGCAGGGTCACAGCAGGAAAAGTGATGTCACATGCTGTCCAGTGAAGAGCTGGGAGGAAGCAGGCTCTCCTTGCTGTAGTTGTGAAGAGAGGCCTCGCCCTTCAGTGCTGCTGGGTGAGATGCCTGGGCTCTGCCCTTACAGAGGTGGAGTGGGCGGGGTAACTCTGAGAAGGGCCTTAATTGTGGAGTTGATTACCCTTTATGAGGAGTCTGTGCCTGGAGCCAAAAGGCTTCAGTTTCAGTCCTGGCTAAGGCACTGTTTGTGATCTTGCACAGATTGTGTATGTGTCTCCTAGTGCTTCAGCATGCGCATCTGTGGATACACGAAACAACACGTGCACTAGTACCCGGTCACACTGCTCTGAGGACTGACACCGAAGCCTCGGGCTCCTGCTGTGGGCACGGTGATTCTGGGAGATGCTAGCCCAGCACTGGGCACGGTGATTCTGGGAGATGCTAGCCCAGCACTGGGCAAGGTGATTCTGGGAGATGCTAGCCCAGCACTGGGCAAGGTGATTCTGGGAGATGCTAGCCCAGCACGGCCAGGAAGCTGCAGAGTCCCTGTTCTGTTGAGATGGCTAAGTAGTAACTCCCTCCAGGTGACCGGAAGTACTGACTTCTTGGGATCCCGAGCTCCCGGCCCCCCCTTCCTTCCCCACTCCTTTCCAGGGGGAGGAACACTGGGCTTTGAAGTCAAGGACAGCAGAGACAGGCTGGTCATTTTGATTGGCCTGGTGACTGACTGGGCTTCTGTTGCAGAGGGCTGTGGATTTGGCGCGGATGCTTGTTGATCTGGGACTAGTTAACTGTCACCTTGCTTTTTTTTGTCTCGTCCTTTGTTGTGGGACATGCCATCTGGTCACATTGTTGGGATGTTCTACTCAGAACCTGCTTTGGTGTCAGCCCTGCTGAATCAGTTTTTGTTTGGCCTTGCTCTAACTGGCCTCCGGAATTTTCCTTTGAATTCTGTCGTGAGACTGACTTGGCAGCTAGTAGAGTTCTGAGGAATGAGAGAAGGCTCCCTTGTGTTTAAATTGTACTGTCAACTCGCCCCCACCACCTCCAGAGTCAGCTCTTGCTTTTTAAAACTTGAGTTACATTGGTAACCACCTGTCAGCTGGAAGGCCAGAGCCGAGGTTCTCTGCTGGAGCTGCTGGGTTTGGTTTAAAATCTTGACACTTCCTCATTTGGATGATCTCCCCCCGCCGCACCCCTCTCCACCCCCCACCCCCGCTGTGGTCTGAACAGTGAGTTCAGCGAGGGGGATGGTGCCAGACTCAGGCAGCCTGGGGAAGGAGCTCTGGAGCTACAGAGTTAGACTCTGTCCTTTGTCTCAAAAGGACGGGCTTGTGTGGGTTGGGGCGTCTGTGGTTTTGCTTTGCCGTTTTGAACCCAGGGCCTTCCACATGTTGAGCAAACACTCTACCCCTGAGTTTCATCCCTCTCTGTGAAGGCAGGGGCTCCAAGTTGCCCAGGATGGCTTCAAACTCTGCTTCTCCTACTTCCTGTTTCGCCCGCTCTCTGTGGTAGATGAGGTTCTGGGCATGCACCACAACATCTAGCAAACTGTAATTTTTAATTTGTTATCTAAAGGATGAATTCAGAAACAGGTTATATTGACTCTGGATCCCTTGACAATTGTGTACCCTGATCTGGTTGATGGGATTGTTCCACTTCCTTCCCCCTACCCCCATATTTTATGTTCCAGGGTCCGCATCTTAGCTGGGAGCTGAGGAATACTGACTTGCTCCCTCCATGTGTGTGGATTGGTCCGGGCGCTTCTGTCCAGTGTGTTTAAAGCTTGCCACCGGGGGTCTGGGATCCAGCTTGCTCCTTGGTTCTGTGCTTTCCCTGTGGGATGCTTACGAGCCCGTTTCCCTGGCCTGCTGGTCACCTCTGCCGAGTCAGCTGTAATGCAGAGTATGGGCTTGCTTTGGCCGGCATGCGTGGACAGGGTGGTGACTCACGGAACCCTTCCTTGTCTCAAGTTCTAGGCAGCCTTGTGACTGTCACATGGGGAATGTGAGTGGCTCTTGACACATCTTTTCATAGGAAGTTTTCACGAGTTAGTGTTGCCTAGGTGATAGTCCTCAAAGTCGGCACGTGCAGTCCTTGGCGTTCTTCTTAGCCCTCAAGGACGATGTCCATTCTTTCACACACTTTTAGGTAAGATTAGTGATATTTATGGTTTTGTTCTATGGGTTACTTTTGAATTACCAATATTATCTAACGTCAGTATATGTGGGAATGTTCTTTTGGTTGATTATCTGATTTTTTGTGCAAATGCCCCAACACCGGTACCTTGTAATCACTAACTTGCTGAGTGCTGTGTTGCTTCTTCTTGTACTGTGAGTCTTCCTGGAACTAGGGCCCTCTCCCGAGCACTGGGGAAGTCTGCATCTTGTAGATAATTTCCATACCTGTATTACTGACTTGACAAAGCCATTTGGGGTATTAAGTCTGGTTGCTTTTTAAAAAGATATTGTTATTGTGTGTGTGCGTGCGCGCACACATGCACACTAGGAGACCGGAATTAGGGGTCAGTACCACGGAGCTGGATTACAGGTGGATCCTCTGGAAGAGAAGGAAGCGCTCTTAACCGCTGAGCCGTCTCTCCAGCCCCAGGGCCTGGGTGTTTTGTTTTGTTGGTTTCTAGGACAGAGTTGGCTGGATAGTTAGCTGGTCTTTACTGTGCAACCCAGACTGGCCTTGAACTCATCATTTTTCTATCTCGGCCTCACAAGTGCTGGGATTGTTGGTTTAAGACATTCCCACCCCCCATGCCTGCCATGTTCTATTTTAATATTTCTTGGCATGTTTAACAACAACCTTTGTTGTTACTTCATTTTTAGGTATCATTGAAGGTTCTCCGGCTGAGCTCCTTTTCTTGCTAAAATCTGCTTGTCCATGTTGACTCTCCGTAGGTGTTTTCACAATCCTGTGTTTGGTATGGAGAGTGTGGAATTGCGGTTGGAGATAAGAGGTACAACTGTAAATATTCTGGTCCACCAAAACCCTTACCGAAGGACGGATATGACTTGGTGCAGGTGAGTGTGCTGTTTTGAGAGCACCAGACAACAGGCATGGGCAGTAGCTTGTGCAGTGAGTGGTGCTGGGAGTGCTGGAGGCGAGACTGAGAGACTTAAATCCGGGTGCGTGCGTGTGTGTCAGTGTGTGTGTGTCTGTGTGTGTGTGTGTGTGTGTGTGTGTCGTGTATGTGTGTGTGTCAGTGTATGTGCGTGTGTGTGCGTGTGTGCGTGCGTGCGTGTGTGTGTGTGTGTGTGTGTGTGTGTGTGTGTGTTAGGAGAGGGTCTTGTATCCCCTGCTCCAGCCCTGAGGATTAAATCTTATCCTAGACTTCAGTCTGTACCCCAGGACGCTGACCGCTGACCGATAAACCGGCTCCAGGCTTAATCTCCCAGGTGCTGACTTTGTAAGTCTCCTGGAGTTTCCCAATAGCGAGTTCCTGTTTAGAGCTGACCTTGGTACCTCAGATACTACTCTTTAGGACTTCTGCAAAATGTATTAGAAGTTAGCTTTTTTTGTTTGTTTGGTTGTTTGGTTCCTAGATTTCAAGACTTAGACTCTGTCACTAAGAGGCTGGGAATTCTCTTCCCGTTTTAGGGATTTCTCTGTTCCCCTGCGAGCCGTGAATTCTGGCTCCCCCCGCCCCCTAGGACTCTGCTTTTCATTAGCATGATTCTTAGGGCTGTTGGGAAAACAAAACTGGGAAATGTCAAGCAAAAAAGACTGCCTTTGTAGGCTTGACTGCTCCGCGTGGTACTAGATCTTCTAAACACCTTGGTTCCTTTCCTCAGAATTAGTGCAAGTTTTGACTGTCCCTGGAGTGGTGAGTGGATGGAACAACGTGGCTGAACTTGACTAGGCTAACTTGTGGGGCAAAGCAGTAAAGGAAAGGAAAAATAAGTAGGATTGTCTCTACGGCTTCCTGTGAGCCCACTTTCTGGCCTTCCAAAGGGCTCTGCGAGAACGGCGTGAGCAGCCTGAGCGCCGGCACATTGCCCCTGCTGACATGCTCTCCCATCCTCTCCCCTCACAGGAGCTCTGTCCGGGATTCTTCTTCGGCAACGTCAGTCTCTGCTGTGACGTTCAACAGCTTCAGACGCTGAAGAACAACCTGCAGCTGCCCCTGCAGTTTCTGTCCAGGTAGGCTGACCACTGGCAAGCGGAGCCGAGGGGCTCCACACGCAGTGACCCTCTGCTGTGCCTTGGAGACTCCGGGAGGGCACTCGGGGCCTGTTGGAAGGGAGAAGTCACCCGGCACACGCAGTTCTCCTCCTGGTTGCATTCAGAGTTAAGACTTGGTTTCCCCTGAGGTGTCCTGGCCCCCAGGGGAACTGCACGGGGCCTGTGGCCTTTCAGAGTGGTCGCTGGTGTCCTGCTCAGGACCCTGGTCCTTCATCTGTGTGGTCCCCAGGTTGTCTCCCCCTCCCCCCGTTGCTGCCCTGCTTCGAGCTCTCATTGCAGTTATTTATTTATTGTGTGTACACACGGTGCACACGCACATGGAAGTCAGAGGTCAGCTTGTTGGGATTGGTTCTCTCCTTCCGTCCTGTGGGTCCTGAGGATCAGACTCAGGCCATGCAGCTTGCCAGCATCCCACGGCCCTTGCCTGTCACCCTTGCTGTCTCTGCTGAAACGCTGTGCTAGCATTAGCTCCTGGGTCACCCCGGGCTTGTGTTGATGTTGAGCTTGTTCTAGTGCCCGGCAGTGTGAAAAGATGGTACAGTGGACGTTCCTCAAGCCTACCTAGCCGTTTTCAAATGTGCCGAAGAACATGGTGGTGTTCTAGAGCGGCAGATGGTGGTGCCTGTAAACTATGCAGACTTTAGCACACGGATAGAGGTGGATGAGGAGATAATGAGGGAAGGTGCTCTCTGCAGAGACCACTGTGGGCGGCAGGACCCTTCCCTGCTTCTTAGAAGTGGGCAGTTCAGAGTGGGAAACCATGGCAACGCTGGCCTCCCCAGATTACATCACAGGATGTAACAGTAGGTCAGAAATGTGCTCAGGCCACTCTAGGCTTCTGACATTGCTGGAGCCAGAGCAGAGTCTTTGCCGCTTTGTCCAAGCACACTTGTTTAGTGTCCACTCTAAGTGGTGGCTTCTGGTGTAAGCATCTACTAGAGTTAGGTTGCCCATGTTATCAGAGGGTCAAGCTGGAATTATACCAACAAGAGAAACAAACTAACCTGAGTTTTATGCAACTGTTGAAATCGATGATTGTAGAGATTAAATGAAGGAGGTTTGTAATTCAGTGGAGAGCAGTGCACCCTAGGAATGATTCTTGTCAGAGTGGTACAGAAATATGACATCTTTGGAATAAAGATAGACATCTCTAAATTACAAAGCACAGAATTCAGAAAAGCTTTCTTTTTTCTTTTTGAAATTACTTCGAATAAACTATATGTAATAGGAGGGCAATTTTAAAAGCTATTTCTTTGTTACTACAAGGTTCTAAGAATTTGTGAGTGTAGGGCAGGAAAGATGCCTCAGTGGTTAAGAGCGCTGGCTGCTCTTCCAGAGGTCCTGGGTTCAATTTCCACAACCACATGGCAGCTCACAACTGTCTGTGACTCTAGTTCCAGGGGCTCTGAAATCCTCACACAGACACACATGCAGGTAAAACACCAATGACATAAAATAAAAATAAATAAAATAAAAAGAATTGCTGGGCAGTGGTGGCGCACGTCTTTAATCCCAGCACTCGGGAGGCCGAGCCAGGCGGATCTCTGTGAGTTCCAGGCCAGCCTGGGCTACCAAGTGAGTTCTAGGAAAGGCACAAAGCTACACAGAGAAACCCTGTCTTGGGGGAAAAAAATTGCTGAGTCTATTATCTTTTCATGGTAACTTATTTGTCTCTTTTCACTAAGTTTTTAAGTATTCTTTAAATATTGCACCTTTTATTTTTGCTGGTCCATCTGAAGTCGTAAAACATAACTTACTTTTCCTGTAGATGCCCATCATGTTTTTATAACCTGATGACCCTGTTTTGTGAGCTGACATGTAGCCCTCACCAGAGTCAGTTTCTGAATGTGACGGCCACTGAAGACTATGTTGATCCTCAGACCCAGGAGAACAAAACAAACGTGAAGGAATTGGAGTACTATATCGGACAGAGCTTTTCGAACGGTAAGTGAAATACTTGTTACTCCTTTTAAAAGCTGGTGTCAGGGCACCAGATCGGGATGTGCACGTCTGTTGTGACCCTGGTGTCAGGGCACCAGATCGGGATGTGCACGTGTGTTGTTGTGACCCTGGTGTCAGGGCACCAGATCGGGATGGGCACGTGTGTTGTTGTGACCCTGGTGTCAGGGCACCAGATCGGGATGTGCACGTCTGTTGTGACCCTGGTGTCAGGGCACCAGATCGGGATGTGCACGTCTGTTGTGACCCTGGCAAGTGTGTGGAAAGTTACAGTTTTAGTGCCTTGGTCAGTTTTGCTGTTTTCTGGGACTTCAGCTACAACTATTAAAACAATCTCTTTAAATTACTTCTTTTAAAATTCTTCTGATTTGGGGGCTGGAGAGGTGGCTCAGCAGTTAAGAGTATATACTGCTCATCCAGAGGACCTGGGTTCAGTTCCCAGCACCCAGTAGAGTGGCTCGCAGCCCTCCGTGACCCTAGTCCCAGGGGTCCAGGGTCCTCTTCTGTCCTTGGCAGGCACCAGGCTCACTTGTGATACACACACGTACACGCAGGAAAAGACAAGTAAATCTCAAGGAAGTATCAAGTATTTTTAATCTTTGTTTGAAGTTACCATGTGGACAAGTTGAGTGTACGCTTGTTTACCTGTGTGCATTTTAGTAACTGTCCCACACCGATCAGCCAGACCTGACTGTTGTAACCTAAGAGACAGAGTAGAGATCAAACCAGGAGGCGGCAGAGAGGGTTTGATCCCGAGGAAACCAGTCACCAAAGGAAAGTAACCAGTTACAGCTGGAGCACCCCGTATGACAGGAGGAGCACCCCGTATGACATGATGAACACCCCGTATGACTTGAGGAGCACCCCGTATGACAGGAGGAGCACCCCATATGACTATGACATGAGCACCCCGTATGACTTGAGGAGCGACACCCAATAGCCATTGGAGATCACAGAGTCGTGAGAAAGGGATCCATCTACTTACTAGAAGTTACTGAAATGAAAGAATTCTTGAAAGAATAAAATGCTTCTGAAAAGGAATGAACAAATGACAAATAGAAGGAATTAGATCTTAAGACAGAGTAGTCATTGAAATGGGCTTAAAAATAGTAAAGTAGCCCTCGCTGAAGAGGTGTCTACGAGCAGTCTAAAAAGCAATCGGATCTGCCTGCGCCGTTCCCGGGCGTACACTCGAAGGACTCCGTGCCCCCCAGAGGTGCTCCTGCATCTGTGCTCATTGCTGCCCTGTTCCACGAGCCTTGATGCCCATCAGCAGAGAGCAAAGAAAATGGGATGCGTGCACACATGGAGTTTGGTTCCGCTGTAAAGAAAAATGAAATGTGCAGGAAAATCATGGCTCTGGGGAACAGAGTATTGAGCAAAGTGACCTAAACCTAGAAAGATGACAACGGCCTGGCCTGTCACTGTGCAGACCCTGGTTGTAACAGCAGCTGTGTATGTAAATGAGCACACGTGTGGTACAGACTTAGACTGGACTGGAGCCAAGGGAGGCTGACAGGAGCTGGCGAAGAAGGCCTGGGAAAGGACACATTTGACGTGAAGGCAGAAGAGCAGCCAAGGGGATGACGAGAGAGAGGAGAATGTCCTGCAGCATCCGTTGTGTGAGAATGTCATAACGATGCGCAGTGCTCTGTCTGTCAGTTTGATAATAATGTTTAATGTACTAGGGTCAGTAAGATCAGCCCAGCTGCTGTTAACTATAATGACCAATTTAAAAAGTAACCCAGGAAGGTGTGGTTATACACACCTTTACTGTTAGCACCTGCAGGGCTGAGGCAAGGTCATGAGATGGAGCCAACCTGGGCTACATACACTGGGTCTCAAAACACCGAAAAACAAGCGGAATTTTTAAATTGCTTAGTTGGGAAAGGTCCCATTCACAGACGTGACAAGTGACAGGACAAACGCTTCCCAAGGACGTGACGTGAAAGCCCAGCTGGGGCGTATTCAGCCGGAAACGGAACTGTATGTGGAGAATACATATCAGCTGTATCATTAGGAATCGTTAAGAGAAGGGAGGGGTTGTTGATAAGTAGGGCAGTAAAACTGATATAGTCATCTATATTTTAGTATGTATGAGAAGTTGTGTAGATTAAAAGTACTTATCTTGGAAATTTCTACAAATAAACATAGGATTTTTTTTATGACTTTAAGGTAAAATATTTCTAGACAAGAGAATAAAGGCAAAAGCCAGAAGCGGTTAGTGTCCAGAAAAATCCATGAAATAGAGAAACAAGGCATCACTCTTCATGTCTTATCAGATTGGCACAAATCAGTTTGTCTGTTCCTGCCGTTCGTGAGGACATGAAGCAACAGGGTGTCAGTAGTCTGCCCCTTGCTGCTGCTGCACATGTTTGAAACCATTGAAGACAGTTTCACAATCCCCGGGGAAGCTGAAGATAAGCACCCCTTTACCTCAGAGATTCTGCGTGACACAGCCCTCCCCACAGAAACTGCGAGCATGTGTGAGCAGGAGACCCCACAGAAACCGTGAACACATGTAAACAAGGAGACCCCACAGAAACCGTGAACACATGTAAACAAGGAGACCCCACAGAAACCGTGAACACATGTAAACAAGGAGACCCCACAGAAACTGTGAACACATGTAAACAAGGAGACCCCACAGAAACCGTGAACACATGTAAACAAGGAGACCCCACAGAAACCGTGAACACACATAACAGGGAGACCCCACAGAAACCATGAACACACATAACAGGGAGACCCTACAAAAACCATGAGTGTGTGTGAGTGTGTGTGTGTGTGAGCGCAGACACACACACACACACACAGAGAGAGAGAGAGAGAGAAACCATGAATATGTGTAAGCAGGTAGACTCTCTGTATAGAAACTGAAAATGCATATGAATAGGAAGACCCAGAAAAGAATGTCATTGATGTAAAAAGTGGAGACAGCTAGAGAATGGAAGACAGGCTAGATGGGGAGAAAATGTTTACAAAAGACGGATCTGGTTAAGAACCACTCACTACCTAGGGCATACAAAGAGAGACGGCTCAGGTTAAGAGCACTGGCTGCTCTTCCAGAGGTCCCGAGTTCAATTCCCAGGAACTACAGGCTGGCTCACAACCATCTGGCCTGCAGGCATACATGCAGACAGAACACTACATAAATAAATAAAACGTTAAAAAAAAACCAAAAACCTCTTTACAAAAGTAAACAATGTGGATTTAAAAACGGCCAAAAAAATCTAAACAGATACTTCACCAGAGACTGTAAAAATGTGTGAAAAGATGCACAAGGGCCTGTTACCAGGGAAGTTCAAATTACCATAACTACAAGAGATTCTGGGGAGGGTGGGCAGTGGTGGGAACTCCATCCATCCTGAGTGGGAGTCTTACATAGTACAAGCATGTGTGAAGACAATTTGGCGGTTTGTGAGACTGAATTTGTTTGCTGGGGGCTTTTGTAGTGGGGGTTGCGGGTTTTGTTTGTTTTTGAGACATTCTGTCACAAAGGTTGGCATTCTGTCACGAAGGTTGGCCTTGAACTCCTGGTCCTCGGAGACATGCGCAACAAGCCTGACTCCAAGCTGTTTTGTGGTTTGTTTGTTTTTAAAGCTATACCCTAGGCTTAGCTTTTCAGTTTGTGTTGTTTTTAAAAAGGACACAGAATAATGGGTTACATTGTGTCATTTTCTTTTCCTTACATATATAGCATTATGACCCCCCACCATAAAATGATTTCATTGCTACTTCATAACTGTAATTTTGCTACTGTTATGAATCGTAGTGTAAATATCTGATATGTGACCCCCAAAAGGGGTCTCAGTCTACAGGTTGAGAACCACTGCTATAGAGGCTGAGGCAGGAGAATTGAGAGCTCCAAACAAAACTCACCAGTCCTCACACACAGTTGGGAATTTTCCTTCCTGTCAGGATAGAGTCCAGCTCTCCATGGTCGTCACCCCTCACACTGGCTAGGCAGTCTTCATACGGTCTCCTCAGAGTTTAGGGGAAGATGATCCCAGAAAGTTTGTGCCAAGGAGGGACCCATAAATTATAACTAAGTTCATGTGCATATGATCTTTTCCTGTTAAGTCCTCAGTCCTCAGCTGTGCAGTCTCCTGCTGCAGAAGTTTCCAGAGTGAGCATCATTGACCAAAGAGATGCTAAGGTTTCCTCTCCTGACCTTAGGGAGCCCCTCTCTGTAGTGTGAGTGGGGCTCTGTCTCCTGATCTTAGGGAGCCTCTCTGTAGTGTGAGTGGGGCTCTGTCTCCTGACCTTAGGGAGCCCCTCTCTGTAGTGTGAGTGGGGCTCTGTCTCCTGACCTCAGGGAGCCCCTCTCTGTAGTGTGAGTGGGGCTCCTCGAAGCCGGGGGAGAACAGGTAGAATCTTCCCTGTTGTCGCTCTCTCCACTTAGAGCCAGGCCTGCGGTGCTGTCTGGCCCACTGGGTCGGTCTGGAGACGGTCCCCTTTCCTCCTGTCCTGTAGTGTCCCCGGTTCTCACCGCCGGCTGCGGTGTGTGGTCACGGTGCATCTGAAGGTTATGCTCCCGTTCCACAGGCCTTCAGTTAGCTCTTGAGTGGAGAATGAAAACAGACACACTGTCTCCTCTTTTCCCTTGGAATTCCTCTTCTAGCAATGTACAACGCCTGCCGTGACGTGGAGGCCCCTTCAAGTAACGAGAAGGCCTGGGCCTCCTGTGTGGGAGAGACGCCAGTGCCTGCAACGCCACCAACTGGATTGAGTACATGTTCAACAAGGACAACGGGCAGGCGCCGTTCACCATCACTCCTGTTTTTACAGGTAGGATGGCGGCTCTCTGGCTTGATGTAGTTAGGATTTTGCTTTAAAACCCAGGAATCAATCAGCTATAGAAAGACAAATTCAGAGAGGTAAGTAGGACACTCGTCCTGCCTGGTTAACTTAGGGCTGGGTGAGAAAAGGAATTGCTTTCAGGGATTGGTAATGTAGCTGAAAGAATGAACCGGTGTGCGGTGTGTGTGTGTGTGTGTGTGTGTGGTGTGTGTGTGTGTGTGTGTGTGTGTGTGGTGTGTGAGTGGGTGGGTGGGTGTGGGTACGTGTTTTCTGAAGGCTGAGAAGTGTTTGCTCAGAGTGGAAGCCAGGCACACCGAGGACCCACCTTTTGTGATAGGTGCGCTGGAAGATCAGGGCACACTCTGCACAGGGTTGTTGACGTCACAGCGTTTCTAAGGGATCTAGCTTAGCTGAGAGTGTTTGCCTTGGAGTCTTCAGGAGCTAGAGGCAGAAGAGCCGGAAGTTCAGGGTTATACAAAGCTACGTATGTTCTAGGCAGCTTGGCCTGCATAAGGTCCTGTCAACGCCCACCCCATCCCACCCCCCAAAAAACCCAAAAGACAGAGCAACAAGGCATAATGAGGGGTACCCAGCCCTTCCGTTCCTAGTCTTCAGTTGTATCCCGTGGTGTCCTGTGTGTTTCCCACTGGGTCTAACTATAATCACAGTTAGAACGTATTCTCATGAGGTCCTAATTCAGCGTAATTTCTTCCTGTAGATCTTTCTGTCCTTGGGATGGAGCCCATGAGAAATGCCACCAAAGGCTGCAACGAGTCTGTAGATGAGGTCACGGGGCCATGTAGCTGCCAGGACTGCTCCATGGTCTGTGGCCCCAAGCCTCAGCCTCCACCGCCTCCTCTGCCCTGGAGGATCTTCGGCCTGGACGCCATGTATGTTATCATGTGGTTCACCTACGTGGCGTTTCTGCTGGTATTCTTTGGAGGACTGTTGGCGGTGTGGTGCCACAGGTAAGCCGGTTGGTTTGTTTTTTTCCTTCAAGACAAGAGCAGAATTGCCCAGGTGGCACCTTTAGCTCACAGTTGACATTAGTTAATCCAGACAGGAAATAAATATCCACATGGATGCCTTTCCCTGGTTATCTTATGCCCGGCAGCTAGTAAATAATCAGGTTTTGTTTAGATATTTAAACATTTGAAGTTAGCTTACTGATTTATTCAAAATGGTGTGTGATTTCAGGCGCCTTGCAGTAACTGAGGCAGTCTGTGTAAGCCATGTCTGATCAAACTCTAGTTACGTGTAGTACTACAGTCCTGTTCTGTGTTTGCATCTTGTTTCAAGGCAGTATATTTGTGTGCGTTCACATGTGTACACGCATGTGCATACGTGTGTATACAAGGGTCAGTTTTGCTCAGTTGCCCTCTACTTTGTTTTTTGGGACAAGGTCTCTCATGGCCTAGAGCTGACCGGTTGTGGAGGCCGGCTGGCGGCAAGCTCCAGGGACCCACCCGTCTGCCTCCTGGTGCTCGGATTGCAAGTGTGTGCCCCCGTGGCGTTTGACGTGTGTTCTTGGGGTCTGACTCAGGTCCTCATGATTCCATGGCAGGCACTTTGCAGACTAGACTGTCTCCTTAGCCCAAGACAATACAGTTTTAGTAATTCTATTGTGAAATAAAGGCTGCAGAAATAGCAAAGTTTATGTGTGCATGTCCTGAGCTTCATGTTACATTACAGCTAGCAGAACTCATAGGCAATGTTCAGAATCCAAAAATAGCATTACCATAGTGTTCTGAGCTAAACCACAGACTTTTCCACATCTCACCGGTGTCGATGAGGTCCTGCCCACTGTTTGCTTCCAGGACCCCACAGTACATTCGTTTTTTAGTTTTATTAATTTTCTCTATTGCGGGACATTCCAGTAGGAATTGGTCATGTCTTTCCATTGCCAGCATGTGATGCTTGCTTGGCATTGTGTTGAGGTTGTGTGTGGACAAGAGCATTCAGATGTGGTCATGTTTCTCAGCCCACCTTGGCAGGGAGTCTGGTGCCCTGGGTTTCAGTGAGGTTTGCCTGGATTACATAGTTACGGTGGAGCTGCTGGGTCTGCACTGTGCAGTAGAAACCCCACTTTGGGATTGGAAGTTTCCTTGGAGGAGGAGCTACCTGAAAACGGCTGACTCTGTTTCTCCTCAAGCCAGCCGCTGCTGTCCACTGGTCCTCTGAAAGGATGGCGTTTGCCCCATGGTGATTACAGGTCTCTCGCTCTCCCTCGTCACCTACTGATCGGAACTTCCTTCACTTACTCAGCGGTGTGCCTTTTAGATGTGTGCCTTGTGTGGACTGCGTCTGATACGGTGCATTCGAGTTCTTTCCCATTAGCTCACGTGTTCTTTTGACGTGCTCCCAACCCCAGGCTCACTGGGTACTTCCTACCCTGGGCCTGGACTCCTCCTCCACTTCAAGGAGTTTCTGGTCCCTTTGTTGGAGAATGGCATTGAGAGCCTGACACTAGGGAGCTTATGGCTACTGGAAGTGTTTTAAGGACCTAAAGTGACACCTGTGGGCTCCAATGTGAAATTACCTTTGTCATTCATTACTTCCTCCATCTTCTCTGAGGCCGGTGAGCCCAGACTGGGAAAGCAGACAGGGAGCGGGGACCCTGTAGGAAGTGAGCTCTGCATCGTCACGAATCTGCTAACCCCACCTCCATGCCTCTCTTTCAGAAGACGCTATTTTGTGTCTGAGTACACTCCCATTGACAGCAATATCGCCTTCTCTGTGAACACCAGCGACAGAGGTAAGAGGTGTGTGCGTCGAGGGTTATATTGGGCGGAGAGCTGTGCTCCTTATGTGAGGAGTGGAGGAGAGCCGTGCTCCTTACGTGAGGAGTGGAGGAGAGCCGTGCTCCTTATGTGAGGAGTGGAGGAGAGCCGTGCTCCTTACGTGAGGAGTGGAGGAGAGCCGTGCTCCTTACGTGAGGAGTGGAGGAGAGCCGTGCTCCTTATGTGAGGAGTGGAGGAGAGCCGTGCTCCTTATGTGAGGAGTGGAGGAGAGCCGTGCTCCTTATGTGAGGAGTGGAGGAGAGCCGTGCTCCTTATGTGAGGAGTGGAGGAGAGCCGTGCTCCTTATGTGAGGAGTGGAGGAGAGCCGTGCTCCTTATGTGAGGAGTGGAGGAGAGCCGTGCTCCTTATGTGAGGAGTGGAGGAGAGCCGTGCTCCTTATGTGAGGAGTGGAGGAGAGCCGTGCTCCTTACGTGAGGAGCGGAGGAGAGCCGTGCTCCTTACGTGAGGAGTGGAGGAGAGCCGTGCTCCTTACGTGAGGAGTGGAGGAGAGCCGTGCTCCTTAGTGAGGAGTGGAGGAGAGCCGTGCTCCTTAGTGAGGAGTGGGGGGGGGGGGGGGAGGAGAGCGTGCTCCTTAGTGAGGAGGGGGAGGCCGTGCTCCTTAGTGAGGAGGGAGGAGAGCCGTGCTCCTTACGTGAGGAGTGGAGGAGAGCCGTGCTCCTTATGTGAGGAGTGGAGAGCCGTGCTCCTTACGTGAGGAGTGGAGGAGAGCCGTGCTCCTTACGTGAGGAGGGAGGAGAGCCGTGCTCCTTAGTGAGGAGTGGAGGAGAGCCGTGCTCCTTACGTGAGGAGTGGAGGAGAGCCGTGCTCCTTACGTGAGGAGTGGAGGAGAGCCGTGCTCCTTATGTGAGGAGTGGAGGAGAGCCGTGCTCCTTACGTGAGGAGTGGAGGAGAGCCGTGCTCCTTACGTGAGGAGTGGAGGAGAGCCGTGCTCCTTATGTGAGGAGTGGAGGAGAGCCGTGCTCCTTATGTGAGGAGTGGAGGAGAGCCGTGCTCCTTATGTGAGGAGTGGAGGAGAGCCGTGCTCCTTATGTGAGGAGTGGAGGAGAGCCGTGCTCCTTACGTGAGGAGTGGAGGAGAGCCGTGCTCCTTACGTGAGGAGTGGAGGAGAGCCGTGCTCCTTACGTGAGGAGTGGAGAGCCGTGCTCCTTATGTGAGGAGTGGAGGAGAGCCGTGCTCCTTACGTGAGGAGTGGAGGAGAGCCGTGCTCCTTACGTGAGGAGTGGAGGAGAGCCGTGCTCCTTACGTGAGGAGTGGAGGAGAGCTGTGCTCCTTATGTGAGGAGTGGAGGAGAGCCGTGCTCCTTACGTGAGGAGTGGAGGAGAGCCGTGCTCCTTATGTGAGGAGTGGAGAGCCGTGCTCCGTACGTGAGGCGGCGTAATAGTGCTGAGGACAGCGAAGTAGAGGCAGACGTAGCTCCTCCCTTTTGGCAGTGGCCAGGCATCAGTGTGGCACCTTAGAACCAAGTAATTGATAGTAATGACATAATTATGGACTGAGGGCAGAGCCACAGAAGCCCTGAGGGCAGAGTTGAGTGGAACAGTCCCCAGAGGGTCCATCCTGAGCAGCCAAGGAGACTGAGTGACTTAGCTGAGAAGTAGGCAGAGGCTGTGGGGTCCGTGAGGAGCAGGTGTGGGGTGACCGTGTGGGCCGTGAGGAGCAGGTGTGGGGACCGTGAGGAGCAGGTGTGGGGACCGTGAGGAGCAGGTGTGGGGGACCGTGAGGAGCAGGCGCGGGTGTGGTTCCGTGAGAGCGGGTGTGGGGGACCGTGAGGAGCAGGTGTGGGGACCGTGAGGAGCAGGTGTGGGGCCTCAGGAACTCAGCCCGTGATCGTGAGTGAGCAGGTGTGGGGACCGTGAGGAGCTCCGTGAGGAGCAGGTGTGGGGACCTCAGGTCCTCAGGTGTGGGGACCGTGAGGAGCCCGTGTGTGGCCGTGACTGTGAGCAGCAGCGAGCAGCTGCGGGATTCCAGCACCTGTAGCACTCAATACTTTCCCTTCTCTCCCTTCCCTCTCTCCCAGGGGAGGCCTCATGCTGTGACCCACTCGGAGCAGCGTTCGACGGCTGTCTGAGGCGCATGTTCACAAAGTGGGGAGCTTTCTGTGTCCGAAATCCCACCTGCGTCATTTTCTTCTCGTTGGTCTTCATCGCTGCGTGTTCTTCTGGGCTGGTGTTTGTCCGGGTCACCACCAATCCTGTGGAGCTCTGGTCAGCCCCTCACAGTCGGGCCCGCTTGGAGAAGGAGTACTTTGATAAGCACTTTGGGCCTTTCTTCCGCACAGAGCAGCTCATTATCCAGGCCCCCAGCACCAGTGTTCATATCTATGAGCCGTACCCCTCAGGATCCAATGTGCCCTTTGGGCCGCCACTGGACAAAGCGATTCTGCACCAGGTAACCTACCCGTTTGCAGTCACCGCTTAGCCACGGAGGTTTCAGCACTGTTCTCCTGTTTCTTTCTGTTGCTGGGATAAACACCCTCACCCACAGCCACGTGGGGAGAAAAGGGCTTTGATGGCGAAGTGCGGCAGGAGCCGTGGAGGACTCTGCCTGCTGGTTGTCAGGCAGGCGTGTGCTCGGCTAGCTTTCTCATTATGAAATTCAGGACCACCTGCCTGGGGAATGGTGCTGCCCATAGTGGGTTAGGCCGTCCAACACCACCTCACTATTAAAGACAGTCCCCTACTGATATGACCCTAGATGCCAGTCTAATCTAGGCAATTCCTTAATTGAAATTTTCTCACCAGATAACATCTTCTATTAGAAAATGCACACATACACATAAATGGTCACAAGGCATGTATACATAAAAGGTCAAAGCGGGAAGTAGTGTATTTTTGGCAAGGGACAATGTCAGAAGACCAAGAATTTGCTGGGAGAAGGGTGAAGGATGATTTTGTGTCCTGTGTTGAGGTCTGTTATGGTAATGATACCTCCTTCCCAGAAACCGCTAGCAGGAGCTCTCCATCCCCGTTTTCTGTTAAGAGGGGCCATTGGCCCTCACCATGCTGTGGTACAACCTTCCCCCGTCCTCCGGAGTATTTGCTCAGAGCATCTTTATCGTCTGAGTTCTTAGGGCAGTGTGGTTGGTGACCATCTAAGGAAGCCTGACATGTTTCTGGATTTTCTTACTTTCAAAATCCTTCAGGTTCTTGACTTACAGATTGCCATTGAAAGTATCACTGCACCTTATGGCAATGAGACCGTGACACTCCAGGACATCTGTGTGGCCCCCCTCTCTCCATACAACAAGAACTGCACCATTCTGAGTGTGTTAAATTACTTCCAGAACAGCCATGCGGTGCTGGACCACCAAGTCGGCGATGTCTTCTATGTATATGCCGACTACCACACGCACTTTCTATACTGTGTACGGTAAGTGGCAGCGGCCATTCTTGTGCCCTGTTGGTACTTGAGAACTTCTGTTGCTTACTCTTTTCATAGGACTTGAGACCCGGTAGGCAGAGCAAGATGTGCCTTGAGAAGCTCGCATTCTAATGGAGGGAGAGCAACCATAGACAGATAAATCTTTGCATTTTGCTTTGCAATGGGGGCCTCTGCTAAAAACATCGTTCTTAATTTAATACAAACCTCAGACCACTGTGATGCCGCTGAGCAACACAATTCCAGGGGACACAGTCTTGCAACAGGTCTGCCGCTGAGAGAGACAGTTATGTGGTGTAGGACTGTAGACGCTGCCCTGTCAGGAGGGGTGAGGCGGTGAGGAGGGCACTAAGGCTGAGCAAAAAAGGCTTGGGTTTTGTGTGCCTTAGACTATAGAATTGTACAAAGGGGAAGAGAAGGAGGGGGCCTGTGGATACCGGAGGAGAGTGTCCGAGCAGCATGAGCTCTCTCGGGGGGACGAACCTGGGAAGAGCAGGCACACGTCAGCCGCTTACAGGTTCATCCTTCCTCCCGAGGAGCCCAATGTGCTTTTCTTGTTCTTCAAATAGAACCTCTGTCCTTGAGCTTAGTTTTAATGCATGCAGCCCCTTTCAAGGAGGTTCCCTTTGTGAGGCTGTGTGTCAGCAGCTTTGTAACTGGGATTAGTCATCCAGTTGAGTGACCTGTGAGGGAGCCAGCTTGTCAGGAAGAGTGACTTGACTCCTGGTTAGGCCTGCCATCCCTGAGTGCTCTTGACCTGGGCTGGACAGGTGTGTGGTCTCTGATGGGTGTGCAGCTCTGCCCGAGAACTCTCGTAACCCTAAACGGTGTCTGTGTTGGATGTGACTGTTCAGCTGCTGGCTGGCTGTGCTCACTCCTCAGTGTTACTGCCACTGAAGCAAGTTGTTTGCTTGAGACGTGAATACACGTGTTCGTAAGCCCCAAACCATCATTCCTCACTGTGCAGATGGTGGGACAGAAAAAATAGTCAATATTAGATCATTTCTATATTTGGAGGAAAAACTGTTTTCCTGTGGCACAAATCAAAAAATGAAAGTGTGGGAGAGAAGCACACAGACGTCTCATCAGAGTGGAGGCTCAGGCTCGGAGCCTGCCCGTGACAGCGCTCCCGTATGCTGCATGCCCGTGACGGCGCTCCCATGCGCTGCGTGCCCGTGACGGCGCTCCCGTGAGCTGCGTGCCCGTGACGGCGCTCCCGTGAGCTGCATGCCTGTGACGGCGTTCCCGTGAGCCACATGCAGGCGTGGTCTGTAGTCACGCTTCGTGATCTCAGGCCTGTCCCCAGCTTGTCCTTAGGTGGTGGTTGTGTTGTGCATTTTAACCTCTGTGTGGCCTCTCCTCTCCCTTTGTGGTCAGGCTGGGGGTAAAGGACTGTTCCCTGAAATGCCACCTCCCTCCAGGGCTCATCCTGGCAGCTTTGAAGGGCGACGTTATTAGAGAACTTCCCAAGTGCCCGGCTGAGTTTGGGTATGACTGTCCTGAAGTGTCTGCCCAGGCTATTGCACAAACCTGGCTGGCCGGCCTGCTTCCTGTGTCTGGCCCGCTTTCCTCCACTTTGCACATAGCTGTGCAGTGCATCTCCTAGAACTCTGATTGATCCTGCAGTCTCGGGGATAAAATCTGAACCACTCAGCATGGCGCCACTGAATCCTTGTTTCCCCGCACAGCCTGATTCTCATCCTTTGCAGCCCTGCCTCCTCTCCTGGGAGCCTGGCTGTGTGCCACATGCTCCAAGACAAGGCTGACCACCCCAGTCGCCAGCCTCCCGCTTCTCTCTCATGCCTGTGTGCCCCATTCACGAGCACAGTTTATTCCACTCATGATCCCTTTTCACTCAAGACATTTTTATGGTATAGTGGTATATAAAAGTGAGTATAGATCAAACATTTACTGGTGGCGCTGGAGAGATGGCTCAATGGTTAAGAGCACTGGCTGCTCTTCCAGAGTCTCTGAGTTCAATTCCCAGCACCCACATGGTGGCTCATAACCATCTGTAATGGGATCTGATTCACTTTTCTGGTGTGCTTGAAGACAGAGTACTCATATACATAAAACAAATTAAAAAAAAAAATCTACTGGTGATAAATCATGAGATTTGTTTTGAAGCACTTCTTTGGTATACTTATCATTAAAAATGAAAGCAAATTTACATACTAATGAGGTGGGTGTACTCATTTTGACATTGAGAATGAAATCTTGGATGGACATTGTCCAGCAGAGACCATCTTCAAAGCCTTTCAGAGTTGATCAGTATTTTGATTTTACGATGATCAGTGCTCAGAGCATTTCTTCTCATAAATATAAAAATATAAAAGAGCAGAGGTATGTTTGGGGCAATTTTAGAAATTGTTGGAAATACTGACTTAATCCTGAGCCACAAGCCTTTTAACACATTCTATGAAACTTAAGCATTAGTTTTGAAAATGAAACCACTCTAACACAATATGGTCCAAGTCAGTGTATGGTATTACAGTTTGATACATGCCGGCGAACATTCGGGAGGGAAATACTGGAAGGTTTTGTTATCCAGAGAAGAGCAGAAAACTGTGTGTGCATGGTGGCAGTCTGCAGTCTGTAACACACAGTAGTCTTGAATCAGGCTGCGTTTGTTGGTGTGTGCTGTGACGGCATGTGAGGTGCAAAGCACACGTGTTCGGAACCAGGGCTGCATTGACATCACACAATGCGACGTGAACAGACATTGCCAGAAATACCTTGATTCTCTGTCCATTTGTTTTTCTGATAACTTGGTTGTTGAGCGTTCAGAATCTTTCACGGTTTTTAACCCCCACATTTTTTTGTGTGATACCACGTGGGCTCACAAAGCACAGGTGAAGGGACTTCTGTGTCTCTAGTCTCCTTCGCAGGCTTCGTCCTCAGAGAGCTGGGTCTCATGGCTTTACCCCGCTGTCCTCACACAGCACCCTGTGTCACTGGTCTCACTGGGTTGTAGCTGCTCCTGGCTGGTGCCCAGTGGCTTGATCCCCTAGAGGTGGTGACCGATGTCTTACTCGACTAAGGAACCTGCGTGTCTTGGAATGCAGACGCCGCCATTGAGGTGTTTAGGTTGAAGTGTCTTGGAGGTTCTGACTGAGTTTTTCTGAACTTCTGGCAGGGCCCCCGCCTCTCTGAACGACACGAGTATGCTCCATGATCCTTGCCTGGGTACATTTGGAGGACCTGTGTTCCCATGGCTTGTGCTGGGTGGCTATGACGGTAAGAAGCTGTCAGGGTGTTTACAATGCGGAAATCAAGAAGTCTTAATTTCCCATCTCTTGAATCTCAAAAGTATCTCCTTTAGCTTTGGGGTTGAATTTTACTCGGGATTTAAAAGAAGTGAGCCAGGTTTGGTGGTACACACCTAAAAAACTCAGCATTCAGGAAGTAGAAGCGGGTGGAAATATTTGTTGGGACTAGCCTAGGCTACATAGTGAGATCTTGTCTCAACAAAACAAGAAAACGAAAAGAAGTGGGTTGTTTTTTTAAACCAGTCAGGACAGTGACTCAGCAGTTGTTCATGGCATGGCTGCTGTTTCCTAGGTCAACTGCTTTTGGGATACACCTGGCTAGGTAACACCCCCAACATCTGCAGCCTGATTGCTGCCAAACAGGCTTTCTCCAGTCGCTAATGAGGCCAGGTAGTTTTTCTTCCCTCCCAAGGGAGGAGAGAAGTTGTGATCTGTATCTGAGACATGTTCTGCCTCACGTCATAAAAAGCCCTTTCTTATATGGTGGGAAAAGGATGATGTCATAACCGGCCTTCCCACAGGGGAACGTGGGTCTGGTTTCTCTCTCTCTTTTTTTCTTTCTTTTCTTTTCTTTTTTTTTTTTTTTTTTTTTGAGACAGTCCTAGAACTCACTCTGTAGCCCAGGCTGGCCTCAAACTTACAGAGATCCACCTGCCTCTGCCTCCCAAGTGCTGGGATTAAAGGCGTACACCACCACCACCCGGCTGGATCTGGTTTCTTATTCCTTCCATCTGAGTAAACTCCAGGAGATCAGAGAAGGGTAGTGTGAAAAGTGAAACTGTTAAAACTGAAAAAAAAAAAAAAAAAAAAAACATAAGAGGGATTTTTTTTTTTAAAGAAAACTCAAAAGCCACAAAAGGAAAGACTGAATTTGACTGCATAAGAATTCTAAAGTCACGTGTGAAAGAGAGCATAAAGTTTGTTTTAAGACAAGAGGAAAACTCATTTTTTAGCACCTTCCTGGCCATAGGGAGCTATTTCTTCTCAATGAAGTTTGTTTGCTTGCCTTTCAAAAAAAACATTTAAAAAGTAAAAGGCAAGAAACTGCGCATACACATACTACTATTCATAACAGACGACATTTCTCTATTAATAAAAAGGGCTGTGTGGTGGGAGGGTCGAGTTTAAAGTAGTTGAAAGCTATAAGAAGCAATATAGATGCCAGTGTGTGTGTGTGTGTGTGTGTGTGTTTGTGTGTGTGGTGTGGGGGTATGTGGTGTGGGGGTGTGGGGGGTGGGGGGGGGTGTAGTGTTTGTATGTGGTGTGTGGGTGGGTGGGTGGGTGTTTGTGTGGGGTGTGTAGTGTGTGTGTGGGGTGTGTAGTGTGTGTGGGGTGTGTGTGGTGTTTGTGTGTGTGGTGTTTCTGTGGGTGTGTGTTTGTGTGTGTGTGTGTGTATGTGTAGTGTGTGTGTGTGGTGTTTGTGTGGTGTGTGGTGTTTGTGTGTGTGTGTGTGTGTGTGGTGTGTGTGTGTGTGTGTGGTGTTTGTGTGTGTGGTGTTTCTGTGTGTGTGTGTTTGTGTGTGTGTGTGTGTGTGTGTGTGGTGTTTGTGTGTGTGTGGTGGGGTGTGGTTCACATGGCAGGGATGGGACAGGGTGTGTGTTTGTGTGCACAGAGGCCAGAGGAGGGCCTCAGGAGTCCTCTGTCACTCCACACTTTATTTGACACCGGGGCTCCTGCTGTGGTGGCCAGCAAGCCCAGTGGTCCTGCTCCACACAATGCTGGGTAACAGGCGGCGTGACTGACCATTCCCACCTTACGGGGATGCTAGGGTCAAAGTCGGTCTTCGTGTTTGCACAGCAAGTGTGTCTCGCCTGCAGCCCCCAAATGACTTTAATCATATGGAGGAAATGCTCGCGTTCACTTCTGCTTGGGAAGTGAGATCACTTCAGTCTTTGTACCCAACCAACTGGCGAAAGCCACAGAACTGAGAAAACCCTGTGGTGAAGACCTGCAAGGTTGTCTAGTCACTAGTCTAGGCCCCAAGCAGGGACGGCTTCTTCTGTCTTTTGCTCTGGTGTGTCTACAGCACATAAAATAAAACCTGCCCAAGGTCGGACTCGATATTTTGTTTAATACAGGATCAGAACTTTGTAGAGAAGTGTGAGAGAACTTATCAAACATTGGATACACTCATAGTTTTGGCTCAAAGATGACAGGAAAAAACTGATTCTACAAATATGAACTTTATGTATTAAAATATTTGTAGATAGCCTTTGTAGGAATTTTGTAATTTTTTAAAGTTGGAGAGATGTCCACTGGTTACATTATGCTGGAGCATATGACACTGCAGAAGAGAATAAGAAAGCATTTTGTGTCTTTATGTACTGAAACGGAGCAGTCTCTTAAGACGGTTTTTTGTGGGTTTTGTTTGTGTTTGGAGACAGGACCTTGCTCTGTAGCTCAGGCTGGCCTAGAACTTGACCAGGTGGCCCTGACTAGCCACAGGCTTACCTTCCTCAGCCTCCAAAGTTCTCAGCTGTAACGCAGTAGGTTCCAATATACATAACTTTATACTGTTGGAGAGCAGATGTCACTCTCTGTGAAAAGAAGAAAGAGAATACACGTGTGTCTGCTTGTGTGTGGTTGTGTGTGAAACTGTTGGCAGCTGGCTGGCCACAGCCTGAGGAGGAGAACTAGAATAGAACAAAACATCTTTCTGCCTACTTTGAAGTTTCTACAGTGCACACACTGTCATAAGAACCACCACTGTCCACACACTGTCATAAGAACCACCACTGTCCACACACTGTCATAAGAACCACCATTGTCCACACACTGTCATAAGAACCACCACTGTCCACACACTGTCACTAAGAACCACCACTGTCCACACACTGTCACTGAGAACCACCATTGTCCACACACTGTCACTAAGAACCACCATTGTCCACACACTGTCACTAAGAACCACCGCTGTCCACACACTGTCACTAAGAACCACCGCTGTCCACACACTGTCACTAAGAACCACCACTGTCCACACACTGTCACTAAGAACCACCACTGTCCACACACAGCCATCATTGGCCAGCATGGTGGCGCACGCCTTTGATCCCAGTACTCAGGAGGCAGAGGCAGGTGGATCTCTGTGACTTCAAGGCCAGCCTGGGCTACAGAGTGAGTTACAGGTTAGCCTGGCTACCTATAGAAACCTCATCTGAAAGTACGAGAGGGACTAGAAAAGCAGAGGTGGGGTCAGCAGGAGCAGAGGTGGGGTCGGCAGGAGCAGAGGTGGGGTCAGCAGGAGTGGGAAGTGCAGCAGAGGTCACTGGGCATCATGTGTTCAAAATACATTATAGACATGTATGAAAAATATTGAAGTAAGGCGCATTATGTATAATTAATAAAAAGAAGTGTAAAAGAGGAAAATACCCAAGAATTGATGCTTCCTTGTCTTTAACGGAGGCGGTTCTTCCTGAATGACGACTGTCGGAACCTTTGCGTTTGTATGTGTTAGCTGAGCTAGCTCAGGCCCGCTCTGTGGCTCCTGCTCACAGAGGGAGCTCCAGTGGGAGATCAGCAGTGGACTGTGGTTTCTCTGACTTCGCATGCTCGTACTCGGCTCTTTGATGTCACATTTTTGCTTTCTAGATCAGAACTACAATAATGCCACGGCGCTTGTGATCACCTTCCCTGTCAGCAATTACTATAACGACACAGAGAAGCTCCAGAGGGCCCAGGCCTGGGAGAAAGAGTGAGTCACTCATGGGGCTGGACGTGGGCAGTGTGTGCACCTGAGATCTGAGTTATGGGATCGTTTTCACTTGGTAGTAGCTATACTAAGAAGTCTTTGAACAAATTTACCTAGAAGCAGGCGGTTTAAACAGGTATTTGTGTGCAAGAATACAGACATATTCATACACCTTTGTACAGTCCACTTATTTTGAGTATTCCATTTAAGGCTTCCCTCAGCCAGTCGAATGTTCTGTTAGCATAAATACTGTTCCCTTTAGCTGTCCTGCCCACCCCGTCTCCTCAGCCTCTCACCCACAGTGCTAGGCAACCACAAATCTGCCTTTTGTCCTCATAGACCTTACTGCTGTGAAATGTTGTATATGGTTTATATATGTGGACTTTCACGTCTGGCTTCCCCTGCTCATGTGTTCAAGGTTGTCCATATAGTGAACTGTCAATGCTTTGTTGCTCGTTTTTGTCCAGCTGCTCCACTGTATAATCACACCACATTTTACTTGTGCATTTATCATTGACACACATTTGGGTTGCATCAGTCTTTGGACTGTTCTGAAGAATGGCTCTGTGCATGTTTGTATATGCACTTTTATCAGACCTATTTTCATTTCCTTTGGAGACAGACTTATCTCCGTAGGAACAGAATCACTGGGGCTTACCGTAACCCTGCTTTAACTGTTTGAAGACTGATTGGTGGATTCCACTGTGTGGTGATGCCCATCTGTGCTTGCATGCTTTATTTGACCTTTTCATGCCGGCTGTTCCGATGAGTGGCACTGAGCAACGTTTTCTGATTTCTTTTTTGTGATTTAGACTGTCCTGTGTGGCCCAGACTGGCCTTGAACCTGCTGTGTAGTGGAGGATGGTTTTGAACTTCTGACCCTCTTGCCTCCGCCTCCCGAGTGCTAGGATCACAGGCTTGCACCACCTGTTTTGTGCAGACCCAGGGGTAGAACCCAGGGTTCCACGCATGCTCAGCGGGTGCTCCACCATGGGAGCCAGCCCTGTGGTTTGCATTTTCTTGATTAAAAATCTCAAGCATCTTTTCATGAACTTTTTCTCCATATCCTTTTGTCCCCCTTTAATTGAATTGTCTGTATTTTTTATTATTTAGAGTTGTAAAATTCTGATATATATTCTAGGTAGAAGTCAGTCCCTTATCAGATATGTGATTTCAAGATATTTCCTCCATTTCTGTGGTTCTCCCGCTTTACGCTTTTGAAGGTCAGATTTTTCCTTGCATTGCCTTACTTTTCATGTATCCATGATCCAACACAATAACAGATTTATTCTTGTGTTTTCTTCTGAGAATTTTATAATGTTAACTCCTCTGCTTGATCCATTTGAATCTTTCACACCAAGGCCTCTATCCTAGGCAAATGTTTTGCCATGGAGCTACATACACAGCCCTTGGTTTGAGACCAGGTTTTGCTATAGAGCTCAGGCTAGCCCTTGACAGCCCTACACCCCCACTCCCAGCCCATTAATTCTTGTGTATGGCATGAGGTAAGGATCAGCTTCACTCTTTGCATATAGCTAGTCATCTAATTGTCTTTAACCATTTTCTCTCCACGGTGGAGTGGTCATGGCATCCTCATCAGACACAGTATGTCCGTAGGTCTTGCTGTCATGGTTTTGTCTGTCTGTCTGTACTATGCCAGTGTCACACTTTGTTGATCGCTGTGCTAAGTTTGGAATTAGAAAATGGGAGTCCTTCTTTGTGCATCTCAGTCTGTTATGGCTGCTTGGCCTTGCAATTGCATGTGAACTTTAGAAACCGCTTGTGATGTCCGATAGTCATCATAATAAGAAATCAGATGGGATCTGCGGTGGTGTTGAACTTATATATCTGCCTTTAAAACTTTGCTCTGTGAGTGTGTATTCATTAAGCCTGCCATGGTGGTGATGCCAGTGACCCCAGTACTCAGGCTGAGGCAAAGGGATCACTGAACTCAGAAATCCTAGACCAGCTTGGGCTTATAATGAGAGGTGTCTCTGAAAACCAAACCAAACCAAAACAAACAAACAAACAAACAAAATACAGCAAAACCGTGAGCCAATTTTAAACATCTTCTGAACAGTACAGTAGAACAGTAGAATTTCAGGACTGGGGTTACAGTTAGGGGTGGAGCGCTGACCTTAGGATGCCCGGGGTCTTGTGTTTGGGGCTCCACATCACCACAAAAGGCAGACCGGTCAGCAGCTGGAATTTGCTCACAGTCTCAGGGCATCTCCCCAGGCTCCTGGGCAGAGTTAAGCAGGATGGCGTTTGTCATGAATGTTGAGACTGCTCTTACTCAACTATTGTGTAGTTTTTAATTAAAAATGTAAAAACTTGTTTGCTCTTTAGGTTTATTAGGTTTGTGGAAAACTACAGGAATCCCAATCTGTCCATCTCTTTCATCGCTGAGCGAAGCATTGAAGACGAGCTCAATCGGGAAAGTAAGAGTGACGTGTTCACCATTGCCATCAGCTACGCCATCATGTTTCTGTACATCTCCCTGGCCTTGGGACACATCCAGAGCTGCAGCAGGCTTCTGGTACGTGTGAGGGGCACGTGGGGAGGGTGTTAGAGGCCGTGAATAGCTGTGCTAGAAATGACAGTACGAACCGTGGGTGCCACGTTTCCTCTCCTTACTAATTCACTTCCCAAGCTGCCTCGTGTGTGTGGGGTCTCAGTGAACATCGCGCTCACAGGGCTTTCTGTCTTCTGCATCTGGGATCTTCACTGTAAACCTCAGGTTTACTTCACGCAAACTGCGTTTTTGTTTTGTTTTGTTTTTTCCTGTTTGCCCATGCCATTGCCTGTGAGCGCATGAACTTTGTTGTTAGGGAGAAACCTGGAAGTCTTTCTGTGTCCTCTCGCACTGTGGACTGCACGTTTAACTCCTGTTTTGGACAGACCCTGTAACAGGCAGGACAAAGAGCTCTCTGATGACCTCTGCCTTTGCCTGATATCAGGTGGACTCTAAAATCTCGCTGGGCATCGCGGGGATCCTGATAGTGCTGAGCTCAGTGGCCTGCTCCCTGGGCATCTTCAGCTACATGGGGATGCCACTGACCCTCATTGTCATCGAAGTCATCCCATTCTTGGTGCTGGCTGTCGGAGTGGACAACATCTTCATTCTGGTGCAGACCTACCAGGTAAGTCTTCGTTGCCTCAGGGAGCTCAGACTTCCAGGCTCTGGTGTTTGTGAATGCCTGCCCAGCAAGTACACACCACACACACACACACACACACACACACACACACACACACACCACACACACACACACACACACACACACACACCACCACACACCACACACACACACACACCACACACACACCACACACACACACACACACACCACACACACACACACACACACACACACACACACACACACACACACACACCGCCCCACTGCCTGTAACAATACAGACAGCTTCACATCCTTTTCCTCAGCAGCTCCTTGGTGTCTCTGATTTGTCATGCATATCGTGGGACCAAGAATTTCAGCCCGTTCTTTGATGTGTGGAACAGATAGAAAATAAGAATTTGGTATTACATGCCATTTTCACATGTGTTTATAAGAACTGACACCAAGGAAATCATTTCAAGTATGAGTGATGTTGAACTGATTCCAGACACATAGCAGATTTGCGGTGTCCTGAGGCACCGCGGACGGCACAGGGGCCACACAGTCTGCCGTTGTAGAACGCGGTCTCGTTTGCCTGGGGTCTGTCATCGTCTGAGTGGAGACTCAGCGGCATCCACCCTCCTGCAACCCACATGCCAGTGGTTGTCTGATGGCCTGAGCCCGGGTTGGTGATCTCCAGTTCACCAGGCGGAGTGGCTGGGCAGTTCACCGGCCTAGCTGCTGCAGCTGCTCATCCAGCCATCCCCCCCATTACCCCGAGTTAACACTAGACAGGAGCGAGATGGCGTTTCCATTGCAGAGAAATTGTAATAGTGCATTTTTCTTTGCTTCAAGAGAGATGAACGTCTTCAGGAGGAGACCCTGGATCAGCAGCTGGGCAGGATCCTTGGGGAAGTGGCCCCTACAATGTTCCTGTCGTCCTTTTCTGAGACCTCGGCGTTCTTCTTTGGTAATTGTCTGTGGGTTGTGCTCTAGCTTGCTGGGTATCTGACCATGGCCCTGTGCTGCTCCCGTTTGTGAGCTGTTTCGTATTGGAGTGCCGCCTGCTGGACCGCAATGTCTGGGGATCGGCAGTGTCTCGGGAGTCAGCTCTCAAGTGCTCTCTCTGCTGTGTGTCCCAGGAGAGTAGTGATGCTGGGATTCAAGATGACAGAGACTCGGGCTCTTCTGCCTCCTCCGCTTCTTGTGCCTGTAGCACGTGTTAGGATTGGAAGATGGCATCCCTGTGTGGCCTCGGGGACCTTGGCAGTGCCACGCACATTGGCGTACAGGAGGTTCTGCCTTTGTTTCCAGACGCGCTTCCTCCCTGAACACAAGCTCCCCGGGCAACAGGCTCGTTACTGAGCGGAGCTGCTTGAGGTGCCTCAGTACAGGAGCCAGAATGAGCCGGTTCCTCGGGGAGTCCTCGGTGCAGAGCCATCACTGAGTAGTGATGCTGCCGACCCCGCCCGTCTCCAAAGTGTCGACAGAGACACTGACTCAGTCCCTGTAGAGACTGGACGAGGCTGCAAGTCTGTGCTGAGGAGACAGTCTCTCCTTGTCTGAGGCCACAGGCCGCAGTGCCCACGTGACCGCCAGCTCTCACACGGGCCTTTGCAGGCGAGTTAGCTTTCATGCTGGCTCCTCGCCGCTCTGCATTTCTACAGAGAGAATCTTGGAAGCCTGTGGTCTTGACTGTGCCCCTGACAGGCACAGGGGCCGCAGGGAACGAGCATTTCACTTTTCTTCTAAGGAAAGCAGGGCAGGCGTGTGTGCCCATGGTGGCAGCGGAGACGGAGCCCAGCATCGGCCCGACCTCAGCAGACTTGACCGTTTGCTTTGGCACCCTCAGGACGGCACACGTCCATCTAAAGAGGCAGATGCCAGCGTTTGTTTGTAGGATCATGTGGCCAGCCCAACATCACAAAGTTTGATTTTTTTTTAATCGCTAAAGGATATGGCGAATCTAGATTTTTGTTTAAACCTTATTCCACTATTAAACACTGACGACCTATTAAAAAGTTTTGATCCTAAAATGATGGGTATCGTGTGGGTCATATGTGCACAGCAGCACGGTCCCGAGAGCCGCAGTCCTCTGAGTGGTGTGACTGCCTTCCTCTCCCTGCAGGGGCGCTGTCCTCGATGCCGGCCGTCCACACCTTCTCTCTGTTTGCGGGCATGGCGGTCCTCATCGACTTCCTCCTTCAGATTACCTGCTTTGTGAGCCTCTTGGGCTTAGATATTAAGAGGCAAGAGGTAAGATCCAGGATCTGTGTGAGTCTAAAGTCTGGGTCATGTCAAGGGTCTTTCCACATCCTCGTCCTCTCTGTACCCTCAGAAAAACCGGCTAGACATCCTGTGCTGTGTCAGAGGTGCTGACGACGGAAGAGGCATCCAGGCCTCCGAGAGCTTCCTGTTCCGCTTCTTCAAGAACTCCTTTGCCCCCCTTCTGATGAAGGACTGGCTGCGACCAGTTGTGGTGCGGACTTTTCTGTGGCTTCTCTGTCTCCCTCTCTCCACAGCTGTGCCGCACGCCTGCTGAGGCTTGGGATGGCGATTCCAATCACTGTTAACACACTGCCAAAGTACAGAGGCAGCAAGCAGTACGGTAGCGAGGTCCTCTCTGCGGCTTGTTTGTTTGTTTGCTTTTGTTTTTTGAGATGGGATTTCTCTGTGTCCTGGAGCTTTCTCTGTAGCCCAGGCTGGCCTCGAACTCACAGAGATCTGCCTGCCTCTGTCTCCCGAGTGCTGGGATTAAAGGTGTGCGCCACCACCGCTGGGCTGTCCTTGGATTTTCTATCTTATTCTAGCAAAGTCTGGCTTTGGACTGGGAATGCAGTTCAGTGGTAGAGTGCTTGCCCAGCCTTATGCAAGGCATGGGGTTCAACCTCTAATGCCACCAAAAAGAAAATAGTACCATGTCTTTTGTCTGTGAGGTTTTATTTCTGTTCTTCAGTTTTTTGTTACATTAGCAACTGGTGTCTTGCCATTTGCTTTTCCTTCCAGGTAGCTGTGTTTGTGGGTGTTCTGTCATTCAGCATTGCAGTCGTGAACAAAGTAGAAATTGGATTGGATCAGTCTCTCTCAATGCCAAATGTAAGGCGCTTTCTTTTCTTTAACTTTTAGCTGATAATGTGTCGTTTTCAGAGCATGTGTGTGGGTGCTAATGCTTGCTTCTGCATGCAGATCATGTAAGGGGCGACAGTGAACTCCAGGGCTCTGCTGGAGCGGGCCACTGGCCCTATGCACTCACACCGTTCTTCATGGCACAGCCTTAGGGATGGAGCAGCCAGTCTCCTGAGGTCACCTCATGAGGTCCCCTCTGGTTGGGGCTTAGCAGCAGTGCACACTGGGACCTGGGGACGAGAACCATGAGTCTAGGTTGGCGGCTCGTGGTCCCTCTTTTATCTTAGTAGTCTCCATCTCCTTTTGTTCCCTCCAAACGTACTCTTCTCTTCTTTGGTCTTCTTTCAGGATTCCTACGTGATCGATTATTTCAAATCACTCGGGCAGTACCTGCACTCGGGTCCGCCTGTGTACTTTGTCCTGGAGGAAGGTCATAACTACACTACCCACAGAGGGCAGAACATGGTCTGCGGCGGCATGGGCTGTGACAATGACTCCCTGGTACAGCAGATATTTAACGCAGCCGAGCTGGACGCCTAGTCAGTATCAGGACTGCCTGGTCCTTTGTACTTCTTTTTCTCTTTGATGTGTTTATTTTGAGATAGGGTCTCCCTGTGTAGCCCAGGCCAGTCTTGAACTCGGAGCTTGTCCCGTCTCAGGCTCCTGGGAGTTAGGGCTGCAGACCAGATGTGCATCACCGTGTCCAGCTTTGGTCTTTTAGCACAAACAGGCCAAAGGAGGAACTCTGGCCAGAATCAACTCAGGCCTGAAATTTCTCACTAAAAACAGATTTTTTGGTAAAGTTGCTTTTTGTTGTTGTATTTCAAAAAGTCTGTTAGACCAGGTTTCCTGTGCACAGAGCAGGCGCGTTGGCCACGCATCGTCTTGAAGGTTTGTGTCCAGTCACGCCAGTGCAGCAGTGCCACAGGGGAGAGAAGGACTGAAGTCTCCAGGGAGTCCCCCAAGTCAGTCGATTTCTCCTTTCTCAGCACCCGCATAGGCTTTGCCCCCTCGTCCTGGATTGACGATTACTTTGACTGGATCACGCCACAGTCCTCCTGCTGCAGACTCTACAATGCCACTCACCAGTTTTGCAACGCCTCTGGTACTTTGATCTCCTTTTCTAGAGCTTTCCTTTTTTTTATTTCAGAAAAATGGTAGCATCCCTTAACCATTTCACTTTGCCTTAGTTTGTGCCTGTTGTCCGTGTTGGGGCCGCATCTCCTTCCCTTTGTCGGTATCCTTCTCCTGAGCCATGCATGCACATGCCCTGGCTCAGGACTGCAGATCCAGGACACCTGGGTCCCCATCAGGCCTCGCATCTTGTGCAGATCATGTTAATTTTCTCCATGAAAGCTGACAGTCCTATGCTGTTTGGTGTTCCTCGGAACAGGGCGCCTCCTTCAGGAGGGTTTGCTGGATGGTTTGATGAAATGATGGTCTGGTGTTTATTGCACTGTGAAATCACACGGAGCTGAAGCATCTGAAGGAGGGAAGGGTGCAGGAAAGCATTGTACCTCATCCTAAGTGTTTGTTGTTACTGTTGTTTTTGTTTAAATCTTGAGGCTCATTTTTCTAATGATTGGCTCTCCTCTGTTGCCAGTGATTGACCCAACCTGTGTCCGCTGCAGACCTCTGACTCCAGAGGGCAAACAGAGGCCTCAAGGGAAAGAGTTCATGAAATTCCTGCCCATGTTCCTTTCCGATAACCCCAACCCCAAGTGTGGCAAAGGGTAAGTGCTGCAGAGCCCTGTCAGATAAGCATCCACCATAGCTTTAACTTGAAATAGGAGACAGAGTCTGGATGAACAGGCTTGTGGGAAGGGCCTCTCTCTACCCTGTCTCAGTCCTGTAAAAGCGGAGACCCCGTTTAAAGAAAACTCATCAGTTTTCGCAGATTTAATCCTCACTGGGCACTCATTTTCCATGCTGTGGTTCCTGTCCTGACCCTGGCTGGGTATGTGGATGGAGGCAGATTCCTGTGCATATCACGAAGGAGCAGAGGCCAGGGTGGACACACTGGAGAGTGAGAGGCCCATGGCAGTCCCATTGTGCCAGTGGGCTGAAGGAACAGCATCTCCGCTTTGGTAATGTTGCCACAGTTTAAGGTTTAGGTTCTTCTAATCCCTGCTACCCCAGCCATGTGAAAGTATGAGCTGTCTGAATCCTCAGCCAGCCAGACCACCTGTCTTAGTTAGGTTCCTATTGCTGTGAAGAGACACCATGACCACAGCAACTCGTATAAAGGAAAACATTTAATTGGGGCTGGCTTACAGTTTCAGAGGTTCGGTCCATTATCACCTTGGTGGGCATGGCAGTGTGCAAGCAGACATAGTGCTGGAGAAGGAGCTGAGAGTTCTATATCTTGATCCACAGGCAGCAGAATGAGATTGTATCCACATTGGGCATGGCTTGAACACAGAAGACCTTAAAGCCTGCTCCCTATAGTGACAAACTTCCTCCAACAAGGCCACACCTCCTAATAGTGCCACCCTTTACATGCTTATGGGGGCTAATTACATTCTAACCACCACATTCCACTCCTGGGTTCCCATAGACTTGTAACAATATCATAATGCAAAATTTATTTAGTCCAACTTCAAAAAGTTCCCATAATTTATAATAGTTTCAAATGTGTTTAAAAGCCTAAAGTTCCAAGTCTCTTCTGAGATTTATGCAATCTCTTAACTCTAACCCCCTGTAAAATCAAAATGAAAAATCAGATCACATACTTCCAACATATTATGACACAGGATATACATTACCATTCCAAAACATAGGAAATGGAGCATATTGAGGAAATACTAGACCAAAGACCAAAAACCAGCTGGGCAAACTCCTATAGTCAGAAGTTTTCCTGTGTTCCAGCTGGCCAGTGGTCAGGACAAATCTCTCCCACTCTCATCCTCCAAGTAAGCACACAGAGGCTTATATTAATTATAACTGCTTGGCCATCAGCTCAGGCTTATTACTGACCAGCTCTTACACTTAAATTAACCCATAATTCTTATCTATGTTTAGCCACGTGGCTTGGTACCTTTTCTCAGTTCTGCCTTGTCATCTTGCCTCCTCTGTGTCTGGCTGGCAACTCCTGACTCAGCCTTCCTCTTCCCAGAATTCTCCTTGTCTGCTTGCCCTGCCTATACTTCCTGCCTGGCTACTGGCCAATCAGCATTTTATTTATCAACCAATGAGAGCAACACACATTCACAGCATACGGAATGACATCCTACAGTAACTCCCCTTTTCTGTCTAATCAAAAAGAAAAGTTTTAACTTTAACATAGTAAAATTACATATAACAAAACAGTTATCAAGCAAGAATTACAGTTACAATATCTAGTCTGTTTGTATTTGGCAAAATTAAAGAAAATATTCTATCTATCCTATATTTGTGAGCCTAAAGTTTCATATCTAATTTATCTTTTATTATGAGTAAGGAAAATTATAATTATAACTATCTAGTCTTCAACTACATTCAAGACCCAGAAGGATATACTAGTACCTAAGTAAACAGGAAGTACATTGTAAGCAACTTCCAAAAATCTATAATGACAGAGACAGCTAGACAGTCACCCAAAGTTCCTCTGCAATGTTGGGGCATCCATCTTCAGCTTATAGGCCTAGAGTCTCTAAGTCGCTTTTCTCTGTGTCCTGCAGAATCAACACATATCCACAGCATACAGAACGACATCCCACAGTAAACTCCAAACTCTGCATCTCCATGTGATGTCAAAATGCTTTCCAGATCTCCAATTCCTTTTAGCTTTGTTGACTGCAGCACACTTCTTTCCCTTGGGCTGGTTCCACCCCTGTTAGCAGCTTTCCTTGGCAGTTACCCCACAGCTCTGGCATCTACAGCATCTTGGGGTCTCCAAGGCAATCCATGCTTTACCTTCACAGCTTCACACAGTGGCCTCTGTAGGTCTCCGTTCAGGGACACCCCTGACACACATGTGGCCTCAGTGGCCTTCCTTGGTCATGGAGGAAGATTCCATAACCCATTTCTTCCATCCTTGACTCTAAAGCCAGAACCATGTGGCCAAAGCTGCCATGTTCTGCTGCTTGCTGGGGCTGGGACATGTTCCCCTTGTTCAATTACATCTTCACCAGCTTTCTGTTTTCCATGGTTTCCTTCACTGCCTAAGCTTAGCTGACCTGGAACTTGATCGGTAGAATAGGCTGGCCTCAAACTTAGAGACCCGCTTGCCTCTGCCTCCTGAGTGCTGGGATTAAAGATGTGCATCACCACACCAGGCTCTAAAACTTTTTCTTTAGTCCCTTTTCACAAGTTGGAAGCTTAGCTGGGTGGGATCTTGCCCTGAGGTCACTACTCCCTTTATTCCATTTCTTTATCTGTTTATCTCCTTGGCTTAGCATCATTACACTTATGGTGGCCTTTTTCTCTTCAAATTGTACATTTTGTATTTTTCCTTGCTCAGCTTGCTCCTTTTCATTATAAATTCTCTTTAGAGTTAACACTAGTAACAACACAACAGAGGTTACTAGGTTGTTCTGAGATTTCCTCTGCCAATCCAAACTCTTCACTTTAGGCTCAGGCAGACTTTTCAGGCAAGGGCAAAAGGCAACTACATTCTTCACCAAAATATCACAAGAACAATCTCTAGGCCACATATTAATATTCTTCTCCTCTGAAACCTCTTGAGCCAGGCCCCCGCAGTTCAAATCACCCTCAGTACCACTGTCTTCCATGCTCCTACTAATATGGCCCATTAAGCATTGCTTTAAATATTCCACTGATTTCCTGTCCCAAAGTCTAAATTCCTCCAAAGAAGAGCATGGTCAGGCCTATCACAGCAACACTCCAGTCCCTGGTACCTACTTCTGTTTTTACTTTGGGAGCCTATTGCTGTGAAGAGACACCATGACGGTGGCAACTCTTATAAAGGAAAACATTTCATTGGGCCGGCTTACAGTTTCAGAGGTTTAGTCCATCATCATCATGGTAGTACATGGTGGCATGCGGACAGACATGGTGCTGGAGAAGGAGCTGAGAGTTCTACATCTTTGATCTGCAGGCAGCAGGAAGAGAACTCAGACACTGGGCAGTATCTTAAGCATAGGAGACTTCAAAACCCACCTCCACAGTGACACACTTCCCCCAACAAACCACACCTCCTAATAGTGCCACTCCCTGTGAGCTTACAGGGGCCAGTTACATTCAAACCACCACACTGCCCATTGCCCACATGGACAGGAACATGTGGGCCCTTGTCTGGTCCAGAAAAAGTAAAGATAAGAGGATTGATTGGGAAGCTTTTGTAGGTGAAAGCTGACTACCACATGTGTGTGGTGCGACTCACGTGATGTGCTTGATTTTTATAAGAATCACATTTGAGCAGTCTTCTTACCTGTGTGTGTCATGTCTGTTTTGAGATTTCTGCTAGTTCTGGTGAAGACTACCTCTAAAAATAAGAGAAGAGTAGATCTTAGAACTTGCTTTGCTCGTGATTATCGAGGTTATTCTGGAATTTTCTTCCAGAGCATGGGAGTTCTTTGCAATTCAGTTAGAAAGTAATAGCCAAAGTAGTACTCCCGTGTAGTGTCATGCCAAACCCTCACTGGCCTTGACCCATTTCACACTCCCAGCCCGTGGGCATGTGCTGGTATGCCCATTCACAGAGGGGTTGTTGGGGCTGAGGTGAGGGGTGGGTTCGAGTCCAGGTCCTTGCCCCTTTTCCCCTGTGAGAGCGGTGCCAGGTCAGCTCTGCATGATGTTTGGTTTTGAAGGAACCGGATGGAGAAACAGTAGCAGCTCTGCACCACACAGACCGCAGCAGTAAGATAATGAATAAGACAAAGCCTCCTCATCCATCTGACCTCCGAGGGAGGTCACCCTGAGTGCTCGTGTCCTACCGTCTACTCAACCATAGCCTTTCTGACACGCCTGGCTCTCCCCAGGGGACATGCTGCTTACGGCTCGGCTGTTAACATCATCGGAGATGACACTTACGTGGGGGCCACTTACTTCATGACCTACCACACTGTACTTAAGACCTCTGCTGACTATATTGATGCCATGAGAAAAGCCCAGCTTGTAGCCAGTAACATCACAGAAACCATGAGATCTAAGGGGAGTAACTACCGCGTGTTCCCGTACAGGTAAAGCACGGAGGGTTATTTGGGGGTGAGGTGGGGGTGGGTTGCAGATCCCTAGCTCTCATTCTGACACCTGCTTTACCCTTAGCCAGGAGTGGTGTATGTGGGGCATTTGAGGTGAGCAAGGCCAAGAGCTGGAGATCTGCTATGCTCTGGGGACCACGGGCACCGGATTTAGTGTGCTGCCCCAGCCCAGGAGACACATGAAGTACCACAGAGCAGGGACACAAGGGACATGCCAGTCAGCAGCTGGCAGGGACCTCTGCCTGCTCAGGACCCCGGGTAGTGCTTTGATAGACTTTTCATTTGCTGGGGTTAGAGTTTTTGTTTTCTAGTTGCTGCTGCTGCTGCTTTTTCCTCGAAAAATAAGGAAGGTGGAGCAAACAAACGATTGCTTTTCTCAGACAGTCGGCGTGATCTCAGTTGAAGAATGGCAGCCTCTCTGGGGGCAGCCTCTTGGTGTGGCTGTTGGGAGTGCGGGTCCTAATTCTCAGCCCGAGCTGGCTAACAGTGCCACAGCCCAGGGTGGCTCCCAGAGCAGACTGGGTCATTTGTTTCTTTTCCTAACAACCAGTGGAATTCTTTGGAAGTGTTTATGAGGCAGCAGGGAATTAGTCTTGTAAGTGAAAACTGTATGTAAACACCCGTTTGCAGTTAGTTTCCGGTCGTTCTTTGGATGTCAGTGGCCATCAAAGATAGTGGGGTGGCTCTAGGTGCATCGTGCCCATCCAGGTGGTTTCCCGGGGTGTCTGTTACCTTTCAGCAGTCTCCTCACTTTGCAGGGTGGCAGGGTAGAGAGGGTGACCCCAGGAATGCGAGCTCTAACCAGACTCTCCTCCCCAGCGTGTTCTACGTCTTCTATGAACAGTACCTGACCATTATTGACGACACCATCTTTAACCTGAGTGTGTCTCTGGGCTCCATATTTCTGGTGACCTTGGTGGTTCTGGGCTGTGAGCTGTGGTCTGCAGTCATCATGTGTATCACCATAGCCATGATCCTGGTCAACATGTTCGGTGTTATGTGGCTGTGGGGCATCAGTCTGAATGCTGTTTCCTTGGTCAACTTGGTGATGGTGAGTCCTGCTCTACTCTGACTTTCCTGTGACCTTGCATGAATTGCTCCTTGGGTTTCATGTAAGTTCCCAGGGGGCCTGGAGTGCTGTAGCTGCCGTTTGTTCTTAGTGCACAGGGAGAGATGGGATGAGGGCTTGAGTCCAGCTGGCACGGAGGGAGCACTAAGAACATCTGGAGCGGAAGCTCACCAACAGTTTCTGAAGCCGGGCAATCCCCGCGCTCAGGTGGCTGAGGCAGGAGGCTTGCAAGTTCAAGGCTGCAATCTTCTCTCCTTCTCTTTGCAACTGTAGTGAGTAGGGTTGTTCATGGTGCTGAGACGTGAAAATGTGGTTCCATGATCTGGTGTGGGTGCACTGTCTCCATCATTCAGAAAGGACAACAAAGCCATGTGACCTGGTGTGATGGCACACACTTATAATCCCAGCGTTCAAGAGGCTGAGATAGGACTCCTGCCAGTTAGAGGCCAGCCTCAACCACACAGTGAGTTCCAGACCAGCCTGGAATTGGCTGGAACAAATCGAGATCCTGTCTCAAAAACGACAAACAAAGGCCGGGGTAACTCACTCAGTGTGGTAGAGTGCTTGCACAGGATGATGAATCCTGAGTTCAGTCCCTGGCATACAGAAGCTCTGGAGTGCACACCTGTAGCCCCCGCCCGGGGAGGCAGAGTGAGAGGGTCAGGAGTTCAAAGTCCTCCCTTAGGAGCACAGCACATTTGAGGCCAGTCAGAACTAAATGAGCTTCTGTCTGAAAAGCAAGAACCCTGTAGCCTACCGACCTCAAGACACCCGAGCTGCACTTACCAGGTTATTCTGTAAGGCTTCCTGTAGAGTTGCCAGGCAGTTGGAAAGTATTGAGGATGGAGCCAGGCATGGTGGGCACACCTTTAACCCAGCACTCGGGAGGCAGAGGCAGGCGGATCTGAGTTTAACACCAGCCTGGTCTACAGAGCAATCTGGACAGCCAGATTACATGGGGAAACCTTGTCCCGAAAAACAACAACAAAAACAAAGTATTGAAGACATGAGCTTGAAAAGTGTTAATGAAAGGTAAACATTCAGATGAGAACACCTTCAGAGTGGTAACGCAAAGGAAGAAGTGTGCTGGCACAGTGGCAAGAATAGGTAACCCTGGAAAGTTTCCAGAGAAGTCCATCGAAGCCAAGATGCTGCAGTTAAGTGGAGCTCTGGGTAGTGCCCAGAGAACTTCAGAGTTTCCTGCTGTGGTTGGGGGAATTTTCAGCTGAAAAAGATCTGTTCTCACAGGAATGCTTTATTTCAGAGCTGTGGCATTTCTGTGGAGTTCTGCAGCCATATAACAAGAGCATTCACGATGAGTACCAAAGGGAGCCGAGTGAGCCGAGCGGAAGAGGCGCTGGCCCACATGGGTAGTTCTGTGAGTATCTAGGCCCCAGGAGAGGTGGGGCCTACAACAGGGTGCCTCTCAGAGACTGGCTGCCTCTCAGAGACACACAAATTGAGTAGGTAAAGCAGAATTTGGATCCATTCCTTAAACGGCAGCTCCAGCAATGACAAAATTTCAGTTCACTAAATAGCTAGCTACATCTTGAACAGACCTGTAGCTCCTCAGAATTGTCCTTGTGTGGTCTCTTATAAGCAGCTGGATGGCTTAAACAGGACACTGAGGAAATCTAGACCTAAGAGAGCTGGACGCCAGCACTGTGTGGTGACGGCGAGGATTTCCTAAGTCGCTGCGTCCACTGAGCTCTGTAGTTGATACCTGGAGGTCTTGGATGCAGCTCCTTATCCCTGTGCTCCCCATCAGTCACTTGGCCGCTGTGGAAAACAGTAGTAGATTGAAAACTTAAGCATTTGCTTTGTGACGTCAGATACTTAAAGTATTTCCCAGGCCAGTAAGAGAGCTCAGCAGGTCAAAGGAGCTTGTTCTGCAAGCCTGGTTTGGATCTCCAAAACCCACGTCAAAAATGGAGAGTGAGAAATGACTCTGTCACAAAGCTGTCCTCTGAGCTCCCATGCATGCTGCTTGCCCACCCCCCACACCGTAATCTTTTTACATTTAGTTTCCGTAAAGAATGTGTCTTGGTTCGGATACTGCGTGATTTGAACCAAAAAACCAAGGCCACTATAGTTGAAGGTAGAAGACAGTTTTCCAGGAAAACATATGGCAGCTACCTTCTGACCTTTTCTAAGATTTTATCCAGGGCTGAGAAGGCTCAGCCAGTGAGCTCTTTGCCACACAAGCATGAGGACCTGAGTTTGAACCCCAGCACCCACATAAGGGGGTGGGCGCAGTGGTACACACCTGTCACACCAGCCCTGATAGACGGAGGGGTGGATTCCTGCAGTTCACTGGCCAGCCAGTCCAGCTGTCTGAGCTCCAGTTTCAGAGATTGTCTCAGCACATAAGGCAGGGAGCCACTGAGGAAGACACCCAGAGTCAGCCTCCGCCCCACATCTGCACTCACACGTCCTCAGATAACTCGTGCAAACCCCTGGCCCCACATCTGCACTCACACGTCCTCAGATAACTCGTGCAAACCCCTGGCCCCACATCTGCACTCACACGTCCTCAGATAACTCGTGCAAACCTCCGGCTCCACATCTGCACTCACACGTCCTCAGATAACTCGTGTAAACCTCCGGCCCCACATCTGCACTCACACGTCCTCAGATAACTCGTGCAAACCTCTGGCCCCCACATCTGCACTCACACATCCTCAGATAACTCGTGCAAACCTCTGGACCCACATCTGCACTCACACATCCTCAGATAACTCGTGCAAACCTCCGGCTCCACATCTGCACTCACACGTCCTCAGATAACTCGTGTAAACCTCTGGCCCCACATCTGCACTCACACGTCCTCAGATAACTCGTGCAAACCTCCGGCTCCACATCTGCACTCACACGTCCTCAGATAACTCGTGCAAACCTCCGCCCCACATCTGCACTCACACGTCCTCAGATAACTCGTGCAAACCTTCTAGGTAGAGAGCGGTGTCTCGGCAGTTCTGCAGCTGCCCCACACCCTCTGGACACCGCTGCTCGGGCAGGTTTGTGTGAGCGTGCTAACAGGTCATTTCTACCTCTTCAGGTATTCAGTGGAATCACGCTTACAAAATTTGGAGGAATTGTAGTGTTGGCCTTTGCCAAATCTCAAATTTTCGAGATATTTTACTTCAGGATGTACTTAGCCATGGTCTTACTTGGAGCCACTCACGGATTAATATTTCTTCCTGTCTTACTCAGCTACATAGGTAAGTGCACTTACTTTTCACAGCATTGGGAGAAAAAATACTGCTAAAAGAAAATTGTATTAGCTGAGCATGGTGTCAGAAGCCCAGTCCCAGCGCTCAGGATCCAGAGTTCAAGGTCATCTACAGCAAGTTTGAGACCAGCCTAGGGGGAAAGCCCCCGACTCAAAATTGTTCATCTTGAATGTTCCTGTGTGGTATTTGAATTTGTACTGATAATTCATACTTCATACAAAGTTATAAAGGGAAAGAGTAAAACCTCCCCGGGACTTTATGGTTAGCCAGATTCTTTCACTAGGCATTCACTGCTGTTTATTTCTGGAGGCTTCAACAGAAGCCTAAAGGGAGCTCCTGGAGGTCAGCAGGCTTGGGCTGGTGGCTGCTGCCCTGAGATGAACGAGGAGACAGTCAGCCCTGCCAGCGGTACAGAGGCCCCTTTGTTTTCCCTGTGGTGGCTGTCCAGAGCCAAGGCTGTGGCTGCTCTTGGTCATCCCCTCATAGAAATGACCCCTGGTTGAAGAGAACAGGACTCATCTGCCTTACAGCTTTGTTAGGAAGTTGAAGTGTTAAAATAGGAAAATTGGAGGCTGGAGAGGCGGCTCAGTGGTTAAGAGCACCGGGCACTCTTCCAGAGGACCCAGGTGTGATCCCCAGCACCCACATGGCAGCTCACAACTGTCTAGAACGCCAGTCTAAGGGGACTGGACGCCCTCTTCTGGCACCCGGAGCACCACACACAAAACAGTAGAAGAGTCAACAAGACCAGGGCTTTCTTGGGTGCCCAGGAGATCGTTCAGACTTCTTCTTTGTCTCATACAGGACCGTCGGTGAATAAAGCTAGAAGACAAACCACTCAAGAGCGATACAAAGGGACCGAGCGAGAACGGCTCCTCAACTTCTAGCCTTGCGGCAGGCTCTGGTGACTTTATCTACGGCCAGGTCAAGTTTACTGCGACAGCTGTACCCAAGGCCCTGCTGATGCTGGTTCCCAGGGCTAGGCGGTGTCGCGGGCGGTGGCAGATGCAGCTCCACCCACTTTAAACTCAGGAATGTTCTCGTGACTTGTGAAGCAGTGTTATGAAGTCTGAAGGTGGCGGTCGCCAGCCCTGCAGCAGAGAAACCTTGTCTTGGGGGAGAGGAAGGACAGTTGGATGGCTGCCAGCGTGAGACAGTGGCCGCTTCTCTACGTGCGGCCTCCTCTTTCAGGAGTTAGCCACCACACATTCTATAGCTTATTTTTAGCAACATTTGAGGATGTTGTAGGTACTTTATTACAACATTTTGTAGTTTAAAGAGCTTTATTAATGCAATAAATTAACTTTGTACATTTTTATATTAAAAAAAACTATCAAGGGACTTCAGAAAGTCGTAGGCCTCATCAGAGCTTGTTCTCCAAAAACCTGCTTGAAAAAGGCGACGTGTTCTTCACAGTGTTCTCCTGTAGGGAAAATGTCGATCAGTCACCAGCTGGTTACGGGCAGGGGAGAAGGATGCAGACAGAGCTCATGGGTTGTATACTGGGTTTTAACTTATTTTTCTTTAATAAAATACCTCATCCTCCTACATTGAGATCATTGTCACTCTTCTATTGCAGAGCTCATCCCCTCAGCCCCAGGCAGCTGACCTGTCACCCATGCTATCTGCACTTACACACACACACCTACGAACATACATATAGTGACCCAGCTTGTCCTTCCTTGCGTTCTATTTGATCACTACTTTCCTCTTAAGGGTTACTCGGAGATGCCTGAATTCCACCCTGAATGCCTCAGCCCCGAACACTCCCTCCTGAGTGTAGTTCAGCTCCATCAGCGTTCTGAATCTACGCTCACAGCCCCCAGGGTGAGGTGGGCTCCTGCTGTCTGAGGTCACCCTGGGCCTCCCCTCACCTGGTGTGAAGTTAGGGTTCCCTCGCAAACGCTGGTTTCGCTGTTCAAAGAAGCGGAATATGGTATAGAAGAGCATGACGTCATCAGTCTGCTTTGCGGCGTCTAAGAATTTGCGTGCAGAAATGTTGTCATGGCCACCAATGCCCCGGATGAACCTTAGGGCAGCCAACACCTGGTGTTTGGACAGAAGAACTTCTACTATCTCATCGTTTGCTGTTGAAAGTCTCTGGAAGTGAGAAAGATGGAGGTCAGGGCAGCCACAGGAAGGATGCTGCTAACACCCAGGTAACAGGCTGTGGCCCAGGTTACCTTCAGCATGTCCAGAGACAGCTGGTGGGCGGGCGGGTAAAAGCTCTCCAGGGACAGCAGCAGGCAGGCCTGGAAGACAGGGTTTCAACGAGCTTCAGTTGAAAGGGTACCACTGGAAGGTTCCAGTGACTACAGAAGTGAGGTCCCGAGGTACAGACCAAAGGCTTGGAGTCGCTGAGCACGTGGTACTGCAGAAACTGATGGAGCATGTAGAAGAGGTTGTGCTGGACAAGTGTCTTGATGACAAGTTCGTGTAAGTAATGCTAGGAACATAAGAGAGGTCAAGGACATTACAAGTCACCCAACTATGGCTGGCTGAGGACTGCAACAGTCTGAACTCCCAGGCTGTAGTCTAGTTCTAACAGTATTCTCAACCAAAGTTTCCATTCCCACTACAAACAACTGCCATGTTAAATCACCCAGAATTCTGCACTGGGTCTGCCTAGGAAAAAGCCGTCTCCTCCGAGCCTGGCAGGCTCTGGCGAATACCCCGTGGGCGGTACCTGCACTGGGATCTGAAACTGGTTCAGAGAACGGATATATTCCATCAGCACGGCTATCACGAACTTGTGCGCCATCTCCTAGGGAGGAAGAGGGCTTCTCAGTTGCAGGAGCTGCAGGCAGCCCACTCTTGGCTGGTGGTAAACAGTCCTTGTGGACCGTACACACTGGTGAGCATGTCTTGAATCTGTTAGAGCCAACCTGACAGCCTCGGCCCTCTCCCAACGCCACACCACTAGTTGAATCATGGCGTGAGTCCCGTGGCTGCTGCACAGCAGCCCACTCAGGAGGCCAGGAACCACAACACACCTTGTTTTCCACGCATGGCGACAGCACGTGTGTGTACACGTCGGACTGGTCCACCACGGCTTGGGTCCGCACCGGCCTCTTGAGAGGTGGGTTGCTCCGGCTTTGCCCTGCTTCTACGGCCTGAAGTGAGACAGACAACTAGTGGCCTTAATCGTCTTCCACAGAAACAGCACCCATCACAGTTAACCGAGACTGAATTCCTAGGCACAAACTTATCGTGAGCAAGACGCTTGACAAGCCAGACAAAACTCTTCCCATGGTTCATGCAAGATCGGAATTAAGTAACCCAAGTCACAGTCACTTTTTCTAACCTCTTAAGACCTGAAGCCGACCTGATTTTCTTCTTTACTCTTGGCTGGCTGCACCCTCGTTTGTGGAGCTCTACCAGACACTAAAGGGTGGCTCATGCACTGGGTCTGTGTTGGAGTTTCAAGCGGACCCAGGGCCTCACCCATCTCGACATTTCTACCACTGGCTGGGTCAGTCACAGCCCAGTGTAATGGGGGTTTAGGGGTGAGCCAGAGCTCCCCAAAGACTGAGCAGAGCTGCTCTAGCTGTGTGTGTCCCTAGAGAGCAGGCTCAACTCGAGTGCAGATGGTTTGTGCTTCACACTTCATGATCACAGTGTGGGAGAGCCCAGGGCCTGCCACTGGGCTCAAACCCACTGACTCCCATCCCAGATACTACCAGTGGGACCCACAGGAAGAAGGACACAGCCTGACAGGGCTGACACAGGACAGGGACAGAGATGACAAAGGCAGCCTATCAGACCCACTATCCTCCAATAACCAAGGCATGTCCACTGTTGGTAATCACGTCCTTGAAATAATCTCTCCTACTGTCCCAAACCTCTTGCTTCAGAAACCAGAAGTACTAGGTGTTGTACCTAGTAATAAGCCACACTAATTCTCCCTGCCTTTCACTGAACATGTGACGTCTGTTAACTGGAATGCACAGTGCCAGTACTTAACCAATGCTCAAGGATACTGATGGTGGCAGTATCCTAGGACATCCTTTTCTGCTAACTTAGGATAAACCTTTTTGTGGCCCTGCCAGTGAATGACAGAGAACACAGAGATGTGGCTGCTCAAGATGCTGAGGACAGACAACCAAGTGTTGAACACTCAGCCCTTTCTGAGGCTCAAAGAACATCACAGAAGAGGCAAGAGAGTGTAAAAGCCGGAAGATGGGGAAGAGCTGCAGAAGGCTGTGTACAGAGCGTGACACAGCTCTCACAAACATGACCTCACAATAGCTGTGACGCACTGGGCCTGTCAGCCGTCCATCATGGGTCTGGGGAGGGCTCACAGCACCCTAACCCTCCCGCTGAACTACTGTACTGGTGGAATCTGGAGGAGGGGCAGTCATGGCCTTGAGGTGTGCACCCAACGGTGATCCAGGCCCCATGGACATTTTCAACCCGTGGTCACAGTCCTCGTTAAAATCTGGGTCACAAAGCTATCCAGATGGGGAAGAGACTTGCAGAGAGGAGGGAGGTAACGGAGGGAGGGGTGAGAGGAAGCAACATGCTGCGTACACATATGAAACTGTCAACAGATTCATCAATAAAAAATTATTTTGGCTAGGTATGATGGTACATGCCTTTAATCCCAGCACTTGGGAGACAGGTGGATCTCTGACTTTAAGGCCAACAAGGTCTACATAGTAAGTTCCAGACCCTGTCTAAAAAAATTTAAAAAGGACTTCTTATCTGAAATAAAAAGAATCTTTTAAAATTTACTCTTTGAGTTCCTACATGTTGCATGTTGGACACACCTGGCCCACACTTCCCCCTAGATAGCCTTCTGTCTGTAAGCACTGCTAAAGTAAGAGGAGGCACATCCAGCAGTGGAGTCCCACCTCTAATTGCCAAGTGCAGGCTCTGGCCAAAGCCAAAGCTGATTTCCTTTCTACAGAATGGAAGCAGACTGGGAACACTTCCACACATAAGCTCAAACAGACTTGAAAAAGCAGAAACAGTGAAAGTACCGAGTTGAAGCCTCAAGCCAGCAGCATGTGGGGACTCTGGGTCCCCACTGTCACCTTGCCCCGCATGCGTCAAACCTGACGTTACACTGTATAACTACGCCGTGCGGCGGCGGCGGCGGTGGTGGCGGCGGGACTCCCCAGTCTGACTTACCATCGTGTAGCTCTGTTCAGCATCCAAGTACTTTTTGTACTCGTGGTTGAGTTTATCAAAAACGGTGGCTATCACCGGCAGCGTGGCTCTCTCTGACTCGGCCAGCACTGCAAAGGACAAAACACGGTCAGACCCACTGTGATCAGAATCTCAGGTGATGGTGACAAGTGATCCATCTCAAAATGCAAAAAATGTCTCAGAGAACCGCCACCTGGCAGTCAGTCAGGACCCCTTTTAGTGACCAGAGGAAACAAGACAGGTGTCACTGGAGGACACTGGCTGCGTCATCAGCCTTCACCTGGAGCCACCTGCCTGCTGGCTACTTCCTACCCAAGTCTCCAAGGCACAGTATTTCCCAGTATTTCCGGTGGGCTAGGTAATCCATCCTTCAGGCATGTAGCTCTGAGAGCAAAAGATGAGGGGGTGGGCGGGGCTGGTGAGATGGTTCGGCAGGCAGGAAGCGCCCACCACCAGGCCTGACTGCCTGAGTTCAATCTCAGGACCCCCGTGCCAGAAGGAGAGAGCACATTTTCCTAAGTTGCCCCCTGACATCAGCGGGGTACCATGGCATGTGCCCTTACACATACCCACACTGGTATAATGTTTTTTAAAGATGTGGGAAGCCGGGCAGTGGTGGCACACGCCTCCAATCCCAGCATTCAGGAGGCAGGGGCAAGGGGATCTCCAGAGTTCGAGGCCAGCCTGGTCTACAAAGTGAGATCCGGGCAGCCAGGGCTACACAGAGAAAGCTTGTCTTGAAAAACCAAAAGAAAAAAGAAAAAAGAAAGAAAAGAAAGAAAGAAAGATGGTAGGAGCCACAAGCCTGTGGGAAGATGAGTCCACTTACTCTGTGAACAGACAGACAGGATGACCATCTTGCACTCCTTCCTCTGGAGAAGGAAGTCCACCAACCTCCCTTTATCTGGCAAGAGATTCACGATGGGCTGAAGTTTCACCTGGAGGTTCCAGAGGTAACCTGGGTGTTAAGAAGCAGCCAGGTCAGCCATATAGTGCAAGCCAGAGCCAAAGCCAACAAAGAATGCCCCAGAGCTCTTCCCAACCAACATGGCACCAGGACATTGAGGAAGGTGGCTGACTGTGGAAGAACGGAGTCACACTAGCTCAGCAAACGGGGCTGAGTCTTCATGAATGACAACTGCATTCAGAGTCACACCAATGGCTGTCTCCATGGAGACAAGGACACGCTCAACTCCCTCCGCCGTGCCTTGCCCCAGCCATCAACTGCACACGGAGTACTTGACTTTCTCCTGTACGGGCTCAGGTGCACAGCAGTAACTCCACAAACTCAGCGGAATCTCCATCCACTCATCAGCCTCTGCATGCACTAACAGGCAAGCCGGGGCCACATTCCTCAGAGTTCCACGGGAGAAAGGAATGTCACATCAAAAATAACTGGAGGGACCCACTTCTCAGCTTCCAAGACAGAGCTGTTGTCGATGTAAGAAGTGAATTCATTACATGCAGTGGGTGTCTGTGACATCTGGGCTAACTCTCCCCCACCCCAAGAATGTAAAGGAGGAGACGGAGAGCCTCGGAGGAACTAAAGATGAATTCAGCATTCTCAAATGCCGAGCCACACACAGATGACCACCCGGGAAGAGACGGCAGGCTGAAGGAGGCGGCACCAGCCAGACAAGACAAGGGCCGAAGCATCTCAGGCAGAAGTGCATGGGAGGTGGGGTTAGGGATGGGACTGGCTTTGTGATGGCCATGGGGATACAACAGGCACTGGCCATTCTTAGTCACTTCAGTTGTGAGACTCACACATGCTCAGGAAAAGAAAAAGAACCTACAGAGGAAATGCAGTAAGGTGAAATGCAGCCCACTCTCCGGACTGAAGGAAGGGGTCATCTCAAAGGGTCACTCTGAAGTCGGCACACACTGTCTATGCAGACAACGGCCCCTCAGACCTACCTTGGCTGGCACTGATAATGATGTCTGGTTGAAAGACGATCCATGATGAAGAATCTACTCGTTAAAGGAAATTCCAAATGGAAGAAAAGAGGGTAACAAAAGACAAGCCCATTTCACTTAGCCCAGCCCCCACATGCTAAGGCCACAAAAGGCCTCCCTCCCCAGGACTGGCTCCCAGGCTGTGTGCAGTGGGTGGGGACACATCCCCTTTGTGCACAGTGGCACCGCCTTTGTGAGGATACAGAGTTTACAGGGAACTGGAGACTGGCTGGTCACAGCAGCAGGACCTACAGATTGAGAACACAAGTGTGACCAGGCAGCAGGAGACCCCGCAGGAACCACAGCAGACTGCAGAGGAGGAAGTGACATCCTGTCTCACTAATGACACACCCGGGAAGCAGGGGGACGGCCAGCTACAGCTACATTAATCCATGAAAATGTGTCCCCAGGAAGAGCAAGTGTCAAAGCTTTCCTCACTGTGGCTGATTTTCAAGGTTTGTTTTTTAAATGTTTTATGAGCGTTTTGCCCAAGTGTGTATGTGTGCACCACATACATGTCTGGTTCCTGCCGAAGCCAGAAGAAACTGGAGTTACAGACAGTTGTCGACCCTGACGAGGGTGCTGGGAACCAAACCCAGGTCCTCTGCAAGTTCCGCCAGCGCCCTTAACCCCCAGGTTTGTCTAACCAGAGACGACACTCCACCGTTCAATGTGTGCATTTAGACCCTAAGAAACTGACCTGGATGACTCCGAGGGAATACCCAGATTCGCTGACGGTGCAAGTGAGGACGGCCTGTGGTTTAATCACGAAAGCATGGGCACCACTGCCCACTGCCCACTGCACTGCACTGCCCACTGCCCACTGCACTGCACTGCCCACTGCCCACTGCACTGAGCAGTCTAGGCATAAGAGAACTCACCTAAAAGCACCTCCCACTCACATGGCCGGGACCCACCCCAACGGGTTCTGCTGCCTGGGTGTTAGGCACCCTGGGGAAATGGGAGGGCTCTTCAGTCAACAGTGCTCCCAGTTCTGTACCGATTACCCAGATAGAATCAGAAGGCAGTGTTGGTGAGATGTGACCAGCAGTGACCAGCTGGGTAAGACGGTCATTCTGAACACACCACCCACCCAGATGAGGGCCGTGCACAGGCAGACAAGCTTCAGGAAAGCACGTGACCGCCAGACTGAAGAGGAAAACTGCCGCCGTGCAGAACCTGGGCACCTCAGTCTTCAGAGACCCAGGTGATGAACCCAGTCAAACAGAAGCCACTTGTTCAGAAGACAAAACCAGCACTGCTCTCAAAACCAGCTCCCGTGTCAGACTGGGGACAACAGTCTCAGATTCTCTAGGGGCACAGGGTCCAGCAGGAAACCGAGGAAATCAGGGTCTACCTGCCCAGACTCCCTAGAACCCCAGGAATCCATGGAGTTTTGACCTCTTTCTATCAGCCTTTCCCAGACTAATCTGACCCCCTTGAATTAGCACCCTTGGCCGAGCAATTAGCCTCTTTATTGGTCCTTTACTACTGGACCAGAGCCCAGGGTTTCCCCCAGTCAACCATTTGCCATCACCTCGTCCTTACTGGTCACATTATTATCCAGGGAGCCAGATGCCAGAGAGCACACGGGAGGCGTTAAGGCCATCAGACACCTGGCGCTCACAGGTACCTGATGGCCGCCTCCTTCCCTCTGTGCCTTTTGCTGGGCCAGCTGCCCAAATGCTGAATGCTTGCCGATCTACCTCCCAGAGCCTGGCTCTCAATTGTCTCTACAAAGACCACAAGGAAATCACAGGATGAGCGAGTGCCACATGCCAGCTGACATGTGTGCCTCCTACAGAAACACAGCCACCAGAGATCCAAACTGGGGGTGACTTGGGGTTGTCAATCAGCGAACTCACTACAGTCTCCTTCAAAACCAAGGAAACACAGTACTATCAGAGACCACGACCTAAGGAGGTTATTTCTTTTCTCAACTCCTGACCTGCTACTCTCTTGACTTCCTCCCTAACCTGAGCAGGAGGAATGATCTAGAATTGACTCGAGAACCCTACCTGTAAGCTGTGACGTGAGCACTGGCTGTATCTACTATAACCCAGCACAAGAGTTTGGCCAGGTGGCTCAGTGGTTAAGAGTGCTTGCTGCTCTGATACAGGACCTGGGTTTGGTTCCCAGCACCCATGTCGGGGTAGACAACTGTCTGTAACTCCAGTTTCAGGGTATCCAACATCTTCATCTGGCCTCATCAGGCACCAGACATGTATGCAGTGCAAACATATACACTCAGAAAAAAGGCTCAATCCATAAAACATTAAAAAAATAAACTTTAAAATCAACCACAGTGAGGGAAGCTTTGACACTTCCTCTTCCTGGGGACACATGAACTGCCAGAAATCTAGCACCTTCTGGCTTCTGACAGCACCCATACACACATGCTCACAGACAAACTCAGATGCACACAAGCACACAAAAATAAAAAGGAAATCTAAAAAAGAAAAACCTCTAACACAGAACCATAGCAGAAACTGGGTGGTGGTGGTGGTGGTGCACGCCTTTAATCCCAGCACCCGGGGACAGAGGCAGGCGGATCTCTGTGAGTTCAAGGCCAGCCTGGTCTACAGAGCGAGTTCCAGGACAGCCAGGGCTACAGAGAGAAACCCTGTCTCGAAGAAAAGAGAAAAGGCCGCAGACTTCAGGCTTCTAGAGACGGCCTGAGGAAGGAAAACTACTTTCTCCAAAGGAAGATTCATTTATTGTATAAATTGCTTCTCAAAATAAATGCCAGCTTAGAGAAGCAGCAGGAGTAGGTATCTTTTTGTAAAACAGAACAAACTGGCTGGAGATGTAGCTCAGTGGTAGAACATTTGCCTAGCAAGCATAAGGTCTTGGGTTCAATCCCCAGCGCCCCAAAGCAAACATCCCTCTGAAAAATGACGCAGATCTGGGAGTCTGTTCTCCTGGTCCCATTCTGAACACGACCCCTGACGATTCCAGCCCGACTGTGGCCCTGTGGGAAAAGACAGCCCTGACACCTCCCCGAACTGCTCTCACCTGCCACGGGGATCTGGTAAGGCTGAATTGACCGGGCTGGAAGCACAGGATGATGGAAAGTAACAGTGCCATCGAACTCTCCCCGTAACTTGATGTCAAATATCACGGACGTCTAGAGGAGGGAAATGCATCATCACACGTCGCCAGTGTGGAAGCCTCTGCGTGCGCCCACCCCAGCCCGGCTCGCACTCAGAGGGGACCACTCTTTCCACTCTTGCCACTTTCACAAACACTTCCTGCACCTAGGGCCTGCTTCCTTGAAAGGTCGTAGAGAGACAGGCAGAGCCTTTTCATGAGACAGACAGAGCAGCGTGACCCCCAGAAAGTAAGGGGAGGTGAGGCTTGCCTGGTACTGGGTACTCAGTTAGACTTTTGGAGAGACCTGCTGCAGACTGATGAGCCCAACATCGTCAAATACTGTTCTCCACACCCACACACTCGACAAAGGCCACAGACTCATGTGACACCAGGAATCTGAAGCAGAGGCCCAGCCCAGCTGGCTCAACTGAGTAAGAGTTCCAAAGACCAAATCAAATACATTCTCAAGTTTCCAACCTCCTCGGTTCTTTTTGAGACAGGGTCTCCTGTAGCCCAGGCTGCCTTCAAACTCACTATAGCGCTAAGGAAGACCTTGAACTTCTGACCCTCCTGCCTCTACTGCCCAAGTCCTGGGTAACAGGTGTATACCATCACAGCTGGCTTTTAATCAGGGGACGGGACGCACTAGGCAAGCACGTGACCAAGCAAGCTGTGTCCCCAAACTGTTTTTAATAAACTGTTGGGGAATGACTGTTTTAACTCCTTTGAGCTGAGGCACTCTTGCTAGCGTGTCTGGGTTTGCCAGTTCTCACAAAGCCTATTAAGAGCCCCGGCACAAGCGGCTGTTGCTGCTGCTGGTGGTGGTGATGGCGGCAACAGGCAGATTTCTGAGTTCAAGTCCAGCCTGGTCTACAGAGCAAGTTCCAGGACAGCCAGAGCTACACAGAGAAACCCCGCCTGGAAAAGGAGCCCCGACACAGACAACAGCATCGTCTCCTCCAGGAGACTCACCTCTGTGTCCTGATGGTGGACCACCACCAGGTTGTCGACTACATTCAGAGCGAACTTTCCCGTCCTGTTCAGCTTCAGTATGTGCATCTTTTTACATGCGCCCTCTCTGTAGGACAACACAGAAGTTGTTTGTGACTGGAGGTCAGCAAGCCTTAGTTCAGTTTTCAAATCCAAGAGGGAAGAGGACATGAGGCCCCAGACATACCGTGGGAGATGATACAGCACCACCTCCGCTCCCGTACTATTGGAGGTCCGAGAATGATGCCGCAGGAACAGGACGTAAAGTTGCCCATATCTAAGCAGAGATGGAGGCACACGAGTCACATCTGGCCATTCGAAAGGCCTTCCTCCCCAAGCTGAGGATGTAGCTTGGTTGGTAAAGTGAGGCTTGGCTAGCTACACAGAACTCTGGGTTTGAACCCCAATAAGGCATAAACTGGGTATGGCTTAGCTCATAATGTTGACACTCAGGAGGATGTGAAGTTCAAGGTCATCTTGACTACATAACCAGTTCCGGCCCAGCCTAGCCTCTATAAGCCCCTGTCTTTAAGGGTAATAGAATTCCTCCACATATGCTTCATGATGGTCGTCTGGAAGAAAGACACAAAGCCAAGCACTGAATTCCAATCGGAAGGAATACGGGCCAGCAGTCATGACAAGCAATGCTCATTTTACTTCTGGCTTTCTGTTTTCTTTCAGAGAATGAGGACATGTCCCATAGCAAAAGGACGGACAGTCACCCTTCACGGCAGATGTCACCTTGTGGACGCTGCTGTGAGCAGCTCTAGAACGTGCACTTGTGTCCCCACCACGAGCTCAGGGCTGGGCCTGCCACGGTGACAGGAAGAGAGACCAAAGGGACGGACAAGTCCTCAGCATCGCGGCCAGGACTGTGTTACTGCTCTGCTCTAAAGGAAAAGGAGAAAGTACATTCTACTAAAAAATAATGATAATTTTTAAAAAGTTGTTGGGAAACTCAGAGAAGAGTTGGAAATGATTTAGAATTTGTTTTTTGGGACTGGGGATAAATCTCAGAATCTTGAGCATGCTAGGTACTAAGTCGCATCCTCAGGTCCTGGGGCAACACTGTGAGGACTGCTGAAGCAGAAATGTAGGGGTGGGAAATGTTTCTCTGTATCAATTCCATTTTTGCTTAACATTTTCAGTATGAAACTTAAAACTTGAGGTATCTGAATTTCCAAGCAATGACGTAATTTACTACATATAAAATTCCATTCCATGTTTGTTAGAGTTTTAAAAATTATTTTTTGAAGGCCAGGTAGTAGTGGCACACATCCCGAGGCAGGTGGATCTCTGTGAGTTCGAGGCCAGCCTGGTCTACAAAGTAAAATCCAGGACAACTAGGGCAACACAGAGAAACCCTGTCTTGAAAAACAAAAAACAAAAAAAATTATATTTTGAACATTTGTATATTAGCTTAAAAAAATTCTTGTTAAGCTTCAATTAGTAGAACTTTTAAAAATTCTAAGGCAAACCTATTTAATTGTTTGAATGTTTCATTGAAATTGTTTCAGTATTCCCATTGTGTCAGACAAGAGGTAAAAAAATCATCCTTAGATGATAAACTAGTATAATCAAAAGAAAATGCCAGGGCTGGAAAGATGGTTCAGCAGTTAAGAGCATTTGCTGCCTGGCGGTGGTGGCGTACGCCTTTAATTCCAACACTCGGGAGGTAGAGCCAGGCGAATCTCTGTGAGTTCGAGGCCAACCTGGTCTACAGAGCGAGATCCAGGAAAGGTGCAAAGCTACAGAGAAACCCTGTCTCAGGAAAAAAAAAAAAAAAAAAAAAGAGCATTTGCTATTTCTCTGAAGGACCCAGGTTCAATTCCCAGCACCCACAGGACAGCTTACTGTCACCCCCCTTCTAGGGAACTTGACGCCCTCCTCTGGGCTCTGTGGGCACTGCACACACATGGTGTGTGTGCATACATACAGTTAAAGCATACACATAAAAATAAACCCTTTTAAAAAGTCTCAAAAGCCCTTAGGTTTTTCTGTATTTGCTAATTCAAGTACAAAACTAAAAAAGGGAAGTCCTTGATGTTTGGTTTAAGGGTCCTTTTACTACTGTGAGCTCCTAACACACCCTCATTACTAAGGTCACTAGAGACAATTACAAAAGAACCTTCTGAAGACAGACAGACATACATGGTCGCCATTGCAATGTCTCGTTCTGAAAGGCTAAGTTTGGTTGACTTTGGTGCAGCTGGTAATTCAATCTCAAACTTGGGAAGCTTCGACATGGTGCCAGCCTGTTTAGGAGAAAGTTTAGGAAAGTTTACAACACTCCTTCATGTTTTAGTTTGCTCCACAGTAGCTCAATGAAGACACACACTGTCTTCTGATCCTTCTCCAGAGAACCAGACATTTGGAACTGGCTGGAAGGTGAATGCGCCCTCTAGCAGTTTGAGATGCAAGGTTCATGTTGAGGACGGGGTTCATTTCAGGGGCTGGACTTACTGTTGCTTTAGAGCTGGGTTAGGGAAGGGGACAGGAATTATTTTAAGGGGCCTGGGGCTCACTCTTACCCTAAAATAAAAAGGCTGCAGAACATTCTCAAGGACTGTGGTGGACAGCAGGATGACGGCGCTCTCCGGACAGTACATGTACCAGTTCACATTGATGTTGTGACTCTTCAGGAGTTTGAGACTTCGTTTTTCAGGTAACACCTGCGACGAAGGTCAAGAAATGACCTTCACATTAAAAGACTGCTACAACAAATTAGGTAAATAAAGAGCACAAAGCCCACTGAGGGCTAGCAACGGATCCAAGTGGTGGAGAGCTTGAAGAGCATGGCATGTGGCTCCAGTTCAACCCCAACACCACCAAAAAGCAAAACAAGGAAATCCAGCTGACGGGTCACACAGTAACTGTGACCTCTGTTTATTACGGCACCATGTGGCCTGTGCTGTCCAAGGCTCCTCACTACACCTGAGAGAGAGCGCAGCACAGCAGATGAGAACCTCAGGCTGACAGAGGTTGGGAATGGTGGGATGGTAATCACCGCCGTGGCTGAGCCGCCATACGCTCAGGCAATTAATCACAGTCATGGCTGAGCCGCCATACACTCAGGCAATCACCGCCGTGGCTGAGCCTCCATACACTCAGGCACCATGCACTAAAGAGAGGAACTGTGGGTTTCCATTAAGCAGACAGTCAAAGTGAAGCAGTCCCCAGACCCAGGCACGGAGTCCGCCACCTTCCCAGGGGCCACCAGGCTCCATCTGCACTCCCCCTGGCTCTGGGTCCCAGCTAGACAGACTCCTTTGCTAACCCCGCTGTCCACAGGACTGCTTCCAAGTGCAGCCAGCGCCTTACAGTGTCGGCGTGTCTAATGTTCTCTTCATACTCCTACACACTAAGAACACTGCACAGACCCACCCAGCAACATGCCAAAGAACCATGAGGGACGTTAAGGCCATAAGCACGAACCTCGTCATCCAAGCCTCCTAAGAGTGTGTCCGGGGCCAGAAGGACGGCTCAGAAGGTAAAGGCACCTGCCACCTGACATAAATCGGATCCCAGAACCCACGGAAAGGTGGAAGGAAATCAACTTTCCAGAGGTGCCCTCTGACCCCCACACGTGCACTGGGACAGGACAGCACACACTGGAAGCCACAAGAAGCATGCTGGAGGTTTCCTTTTGAATCTGCTTCTTTTTCACTATTCCGTGTGTGTAGACATGGGTATGTCATTCCGCGTACATGGGGGTCAGAAGGCAACTTCTGGGAGACAGTTTGCTCCTTACACAAGGGGTCCAGGGATCCCACTCAGATCCTCAGGCCTGGGTGGCGAGTGCTGACCCATCTCATCAGACCTAACCTGTGTTGGCACCCGAAGACCTATGACGCTGCACACTTGCTCACTAGACAGCACAGACTTTTTTCAGAGTTATTTTGTTTTATGTGTAACAAATGTTTTGCCTACACACATGTATGTGGACCATGTGTATGTTTGGTGCCCATGAAAGTCAGAAGAGGGTTTTGAATATGCTGGCACTGGAGTTACAGATGGTTGTGACCCACTATGTTCCTGAAGAAACAGACGATTTTTTTTTTTTTTTTGGTTTTTCAAGACAATTTGCGCCTTTCTGGAACTCACTCGGTAGCCCAGGCTGGCCTCGAACTCACAGAGATCCGCCGAACAGACGGATTTTTAAAGACGACTGTGGGGGTCTGTGTGGCGGGGGTGGACCTTTGATCCCAGCACTCAGGAAGCAGAGGCAGGAGGATCTCTGTGAGTTTGAGGCCAGCCTGGTCTACAGTGAGTTACAGCACAGCCAGGGCTACACAGAGAAACCCTGTCTCAAAAAGAGAGGGCTAGAGGACTGCAGGGACCACCCCCCCCCCACCCCCCCACCCCCCCCAGCCTGTGTACAGCGAACCAGGCTCCCCCTGGTTTATGGGCTTAAACTTTCCAGTGCGCATGTCCCGTCCCGTTCGTGTCCGTGTCCCCCCCCCCCCCCCCCGTCCTAGAGCAGAGACCATGGCATGAGCGTCTCACATGCCACTTACACTGTCTCCCCCAATTCTAATTTACACTCCTTTCGTTGCATCAGTAAGATCACAGCCTGAAGGTGGGCGGTGGTGGCGCACACCTTTAATCCCAGCACTTGGGAGGCAAAAGCAGGTGGATCTCTGTGAGGTCAATGTCGCATGTCTATAAAGCAAGCTCCAGGACAGCAGAGCTGTTACACAGACAGACCCTCCTAGGCTGTGACCCGTTAACACAGTTCCTCTGTGTGCTGACCCCCGAAAACACAATTATTTTTGTTGCTACTTCATAACTGTAATTTTGCTACTGTTATGAATCTTAATGTAAATATCTGTGTGTTCTGATGGTCTTAGGTGACCCGGGAAAGGACTGGTCAGGGTTGTAACCCACAGGCTGATGGAGCTAAGTTTTCAGCTCCAGGTTGAGAACCGCTGTCCTAGCAGGGCAGTGAGACTCTCTCTCTCTCTCTCTCTCTCTCTCTCTCTCTCTCTCTCTCTCTGAAATGGCAACTGTCTGCAAACCCATGAGATCCAAGCCCAGCAACAGTGCACAGAAGAGATCCCCACACTGCTACTCAGTTCCAAGTACTGCTTTACCCATGAAGAAACATGTGAGCAGGCTCACTGGACCTTCTAACTGTAATGATAAAACAGTGAAAGGGAGCTAGACATCCTGTAACAGGAAGTGTCAAGACAAAGGGCAAATCATTCAGAGCAGAACTGTTCTCAGAACACAATCTGGGAACAACCGCCAAAGCATACAGCTGTGCCAGAAAAACCGAGGCTGCAGAAGTGGGTACGCAAGAGGCCCCCTTTTGCAAAAGATGATAATACTGATAATGTGTACAGAAGAAAAGCAAAGGGTGTGCAAACTGCTGCTGACTGTCACTTCTAGGGACTACTGTAACTTTTGCTTTCTGTACAACGTCTCCTCGATCGAGAGCCTAGGCTGGCTCTAGAACCCCTGTGTTCAACCCAGGCTGTGAACTGCCCTTGCTCTCTCTAGCAAACCTAAACCGATACAGTACCTGGTAAAATTCAATGCCTTGATCTGTTATGAAGACAATTTCCGTAGAGCTGGTCCAGCAGAATCCCAGGATGTTGGCATTCTTGGTCTGGGAGAATTACAGAAAGAATGTTTTTAGCTGGCTGTGGCTGCCCATGCCTGTAACCCCAGCACCTAGGAGGTCAAGGCAGGAGACCTGGGAAGTCAAGGCCACCCACGGCTACATTTCAAGCTGGAGGCCAGTCTGAGCTACATGAGACTATATCCAAAATAAAAAAAAACTAACTTACTCTGTGAGTAAGGTGTCTGCTACACAAGCACAGGACTTGGGTTCAAATCCCAGCACCCACCTAAATCACCAAGAGTGGCCACGACCCTAGTGCTAGGGTGGGGGAGGGCAGAGACAGACAGGAAGGGCTCTTGGGCTGGCTGGCCACCGGCCGGGTTCAGTAGAGGCCTGCCCCAGGGTCTAAGATGGAGAGCACAGAGCAGGACTGACTCGGGAGTCAGACACTGGGGTAAACCTGACAGATGAGAGCAGCAGTGAAAAAGCGACCCCTGACCTCTCTCTCCTTCCTGATCCAAAAGGGCCCGCAAATCTTCCTAAACCCCTCCCTACTGCTTCCTATGTCTATATATGTCCTGGGTCCTCCAAAACCTCTATGGCTAATTCTGGTCAGCTAGTAGCTAGTTCTGCCCTCTGATTCAAGGTAAACTTTACTGGCAGTCTCCGGAGTGCCAGAGTGCAATCAAAATATCCCACAACACAGGACACACGACATCCTCCACTGACCTGTGAGGGCATGTATCCCTACACACACCTGTATACTTATACAACACATACAAGAAAATGCTGCACAACTCTAATCCAAAGCTCACGGGCTCAGCTGCCACTGTCACTCATGAATGAGTTTCTCAGAATGGTTACTCATTAACAACCACAAGCCCGCCCCCACTCCAACAAGATCTCACGATTATAACGGAGGCTGGCCTTGGTCTCTGCAGCCTGGGCAGCCTGGAACTCAGGATCGGCTTCACCCTACCACACGTTGGGATTCATTTTAAACACAGCTTTCCCGATCTTTGTCCTAACCCAAGATTATGAATCTTAATTCCTTCAACTCTGCTGCACAGAGGAGGAAGCCTGAGTTTTATAGACAGATAACACCCAGAGCACAGGAACTCCAACTTCTGCCTTTCACACTGTGGACTCCCATCTACTGACAGCTATGGTGATATTTTATTTGTACTGAAATGTGATTTTATTTGTATGTTAATAAATAAAGTGGCCTGGGGGTCAGAGCTAATAGCAAGCCATAGCAGAAACTGGGCAGTGGTGGTTCACGCCTTTAATCCCAGCACTTGGGAGGCAGAGCTAGGTGGATCTCTGTGTGTTTAAGGATACAGCCAGCATTGGAGACACACGCCTTTAATCTCAATACCAACCACAGAAGACCTGGAGGTCTGTACAGATGGGCAGTGATGAGGAGGTCATGTGGTTAGGTTTACAACCAATGAGAAGGCAGAACAGAAAGTCTATATAAAGACAACCACACAGGAAGCAGTTGTCTCTTGGCTGAAGAGGATAGCTGAAACAGGAAGGGCAAGGCTCTTAGCTCTGACCTCTTGGGCTTTCATCTCTGCATTGGCTCTGTGTTTCTTACTGAATAAGACGGTTACTTCTACAGACAGCTCTGGTCAATCTCCCAGCTGCCCCAGGAGCTCCATCTGGCCTCATTTATAATACCCTGCTAATCTAATTCAGAGACTAGAGTCTATGCCTACAGAAAGTGTAAGGACATGGGAGGGAGACTTGTCAAGGAAAGAACACTCCAAGAACATCACAGGAAGGCCCTGGCAGGTCCCAGGACTGAGACACAGAAGGCAAGAGGCAGTGAGGAAGCCCAGACAGCACTGAGGGGAACCTCTTTCACCCATCTACTCTTCTACTTCATAGCTGAAGAGACAAAATTTCCAAAAGGGGGACGCTGTCCGCCAGCAAAGCTAGACCTGCCAGCTGACCTCTACAGTTCATCACCAACCTAGACAGCCCCCCAGATAGGGATTCCCAGCTTGTGCCTCCACCCCCCCCCCATGCGTCTCTACACACAGCCCACAGTGGAAGCAGCGGGTGAGGAACGAGGCCCCCCCCCCCCCCACCCCTACCCCTGTACCTTGCACTCTTGTGTGTATTCCAGCTGAGAGTTATCAGGAATAAAATTACAAAAGTCCTGAAAGACAGGAAAAAAACACAGGGAAGATTTTAGATAGAACAGCCTACTATGAGATAAAATGGACAAATGTTTTTGTTTTGTTTTGAGACAGGTTTTCACTATACAGCCCTAGCTGTCCTGGAACTCACAGAGATCTGCCTGCCTCTGCCTTCTGAGTCCTGGGAGGGATTTACAAATGTGAGCCACTAAGCCTGATTGTTGTTGTTGTTGTTGTTTGTTTGTTTTTTAGCTTTTCGAGACAGGGTTTCTTTGTATAGCTTTGGAGCCTGTCTTGGAACTCTGTAGCCCAGGCTAGCCTCAAACTCAGAGAACTGCCTGCCTCTGCCTCACAATTGCTGGGATTAAAGGCATGTACCACCACCATCCAGCTCTCACAAATTTTTAAAATGATTAGAAAATAGCTCATGTTGGGCAGTGGTGACATACTCCTTTAATCCCAGCACTCAGGAAAGACAGGCAGGGAGATCTCTATGAGTTCCACACCAGCTTCATCTAAGAGTGAGTTGGAGGATAGCCAGGGCTAAACAGCAAAACCCTGTCTTAGATAGATAGACAGATAGACAGACAGACAAACAGACAGACAGATAATAAAAGGAAATAGCCAAACAAACACCCACAGACAAAAGACATAAAGACCAGTTATGGTCAACTGTCACAACACCAAGTTATTCACTGTAGTGGCACCCGGAGGAAGTGGCACTATTAAGAGGCGTGGCTTTGTTGGAAGAAGTATGTCACTGTGGGAGTGAGCTCTGAGGTCTCCTTTGTTGAAGCTACACTTAGTGTGACACATGGTTGCTTCTGCTGCCTGCAGTTCAAGATGTAGAACTCTCAGCTCCTTCTCCAGCACCATGTCTGTCTGCAGGCCACTATCCCACTGTGATGAGAATGGACTGAACCTCTGCAATTGTAAGCCGGCCCAATGAAATGTTTTCCTTCACAAGAGCTGCTGTGGTCCTGGGGTCTCGCCACAGCAATGAAACCCTGAGACATCAGTCAACTAAAGAGTCCATCCAAATACTCAGTCAGGATTCATGAACAGACTTTTAAAATTCATTCCTCAAGTCAGGTATGGCAGCCCACATCTAGGAGTTCAGCACTCAAGAAGCTGAGGCTGGAGGATTGCTCTAAGTTCAACACCAACTTGGGCTATGTAGTAAGTTCCAGGCCAACCTGAGTCATAAAAGGAGACCTTGTTAGAGAGAAACAGAGAGGGAGGAGAGAGAGGGAGGAGAGAGAGAAGGAGGCAAAGGAAGGAGGGAGGGAGGGAAGGAGGGAGGGAAGGAAGGAGGGACGGACAGGGAAGGAAGGGCAGGGAAGGAAGAAGGTCCTCAGATGGGTGACCCCGGGGAAATGTACTGGCTTTCCCCAGGCACCCTGAAAGTGCAGTACTAAAGCAGCAGCAAGTACAGGAGTCTGCTCTTGTGTGACACTTGATCTCATTCTGACAACAAAGCTTGCTTGGAGAGGGCAGAGCTAGCAACTAGCTGACCAAAATTAACCATAGAGGTTTTGGAGGACTGAGGGCAGATAGGAGGCAGGAAGTAGTAAGACAGGGCTGAGAGAGGATCTCAACCCTTTGGATGGAGGAACAGAGAGACGGGAGGTCACTTTTCTGATCACTCAGGTGCTTACCCCGATATCTGACTCCTGACTTCTTATTGATAAAGAATAATTAGATAAACACATCAGTCACTTATCTTCCCGGCGGCTTCTTCACTACTTTAGAGGACAGCAGTGAACCGAATGAACAACACCGATGAACGGATTCATGTGATGTGAGGAGCAAACTGAGGACCTCCTCCCACTGCAGCCCATCCCAAGATGCACAATGGTGACGCCTCCCAAGGGATGAGTGCCAGCAAGCTGCTCCAACTATGTTATCTACCTGTTCTACCCAATCCAGCAAGCGGACACGAGAAACACCAGCTGATAAAGTAACCCGAGTAAGATTAATTCACCAAGTAGTCAAAAACTGACCTCGCATAATCCATGTTGCCAGTTAGCAAGCAACACAAAGATGCAGGACAATCCAAATTATTTAAAAAAAAAATAGAGGCTGGAGAGATGGCTCAACAGTTACACGCACTGGCTTCTCCAGGGCCAGATTCAATTCCCACCACCTACATGGCAGCTAATACCCACCTGCAGCTCCAGTCCCAGGGGATCCTATGCCCTCTTCTGAGCTCCTCGGGCACTGCACACACATGCTGCACAGACATACATACAGGAAAACATCCACACACATAAAAATGACCAATCAAGTGTTTATGTGTAGAAAGGGACTACTTGGAAAGAGGAGGGGACCAGGAGGAGAGGAGACAGGAGAAGGTAATGGGGCAGAACATGAGCATGGAACATAATACACAGGTATGAAAATGTCACGATAAAACTCAGCATTTTATGTCACAAATACAGATGGTAAGCTCATCCATCCACTCCTCTGCCTTTCTCATCTGCAAACGGTCTCCCCAGCCCCACATCACTGGATCCCTCAGGGTGAGGAAACCACCTGTCTCTTTCGAGCGCGCGCGTCTAATGTTCTGGCGCTGCTTTCAGCTGCCTTACCACTGTCTTCGAGGTCCTCTGCACAGCCAGTATCTTATTTTCCAGAGAAAACTTAATGCACTTCACTTCACCTCTGTCGTCCATTCTGAAACAAGAAAGAACAGGTTCAGAGAGAAACTGCCCTGAATTCTAGCTCTTGTTGCTATTGACAAAAAGCCACTTTACTCTTTGGGAAGCAGCAAGCTGTAGTCTAATGTTAGAATTGCATTTCTGAAGCTGTGAACAGAATCTACTGGCAACAACCGGCTGGTGAAGTGAACAGAGGACATAGTCAAGTGGCTGGAGAGTCAGGGTCACACACACGTCACCTGAGAACTGCTGGATATCCTAGGGGACAGAGATGCACTCATTGTCATGATTATAGTGATGGTTTCCTGGGTGTATAAATAGCTCACTATATAGTAAGTGTGCAACATACTGTGAGCCTATTATAACTCAATAGAGCCGTTAAGAAAACAAACAAACAAAAAACCCCCACAATGTTTGGGTTCAGTTGGCTCACAGAGACCTGAGTGTGAGCTCCAGAGTGTGAACCCATGTAAAAAAAGTCTAGACACTATGGCATTGCAAGTCCAGTGTCTGGGAGACAAAGAGAAGCAGGCCCCTAAGGGTCACTTACCATGCTAACATGCCAACGAGACTGCGTCTCAAGACACGAGAAAAAAGTGCATGCCCACACATACAGGTTAAAGGCTGCATCCTGCCCACCCATCAAGCTCCTCAGAATCCTGAAGTGCAGCCTGACAGGCAGATCCCTCTCAGCGTTCCATGTCTCACTGGTGCATCTCACCCACTAACTTCCCAGGCTGCTATCAGTCTGTACCTCAGAGCCCCTTGGCTTTTTGGCAACACATAGCTGAACCAACACCGTCTCTCAGAGTTACTGCTGTCTCTGCTCCCAACAGCAGCAGGAGCACAGACATACGCCAAATGCCGAGGTGACCACACCACACCCGACCTGACAGATTTTCACCATCAAGGAAAAGCCCTAATCCCATGGGGAATGCCCACCTTCTCCATGCCTCCTTCCCTGCAGATACCCTGACCTAGAGTCCCCTAAGCACCACGCCTCTGCTCATGGTCTGGTCTCCAACCAGAAATCACTCCCTTCCTACCTGAAAGCCTTGCTCAACCCCCTCTCAAGGTCAAAGCTGCATCCCTTAAGTGTTCCCATGTTCTCAACAGAGCTCCAGCACAGAGTTTATCGTGGCAAACAGTATTTGCTGAACCTCTTCTCTCCTACATTAAGTCCGAGTTCTGGAAAGGGGCTGATTTAAAGTCTTCACTTGTTTGCCACTGTCAATGTATGTCGAACAAGGACCAAAAAAACAAAATGACGTCAGCTGTTTTCTATTTCAAAAAGTTGACACATGTTAAAAGTGATCTTTTTAAAAAAAAAAAAAAAAAAAAAAAAAAAAAAAAAAAAAAACAGGGTCTTGCCATGCCGTGCAGACTGGCTGGTAACCTGCAAACTACCTCTCTTAGCTTCCCAGAGGGCTGGGGTTAGAGGCCTGGGCCACCACTGAACTGAGGCCCTACAAAATACATTCTCTTTGCTACTGTAACCAAACAAACTAAGAACTGATGCGACTGTGTATCCCAAACGGAAGCACTTGTGAAAGTGAAAGGGGCCGCTACAGTCAATCACACTCAGTGCACGTCAAGTGAGACAGCCGGTCTGTCACTTTAACCTCCGTGAGAACCCTGGTTTTTCCCCATTACATGAGGAAGACTGGATTTTCTTCCACCCAGCAAACACTCTAGGAAGACCTGGGATAAGTGAGGAACTGAGTCCCCGGCCCAGCACAGCAGAAGTGAGTGCATGTCGGTAACTGCAAGTACCAGGAAGTAGGTGCCCTGGGAAATCTTGATTCCCACATTTCACTCTGACAGTTGTTCTGTTGTTCCCAAACTGCACCCGCAGATGCCCACTGCTTTTTCCTACACAGGATTCCATCCCAGGCTGCTTAGATGAGGTCAAAACAAAGTGATTCAACTTTCTGAATCAGAAAATCCCCAGTGTTTACATGTGGATATTATTCTGAAAAGGGCAAATTACCTAAAAGAGATGGGATTCCTATCATCGGGGCCTTTAACGACCACGCCAGTAGCTCCACCCGATCGAACAGCAAAAACCTGAGGAAGAAGAGGCAACGTTAATGGTCAGAGCTTTTGTAAAGATCTAGACTCAACCTTTCAAGGATCGTGTCTACCGCACCACCCCTTGATTCATCTGAACAAACTAACAGGGTATATTCCTAGGTAGGTGCTTAGACGAATTTAAGGAGAAAGAAGTGAGCAAAACAGGGCACCGTGCAAGAGCAGGCTAGACCCTGAGACTGACCATCTGAAAGCCAGCTCGCACTCTGGCACCACCCATGCACCCGCACACCCGTCTTTGCTCCCGTACAAAACACCGGGCACTCGGCGCTAAATCCTTGCGCGCACCGCGGGTAGGGCGACGGTGAGCGTCCGGGCGCGGGGCCTCGCTGCGGGCACCGCTCACTCACCTGCTTGTTGGCCTCGTCGAAGAACACGCAGTTGACCGGGTTCGCCTTCTCGAACTGCACCGGCCGCTCGCACAGCTCCAGGTAGTAGTCCTCGCCGCCCATGGCTGGGACCCGCGGGAGCCGGCTGCCTCGGTGCGCTCCACGGCTCAGGCCGCTGCCCTAGGCCCCGCCCCGCGCCCCACGTGACTCGCGGCCGTCAGCGCGTCAGTGGCCGGGTCTGGAGCCCACCACCGCAGCCACGCCCCCTCCGGAGGCGGGGCGCGGGTCACGTGACCCGGAAAAGCCGCCCGCTTAGAGTGGTGCCGTGTCCCCCGTCGCCGAGAGATGAGGCAGGAGGCTGGCTGTGATCACGCAGCCAAGACTGACTTCTGTACTCACCTCGGGACCCCACTCGCACCGGGCAAACACTACTCCCGGAGATCTGCCCGGCCCCGGGGGCTGATTTTATAAACAATCTGTCAGCCATACAGGCAGGGCTGGCATCTGCCGGATGTTGAATTCTGCCCCTCCCCACAAGTTTACGTGTTGGACTTTTAATCCCCAATATCTCAGAATGTGCCTGCACTTGGAGCTTCAAAGATGTAATTAAGGCAAAATGAAGTCGTCAGATGGGTCCCTAAACCAATATGACTTTTATTTAAAGAAGGAAAAAAGAGATGAGGAGGTCTTAAATGCCCAGCCTGCCGAGTGGCCATCTACGAGTCAGGGAGGCCTCGAAGAAACAGTCCTGGTCCAGCGAGATGGCTCTGTGAGTACAGGCGTTTACCACCGAGTATGATGGTGAGTTTGACCCCTGAGACTTACATGCATGGAAGAATGGAAGGACCCCAGCAAGCTGCCTTCTGACCTCCACACATGCACTGTAGCAAGTGAGCACCCCATACACAAACGAACACAAGCAAATGTAATAAAAAATTCTTTTGAGACAGAATCTCTCTGTGTAGTCTTGGTTTGCCTAGAACTCACCATGTAGACCAGGATGGCCTCGAACTCACCAAGATCCACCTGCCTCTGCCTCCCGAGTGCTAGGATTAAAGGTGTGTGCCACCACACCTGGTAAAAGGTAATAAAAAATTTTAAAAAGAAATGAAACAGCCCTGCTGACTTTAGGCTCTCTGCCTCAAAAACTGTAAACTAAATGTGTAAGCCCCCAGCCTGCAGCACTTTGTTACGGCAGCGGCGGCAGGAAGAACTGCCTGGGAAGACTCTGGTCATGGGAAGAACCTGGTCACAATGATCTTGACAATGCTGTGGACTCAGGAGATGCTCCAACCACCACAGGCTGCAGGAATCCTGAAGATCCAGAATCACATCTTTTGCCCCTCCAGGAATGGTCTCTATTTATTTTTAAATGTGTGTGTGTGGTGCATTGAATATCAATAGATGGATATCCATATGAAGGTTGGGGGTCAGTGCATTGGGTTTTTGAGGCAGGATCACTTGCGAACGTATTGGCTAGAGTGACCAACCAGTGAGCCCCAGGGGTCTGCTCAGCCCAGCAGGGTTACTCAGCCTTACATGGGGGCTGGGGATCTGAACCCGGGTCCTTATACTTGCTTTACAGGCACTCTACCAACTAAGCTGTCTCCCCAGCCCCACTGCAAACATTTCCTTCTGCAGTAAAGACCACTTGATTGTTCCCTGTGATCAAATAGGAGCACTTATTCTTCCTAGATTTAAAAAAAAAAATTAAAAATTGTTAAGAAAAATGAACCTGGCTGGGCGGTGGTGGCGCACGCCTTTAATCCCAGCACTCGGGAGGCAGAGCCAGGCGGATCTCTGTGAGTTCGAGGACAGCCTGGTCTACAGAGTGAGTTTCAGGACAGCCAGAGCTGTTACACAGAGAAACCCTGTCTCGAAAAACCAAAAAAAAAAAAAAAAAAAAAAAAAGAAAAAGAAAAAGAAAGAAAGAAAAAGAAAAATGAACCACGCATGGTTTATGCAAAAAATTATGCAAAAATGAACAAACAGGCATTTTGAGATCCTGGTGTTTCCAGGTTCCAGGGACTCAGCTTTTGAAGTGTAGTTCACAAAAAATGACCAGCCTCAATAGAGTTGAGGAGCCTTGCCTTTGTTGTGGCGCCCCCTTCTGGCCTGACATGTATTCCGATTTTTTTTTTTATTTTTTTATTTTTTATTTTTTATTTATTTATTTTTTTTTTTTTTTGGTTTTTCGAGACAGGGTTTCTCTGTGTAGCTTTGCGCCTTTCCTGGAGCTCGCTCTGTAAACCAGGCTGGCCTCGAACTCACAAAGATCCGCGTGGCTCTGCCTCCTGAGTTCTGGGATTAAAGTCAAGTGCCACCACCGCCGCTGCCGCCACCGCCGCCACCCGGCTGTATTCTGAATTTTTGTCTGGATTTCCTTTGCTACTTAAGTGGATACCTTCTTCTCCCATTTCACTTTCTCCTCCTGCTCCTCCTGCTCCTCCCCCTCCTCCTCCTCCTCTTCCTCCTTTTTTAAGATTTGTTTTAAGTGTGTGTGTTGGTGGGTATATCCTCACGAGTGCAGGTGACCATAGAGGCCAGCAGAGGGCATGCATGCTAGGCAGCCACTCTACCTGCCACTCCCCTCCCGAGAGCCGGGACTACAAGACTGCTTAACAACTTTTGCTGCATCTGAAAACTAAACTATTGGGACCTGGAACAAGACTGAGCAAACTAAGATCTTAGCTTGCATTCACTGTGGAGCCCTTTACCGCTCATGAAGGCCCTGGAGTGCTCCCAAGGTGGCTAGAACCCCAGAGGCTGAAATCCTGGGTGAGGGCTGGACACTAGCTGCCACCATGCTCTACCATGAGTGAGCTGCTTTGAAAGTGATAAGCAAGGTGCTGTGCAGAATGGAAAAGATAAGAAGTTGAAGGGCTGACCAAACACACAGGGCTGAAATAGAAAAAAACCAAAAACAAGAAAAGCAAGGTTGGAAGCCACTGAGCTGGCAGGCACCAGACTGTCTACGGGACTCTGGGGGAGAGTCTGACCTGGGAATGGGTGAGCTCAGATCAGTAGGCAGACAGATTAAGTGTGCTCAATCAAGGATTAGTGTCACTGCTGCCCTGAAAGCCCCGGCAGGGTGTTTACTTCCTCTTCATTGTATGCTCTGGCCTGTGAGATAGGCAGGGTGCCTGTGCTTGTCAGAGGATCCTAGAGGGCGCTCCCGATGCCTTCTAGAACCTCAGAGCACACCCAATTTCCTGTTGCTGTTTTCCTGTTTTTGGTTTTGTTGCCTGTTGTTGGTCAGACCTTGTGAAAGACAGTGTTCCTCACTGCTCAGCCACCATTTGGACGACTTCTGGTTTCCTCTGTGAACTTTCTAAATTCCTTTTGGTTAGAAAGTGAGCATGCATAACGTAAGAGGAGCTCGTTTTAGAAGTATGTATGGGAGGGAGGCACAGCCCAGCACTCTGGAGGAGTTCCTTCCCAGGGAGAGAACTTGAGTCAGGAGCAGCTGGTGGATCCTGACCGTGCAGCAGAAAATCTTTTCAGGCTGGGCCAGAGTGAAGAAGTCACTGAGTTTATCAAGGATAGGGAGAGTGTTGGTGAACTGGTGTGGGTTGACATGGGTCTGTGGAAAGAAGACACAGCACACCCTTAGGATGTTTCTAGCCTTTCCAGCTGCAGGGAGACTCAGCCTCTTCCCTTAGCCAAGGACATTTGTATATTGTAAACCAGAATTGAGTCAAATATAGCTTTACTTTTCCAACATCATACACAAAGTCCATACCAATCCAAAATATTTGAGGCTTGTTGTTATTTCATAACTGCAGTTTTGTCATTATTGTGAATCTCAGTGCAAACATCTGACATGCAGGTAGTCCTAGGCTACCTCTGTAAAAAGGTTCAAAAGAAGCAGAACCATTGGCGGGGGTCAGGATTTACAGCCTCTGATTACAGGGTGTTAGGTCAAGATGTGTACCTAGAAATGGGTCTGTTTTAACTGCCTTTTCCATATCTGGGGAGAATGTAGGCCAAGGTCAGGTAGCTTATTTAAAGCAGCTATCAGCCCCAGCACCCCTAGAATATGCATATAGGCTATAGCATACAATTTTCATATTCCTGGGTTCTTCACTGACCGGCTATATTTAAATGTTCTGGGTGGCAATGCAAATTTCTTTGCATATTTGTATGCATATATAATAAGTGTAATGAGGAATGAATAAGGATGTTTGTTGTCGTGGACTTTTGGGGGAATTTGGGTTTTTTCTCCACTTTTAGCATTGTTCGCATTTTTAAACGGTGGCGTGTGATTTTGAGTCTAGGTGGGAGGAGTTTAAGCTGCATCCTGCTGGCCTACTGTCCTTTTTAATAAGATACAACAGGTCCAAGACCACCCTCCCTCACTCACCGTGTCCCCTGGGTGCTGCAGTGCTGGACAGTGGTGCCCAGCTGAAGGCATGAGGGTAAAGGATGTACCCCACCGGGGCAGACACGGCAGGCGGTTATTAAAGAAAACGCTGCAGGGCTGGAGAAGGGTCCGGCAGCCCTTGCTGTCTGTGCGTGTGTGTGAGGGCTGGAGTTCAGATCGCCAGAGCCCATGTGGATGCCAAGTGGGCATGGTGGCCCGCCTGCAATTCCAGGAAGATGTGCTGGATAGTTTATGTCAATTTGACACAAGTGAGTCGTTTGGGAAGAGGGAACCTCAATTAAGAAAATGCCCCCACAAGACTGTCCGGAGGACACGTCTGGGGTGTACTCTCTTGATTGATGATTGATGTGGGAGTGCTCAGCCCGCTGTGGGCAGTGCCATTCCGGGACCAGTGGTCCTAAGTATTAAAAGCAGGCTGTGTAAACCATTAGGGGCAGGCCAGTAGGCAGCACTCCTCCATGGCCTTTGCTTCAGACCCTGCCTCCTACTTCCTGCCTTGAGTTCCTGCCCTGACCTCCCTCAGTGAAATAAACACTTGGGCCATGGTGTTTTATCACAGCAACAGAAATGCAAATTAAGACAGAGGGCAAGAGACAGGATCCCCAGAGCACATTGGCTAGCAAGACTAGCCACATCTGTGAGCTCTTGATTTGATTTATTCAATAAATAAGGTGGAGTGACTGAAGATCATTTGCAACATCAACCTCAGGCCTCCACATGCATGTGTAAACACGCACGCACGCACGCACGCACGCACGCACGCACGCACGCACCCCGCTGAGCACTGGCCTACATTCTTTGCTCTTTTCTGTAGCAGTAACATGACCAGCTGCTTCAAGCTCTGCTTGGCTTTTGTCCCGCTGTGATGGAACCAGACCAGGAACTACTGAGCTGGAATGAACCCCCCTCCCTCAGCTGCTTCCGCTAGGTTATTTTATCACAGCAGCAGGAAGACACCAGGCAGTGGTTCCTTAGACAGCTGAGGTAATCCCTTGGCCTTGTGTGCCGTTTGTGTGGAGTCTGCATCTGGCTAGACAAGAGGGTGTCTCACTGTTCTGTTAAATAGTGTGGGTTTTACAGCACCACTTGTCCTTGTGAGAGGGGGCATTTAGGGTAAAGCACAAGTCATTAGGGGTTAGGCTCAAATATTTGGATCAGACCTCCCAAGACGTCAAGTTATGGGTAGTTAAGTGCTAGCTGTTAAGGTGGGATTTTCTGCTTTTATTTCTGGTCTTTTTATCTCTATGGCTGGTTATCAAATCACAGACCTTGCACAGGCTAGGCTCTGGTGCTCTGCTTCTTGTCTCACCTGCAACCCCTAGTGTTAGTTCTTAAACCAAGAGATGAAATTCAGTTCAGAAAGTGTCCTGTCTATGTTAGAATTAAAACAACACCTCTATCCTCAACGATGAGAAATTTGTCCACAAGAGTTCAGAATAGAACTTTGGAAAGAATTCATCCACACTTTATCTTACTTATTGTTATATTTGAGGCCAGCCAGAGCTATATGGTGAGACCCTATCTAAATAATTTTATCATTTTTAATTATGTATATGCTTGTGCCTGTGTGGGGGTATGTGCACATGAGTACAGATACCTTCAGAGGCCAGAAGAGGGTACTAGATCTCCCTGCAGCCAGAGTTACAGGCACATGTGAGCGGCCAAATGTGGGTGCTGGGAACTAAACTTGGGTCACCTGAAGAGCAGGAAAACTCTCTTAACCACTGAGCTGTCTCCTCAGTCCCTTCAGCCACTTAAAACCACCCTTCCCCTGCAAAAAAAAAAAAAACCCTCATATTTTAAGTCTTTTCACATAATTCAGTTGCTTCTTCATGACTCACTACTATTCTTTGTCCAGTTCAATGTATCAGTAATGGACTCTTTTTATTTTTATTTTAACCAGAGGTAGAAATGTATAGTGCAATATGACAACGATATCATTAATCTGTATCAACATACAAAATGTCATAAACAGAGGTAGAACATACACACAGTATGACAGATATGATTTTACATTTGTATCAATATACAAACTATTTCAAACACCAGTAGGAGCACGTGTACAACATGGCCAGTATAGTTTTATATTTGTATCAATATACAAACTGTCTTAAACAGGAATAGAAAAATAATTTTACATTTGTATCAACATACAAGAATCCATACCAATGCAAATTATCTAAAGCCAATAGTTACTGATTTAGTTTACAAGTAGATACAATAATCTACCTTGTTATTCTATCCTATCTATTCCCCTTTTTTCTTTTCCAAAAGAGAATCCTGAGTCTAAACTTTGTTCCACCCCCAACCTTATTACAACTTAAAACCAACCCCAAACAGATGACAATTATCCATAATCCTGAGAAAACAAAACCTTTTGGGGGGAGGGGGATCATTTTCTTAGAATTGCTTCCTGCTGTCTTGGGGGCAATGGTCTCTCTGTGGGATCCTGTGAAAAACTAAAACAGTTAGGTCTCATAGGAACTGACTGTAATATTTATAGTCAGTCTCAGTTATGGGTAAAGCTTACCCGAAGTTCTGACTAGAAGTGTAATATGATGGACCATCTCAGCTAGCCATCTTGGAACCGTCCTGAACAGTTTGCAGTCCAAACTGAGTGTTGGTTGGTTGAGTCCAAACAACACTGAGTGGTGTTTATCTGCTCAATGGCATCATTGTGAATCAGGTAGAATCATTGTTGTGGGGTCCCATCTTCCTTCTGGAGACTTCAGAGACTATTATTGGGAAGATTTATTTTTTTTCACTGTGGAAAACTTGAACATTAATATAAAAATGAAAATTTAAATTTTAAGATGGCATGACATATAAAGGAAGGTTCTAAAAAATCAAGAATAAGCATGGAGAGAAACAGGTGTCCAAGGTCTTTTTAACTTCTTGAAGATGGGTATTTCTGTTTTCCTGTAGATACAGAAACAGAACCCTGCTCCACGTTGTTTGGTGAGTTTTCCTTACAACTTGTAGAATTGTCACATTGGTGGATGGATGAGCCATCATTTCTCTAATCAAGAGGTTTCTCCTGTTCAAATCGAGTCTTTATTAATTTTGATGGTATCCATAGCTTTCCTTCTGCTGTGGAAACAAAAGCAAAACCCTTCCCCAATGTAGCACATATCCTGGTTTCCATTCTGAGGTCAACACACCTTTGAAGTACACAGTGTGATTTAGTTCAGCAGTTTTGTCTATTATTCAGTGTCTCTCTGCAGCTGTTGTTCCTTTCTCATCAGCACTATGAAAATTCAAGGTTAATAAGGTATCATGCAATCTATCTTTGGGGGTTTTTGTTCTCCCTTTCTGTTTATAAAGCATTTCTTAAAGTGTGATTAGATCTTTCTACAACTGCTTGTCCTGTAGGATCGTGTGGCATACCTGTAATGTGCTTTATAATATGCAAAAGCTGTTTTATTTTACTGAGGACATATGCTGGAGCATTGTCAGTCTTAATTTGTACAGGGATAGCCATTATGGCTATGACTTATAAATAGGTGTGTAATTACAGAATCAGCCTTTTCAGAACTCAAAACAGTTGCCCATTGAAACCCTGAATAGGTATAAATGCTGTGGTGTACATATTTTAATTTTCCAGATTCTGCAAAATGAAACCAAGGATACCAACCGGGCTAACACTAGCAGGTTAACTTCACCCACATGTCCACTCATAAAAACTCCGTTAACCCCTAACTTGTTGACACTCTTACAGGATAGATAGAGGCATTTCCCATCTCCAGAGAAACAGCAGATGTAATGGCTCAGGTATTTCTGAAGAACACATCACCCATCAGTGCTGGTACCACCACTCCAGTCTCAAGGGCATATCTGCTCTTTTGTCTGGCTCACCCACCCTTGCCTCTTCTGTTGCAACCAGGGCACTTCTCCATTCCAATCTCTCTGGCAGCCACATCACTCTTCCCATGGCTAGCCCCGTTCATAAGGCCAGTGTTAACAATCTATTTTTTTCCTCCTAGCAACCTGCCTTCTCAGCTCCCTCAGGGAACAGATGCCTGAGGTCTCCACAATGACAGCTAACTGAATGCTTCTTCACTCACACCTCCTGCTGTGCATGGCCCTGACTCCCAACTCCCCCTCTTTACTTCTTCCTGAATCAGCAGGAAGCAGTCTCAAGAATTCAGCAGCCTCATTCTCCCCACTTGCTCCCCATAACTCACCTTTTTATAATAATCAAAAAGGGAGGAATTGTTAGAATTCAGACCTGCCCCTGGCCTGCCCAGTGTCCTGACGATGTCATCCTACATAAAGTCCCCTTCAAGAGAAAACTCCTCCTCCCAGTCTATTCCCACGAAATGAGCACCTCTGTTCTCTCCCTCCCTCCTTTAATAAAACTTTTCACATGAGTGTCACCTGCATGATAGTCTTTCCCACTGCCTGCCAAGTCTGCACAGCATGCCTCTTTCTCACCCGCTGTGGGGCTCCTCAGCTCCAACTTGCCAACACCTCTCTTCTCACCCTTTTTACAACAGGAGCAGTAGCCAGAGCTTTACATCCTGATTCAAGGGCAGCAGACACACCTGTAACCTTGTGTGGGCTTTTGAAACCTCCAAGCCCACCTCCAGTGACACACCTTCTCCTAATCCTTCCCAAACAGCACCACCAAGTAGGGACCAAGTGTTCACATGTGTAAGAATGGGGGCATTCCCACTCAAACCACCAAGCTCCCATCTTCCCATGGGAGTCAGCCTCATGAAACATCTCCCCATCAACTGCTTGACTTCATTCTGTCTGTCCATCATTTTATTTTGTTTTCTTAGGCAGAATCTAGGGATGCCCTCAAACTTGTAGCAATCCTCCTGCCTCATATCCACAGTGCTGAAATTTTAGTTTGTTTTTGTTTATAACTGTCTAACTGTGTACCCTAAGCTGGCCTGGAACTCATTATATTGACTAGGCTGGCCTCAAACTATCAGATCTGTCTGCCTCTACCTTCCAAGTGCTGGGGTCTAATTCTTTATATAGTAATGAATTATCTTATTGTAATAGAAATTCTCTCCAATCATCCTTACATTGGAAATGTATTTTTATAGTTATTTATATCCAATGTCAATAAAGTGAGGCAAAATAATCCTATTTACTTATATATACACACTCTACTAGATTACTTATCAAACCAGTATTTTCTACATCATTTTCCTGCTATGTGAAAAATGTCCTGACCCCAAAGAGGGAAACAAAATTTTCTATATTTTGTGAGTAAAAATCAAACAAAAGTCAAGTGTGTGTGTGTGTGTGTATGTGTGTGTATGTTTGTGTGCACGCACGCACGCTTAAAATAGCACTGCTTACTTTGCTACTGAAAGGCTGTCTTGGTGCCAGGACATTAAAATGAGGAATAGGAATAAACCACACAATAAGCCAATTCTAAAATGATCTCTTCATTTTTAATTTCTTGAAAGGCAAATTCACAGCACACTCCAAGCAATGGTTTGAAAATGAGTATGTCAAAAAAGAAAAAGTTTTAAATGATTGTTTCAAGTGAGTTCTCTGGAATTTCTGTACAGCCAATAATTAATCATCATTTAAATCTTTGTTGCAGAGTAGCAAACATCTCAGAGTGGGCTTAGTCACCTAAAGTCACACTCCTCTGAAATGCAATTAAAAGCAGTATAACAGAAACAAAAATAAATAGTCCTAGAAAGAACATATTTGGCATTTTAAAATAATGTTAACATCTCTCAAACATAAATTACATTATATTTTTTCTCTTTATAACCAGACAGGGTTAGGCTGTTTAGTGGATCTGATCTGACTGACTCCTGGCACTGGGGTAAGAAAGAGGCTAAGGAAGCGAGAGCAAGCAATCAACAGCTTCTAGACACTGCTCGCTTTTTCAAAGCAGAGTCCAGCCAGCGTAGAGACTGGTAAACAGAGGCCGAATGGCTGAGCTGGTCAATTCGCTCCTTGAGTTGTTCTGCACACAGGCTTGTCTTCTATTTATTTCACAGCTCCAATTACTCTGCTCTAGTTCTCTGCAAACAACTAGCAATCAATATGTGAACAATTTCAGGAAACTAAACTGAGATGTGTTTCACTGCCTTCTTAAAATACATCAATTACGATTCTTATATTCTGTCCTTCCAGATATTTTGTATTTTCATTATAAACGTAGATGAGTCACATCCCAACCACTTAACCTAAATGGAGAAAACCCGAAAGTTAAAGTTAAAATTTAGTTAAGAAATCTTTCTGTACTTATCTTTCAGAAACCTGCCATTTCCTAGATTTTGAGATGGAAATGTGAATTCCATACATTTTCATGATAGACCAATAAATGGTACATTGCTTATGTCTATTTCCACCATCCACTCTGAAGCCAAATCCCCATTTCTAACACCACTAGGGTCTTTACAATCATAGTCACAGCCGGAAGACCAGTTGAGACAGGCTAAAGTCACATTTGCAGAAAGATGCAACAGAAAGCAGGGAGGTGAGAAGCGCAGTGCAGCCAGCACACCTCCCCTGTAAACGCCTCACAGCCCCCACATTCGGAACCACTACCTATGTTTAAAAATCCTCATCAAGATATTTCATATCATGGCATCTATACCTGTTAAAGAATTATCTTATCATTTTCGTGAGATGAGAGGTAGTGACATTTTATTCTTTCAATGCCGAGTTAAAAATTCCACACGTCTGGCACGTGGGTAACAAGTGGGACGCACAGGAGCAGCACTGTCCACTCCTGCTTTGGTGTGTAAGTCAGCCACACTCGCTGGCTGTCGGCAGCTGGCGATCGCTGCTGTTGGCAGAGGGCAGTGGTACTGGCGCTATTCTGCAGACAGCACAGGCGGACCTCCATCATCTTTCAGAAACGAGGCTGCTTTCCTCCCGTTCTTCTGAACGTGATCTTCATTCATTTTCTCCAAAGCTTCTATCTGCAGAACCGATACATTGAACCCACCTGTCCAGTCTGGACTCTGAGTATGTACCTATCTGCCTCTCGGCCACCTCTAATGATGCTGGTTAGAATTAGAACCTCTCTCTACCCTCCTTCTTCTCTCCACCCCTGTGCATGTGTGTGATACGTGTGCAAATATACCCGTTTGCTTTTCCCTGGATTATATTACCAGGGTTAGTACTGAGTACACTTATGAAGCCAGGAAGTAAACTCTGATGGGTTTTGCCATGCGCTCTATAAAGCTTCAACACCAGCTGACTGAACTACCAGCTTTCTGCCTCTTCCTTTCTGGCCTTAGGTTCCCCCAGAGCGTGGCCAAACTCAAGTCACACAGAGGAATTCCAGAACAGACTCTAACCACTCTCTGCTTTGTGGTGAAAATGCTGGGAATAATGAGCTACTGTTTAACACACACACACACACACACACACACACACACACACACAACACACACACACACACGTTATATATGTAAATTTTTAAAGCCATCATCTTGCTATGGATCCCTAACTGGCTGGCCTGGAGCTCTCTACATAGACCAGGCTTTCTGCCTCCGTTCCTGTGGCTCTGGCACTACAAGGAAGGCATTGTCTGCATGTGGCCACTTCTAGCTTTCTATGTTCTGCTAAGGGAAGGCAGTCAATAAATTACTCTTTTTATATCACGCAGGGTATTATTCCCCAGTCACCTTCCTCATTCTTCAAATAGGAGAATAAGAGTAAGTAGGAATGTGCTGTTGCCCATCTTTTCTTTTTAGACCCCTGGCATGGAACACACTGAGTACTCCATGCTGCCCTGGAACTCATAGAGATCTTTCTGCCTCTGCCTCCTGAGTGTTGGGATTAAAGACGTGTGCCACACCCCGCCTGCTGTTACCCACTTTAGCCAAACTGTGATGAACTCTGTGAAGATGTGTTTGGGGGGTGTGTGCGTGTTCAGTTTCACGCCTGAAAAGAACCATGTAGAGAGAAGGAAGGCCCGTGGACTGGAGGAGCGTCAGGCAGGCCCTGAGCTCCTCTGGGCAGCTCTCTAGCAGCAGCAAAGCTGTGCGCCAGGCACTCACCTCAGCTAAGAAATCAGCTTCGTTGTCTGCTGAGATGTTCAAGCCAGAAACAGCATTGAAGAGTTCCCGCTCATTAAGGGCTTCCTTTACTCCTCCTTTCTGGAAAAACTGCAGCGACACACACAGTCAGACATCAGCCAGGCTCTCACACCCCGCCCGCACGCACAAGCTGCACTCCACTCCTTCAGATTCTGCAGCCACTGAGGTTTCCCTCTCAAGGTTAACTGGCCCAGGTCTACACGACATTGTCTGTTTTCAGTAACTTCCACGGCCTGCTACCTCTTCTTCAGTATAAACGTGGTGCCCTGTATACAGTGGCTTTGGCACTGCTTTGTGTGGACAGATGCAATGCAGTCACTAAATCCCATGAATTACTATTTTTAAGCAGGCCTACACATTACCCACAGTACAAAGTTATTTATCACTTGGATCTGTTGCTAGCAAGTCCTTTCTCTGTGCTCCAGGAGTGAGTTCACTCTCCCTTGGAGTGACAGTGGCAGTGGGCAGACACTGTCCCAGTGAGCAGCGAGGAGGCCATCCTTCTAGCAGTACTGGGAGGAAGCATGCAGGCTTAACCACCTTCAGCTTTGGTTTATGCATTAGGCATACATTAAGTCCACTCACTCCTTAAACAGCAGGAGCCAAACCAAAAACTTAATCTCTTAGAAATGGAGGCCACATGAGTCATGGACTCCAGAGTCCATGAATAAGTGAATTCTGAAAGACCCTCCTTTATCTCCTTCTACTAAAGGCAGCCGGTATCTTTTCCTTCAATTTCTGCAAATATGATCTCTTAGGAGTGAGAAAAAATATTTGAACCTGTGACATCCTTTAAAAGGCATTGCTTGGCACACTTACCTGTGAAACATTCCTACAGTCACGGAATAAGAACTCCAGGCCGTGAGGATGGGTTGGTTCTACAGACTGACTGACGTCAATCAACCAGACCTAGTTAACATAAAGCACAGACTGATGTAACACTCAGTAATCTACACCAGGAAATGTGATCTGAACATTAACTGGAGTGTGCCTCTTACCTTTCCAGCATGCCACAACATGTTATACTCGCTGAGATCAGCATGCACAAGGTTACACTCATTATATAATTGCTGCATCAACTGAGAAGAGAAATGAAAGCATAATTCTAATAGACCTTATTCAATGAATTAAATGACTAATGAAGATGAATGTGTCAACAAGTACTTCCCAAAAAACAAGTTGAAAACCTATTTCATGGGCAGTAGTGATGTCTTTAAACCCAGCACTCAGGAGGCATAGGCAGTGGATCTCTGTGAGTTCAAGGCCAGCCGGGCTACAGTTCCAGGAGAGCCAGAGCTACACAGAGAAACCCTGTCTCAGAAAACAAAACACCACCACCTTCCTTCCTTCCTTATTTGTCTCTTGTTTTGGTCGCACCGATGACTGAGCCCAGACGCGCACACACTCCACAGATGAGCCCGCCCTCCTCCCCTCCTACAGGATCTAAGACGCGCACACACTCCACAGATGAGCCCACCCTCCTCCCCTCCTACACGATCTAAGACTGCGGCACCTCTGCTGTTGTGTCAGCGGAGTTTAGGAGAATGAGGGAGAGTTCGTGTGCGCCATTCTGCTTCCTTGCTGTGACCGCAGTCAGGCCCAGGCTCAGACTCCGATGGCACCTGTTGTCTAACCACTTCCTCTGTCAAAGGACAGTGTCCCACTAAGACCTCCATGGAGCAGACACAGTTCCAGGGGAACAGTATTTCCTGCCTGTGATGGTAGAAGAGGTGTTCTTGTTTGTGAGCCGGTGCCTTGGTATGCAGCCTGGGATGGCCCTGAACTCATGAACTTCCTTAGATTCCCAAGTGCTGGGATTCCTAGTGTGTAGGATGCGTGGTCTCCAGCCTTTTAAACTAAGCAGCGTCATATCATCATCAATGATAACCCTAACTTCACCCTTGAAATGTGTGTTTGCTGTCCCTAACAGAACTGTATAACCAAAGTCCATCACTTCATCTCTTCCTCAAAGCATTCTGAACACGGTTTCCTTTCTTCCTGTTCTTCTCTTGGCAGTGGAAGGTGTTTAACCTCTGAAATTGCATCTTGTATTCATGAATGTGTGCATGTGGGGTGTACATGTGCATGCATGTGGAAGCCAGAGGTCCAAGTCAGGTGTCTTCCCCTGTGGCTCCACCCTAGTTCCTGAGACAAAGTCTCTCACTATAAACCTGGAGCTCGTGGATGTAGCTGGACCAGCTGGCCAGCAAGGCCCTGGAATCCCGTTTTCTCCTCAGGGCTGGGATTAAGGCACGCACCATAATACTGGGCTTTTTACGGGGATACTGGAGGTGCAAACTCAGTCTTGGGCTTGCACAGAAGTAATCTGGCTCCGAGTCTACTTCCTGCCCCAAGTTCCATTTGCATCGGCGACCAGCACTGTGAGGGAACCAAGGCTGAGGATACGTGCACCACTTAAGCTCAGGCCCCTCTGATCATACCCTAACAAACTGTTGGGTAGTATTTTTATATTGACATCAGCTGCTGTATGACACAAAGGCTCCATGTAGACAGTGTGTGACACACACCTACGTTTCCCCAGTGTTCACTGAAGACACTGCAGAAGAAATCACGACGGCACTGGGGACATTTTCTTAAACGGGAGGCTTCAGCGTTAATTCAGTCGTTGTCTGCAAACACACGTCACTGTCAAGATTCCCGACACGGGCTCTCCAACTCAGCACCCGGACCTGCCACTGCCGCCCACCATCTTCAGCTTCCCCGTCACTTTGCTGCAGTGATGCCAATCGGCTTCCCTCGGACTTCCCAACAGTGGCTCTAGGCCCTTCCTTTCTTTTTCTTTTTTTTTGGTTTTTCAAGACAAGGTTTCTCTGCATAGCCCAGGCTGTCCTTGAATTCAGATTCGCCTGCCTCTACCTCCTAAGTAAGTACTGGGATTAAAGGTATGCCCGACCCTTTCCATACTGCTAAAGAACCCTAATTTTTAAGGAGTCAGACAGAGGGATTCCATCTGCTGAACTTGACTGAAGAAGTTCTGTGAAAAACTGTTTCATACCGAGAATGAAGTTTGCTCTTGCTCCATGAATATCTTAAAGTTTTCTCAAACGATTCAGCACACAAATGGACATGAAAACAACTGTGTTGAGATAGGGTCTCACTAAGGAATTCAAGCTGGCCTCCGACTTGCAGTCCTTTAGCCTTAGCTGCCCACGCTGTAGGATCACAGGCAGGTTAATTTTAAAGACTATCTACGTTCACGGTGTGTGTGTGTGAGTTCCCGCTTACATTGTACCTGCATCAGACCCTCGAGAGTAGAGCCACAGGGGTTGTGGATCAGCTAACAGGGGAGCAGGGGGCCGACCCTTGTTCACTGCAAGAGCAGCAAGTGCTCTTCGTCACTGACCATCTCTCTAGTGCCTCCCCCTGCAGACAGCGTCCTAACAGATAGGCTACTTGACTGAAACTTATTATGTAGACAAGCTGGCCGCCTCGAACTTGTAGCTATCCTCCTCTGCCTTCTCAAGTACACAGGTGTGCACCAACATGCCTGTCTAAAAGACAACTTCAATGTCAACAATCCTTCACAAGATTCTGTTTATCCTTCTTATGCTACCTTCAAAATGTATGATTCCATGATTTTTTAAAACATTTATTTATTTCGCCAGGTGGTGGTGCGCACACCTTTAATCCCAGCACTCAGGAGGCAGAGGCAGGAGAATTTCTGTGAGTTCGAGGCCAGCCTGGGCTACAGAGTGAGTTCCAGAACAGGCTCCAAAGTTAAAGTTACACAGAGAAACCCTATCTCAAAAAAACAAAAAAAGATTTATTTATTATGTGTACAGTGTTCCGCCTGCATGTATGCCTGCGGGCCAGAAGGGGGCACCAGATCTCATTACAGATGGTTGTGAGCCACCATGTGGTTGCTGGGAACTGAACTCAGGACCCCTGGAAGAGCAGCCATCTCTCCAGGCCCATGATTTTTGAAAACTTGCCATCATTCCTAAGCTAGGCTCTTGTGCTATGTTCCCAGGTTGACCTGAAGAGCTGGCTCAAGTGCCTGGGCCTCCCAAGCAGCGGCACTACAGGTACCCTCGAACCCGGGGAGAAGAAACGTACAGACGAGTCAGTGCACAGGAACCATACGGCACAACTTACATGCAGAGTCTGATGGTAGGCGTCCTTCATCTCTTCACTACTAAGCTTTACTTCTTTCAATTTAGGGGCTGGAACTTGATCATGGCCAATGAAAGACATTACTAAAATGTGCTTCTTAAGCAGTACAACTGTTGGACAAGGAATTCCAGCCTTCTGCATTCTGTATAGAAAGACATGATTAGGAATATAAAGGTCAGAAGGAGAAAACATGCCATTAATTCCACAAACGCCTGTGTTGAGCTGGTACTATGCTCTACACGGGAGATGTGGGAATACAAAACCAGGAAGACACAGCCCCGCTGGGAGGGAACTTGGCACCGAGTTAAGGTTGGCACAGGTGTGGCCGGCGCCCTGCACGCTCTGTGATTCTTCAGAAAGACTGTTCAACAGAGAGCTGTCCTATATATGACAGGATGTCTGGGCAAACGATGCCTTATTTCCCTTGAGTGTTAACGAAGAAGGAAATGGCTTTTCATTCACAAAGGATGACTTCAGGTTCAAAGCAGGGACATGTTTTGTGACAAAAAGCCTTGGAAGCACTAGAAAGTCAACGTCTTCTGTTACTTCTATAAACCAGCTAGAAGACAGCATGGGCCTTGGCCTGGCTAGCAGTCCTGGTACAAAGGGCAATTCCCAAGGTCACCTGCAGCACACTGTTTCTTTACCTTGTAAGATTGTGCATTTCTTTCTCTGCCCACATGCGGATGATCTTACGTGGATTTAGTTTACTGAAGCGGTCCTTAAACCTGAAATCATCTTTAATGTATTTGTCACGGTTCTTAAACTCATTCAGGGTTGTTTTAAATACCTTGATGGCACATTCGGTTGGTACAGCTCTACCATCTTCCTTGTCCTCCTCCAGGCTGAAGGGAGAAGAACAAAGTCAGTAAGTCACCAGCTCACAGGAAGACCGTCTCAGGCTCCATTCCACTCAAGTAGACCGACTCTGTTTCAAAGGGTCATCCGATTTTGTTGTTGTTTTTAAACCTTCAAGTTTTATATCTTAATAAAACATTAGGTTTTAGGGGATCCTGCTATGTTTCCTGGAATTGCCTCAATTTCCTAGACCCAAGTGATCCTCCTGTCTCAGCTTGTCCAGGATCTGGAACTACAGATAGACACTGTTGCTCCTAGCTGGGTTTGTTTCTTTTTAATAAAACATACTTCCAAATGAACTGTCAGATACCTTTCATCAATCTACAGTATAATGTTCTGCATATTTCATCACTATAGAACCAAGCTTGACAAATAATGGGAAAACATACTTCTTAAACTACTATGACCTTGGATTTGGGGGCAAAACTCAACAAAATCAACAGAGTAGCCTTGTAAAAAAAAATAATAATTCCCAGCCTGGTCTCCAAAGTGAGTTCCAGGAAAGGTGCAAAGCTACACAGAGGAACCCTGTCTCGATATAAATAAAAAAAAAAAAAATTCCTTCTTTCTTGGCAGATGTGTAAGGGTGGGTAAGAGGGGCCTGCCCTGTGAGTATGCGAAGAGGGGTGGGCGAGTAGAGGAGCAGCATCTGAGTGGCCCTAGGAGAGCAACCGAGGCTGTGTGAGGTAAGCGGCCCTGGAAAGCAGCAGATTTGAGCAGTACTGACAGAAGACCCAGGAGCCGTCTGAGGAACCTGAAACAGTGCACTTCAACCTTGGCTAGAGAGAGGACATAAAGGTGGAGATGACAGGACACGAGAGGCAGACTGCAGAGCTTGGACATTTCTCCAAAGCCAGCAGGAATCATGAAGGCCTGTGAGCATGGCAATGACACACTTCCTCAAGTGACACCAGAGTGCAGGAGGCAGAGGGAGGCAGAGGGAGGCAGAGGCTGGGGCTGACTCAGGAGCTGACTCCAGTGATAACTGGGAAGGAAGGCGGTGGATGAAACTGGAGCAGTATTTACTTCTAAATCCTGCAGGCACGCTGAGCTGCTTCCAGGGACAGAATCAGAATTAAACCAGCAACCTCTTTCTGTGGTACACTCTAATGCCTACTTCTCCACTCAGCCTCAAGAGGTCAGAGTCCTTTAGCAAGCTCGATGGCGCCTTCTCTTCCTGTGCCATGTCCTCTATGGAGAGCACTCTCTCTCAGGAACGTCAGGCCCCTTTATTCAACCCACACTTGCTTTGATGTCTAGCAGGTGTCTTCAACTTTCCATGCCCAGAACAAAACTTTATTTTATTTAATTAACGTATTTTTCATTTATTTTACACTCCAACCAGTTTCCCCTCCCTCCTTTCCTCCTGTTCCTTCTCTCCTACTGTCCCCAGAACAAAACTTGATGGCAGCTTCCCACATCTACTTTCCCCTAGGGTCTCACCTCAGGAAATTGTATCAATGTGTGCTATGCTGGCTAAGAGCACCCCACATCCTCTCCAACAGGAGACTGTGATTGTACTTTCCAAACACAGACTCCTAGTCTTTGTTGTTGTTGTTGTTGTTTGACAGGGCCTCTCTGTGTAGCCCTGGCTGTCCTGGAAATTACTCTGTAGACCAGGCTGACCTCGAACTCAGAGATCCACCTGCCTCTGAGTACTGGAACTACAAGTGTGTACCACCACTGCCTGCCTAGATTCCTATTCTTTACTTCACTACCACTGAGACTAAATCAACACAGTGGTTTATTTAAGCTGCTATACAGACTTTTCCCTGGTACTAGGTAGGTATTGAACCTAGAACTCGCCATGCTATAAGTACTGAACTATATCCACAGTTCAGACTTTTTCAACTGTCATTCATTCTCCTATAGCCCACATCGTCTTTGAGTCCCACTGTGCAGACCTCTTCCTTCCAGGTTCAGTCCTTCCTGTCCCAGCTCCCGCTGCTTCCTGGCCTCCTCTCTCTAGTCTGCAACACAGTTCAACCTCATCTGCCACTTCTACTGGATATGTTCTTCAAGTCATTTCATCAGACCCCCCTGTTCTACTCATCAAAACCATGACGATGCCATTTAAACTCTGTACAGCACGTCTGATGTGTCTACGTATGCTAACCTTGAATGCAGGTTGTTAGAGCAGGGACTTCAGGACCTAGAACCTAGGATCCAGCCCATGGAAGCTGCTCAAGTATTGGCAAGTGGATGAGGCAGTTCTCAGGAAGAGAATAGAGGCTGTACACAGAAATGTCCCCAATACCCTGAATAAGTTATTAGACACAACAGGCTGAACTCGAGATGAGCTTCCTGTCACTGGACTGTTTACCCATAGTAAACAGAACCCTATAAAATAAAATCACAGACATACAAGGAGTTCAATTTAAACAATTCATCTCATCATTCTCCTGGAAAACACTCCATGTACCTGCTAATTTTCTCGTCTTTATTTTCTGAGACAGGGACTCAGATAAATAGCCCAGGCTTGCCCCACACTTACTGTGTAGCTAAGGATGAGCTTGATATCCTATCTGACATTATGGTATGAACCAATATGCCCAGCTCCTTCTCTCTCTAGAATAGGGTCTTGCTGTTGCTCAAGTGGATTCTAAACTCCTAAGAAGCTGGGACTACCTATGTGTATTCTGTCTGGCTTCCTTTGCCCAGCTTAAGGTCTTTCTTAACCACATCTACTGTGTTTATACCACGCTATTCCCTGTATCTCTAACGTTTACTGTCAGGTAAAAGTATACATTTGTTGATTAGTACAACATTGAAATTATGTAATGAGATTAGAGACAGAGCTGAAGCCTCTACTACAAGCCTGAGGCAGACTCCCTTCCCCTCCCCACCTTTCCTGGGGCAGTACTGTCACAGTGCTGTATTTCTGGAGCTGAAGACACACAGTGATGACTAGTCTTGGTTGTCAACTTCACTATATTTATAACCAACTGAACCCCAAGCAGTTGGCATGCTATGAGGGATTTTCTTGATCAGATCATTTCAGGTGGAAAGATCCACCCCGAATCTGAATCACACCTCCTGGTGGCAGCCCTCGTAAGAACAAGGAAGGCCTTCTTGCCCTCACTCTCCCTGGCAAGTTCATGCACCCTGCTGGGGAGGAATCCCTTCACTGTGTTACAGCCTAGTTTCTCAGGAATCCAAGGCAGACTGAAGACCAGCTGCTCTCTAGGAACTCCCAGGGATTCCAGAGGCAGACTGGGACAGCTGAGATATCCAGTCTCCTGTATTGAACAACTACCAGGTCCTTTGCCTTTCCATCAGGGAACAGCCATAGTTGGACTAACAGACCACAGCTTGTGAGCCTCTCTAGTCATCTCCCTTTAAAATATATCCACATGTGTATAATTCTATCATTTCTGTTCCTTTAAAGAGCCTGACTAATACACATGCAGAAACATCTACACAGACAAGCAGCTGTAATGACGTGCTATGTACCTTTCAACCATCTTTTGGCTGTCAACACTGGGTTTTTTGCTTACTTTTAAAATGCGGGCTGAAAGCTAACCTCATCATGATGCCTTCCCTGCATGTGTCTGGCAATGATCTTGCCCTCTGTCTCTTCCTACCCTACAGTGGTCTTACACAGCTGCATGCTTTGTCATACAATTATCTTTTACTGGTTGTAACTGTTCTTGCTGCAGCGACCTCCTCCTGTCACGGAGGATCTGACTGCTGTGGTGACAAACAAGAAAGTCTGTACTTTCTCTTTTATGTGCATGTTGATGTGAGTGAGGGTCAGCAGACAACCCTGGATGTTGGGCCTTGTCTTGTGCCTTGGGGTGGTCTCGCTGCCTCTGTGTAAGCCAGGCTCCCAGGGAGTCTCCCGTCTCCCCCCCCCCCCCACCCAGGAGCACAGGGAACCCCAGTCCTCATATTTGCACAGAAACCACTTCACCCTCCCAGCCGACTCTCCATCCCCAAGAAAATACACTGTTTAACTTTTGATTAAAATTTTCATATACTAAAAAAAAAAAAGAAAGAAAAAACCATGAAATCCCAACAAACACTGCTTGATACACCAGCCGGCTCAGGATTTCCAAGGGAGCAAACCCAGCTCTCCATTCAGTGAAGCCTTCCACTAACTGTTTAACAAAAAGGAAAAACAAGGCATACAGTGTTTCCACATCAATTTCATTAGGAATTTAGCTGGAGGGTATAGCTGTAAGACACACCTAAGTTCAAGGATCTCTCTATACAGCCCCATAATGTCATTTACAGCAGCATGGTCTGGGGATGGGGAGGCAGCTCTGAGGCCAAGGGCACTGGCTGTGCTCCCCGTTCAGAGGACTGGGATTTGGTTCCTAGCTCTCCTGTCAGACAGCTCACAACCACCTTTAACTCCAGCTCCAGGGAAGCCAACGCCTCCTGGTCTATTACACATCAATAAAAATAAGACTTTAAAAGGTACAGTGCGGTCTAGAAATATAGACTGTCTACTAATACCTAAAAGTCAAAGGTATGTTAACTGGGAAAAGATCACTGCATAAGCTAAGTAAACAAATGCATACAAAACTCTGAAAGTTTGAACTCAAAGTTGGAAAGGAAGAAATAAATGTTTGCTAAGATTAATATCAGGAATTATGAAATAAGGTCTCATTGAGCCACACAAAAATCCCATGAAGTGAGGAGCAGTTTCCAAGTGAGGTTTTCATCTAACTTGTTCCAGATCAGAGGTTAAAACTGCAAACCCCTTCCCATACCTCCTTCCTTTTTGGTGCTGGGGATTGAATCCAGGGCCTTGCATCTGCTAAGCATGAGCTCTAACACTGAGCTACATCCCCAGACCCAACCCTGCTTTCTACTCTCTTCATTTTTAGAACTTAACAATCCGATTCACTATGATGTCTGTGTGTTAAGGGTGTGTGTGAAAAGGTAGATAGTTAAGAAAACTAAAGGCAAAGACTTGACCAACAGGCATGTGAATTCTTTTAAGTACAAAACAAATAAATAAAAATAATGTCTACACTTCTACAATAATGACTCCATTTGCTATGCAGCTTAAGTCTGATTATATATAACCCATCAGTCCTGAGGAGAAAGGTGTTTGTTCATTTACCTCCCTCCATAGGCATGAAAGACAACAGATTCTTTTCCTGTACTAATACAGCCAGTGACTGTCTCCAGCATTCCAGAGTTGACCATTTTATACATAAGTAAGCGTGTCTTAGGATCAACTGCTTTTTCCTGTAAGAGATAAAGTACTGTAAGTGAAAATGATCATCATAAGATTCTCTTTTCAAAGGGTACAGGAAATCGGGCTCTTAGAAGAGCCTGATCACAATACAGTTCTTTCCTCAGGGCCCTGGATGTCAGCTCCAGTGTCATGAGGCTGCAAGTCTGGACCACAGAGTCACGGTTTCTGTGGCAGACAACCTCAGGGGTCAGAGCTTCTTGAGGAATGGCCAAGGGATGCTAAGTGCTGACAGCAGCACCACGGTGACCCATTTTCAAAGGTTCGGAGCCAATGAAGGACAAAGCCCAAGACGGTAGAGCCTGGAGTTTTTCAGAGGGCACAAGGCAGAGACTGTGTGTAAATGACTCAGGCCCGTCCATTCCCTGGCCAGGCCCACCCGTACTGCTCTGGAAGTATTTGGAGATGAACGCTCCTCTGTTGTGCCTCCACACTGATCTCCAGGAAAATCAGCCCCTTCTCCTCCAGTTCACCATAAGCCTCAATATGCAGAGCAGGAGGTTCTGATGCATCAGGAGAACTAGTTTCCCCAAAGGACATCTGTTCTGAGCAAGGGCTTCACCTTCCTTCTCACAAAACTCCTGGCTTCCTAGCTCTGTCTCTCCACTTTGTGGACGATGACATGGGTCTGGATAGGAGTCTCTTCAAGGAAAACCAAACCTCGAGTCCTGCACCATCCATTTATCCCCATCCACTCTTCTCCCTCCTCCCAGGTAGGACACTAAAGTAGACAAGGTACAGAGACAGTGATGGGTTCTGGGTGGCACCATGGCTCCAGTAATGTTTTATATCAAATTCGGAGGCCACAAGACACACTCCTGCCCATTGGAACGATCCCCCTGACCTCTGGTAACCCCTAATTTTATCTCAGACAAACAATTAGCCCCAGAGGAGAAAACTGAATGGGAGGCATCATCGCAGCTCCCCTCCAGAGACAGACCATGAGAAGGGAGTAGAGGAGTGCAGAGGTCACAGTATCTGCCTCTCCTTCTAGAGCATCAATGTGCTCCTCCCCAGCCCCACACTACTGCCAGGATTGCGGTTTAGACATAAGCCAAGATTAGAGCAAGCATGGATCAGGGCAGTGAACACAGGGGCTATGTGGTACAACTGGGATGCCAGGCAGTGTGTACAGTTGGTAGGCCTCTAGATTTAATACATACACAAAGTCCCTCCCCTTCCCTAACCCTTGACCTTCCTTGGTTCCCCTGCAGTATCTTCTCTATCTAGCTGGGTACCATCTACTGAGGACCCAAGTCCCTTTTCTATCTTTTATGAAGGTAGAACTCATATAACACCTCCAGAGTATTTTGAGGCTATGAGACAACTTCTCCCTTCCAGTCCTAATCCAGTATCAAACTTGTGACACCCTGCCTGTGTAGCCTATGTGGTTCCCTACCTCCTGAGCCTTGAAGGGGGGCTCTTTGACTATAACTTCCACATTCTGTCCTTAAAAAACAAACTGGTAGTTAAAACACATCAAAACCCAAACACAGGTTTAATCAAAATCTTCTTTTACCAACTAAGTTTAAACAGCTCTCTCGAAACTATTATAATAACTATAATATATAACTATTATTAATTTATGTGTATATGTGCATTGCCTGAGGCATCCCCTGGAGCTGGAGGTATAAGCAGTTGTGAAGCTGCCTAATGTGGGTGCTGGGAATTGAACTCCAAGCCTCTGCAAGAACAATGTATGTTCTTTCATTACACTGAGCCATCTCCAGCCCTCTTAGAGCTTTTTTAAGGGTTTAGTAAATTCACTTATTAAAATAGTACACATTTCTTCATTAATATAAAGGTTAGGGTTTTAAAGAGTCTAGTAATTTTGCTATTTCCAAAATAGATATAGTCTTCATTGATGGAAAACATTAGAGATTTTATTAAGTCCAAGTAGTTGCAAATGTCAGTGTAACAGGCAAAAGCTTTTTTAAACAATGTGCAACATTTGAGCTGAAGAGATGCCTCAGGAGTTAAGAGTACTGGCTGCTCTTCTAGAGAACCTGAGTCAAACTCCCAGCACCCACATGTCAATTCACAACTGTCTGTAACTCCAGTCCCAGGGGATCCAAGGGTACCAGGCACCCACAAACAACCACATGCAGACAAAACACCCACACACATAAAATAAAATAGATCTTTAAATATCTGAAACATTCAACTAAATATAAAGTGTATACTCTAAATTACTATCACTAAACATAACCTTTTAGGGAAAAACCATTTGCTCAACCACAAATTCCCTACCATCTCGGTGAACTTCTATATAGACATGGCATTCTGAAGCAGTAAGGTTATTACTAAAAAATAGCAGAGCTTAGCAGCACACACCTTTAGTCTCAGCACTTGGGAGGCAGAAGCAGGCAGATCTCTGAGTTCAAGGGGAGGGAGTAGGGGAGTATTACTAAAATTTTTTAATAAAGTTTCACTCAGCTTACACATTATACTTTCATTACCAATTTTCAAACATTTCTTCAACTGCATTAGCCCAGAGAACAATATAAATGTGCTTTTTTCTTTTTTCTAAACACAAGGTCTCACTAGCCTAGTCTAGCCAGGAAATCACTGTGAAGCCCAGGATAGCCTCAAACTCATGGCAATCCATACTCCAAAGTTCTGGGATTATAGGCATGAGCCACCTCAGTTCAATTTGAACTCCTTGACCAGACTAGTCCCTGGCAGGTCTGAACTGTTTGCCAACTTTACTAAAACACTAGCAGGGTTAACCTCATACAGGTTCTGGGCACACTCTAAAACTTGTTGAAGCACGTGAAGCCAAGGGCCACCAACTGTTTCTGCTGAGCTACTTAGGTTCCTTACGGGTCCTGGTAAGTGATGTCAGGCTTGAAGGCTCAACATTACTGCCTCCACTGAAGCCTCTGGTGACAGATGGCCAGTGTGTGCCTAACAGGCAAGCCCGAAGCCACACCACCTGGGCCATCACATCTGACTTCTGGGGTGCAACAGAAGGTGAGCCAACTACGGATGCCGTCACTACGGGAGCCTGAGCTGTGGCTGTTCTGGGTGGGCACTGCGTTCAGGTGAGGGTCATACACGAAGAGCGGTTTCACCCTGTGCGCCAAGTCCCCGGCAGCGCCGCTGCTAGAGACGGAAAACTCCATACCGCGGGCTGTAAATGACCCATTACCTATTACAGTAAGAAAATGCCAAAAAACAAAGTCACTTGAGTAGCACTGACTTGAAAAGCTAATTTCAGAGGCGGGGGGAATTAAATCATGAAGTTCTGTTTTGTTCTTTTCCCCTCAAACATTAGTTTCTAACATGAATTCTTCCACCAAAGCGAGGGAGGTGCAGAATGCTTACCGCGGTAGAATGCTCCTTCTTCTCATGGAGCCGGGCACTTCGGCGCTCTTCTGAGTAGGCATGTTGTTTTAAAGCATTGAAAACGTGGTTGGACAGCTTTAAATCCATTCCAATTCCATCTCCTACCTGAAAGCCGGGTGCAAACTGACAAAGAAGAAAAGCCAGCAGTTAACGTTTTCCTAGGGAATGGTGTGGGAACCACAGTGGGAAGTCAGTCTTGAGAGTTCCTACTCAACAGACGACCTCCTGCACACACAGCAGCCACAGGCACCGCAAGGGAGGGACACGGCTCCCTGACACAGAGGAGCACCCCAAAGAAACTGCAGCCCAAAGGAAGGCATACGCTACACAGAGAAACACCCCTTACCGCATCCAAAGTGAATGACCCGGCATTTGCTTTGTACCTTGTTCTGACGCCAAAGAACAATGTTATATTATAAAGCCTCCATGGAGCCTTACCAAAGAACTATAACTTCATAATTATTTCTAAAGACTAAGTTGCTAAAGCAGACCATACCAATCATCTCCATGACAATTATGGAGTCCACTTAGGTGGCTACCATGTGGATATTTAAATTTGAGTTAATTAAAATTCAGTTCCTTAGTTGCACCAAGTACTCAACAGCAAATACAGCCACCATGTCAGAAGACAGAGATAGGCACTCTGCTGTCACCAAAGTTCTGCACAACAGCACTCTTCCAGAGCCACAGACATTTCCAGACAAGACACATCACAACCATACTGAATAAGATATTTACTGAAAACACATTTGTGCACTAAGGTCTGCACGTTTCTTACTGACCACAGTATTTATGAAAGAGAATACTTTTTAAAAAGACTTATTTAGGGGAGCGGGAGAAGGGGAGGAAAGTGGAACAGGGGTTGGTATGTAAAAGGAAAGAAATAAAAATTCTAAATTAAAAAAAAAAAAAAGATTTATTTGAGACAGAAAAAAAAACGGCTCCCCAGTTAAGAACACTTTGCTGTTCTTCCAGAGGACCCGAGTCAGTTCCCAGCACTCATGTCAACAGGCACCCTCTGCTGGCCTCCACAGGTACCTAAATCTCTCTATCTATCTTCTCTCTCTCTCTCTCTCTCTCTCTCTCTCTCTCTCTCTCTCTCTCCTCCCTCTCCCTCCCCTCCCCTTACACATACACACACACATAAAAAGCTAAAAACAACTTAAAAAATTGTATGTGCTTGCTTGTTTTGCCTGCATGTATGTATGTGCACTACACACACATCTCAAGTCCACGGAAGCCAAAAAGAACATCAGATCCTCCAGAACTAGAGTTGAGGATGGTTGTGAGCTACCATGTGGATGCTGGGAAACAAACCCAGTCTTCTGCAGGAGTACTCTTAGCTGCTGAGCTATGTCTCCAACTCCCAAGACATTTAGTTTCATTTTAAGGTGTATTCTTAACTGTGTGTGGGTAGGCATGCACACACACATGTGAATGCCCATAGAGGCTGGAGGCATCAGAGCTCCTGGAGCTGGAGTTCACAGGCAGTTGTGAGCCACCTGATGTGGGTACAGGAATCAAACTCAGGACCTCTGGAAGAACAAGTGCTCTTAACCACTGAGCCATCTCTCCAGCCCCTGAGAAATCATTTTTTAAATGGCATTTTATTTTTAATTTTAGAGGTAGTTCCAAAAGCATGGTGCAGGTTGGGAGTGGAGCTCTGTGGCTTGCTCAGCATGCACAAGACACTGCAGCTGCGCACCAGTACCACAAAGGCAGGACGTCTAAAAAGTATACGCATTTCTTCCTTCTAGTTCTTGTCCCATCTCCATTGCTGCGGTCTGCAGAAATGCTATTTTGTAAAAAATAATGTACTAAGGACTAAGAATTCGTTTATCCTTCTTTTTTAAAGACAAGGTCTAATGTAACCATGGCTAGCCTTGAAATCACTATGTAGCCAAGGGTACCCTTTAATCCCTTATCCTTCTGCCTCTTTCTTCCAAGTGCTAGATTACAGGCATATGCTCAGCTTCCCTTCCAAACCTCAGAATCTTGTAAATCAAGTAAGTCTGAAGCGTCCTCTAGGGTTGCACTTAAGGTACTCCCCATCATTTCAGTGGTGGAGTTTTTCAGAGTTAAGCCGTTCTCTAGAGAATCTCTGCAGCCTGATGAGGTGAACACCAGCACAGAGGTGCAGGGGAACAAGAGTCTGAGGCCAGCCCGAACTATGGAGTGAGACCCATATAAAACAGATAAAATAAACTTTTAGATGTTTACTGTACTCTATCCAGAAGGCTGTTAATTTGGTTGCTTTTGTGTTTTAAGAAAGTATCCCTGGGTCACTGTGTAGACCACACATCTCTGCTTCCTAAGTGCTGAGTTAAAGGCGTGCTCCACCATACCTGAACTAGAATGCTGTTTTTAAAATATATTTAAACTCTTGGTTGGGAAAGAACTCTTTCTGTAACTTACATTTTCCATTCTTGCTGTGTTCTTTCTCCCACATACCACTTCATCATGCTTAGTGGTGATGTCTTTTCCTTTTCCAATAAAGCCCTTTTTTGGAGTAGGAATTGGCTTTGCTAAAGGCAATCAAGAAAAGCCAAGAATATAAAAACAGCAAAGAGTAAAGTCTTGCATTCAGCACTGGAGAAACACTTGAATCTAACAGGGTGAATTATCAAATGAGATTCAAATCTAAACAAGTTCAATGGCACAATTACCTTCCTCTACCCTTCCCAATTATACCCCAGAAACAAATAGCACCTGGTCTGTAGGGGTCATCACGAGTGTCCTGCCAGTCAACCTCATCTTCAGAGCTGTCACTGTCTTCAAAAGGATGTACTTTTCGATAGTTTTCAAATGAAATGGAAACTTAAAAGGTAAAAATAGTTGACTGTTTATTTGGTCGTGTGTACAGGCATTTCCTACCATCCAATGGAAAGGTCACAATAAGGTCACCGTACCTTTGCTATCACCATTGAACTTCTTTTCTTCACGCCGAAGCTGTGCATCATATTCTCTGTCAAATTCCATCTGTAGCATCTGAGCCAGCATTAGGTCACTGGAAGTGTCCACATTCTCTCCAGAAATGAATGGTCCTTCAGCAACACTATTCAAAATAAGGTGATACAGGCTGACCGATGTGCTGTGCAAACAGCTACTGATCACAAGAGTAGAAAGTGTCTTTGCACTGCTAACTCACACTGAGGAAGGGTGAGACTGTACCAAACCACTGACCGTCTCCTGGTCACTCAGCCGGCCTCAGACCCACGGCAACTCTCCGAGAGCCCCAGCTAGGTGAGAGAGATGGGAGAGCCAGCCCCTAAGGGCTATGGAAAATCCATACTGAGACCCAGAAGGCTTTTCATCTGTGGTCTAACCATAGCAGAGAGAAAACTAAACCTCAGTAGTTCAACTGTTGCAACAACAGGAACAAAACCCATAGAATCAGTGCTTTGTCTAAGACAAGACAAACTCAGAACCTCTTTACCTGAATTTCTTGGGACCAAAAGTACTTATGATTTTGAAGTTTTCAGATTTTGGAATGATTTACATAGACTCAGCTAAGTATTGCTGATCTGGAAAATTCTAATCTGAAACACTCTAAAACCTGAAATTGTCTGAGTACTTTTTGAGTGTCCAGAGTTGTAGGGCTATTCCACCTGTGCCGAGCGAGGCTCAGGAGTTAAATTCCTTCTGCACTGCCCTCGGCATGCATTCTCACTCATCTGTAATGCCCGTGCCCAGGCAGACTTTAAAGCTTTGGGTAAAACAAACGCCGAGGGTCACCTACACGACTTCAGGGAAAGCGGCCGCCTCTTCTTCCAGCTGCAGCTCTTTGGCCAACTCTTCACTCATCACCTCGGTCAGTGAGCAGGACACTGTGTTTGGAGGGGTAGCCCATGGGCACTATTTAAACGAAAGAGAAGAAACTTGATGATAAGGATATTCAAACTTGAAAACAAGGTTATCTTTTGAGAATTAAACTAGTTAATATGACCAAAACGAGTAATTAGCTATTTACAAAATCCATCTTATGGTGGTATTTTATTTGTACTGAAATGTGATTTTAATTGTATGTTAATAAATAAAGCTGCCGGGGGTCAGAGCTATTAGAGCCATAGCAAGAGCGTGGCGGTGGTGGTGGTGGTGGTGGTGGTGGTGGTGGTGGTGGTGGTGGTGGCGCGGCGGCGGCCAGCAGCGGCACATGCCTTTAATCCCAGCACTTGGTAGACAGAGCTAGTTAAGTCTCTGTGTGTTCAGGGATACAGCCAGCATTGGAGACATATGCCTTTAAGACCTGGTGGGCTGTACTTACAGGCAGTGACGAGGCAGTCACGTGTTTGGGTTTACAACCAATGAGGAGGCAGAACAGAAAGACTATCTAAAGACAGACACACAGGAAGCAGCTCTCTTTCGGAGAGGTAGGACCACCGTAGGAGGAAGGATAAGGTTTTAGCTCTGAGCTCTGACCTCTTGGCTTTCTCTTTTACATTGGTTCTGTGTTTCTTATTTAATAAGACGGTTGGTTACATCTACATCATCTTAAAATGAAGCATCTCTCAGCACAAATCTTTTTTTTTTTTAATTACATCTTCACTTATTTACTCTTGTGTTCCAAGCACCACAATGAAGTGAGGTCAAAGGACAACTTGTGGGAGTAGATTCTCTCCTACCGTGTGAGTCCCAGGGACTGGATTGAAATTGGATTGTCAGGGTGGTGGCAGGTGCCTTTACCCACTGAGCCATACGGCCAGTCCCCAACTCAAATTCTACTGAGGACACCCATAAACTTAAGCAGACACACCCACCTTTTTGGCAGGCATGATCTCAAGGTTGAAAAAGTACTAGGCTATATTACATTATATTATATTATATTACATTATATTATATGTTAATTATATTACACAGCACCGCGCACCAGGCAAGGAGTTCTCAGCTTAGGCAGGCAGTTCTTCTCATCAGACACCTTTCTGCTTATGATTTGGCTTCCCTAGTAGATGTTCCTATGGGACAGACTCTATCATCAGCCATAATGGTCCACTCCTGTAATTTTAGTGCCAGGAGGCTGAAGGAAGAGGGCTGCTATGGGGCTGAAGCCAGCTTGAGTTACAAAGCAAGGCTATCTCAGAAAGGAAAAATAAATTACTTTTACCAACAATTCAAATCCCACTCAGAAGTTATGCCTAATTCCAATCAAAACATAAGGACATGGCTCATTATAAAGTGTCAATCCTCCTTAAGATGCCTGCGTGTATGCCAAAACAAACCAAGAACAAGCCACAGAAAAATGTATTTCTAACCCTCAGGATCTGAGACTCAGGAATGACAAAGTGTGATCACAAAAGAATATTATTCCTTGAGATTCTTCTTCAGCACTGGCCTCTCTCAATGGCGCCACTGTCTCAGCTTTCTTGAAACACAGATTCTAGATTGATTTCATATTTTCCTAAGACATCTAACTCATCATCTACTCCTTGTCTTGATTCCACTTTCCAAAATACAGTGGTTTTACCAAATTATAGATTTTACTAGTTATATTCCCTTAATTAAACTTTTTGTTGCTCTTACTGCCTTAGCATGAAGTCTGAACTCATTCCTCAATGAATGTCTACCTCAGAATTAATTAACAGTGATATCTCTGTCAGCCACAAAACTATCAACCCAAGGGGAGGCGGCGAAAGTACACGTCATCTCTGAGACAACTGAGCAAGAACACCCACGTTTAGGGAGAGGGTCAGAACTGACTGACTTGGGTAGGCTGCCCGGGTGGAGCCTGGGGGTGGGCAACAATGACAACTATTTCATGCCCAAAGGAACCAGAGCAAGTTCTGTCTGGACTCAGCCTGAGACAGAGGGATGCACATGGCCCCTTGCACACACTGACACCAGCCATTGTGGAGCTGGTCCATCCTCATGGAAGGCCCACCAAGAGAGAACAGAGACTCCCTGAAGGTTGACCGGAGTGCTCTGTAATGTGCAGAACATGGCTTCCACTGGCCTCCTGCTCCTTAATCTAGAAATGCTTGGTCTGGGGCAGGAAAGATGGCTCAGGGGTTAGGATCATTGACTACTGTTCCAGAGGACCCAGGTTCAACTCCGAGCACCCACATGCCAATTCACAACTGTCTGTAACTCTAGTCCCAGGGGATTCAACACCTTCATATAGACACACATGCAGGCGAAACACCAATGCATGTGAAATAAAAATAAAGAAATTCTTAGTCTGCTCATTTCAAAGTCCAGGCTCCAAAAGCAGATGACTGTGTTGTCCCAGTCATGACTCTCACCACAACTAGACAATGACTAACAGGAAGTAGTAGAGCCACCTCCTGCCCCTTTTCTTTTCAAGTGGGGGAGACTGAATCCAAGATCTCACCATTCCAGGCAATTACTCTAGCAGTTGCTACGTTCACAGCCAACAGATAAGATTTCAATATTCCCTATTCTAACTCACTTAGCTAACTAGGAATATAAAACACATCAAGATTACTGAAGTCATGTCTCCCTGGCAAGTCCCACTCGGTACCAGACTCCTCCCAGCACTTCTCACCCGCCCCTCCCCTAAACCTCTTAGCCCAGGAGCTGGGCTTTCCTTCCCCAGCTTCTGAGTCCTCTGGAGCCCAGCCACTGGGCCATGTGCTCTTGGTCTCTTGGTCTGCCTGCCCTCTCCATTCTCCTGCCCCTTCCTCTTCCCCTCCCACCACCTCCTCTCACGCCTGGTTTAGTCTGGACCCTTCCGGATGCCTCTGCCTGTTCTCTCCCTCAGATCTACAGTAAACCCTTCTCCTCCACAGTGCCTGGGAGCATCATTCCCTCATTTCCCTTCAGGTCTCTGTTTTGTAACTCTGGCTATCCTGAACCTCTCTATGTAGACCAGCCTCTGCTCTCAAGTGCCGGGATTAAAGGCCTGAGGCGTAGGTAGAGTACCCGAGATAGCATCGACATTTTAAAGGCTCAGAAAGGGAAACAAAGGAAGGCTCCCTTGTTGCAGAATCATCACTAGAGTTTATCAGCAGCCAGGACAGAGTGAGAGACCCTTGAGGGGTGGAGCACTCTCACCCTTAGGACCCAGCACAGAGCTTCAGACACAGAAACGTTCAAGTACTTACTGAATGATACACGCCACAGGAAACAATGAAAAGATGACCAAATGTGGTCCAAAGTGGCAGGGTCTTGTGCCTTTCAGCATCTCAAACTGATCTTGAGTCCCTGCCTCCACCTTGTGTGCCTATTTTTGAGGTTCATGGTCTACTGTCACCTGCCACCAGGGTCTAAAAGACATTTAATATAAACTATTAGCTGACAAACTTCTCAGAAGAGGCAATGATGGCAGACAGTAATTTTGTTACCTTAAGTGGCAATTTCTCTATTCCCCCAAACACAGACCACAGATGTACCAGACAGCACACAGGAACTGCCCACTCACAATGACCTTGTCCTTGGGAACCTCACTCTGCACTTCCCCTCTCTGCCAACCATTCACACTGGGCCACCTCACACTGAGGCAATTTGCTCAGGTTAGCTAGGTAAGTCACAATGTCAGATTCCCAGTCTGAAATCAAACTGAAATATTTAAAAGTAGCTAGTAAAAGTCTTTCACAAAATTCTCCTGGGCTCTGTGAGGGCCAGCTTTGGGGAAGGGAACGCTCTACAAATGGCTTATCCTGCTGAAAGGGGCTTGGAAACTGTACTGGAGGCTTCTCTTATGCACTGCCAGACAACCTATGTTGTTCAGTCCCCAGAATCAGCTCCACAAAGTTGTCTTCTGACACCGCATGCACATCACGGCACATGTGCACCGCTCCAAACACACACATCATATACACACAACAGTAATACAAGTTTTACATTTTAAAGTAGCAATAAACCTAAAGCAACAGCAACTCTCAGGCTCCTGCCTCATCAGTCATTCTCACAGTTCTGATCATCAGGACATCTACAGTACATTACAGTACATCTGGCCAACAGCTCATCTGAGAAACAGCACACAATCATTTCTGAGTGCTCAGTTGTGACTGTCAATATAATCAGATTAAGAAACGCCTAGATTCAAATCTCGCCTCTGAGTGTGTCTGTGAGAATCCTTCCAGAGACAATTAGACCATAAGGGTTCTTTCTGCTCTCCTTCCTGGTCACCTGGCCACCACAAGAACAACAGCCCTGACTTCCATGACATGCTATGGCCCAGAAACGTGGCAGCCATGGTCTGCATCCTCTGAAACCATGAGCTGAAATCTCTCCCCTTTTAAACTGTTCTCACCAGTGTGTTGGTTCCAGCTCCATAAACCTAGCAAACAATGCATCTGATAGCCCCATAGCCAGCTTCCTAAATCCTTCCCGCTGAGACTTTTCCATCCTCTAATCTGGTCAAGATCCACCCTTGAAGTCTGCTCTTCGAGGTTCTTGACCATGGCACATTCACTAGTCTCTGGCCAGCTGCAGACTGAAGGGACTCAGCCTTTCCTTTCAGCTAATGATGCGACTCTCCCTAGCTGCTCAGCCCATTTTATAGAATTCAAGAAAATCACAAGCCACAGGAGGACCCCTTTCTAACCACACAATCCAGGACACACGTTTGAGTCAAGTGTCTGGGAAAAGTGATCTGGGTTCTCCCTGTGGGTCGCATTTGTCACAACAGAACTTTTTGGAAGACAGAGTATATAGTACATATGGCTGTCCTGAACCCCACCCCTCGGTCCTTCTGCCTCAGCTTCCAGAGTGCTGGGATTACAGGTGTGCACCATCAGGTACAGCTGTGAACCAATGTTGACTTTTTACTTTGTGAGACAGGATCTCACGAGACAGCCCAGGCTGGCTTTGAACTCCTGATTTTCTTGCACTTAGCCTTGGGACTACAGGCACACACTACAATACCTGGCACTTCCTTAGTTCCCCCAGGGCTTTTCCCTGGATGACAGCAGACGTCCAGGATACCACATTAGGCTTGTCAGGTCTCCTTAGGCTCCTCTTGGTTTTATGTTTCTCAGACTCTTGGTGGCTGCCATGGAAGTCTCATGGACTCATTTCTACAACCCCCTCTCAAAGCTGGACACTTCCTCACTTCTGCCTCTCATTGGACAGCGCCTCTCCCCTGCTTCTTGGGCTGTGAAGCAGTGTGGTGTTCTGTCACTGGTACCTGGGAGAGCGGTCACTGAGGCCCTACCAGAAGAACTGTGAGGTCAAGACTTTCTCAACACTACTAAGATGTGCTTTGTCTTTCTAATTCTCATTCTCTTAACCACAATAGTCCTCCAGGGTCTACATCAGAACTGATGACACCATCATTCCACTGGCTGACTGAATGTATGCTTGCACATCCATGCTTTTCAAAATTTTCTACGGTAGCAAATGTAGGCTATAAATGTGCAACTTTATTAGAGTTAGAGGCTAACTCCATTTTATTCCTCTGTACTGTGTCCCACTGTCCATCTCCAATTATATTTGCTATAGCTGTGTATCTGTGGGATGGATTTTCCCCATATAATTCAATCCAAAAACACACAACAAATAAATATAAGAACAAACTACCCTCTATTAAACTAAACATTAGTGATTTTTTAAAATGTAAAACAAAGCCAGGTGGCAGTGGCCCATGCCTTTAATTCCAGAACTTGGGAGACAGAGGTAGGAGTTTGAGGCCAACCTGGTCTACAGAGCAAGTTCCAGGGCAGCCAAGGCTACACAGAGAAACCCTGTCTTGAAAAAACAAAAACAAACAAATAAACAAAAAAGTAAAACAATACTATTCTCAAGTCTCTTCCTCCTTAGGCACTCACTCACTTGGTTTTCCATGGTTAGAAAAGGAAATGGTTAAGTGATGGCACAGGCCTGGTTTTTTGGTAGTCTGTCTATCCAACAAACCACCAACATACTCCAGGAACATATTTTTTGCTAAATGATGAAAATGGGATTTCATAGTTCCGATGATATACACTTAGATGAGAAGGTGATGGGCATCATTTATCCACTATTATTTATTTAGGAAGTGAAACATTTCAATGTGTCCATTGAACTTTCCCTACAAGCTCTGGGAGTGTTTAACTGGGGAAATTGAAAGAATCTGGCTTGTATTTTTATGGTCTCTGTCTAATTTTGTCCTTTTCTGTCTGTTAGTCTTGACCTTGTTGACAAGATCAGCATCTCACAAGTGGGTAAAATGATATGAAGATGTAACCACATTTACCAATAGATATTTGACTCTTCCTACAGGTTTATAAACTTATAAAATCAACTTTTTAAAAACTTAACAGTTGAGCCGGGTGATGGTGACACATGCCTTTAATGCCAGCACTCAGGCGGCTCCAGTAAGACTAATACGTGAATTAATAACTATTATGAGGTTTACAGGGCTGGAGCCCCTTCAGGACCTTACAGTTGAGGAACACAAACCCCAAACGAAGCAAGTGTCTGCGGTCTCTTCATCCTAGGCAATGGAATACTCAGGATCTTTTCATCCTAACCGATGTAATACGAAGAAGAGCAGGCTCAAAGTCAGACGTGAACAGAAAAGAATCTTAGTTTGCCATCCGAGCGGTACGGGGAAGCCACGCCTATGGCAGATCATGGAAATCCATAACCATCTTACAGTCTTACTTCAGTAATATTCGCTGGAACGGGCAGGCGCGCCTAAACTTTTATCTTTACCATTTTAAAAACAAGAAGTTACCGCACTGGGATAACCGCAGTCGTCTGAAGGCAACACCTTCCTAACGCAGTTTTCTGTCTAAGCCTTCTCGGGGTGGGCTGGCGCAGGCTGGGGAGCACGAGCCGGTGCGGGGCGTTCCGCTCCGGTCCAGGCGACGAACGGAGAGGGCTCAGACCCAGTCACCCCCCGGCCCCCCGGGCGGCCTGCGCGAGGCCCTCGGGGTCCCGGCCCAGGCCTGCCGAGCCGCCTCCGCCGCCTTCCGAGACCAGCACCCCGCGTGAGCGCGGCAGGAGTGCCAGCCGCGACCACCGCTCACCTTACTGGCTCCCCAGGCTGCTGCGGGCCCCGGCTCAGGTGAAGACACTCCGACCAGATCCATCCGGCGAAGGAGGCGGGCGCGAGGACGGAGAGATGGCAGGACGAGGAGCGGGCTCCGCCGAGGAAACGAACGGCCAGGGCACTGGCAAGCCGCTGCCGGTGCCGGAGACGAGGTGACAGATGGCGGCGGCCGCGGCCGCCTCCGGAACTGCACCGCTTCTCTTCCGCCCTCTACATCGAGGCTCTCGCTTCTTATTGGCCGCGCGTCCCCGGGAGGCCGTACTTCCGGCCTCTGCCCCGTGGGCCGCGGGGGTTCAAAGGTCGGCTGGCAAGGGTTGGTGTTGACCCGATCGCGGTCGGCGGGGCGGGTGTGGCTTCGTCCGAGCCGGTTCTCCCAGTGCGGGCACCGCCTCCCCGGTCGCCGAGCCTGGTGAACCCAGACAGCGTGGCCTCCAAACGCTCAGCCCAGGCTGGCTCTGCCCAGGCTTAATTTCCCGGGATAATTCGAAACGGGAACGGATTCGGGGCCGGAACCGGCAGGTTTAAAGAGGGAAAAGGAATTCTTACGGGTTGCGGTTGTCATTTAGGGGCAGCTGTGGAATGAGAAAAACTACCAAATATGTGGCATAACACTGAGCAAAAAGCAAGGCGGTACGATAAAATTTGTGATTCTCAATTTTGTCCATTAATTCATAAAGTGGCTGGATAAGCATTATATGGCACTATGTCCAAGCACTAGGCAATGTTTTAATCCCAAAATGATCTTGAGGAGAAGATTCTAGACTTACCTCAATTTTACTGAAAATGAAACAGGCACATAGAAATAAAGTAACTCCGTTTGGAGATGACATGGCTCCTTTTGCTGGCCACCTAGCCTTTGAACTCATGGGCTTTGGGGTGTTGTTCAGATTCAAATCACAAGAGCTAAGCTAAAATAGAGCTCAAAGCTAGTTGTTAAAACAAAAAGAAATAGTAAGAGGTAAAACGCCATTTAAAGCTGAGTGTAATGCTTGACGTTTGCTTACCAGGAGGGTATTTCTGACAGCTGTGTGATGGGCAGATTGCAGTGGGCGAGGCTAGCCTGAAGCTGGGTTAGCCTAGACTTGCCTTGACATGTCTTTTAAATGTGTTAAGTCATCTGTCTTGTTTCAAGTCTCAGGAGTGTTCACGCATTTCTTTCAGGTGACTTTGCATATTTCAACCCAGATCTTTCTCTTATTTCCAAGACGTTGGTTTTGGGATGGGTCCAGATGTTGGGAGTGTGCTGCTTAAGACTTTTAGAGATAAGCAAATGTGGTATATTCTCAAGTAAAAGGAAAACACAGGAAAGTGGAAGTAAGATTGAGTCTGGGATGTTTACTTACCAGGATAAAGTGTCTGGGTATTGAATGAGGGATCCAGATGGATCTTGAAATCACTCAGCAAGATGACAGTACTTGGAGTACTGGTGGAAGAATGTGCGATTGCCACAGTCTTCAGAAAACAACCAGGTTGTATTGTGGAGGCTAGTAGGTGGTGTGATCAGGGACCTTAGAGACCTCAGTGACTAGATGGCCAAGGACTGTTAGTAAGGATGGCTTGAGAGCTATGCTCAGAGTGAAGAACGTCACTTTCTCTGCCCCGGATAGTAGCGAGAACTGAACCTTAGAGGACGTTCAGAATTACTTGAGGCACGGAAATAGCCAAGTTAAGCAGTAGGGACAGGAAGATTTGATTCATTATAGATGGAATTCCTGTTTAATACAGGTTTGTGGGCTAACTAACTTTATGCCTGTATGTTAATAGTTAAAGTGTTTGCCTGATGTTGCCAACTACATACTCCTAAAAGTCGGGCAGACACTTAAAATACATACAAATTTTGGCCAGATGAGCTGGCACATGCCTTTAGTCCCAGTACTCCAGAGGCAGATGAGTTGGAGGCCAGCCTGGTCTACATATCAAGCTTCAGGCCAGCAAAGGCTACATAGTGAGACCCTGTCTTAAATAAATAAAAATACACATTTATAAATTTGAATAGAATGAGTTGGGCTTGGAAACCTGACTGGGGTGACCAGGGAATAAAGGGAAGATAGACAGACAAACACAATGTCCAGAAAAGCTGGGATCAAGTAGGCTGTGCTAGCTCTGATGGAGTTCATCTACTATGCAATGGCTCAAAACCTCAGCACATTTATTGCATACAGTGTAGTCTAGGTAGGAGCTCTTTGTACTGGAGTAGTTGCAGCCATGAGGAGCAGGAAGCTTCAATTGCCCTTCATTGCACATACTCCTCAATTGTTTGTAAACACTCTAACTTGGACCAGAGGAAGGCTTTACCATTTAGCAATTCCAAGCCTCGCCCATACAGGGAAGGCATTACCGTTCCTATGGGTCTGAGGCATTCAGTCCTTGACTTAACTGGGCCCATGTCAACAATACACATTCACTCAGGACTTCATTTTTACACATTCAGTCAAGGTTTCCTCGGCTCCCCACAGGTCTGGTGTACCAATGACAGCATTTAGACCTACACGATTTAACACTGAGCCTTTGAATGGGGTGGTACCCACTTTGCTATAGAGGGAAGAAAGCATGCAGGTTACAGGATTAACTCAGCAGTGCTCAACTGAAACAAAACTGTTGACAAATATCCAGGGTCAAAACTTTGGTTCAGCACATTCTTCGTTCTCCAGAGAAAACATAAATAAGGCTCCTTAGTTTTTAGTGCTGATATGAATTGAAATCTGTTTTGCAGATAGCTCTCTGAAAGACAGTTGCTGTTAGGTGCCTTTACAATAGATGTATAAGTATGTAAATATGAATAAATGAATTAGTGAATGATCCTGTGGCTTCTTAAGTTATATTGCTCAAAGCTTGTAATCTACCACAAGGTTTAAAGATTAGGAAAAGTTTAAATTTTTAAGTAGCATTTAAAAATTAAGTAATAAACATATGAGCTGGTTTACTTAGTTCTCTCATCTTAAAAAGTTTCCTGCTGGGTGTGGTGGTGCACACCTTTAAGCCCAGCACTGAGGAGGCAGAGGCAGAGGCAGGTGGATCTCTGTGAGTTCAAGGCCAGCCAGGTCTACAAAGCAAGTTCCAGGACAGCCAAAGCTGTGATACAGAGAAACCCTGTTTTGAAAAACCACACACACACACACACACACACACACACACACATACACACACACACACACACACACACACACACAGAGTTTCCTTTTGCAAATGAAGCTATAAGGTGGTTTTGTGAGGTGCCCTGTTCAGGGGTGAGGGGGCTTTTGTGGCCGGTCAGTTGTGTTGACTTTTCCCTTCAGTCAGTAGGGGAGCCTCTGTCTCTTGCCTTCTACTGCTGGAATTGCAGGCGGGCCACCATGCCCACTTGGCATCCACATGGGCTATGGCAATCTGAACTCCAGCCCTCACACAGGCACAGCCCTTACAAGGGCTGCCGGACCCTACTCCAGGCCTGCAGCGTTTTCTTTAATAACCGTCTGCCGTGTCTGTCCCGGTGGGGTACATCCTTTACCCTCATGCCTTCAGCTGGGCACCACTGTCCAGCACTGCAGCACCCAGGGAACAAGGTGAGTGAGGGAGGGTGGTCTTGGACCTGTTGTATCTTATTAAAAAGGACAGTAGGCCAGCAGGATGCAGCTTCAACTCCTCCCACCTAGACTCAAAATTACACGCCACCGTTTAAAAATGCAAACAATGCTAAAAGTGGAGAAAAGAAGGCCTCTCTGTCTCTGTCTCTCTCACTCTGTCTCTGTCTCTCCCCCTCCCCCACCCCGTGTGTGTGTGTGTGTGTGTGTGTGTGTGTGTGTGTGTGTGTGTGTGTGTATGCACGCGCCACTAAGTGAAACAGGTCTCAGACATGAACTTGTTGAGGACCTGTAACCTCTGATCTTCCTGCCCCTACCTTCTGAGTTCTGGGATCACAGGTTAGTTTTACCACTTCCAGTTTTTGTATTCAACAGTGGAGATTGAATTCTGGCCTTCATATATGCTAGGGAGTCATGTTCTTGTCTCTTTTGCTGTATTTAGTTATGGATTTTCCATCTGTATTCAGAAGGCAGATGGATACTAACTGTTCATTAAAGAGGACTGATGAGCTGGGTTAAAGAGCTTGCTGCCAAGCTTAATGACCGAGTTCATTCCTGGGATCCACCAGGTCAGTGGAGAGAACAGCGTCACCAACTGTCCTCTGTCCACACGTGCACCCTTACACATACGCACAGGGTGTGCGCACACATGTACACACACACACACACACATACACACACATGCACACACACACATGCACACACACACATACACACACGTACACACACACATGCACACACATACACACACCCCAAATAAATAAATCTAATTTAAAAATATTTCAGGGTAGAAATTTTATGATGCACTGTTTTATCAAAACACCTCCTGTTTTACCACTTAATAAAATGTCTTGTCATTACCAATACATTAATCAGAAATAAATTACTAATGCCCATTTTAGTCTCAAAGTTCCAAGGAAGGAGTTAATTTTCCATGTGTGCAAAAGGTCGACCTCACACATATCAACTTCTTGTTTGAATGCCACAGCAGCAGACTTGACTTTCCTTTAGTCTTACCTTGTTTGACTTGTGGAGCCGAATGACAGAGCTTTGGAAAGGCCAGCAGCCCCAGGAAGACCTGTGGGTACATTTGCCACTTGTGCCGACTTTGATTTGTATGGTTCTTTATTCCAGTGGTTTCGACTTGTTAAGGAAATTCTGTAAAAGAAAACAGGCTAGGGCTGGAGAAGTGGCTCAGAGGTTAAGAGCACTGGCTGCTCTTCCTGAGATCCTGAGTTCAATTCCCAGCATCCACATGGTGGCTCACAGCCATCTGTAATGAGATCTGATGCCCCCTTCTGGCCTGCAGATAGAACACTATACATAATAAATAAATAAATCTTAAAAAAAAGAAAAGAAAAGAAAAAGAAAACAGGCTAAATAACTAGGAATTAAAGAGAGATCAATTGAATCTCTTCACTTACTGAAGGATTGATCCCAGGAAAGAGAAACTTTAATACATGCCAATGATTAACTTCAAGCAAGTTCTATTAGACAAAAATTATCTTTGCAAGGATTATTCAGCTTTGAAATATATTTCTTACAATAACTTTCAGAAAGAAATAATTTTATGTTTGTTTATTTAACTACAGAGATGATACGTGTAAACTTTGCTTAGGTAATATACTTTAACAATCAATTTTGCTTAAGGATTACATGTCATTAATTCTTTGTGTGTGTGTGTGTGTGTGTGTGTGTGTGTGTGTGCGCGCGCGCGTGCACATATCCTAGGTCACACTTGTAGGAATTGGTTCTCTCCTTCCATCTTTACACAGGTTTCAGGGATTGAACTCATGTTGTTAGGTTTATGAAACAAAAGCCTTTAACATGATCTGCTGAGCCACCTTTGCTGGCCAGTGTGATGATTAACGCTGCCTGTCAACTCGATGAGCAAAGCACACCCCTGGGTATTCTGTGAGGTGATTCTAGAGAAGATCAGTTAAGAGGAGGCGAGAGCAGATAGAGTTCCTCCCAGGCCTGGGGCTGGAAAGGATGGATGCGGGAGGGAGACTCCCGGGCATGGGCACAGCTTCCCCTCTGCTCCCAGACCTGCTCTGCTGTCCCACACTCCCAGCCGGGAAGGCCTGAGCCCAATTCAATCTTTCTGAAGTTGCTTCCCCCGGACATTTGTGACAGGTGGAGAAGCTCACTAACATGGCTGGTTACTGTGGAGTTTATTGATCATCTGCACTAGTAAGCCTGTAGGAGTGGAGGACAGTCGCTGTTAGTGGGGTACAAGGCCAGATCTGAAGAGTAGCAGGCCTTTCTCTGGTCTGCCAGCTCCCAGTAACCACATGGAGACTTCTTATTAATTATGAAAGCTGGGCCTTAGCTTAGGCTTGTTCCCAACTAACTCTTCAAACTTAAATTGACCTATTTATATTAAGTTACGTTTTGCCACGTGACTCCTCTCCTCAGTACCATGCATCCTACTTCGAGTCTGCCTGGCAAATCTCTGGAGCCTCAGATTCTTTCCCAGAGTTCCTATCTCTCCTGGTAAGTCCTGCCTAACCTCCTCTGCCTAGCTCTCGGCCGTTCAGCTCTTTATTAAACCAATCAGGTGTCTTAGGCAGGTGAGGAAAGACAGGGAGACATATTCACAGAGTGTACAAAAAGATTATCTCGACACCAAAGTATTTTCATGAAGCATGAGTCTGTGATCACCTAGTCTCCAGTGGCATCGTTGTTGAATCTCTGGATCAGACTGTACTCGAAGCCTGGCTGATTCCAGGCTTTCCTTTTACCTCCCTTCTTTCCTTCCTCCCTTCCTTCCTTTCTTCCTTTCCTTTTTCCTTCCAGAGCTAGTGGATTTTTCAGTTGTATGAACCGTGGATCTCCACAAATCCCAGGGCTGGCAGAGTAATGATCCATGTAAAGCCAGAAGAAAATCCAGTTCAGCTTGACTCAGTAGCTGGTGCTGGTTCAAACGTGTAGAGTCTTACATTGGACAGTTTGTTTTAGGCATATTGAAGTACAGTACAATTTAGAATAAAGTTTCCAGGTGTAACACAATCCTGTCTGAACAATAAATCTTAAGGCACAATTACACTGAAACTCGTTTCAAAGTTCATGTCACCTCTTCTGTAAAGATGGCCTCTATATATAGACTATGTGTGTCGTCTTGAGAGCCTGGGGGAGGATCTGGTGTAGTCTCCATCATACAGATAGCGTAAAGGTCACTAGACTATTAACTGCCCTTGGTCCTGTTTGTAAAAGTCTGTGGGGAGCCAGGTGTAGCCTGGCCACACATAATGCAGAGGTTACAAGGCTATTACCAACTTCCATTCTCAGCTGTGGTACTTTGAATGTAATTGGCCCCCCAAATCTCAGGGAGTGGCACTATTAGGAGATATGGCTTTGTTGGAGTGGGTGTGGCCTTGTTACAGGAAGTGTGTCACTGTGGGGGCGGGCTTTGATATTTCCTATGTTCAGGATACCACTCAGTGACTTCTTGTTGCCTGCAAGATGTAGGACTCTCAGCTACTACTCCAGCACCATGTCTGCCTGCCTGCTGACATGCTCCCCACCATAATGATAATGGACAGAACCTCTGAAACTGTAAGCAAGCCACCCAAATGAAATGTTTTCTTTATAAGAGTTGCTGTGGTCATGATGTCTCTCCACAGCAATAGAAACCTGAACTAAGACACAGTCTTCTTTTTTGGTTTGGTTTTTTAAGACAGGGTTTCTCTGTGTTGCCTTGGCTGTCCTGGAACTCACTCTGTAAAACAGGTTGGCCTTGAACTTAGATATTTGCTTGCCTCTGCCTTCCCAAGTGCTGTTACTAAAGGGATTGCTGTGGGATGATCCTTCTGTATGCTGTGAATATGTACTTCTCTCACTGGTTGATAATAAAGCTGTTCTGGCCTATGGCAAGGCAGGATAAGGTTAGGCAGTACAATCAAACAAATGACTGGGATGGAGGGCGTGGAGTCAGGCCACAGGACAGTGAAGCAGCTGTCATGTGAGGGAGGACAGTGAGTGGACACTCCTCCCTCCTCAGCCCGCTGTCTCCACTCACACAGTCAGGGCTCCCCCCTCCCTCCCGTTCATCCACCCATCCCGCAAGCGACGCTCGATGCTCGATTATGTCAAGTTGACAACACTAACCTAATACAATAGCAACAAAATCTGAAAGACTTCTTATTTATTCTTTGAACATTTCCTATGTCTGCAGTGTGTTTTAATTACATCCTTCCACTCCTCCCGGACACCTGCAATGTCCCCCTCACACTTCCATCCCCTTTCTTTTTTTTCTTCTTATTTTTTTCTGGAATTCAAGTAGTCAGTCTCGGCAGCAGGCACCCTTTCCTGCTGAACCTTCTCTCCTGCCCACCTGCCCCCCCCCCTTTTTTTGTTTTTTTGAGACAGGGTTTCTCTGTGTAGCTTTGTGCCTTTCCTGGAACTCGCTTTGTAGACCAGGCTGGCCCTGAACTCACAGAGATCCGCCTGCCTCTGCTTCCCGAATGCTGGGATTAAAGGCGAGCGCCACCTGCCCCTTTTGTTACCCATGCAAATCACTAACGTGTTCTTTGTTCATTTCCGACTGTTTGCGGGCACCTGGGTTAACTTCCTGTCTAGGCAACCCAGGCTATGTTTAAAATTTTACTTTGGAAAAGATAATCTCCCTTCCTGTCTGCTGCCCAAAGCCTCACATAGCTCAGATTGGCCTTGGAACCCCTTAGCAGCCCAGGTGAACTTTGAATTTACTTCCAAACGCCTTTGTCCTTATCCCACTGCTGAGATTACAGGCCTCTGGCACGATGTACAGATAAATTGCTTTTATAGACATTTCAGCACAATGGGATGCCTTTTCTTACAATCATAGTCATTCTAGTCCCTTCAGCCTCGCTTTAAAAATATTTTTTAGGTTTATTTATTTTATGTTATTTTTGGTTTTTCGAGACAAGGTTTCTCTGTCTAGCTTTGGTGTCTGTCCTGGAGCTCGCACTGGCCTCGAACTCACAGAGATCCACCTGCCTCTGCCTCCCGAGTGCTGGGATTAAAGGCGTGCGCCCCCACTGCCCGGCGATTTATTTTATTTTTGATTATGTGCATATCGTACTTCAGAATGCACTTTTGTTCTTGTGCACGCGTTGAGTGCTGGTGCCCAGAGAGTGCAGAGGGGAGCCCTCTGGAGCTGGGGTTCCCAGAGGTGGATGCTGGGTATGGAACTCCATCCAATCCTCTGCAAGAGCACTATGCACTCTTAACCACTGAACCATCTCTCTAGCCCTTTTAAGATTAACTTCTATTGTGGCTAATTTATTTGTTTTTGCCAAAGTTAAACGGAAGCGACGTAGAAAATAGGAAAAATTCGCTAAAGCCTTGAGCATTTTCATCCAGTCATTCAGTAATGGTTATGGCTATTTTTTTTTTTTCAAACCATAAAAGCCATAAAGGAATGTTGTGACGTCTTCTGTAACCTGCTTACTTTCTCTTCCATCGTTTTCTACCACCGTCAGCCAGAGAGGACCCGGGTCCAGCCACCCCGGGACTCCGGGCCGCAGCGCAGCCGAGGCTCCGCAGCAGGAGCGGCCCCTTTAAGGAGGCGGGCCCCCTTTAAGGAGCGGCTCGCTGATTGGCGGAGCGGAGCTCCGTGGCCGGCCGGCGGAGGCGGAGGCGGCCGGGTGGGCTCCGGCGGGGGCCGCCGCCTCTCCGGGGAGCCGAGCGAGCCGCCAGATGATCGGGAGGCGCTCCCTGCTCGGCCTCACCTTTTGCACCTGCTACCTGGCTTCTCACCTCACGAACAAGGTGAGCGTGCGGGCGACTGCGCGTGGGCTGCGAGCCGTGCGGTACACGTCACCGGAGCTGCCCCGGGCTGGCTGGTCCGCATGGGGACCGCGAGGAAACCGACTCCGAGTCCACTCCCCGGAACTTCCCGGACTCGGAGGACCACCTTCAAGAGGAGGATGTGGCCCTGCGTGCACAAAGCCTCGGGCTGCATCCCGGGACTCACCGACACTCAGTTCTTGGAAGGTGGAGGCAGGAGGATGCGGGCTTCAAAGTCATCCTCAGCTACCCCGCCAGTTTGAGGCCAGCGTGGGATATCTGAAACCCTGGCCCAAGTAAATAAATACACATATACGCAAACAAACAGAAAGCAGTGGCCCCTCTTCCCTCAGGGAAGGAAGCGTTGAAGGGATCAGACCCATTCTGCCCCAGGACCCAAAGTACCATACGCGGTGGAAAAGATGACTTTATCAGCCCTTACCCCACTGATTGACTCGTTTAGTCTTTATTCCATTTCATGTTTTTCCGCTATATCCAAGGGTTTAAAAATCTTGAGAGGCAGAAACTCCTATTTGAGAGGAGTGGGAAGTTGCCTTGAGTTCAGTGGATCCTCCTGCCTCTGCCTCCCAAGTTCTGTGGGATTTGTAGGTGTGGCCACCACGCCCGGCTATTATTAATTATTTTTTTAAAGATTTTTTTTATTTTTATTTTTATGCATATGGTTGTTTTGCCTGCGTGTTTATCTGCGCAGTATGTGTTGCGTGCCTGCAGAGCCCAGACTGCATTAGATTTCTGGAACTGGAGTCACAGAGGGTTGTGAGCCATCGTGTGCTCAGATCCTCTGGAAGAGCAGCCAGTGTTCCTAACTGCTGAGCCATCTCTCCAGCCTTTATTTATTTATTTCGTGTGTGTACGTGTGAGGGTGTACCTACCATGGGGCACGTGTGGAGGTCAGAGGACTTCTTGCAGGAGTCGGTTCAGATTGAACTCTGGTCCTTAGGTATCTCACCAGCCCCCACAGGGCCTTGCCGTGTGTGTAATCAGGGCTGGCTCCGCCTCTTCCTTCTGCCTCCTGAGTGCTGGGATTATAGTCAAGCCACACTACACTTAGCTCAGAGACATTTTTAGAGCTAACATTCAATTTGTCATAGATTTCTTTTTAAAAATATTTATTTTATTTTTAATTACATGTATGCGTGTGTCTGTGTGTGGGTATGTGCATGTGAGTACAGGTGCCTGAGGAGGCACTGGGACTCCTAGAGAGGGAGTTAAAGGTGGTTGTGAGCCAACCCATGTGGATGCTGGGAATCTAACTGGGGTTTTTTCAAGATCTGTAAGCACTCTTAACCTCTGAGCCATTTACCAGCCGATAGATTTCTTTCTTTTCTTTTCTTTCTTTCTTTCTTTCTTTCTTTCTTTCTTTCTTTCTTTCTTTCTTTCTTTCTTTTTTTTTTTTTTGAGACAAAGTTTCTCTGTGTATCCCTGGCTGTCCTGGAACTCACTATGTAGACTAGGCTGGCCACAAACTCTGAGATCTGCCTGCCTCTGCCTCTTTAATAAAAGTGAGGTGAAAGCTTCAGCAATTTGCTTTATTTTGTGGTACTAATACAAATGGAAACCAGGGCTTCACATATGTTAGACATATGCTAGCCACTGACCACACCCCCATCCCCACATGCTCAGCCACTGCCCACCCCCATGCCTGAGCTTCAATATCTTCGATCTCCCTCAGTTTGTGGACCAAAGCTAAGCACACGATACATTGAGTAAATACTGGTATCATAGCTAAGGTTTCAAGAACAAACAAGCAAACAATAACAAAACAAAACTATACATTTACCCCAGCTGTTCTCCTCAATATAACTTGGAAGGCCATTCTTTTGCCCATTCATGACTTGGGGGGATGAATGCCTTTATGTGACACACTCAGATTTCTTCAATAGTCATATTATTATATGCTCTGTCAATTCGCTGTCATCAAAATGTCCATTAACCTGGTACTTGTTTTTCAGTATGTCCTGTCTGTCCTGAAATTTACCTACCCTACGTTATTCCAAGGGTGAGTATCGTTTTTTCCCCCAGATTTTGTTTTTTAAAATCTGTGTGTGTGTGTGTGTGTGTGTGTGTGTGTGTGTGTGTGTGTTGTATATGCCACATGAATGAAGTGCCCATGAAGGCCAGAAGAGGGCGTGGAGTTACAGGTAGTTGTAAGCCATCTGACATGGATGCTGGGAATTGAATTCCAGTCCTCTGCAAGAGCAGCATGTACTCTTAACCACTGAGCCATCTCTCTAGCTCCCAGGGCAAAGATCTTTAACTACCTTCATACACATTGGTAGGAAATTTCAAACAATGTCTTATAATGTTCTTTGAAACACTTTTAGGAACTACATAGTAATAGGTTTTCTACCCCCAACCCCAGCTCGATCAAGCCAAATTAAAGAAGTCTAACAGCAGGTATAAACTTCAGGGCAGGCTCACCGGCCTCAGAGAACAAGGCCGGAGAAGTTGTGCACCCAGGCCAGAGCAGGAAAGTTTTATAGATTGTAGGCGAGGGGTGATGACGTTTTCGCCACACCTGGGTTTGTGCCCGAGTATCCTCAGAAGCTGAGAGCTTAGGCTAGGGTTTGGGCGGCTGGTGCAGATGTGGAACTCTGAGCAGGCGGGGTTTGGAGAGTGGGGGCGGGGCAGAGGCTTTCCTGACTTTACAGGGGTAAGCTGGAGGCTCCAACTGGACACATAGGTTCATCATCAGCTAGAGACACTATAGTTCATCCATTTTGTTAGTCTGCTGTTGGTGTTCTATGTTACTCTGGTTAGTCCAAGACAGAGTCAATCTGGCATGTTCAATGGCTTAGCAACAGCAGCAGAATGAGCCTCTGAAGGAATGACTGCCTCATGGCTTTGCAAAGGTCTCTTTATTGTTATACAAAAGATACCAAAACGTATCTAGAGGTGTTTGAAGGACCCATTACCTAAGCAGTTCTCAGCCACATGGGAGCTTCCTGGTTTGCTGGGTCTGTCTGGAGACTAAGCCATGCAAAGGCTCTGTGAATCCTTCAAAAGAGCAACTCAGATAGCAATCACTGACTTGACAAAAAGTTGCTTCAAAGCCTTGGTGCCATTACTCTAGGATCTACGCCAGGTACAGTGGATCTGTTGAATTTTTCACTTCAGTAGGCACTGAATCATGTCCCACTTAGGAAGCATAAAAGCTTCAGACAGTTTTGTGTTTGAACCTGTCAAACTTGGAATGACTTCTTGGATACTCCCACTTGAGAAATTAGGTAAAAGAACTTCTTTGGCGCTCTCTCTCTCTCTCTCTCTCTCTCTCTCTCTCTCTCTCTCATTTAATTTTTTTTTTGAGACAGGGTCTCTCTACCTAGTTCTGGCTGGCTGTTCTGGAATTCACTATGTAGACCACGTTAGCCTCGAACTCACAGAGTTTGCCGGCCTGCCACTGCCTCTCAAGTGCTGGGATTAAAGGCATGGGCCACCATGCCTGGCAATAAATCATTTTTAAAAAATATTTTACCAATTCCTTTTTCTTTGAAGATTTGTTTTGTTTTATGTGTATGAATGTTTTGCCTGTATGTATGTATGTATAATACGTACTTGTTGCCCCCAGAGTTCAGAGGAGGGCATCGGATCTCCTGGAGCTAGAGTTATAGAGTGAGCTGCCATGTGGGTTCTGGGAACTGAACCCCAGGAAAATAATCAGTGCTCCTAACCACTGAGCCATCTCTCCAGCCCCAGTTTACCTTTTAACCCTGCATGCATATGGAAGTTTCTGTAAATACCATATCCAAACTATGTCTCTTATTTTTCTTTTCTCCAAATTTCATGAGCAAATAATGATATATAGTCAGATAATTTCCTTGTGCTTACTATTTTGAATTTTCTATTTGTGTCTTTTACCCACTTATTTTCACTGAGGTTGTAGCATTTTTAATTAGTTTGGTGCATTTTGTTTTTGGCATAGGGGATTGGACCTAGGATCCACACCTGCTGGAGATGCTCTCTACTGCTCAGCTATATCAATAGCCATTAACATTTCTTTTTTAAGACAAAGCTTTTCTAAGTTACTCAGGCTGGCTTTAAATTCACTCTGTAGCTCAGGCAAGCTTTGAACTTGTGATCTTCTTACCTCAACTTTCCCAGTAGCCAGGATCTCAGGCCTGAACCACCGGTACCATTTAGTACATTTTAGTACATTTTTACATTTTAATGGTATAATCACTAGGGCTGGAGAAGCTGCCTGAGTGTCAGGAGTGCTTGCAAGGACCAGAACTCAGCTCCCAGCATCCATATCAGGCAGCCTGAGACTTTTTGTAATTTCAAATCCAGGGAATCTGATGCCCTCCTCTGGTCACTTTCGTGTACACACACACACACACACACACACACACACACACAAAGAAAAGAAAAGAAAAGAAAAGAAAAGAAAAGAAAAAAATAAAAGGGTACTACCTCTTGACCATCATGTTCATTGGGAAAAAAATTGCAATTTGTTTTTTAACCTTTTAATTTATTTACAATTATTTTATTACTTAAATGCTTTTTCTTTCTGGATAAACATGTTCTTTCTGTTGTGATCACTTCCATTTTGCATTTCCATTTATGACTATTTTACTCCATGAAGATATCATGTAGCTAGCTACCCATATATGTTTGATAAAGCTCCTAACCATCGTCAGTTTGCTTAAGCATAGTCACTGAGAAAGCTGCCCCTCCCTCAGTAAACAGCTTTTGATATGCCCATTTATTGTTAATTCTTCCTTTTGCCTTGGGATCCTCAAAACAATGTATAGTTAGTTTTCTATGGTCTCTTTGGGTATGCTTTTGTTAATTTTTTTAGGGAAAAGAGCTAGGGTTGAATTTTTTTAAGCATTATGCCATTTAAATATGCATAGACTATATCCCTCATGCTTCTTTTTTAAAAGTATGCTTGGGGGATGGAGAAAAGGCTCTGTGGTTAAGGGTAGTCGCTGCTCTTTTCTTTAATTTTACATTTATTTGTATTTGTTTATTTACCTATTTATTTTTGTGTGTACATGTGCCACAGTTAATGGGTAGAGGTCAGAGGACGACTTCCAGGGTTTGGTTCTCTCTTACCATGTGGGGCCTGGGAACCGAACTCAGGTCCTCAGATTTGGTGGCAAGTCCCTTTACCTGCTGAGCCATCTCACCGCGGTTTTTGTTTGTTTGGTTGTTGTTATTGTTGTTTTTAGGGTTTCTCTGTGTGACCCAGGCTGTCCTGGAACTCACTCTATAGATCAGCCTGGCTTTGAACTCAGGGATCCACCTGCCTCTGCCTCCCAAGTGCTGGGATTAAAGGCGTGCGCCACCACTGCCCGGCTGCACTCACTGCTCTTACGAAAGACCAAGGTTCAGTTCCTGGCACCCACATGGTAGTTTATAACTGTCTATAACTCTAGTTCCAGAGGATTCTACACCTATGCCTTATCTCCACAGACACTTCAGACATGATGCACAGACATATAAAATAAAAACATATTAAATATAAACACATGTAAATATAGGCTGGGAGTTAGTGGTGCATGCCTTTAATCACAGCACTCAGGAGGCAGAGGCAGGTGGATCTCTGTGAGTTTGAGGCCAACCTGATCTACAGAGTGAGTTCCAGCATAACCAGGGCTACACAGAAAAACTCTGTCTTGAAAAACAAAACAAAACAAAAAGAAACAAAACCAAAAAAAACCCAAAAACAAAAAAACAAAAAAGAGAGAAAGAAAGGAAGGAAGAAAGAGAGAGAGAAAGGAAGAAAGAAAGAAGGAAGGAAGGAAGGAAGGAAGGAAGGAAGGAAAGAGAAGAGAAGAGAGAAGAAGAGAGAGAGAAGAGAAGAGAAGAAAGAAAGAAAGAAAGAAAGAAAGAAAGAAAGAAAAAAAAGAAAGAAAGAAAGAGGTCTCCAAGCAGTACTACATGTCTGGGGGTGTGGTGTGGGAAATTGACCAGGTTCAGACCTCTGCTCTAGATCAGTCTGATTCATGGCATGAACTAGCTGTTCTGTTCTTGGCTGGGCAGTAAAACAATAATTCTTACTACTGACCAGCTGTCTCCTGATGCATGAGGAAAAGGAGGGATATCATGAGTAATGGGGCAGTACCCACAATTCCAAGAAGTAGGAAATGACCTGGCATATTTTGAGGCTTCAGGCTGTATGCCTTGAGAATCTCCAAGTCATGGAGAGAGAGTTTGTCCTGGGGAGGGATGACCCAAGTCAAGAAGGCTTTGAGTAACACATAAGAGACTGTCCTGGAGACCAGGGGTTCTCAGTATAGTATCACAACAGGTAAGTATGTTACAGTCGTTCCTGAGGTGAGGTGTCTCATGTCATTTGTGACTAAAAATAGGTTCTTAAAGTGTATGAATGAGTCATCTCTAATATATATATAATAAAGGTGACTAAACACTGAGAGTGTCCTGGAGGTCAGATTACTGTCACATGTGACCCTGGACCTGGATGTGACATGGCTGTGATCATGATGAATTAGGACGTCCAGATTCAGACAGTGGAAAATAGCAGGGACAACATTAGAAACTGTCAGGAAGAGGTTAGCTGCGTGAGGGCAGAGGGAGCCATGGGCCCACTGCGAATCTTCCAGATACACGGGTGGCTTCGGCAGCAGTAGCTCCTTTGTGGGTGCATTATTTAAAGGGATCAGTGGGGATTTGCTGCACTTGTGGTAGCTCTCGAAGTTGAATATTACCTGGAGCCCCAGTATAAGGATAAGAAACATCACTAAAGAGCATATTTGGAATTATCACCTCTCTATCATCTCCAGGAGATGCCTTTGAACTCACAACCCCCCTCCCTTTTTATTTAAAGACTTATTTTTATAAGTGTGTGTGCCATGGGTGTGTGGTGACTGAGGAGGCCATTGGGTCTCCTGAAACTGGAGTTACAGCCAGGTCTGAGCCACTAACATTGGTGCTGGGATCTGAACGTGGGCACTCAGGAGAGAAGGGAATACTCTTAACCACAGAGTCCTCTCTTCCTCAGGAGAGAAGGGAATACTCTTAACCACAGAGTCCTCTCTTCCTCAGGAGAGAAGGGAATACTCTTAACCACAGAGCCCTTTCTCATGGTTAAGATAAATACAGTCATAGGATTTTGCCAAGTAGACTAGGGAAGCGAAGTCTGAGGAAGTGCTAGGTCAAGGGTTGAGTGACATCTGGCTGACTAAAGGCCGGAGGAAGATGCCCAGGGTTGGGGCATGTCTAAGATAGCATTTTGTATGTGACATACTTGTGAGGCTATGGAATTTCAGGGTAGAAGTATCCAGATGAGAACGGGGGTCTGGAAGTCATCCATCTTGATGGCTATGAGTGAGGTTCAGGAAATGTCTAGAGGTGTGCAAGAGTGCCAGCACTCACTGAGAGCTGGATTCGAAGGAACAGAGATGGGAAAATGTCTGAGGAATGAGAGGATGGCTGGGGAAATGGAGAAGAGAGGTGCAGAAGGGTGGAGATGTCCTGGCTGGCTGAGTTGGACCCTGTGGGCCTCGAGTAACTCATCCGGACATTCATCTTTCCAGGTGGCAGACACTCCTCGGTGGACTTCTGCTTCACGTGTCCTGGAAACTGGGCTGGGTGGAGATCAACAGCAGCTTGAGGTATAACCACCTCCCTGTAACTGACTCATGATGTACACGCGCGCTTTAAACATGGTTATACCGCACCAGCGAACTTGAATATGGGCCTGAGTTGTTTGGTCTTTTAGTTCTCTTCCAACCTTGAGACTCAGTGATTTTATAATAAGATACATCTTGAATATTGTTGCTAATATGATATTAAATTATTAGAGACACACAGTTACAATACCATTTTAATTTACCTTTACCTTAGGTCTAAGGATCACTGCAGAGAACGTACTGGAGCAACTCTAAATATTTTTGGGAGTTTTTATTAAATTATTTTCTACTTACAGAATAGTTAAGACTAGGGCCAGTGTATTAGTGACTTTTCTGTCGCTATGATAAGGCACCAGGGTCAAAGCAGCCTACAGAAGGAAGGGGCTTATTTGGGGTTCACAGTTCCAGAAGCTTAGGGTCCGTGGTGGCTGCACAGGGCAGAGGAAAAGTGAGCAGGAAGCAGAGAGAGTGCATGGAAGACAATTCATGGTCTTTTCAGTTTTTTTTATTTAAAAATTACTTCTTTAATTTTCTGAGATTATAATTTAATTACATCATTTCCCCCTTCCCTTTCCTCCCTCCAAACCCTCCCATACACCTCTCCTTGCTCTCTTTCAAATTCATGGCCTCTTCTTTTCATTAATTATTCCTGACTCTGTTATGTCACAGTTCATGGTGTGCATAAGACGCTGATCTAATATAGAAGAGTGGCTTTTTTTAAAAAAAAATTATTTATTTATTATGTATACAGTGTTCTGCCTGCATGTATGCCTGCTGGCCAGAAGAGGGTGCCAGATCTCACTATAGATGGCTGTGAGCCACCAAATGGTTGCTGGGAATTGAACTCAGGACCTTTGGAAGAGCAGCCAGTGCCCTTAAACAGTGAGCCATCTCTCCAGCCCGAAGAGTGGCTTTTTAAATCTTACTTTTGCCTTAAGTAGTGGACTAAAAAATAATGAAGTGCTTGTCTGTAACCCCAACACTGGCAGGGTCGGGGGTGGTAGAGACAGAGCCAGCCTAGCAGAATCAGTGACATCCAGCTTTAGTGAAAGACCCTGCCTTAAAAATAAATAAATGAATAAATGAATGAATGAATAAATGAATGAATGAATGAATGAATAAACAAACAAACAAAAAAATAAATAGAAAAGAAAGTACAGACACCCGAGGAAGACATCTGAGGTTGGCCTCTGGCCTCCACATGCACACGCACACATGTGTGCACACACAAACATGTACACACATATACACACACAAAATAGGAAAAATGTGCTGAGGTTCTTTTGCTTGTAAAACAAGTGTTGACTTTACAGTGGTAGGCTGTCCCTGTTTCGGGCAATGCCAGAGGTCAGCCTGTGAACCTTGTTCTCTTATTTTCATGTTTGGAAGCTATTTCTAGGTCCACTAGATGTCAGCAGAATACAGGATTTGGGAGAGTTCCACTTGAGCCGCTGGCACCCGTAACAAATGCTGCAGAGTGTCTGCAGGGAGCAGATATTCTCTCAGTAAGGCAGGCTCTGTTTGAAAACAAGTGATCTGATTTAATTAGGCTTCATCTCGATGACAACAGTTCTATGATGTATGCCAACAGACTTTCCTTAACTTCACACAGTGCTTAGTGTGGCCGGGTGGCATGCAAATGGAAAACAGACCCAGGATTCACATGAGATGCAGTATCTGGGCTTCTCAGTCAGTTAAGGGGCGTGGCAGATCAGCACAGTTTTCAAACCAGACCCCTAGGCAAGAGACCCTTCAATGTGGTATCACGTGCAGCCCCTCCAGCCAGGAGCTGCCCCCTTCCCTCATGCACACACATGCATATGCATGCAGACCTGCACATGGACATACTCACTGGTTCAGCAGTTCCCAGAGCCCCAATGCTGAAGGGACCTGAGACCCTGCCAGGACCACCACAGACTTTAATTCTGTTTTGTTTCCTTTGTGGGTGAATAAGGTAATGAAAGAATTAACCCACGTAAGAGGCCACAGCCACCAGATGATGAATTAAATGTGGGACAGATGCCTCCTCAATTCCTGACGTTCAAGCCTTGGCTCTTAGACTCAGTGTTAGGCCTTTAAAGTAGCCTGGTCAGTGTAGCCCCTCTACAACGTGGCTTCGTAACCAGTTAAACTTCAAGGCTGCGTTCTGGGAATTTATCCTGAATATTATGAAAAAAAAAATCACACATGTGAGAAAATAATATATTCAAGAATACTCGTACAGCATTGGGATAGTAAAAAAGGCAAGATTGACTTAAATATCCAACCATAGGCCCTCTGTAGACCAGGCTGGCCTCAAACTCACAGAGATCCTCCTGCCTCTGCCTCTCCAGTGCTGGGATTAAATGCACGTGCCACCACTGCCCATTGGTATTGTTCAGTTATTATTAATGCAAGTCAATGGTCAGTCATTAATTCAATTATCAGTAAATGGGGTGTGGCTTTTTGCCATGGGAAATTGTGAAATTAAGCAGATTCTGAGACAGTGTGTACAACAGGGTCCCACTATTATCAAAATGTTAATATATGTGACAGTTGGACCCGGAAGGACACCTCCCAGGTCCAACCCCTTTTGGGCATGTCCTGGATTGTAATTGCAGTGTTTTTCTTTTATTTTCTGTTTTTTGAGATAGAGTCTCACTGTGCAGCCCTGGCTGGCCTGGAACTTGCTGTGTAGAACAGGCTGGCCTTGAACTCACAGAGATCCGCTGCCTCTGCATCCTGGGTGATTGGAGGGTCAAAGAATGCCACAAAGATCACACCACACAATAGACTCATAAAAGAGATTTATTGAGGGAGGGGGAGGGAAAGGGGGAGTGTGAAAGGCCACCTGAGAGAGGATGGAAGAGGAAGAGCAAGCTTTTGTGAAAGTGAAGGTGCAGGCATTATGAAGGGTACCAGACTCGGGGTCACAGTGGACATGTGTCACATGCGGTGCCTGGTGATGACGGCTTCTGGCGCTGAGTGGCTGAAGGCCATCTGGGGGAGCATCTGGTTCTGGAATGTGGGTGGTTCTCGGTTTACCAACAATAGGTGTGTTTCTTAGAATGCGGTGGAGGATGGCAGTCTCTCCCTGCTCCCAGTGGCCGGGAATCCCCACAGCCGACTGTTACCGATCTAGGGTTACAGCCCGTGCTCCAATCAGCCATGTTCAGCATCTGCCCTCAATAAACCAATTAAAATAGCTAAGTTAGTAGTGAAAAGTAGAAAAAGAAGATGCACTCACCTTGATCATACTTGGGAGGAGAGACAAAGAGATCCATTGATGTCCCACCACCCCCACGACTTTCTCCAGGGTCCTGAAGTGTGGTTACAGTTTAAGGGCCAGAGTTATGTTTGCCAAAGCAGTTCCAGCAGTTTGTGGCTCTGCCCCCCATTGACCTTTGGCTGTCTTCTGTAGGTCATCCGGCAGGTTGTACATCTCTTCCTGGTAGGAAGGTTTCTTCTCTGACTGGCTTAGGCATTCTGTTTTTCCAGCTTGAGACTTCTGGGTAATTCCAGTTTCCTGGAGGAGTCTGTTGTTTGAACAGTCTGACAGCTAGAGTGAGGGACACGGGTGTGTTTTTGGAATGTCTTCCTCCCTGCCAGGCCACCTACAACCTCTGAAGGTGTCTGAAGTCCTAAGGAAAATGCCTGCACCCCCTTTGGCTGGGGGCAACCTCTCTCTCATGAGCACACTTTGCTCTTTCCTGTTAACCCCAAGTGAGATGGCAGGTCAGTAGAAGCTTCGATGTCCTGTGCCTGGGTCCTGGCCCAGATGTTTGGAGCAAAATGCTCACTCAGCCTCCCTGCCACATTTCCCAGGAGTGTCTTCTGTATCCGGCTGAAGTTATGTCAGAGTAGGGATTGGCACATGGACGTTCCCGAGGGTTGCTTTCTTTTCCTCACGTCCACAGTGAGCAGTGCAGACATTCTCATTTCTTGGAGTCTGTAACTCAGCAGGAGTTTCCTTTGTTTATTTTAAGAGGGACTCAAGTGCAGAGGTCTGGGACTTTACTGACCCTGCATTCCAGAGCCCGGGCTGCTGCAGCCAAGCCAGCTGCTTGCATGACTTGAGCACTGGCCGCCTTCTCATCAGCGCTCTGCTGCGGCTGAAGTCCGGGACCTGGCGCATGGCCTGCTGTGGGTCCGTGACAAGTCAGAACTGGGAAGCCCTTTCCTAGGCGACCGCCACCATCTACAGTGTCTCTGGGCCCGTGAGGGTGGGGGTGGCATGCTCTTCTCTCTGTTCACCTTTCTGTTGGGGGTGTGGACATCTCTTGTTGCAGGCAGGGCTGTGATCATGGAGAATAGGTTCCTGTTTTTTACCGCAGCGTACCTATCTATGGCCCTGTCTCCCATTAGAGCACAGTGGGTGTGCGAGCACAGTGCAAAGGCGTGATTGAAAGCTTAGGCTGGGTAGGCTTGACTTAGGTTCTTGCCTTGTTATTTACCAGCTGTTCAGTAGGAACGTGACCAGAGGTCACTGTGCGTCTGTGTGAATGGACAACTTTTGATGAGAACAGGAGACAGGAACCGGGGCAGCGTTCTGAGAACATCCGAAGAGGGCTCTGGTTCCTGTTTCTCTGTTATCTCCTGGTCTTAGTTAGGGTTACTATTGCTTCGATGAAACACCAGGACCAAAAACAAGCTGGGGAGGAAAAGGTTTATTTGGCTTACATTTCCACACCATGGTCCATCACTGAAAGAAGTCAGGACAGGAATTCACACAGGGCAGGATCCTGGAGGCAGGAGCTGATACAGAGGCCATGGAGGGGTGCTGCTTACTGGCTTGCTCATCATGGTTTGCTCAGCCTGCTTTCTTACAGAACCCAGGACCACCTACAGTGGGCTGGGCCTGTCCCATCAATCACTAATTGAGAAAATGCCCTTCAGGCTCACCTACAGCTGGATTTTATGGAGACATTTTCTCAATTGGGGTTCCCTCCTCTCAGATGACTCTAGCCTGTGTCAAGTTGACATAAAATTAGCCAGCATACTCCTAAATAAGCCCATCTGAGTAGAAGTCTTAATGATCGTGTGACTGAAAGTGATAGGAGGCTCCTGGGTACCCACCTGGCTGGGCCACCTGGACTAACAGCTCACCTTCGTCCCATGTCCACTCTTGTTTCTGCAGTAAGTCCTTTTAAAAGCCTCCCAAACTAGCAGCTGCAAGCAGTCCTGTTTCTGGGACCCGCCTGTTATATGGATGCACTCTCTTCCTCCTCCTCCTCCTCCTCCTCCTCCTCCTCCTCCTCCTCCTCCTTCTTCTCTTTCAACTCCTTAGGCTCCTACCCATGAATCTATAATAAATTTCTCTCTAAATGATCCTTTTGTGGTTCATGAATTTCACTATTTTTTATTTTAATTTTTACTTACATGTATGTGTGTGTGTGTGTGTGTGTGTGTGTGTGTGTGTGTGTATGTTACATGTGTGCAGGTACTTGGAGGCCAGATGAGTGAGTGGGAACCTTTGGAGCTGGAGTTACAGGCAGTTAACTACCTGATCTGGGTGCTGGGAGCTGAAATTCATTCTCAACTCTCTGGCCTCCTTTTATTCTTTGAATTTTAGAGACAAGAACCAGAAAGCAATGTGTCTATCTTAGTCAATGTTCTGTTGCTTTGAAGAGACACCATGACCACAGCAACTCTTTTTTTTTCTTTACATTTATTTATTTATTATGTATACAGTATTTTGCCTGCATTATGTCTGCACACCAGAAGAGGGCACAAGATCTCATTACAGATGGTTGTGAGCCACCATGTGGGTGCTGGGAATTGAACTCGGGACCTCTGGAAGAGCAACCAGTGCTCTTAACCTCTGAGCCATCTCTCCAGGCCCCACAGCAACTTTTATAAAAGAAAGCATTTAATTGGGGCTGGCTTACAGGTTCAGAGGTTTAGTCCATTATCATCATGGCAGGAAGCATGATGGCGTGCTGGAGAGGTAGCCAAGAGTTCTACATCCAGATCCACAAGTAGCAGGAAGAGAGAGATACCGGACCTGGCATGGGCTTTTGAAACCTCAAAACTTGTCCCCAGTGACACACTTCTTCCAATAAAGCCACACCTACCCCAACAAAGCCACACCTCCTTTCAAATAAGCATTCACATATCTGAGGCTTTGAAGACCAATCTTAATTCAAGCCACCACAGTGGGCACTAGGTTTCCAGAGCCCTAGCTCTCCAAGAAAGGCTCTGTTGTCTCAAGGACATGCCTGTTTCTATATTGCTTTGTAAGGAGAAAATGCAAACAAAGCATGGTGGTGAATGCCTGAAACCTCAATGTTTGAGAGGTGGATGTAGAAGGATCAGGAATTCAAAGCCAGTCTTGACTAAATAGTAAGTTCAAGGCCAGCCTGGGCTACATGAGACCCTGTCTAAAACAAAAACAAAAGCAAACAAAGCATTTCATATATATAAACTAAACCTTGAGAACATTGGAGGTTGGTCTAGCCTATTCTAAATGCCCAAAGCACTTAGAAAATCATCTAGTACAGAGCCCATCTTCCATGTTGGATATTATTGAAATCCAAGACACTGAGACAGATTACTGGGACTCAGGTTATTATTAACACCAAGAACAGACAGACAGAGGGGCTCTGCGGAGAGTTCAGGCCCCAGCACCACTGACAGATGGAAGAAGATGAGGGGAGGAAGAGGAGAAAAGGAGAGGAGGAGGAGAAGCAGAACAAAAATGCCAGAGGAAGGAGCCTCTTAGACCTTAGAGGATGAAGGGAAGTTGATAGCAAGAGTCAGTAGCCAGGCTGTCTGGGTCCCAGGCTGGAGGCAGAGAAGAGGGTGGAACAGGGTGCATGGTGTCAGTATCATAACATCAGTGCTCTGTGACGTCAACTCACTTCCTGGGTGTGGAAGCCTGTCTGCAGTGTCCCAGTGGGATGCCTTCCTGTTGGGAGCTCTTGCAGGTATTGCCACTGGCAGGAAAGTGAACCAGGAAGAGATAAGAATGAAAACTCAGGATAGTACCATTTTTTTTGGGGGGGGGGGGTTCAAGACAGGGTTTCTCTGTGTAGCCCTGGCTGTCCTGGAACTCGCTCTGTAGACCAGGCTGGCCCCAAACTCACAGAGATCCACCTGCTTCTGCCTCCCAAGTACTGGGATTAAAGGTGTGCGCCATCACTGCCCAGCTGACAGTGCCATCTTTGCTGGTCCTGGGTCGAGACCTCCAGTGTTGTAGAATATTATTTTAAGATGTGTTACATTTGTTTATGCTGGGGAACATTTGTTAATGATGCAAAGACGTGTTGCATTCTTTTATGTTGCATTTGTTTAACTCTGTGAAGCTGTGATACTGTGCCTGTCTAAAACACCTGATGGTCTAATAAAGAGCTGAACAGTCAATAGCAAGGCAGGAGAAAGGAGGTGGAATTGGCAGGAAGAGAGAATAAATAGAAAGAGAAAAAGAGAAGAAGAGGGGATCAAGGAGCGAGAAAAGGAGGCAGCCACTCAGCCACACAGCCAGACATGGAGTAAGAAGTAAGGAAAGAAATACAGAAATAGAGAAAGGTAAAAGCCCAGAAGAGGCAAAAGGTAGATGGGATAATTTAAGAAAAGCTGACTAGAAACAAGCCAAGCTAAGGCCGGGCATTTATAAGAAAGAATAAGCCTCCGTGTGTATTTATTTGGGAGCTGGGTGGCAGGGCCCCCAAAAGAGCTAAAGAGCAAAAGAGTAAAACAACCAATTTACTCCAGAGACTGACCCTGTGGTCTATTTTCCTTACACATTGAAACATGGTAGAACTGTGACCTGTGGCCTTTATAATAAGAATGGATTCTATTTGCCGATAAACAGAGCTCAGGTCTAAGGCCTAGAGAAGGATCTGTGGTAAGTAAAAGGATGGACTCATTTGGTGGAGGATGCAGAGGACATGGGGCCTCTTTCACAGGGATGTGTTCTATTCACTGAGAGATTAAGCTCAGATTAGGCCTAAACAACATTCAGGATATTGGGGGATTCAGGGAGGCCGGCTCAGAGAATAGTAAAAACATCACCAGGTTGATTGACCACTTTTCAGTCTGACATTCCGGGTGACTAGGCATCATTCATTTCCTTCCATTGAAGAAAACAGATCTGTGTGATTGACAATCTTGGTTTAGCCAATGCTTAGTCTAAGCTGTACTTCCTACACCTTTCAGTATCTGTGAGAGGGGAGAACTTCCTTATGGATATGCCATGTAATTGATCGGGTACTATATTGAAAGTCCTGAACAGAATGGACTATGGGAATGCTTTCCTCTGTCATAAAATTGAAAAGTGTTTGGTTGACAATCTTAACCATTGTTAGGTCAGATATTTTCATCATAAGATTGTTGTGTGGATTTTTTTATTTGTGTGTACACGTGTGTATATTTGTGTGCACATGCGTACACAGGCCCAGAGGTTGACAATAGTCCCTTCTTCACTGTCTACCTTTCACTTTTTGAGAACGTGGAGGCCTCGGGTTCAGCCAGGCTGACTGTCAGGCTCTAAAGGTCCTCCTGTTGCTCCTACCACACCCAGATTTTACATGGGTCCTGGGGATCTTACACAGACCCCTTGTTTGCATATCATATAACTTGCTAACAGCCTAACCTAACCCCTGTTGTGTGGATTAAAAAAAAAAAGTAGCATGGGACTGGAAAGATGGCTCAGTGGCTAGGCACACCTGCTGCTGGTCCAGACCTGATTAGATTCCCAGCACCCACATGTCAGCTCACACCTGTCTGTAACTTCAGTGTTGGAAGATCTGATGCCCTCTTCGGGCCCGTGGGCACTGCACACACAATATGCAGACATACAAAGTCTATATGTTTAAAAAAAAGTAGCATGGAAAACATTTAACAGTGCCTGATTGAACTGTGAGGCCGCTGTTCACAGTGAGTCCTTGAGCTTTACAAGTTGCTGTCGGCATTTGCTGAAGTAATTGATGTAGTCAGGAAGACTCGGAGGCCTTCCTGGAGCCTGGGACATTGGTACGCTAGGTCTGATCCTGGATTGACTGCCTGTCCTGGACAGTAAAGGGAGACCGCTTGTGAGTTTGCAGACGCAGTGGTGGTTGCTGGTGCTTTGGGTGATGATGTTGTCCACTGCTCAGGTGGTCTCGTCTGCTTTTCGTCATTGTGAGACTGACTCTGGGGACCCCGAGCGGTAGAGAGGCGTCTCTTCTAACTCCAGTGAGAGGAAGCCTCCGTGATACGGAGTGTGTCCAGTTCTTCTCTCTTGTGTGTTTGCTTATGTGTGTTTGTGTTTTGAGATAGGACCTCACTATGTAGCCCTGGCTATCCTGGGACTCATTGTGTACACCAGGGTAGCATCAAACTCACAAAGGTCCTCTGCCTCCCAAGTGTTGGCATTAAAGGTGTGTAACACCACTCCTGCCTTATTTATTTTTGAGGAGAACAAGATTCTAGACTCTAAAGAAAAATCAGATCCTAGTATGGTCCACCTGAGCCACAGAAGTGTGCCCTTCAAAGCCCTTAGGGCACTCAGAAATCCAGGTTAATGTTTGAAGAAGCCAGAATATGACCACCCTATTGAAGTCCCAAGGTTTAGTATTTAAAAACCCTTTTTTTTTCTAGTTTTTTTTTTTTTTTTTTTTTTTTTTTTTTTGGTTCAAAGTTGTGATTCCATGGAGCTGTTTGAAACATCTTAGGTAAACCGTCTTTAAAAAAATTTATACTTGAAAATTACCACCATTGAAGAAAATCAGCTGTGTCCTGTCTCTGAGTCTGCAGCAAGGCCTGTCCACGTTCAGTTTTGGGGGTGTTCCTGAACGCCAAGTAGATGTCACATGGCAGAGCCATGTATGAGATGACTTCATCTGCCTGTGTTGCTCCCCCAGTGAGTAAGGAGCACATCTCACTTGTCAGGTACCCCAGGACATTTAGACAGCCTTGGGAGGAGACGGTGCCTCTGAGGGGTCAGTCCTCCCAGCTAGGTCTCTTCAAACATGAAGTAGCAAAAACATTATAATGTCTCCCTGTCTTTTCAGATCTAATGTTTTGGCATGGCTTCCTGCTTCAGTGCTGTTCGTGGGTATAATCTACGCAGGGTCCAGAGCTTTGTCCAGATTGGTAAGTATTAGAATGTGTGTGTGTGGGGGGGACACACAACCCCTCTTTCCTCGTTGCCTTTGTGTTTTAATTTGTTGCATCTGGCATCCGTTGGGGGCAGACATCAGCTTGAAGGTAAAACTAGATCAGAGAACAGAGGTCTTGGCTTCCTGTGGCTGTGCTCAGGATACCAAGGGAACAACTTATGGAAATATATTTGGCTCATTGTTTCAGAGGGTCCTAGACTGAGTCCTTGCTTCTTAGGGGTTGGGTCTGTAGTAAGGAGGTAGAAGACGGAGGGCCAGGAGTAACTTTCAAAGGCCTGCCCCCAGTAACCTACTGGAGGTCTTGCTGCCTAAAGCTCCAGACTTTCCCACATCAGTACCACTAGCTGGGGACCAAGTATGTGAGCCTGCAGTATGTGAGCCCTTCTGAGGGGACACTTGGTTCCAAACCATGACAGAGAAGTCCGGGGCCTGAGGTAACATGAAGCACCTTTTCTGCTTTTGTTGAATTGAAGATAACTGGAAAATATGGCAGGGTCAGCTTGTCTCACAAGGTGGAGGTGGGCAAGAGAGAACAACAATTGTGAAGTCTGCCACAGTTAGGCCTCACTTGAGCAGTTTCAGCATGGAGGCTAGCCTCTGCACTCTGCCTGATACAGTTATCCTTGGAAGCAAGAGTCCGGGCTAAACCTTTACCTGTTTCCGAGGAGCTGGAACTGGGTTGTTATGTTATAGGATAATCTTTTTCTGCACTGTGAAGATGTGGCTCCTCCAAGGCATCTTCTGATTGGTTTAATAAAGAGCTGAACGACCAATAGCTAGGCAGGAAAGGATAGGTGGGACTTCCGGGCAGAGAAAGGAACTCTAGGAAGAAGAGAGGTGGGATTCACCAGCCAGACACAGAGGAAGTGGGACACACAGTATGGAGGAGAGGTAACGAGCCACGTGGCAGAACCTAATATAAACAGGCTAATTTAAGCTTTAAGAGAGAGTTGGGAACAAGCCTAAGCTAGGCCCAGCTTTCATAATTAATAAGAAGTCTCTGTGTCATTATTTGGGACCTGGTGATCAGAGAAAGTCCGACAGCACTCGGTGAAGTGGTCCAGGGATGCTCGGTGCAGCTGTGAACACAAGTGTGGCCCCGAGTGGACAGGTACTGGGGTACTAGGAAAATGAGGTGTCCATTCTGTCTTCCCGACCTTCACCCCTCCACCTCCAGGACTGAGCTCCTTAAGGTGTGGTTTCTGAAGAACAAAGATGCTTCCAAATGCATTATTCAGAACTCCGAGCTGTAGTTATTTTGCTATCAAAAGAGAATCCATTAAAACTACATGGACTAATAATCAAGATGGTATTAATGCCTTTTTTTACCTTATCCTGACTTCTGTTTTTATTTATCAGAAAATGTCCTGTGTTCTGCCTTTTGGAAAAATGCAGAATTTGCAAAATAATTCAATCTTTTTACAATGTTTGCTGTTATGTTTTTTTTTTTCCTTGGTTTTTTGAGACAGGGTTTCTCTGTGTAGCTTTGGTGCCTGTCCTGGACCTCGCTCTGTAGATAAGGCTGGCCTTGAACTCACAGAGATCCGCCTGGCTCTGCCTCCTGAGTGCTGGGATTAAAGGGATGTGCCACTGCCGCCCGGCGTTATGTTTGTTCTTGTGACCTCAGATGTAAAAACAAACAAAGTCTGTCTAGCTAGGTAACAATATTGTTAGGGCAACTTCAGGATTATAAAATAGCAGTTGAGAAAGTAATTTGGAAATTACATCATCACTTTTGTTTCATGATTTATACAGTTGAGGAGATGGGATGGCATGTTCAGAAGGGTGGGGTCTTTGGTGTGGGCTAGGAGCTGACTCAGTGCACCCTGGTGCCCCCCTCGGAGTCGTCAGGCACTGGCCACTCTCTCTACCTCTTCTTTCTGCTTCCATTAGCTTTAACTTTTCCTCCAAGTTCAGGATATTTACGGGTGCCAGAAGTTTAAAGGTTGAATAAGTCAGGTATTAGGCTTATGATAATAATGCTTTTTTTGTTCAGTGATTTTTCATAGGTTTCAGAGCAATTTTCTTTGTATCCTTTATTATTTATTTTGTGTTTGTGCATATATGTGTGTAGGTGTGCCCACCTGTGTATGCATATGTGGATTTTAGAGGTCAACAATGAGAATCTTCTATCATACTTCACTACACACACACACACACACACACACACACACACACACACACACACACATACTACATTTGAGACAAAGTATCTCACAGTTTCAGCTACACTAGCTGGGTAGTGAGATATGGGATCTGCCTATCTCCACCCCCTCTAGCACTGGGTTACAGATGTGCACCTTCACACCTGGCTTTTAGGTTACAGATGTGCACCTTCACACCTGGCTTTTAGGTTCAGATGTGCACCTTCACACCTGGCTTTTCGTAGCTTCTGGAAATCTGAACTCAAGTACTCAGACATGTGCACTGAGCACTTTATCCGCTGGGCCATCTCTCCAGCCTCCTTTGTATCGTTATGTGAGTCACAATCACTGGACAAGTGAGGGATGGGGCAAATGCCAGGACCTGACGGAGGGAGAGACGTAGGTGTAGAGTCCTGCCTCTAGTCCCACAAAGTGGCAGCTCTTCTGACTTGTCATATTCTGTCTTTTTCAGATTTGTCTCTTTAAGAACTAATGCATATGAACTTCTTTTTAAAAATTTTTAAATGATTTATCTTTTTTAATGTGCATTGGTGTTTTACCTGAATGTGTATCTGCTTGAGGGTGTCAGATCCCCTGGAACTGGAGTTACAGGCAGTTGTGAGCTGCCATGTGGGTGCTGGGAACTGAATCCGGGTCCTCTGGAAGAACCAGTTCTCTTAACTGCTGAGCCATCTCTCCAGCCTGGACTTTTTCTTTTTTTAAAGACTGTCTTCCTATGTAGCCTGTTCTGGCTTTAACTTACAGTCCGTTGTCCTTAGTCAGCTGAGCAGTGGAGGGGATTATAAGTGTGTGCCATGAGCCTGGCCGCTGAGAACCTTTTAACTTTCTTAGGAAGCTCACTCTAGTCGAAGCAGTGAGGAATTCATGTGAGAAAGTTATAGGACAGAGACCCACTTCGGGCCTGGCTAGGTCCAGAGGGACTGCCGTGACATACCCAGAAAATCCACTTTGTCTCTGTCTCTCACTTCTACAGGGAATCTGTTCCAATGTCACCCCCTTCCCCTGGTGTCACTGACCTCAGTGTCCCCTCCTCACGGGTCATGAGGAGACTGTCTTCCTAACAGCTCTTACCTGAGCCCCAGGCTCCACTTAGACTGGATCCTTGGGTCCCTTGCTGTTCCACAGACTAGCCGGGAGGGTGAGGCCACGTTTCCCAGCCTGCCATGGATCTCACCTTGGCCGCCACCCACTGCCCCTGGGGAAGCCGGGAGCACCGACTCTCCTCGGTGGCCAGATTGAGAAGAGGCCGTGGCTGTTCTCAGGTTCAGGCACCTTTGCAAGGGTCTCAAATACCAGGTGGCTAGAATCCCTCACAAAATGCACCATAAGTGTCCATTCAGTCTGTTCTCCGCAGTCAGGGAGTCCTGCACCCTGAACGATGCTGCAGAAGGATGATTTATCTCTAGGCAAGCCTGTCTTTGAACTTGCTCTTTGGCTACGGATTTACATCAGTTTCAGCCCTAAGTACACTGTTCACTTGTGCTGTCTTGTGGTTCACAACAAAACTTTTTTGGAGAAGTTGATTTACATTCTAGTTTAACCAGTTGCCTTCCATTTTCATGTGCGTTCCTGAGCCTGTGAGTGGAGTAGACTGACCTGGAGCATAGCCTTGTCTAGCAGGCAAAGATAAGCTGCTCCATCCAGATCTGTTAGAAAAAGCACCCTACCCCCATGCACCCATGCAGCGGAGGACAGTGAGTAGGAGCCTCTGGTCACTGTTTTTAGTGACAGATTCAACCCCGCATCTTCTCAGTTCTTTGTTTTGCATTGCTGCTTAGACGTCCCCAGGGTGATGAGTGCCAGGCACTCAGCTGGTTTGTGTTGGGTGGGAGACAGTCCTCACTGCCCTGGTGCCAGGCTGTCAGCTGAGGAATCCAGGAGGAATTGGGGTGAGTGCAGTGAAAATTCGTGGGTGTATTATTACATGAAACTCTTCTGAGTAGCTGTGCTTCAGAAAGGCCTCCCTGATCTGAGGAAGCCTTGACGCTGTCTGATGTACAGCACTTGGGAGCTGAGCAAGCTTTGCTGGGCCCTGTGGGGAGTTCCTTGTGGGTTTTCCCACATCCCACTTACAGCTGACTGATGTAGAGGTTAGAAGAGAAGAGAGTGCTCTAAAGATTTTTGTTGCCACTATTAATTTGTTTTTTTGTTTGTTTGTTTGTTTTTTGTTTTTTTTTTTTTTGAGACATGATTTCATCTGCCGCAGGCTTTCCTCAAACTGTGTAGCTGAGGATGACCTTGAACTTCTGATTCTCCTGCCACCCCCTCCTGAGTGCTGGGATGACAGAGATGGACCAGCATGCCTGGCTTCTGCTGTTCTGGGGTTGATACAGGGCCTCATGCTCTTTCAGCCCTAAGTACACTGTGAGGCTGAGTTGACTTTTGGTTCACAGCGGGTCTTGGGGAAGCAGAGCATGGACTCGCAGTCTAGTGTAAGTGCTGGGCAAGCAGCCTGCCAACCAAGCTACATCCCAACCCTAGGAGGAGTATTCGGCAAGGAGGTGTTTGAGACTGTTCTTAATGACACAGAAGGCGTGGTTTCTGACCTTGAGGAAATCAAAGGGGCGTGGCCAAGAGAGCCATTTCCCAGAGGACCGGCTGCTGTGAGTGTGCATTGTGAAGTTGTGTCTGGCGCTTCTGTTGCCAGTCTTGATGGCGTATGGGCTCATGTTACACCCTCTCCTTTCCGCACGTGGTGAGGCCTGCCTGTCGGCCTTCCTGCAGTGGATGAGGTCACAGAGATGGCGGCTCTCATGTCCCGAACAGCAGTCTCTGGACAGCGCAGCTCTGATGGTCAGTTGTCAATTCCATTGTAATTCCTGGCCAGAAGTCTCCGCAAGACAGAATTGCCTCAAAGCCTGAGAGCCGAGGGATTAGGACAGATGTGTAGATTCCCGTGGAAATAGTGGACTGGTGTTGGCTGCTGCCTAATTAGAGCAAGATGCGTGTTCTCCTGAGTAAGTAAGGCCAGGGTGAGCAGCCGGAGAGATACAAATGCAGATGAGGTACCTTAACAGGACTGGATTCGTTTCTATCTCTCTTTTCTTCCCCTTTCCCTCCCTCCCCCTCCCTCCCTCCTCCCTCCCTCCCTCCCTCCCCCCCCTCCCTCTCTCCCTCCCTCCCTCCCTTCCTTCTTTCCCTCTTTCCTTCTGTTTTCTTTTTTGCTGACGAGGTGGCTATGGTGAAGTGTCATGCAGCCCGGGCTGGCATGGGACTCCACTGTGTAGTGGAAGTTTGACTGTCTCTACCTTTCACCTGCTGCAAGTACAGGCATGTGTCACACCCGACCTTGGGTTGGTTTTTGTTTTTTACCCAGACCTTTGAACTTGGTCCTTCTAATCTGTCTGTCAAGGTTTCTGGCTTCCGTAAGCATAGTAGTTACTCAGGATGTCATAGGTGGGCATGAGATGGAGATACTTCTGAAGAAAAACATGGATAATTAAACCCATAGTGAGCAAGCTACTTAACTGAGCAGAAAGGAATTCATGGTCCCCCTTTTCCTTGTCTCCACGTAAAGGAGTTTGGATCCACAAAGGTAAAGAGTGTCAATGTTCATGTAGAGTGGAGACGGTCCTAGCATGTTTCCTGGAACTGCCCAGTGGAGGCGGCCTTCGTGTGCTGTGCAATAAAATCCTCTTGTACACTGTAAAGATTTGTCACATAGTTGGTTTAATAAAACACTGATTGGCCAGTAGCTGGGCAGGAAGTTAGGCGGGAAAGCCAAACTGAGAATGCTGGGAAGAAGGAGGGCGGAGTCAGGAGTCGCCAGCCAGATTGCAGAGGAAGCAAGATGAGAAAGCCGCACTGAGAAAAGGTACCAAGCCACGTGGCTAAGCATAGATAAGAATTGTGGGTTAATTTAAATGTAAGAGCTAGTCAGTAATAAGCCTGAGCTACCAGCTGAGCATTTATAAGTAATATTAAGCCTCCGAGTCAGTTATTTGGGCAGCAGCTGCTGGGTATTTGGGGACAGGCAGGCAGGAGAGAAACATCTGCCTACACTCATGTCTCTCCCTTCGTCACTTCCTCTTTCCGGCCCTTCTTCCTTCTGTGGTGCTGATGATTGAACCCAGGGCTTTGCACAGGGCTAAGCAAAGAGTCCCCCACTAAGCTATATACCCAGTTCTTCTTTTAAAAAAAAATACAGTATTTTTATTAAATCCTTAAGATTTTCATAAATGTATGCAAGGTATTTTGATCATAATTACTCCACTCCTCCAACTCCTTCTAGAACCAAACTCCCAACCCCCTCCAGCTCCATGTCTTTTTAAATTTAACTTTATTAAAAAAAAAAAAAAAACTCACCAAGGGGCTGGCATGATAGCTCAGTTGTTAAGCGTACTGGCTGCTCTTCCAGAGGACATAGGTTTGATTTCCAGCACCCACATGGTGGTTCACAGCTCTCTATAACTCCAGTTCCTGGGGATCTGATGCCTCTTCTGACCTCCTCCGTCACTATACAAACATGGTATAGAGACATACATGTAGGCAAAACATTCATACATGTGAAATTAAAAAACACCTGCCAAGTTTAATTTGTGCTGCCCAGGTACTGACGGGTGCTCGTGAGGTTGCGTCAGCCCCTCAGGTCCCGTAGCCTGCTAGAGGCCACCTGCTGTCAGTAGCTCCTCGTACGGGTGGGTCACTTCCGCCTCCAGGCTGGGATGTTCACTGGCTCATCTTAGGCATCAGGCACAGCTGCTGCGGGTTCGTAAGTGCAATAGTCCTGTCGTGTCCAGAGACTCTTTCGATCTAGTCTTCACTGGCCTCTGGCTCCTTCTTCAGCGATGGTCCCCAAGTTTTGTGCAGAGAGGTGCCATGTGTAGCTGAGCATGCCACAGGCACCAGGCATGCACTTGTCCAGAGATACATATGCAGGGAAAACGTCCACAAATGTTAAGTATAATTTGTAAAAAAAAAAAAAAAAAAAAATGCAAATATTAACTACTGGCGACACGACTTCATTCCCACAGAATGACTTATCAGTCACAAGTGCTGGTAAGGACATGGTGAAATCTGGATGCTCGGGCAATACTGTCAGAAACTGGAAATAGTATGGCTGCTGTGGAAAACAGTGTGGTGGTCCATGAAAAAAAAAAACCTAAAAATTGCCAGCTGTAGTGACTCATACCTGTAATTCTAACATTCAGGAGGCTGAGGCAGGAGGATTGCCAAGAATTTAAAGCCATTCTGGAATACATAGTGAATTATGAGCTACCTGGGCTAGAGTGTAAAATGCAGTCTTCAAAAATGAGTATCTCCGGGTTACTTTCTGTAGAGGGGACCTGCCTGAGTGCAGTTATTTGCATAATACATTAAGGACATCTGTATATTTAAAAAATCATCTAAAGAGAAGGAACAGGACTGCATTCTTTTACAGAAATTAAGAGGCCAAGTCAGGGAGCCAGTGAGATAACTCAGCAGGTGAATGTTCCTGCTGGTAAGCCTGAAGACCTGAGTTCAATCCCTGGGATCCACCTGGTGGAAAGAGAGAATGGACTCCTACAGGCTGTCCTTTGATCTCTACATGCATACCATGTGTCCACACTCACCCACGTCCTACATGCACAGAAATAACTAAAATGTAATCATACTAATAAAAAAAGAAGCTAGCCAGGGTCATCCATCAGTCATCAGAAGCTTGACTGAGGGGCAGCCATACCTCTGTAGATTGACCAAAGGCCATTCCTGGGGGCAGACCAGGGTTTTCTGTGGGAAATTTTTCTAAGACTTCAAAATTGTATTCTAGGAAGCATGGGAATAATGACAAATTTCTAAGTTCATAGTTAACAACTTATCTTCCTATCAAAGAATTTCTTTTGCATGTGGGTGAAGTATTAAACACTTAGTTGTGGATTGTACACCCATGTAATTAAATGAAGTGGCCTGCGGTACATTGTGATCAATTACATTTGGCAGATTTGTTTCCAGAATCATGAGTTGGGCGTTATGGTGGCTGATGATAGGAACTTGTGTTGTTGAGATCATCCCCAGAGTCATAAGGATGTAAGGTAAACTCTTTCAGTCCTCTGTAGGGTGAAACAATCGTCTAGAATGAGCATCTGTGAGTGGTCTCAGCTGGGTGTGGCTCAGCAGCGGGTCCTTGCTCACTGTGTACGCCTTTGGTTCAAGCCTTGGCAATTAAGTGATAACTCAGAAGAAGTGGTTTCAAGTGATTAAGATACAGGTTAAAAAACAGAAACAATCTATTCTTCAGTTTTCTCATCTGTATAATGGGGGTGTTAATAGTATCTATCTCACGGAATCCTTATGAAGCTTAAATATGTAGCAGTGGTTGTCTGGTGTGTAGTAAACAGTGTATTCTACCTACTATTATCACTGTTACCATATATCATATTTTTTTTTTCTAATTTAACCCAAGTAGGTCCTGCTGAATTTAAATCTATCAGGGTGATAAGGGGCAGTGTTTTGGTTTGGACGTGGAATGTCCCCTATAGACTCATGTGTCTAAACACTTTTGGTCCCTAGCTGGTGCCACTGTATTTGAAGGCTGTAGAACCTTTAGGAAGTGGATCTTTGCTAAAGGAAGTGGGTCACTGGGGTGGGTCTTTCTCGACTGTGTTGGTCTGAATGAGAATGGCCCCAATAGTCTCGTATGGTTGAATGATTAGGCCCCAGTTGGTGGAAGTGTTTGGGAAGGACTAGGAGGTGTGGCCTTGTTGGAGGAGGTGTGTCACTGGAGTGGGTGGCTGTAGGGTTTCAGAAGCCCAATGTCATTCCTACGTAGCTCTCTCTGCCTCACGGTTGTTGCCTCAAAATGTGAGCTTTCGGCTGCTGCTTCACCTCCACGCCTGCCTGCCTGCTGCCATGTTCCCTGCCATGATCGTCATGACTCCAACCTTCTGAAAATGTAGACTGTATTAGAGTATTTTAAGGTGTGTTACTTTTGTTTATGTTGCATTTGTTTAACTCTGTGAAGCTGTGTTACTGTGAGCTGGGTGGCTGACCTCCCAAAAGAGCAGAAACAAGCAGCAGTAAGCAAGCCCTTTTAATTGTAAGTTGTGTGGTCATGGTGTCTTATCGTGGTAATAGAACAGTCACTAAGACAGACTGTGGAGGCAGTGTGGCCAGCTGCATCATGGTGATGGTGCTACACACCTTCCTTCCTGTCAATCAGTCATGATGGGCGGGCTCCCCTCACACTGTGAGCCAGAATCAACCCTTGCTCTCTCAGGTTCCTGTCAGTCAGTCATGATGGGCGGGCTCCCCTCACACTGTGAACCAGAATCAACCCTTGCTCTCTAAGTTCCTGTCAGTCAGTCGTGATGGGCGGGCTCCCCTCACACTGTGAGCCAGGATCAACCCTTGCTCTCTAAGTTCCTGTCAATCAGTCATGATGGGCGGGCTCCCCTCACACTGTGAGCCAGGATCAACCCTCAGGTTCCTTTTTGTCAAGCGTTTGGTCACAGCAGTGGAGGAAATAATGAATGCACAGGTGTCCCCAGCACCAGTCACCCGTGAGCCTCCTGAGCCAGTGGAGCATAGTGCAGAGTGAGACTTTTGCAGGTAGAGGCCAGGGAAGGATCAGCAAAGCAACAGGACGTCTTAATACTGCGTTTGGTAGATCTCTATCCAGGGGACATAGGCTAACTGGTGAGCTGTAGGCTAGCTGTCTCTAGTTTTGTTAGCTTTTCAGTAGGAAAAACGACTTGAGAAACTTAGATTTAAATTTAAGACAGATCAGCGATACCCCTTCCGAACCGCATAGCTTTGTGAGAGTCCACCCATTTCAGAGCTCAGCAGTTTGACGCTGCCAGGATTTGCTTTGCGTTTTTCACAGCATCTCACTCTGTAGCCCAGGCTTGCCTGGGACTCGCTCTGTCACCCAGGCTGGCCTTGAACTAGCAGTTGATCCTCTTGCCTTAGCTTCCTAAGCACAAGGATAAGCCGTACCTCTAGCTAGCTGCCAGGATTTGGTTCAGACCGGTCCTGCTGGACTTGGACAGCTGCAGGCTCACGGGGCACCTGTTGTGGTTTAAATGTCATTCCGGAGCAGTGCCCAGATGTCCCAGTGTCTTTGCCGTAGCTGAGAATCGTAGCTACGGCCCCTCTGCTCACAGACTTCCGAAGAGCTGTAAGAAACAGTACACAGTAAACAGCTGCTGGGTGTGAGCTCACTGGGTGCTGGAGTGCGTGCTGAGAAGATGACGTAGAGTTCAAGGCCAGCCTGGACTATAGCAAGACCCTGCCTCCAAGACAAAAAAGCCGTGGCCAATCATGTGACATTATCCACGTGCTTCTGAGCTGTTATTTGTGTGCCTGGATCAGCCTTATGTCTCCAGACGGGTCCTTTTCCAGCTGCTGCTCAGTCAGGCCAAGGGAGACGGAGACAACTGCCCACAGTTTGTAACCAGAGAATTAAGCCTATTCCATGTCCTTAGTTCAGCTCTAAAGTTCTAAATTCTCAACCCCAAATCTAATCTCATCTCTGGATTCATAGTCAAGAATCCAGCAGCCATTGTCTGCTTCTTTTTTTGTCAACTAGTCAAAAAGACCATTTAAAATTTCTTAGCTCGATCCCTCCTGCTCACCCTGTCACACGATAAAGCTGCCCACTTCCTCTGTATTTTAATTTTTAAGCATTCAACTCTCAGACTTTGTCTCCACCATGTAGGCCCACTCTTCCCATGCTGGGCTAGCTGCGTCTTGCAGCATACCCCACCTGACCTCCTGCGTGCTGGGGACAGGCTCGCTCTCTACAGTGTGTCTGCCATGCTGGTGGGGGTTGTGCCCTGCACCTGGTACGGTGCAGCATGCACAGGAGGTGCTTACGACTGTGGGTGGAGAACCTGTAGGAGAGGAACCTTGACATACACCCCACCAAAACTAATACTTGAAGGGCTAGTGCTGTGGATATCACTCTATATAAGTAAAACACTGATGGCCAGTGACCAGGCAGGAAGTATAGGCGGGATAAGGAGAGAGGAGAATTGGGGAAACAGGAAGAAGAAGGAGAGACACTGCAGCCACCACCAGGACAAGCAGCATGTGAAGACAACGGTAAGCCACCAGCCACGTGGCAAGGTGTAGATTTATAGAAATGGGTTAATTTAAAATATAAGAACAGTTAGCAAGAAGCCTGCCACGGCCATACAGTTTATAAGTATTATAAGTGTCTGAGTGATTATTTTATACGTGGATTGTGGGACTGCGGGGCTTGGGGAACCTGGAGAGAAGCTCTCCAGCAACAGGCTAGAGACAACTCAAATGTTAAGAGCGCCTGCCGCTCCTGCAGAGGACCCACGTTCAGTTCTGAGCACCCACATAGTGGCTTCCAGCATCTGTACCTTCAGTTTGAGTCTGATGCCTTCTCGGGGCCTCCATTGGCATTTCATGCACGTGGCACACAGACGTGCTTGTGGAGAAAGTACTCAGAGAGAATAAGTAAGCAAAGTGCTGGTCTAGAAGAGTCTTTGCTGGAGAGACGGAATGCTTCATGTTCCCAAAAGTCAAGTAGCTGAAAGATGGGAGAGTGTATTCTCATGCTTGTTTCTCTGTTTGCTTTCAGGCTGTTCCTGTGTTTTTCATTTTGCATAATGTAGCTGAAGTTCTCGTCTGCGGGTACCAGAAGTGTGTCTGGAAAGAGGTAAATGATCAAGAGAATTGCTAGCTTCCCAGCCCTTACTTGAAATGTCAGAGGCCTGCTCTTCACTCAGTGGCCTGTCCTAGATGGGGTTACTATTGCTGTGAAGAAAGAGCAAAAGCCCCTGAGGAGGAAAGGACTTGTTTCATTCACACTCCAGTTAGCAGTTCATCTCAGCAGTAGTGAGGGCAGGAACTGGAGGCAGGAGCTGATGCAGAGGCCATGGAGGGTGCTGCTCAGCTGCTCACTGGCTTCCCTCCCAGACTTACTCAGCCTGCTTTCTAATAGAACCCAGGACCGCCAGCCCAGGGATGGCTCCACCCACAGTGGGCTGGGCCCTCCCACATCAATCACTAATTAAGAAAATGCCTATAGGCTTTCCTGCATCCCGATCTTGTGGAGGCTTTTTCTCAATTGAGGTTCCCTTCTTTTAGATGACTAGCTTGGGTTAAGTTGACATAAAACCAGCCAGCACGTGGCCCAAATGTTCCACTAGTTCCAGTCAAGACTGCCAGGCAGTGGTCACTGATTCAGGGGACCCAGCTTGCTTGATGATGGGAAACGCACCTGTACTCCAGGCCAGAAAGGAACCAGACCCTCAGGAAACGAAGAGGAGTTTGCTGTGGGAAGGCATTCCCACGTGTGGCTAGTCTCAACAGCACAAGAAAGCTCACAACTGAGTTCATACAGGGTGCTGGCCCTTTGCCCACTCGGGGAGACTGGCTTTTCCTTCCAGTCCTAACCTATCTGACACTGTTACTAAAGAACTAGAAAACCCCCGAGTCTTTGAATGAGTGGGGCTACAGGCAGGGCTGCCTTTTTGGAGTATCTGTCCCAGACAGAGACTCAAGGACCAGAGGAAGCAAGCGGTGATGAAGAGAGACGTTAGGGAAGCTACAAGAGAGGCAGTGTGGGAGGACCGGGGAGAAGGACGAGGAGCGGTCCCGCTGAGCCTTTGCCCACTGAGGCTTTTCCTGGCGAGGGAGTGGGAGTTCCATTCTGCCCCATGACGTGAGTGAGCCCGCAGAAATCCCAGTTTACCTCCTCAGGCCAATCAAGTCCATTCCTGTTGGTTTTACTATGCAGTCTGAAGATTGCCCCTGCAGCCCCAAACTCAGGACAGGTATTTGAGCTAGGAGATGGCTAACTGTTTGTCGCTGTGAGTTTGGCTTCGTTAGCTTTGGGTCATGGAGATACAGCTAAGGGTATTTGTAATCACTTTACACTTCGGCTCCGTGGTCAGCTGAGGACCCAAGATGCCCTTCCTGTGAGACTCATGTACCTCAGGCTAGCCTGTAACTTGCTATGTAGCTAAGGGTTATACATGTGTTCCACTGTATCCCATGTTTGTGGTACTGGGGTCTGAACCCAGGGCTTCATGCATGCTATCCAAGCACGCTGTCCAAGCATGCTACCACTGAGCTACAACCCCTCAATCTTTTCTGGTGTGTGTGTGTGGGGGTGGGGGATCCGCACACTTGAAGATCAGAGGACAGCCTTGTAGACTTGGTCCTGTCCTTCCACATTTCTGTTGGTCCTGGGGATTGAACCCGGCTTGTCAGACCTGCATGGTAAGTGCCTTTAGCTGCTGAGCCGTCTTGCCTGCCTCCTGCTTCATTTTATAACTAAACAATGGCAGTTGGAGATTGCTTGCTGAAATGTTAAATTTGAAAGTTTTAAGCTTCCTCTCAGCTCCCCAGTGTTTTGCCTGCTCTAACAGGAACCCCTGAAATAGGTCCTTCACTTTGGGGCTTCTGTCTGTGAAGGGGCGACACCAGTGACACTCAGTGGATCATAGGGAGGACACATGGAAGGGTTAAATGCTTCCTTCCCTTGGCAGTGCATAGTGGGTACCCTGTGATTATTTATAGCGACAGTGGTGACTTTAATCTGGTCCCTCTTTCGGGAGTTTCTTTTCTTCTGACATCTGTTCATTTGGTTTCCTATCACATTTTAAACTTCTGAACTGCAGAGAAGCTACCTGGCTACTTGAGACACGTGCTTGAGAGAGAGAGGTGTCCATGCCACACCCAGTCTCCCAGTCACCCCCCTGCTCTGCATAATGTCACCAACCTCTTCACTTTACCAGCTTGTTCCCCACCTGTGAACACACTTAGTACTTATTCATGAAGCGCTCGAGTCTCATATCCACGAGGTGGGGTCAGCCCAGGCAGACCGGCGTACATTAACCCGGCCCTAGAAGTGACATCATACACTAACCCAAGCAAGAAGCTTGACAAGCTCCTTTGTCCCACTCCAGCTCTGCCCTTCCTACCCATCTCTTCCTGGCCACGGGCCTTAGTGACAGCGAGACCCAGCGTTTTCCAGGATTTCTTGTCCCCTCACTTTTCTGCTGTTCCTGCTTCACCCTACCCAGACATTGCTCTGGCTGGAGTCCTGAGGTTGGAGGCCACTGGCCAGTTGACTCTTCATTGGTCCCGTGTGCTATTTGTCAACCTGTTTGCTTTTCTGGACTCTCTTGACCCCTTGGCCTTGATGACCCCCCCCCCCCCCCCCCGTTCTTTTTTGAGTCTCAGGCTTTCCGCTCACAACCTGGCCTCTTTATCCTTATCTGCTTTTGCATGGTTTGCCAGGGCAGTGTCTCAGGATCGTTTGTCCTTATGCCCACACCTCTGCCCCCTTCACCTTCTGTCTACTCCAGCCCTGCTCTCTCCTTGGGCTCAGAGCCTCTGGGTGGCCCCAAAGCATCGGAAGTACAGAGCCATCATCTGTTTGCCCAGACCTGACTCTCACTGGGGAATCACCATCTGAGTCCAAACCTCGGGACCCCGTCTTCTTCCACCCACATCCTGTCCCCTCTCACCCCCTGCTGTGGCCACTCATAGGTCCTTGGCTCTGTCCCATGTAGCTGGCTGAGGACTAGTGAGTGGGAACTCAATGTGCAGGTTCCCAGGACAGCCAGGCAGGGCCTGCGTTGGTTTTTCTGAGGCTGTCCCAGAGTAGAAGAGGGGTGACCGCCTCTTCTCATTTTCAGCTTTTCTCCTTGGGCTCAGAGGGGGATACCTCTCTGACATCACCGTGTGATTTCCATATCGCCTCAGTTCTCACACTCCCTCTCCCCCCAGCACCCCATTCTCACACCTAGAATTAGAGGCTCTTATAATCGGATGGACTTTGGTGTGACTTTCTTTGAATGCGTAGAATAAGGTGAAACTTTATATGGACCTTTTGTTGTTGCTGAGACAGGGTTTCACCATGTTCCACAGGCTGGCTGCAAATACTCCTGCCTCAGCCTCTGGAGTGCTAGAATTATAGAATTATAAAATGGAATTACCAATCTCTCTCTCTCTCTCTCTCTCTCTCTCTCTCTCTCTCTCTCTCTCCCTCTCCTCTCCCTCTCCCTCTCCCTCCCTCCTCCTCCCTCCCTCTCCTCCCTCCTCCTCTCTCTCTCTCTCTCTCTCTCTCATGTTTGGTGACAGGACATTATTTTCTCTGTATCCCTAGCTGGCTTCCTTTGACTCTCCTTCCCCTAGAGCAGAGCCGCGTGATGAACATCTTTGTAACCCCAGGAACAAGCCCCAGGGCTTCTGGTTAGTCACTTTCTCCTCTGAGATTCAAGTTCAGCTGCTCAGATTTAGGAGGGGCTGATTCACACCACCCACACTTTTAGCCGTGAGTTTAGAAATGAAGACTAGCACTCTCACAGTTCTGCCTCCTAGTTGGTCAGGGGTCAGAATCAAGTCAGGTGAGAGAGTAACCTGGAGTTTTCTGTCCACCAGGAGACGCTTCTTTACTTGCAAATTAGGACCAGACTTCTGGCTGGAAGGGTTAGTGACGGTAACTAGTGAACACGAAATGTTTAGTCTTCAACTCCATTTCATTAGTCACACAAGTCAACAGCTCATTTCTTTCTTTCCCCTTGAGATGGGGTATCATGTAGCCCAGGCTACTTCAAACCTTAACTCACTGAATAACTGAGGACGACCTTAGGTGTGTGCGACTATACCTAGCTAACCTCAGTTCTTGTCGGAGTAAATTGGGAAGCAAGCGAGGGGGTGAGAATTTAGTCATTCAAGAACACCTTTGTCAGGGGACATAGTTCAGCTGGCGGTGTCCTTACCGAGCTCGTGTGAAGCCCTGGGTGTGGTCGCATGAGCCTATAATCCTCGCAGTTGTCAGGTGGATCAGAAGTTCAAGGTCATACTTGGCTATATAGGGATATGTGAGACCCTGTCTCAATAAAATCCAAAACAACCTCTCTCCATAGTGAATGTAATATGATATATAAGTAGCTTTAGAAAAATGCAAAGGAAAAAACTCCAGAAAACCTGTATTTTTACAGACATTTTCTTTGCACGTCTATAGACGTACTGACACAATGGTCTTTTCATTGATCAAGTCTCAGGCACCCTTCTGCTGCTGCTGTTCGTGTTGGATGAAGTGTGTGGCCAGTCTGTTTGCTCACATGTAGGTGGTTTTTCTAGCAGCTTGTCATTAAAATCTTTTCTGAGATGAAGATGTCTAGGTTTCTGTTTGTTCATTTTTGTTGTTTTTTTTTTTAATCAGGGCCTCACTTTGTATCCCTGGCTAGTCTGGAACTCACTCTGTAGACCAATGCTGGCCTTGGACCACAGAGATATTCCTGCCTCTGCCTCCTGAGCATGAGGCCTTGTACTCTTGAGCCTTGTGCTTCTGTTTCCACAGTTCAGGGACTCCAGGTCTGTACCAGCACATCTGGTACTCTTGAGACAAGGTCTCACTCTGTAGCCCAGGCTAGCCTGGAACCTGAAATTCCACCTCCTTGATGTGGGATATGTTCTTAATATAACTCACATCTCAGACCTACAGCTGAGAACCTGGGGGGTGTATATTTTCATGAGGAACACAGTTGTTCCCTCCCTCACACACGCTCAGATGTCACAGCGAGGGCCAGTGAGTAAGGCTCACTGGGTAAGGGACTTGCCTCCAAGCTGTACAACCCGGTTTGATTCCTGGAACCCACGTGGTGGAGAAGAGAACTGACTGCTGATGCGCACCCCACCTCCACGACTAATAATAAATGTCAAAAGCTGGAGAGATGGCTCAGAGGTTAAGAGAACTGGCTGCTGGCTGCTCTTCCAGAGGTCCTGAGTTCAGTTCCCAGCAACCACATGGTGGCTCACAACCATCTGTAATGAGGTCTGGTGCCCTCTTCTGGCAGACAGAACACTGTATACACAATAAATAAGTGTTAAAAGTTACGAGACTTGGCTTTACCATTATATATAAACTTTACTATTATGTGTCAATTTTATGTATAGCAATACAAAATCACCATTATGTATAAATTTATAAATTATAGAGAGTAAAATTGACTCCGATTTTGAGAGTTAACTTGATGTAGAGGCCGCAGTTCACATTGCACCACCCACAGTGAGTTCCATATGTTCTCTCTGCTGCCCTCCCCGCATCCACGCAGAGTCTGACTCTAAGGTAACGGTGGCTTGTGGGATTAGCCTCACGGCCGGTATGTGTTAGAATGCTGCCACTGTCGGTTTGTTTCAGTGTGTGTGGTTTTTCCTGAATAGCGGACAGTCTGCCAGGCCTACGCTGAGGCCGGGAAAGGGCGCTCATGACCCTTGTGGAGCTCGCAGCTGAGTAGGGAAGAGCTGACGTTAATATGTGGTCTGTGGTGCCCATAGGATCATATGTGGGCTGCAGCTGGGTGTGGGGACCAGTGACCACAGGGAGGCCTCTCCAGGGCTAGGTTGGAGTTGAGCTACATGGGATGGGTGGGGTTTCTATTGAACAAGAGAAGAAAGGACACTTCAGGTGGCTTAAGGTCACTGAAGGACTGGCAGGCAGGCTGTGGCACTAAATGGTCAGGTGTGGAACCAGAATGCTGAGTCCAAACCCTCAAGACCTTGGACAACCTCTTCCCTGATTTCCTTCATGTCTTAGCTGGTGACCCATAGTTACACCAGACAATGCAGGTAAAGCCCAGCACACACTGAGCAGTGTTTGCAGGAAATCAGCTCATCCAGAGCGATTTTAGCCCTTACTGTAATTGTCATGTGAGTCTTTCTCTCTCACTGTGGAGTCCTGCCTGGCCTTGACCTTGCAGGCCTCCTGTGTCAGTCAAGGGCCGGGATTACAGGCCTGTGCCACACTCAGCCAGAAATACGACTTCTGGGGGTTGCTTTTTGCAACCCCAGACCCTGAGATATTATTGGGAGGGCTTATTTCTGGAGCAAAGTCCAAAATGAGAATGCCACACAGTAAGGCCCTGGTTGTCCTAGAGCCCTGGGGAACGGAGCTGTGTAAGGAGCTTTTATCGTGTCCTCACTCTGTCTCTCAGCTTCTTTAGTCCGTCTGAAAGGGTTTGAAATTTTAGAAAGATCTGGACATGGTAGCTTATACCTGTAATCCAAGTTCTAAGGAGGCTGAGGCAGGGGAATTATTTTGAGTTCAAGACCAGCTTGAGCTACATAGTGAGTTCCAGGCCAGCCTGAGATACAGCGTATGTCTCATGAAAATAAAATACCCGTGTGTGGTGGTGCACTCCTGAAGGCCAGCACTGGAAGGTGAGTGAGTTCCAGACCAGCCTGAGATACAGCGTATGTCTCATGAATATAAAATACCGGTGTGTGGTGGTGCACTCCTGAAGGCCAGCACTGGAAGGTGAGTGAGTTCAAGACCAGCCTGAGATACAGCGTATGTCTCATGAAAATAAAATACCCGTGTGTGGTGGTGCACTCCTGAAGGCCAGCACTGGAAGGTGAGTGAGTTCAAGGCCAGCCTGGGGTGCATGAGACTCTGTGCCAAACAAAACAAAACCCAGAATAGAAAAAATGAAAAAAAAAAAAATTGAATTAAGAAGGACTGCCCTGAGAGGCTGAACTCTTAGGGACTGGGTAGCTGCACTGTTCTGTGCCGTGGGCCCTGCAGCGGTTGCTGGGTAGACATGTTATTCATAGCGAAGGGAGCCGGGCCCGCAAGCTCTGCCCTTGTGCTTGCTTTAGCCACACTTGTGAGGGGTCCACTATATTGAGCTTCTAACACAGCTTGAAAGACAGCACATTTTACAGTAACGGGCGAGGATGCAGGTCTTAGGAGCACAGGCACTCTGCCCACTAGGGGGCAGCACAGCCAATGTGCCTTGTTTCCCATGTTCAGAAGATCCCAAAGAGACAGCTCTGGCTGGACTCGATAGAAGCTGCTTATTAAAAGAACAAAAACTTGATTATTTTTCAACACGTGAAAACTTAAGGTATCCTGGAGAGCAGACCACATGTTCCTTTTGTTCTCTCTCTCTCTCTCTCTCTCTCTCTCTCTCTCTCTCTCTCTCTCTCTCTCTCTCTCTCTCTCTGAGACAGGCTCTCACACTGTCCTGGAACTGGCTAGCTTGGAACTTACTCTGTAGCCAACATTGGCCTTGGACTCATTATTCTCCTGCCTTGGGCTCTGGAGGGCTGGGATGATGGGTGTGTGTCACTGTGCCTGGCTTCAGCCCTGTACTTCTCAGCAACACACTATCTGAATGGGGTGAACAACTGAAGTTTGCCCCAGATAGTAGAATGATCCTGAAGTATCCAGAATTAAGCTATCATTCTTCCTGGGCATTTCACCATCAGACAGAAAAATCTGTGTGACTCTTGTGAAACTTCATTCTTCTGTGCCAAGGGTTAATTTACTTGATCTGACTAAAGAGACTAAGAGAAGAGGCCAGGTTAGTTCTTTATTTCAAGGCATTTTAAATGCCAGATTATATTCTCCCAATCGGCTATTTTTTCCTCGCTCTGAGGGTGAGATAAAATGCTCCTTGTCCCCATTTCTGTTTACTTTTTTTTGAGACAGGATTTCTCTGTGTAGTTTTGGTGCCTGTCCTCTCTATACCTATCTATCTATCTATCTATCTATCTATCTATCTATCTATCTATCTATAGATAAATCTATATCTCGCTCTGTAGCCCAGGCTGGCCTCAAACTCAGAGATCCGCCTGGCTCTGCCTCCCGAGTGCTGGGATTAAAGGCATGCTCCACCACTGCCCGTCTTCTGTTTACCTTTTATAGACCAGAACATGAATAACATTGCTAAGAGTCAGAGCTGGATGAATGAAAGGGGTACTTAGAGAGACACAGGTGTAGCTATGTACAATGATGCATGCCTGTAGTTACAGCTACACAAGAGACTGAGGCAGGAGGATCACTTGAGTTTAGGAGTTCAAGTACAGTCTGGGAAACAGCAAGACCAATCCCCTCCCCACAATCATTAAATAAGGGACTGGAGATATGGCTTAGAGGTTTAGATCACCTGTTACCTTTGCAGAGGACCTGGGTTCGGTTCCCAGCACCCACACTGAGTGTCTCACCTTGCAGCTCCAGTTCTAGGAGATCTGATGCCCTCTTCTGGCTTTTGTGGGCATCTGCATGTATATGGTGCATGTAAAGTCACACAGACACACAGACACTTAAATAGTAAATAAGTATTTTTTAAAAATCAGTAAATAAATGAGTACATACATAGAGGCTAGAAGTTGAACTAGAGGTTAGTTTCCTTTCCCTTGTAGATCACATTGACTTCTCTCTGTGTCCTTGGATGGGTGTGTAAGATTTGAAAATTGGCACCGACACCATCTTGTCCATAAGCAAATGTCGCGGCCCAGGTCATTCTTTGGTCCAAGCGGCAGGAGGCGGCAGGACCAATATGGCGGTGAGCCCTCTGTAAACGGAAAAAGGTTGATTTGTTTATGTATTTCATGCACGTGGGAGTTTTGTCTGCATGCACGTCCCCCATTAAAGGGCATCGGATGCCATGGGACTACAGTTATAGGTGGTTATAAGCCACCATGTGGGTGCTGGGAATTGCACTCAGGACCTTTGGGAGAGCAGCCAGAGCTCTTAACTGCTGAACCATCTCTCCAGCCTCTGGCAGTGAGCTCTTAAACTCCCTAAAAAATTGACTTAATAATTTATTTGCTTTTTAATCTCAGTGTTTTTTCAAGGGAATTAAAGAGTTTTGAAAGACTAATTAATTATGTCTTTTCACTTTCATACAGAAAACATCGCCCACAAAGATCTGTAGGTAAGTTAAAAGAAAATACCCCGAGGATGTACGATTTGACCTGAGTTTAACTTAGCTGGTAAACTGTTGAAGGAGGAATTTATTATGAATGGTCGTATATTTGTGCTTTGTTTCCTATTTTTAAAATTATTCTCTTTTTGCAATATTTTCTTGTTTGGAGACAGGGTTTCTTGTGTAGCCCTGGCTGTCCTAGAACTCACTCTGTAGACCAGGCTGGCCTCGAACTGAGAGATCTGCCAGCCTCTGCCTCCTGAGTGCTGGGATTAACGGGGTGCAATATTTTCTTCTGAGGGGAAGAAACAACCCATATTCTATTTCTACACTGAGTCCACAAAACCTCACTAACTGTGCAGTAGTAGTGATGGAGGACCAAATGAAAAATGTGGAAACAACTTAAAATCTAAAAAACAAAACAAAACAGGGGTGGTGGTGGGATGGCTCAGTTAATAGTGCTTAGCACACAAGCATGATGCCCTTGTTCAATCCCCAGCTCCCACTGGAAAAGCCCAGTTAGCGGGGAGGGCAGATACTTGCAATTCCAGGTGTGATACAATGGAGAAGACATGGTTTTGAGACCCTGTTTCACAAAATGAAGTGGATCTGAGCTTGAGAGTTGTCTCAGTGGTTAAGAGCACTTGTTAGCACTTGTGAAGGACCTGGGTTCAATTCCCAGCACGTACATAGAGGCTCACCACTTCCTCAGGCACCAGGCATGCATCTATTGCATAAACATACGTGCAGGCAAAGCACTCATATGAATAAAATAAATTAAAAAAGCCAACAAAGTGATCATTCCTGAGGCATGAACACTAGCCAGAACATGCATGTGCACCTCCTCCCCCATGTGCACCTCCTCCCCCATGAATCTGTGTGTGCGCACACATAAACTAATATTTGCATCATTGGGTGTCTAAGTTAGGGTTTCTATTGCTGTATGAAAACACCATGGCCAAAGTAACTTGGGAAGGAAATGTTTCTTCAGCTCACTCTTCCACATCACAGTTCATCATCAAAGGAAGTCAGGACAGGAACTCAAGCAGGGCAGGGACCAGGAGGCAGGAGCTGATGCAGAGGCCATGGAGGGGAGCTGCTTACTGGCTTGCTCCTCATGGCTTGCTCAGCCTGCTTTCTTACAGAATCCAGGACCACCAGCCCAGGGATGGCACCACCCACAGTGGGCTGGGCCCTCCCCCATTGATCACTAATTGAGAAAATGCCTTACCAAATGCCTTAATTCCAGCACTGAGGAGGCAGAGGCAGATGGATCTACAAAGTGAGTTCCAGGACAGCCAGAGCTGTTACTGGATCTCATGGAGGCATTCTCTCAACTGAGGTTCCCTCCTTTCAGATGACTCTAGCTTGTGTAAGCTGACTTAAACTAGCCAGCACACCGGATCTCTGTGACTTTCCATAATAATAAAAGTGCATCCCAGGGTCTGAATTGTGGTCTGGGCTGTGATCATAGACAGGTTTAAAAATGCCATGCCTCAGTGTCCTCAGCAGAGTATGTCCCAGGTCCCTGGACCTCCATGTCCTTGTAACAGTGTTCAGCTGCTGGGCTGGCCCCTCCCTCAGCAGTGACTAAGAAGCCCCCTGCTGAAGGCAGGACACCAATGGAGCTGCTTTGATAAAGCGGGCTAGGTGTTGTGATGTATTTCTGGGCTTTCATCCCATCCAATCCCTCATCTTCTTTGGCCTTTAGTACAGGTTGCAACTTGAAAGAAAAAGATGTAAACAAAGCCTTAGCCCCACCCTCCTCTTTAAAAGGTCAGCTGCTGTGAAAAGCTTAGTGCTCTGTTAGTGGCTACCCCATGTAGTCAGTGTGGCTCGAGGGCACGTGCTGTGGCAGCCAGTCCAGTCTCACCCTGTGTGGGGAGGCATCGTAAATTCTAGCTGGCCTTCCACTCGAGGGAGCCCCTGAGCCCATCCATAATCTCCTCCTCACTAAAACCAGCCTGTGCGGCCCAGGAAGCTCCTCACAGTGACCCCTGCTCATCCCTCTCTGCCTTCATTGTCCTCTAGGACACAATAAAGTCATCATGGCTGTCAGAGGAGGGTGGACTGAGTGCAGAGGTTTCTGGGCACAGGCTGGCCTGTGTTCTGACCTTCCCAAAGGGAGGGCCTGGCCATGGGGGTGCTCACGCCTCCTGCCTAGGCCCTAGCAGCAAGTCTGGGTACAGTCAGTCCACAGCCACATGTTACAGCATCACTGTTTCCAGTGTACTGAGGCTGTGACTCTCTGGGTGTTGTATATTACATGGTGTGTGTGTGTGTTTGGACATGTCTGTATGCATGTGATCTATATATATAGAATATAGAATTCCATACATAATAGCATATTGGCATAGGATGCCTTATAATGCCATATGTAAAAATCTCCTGAAAGCCAGGTATGGTGGCACAGAAAACCCCGTAATGCCAGCTTCTCAGAAGGCTGAGGCACGAGAATTGCAAGTTCAAAGTCAGCTTGGCAAGGTTGTGAGATCCTCTCTTATGATAAATAGTAAAACCAGGGCTGGTATAACTCAACGTGGTATGTAGCTGGAAGTTTTCTCTGGTCCCACCCAGCCCACAATCCCACAGCCGCTTATAAAATAATCACTCAGAGGCTTAATGTTATTTACAAACTGTATGGCCTCTTGCTGGATAGCTCTTATATCTTAAATTAACCCATTTCTATTAATCTATGTTTTGCCATGTCTTCCGTGGCTTACAGGTCTGCTGGCATGTTGTTCCTTGGGCAGCAGGCTGCCATCTCTCTCCTGGCAGTGTGGGCATCTCCCCAGACTCCGTCTTTCTCCTTCCTGTCTCTCTCCTCGGATTTCCCGCCTGCCTCTAAGCTGCCTTGCCATAGGCTAAAGCGGCTTATTTATTAACCAATGGGAACAGCATATATTCAGTGTACAGAAAGACATCCTCCAGGAAGGCGTGTGTCTTGCATAGTCATTAATCTTGGTCAGTTCTTCAGCCTTTCTCTTTGCTTTTTTTTTATTTTTTTTTATTTTTTTTTTTAATTTGCCTTCCCATTAAACGTTTTTAAAACTACAGCTACTTATTGTGGGTGGTGTGTGGTGTGTGTGTGTGTGTGTGTGTGTGTGTTGTGCATGTGTGATAAGTGGAGGTCAAAGGACAACTTACTGGGGTGAGTTCTCTCCTTCCACATGTGTGGACCAGGAATTAAACTCAGGTCATCAGGCTTGGTGACAAGGCCTTTGGGTCTCCACGTTTGTGAAGGTCCTAGCCTGTTGTTTGTGGACTGAGTTTGGGTTTATTATATTATTTCCTCATGACTCAGTTCAAAGCACCTAAGACAGAGAGGTACCACAGACTCGATGCTGTGTCCTGAGGGCATCTTATCAAGAAGCACGTGACAGCTGTGCCCTGTCATTAGAGATACTGAGATCTTAGACAAAGTGGCGGTGGACAACCCCATGTTCTTTCTGTGCTGCGTTCATTTAGTCGTTGGCATCGTTGTGGTCTGATCTCCCAGTTTGCCTCTTTCCCATCTGGGGGTTGATGGTGAGCAGGAAGATTTTTGGAGTGAGCCAACCCTGGTTTTCAGGTGCTCTGCGTTCTGGGCTTCAGGAACAGGCTAGCTGAGCTACTGAGAAGGAACTGCCTGGCTGTCAGTGAGCTCATGCTGTGAGATGATGGTCAGGGCAGCCTGGTGCTTTAGAGTCGCTTGGCCACTTGTAAGTTCCAGTGGGCGGCGCGTTTCTACCCTCCCCTGACCTCCTCTCTGAGATGTGCTTTGGTGTTGAAAGCTGAAGTTGCCTGTTCTGTCTGCCTGTCCACAGTTTCCTCTTCCTCGTGGCTGCTGCAGGGTGCCTTCCCTTCCAGGACGCGCAGGTAAGTCCAGCGAACTCACGGTACGGTCAAGACTCTCGCAGCTCACGTTGATGTGCGGTGTTTCTGTGCCTTTCCTTTAGAACCACGTTGCTCAAAAGCGATGAGGCTGGCTACCTCGTGGCCCAGCCTGTCATTTCTCCAGGCTTAGACAGTGGCTCCTGGAGGTGTGCAGTCTGACCTGCCTCAGGAACCTGTGATCCCACACCTCGGTCACCCCAGCCTTGGGTGCTCAATCAAAGTTGATTTTTCTTCTCGTCCTTTTTAAGACTTCTTCTTCTGCAGGGTGGGTTCCACTGGCATCCTGTGCCCAGGCTGTTTATCTTCTGAGGCACTGAGGGGCCCCTTTCAGCCCTAGTAATCATCTCGTTGCTAGTTTTGTCTTTCTTACCCTTCTTCTTTCTCCCCTGGCATTCTCAAGACTCTACCAAGTGTCAGGCACTGAGCTGGGATTCAGGAATACAAACACTAGTCTGTTCCAGCAGAAATTGGAGGCCATTTAGAGCAAAGGAGAGGGAACAGGCCAAGGCAACAGATCATTATAACATGGGGAGCCAGGGACCTGCCAGGGAGACATTGAGGCTGGGAAGCACCTAAGAGCTGAGGGGCCCTATTTATGATCAAAGAGTTAGTGTGGTCCAAATCAGCTCGTAAGTGTGTGTTTTAGAATTTTATCCAGAGCTTTGTGATGCGGGAGCAGGCCTCTCCTGACCATGCTTAACTACAGAAGAATGAGGGGAGTAACAGGAGAGAAGGCAGGGCGACTCGGGGTGAGGTGTGGCTATTCTGGGATTTACCATCACGTCAGACCTGTAGTGTGTCTAGTCTGTTCTGATCCCTGCCTCATGCAGAGAGGGAGAGAAGCGGAGAATAAGGAACGAGTGTGTTTGATGATGGTAAGTCCTGTAGAGACTAACAGTAAAGAGGAAAAAAGGAGTCGGTGAGGTGGGGCAGTGAGACTGCTTGCCGACCATGTGGAATGATGCCCTGGGTTCTGTTGCCAAAGGAAATTAGTAAATACATGGGAGGACGGGGTCTCCTTGGCCGAGCTGAAGGGGAAGCATTCAGGCTTGGGAAGATGCAGGATGTCCTTGTTCTCCAGGTTGGGAATCTGTCAATGTGACTGAAGATGTGCTTGTCTGGTCGCTGAGTTTCGGGGAGTCCCTTCATGGTCACCAGATGGTACTCGGGGAATCAGGGTTTCCCTTTGGGGTTCTTAGCCTTATTAATAAAAAACATTAGGAATGAACTCAAACAGAAACTGGAGGGCAACTTTATTAGAGTTAAGCTATAAATCTCAGCAGCTGGAGAGAATACTGGATTGAAGAGGGGCAGGGAGCCATGCCTTTTATTTAAGTTAAGCTGGCTGGTGTGGAGGTCAGCCACAGGGTGGCAGGCAGCCACCATGGTTGAGGAGGAGCAGTCCGTTAAAGAAAGAATTAGAAAACCAAAGTGTCAGAAAAAGCATGTATAAGTTCTGGCCAACATCTGGAAGAAAGATAGAAAAAGAAAAAAATTTGCATCTGTCTTACTTAGGGTTTCTATTGCTGTGAAGAGACACCAAGACCACAGCAACTCTAAAAAGAAAAACATTAATTAGGGTGGCTCGCTTACAGTTCAGAGGTCAGTCCATTATGGTGGGACATGGCGGAGCGTAGGTAGACATTTTACAGGTGACAGGAATGGTCTCTGACATTGGGAGTAGCTTGAGCATAGGAGAACTCAAAGACCGCTCCCATAGTGGCACACCTCCTCCAAGGCCACACCTACTCCAACAAGGCCACACCTCCTAATAGTGCCACTCTCTGTGAGCTTATGGGGGCCAATTACATTCAAACCACCACAACATCTTTCTGAGTTAGAAAGGTGGACACAGCTGAACCCCATTACTACAGTAGGGACTGTGCTGGGAGTGAGAATTCTGGGAAGTAAAGTCAGTATCTCATTAAAAGGAGACTTATTCCATTTGTCTCTTTAGTGTGTTTTAAGGCGAGCCAGCTTTCCTGGAGTGATCCTGCATTTCTGTGGATAGTTCCCTGCCAGGTCTTGGACCCACCCGACAAGATTATCTCTTAAGGGAGGAGACAATGGCATGTTTCCACCTAGAGAGAAATCCCATTCCTTACCACAGCAATCATACAGGTGTTTGGATGTCATGAGTTTATAGTTGAACACATTGGGGAGGGCAGAGGGCACACTGGAGAACCCAGGAAGATGTCTGGGGAAATGAACTGATTCTAGGCCCTGAAGAGCTTCTCTGGAGCCTTTGGCTCGTGTGTTCAATGGGTTTCTGATTGCTGTACAAATTTCTGTTTGTCTGTAATTTAGCTTTTCCTTTCTTTTTTAATTCTGTGTTACAGTTTGATCCAGATGGCTATTTTTGGGCTGTAATTCACTTATTTTGTGTAGGTAAGTTCTGAAAGTGTTTTCCTTAAATAATCGAGGACTGTTCTAAAGCTCTCACTCTGCAGCCATTTTTTAGTGACTCTACGCAATAGGGAAATTAAGATATTAAGGTTCAAGTTTAAATGGACATTTTCCAGTTTTTTTTTTCTACTTTGGACTTTTCCTCAGATATTTCCATTTTCAACATAATTTCTTCTTTGTGCCCAAACTCTCCTTGGTTTGGGTTTTGCTTGTAATGTTAGTTGCTCTTCCATAAGAATGTGGACTCCATGTATTCGAGGGGCTCCGTAAAGAAATGACTCCGTAGGGGCAAGCTTTTCATTATGGGCAAGGAAGAGACAATATCCAGAGGCATCTGGGAGAGCCCAGAGCAGCGAGAAAGGAAAGCAGGCTGGACATGGCCAGGCTAGAGACTCGGGAGAGCAGGAGAGAACAGCAGAGACACCGGGAGGTAGAGCGTAGCGGAAAGAAAGTGCTGGCTCGGGCAGACGATGCCGAGTTAAGGAAAGGTTCCTTTTGGGGATGGAAAACCTGTTCACAAGGTTAGGAAGAATGCCTGCTTTATCCAAACCATTGTTAATCCTTCTGTATAGTCCACCTGGAGCTCATTTCTGGACATAGAGGCTTCCTGAGAGACATTCAGAATGTCATGTCTAAAATTCTTCCAGTAGCAAACAAAAAAACCAAAGCGTGAAATTAAAAAACAATCTGATTTTACTTCAGATCCTGAGTTCAGTATTTCTTTTTTCTTTTTTTTTTGGTTTTTCGAGACAGGGTTTCTCTGTGTAGCTTTGTGCCTTTCCTGGAACTCACTTGGTAGTCCAGGCTGGCCTCGAACTCACAGAGATCCGCCTGGCTCTGCCTCCCGAGTGCTGGGATTAAAGGCGTGCACCACCACCGCCCAGCGAGTTCAGTATTTCTTATTTGACTTTGTTGCAATCAGAAACCTCAGGGTTTCCCTTCTCCACATGCATCATGGGAAGGAAATGAAACTGTGCTGTTAACAGTACCATCTGGTCACTCGTGGCCAAGTGCTTCCTGCCAGTGACTGAAGTGCCTGATGTTATCTCGGGATTTGCAGGCCGAAGTCCCCGTTCGCTCCCTCCTGTCAGTGGTGTGAGACAGGGAGAAGGCCAGCGCCCCTTCCGGGCCTTTCCCTGTGAAACTGAAGAACCAACCTGCCTCCATCAAAGGCTTAAAAGCATCTTCTAGTAAAGACAACTAGGCTCATTCCTGTTTATGATCAAACCTGTTTCTCAAGCACCACTTGTGACCTTAACTACAACAGGTTCTCTACTGCCTGTTCCAGGAATGGCAACTATGTCTTTGTTTCAAAAAGTTAACCATCTTGCAACCCTACCTTTGTTTCAAAAGGGTTGTTATGACGACCTGTGGTTATGACCACCCATGCACTATGTCCTTGTCTCAGAAGGTGTTATGACTAACTTGTTGTTCTCATGTTCTGCTCCTGTAACCCCGCCTACTTTGCCCACCAAATCCCCCATTTAGAAACTTCCTACCACTGAGCTATAAAAACTTGTCTTCCTCATGTCCAGTACTGACCTCTCAAACCCCTCCTGAGGGGGAGGCAGCCCGCTTTAATTAATTTGGCCATGATGCTTTGGGTCAGTGGTCTTTCTCCTCATCTTTGGATTAACAAAATAGGGATAAAGGGGCCAGCACTCTTTCAGGGTCTGGGGCCCAGCTGCCTTTTCCCTGTGGATTTTTCTGCTTTTCTGAAAGTGTAGGCAGCTCTTTAAACAGAAAGTGCCAATGACTCGTGTCCTTTCATATCTAGGGGCTTACAAAATACTTCGGAAATCCCAGAAGCCCAGCGTGTTAAGGTAAGCTCTTAACGATTGGGGAGCTGGCTGGCTAAAGAGATGAGACCTGCGTGTGATGCAGTCTTCCCTGTAAGCCATTGCAGCTAGGAGGGCAGATGGCCCAAAGCCATCCCTCTTGTTGCTAATTGGGCCACTTACCTCTTGTCAACTACCTTTAGCCATGTGTGCAGAGGCGAGGCAGCTCCCCCTTCAGGCAGGGCCATTTGGGTGAAAATTTAATGAAATGCCCATACTTCTAGTTGTTCAGGGTGTACTTGACTGCATCTGGCTCAGAAGGGCAACTTCTGCGTTCTTGTTTTCACCGGCCCTAAAATTTGACTCCGTTTATATCTGGAAGTCTCCCCAGTTCCCAGTCTTTGTTATAGGTAGCCAATGAAACAGCCTTGGTGAATGTAAAATTAAAAAAAATTAAAATTAAAGAAAAAAGGAAAGGAAAGAATTCTTGTCTCCACTGAGCTGGGGCTTGAGACCGACCAGCTGGCCTGCGGGTGTGGGCATGTCTGGAGGCCCAGAGGGGATGACTCCCAAGACAAGGCCTTGTCCCCGTGACTTGTACTTCTTGGATTGCCTTTTCTTCTTTAAATGAAGTATTTTTGCACCCAGAAGCCAGCAGAGCCAGGTGTGGTTGTGAATACCTGTGGATTCCTCTTTGGCAGGAGGATCTAGAGCTCAAGGCTGGACTAGGCTCCAGAGAGAAACCATGTCTCAGAAAAGAACAAAGCCACATCAGAGTGCACGATGCCCACTTAAACTTGAGGTGGGATGAATAGCACATGGTCCTTACAGTTTAAGTGTGTACCACGTGGAGTTGGAGCATACACCGAGATAGAAGGTTTTAGCTGAATTTTGATTTGCATATTCTTGATTTAAAAGAGAAACCTTATTGTGTGTATGGTATGCATATGTGAAGCGTGCTCATGCCGTGGTTTGTATGTAGGTGAGAAGACAGCTTTGGGGAGTCAGTTCCTAGAGAGCAAACTGAGGGCCTCAGAATAGCAATACCAGCTGAGCCGCCTCACTGGCCCAGGATTTGTGTCTGCTGAGGATGCCAGCCCTGGAAGCCAGTGCATCCCGTGGAACAAGACAGTCAGTAGAGCTGATAGCTGACAGTCCTTTGAAAGTAGCCAACGCGTAGGTGGGAAGCCGCTGGCCCGGTGAGGTGTGTGTTAGCACTAACCGCTGGCCCGGTGAGGTGTGTGTTAGCGCTAACCGCTGGCCCGGTGAGGTGTGTGTTAGCACTAACCGCTGGCCCGGTGAGGTGTGTGTTAGCGCTAACCGCTGGCCCGGTGAGGTGTGTGTTAGCGCTAACCGCTGGCCCGGTGAGCAGGTGAGGTGTGTGTTAGCGCTAACCGCTGGCCCGGTGAGGTGTGTGTTAGCGCTAACTGCTGGCCCGGCGAGGTGTGTGTTAGCGCTAACTGCTGGCCCGGTGAGATGTGTGTTAGCACTAACTGGCCACTGTTCAGAAGGGGGGGGCCACCCGCATTTCCTGCCTCTTTGACCGTCACCTGCGTGTCCGCTGCTGCGGTGGGCTCCGCCATTTTGACCTGACGTCTAGTTTGAGGGGGCTGCTTTCTTCTTTACTTACTTGGATAGCTAACTTGAAATAAGGATATTTTTTTTTGTTTGATTCTGAAATGAGTTGGGTGTTTTGTCTGTGGGTTTGTTTGTTTGTTTTTCGGTTTTATCATGTCAGTAATCTAATTTTCTTCCTTCCTTCCTTCCTTCCTTCCTTCCTTCCTTCCTTCCTTCCTTCCTCTCTCTTCCTTCCTTCCCTTCCTTCCTTCCTTCCTCCCTCCTCTTTCCCTCCCTCCCTCCCTTCTTTTTTTCTTTCATTGAAAGATTGTATGAGATTCTTTTCTCATATATTATATCCTGGTTATAGTTTCTCCACTCTTCCCCTCTGGATCCACTCCTTTTCTCTCTCTCATTAGAAAAGAACAGGCTTCTAAGAGATAACAAGCAAACATGACAAAATAAAATATAATTAATAAAATACAATAAATTAATAAAATTAGTAAAACTTTCATATCAAAACAGCAACCCAACAGGAGGGAAAAAGTCCCAAAAGCAGGCACAAGAGTCAGAATCAAAGACCTATTTGATCTCACAGTCAGAAGTCTCATGAAAATACCAAGCTAATAGCTATAATATGTACTCAGAGGACCTGCTGCAGACCCGTGTGGGCCCTGTGCTTGCTGCCTCAGTCTCTGTGAGCTCATGTGCACCTTGTTAGTTGATTAAGAGGGCCTTGTTCTCCTGGTTTCCTTCATCGCTTCCGGCTCTTACAGTATTTCTGCCGCCTCTTCCATGGAATTCCTGAACTCTGAGGGGAGGGATTTGATGGAGACCTCTAATTTAGACACTTTCTGCATAATGTCTGGCTGTGGGTCTGTGTATCTGTCCCCATCTGCTGCTGGAGGAAGCCTCTCTAATGATGACTGGACAAGGCATCGATTCATGAGTATAGCAGAGTATCACCAGGAATCAGTTTTCTTTCTTTCTCTCTTTCTTTCTTTCTTTCTTTCTTTCTTTCTTTCTTTCTTTCTTTCTTTCTTTCTTTCTTTCTTTCTCTTTCTTTCTTTCTTTCTTTCTTTCCTTCTTTCCTCCTTCCTTCCTTCCTTCCTTCCTTCCTTCCTTCCTACCTACCTATTGACCAGTAGTGTTTGGTTTTACCCTAGGTATTTGTTTACCTTGGACTGTCTAGTCTCTGGTTCTTGGTTACCCCAGCAGTGTTGGGTTTGGTTCCCTTTTGTGGAGTGGACCTTAAGTCAAACCCGACATTGGTTGGCTGTTCCCACAAGCTCTGTGCCACCATTGATTGCTCTAGCATATTTTAAAGGCAGGACAGATGTAGGCCCAAAGTTTTGTGGCTGGGTTGGTATCCATATTTCTGTCTCCATAGTTTGGCGAGTCCCTTCTTGCACCAAAGAGACTAGAACACGAGGTGAGGTCTCCACGTAGGCACCAGCTCTCCATGTTCAATGAGTTGTGTGAAATTTAAGAAGTTATTTCAGGTCAAATGACAAGAATTGATCTCGAATATGAAGTGCTCCTTCTCCTTTGATAATTTATGAAATCAGTAACTTGGGGGTAGAATTTATTAATAGAGTATAATGACCATTTATAGATTTAAAAATTCTTCCCATTGTTTTATGAATCTTACCTTTTTCTCTTTCTAATTTCTCAGTGACATTGACCAGCAGTATTTAAACTATATATTCAGGTAAGACAGAATTTACATTTTTCAAGAATACTGTGTATCTTACTTAGAGATGAGTTTTTAATTTTCTAATGATATTTTGATTAGAGAATTTGAAACAAGTTGGCCTGCTAGGAAAGCAAGTTTAAACTTTGTGAGTGGATCACACTCTGAAGAATCCACATGGTTGACCTGTCCTTAGCCCAGACAAGAGGAGCCTCTCTGGCCTTGAGCTCCAGAGGGTCCCACCCTTCCTTCTGGGTACCCACACCTTTGCTTCTAGACTGCATCCTGTACAACCTGTACAAGCTTCTAGACTTGTACGTCCCTTATACAAGTGGTCCTGAGATCGGCTCCTGTCTTGGCTCCTGTCTTTTTAACACACACACACACACACACACACACACACACACACACACACACAGAGAGAGAGAGAGAGAGAGAGAGACAGACAGACAGAGAGACAGACAGAGAGACAGACAGAGAGACAGACAGAGAGACAGACAGAGAGACAGAGAGAGAGACAGAGAGAGAGAGACCAGGGTACAGAGCAGAGAGCTAGATGCCAGATCCCTCTGATGTGGGGCTTCCAATACTCTCAGGATTCTAAATTTTGATCTAGACTTTAGGCTGTTTTCATGGTGTATTTGTTAAGGTGGTTAGTCAGGTCTGAAGCTTAACCTGTAACCTTTTAAGTAAGGCATATGGACTCCTGTGTGCCCTCACCCCAGCCAGCAGGGGATGGGTCACCCTGCTGTGTGGAATGTGGACTCCTGTGTACCCTCACCCCAGCCAGCAGGGGATGGGTCACCTGCTGTCTCTCAGGATGGTTCTTAGGCTTTAACGCCTTAGGCGATCCGATGCAGAGACTTGCCTGAGAAGGTGAGACTTGCCGCTGAGGATCTGAGTGTGCCTCGCGTGCAGACTTGCGGTGAGAGGACCGGGTTGGCCGTACCTGAGCACTTGGTGCCGACTTCTGACGGAGTTACTGAAGACGAACATCCCCACAGCTTCGTTTCAGAGAGAGACCCTGCTGTACTCAGCCCAGAGTTATTGAGACACCCGTTAGCATTTTGATTTTTAACTAGGTTGTATGTGTTTGTATGAGAACACGTACTAGCAGAGGCCAGAGGAGGACGCACGATCTTCTCGAGTTAGAGTTACAGATGTTTGTGAGCCTCCAGATGTGGGTGCTAGGAATTGAACTCGGGTCTTGTACAAGAGCAGCACACACTAACCACTGAGCCAGCTCTCCAGCCCTGTATGGAATGTAAAATTCACTCCAAGCAGACGGTTTGCTACCTTTACACTCAGCCAAAAAAAAAAAAAAAAAAGCCCCAGTCATAAGATACTTTTCCAAAAAAACTGCCAGTGGTTCTTGGTATTTCAAAATGTTCCTCAGGGCTAGAGTTCAATGGTAAAATACCCAGCATGCACTAGGCTTTGGGTTTAATTCCTAGCACTGAAAAGAAAAGTATTTCTCAGGTGTGGGGTCACAGTAAGTAGCTCTGCACAGAAGATATAGCAACGTGGGAAATGAGCCTCTGTGGTCCTCAGCTCCTTACTCTGTCCTTTGCCCTCCATCGGGTGTGGGGACATTTACTCCCTATGACCCTGGTACTAAGGACTTCCTGGCTGTGGCTGTGGCACACTTCAGTAATTCCCCAACTCTGCTCAGATTTTTGTTAAAGATTTATTTATTTATTTATTTATTTATTTATTTATTTATTTATTTATTATGTATACAGTGTTCTTCCTGCATGCATCCCTGCAGGCTAGAAGAGGGCACCAGATCTATTACAAATGGGATAAAAGGCATGGGCCACCACTGCCTGTTGAGAGCCTTTTTTCATGACTTCTGGTCACTACTGCTTGATGCTGGGAAATCAGCGTCCAGAAATGCACACTCTGCTGAGTCTATGGTTTGTCCCTGTCTAGGCCAGCTTGGAGCACTGCCCGCCAGGGTAGAGATTTGTTTTGGTCTCTCAGTATTTGGGAGATGGGTTAGGTGGAAGGTTCTCGGTCTTTGGCAGATATTCTCCCTTCACTGAGAGTTCATTTGCTCCCGACACACATCTTTGCTCTCCCACTCCCAACACACCCAGAGGTAGCACCTGCATCAGGACCCAGTTTGAGCATCTGCTGTGTGCCTTATGCTGTGCATGAGACCCAGAGGTAAATAAAACGTGGCTCTTCCCCTGAGAAAGTGCAGTGTAGGAATAAGAAGAGAGCAACCCATTTTTGCATTTCAGATAGATGAATACGGCCACAGTAGAGGGAAAGGTTGACTAGAGGGCTGAAAAATAACTGAAACTTCTAAGGACAGATGTGCCTTCTACCCGCATTTTGGAGAATTTAGGTAATAGATGAAAGATCCTTGTATTGCAAATTCTTTCTGATCTCGAGTCCCCACAGTGTATATAATAACATTTATCATTATGATGTTGCTAACACATTCTCTACTTCTTTGTTCTCCAGGTGAGATTATGCACAAGTCTGTCAATGGGAAAAGGACAGGTCTCCCCTGGGGTGTGGCTCAGTGAGACAGAAAGCATGCAGGCCACTGTTTCGAGATCACTGTCCCCTAGATATTCCTGGGACATTACTATGAGCACTGAGATGCTTTCTGTCCCGTTTACTGTTCATTCTAATACTAGAACAGTTCCTGGCCAGGCCCACAATGGCTCAGGCTCATGGTCAGCTACTGAGGAGACCGACACAGGGTAATCCCAAGTTCAAAGTCTGTCCTGGGCTACAAAGTGAGTTCAGGGGTAGCCTGGGCAATTTAGTGAGACCTTATCTCTAAAAATCAACAGTAAAAATAGGGATTAAGTTACAGCTCAGCAGTAGAGTACTTACCACGTATGTGTGAGGCACTAGGTTCAATCTGCAGTAACACACACACACACACACACACACACACACACACACACACTTGATTATAATTTCAGGAGTTATTGCTCCATGGCAGGATAATGGGACCCCTTTTCCATCCCAAAGTATCTCCTAGGACCTGCCATGGTACCTTAAATACTACCAGGATTACCTTATTAGGTTAAAAAAAAACCAGAGTTGACTCTCTAATCCCTATTTGCAATTTCACAAACCCAGCCTTACCCCCTACTTGTGCCCTCCTGGGGGACCAGAACCATATTTTACTCATCTTGGGATCACAAGCAGTCTGGCATACAGTTGATGCTCAGTATGGGTCCTAATGGACTCAATCACCTCTCTAAATGTATTTGTGGTGAGAATATGTCTGAAGAAAAATATGACTTGAAACCCCTTAGAGTTCTAAGATTAGAAATCACAAAGACTAAAGAGAAAAATGTGCTAATATACAAATTATGCTCTATGTAATACCCAGTGAAGAGCAGACCTTTACAATCTCCTCCTTGATGAAATTTACCGAGTGCCGTGTATGTGTGTGTGTGTGTGTGTGTGTGTGTGTGTGTGTGTGTGTGTGTCCACATATAAATTCTGTATTATCAATCTATAGGTTTTTGAATAATGGGACCCAGGGCTTGATCCCTTCCACTTTCTTATAAGCCTTTTCTCCTCCTACCTCTGCTGTTCTAAGAACATCCCATTAAAAAAAACCAAAAGCACAAGATAGGGCTTAAAATGCTGCTCATCAGCAGGGTGCTGGGCTAGCATCATGAAGCCCTGGGTTCAGCTTGACTCTGTGTTTTAGAGGAAGAGTCTGGAAAGTCAGAAGTGCCCAGATGCTGTCCTTGGAGATGTTGATATAAGCCAGCATGCTGGGCTGTTCTGTGATACAGGCTGGGTGTAGACCTGAGCAGGCCTTTCTGTACATGTAAACCCAGCTCTTAGACAGTAAGTTTTGTTTTGTTGTTGGTTTTTTGAGACAGGGTTTCTCTGTGTAACAGTTCTGGCTGTCCTGGAACTCACTCTGTAGACCAGGCTGGCCTTGAACTCACAGAGACCCGCTTACCTCTGCCCTTGAAGCCCTGGAATTAAAGGGGTGCACCACCGCCCAGCTTAGACGGCAACTTTTATTCCTACACTGTAACCAGATCAGTTGCCTAGATGACTTGGAGTTTTGCTAAGTGCAGCAGCAGAAGGTGGGATTCGGCCCTGTGCAGTTGGGCTCAGGAACAGCGGGAGTACACAGAGATGGAGAGACTTCCAGAGAAAGGATGCAGTGCCAAGACTGAGTATGGCCCGCATTACAGACACCCTCCTCTGCACCCCTCAACACTCGCTCTCTATCCAGCATCAGCTTAGGTAGTTTTCGGCTATGCAGTGGGCAGATAAGTAGATTTGTGAATCAGTTGAAAATTTAACTGCTTTTTATACAGCTCATCATTTTTTTATTAATTTTTTTCATTTATTTGCATGCCAACCACAGTTTCCCCTCCCTCCTTTCTTCTCGTTCCCTCCCCCTACTTCCCATCTTACCCCCCTCTCCCATTTCATCCACTCCTCCTCTTCCATCTCTTGTTCAGAAAGGGGCAGGCCTCCCATGGGCGTCAACAAAGCATGGCACATCAAATTGAGGCAGGACTAAGCTCCTCCCCTTGCATCAAGGCTGGGCAAGGCATTCTAGCATGGGAAATAGGTTCCCAAAAGCCAGCTTAAGTGCCAGGGACAGGTCCTGATTCCACTGCTCAGAGTCCCACAAACAGACCAAGCTACACAACTGTCACCCACATGCACAGGGCCTAGGTCGGTCCCATGCAGGCTCCCCAGCTGTCGGTCCAGAGTCCATGAGCTCCCACTAGCTCAGGTCAGCTGTCTCTGTGGGTTCCCCATCATGATCTTGAAACCTGCCTCCCTACTTGCTCGTCCAATACCTCCTCCCTCTCCTCAACTGGACTCCCAGAGTTCGGCCCAGTGCTTAGCTACACAGCCATCTTATGACAAAAATATCCTCAGCTCACACTCAACAGCTAGCTTTTAGATTGCAACCTACTTGTAATTTGGAACTTGCTTTGTCTAGCTTTCAAATAACCATTGTACGTTGAATGAACACTATAACAGGGCCCACCAGGGCCAAGGAAAGTAATAGACGAAGGAGGGACATGAAACCCTTTTTGTCCTAAGCATGGCCCTCTTGCCAAGGCATAAGCCCTTCTGAGAGGTTTTCATTCTCATGGGATCTGGGTTTAAGCAGAAAGTCCAGTGTAGACAGTTTTCTCTCAGGCTATATAACTGGTAAAATGGGATGGGAATGGGTTTTTAATGCAGCTTTGGGTGTGTGGGTGTGCTGGAGAAGGTTTCCTTGCTGCTTCGCTGCACTTCATGTTGTTTTGTTTTGTTTTGTTTTCCAGCGTGGCACTCCTGGTATTTGCGTCTCATCCCACAGGTAAGGGCCCCGGTGTTCACTCAATCCCTGTTCACTCAGGACTCTGAGCCCGGTCATATCTCTGAAGATGTTGTGTAACAGAATATGAGGATGGAATGGGCCGTAGATTTGAAGCTGCCCTTTCCCAGTTGGTGGGAGCAGACTGTTGCTCAGGGGTAGAACACTTCCCTAGCACGTACAGGGCACTGGGTCATTCCCAGCACGGCAAAACAGGAAGAGGAAAAATACTCCATTGTGGATTTATTGCCCACGAATTTATTCTTATCCCAATTTTTAAAAATTACCTTGTAATATTTTGAACTTTGAAATTTTTAATTAGCCTACAAAATAATAGGCTCTCTTATGACATTTCAGTCACACGTCACTGTCCTTCACTCATGACCTCACCCTGCTACTGCCCCATGGCCTCCCTCTGCCTCTTCCTCCGTCTTCTTCCCAGTAGTCTGCCCCTTCACGGTTTCATGCCGTGTGTGAGGTTATACAGATGAAGCCTAGAGTCTGCATATGAGGAAAAACCTGGGATTTATCGTTCTGAGTCTGTCTGGTTTTGTTTGATATGGTGATCTCTAGTTCGGTCTATTTGACATAATATTTGTGTGTGTGTGTGTGTGTGTGTGTGTGTGTGTGTGTGTGTGTGTGTGTAAGAGGGATGGAGGGAGAGAGAGAGATCATGGGCACAGGCTCATCTGTCACTTGTTCCTCTCTCTTCTAAGATCACTTCCCTGGCTCTCCAGAGCTGCTCTTCTGTGCTGATTGTAGATATTTGGTGAAACAGCTCACGTTCATTCTATTTCTGGTTAATATCGTTTTTTTTATTGTGTGTTTGTGTGTGTGTGCGTGTGCGCGTGTGCGTGTGCGTGTGTGTGTGTGTGTGTGTGTGTGTGTGTGCGTGCATGCATGCATTTTTAATATGCGTGTGGAAGTCATGGAACATGTTCAGCAGCAGTTGGTTCTCAGTAAGTAGGTTCTGAGGATCAAACTCAGATAATCAGACTTGGCTGCAAGTGCATCTGTAGAGTCCATCCTGCTGGCTCCCCAGCATCATTTTAACATCATTTCGTATCATAGTTGCTGCCCAATCTTTTTAATGCTGGATAAAGAGTTGGTTTTCCAGTTAGTTTTACTTTGCTGTTGCCTTGGTTACTCTGAGGTGGTTTTTCAGATTTAGGAATTCCCCTAAATGCTCTGTTCTATCATGCAGTTTATTTATTTTTTCACTTTGAAAGGTTTTTGAAGTACATTAGTCCGTTTTCTGTTGCTAGCCTGGGTAAATTATCTTTGAACAAGAGCCTTATTTTGGTTCCGAGTTCTGGTCCAGGTTCACAGGCTACTTCCGGTAAGGCTTTCTTGTTAGATTATTAGGGTTTCCAGGGTCAGATCCTGGGCCCTAGCAACCCAACAGGCTAGGCTCAGCCCCCAGTCAACTACTCAAGAAGATGATGAGCACAGTGAAAAGCCGAGAAAGGGTTTAATGGGTATAACCGTATTGGGAAGAGGAACAAGTGAAGAGGTTCACTAAGTCTCCACACCCATGTACGATAAGAAATCATGTTAAAATCATGTCACTTCAGAATATCTGCATTTCAGCCAGGCGGTGGTGGCACACATTTTGAATCTCAGCACTCGGCAGAGGCAGGCGGATCTTTGTGAGTTCAAGGCCAGCCTGGGCTACATAGAGGAACCCTGTCTTGAAAAAACTTTTAAAAAGGAAGGAAGGAAACAAATACACATATAAACAACTAACTAAATTGTGGGTGGGTGGTGGCCTTTTACCTCATTTAATCCTAATTCATCTCTCAAAGACCCCACTTCTCATCACCTCTTTTGTTTTTCTTTTTAAATCTTCCTTTCACTTCACAAGGTCGATTAGACTTGAGCGTGAGTTTTGCAGAGGACTTGCTTTGGGTCGTGGTGTTTTATCAGCAATGGTAACACCACCTAGGACATGGCTGAATGTCCTCACCATTGCCACGTATTGAAGGCACACTACACGACTGTCAGCACTAAACGCTTCCTGTTTGTCTGTCTTGCTTGTCGTCTGTCTTCCCACCACACCTCTTCATGCTTTGGGCCTTACAGGTGTTTAAGGCGCCTCTTGCCCTTAAATGGAAAGTTCTACTTGTGGGTTCCCTTGGCCTCCCCATTTATTTACTTCCTGAATTAGTCTCAGTGGATTTGACTCTCTCTCTCTCTCTCTCTCTCTCTCTCTCTCTCTCTCTCTCTGTGTGTGTGGTGTTTCCAATCCATCAAGACCTGTTTGTCCTTCAGCTAAGAGATTTGCTTTTAAATATGTCACACCACCATCAGAGCTGGAAGGCATTTTAACAGTAATCCCAGGTGCTACCAAATTTTTCACGTGGGAGAGCTGAAGCTCAGAGAAGTAAGCCAGAAGTAAGCATCTTGCCGTGAGCAAGATGAGGCTGAGCAGGTGTGCAGGAGCGGGAGCCTGGAGTTGAGGGCACCTGACCTCGTGGTCCAGTCCTTTTTCATTTCTGCTTTCCTGGGGCTCCTCATGGAAGTGAATGCATTTCTAGGACACCGGGACTTGCCTCCTGCAGCTGCTTTTGTTCTGGTGTTTTCCCCTCCAGCTCTCAAAAGTGGATGCTGGTGATAGTTTATCTGTTCTGGCCACCGATCCAACCTTTTACCCTGAGCTACCGCCTAGTTTTCAGGTCAATACAAAAATACCTTGGAGGGATAGCTGCTGTCTGGGTCAGCAGCCTGAGAGTATAGAATGGCTTGCACAGAAGAATTGTCTTAAATGAGCATCAGTTTCTCTTTTCAGGCTCTGCAGATACTCTATTATTAGATAGTAGTGTTGAGTACACAGCTGTGGCTATGCTGAAACCCAGAAAGTGTACGTTTTCAAAGGATGAATTTATGATATGAATTATATCTCAATCAGAAAGTGTGTCAGAGGCAAAAAAGAAAACTCTAATTTGAGAACTGATTTGGAGTGTGGTCACACTGAAAAAGAAGTAATTATCCTTCAGATTATGCTTTTGGGAGCTTGGAAGTGTAGACACTTGCTTAGCATGTGTGAGCTTTGAGGTTCAATCCCTAGAACGAGAGAGAGAGAGAGAGAGAGAGAGAGAGAGAGAGAGAGAGAGAACCACCACCCCGCCCCTGCTACTCTCTTCCTGCTGGCTCTTCAGACTTTAAACCATTGCATGGTGATGAGGCTTGGTCCAGAATAGAATCTTGGCATTGTAGAGACATGTGTGACACCTGTAAGCCTGTCATATGAGTCCATCTGTGACTTCACATTAACCAAAGTAGTCATGGAAGAGGCTGGGTGTAGGAAATTTAGTTCATGAGAAGGATTTTTGCAGAGCTGATGATTGGCCTCTTATGTCAAGGATGGCCTTAACCTCCCTTGCTCTAACAGCTGAGGCTCTCTAGGAATTGAAAGACCCCAAATTTCCAAAGTCTGGATGTCTGAGCATCATAGTCAGACCCTGCAGAACCCCTGACAAAAGTAGGTGCGGGGTGATAAGTAAGTGTTTCAGCATTTCTGAAGACGCTGGATCCTTCACTGTGTGCTAGAAGTAAGTTCACGATCTAGTTCTTGAGCAGGGACATGGTAAACCATACTGCCTTCCTTGTATATTGAGTAATATAAAGGTGTCTGTAGATGAATTTCTAAACTGTCTTTTAAATAAGAAACACAGAGCCAAATATAGGGGTGAAAGCCTTAGAAATCAGGGAAATAGTGAGAGACACCAGCTAGCTTTAATTCACCACACTGTTGTAGCTTCCTAAGAGAGCTACTTCCTGTCTGCCCTCTTGTTGGCTCTTAGCCCAGCTACCTCACTTCCTTGTCACTGCCCGTCTGTACAGATCTCCAGGTCTCTATGGTTGGCACTGGGATTAAAGGCATGTGTTACCACGTTTGGCTGTTCTCTAGTGTGTCCTTGAACACAGAGACCCTGCCTAACATGTAATTGGATTAAGGGAGTGTGCTACCACTGCCTGACTTTTCTGTTATGGCTGGCTATGACCTCTGATCTCCAGGCAAACATTATTTATTAATATACAAATAAAATATCACCACATTTCCCCTTTTTTGTCTAATAAAAATAAAAAAGAATAAAAAAGTTAAAACTAATATAAGAAAAACTATATACAGTAAGTACAATAACTATGTACAATATATCTAGGCAATAAATACATCAACAATGTCTAGTCCATTTGCATTTGACAAATTCAGAGAAAATATTCCATTATCTATTCTATTTTGGTGAGTCCAAAATGTAACTAATTCACTTTCTATCCTAACTTATATTACCAACAGAAAACTATCCTATGATGTCTTTCAAACATTTATATTTTATACCTCCTCAGTGAGTTTCTTTTCTGAAATTTCTTAACAAGGAAAACTGTAACTACAACTATCTAATCTTCAACTCCCTCAGAGACCCAAGAAGGAAATAATAATACCTAATAAAACAGGAAGTGCAAACAAACAACTTCCAAAAAAATATGAGTTGACAGAAACAGCCAGATGCCTGGACAGTCACCTGAGGTTTCTCCTCAACATTGGAGCATCATTTTTAGCCTATAGGCTTAGTGCATCTGACAGACTCATTTGTGAAGTAGGATGTACACAGGCCTACAGTTCGACCTCATATTCGGTGAGAGTAGTCCGTGTACCAGATAAACCTGAATTCTACCAGTGTCCTGTCATGATTCAGGATTTTAAATTCTGGAAATTGCTAGTGTTTTTTTGGAATTTGGCTGCCTATCTTCTTGGCTTGTGGGTGGCTTCATCTCAGCATCCCGTTCTTCCCTGCATCCCATTCTTCTCAGTTTGTGGATGGCTCCATCTCTTTTATTAAATGCCAGTCTACCATTGAGAGGTTAGACTCTGCCAGCCTAGTTACTCTTTCAAGAATAACTTGTTTCAATTATAAATTTATAAACTCAAGTTCCAGTTGCTTTTGGGATACCATCTTACAAGGACTCCAACGTATACTATGGCTCGATAAGGAAGGGAATGGCTCAGTTGCCTTTAGCCTACTGGCTATGGGTGAGATAGGACCTCTGTTGGTCTTTTCTGTATCGAACACACAGATTGCAAGCCCAGTGCCACTTTGAGATCTTTGGCAGCAATAACCATGCAGCTCACACACGATTGAGCCGGTATGATAATGAGTATTCAGAGACGGGTAATGTCTGGGGGCACTCACCAACCTAAGACAGAGCACCTGTGTGGCCTGGACAGGCATCTCCATGACGGGTAAGGTGACCTGCTGACGTCCCACGCAACCCAAATCAGAAGCTCATTCTTTAATAAAAGGGGGACCTGCAGGGCCCTGGCCCCCATTTTGGGTAACTGTTGCCTTGCTTGTGGACCTTGACCTTGATATCCTCCCAATGCTAATTCCCTGCCAGGTTCCACCCTCCTGAATGCTTAAGGGAAGTTCCTTGTCTGTGTATCCTGAATAATGGGTGTTAACAGCTTAGATGGAAGATTGTAAAGCATCAGTAGCGAACTTCTGCCCTCTGGGGTCCTCCCATTGTGCTGTAAGCCTATATTTAAGACCTCCTACCCCCTACATTTAAAATATATATATATATATAATTGAATGAATACTGCTAATGTAATCTATGAATACCACGAATGTTATTAATATCATGAGTGTAAGTAATGAATATCATGAGTGTAATTTAAAAAATAGATTAAAAAATTAAAAAAAAGAATAACTGTTTCAGCTACTGTTCCACTGCACACCAGAAGCCATCGGTCCACTGCCTTTTCAGCTGCCTTTGAAGAAAGGGGCTCTGTACCTTTTCTGGATTGCAAAGCCACTTCAGCGATGGTGCCATATTGTCCTGGCCTCAGAGGATGCCTGTTGCTAAAGCCACAACCACACGTGTCTTGGCAAGGATTGGTAGTTCTTTGTTTCGTGTCCTGTCTGTCCATTTTGGACAGCATACTGTTAGCAGTCAATGCCAGGACACTTCGTTGTCCAGTGGCTAACTTTTGCCACAATGAAAGTTAACTCCATATGCATTTTCTTTAATGCCCATATCTTCTCTGAAGTAGATTGGTGCTGCCAGAAGCCGATATGTCTCATAATCATAAAAAAAGGGAAAAAATTCTAAGTTATTAAAACATTTTAAATGCCACATTCTGTAGATCTCTGAAGGGTTTGAAGATGACCTAAGTTTCTTCTGAGGCTGGGGAGATGGAGCCAACCTGTTCTTCTAGCCTTTAACCTCACAAGTTACTGACAGGGTTCAAGCATCTTAGAACCATAATTGGGAAGACCCCCCCCTCCTTTTTCTTTCAGCCTTTTGACCAGGAGTAGAGAAATTCTTCCCATGTCTGAAAGTTTGCACTTTGTATTCTGATGGAGTCATCTTCTGTGGGCTTAAAGCAACCAGAAGAGCAGGGAGATGTCAGGAATGAGCCACCGATGCCCTTGGCTCATGGATGCCATTGTTGAGATAAAGCAGCAGCACTAGCCACTCCTTAGAGGTGACCCCCACCCGTTCCCTGCCAGTTCCAGGGCTGAGATGGGGAGAGAGGAAGTTTGCCTCATGCTTCACCTAATGTTAAGGGTCATGAGGCTTGCTACGTCACTGTTGCAGTTTTGTGCTCTGTAACCTTCAGAGAAGCGGGGTTCATGTCCTCTGTTCAGCAGAATGCCAACTGGACCTTAGCCGTGCGGGATACTCCCACTTGACTGCGGAAGCCTCATGCGGCTGCCGTCAGCATGAGTCAGTCCCCAGCCACTTTTTAGATGCCTGTGCCCTGTAACTCAGCACAGAGTAGCACAGAGTGCTGTTTTGTGAGCATCTTCACTTGTCTTTTACATTTTTTAAAAATTATTATTATTTTATGTGTATGTGCCTGAGTTTATGAGTGTGCTGCACCACATGGTTGCACATACCTACTGAGGCCACAAGAGGGCATTAGAGCCCCTGATCCAGATACAGCGGTGGTGAGCCGAGTGATGTGAGTGCTGGGAGTCCCCGGAGAGCAGGTGCTTACCTGCTGATCGTTAGCCCCCAGTGCCTCTCACACTCTCAGGCTGCTGGACTGAGCACTCCTGGGGGAGGAGTGGGCTACACTCGCAGCCTCATGCGGAGTTTACAGTACTGTCGCTGACCTGTGCGGTCACGGCAGACAGGCTTCCTCTGTTTAAAACTCCCTTCTGCCAGTTTTGCCGCCGCCGCCGCCGCCGCCGCCGCCATTGATCAGAGCTAGGGAGGTAGAGGCAGATGGGTCTCATGAGTTTGAGGCCATCTGCATAGTCCTAATTGTCCTGGAACTAACTAACTCTCTCTTTCTCTCTCTCTCTCTCTCTCTCTCTCTCTCTCTCTCTCTCTCTGTGTGTGTGTGTGTGTGTTGCCTGTGCTTTTTCTTTGTCTTTTTTTTTTTTAGTTCTATTTGCTTGTTTGTTTATTTAATTTGCCTGTTTGTTTTCTAGACAGAGAGAGAAGTGGAGTTAGATGATCTGGGAGGATCTGGGAGATGAGGGAGGGAAATCCACGATCAGAATACGTTGTATAAAAAAAAAAAATGAAAAAGCTTGTGAGGAAACCAACAGGGGAGCATTAGAGTCAGCTGGAAATCGAGGGTCACATAGTCCAGTCTAGAACATTCCTGGCCTACCAAGAAGCACCCCGTCTTGCAGTAGCGCTTGCTAAGGTGTCACTGTGAGGCTGACTTAGAGAGGCGGCAGGGTGTGTGAGATGGAGGCCCTGCTCACAGGATCTGACGGTCTAGGTGCTGTGCAGATGAGGTAGGTGTGCAGGCAGGAGCCGGGGTGGAAACAGGATGGAGGCAGGCTGGTCGTTTATCCTATGGTTGCTTTTCTCCCTCCTTACCGGACTGGTGCTTGTCGTCTGGGCAGTGATTGTCATCTAGCTGGCAGGTTCTTAGGACAGATTTGTTCTTCATTCTCCCCCCTCATCTGCCCTGACTGTCCTCTTGTTACCCCCCTCATCTGCCCTGACCGCCCCCCTGTTACCTCCCCTGACCGTCCTCTTGTTACCCCCTCATCTGCCCTGACCGTTCCTCCTGTTACCCCCCTCATCTGCCCTGACCGCCCTGGTGTTATGTAGACTCCCTCCAGAGCCGGGGCTAGACTGTAAATATCACCTGTACTCTCACTGACTTACCCCGCTGGAACATTTATGATGAAAGATGGGATGTCAAGAGGAGGCGCATCCAGAGGGGTCTCAGGGCCCTGGATTTAACTGGTCCCTCTCCGCCATTCCTCGTTCTTCCCTGGCTGCACTGCAGCTCTTCTCACCTGGGAGATCGGCAAAGGCCAGGAGGCAGCAGCTGCAGAAGAGACAGAGCAAATTCTCCACCATGTCCCATCCGCATGCCTGAGCAGGGGCTTCGGCCGCTCTGCAGTCCACAGTCCCAGGGTATCTTGGTTGTCAGTTCTCTGCAAAAAAGAACCTCACTCAAGTTCTGAAAGGGGTGGATAGAGGCAGGGTCTTTTCCTCTTGTCCTCTCCCTTGTGTGGGCTGCTGCTGCTGAAGGGAAGATCTGAGGCCTGGCCTGGCCTGCCTGCGTGTTCTGGCCCCACAGTTCCACAGTTCCACAGTTGTAGCCTCGGCTCTTCTCTGAGCTCCACTTGGAGTGGGTAACAGAACCTCTCAGAGCAAGAGATAAAGTCACCACAGTTCACACAGGCCTTTGCACAAAGCGTGCCCTCGCTAACTGGTCACCGTTGTTACTTTATTCTTGGGGGGGGCAGTAGCAGGATCTCAGATGCAGCAGCTGGAGGGCTGAGCCGTCACTAACATGGGTTCCACCTGGAAGGTAGAGAGGTTCCGTGCAACAGTGACCCAAACCAAGAACGCGTCACCTTAGATGGGCTGCACGAAAACAAACCTTGAAACTCTTTTCTTAGACACACATGGGCATAAGTGGAGGTTGATCTCAACTTTAAAACATCCAAACTGTCAGAGATACAGAATTTGGAACTTTTAACTGAATCATTTGAAATCACTTAGGGGGCTTCCCAGAAGTGTAGCAGCTCACTGAATCTTGTTCAGAAATGTGTTTGTGCATGCATGCATGCATGTTTGTGCATGTTCCTGCTGATGGAACCCAGATCCTGAGTGTGCTAGGCAACACTACCCCTGAGCTGCCTGTGAAACACTTGACTCATCGGTGTAAGTGATGGAGGAAGGAAGTACTCCCAGCTCCCCACAGAGCTCTTCAGCAGGGAACACTGGACTGTCAGCCCAGTCCCCAGGCTGTCCAGAACAGACTTAGACCAGAGCCCAGGCCACCGGAGAGCCAGGCTCCTGCAGTGTCAGACACACCAGATTTGGAAGGATTAAGCTGTCCACTGTGGAAATGCTTAATTCCTCTTCTCGAGACATTTTTGGAAGGCTTTCTGCTTTTTTAATCTCCTGACTTCTTGTTTGTGACCAAGTTCAAATTCCAGGGAGACGCAGCCAATATGTGTGATTATTTCCTCTTGTACTAAAAGTGGAGCTCAAAGAATGAACTTACTTCACAAGAAATAAATGTTCCCTTTGGGCCTTAGACTAAAGTGAGTGTGCAAAGCCGCTCTGGGCTTGTGCTGTGTGTGCAGTAATTAAACACTAACATGAAGAAAGATGTCAGGGGAATGCCTTCATGATCTTTTTTTAACATAAAGCCAAAAAAAGAAGAAAAGAATCTTTAAAAAGACTTTCCTCTTGTCCTCTCCCTTGTGTGGGATGCTGCTGCTGAAGGGAAGATCTAAGGCCTGGCCTGACCTGCCTGCGTGTTCTGGCTCCACAGTTCCACAGTTGCACAGTTTTAGACATGTCCCTTCTCTGAGCTTCACTTGCAGTGGGGTAACAGAACCTCTCAAGGTCGTTACAAGAGCAAGAGATAAAGTCACCATATTTCACACAGGGTTTGCACAGAGCGTGCTCTCGCTAAATGGTCACCGTCGTTACTTTATTTTCAGTGGGAGGCTAGAGATTCTTAGGGACCTGAGAATTGGAGAGCTGAATGCATTGTGCAGGAGACTGTGTCTTACGTTTCCTAAAGTAGCTGGGGGGAGGTGAGGGAGCTGTGTGGACCATCACATCACGTTGCTGTACTCCTTAGGTGACCTCTTCAGTGCCCTGGACTTTCCATTCCTGTATTTCTACAGATTCCACGGCAGCTGCTGCGCCAGGTAAGCCTGCGTCACGTCCTGTGTTTTCTGTGCCATTAGCTGATCTTCATCTCTATGCAGCCCACCGTAGTTACGGGGAACCAAGGGAGCTGCAGAGGCAAGGCGGGGGGTGGGGGGTGGGGGCGGCGGGGGCAGTCTGGGACGCAGCTTTCTGTCTCCAGCGGGTCATTCCTGACTACTCACATGTGCTCAGTGCCAACCTGAATCCAGCGGACCTTGGCCTGGTGCAGTGCCTCAGCCGGGACCCAACCACCACACGGGACTTCAGTGTATAAAACTAATGAAATCCATTCAGTTCAAGGGATCTTTGTGTCCTCTCCATTTTGATCTTGGCTTCTCTCTTGCTGCCGAAGGCAGCCCACCAAAACCCTCCGTGGAATCCAAGATTCAGAAGTACAGGGTAGAAATTGGCAACCAGTAGATGTCTAGACACCAAGGTGGCCAATAGTATCTGACCTTGGGAAGGACTCGGGGATGAGACCAGTCAGGCAAGTCCACCCTGATCCACGGAGCTTCCTTGCCATCCTGCCCCGCCGTTTCTGACACAGTCTTGAGTGGTGAGAGGTGGAAAGGCTAGGGTGACTGTCTCAAGCTGAGGACACCTAGCCAGCCCCGGGGTTGGCGGAGAGAGGAGACCTAGCCAGCCCCGGGGTTGGCGGAGAGAGGAGACCTAGCCAGCCCCGGGGTTGGCGGAGAGAGGAGACCTAGCCAGCCCGGGGTTGGTGGAGAGAGGAGACCTAGCCAGCCCCGGGGGTGGTGGAGAGAGGACACCTAGCCAGCCCCGGGGTTGGCGGAGAGAGGAGACCTAGCCAGCCCCGGGGTTGGCGGAGAGAGGAGACCTAGCCAGCCCCGGGGGTGGTGGAGAGAGGAGACCTAACCAGCCCCGGGGTTGGTGGAGAGAGGAGACCTAGCCAGCCCCGGGGTTGGTGGAGAGAGGAGACCTAGCCAGCCCCGGGGTTGGTGGAGAGAGGAGACCTAGCCAGCCCCGGGGTTGGTGGAGAGAGGAGACCTAGCCAGCCCCGGGGTTGGCAGAGAAGAGGAGACCTAGCCAGCCCCGGGGTTGGCAGAGAAGAGGAGACCTAGCCAGCCCCGGGGTTGGTGGTTCTGGTTGTGTAGCCTCCGGGCCGATTATCCTGTCCTCCCAAGTTTCTGCTTTTCCATCTGGAACGTAAAACAGCAACAGCGGCTAAAGTACGTGTAAGTTCCTAAGCATCATACCTGGCCCAGGAAATGGGAGCCATTAGTAATAACTGCTCAGGTGAACTGTAAGAAAAATCTCAAAACTGTTGATGTTGAATCCTGGTTCTGCCAAGGAATATTAAGCAGGATTTTTAATTTGTCTTGACTATAGGGATAATGATTCTATTTGTCTTATAGGCTTTTATACTAATTAATCCAGGAGTGTACTTTGAACAGTGCCTATGCATAGTAAATTCTCTGTGAGTGCTGTTGTCATTAGTCAAGAAAAAACAAACAAAACCAAAACTCTAGACCATGAATAAAAGCCAGATCATCCATTCCCACACAGAAAATGGTACCCATGGAGCGATCTTTGCAGACAGGTGAAAAGTTGAGATGTAGGGACTGGAGAGTTGGCTCAGCGATTAAGAGCATTTGTTGCAGAAGACCAGGGTTGAATTCCCAGTGCCCACATGGCAGCTCACAACCATCTGTAACTCGAGTCCCAAGAAGCAAATACATACAAGGAGGCAAAACACACACACACACATAAAATTAATAAAACAAATAGAAAATTTTTAAGTTGAGGTGTAGCTAAGTACTGCTTCTGAAGTGAGTAGGTCATGTTCCTTGGGGTTATTGAAGCAATTTGAATCTCAGAATGGTTTTATTCCCCTCAGAAAAGCTTCAGGGAAGTACCCCCGATGCTCCTGTCAGCTCCCCGAAGCTCTCCTCAGCTTGACTAGCCTGTTCACTTGCCCTGAGCAGAGCTTTCACGATGTAACGCTTGCTGCCCAGGCATCTGGAACTGGTGTCCTTTGAGTATGATGGTTTGGTAGAGTGGGTGAGCAGGCTCTGGGGTGTGGTCAACACTAGTTTGATTATTTCCAAGAGAACAGCGTGCTCACAGCTCACTGGTTTTGGCTCTGCGGAGACACAACTCTGGCTGTTTCTGGCCCTATATAATGGACAGCTTTCTCCCAACTCAACATGTTAGATCAGGCTTTTAAGAGCTGTCGATCTTTGCTTGAATTGTCTTTAACTCTCTGTATCATTTTACCCCCTGACTTCATTGCAATGCTGACATTTTAAAAATATGTACAATTTCTCCACATCATTTCAATGGTTCCTCCATGGCCATTTTTCAGATTAGGAGTGTACCTTCAGGAGGTCTTGGAAAAGCTCAGAGGGGGATCATGGATTACTGAGGGGAAGGAAGTAGCCATGACCCAGAGACCCCTGAAACAGATCTCTTTCTCCTGGGATCCTTCATTTCAGAGATTCTCCCTCTGTTTTTTAGAGGGATATTCCTCTATCAAGGGTAGAAGAGCTGAAAGGAGGCTAGAGATAAGGTAGCCACAGGATAGAAATGATTTACAAACAAGCCAGGCAGTGCAAGGGAAGCGTTGGACGTTTCTCTGAATAGCAGAGACTGGTTCGTCCTAGTCAAGTCTGTGCTGAGGGAGCAGGCTATGCTCATGCCCTTTGGCTGGAGGTGGAGAGGAAGGCAAAACCCAAGGATACAAGGAGGTTTGTGAGATTGGACACACCTGTGATGCTGGTCTTGGCTGCTGTGGTGGAAGCTACCAAGAGTTAACTTGAGAGGTAGACAGGCACAGTGGCGGTGGTGGCGGTGGCCCGCAGAGGCAGGTAGTCAATGTAATACACCATATAAACAAACTGAAAGAAAAAAACCACATGATCATCTCATTAGATGCTGAAAAAGCCTTTGACAAAATCCAACACCCCTTCATGATAAAGGTCTTAGAAAGATCAGGAATACAAGGAACATTCCTAAACATAATAAAGGCAATTTACAGCAAGCCAACAGCAAACATCAAATTAAATGGAGAGAAACTCAAAGCGATACCACTAAATTCAGGAACAAGACAAGGCTGTCCACTCTCCCCATATTTATTCAATATAGTACTAGAAGTTCTAGCCAGAGCAATAAGACAACAAAAGGAGATCAAAGTGATACAAATTGGAAAAGAAGAAGTCAAACTTTCACTATTTGCAGATGATATGATAGTATACATAAGTGACCCCAAGAACTCTACCAGGGAAGTCCTACAGCTGATAAACTCCTTCAGTAAAGTGGCAGGATACAAGATCAACTCAAAAAAATCAGTAGCCCTCCTATACACAAATGATAAGAGGGCTGAGAAAGAAGTCAGAGAAACATCACCCTTTACAATACAATAGCCACAAATAATATAAAATACCTTGGGATAACACTAACTAAACAAGTGAAGGACCTTTTTGATAAGAACTTTAAATCTCTAAAGAAAGAAATTGAAGAAGATATCAGAAAATGGAAGGATCTCCCATGCTCATGGATAGGTAGGATTAACATAGTAAAAATGGCAATCTTACCAAAAGCAATCTACAGATTCAATGCAGTCCCCATCAAAATCCCAACACAACCGGGCGTGTGGCGCACGCTTAATCCAGCACTCGGAGCAAGCAGCGATCTCTGTGATTCGAGACAGCCTGGTCTACAAGTGAGTTCCAGGAAAGCGCAAAGCTACACAGAAAACCCTGCCTCGAAAAACCAAAAAAAAAAAAAAAAAAAAAAAAACAAACAATTCTTCACAGACTTGGAAAAAAAATACTCAACTTTTGTTTTTCATATGGAAAAAAAAAGACCAGATAGCTAAAAGAATCCTATATGATAAAGCAACCCTTGGAGGCATCACCATCTCTGACCTCAAACTCTACTATAGAGCTATAGTAATAAAAACAGCTTGGTACTGGTATAAAAACCGACATACGGACCAATGGAATCGAATTGAAGACCCTGACATTAATCCATGCACATATGAACACCTGGTTTTTGACAAAGGAGCCAAAACTATACAATGGAACAAAGAAAGTATCTTCAACAAATGGTGCTGGCATAATTGGATGTCAATATGTAAAAGATTACAAATAGATCCATATCTGTCACCATGCACAAAACTCAAGTCCAAGTGGATCAAAGACCTGAACATAAATCCAGTTACACTAAACTTAATAGAAAAGAAAGTAGGAAGCACTCTTGAACGCATTGGCACCGGAGACCATTTCCTAAATAAAACACCAACAGCACAGACCCTGAGCACAACAATTAATAAATGGGACCTCTCGAAATTGAGAAGCTTTTGCAGGGCAAAAGACACAGTCAATAAGACAAAAAGACAGCCAAAAGATTGGGAAAAGATCTTCACCAACCCCACATCTGACAGAGGATTGATCTCCACAGTATAGAAAGAACTCAAGAAACTAGACATCAAAATACTAAACAGTCCAATTAAAAAATGGGCTAAAGAGCTAAACAGAGAATTCACAAAACAAGAATCACAAATGGCTGAAAGACATTTAAAGAAATGTTCAACATCCTTAATCATCAGAGAAATGCAAATCAAAACGACTCTGAGATACCACCTTACACCTGTCAGAATGGCTACGATCCAAAACACCAATGACAGTCAATGTTGGAGAGGATGTGGAGCAAAGGGAACACTCCTCCACTGTTGGTGGAAATGTAAACTTGTACAACCACTGTGGAAATCAGTATGGCAGTTTCTCAGAAAATTAGGAATCGAACTACCTCAAGACCCAGCCATCCCACTCTTGGGCATATACCCAAGGAATGCTGATTTATACCATAAAGATACATGTTCAGCTATGTTCATAGCAGCACTGTTTGTAATAGCCAGAACTGGAAACAACCTAGATGCCTGTCAACTGAAGAATGGATGAAAAAAATGTACATATACACAATGGAGTACTACTCAGTAGAGAAAAACAATAAAAGCATGAAATTTGCAGGCAAATGGATGGAACAAAAAAAAAAAATCATCCGAGTGAGGTAACCCAAACCCAGAAAAACAGTCATGGTATGTACTCACTCATAAGTGGATTCTAGATATAAAATAAAGAACAATCAGACTACAAACCACAGAACCATGGAGGCTATATATATAGCATGGAGGTCCCTAGGACGACTGTGGCTTATAATAAATTTCGGTTTTACTCAATTACTGAGCAAACCTCAATGAAACATCTCACTATTAAGATAAGAAATACATACTCTATGAAGCTGATAATAGAAAAATTAATTAATTAATTTTTAAAAATGAAAATAAAAGAAAAAATTTGAAATATTAAAAAAAGAGAGTTAACTCAGAGCACTGGCTGCCTTCCTGGGTACCCCTTCCCTCAGAGACATGCACCCTAGAACATCCCGCTCCGACTCATTGATGATTACTTTAGATTTTTGTTGCTGTGACAGGTGTCAAAGAGAAACAATTTAAATATCAAAGTATCTTTTTCCACTCCTGGCTCAGGCATCTACTCAAGGTTGTCTGGTTCCCTCACATTAGGCCTGAGAGAGACTGATACTGTGATGGTGATGTAGGAGAAACTCAGTCATAGAACTGGCAGTAGAAGATTTTCTAATGGATTTGCTTAGGAGACATTAAACCACACAATGTAGAATTTAGCTAAGGGAGTGCTGCCCCGAAACACCCCGAAGATAAGTATTAGCTCCCCAGGTCTGTTAGAGGTAGGCAGAGTTTACCATGCTAGGATGAAATGTTTGTTCACCAGGACAGACCAGCCATTATGCCTCCCACAGGCAGCTTGCGGGGTCATGAAGGATTACAACTTCCGTTACATCCTGCCCTAGTCAGGGGAAGCAGAGTTCAGGTGGACGAGATGACACCAGGGAACAACCACTCAGAAAAACCCACAACTGGTGTGCTTAAACCTCTGGCCCTCTTTGCAGTGTGAATGGCCCACCTGCCCAACTGGCCAGACTGGCAGTCTCCTGTCTGTGTTTAAATTGTTCCAAGTGTAACCTGGTTTAATGTCCTAGTGAGCTAGGAAGTGTGCCGCCAGGGACGAATTTCTCCTAACCAGGTCCCACCTCCTGATGGGTCCATTATCTCTCAATAATGCCTTCAGATGATGAGTCCATAAATGGACTAATCCAAAATCAGAGACCTCATGATGCAGCCAAAGCCCCTCCCCAATATTACTTACATCTGTGACAGAGTCTCAGTGCCTGAGCTTTTGGAGCAATACTTGCTATTGAAGACATAACAATGCCCACTTACATGTTTTTCTGTCGTGACTTAGCCAGGTTTCCAAGCTCTCTCACTGCCAGTGAAATACTCTTATCTCTATTAGTGGAGGCTCAGGTTTCTTAACTGTTGTTTTTATCCAGGGGAACTAGAAAACACAAATATGATCGAGGTTGTGTGATGCTTAGAAATTCGACATCGACTGATAAACTGAGTGTAGTGATGGCGCGTACCTGTTATCTCAGCCGCTTGGGAGGAAGGGGCGGGAAGTGGGGAACTCCAGGCCAGCATGTGACTGTGAGCCTGGCTCAGGGGTGGAGGAGGAGGAGGAGGAGGAGGAGGAGGAGGAGGAGGAGGAGGGGTTGGAGCTGTAGGGAAGGAAGGCAGCCTCACTAACCCAAGGGTGTTTTCTCCTTTCAGCGGAGTTTTAGGATTCTTTCTCATGCTCAGCACAGTAAAGCTGAGAAGCATTCTGGCCCCAGGGCAGTGTGCAGCCTGGATTTTCTTTGCTAAGGTAAGAGAGAGGGGCCGGGAAAGTCTACCTCAGAAGCCGGGTGACAAGCCTTGGCAGCATGGGCTATGTAAAGAGGGACCTTTAGGAAACCATTTTTAATGCCCTGTGCCTGGTGATAATTTTGAGACCTTTCACCTAATTTATCAGCACGACATCATCGCACCCTAAAAGGCGACAGAGGAAAGCTGACAAATGGCCAGGCGGACAGACTCCGTGAGCCTGTGGGACAAGGGTTGTTACAAGAACAGCTTTTGTGTATCGGAGTGACCAGGGCTGACTGACGCAATAGAGAGAGGCGGGTAGGCTGTGAAAGCTCGGAGCCGAAAGGCAACAGTGAAGTACCATGGTAACAGACATGCTTTGAAGCACTCTCTTCTGGGCCTTCCTTCCCCTCCTGTCTGAAGGTACAGGGGCTTAGGAGCTGCTTCTGAGGAGCGGGATCCCGTCTAATGACGTTACGTTATCGTAGCTTCTGTCTTAAGCTATGTATGGTTTTCAGTTGCTTTGTTTTCTCCGAAAATGAGGTCACACAGTGGTGATGTCACCCCCACACGTGGTCTACCTTTACCAGAACTGTTCTTAGTAGAATGTGGAGCCTGGCTGAGATCTTCAGCATGAGAGAGTGAGGAAGCTGACATCTCCAAAACCAGCAGAAAGCTGGGGAAACATTGTTCAGAGTCTCCATTTTCATGCTCCAAAAATTGACTGAAAGCACACAAGAAAGCAGAAGTGTTTATTCACGGTAGGAACAGAGTGAGTTCAGTGTTCCTAGCTGGCGCTGTCCCTTCCCTCCTTCAGCTCTGTCAGTGTGATGGTGAAGCCAGGCAGGCTGTGAGGAGCTGTGAAAATTAGCTTTGCTGCCTCTAGAAGTCGCTCCCTCTGTTTGGGGCATTGTTCATTCAAGCGGCCATTTCGGTCAGAAGTGAACAGGAGAAGCCGGTAGTTCCACCGTGGTGAGTTTACAGACCTCACTGGAGTGAGCTGTGGACGGTGGTCTTGCTGCTGACCTAAGTACTTTTGGAGGTAAGAGCATCATGAGCTCTGGAGCCCTCCATGTAGCTCACATTGAATGCCTTCTGTGTCTGGGAACACAAGAGGTGGAGCAAACTCAAACACACAAAAGAGCCAGAGGAAAGTACAACCCAAGCAGATGTGAGAACTGCCTGAGGTTCAGATGTCCTTTCCAGACACCTAAAAGCAGAGGCAAACCAGATTTTCTGGCTCCTGGTATTTGAACAACCACCTCTGACTGGTCCTTCCCAGGACACCAGTTTCATGTGCGTGAAGAATAAGGACAAATATTAGTAAAGACATCAGCGCTGTCTGTTTATGGGACACAGAGTTCACACGTGGGCTAGAGAGACCACTGAACAATCAAAGCAAACAGCTGCAGTACTGAGACACGTGGAGAAGTCAGAACCCAGAACTGCCACCACACGTTATCTAAAAAGCACAGCACTCAATCAAAAATCCCAGACACTTAGAGAAGCAAACTGTGGCCTGTGTGGAGGGAAAGAAAAGCCAGTGGGAGCTGGCTCTGGTATCTGCTTCAGATGTAGGAGTTAGCCCAGAACATGGCAAAGCAGCTCCTTAGGACACTCAGGGATGGAACTGCCGCTATGTAAAGAGCAGAGGAAAGGCTCCAGAATCCAGAATGTCAGCCAAAGAGAATTAGCAGATAACCAAATGGCAAGTCCTGATGGAAAATACAGCTGAAATGAGATTTCTCTAGAGGGACTCAACAGACTTTAGATGGCAGAAAAAGAGAGAAGAAGGCATCATTTAATTCAAACAGAAAAATAACTGAAAAATGTAAACAGCACTCCAGAGAGCTGTGAGACATATATATCAACACATATATAAAAGCAGTCTTCGAGGAGGAAGAGCCAGGGATAGGAAAATATTTGAATAAATAATGGATGAAACTCCCAGACTTTATGAAAGACATTAAAATCAGTAAGCCCTAAAAACAAACAAAAAACCAGAATGTTACCTAAACAAATTATTATCAAACTGTTAAAAGGCAAAGAGAAAATATTAAAGCACCAAGAAAAAAGGATTCAGCACACATGGAGGAAATTAATGCAATTGATGAAAAATAGCAAACGAGCCTTAAAACAAAAATCTGGAGGCCAGACACAGCAAGAGGAGGCTACATTCAACATGCTAACGGACATATGCAACCAGGGACTTAATATATAGCAAAACTGCCCATCAAATATGACAGAAATAAAGACATTTCCAAGCAAATAAAGACTGAGCGATGTGTTGCTAGTGGTAATACCAATAATGACATTAAATGTGAATAAACTCAGTATTCCTTTAAAAGGGCTGAGAGATGGCTCAGAGCTTGGGAGCACTGGCCGCTCTTTCAAGGACCCAAGTTTGATTCCCGGCATTCTCGTGGTGGCTCACAACTGTCTGTAAGTGCAGTTCCAGGGGATCCGACGCCCTCTTCTGGCCTTTGTGGGCACCAGGAGTGAATGTGGTGCTTATACATACTTGTAGGCAAAAGACTCAAACACATAATAAAAATAAATGAATCTTTAAAAATTACTCCATTCAAAAGACATAGGTTTTCAGATTGTGCTTTTAAAAGGCAAGACCCAACTACATAGTGCCCAGAAGAGAGACACCTTGGATCAAGGATACAAGTGGGCTGAGTTTGAGGGCAAGGCAGGGCCAGAATCCTCATGAGCTGCTGCTAGACATTTATGCGGGCTCTTTGAAAGACAGTCAATGCTTCCTAAAAGGCAAACTGACATTTAGACTGCACCTCTGCGCCCAAGAAACGCTCAAGAGGAATGAAAACACACACCCACCAAAACCCCGTACGTGGGTGTGTATAGCAGCATTAATAATAAAGCCAAAATATGTAAATAATGGAGATGTAGGTTTCTTAGTGGATGGATAAACAAGGTATCATATGTATGTGGTAGAATACTATTGAACCATAACAAGAAACGAGCTAGTAATATATGTTATAATACAGATAACTCTTAGAAGCATTCTGCTAAGTGGAAACGCCTAGTCACATAAGTTATTCCATTTGTGTGAGGTGTCCAGAAAAGGTAAATTTATCCAGACAGAATGTATGTTGATGGTTTTTCATGGAGTAGAAATGTATTGGATGTAGGTTTAAAGAAGTTGTGGTTTTGTGGGATAGAAATGAGCTAGATTGTAGTGATGGTTCCATAATCACATAAAATTAGTAAATTTCTAAATTTGTTTATTAAAAATTACCTCACTGGGGCTGGAGCCAGCCAACCGCTGGATGACTCAGCGGTTAAGAGCACTGGCTGCCCTTCCAAAGGACCTGAGTTCAATTCCCAGCGCCCACATGACAGCTCACAACTGTCTGTAACTCCAGTTCTAAGGAATCTGAAACCTTCACACAGACGTACATACAGGCAAAGCACTAATGCACAAAAAATAAATCTTTAAAAAACTTTAAAAACCATCACATTAAAAAAAAAAAATCAAGCCTTGGCCAGGCAGTGGTGGAGCATGCCTTTTTAATCCCAGCACTCAGGAAGCAGAGCCAGGCGGATCTCTGTGAGTTCGAGGCCAGCCTGGTCTACAGAGCAAGTTCCAGGAAAGGCACCAAAACTACACAGAGAAACCCTGTCTTGAAAAACCAAAAAACCAAACCAAAACAAAAAATATGCCTTTAATTTCGATGGCCCTAAGGGCTGTAAAACATAGCGTGCATTCTGTGTGTGGTCAAAACACGGCACGCATTCCGTCCTTCACAGTTTGATGGCGTTTGTCTGTGTATGGTCTGTCTGTCTGACCACTGGTCACTGGGAGTCTCCTTTTTTTTTTCTCCAAAACTTTTACTTTATAACATTTTCCTCAATTCTAGGGGAGGGGGCAGGTTTAAATTGGCTCTTGTGGTTTAGTGCTAATCCTTATGTGTGGAGGATTAGATTTAGATGAATCATTAAGGTTTTGTGCAGCTTCAGTACATCAGATAATCTCTTTCTCTCTCCCCCCACCTTCAGTACATCTGATAACACACCCCCCACACACACATACACATCTTTTCTATCACCGATGAGCTCTGTGGTTCTCAGCGGCCAAGTGGTTCTTAGCTGCCCTGGACCAGCTACATAGCCAAACGCACTGCTTTTGTAAGGTGCCACAGCTGTACTTGGTGACACAGCATTGCCTGGTGATGTCGTCATGACAGCCCAAGTACAGTGTTTCCAGAAAATGACTCAGGAGGATCGCCCTGTGGTGCTAGAGAAGATTTTGCATTTCTCAAAAAACTTGTAGACCCAGGCAGGGAGTTCATTCAAAGGCTGAGATGTTTTGTTCCTGGCTCCAAAAGTATTCTTTCTTAGCCATTGTCTAAGGGGTTGTCACATCAGCTATCATTTGCATGTTCTCTGCTTGCTTTTTTTTTTTTTTTTTTTTGGATGGGGTCTCACTGTGCATCCCTAACTGGCCTGAAACTCACTGTGTAAGCAGGCTGCCCTCAGACTCACAGACCAGCCTGCCTCTGCTCTTGAGGGTTAGGATTAATGGTATTGCCACCATACCTGGATTCAGTTATGTTTCCATCATGGTTATCATTTTTCTCTCTTGGAATCTGAGAACTACTTTAAGAGCCAGAAGGTATTATAGTGATTAGCAACCTTTGGAGGAGCCTCTTCTTTTGGTAAATGTGAGCATGTGAAATCTAATGCATGGGCAACTTCCTGAGCTCTCTTCTCACTGGGAGTACAAGGGATTTTTTTTTGTTGTTGTTGTTGTTTTTGTTTTTGTTTTCCGAGACAGGGTTTCTCTGTGTAGCTTTGCGCCTTTCCTGGAACTTGCTCTATAGTCCAGGCTGGCCTTGAACTCACAGAGATCTGCCTGGCTCTGCCTCCCAAATGCTGGGATTAAAGGCATGCGCCCACCACTGCCCGGCCAGTACAAAGGATTTAACTCAGAAAAAGTGAGTGGACTCAAGAGGACAACAGTGACGTGTGGGTGTGTAAGGAGGGCACAGCCTGAGTCCCCACTCTTAGTGACGTGTGGGTGTGTAAGGAGGGCACAGCCTGAGTCCCCACTCTTAGTGACGTGTGGGTGTGTAAGGAGGTACAGCCTGAGTCCTCACTCTCAGTGACATGTGGGTGTGTAAGGAGGGCACAGCCTGAGTCCCCACTCTTAGTGACGTGTGGGTGTGTAAGGAGGGCACAGCCTGAGTCCTTACTCTTAGTGACGTGTGGGTGTGTAAGGAGGCACAGCCTGAGTCCTCACTCTTAGTGACATGTGGGTGTGTAAGGGGGTACAGCCTGAGTCCTTACTCTTAGTGACGTGTGGGTGTGTAAGGAGGGTACAGCCTGAGTCCTCACTCTTAGTGACGTGTGGGTGTGTAAGGAGGGTACAGCCTGAGTCCTCACTCTTAGTGGGCTTTTCCAGCAGACCTGTGTGAGAATTCTTCCCGGATTAGGCCATGCCTTATCTCATGCTTTTCATTTCAAACTGCCTGAGTTCTCAGTCGGTGGAGAGAAGCAGCTGAGGTCGGAGTGAGCTGAGTGACAACAGGCCAGGAAAGGTGGGTGTCCCCAGACAGTGGTGGCAGCGCTCACCGCCCTTTCAGAGCAGGTCTTATAACACTGGGCCCCTCAGAAGCCAGTACCTCGGTCACCAGCGTCCTTGTCCTGAAGACCGCTGCAGGGCATAAAACCAAGTCTGTCCTTTCAGTGGCCCTTGGGAAATACTTTTTCTGATAGATCTTCTGATTCAGTTTAAGTTTTTTTGTGTTTCTTTGGCTTGTTTTTGTTTTGTTACTTCTAGGGATTGATCCCAGAGTCTTACACATGCAAGGCAAGAACTTGCCATTGACCTAAACTCATTCATCGTCGTTGTTGTTTTTCAAGACAGGGTCTCTCAGTAGCCCTGACTGTCTTGGAGCTGGCCCTGTAGACCAGGCTGGCCTTGAACTCACAGAGGTCTGCCTGTCTCCTGAGTGCTGGGATTGAAGGCATGCGCCATCATCACCCGGCAGTACATCTTGAATCTGACAGGATTGCTGACCTACCCACCGAGGTCACAGCATTGCAGCCATGCCCCTCCTGGGTGCTGATGGGCATCCCACAGCTCTGGGGAGGAACACATGAGAGCTACGCAGGGAACTGGCAAAACCAAGGCAGCTGGGCACAAACTGGATCACTTGAGGCAGGATCCCCACCCTGAGTCAGGACCATTTGAGGCCAGCGGATTCATAGGCCATGCGGCGGTGGCAGCCCACATAAAAGGCCGTGGAAGGAGGAAGGTTTAATTTTAATGTCTGCTTGCTCTCACCGGCAAGTTTACAACTCCCGGCACATTTCCTTCACTGGTGTTAGAACCTAATTCTTTGGGATTCCAACACGGACTGAAAACTGACAGCTCTCTGGGATCTCACCAGAATTCCAGCGGCTGACCAGGACTGGTGAGGCATCTGATTGTGGACTGAACAACTACTGGATTCTTGGCCTTTCTGTCAGGAAACAGCCATGGCTGGACTACTCAGACCATGTGCTGTAAACCAGTCTAGTAAATCCCTTACTGATATATAGATAAATATTAGTTCATTGTACCATTTCTGTTCCTTAGAGAACCCTGACTAATACAGAGTCTGAGCCCTGCATATATGAAATGTAACTCCACCAAAAACAACAACAACAACAAAAAAAAAAAAAAAAAAAAAAAACCAGAAGGCCAGTGAAATATTCCATGGGTAATGGCACTGCCATTAATCCTGATGATCTCAATCCATCCAGAGACCCACATGGTGGAAGGAAAGAATCAACTCCCCTAAGTTGTCCTCTGGCCTCCACGTTGCACCATGGCACACACACACACACACACACACACACACACACACACACACACATATATATATATCAGGGAGATCTATGAAGGCATATGGCTTTTCTTTCAGTGGACCCCCTTTTGTACATGATTCTACCATTACTCGACATTTCTTTAGGGAAATCTTTGGAGATTGATGGACACAAGAAAGGAGAACTGCATTAGCTGTGCTCGAGGCCTGTCTAAGGCCTGTTGTAACCCAGAATACATAAGGGTGAGCTGGGCGATGATACCAACCTGGGGAGTAAAGGAGTGGCTGACACTGTTGTGGTTGCCTGGTGAGATTGAAGAAAGGGGCAGGAACCTTCCAGAATGAGCAGCAGGAGCAACAAGGCAGGAGGAGCTTGTGTAGCTGGAAGTTTCTCAGTCCTGCCCGGCCCCGCAGTCCCACAGCCACTTGTAAAATAATCACTCAGAGGCTTAATATTATTTGTAAATTGTGTGGTCTATGGCAGGCCTCTTGCGGGCTAGCTCTTATATCTTGAATTAACCCATTTCTATTAACCTATGTTTTGTCACATGTTCTGTGTCTTAATGGTCTGCTGGCATGTTGCTCCTTGGGTAGCAGGCTGGCATCTCTCCAGAATCTGCTTTTCTCTTTCCTGTCTCTCTCCTTGGATTTCCCATCTGTCTCTAAGCGTCTTGCTATAGGCCAAAGCAGCTTATTTGTTAACCAGTGGGAACAACACATATTCACAGCGTACAGAAAGACATCCCCCAGCACTTCCCCTTTTTATCCAATCAAAAAGGAAGGTTTTAGCTTTGATATAGTAAAATTATATATAACAAACAGTTATCAAACAAGAATTATAGTTACAATATCTAGTCTATATTTGGCAAAATTAAAGAAAATATTTTATCATCTATCCTATATTTGTGAGTCTAAAGTTTCATATCTAATTTATCTTTTATCATAACCAAGGAAAATTATAACTATCTAGTCTTCAACTACATCAAAGACCCCAGAAGGATATAACATTACCTAAGTAAACAGGAAGAGCATTGTAAGCAACTTCCAAAAATCTAGAATGACAGAGACAGCTGGCTGCCTGGACAGTCACCCAAAATTCCTCTGTAATATTGGGGCATCCATCTTCAGCCTATAGGTCTAGAGTTTCTCAGTTGCTTCTCCCTGTGTCCTGCAGAATGTCTGACAGCCTCCTCTGTGAAGCGGGAACCTGAAGGACCATCTCTCCTTGTTTTGGCAAAATTTAGTGCAAGTTAGGATAGAAAATGAATTAGATACATTTTGGACTCACCAAAATAGGATAGGTAATGGAATATTTCCTCTGAATTTGTCAAATGCAAATGGACTAGACATTGTTGATATATTTATTGCCTGTGTATATTATATATAGTTATTGTACTTACTGTATATAATTTTTCTTATATTAGTTATAATTTTTTTATTTTAGACAAAAAAGGGGAAATGTGATATTTTATTTGTGCACCCCAATAAAGCTGATCTGGCGATCACAGGAAAAAGCCAGCCACTGTATTAAACATAGAAGTCAGGCAATGGTAGCACACGCCTTTAATCCTAGCATTTGGGAGGCAGAGACTTATCCGGATCTCTGTGAGTTCAAGGCCACACTGGGAACAGAGCCAAGCATGGTGGCACACGCATTTAATCCCAGCATTAGTTAACCATAGAGGTCTGGAAGTCTGTACAGACAGACAGGAAGTCTTTTCTGATGTAGCTGTGTGGAGAGAGGAAGTAAGAGGGCAGGGACAGAAAGGCATATAGGCATGGGTATACAGGAAGTAGCTCTCTCTGGAGGCTGAAGAGTTGGTAAAGTGAGGTTGATTGTGGCTTGTTCTATTACTCTGATCTCTCTGCTTTCACCCCAATATTTGGCTCTGGGTTGTTTTTTTTTTTTTATTAATAAGACCTTTTAAGATTCGTGTTACAGGCATGCAGGGAACTATGAGTTTGACTAAAGGAAGAGCCAGTGGATACATAGGGAAATTAATCAAAAAGCCAGATGAAAGTAAAAAGAATCCACTGTGGACCTCTGGGCGAGCTGGTGGATGGTAAATAATGCTTGGGCATGGTAATGTGGAAACAACTTACGTAGATAGAACTGGCCCTCACGCATTCAGGCAGGAGGTAAATCAGAACTTCAGTGGCAGGAATTAAATAAGACGAAAGTCAGATGTGCCTGAAAATTGGAAGGAAAATAAATTTTAATCATTTATTATATGATTCCTATGGGACATGACAAAATAAGGACTATACCATGTTAGAACAGCTGAGGGGTGGGTGATGAGAGTCATAAACCAACAATGATGGACGCGGAAGAGCATGACTGTCCTGAAGGTTGTTGGGTTTTTTTGTTTTGTTTTGTTTTGTTTTTTTGTTTTTTGTTTTTCAAAACAGGGTTTCTCTGTGTAACAGTCCTGGCTGTCCTGGAACTCACTTTGTAGACCAGGGTGGCCTCGAACTCAGAGATCCGCCTGCCTCTGTCTCCCAAGTGCTGGGATTAAAGGCGTGTGCCACCACCGCCTGGCTGTCCCCAGGGGTTTGTAACCAGAGACATGGGACTCTTACTTACGGCGTGACAGATGTAGGGAGTAAAGCTGGTGAAATGCATTCTAGACAGATGTGTGGCAACCAAACATCTAAATGGAGCTGGTGGAAACCTGGAGACGTGGGTGAGAGCTTAGATCAGGCATCACAAAGTGAAGGGATGGCAGAGCTCACTGGGAGAGGAAAGACAGAGGAATGGAAGAACACGGGCAAACACTTGGGAGACATTCAAGTCTAGGGGCCATGATGAGCAGGACAGAGAAGTGACAGAGAAGGGACGGAAGGAGAGCCATGAAGGGCCATAAGAAGTGCCGCTCAGAGCAGGTTGAGAAGAATCAGCGCAAGGACATTGGCAGCCTTTGAGGGGGCAGTGAAGGGCAGACTCAGGAATGAAGAGGGGTCACAAACATACTGAAGAAGAAGGCTGTGTGCTGTGGTCAAGGGGGTAGTAGCCAGACCTCATGAGATGTAGAAAAGGGACCTGAGTGAGAGAACAATGAAAGCCAGAGACCGAGGGGCGTGGAAAGGACTGGGGTCAGTGTTTGTGGAGGGACTTGGGGTCGGGGCTGTCCTAGAAAGGCAGAGATCGTGCTGGATGGAAGGAGGCAGGCAGGGCTTTAGTCTCCATCATGAGATGTGTGGGGAAGGAATGGGGCTTGGGGGGGGCTGCTCAGTGTTTGACTCTGGCCACTGTTCACTGAACTTCTCTTCTATGATATGAAATGTGTGTGCCCCCCTAAAATTTATAGTTTGAAATCCTAATCTCTGAGGTGATGGTCACAGGTGCGGCTTTGGGCACATGATAAGATTATGAAGGCAGAGTCCTTATGAGTGACATCAGTGGCCCAGCTCCCATCAGTCATGGTGGCTCACAACCTTAATCCATGCACCCAGGAGACAGAGGCAGCGGATCTCTGAGTTTGAGACCAGCCTGGTCTATGTGACCAGTTCCAGGCCATCCAGGGCTACAGAGTGAGATTCTGTCTCAAAATAAAAGGTTCTATGGAGCTGCCTGCCCCATCCACTGTGAGAACACAGAAGGAGGATGCTGTGTCAGAGAAAGCAGTTCTTCCGAGACACTGAACCCACCAGCATGTTGATCTGCACTTCCCAGCACGTGGAAGAGTAAGAAGCACAGTTATGTTGTCTAAAGCTACCCAGTTCGTCATAGCAGCCCCATGATGGACAAGATACCTACATTAGTTACTTTTCTCATTGCTGTGATCAGACCCCCATGGTAAGGCAGGAAGGGCTTATTTTGGCTTGCTGTTTGGGAGGACACAGACAGGCCATCGAGATGGGGAAGACATGGTAGCAAGTGGCTCCATGGTGGCAGGAGTATGCAGTAGGCTGATACTACTAAAGGGAGTCTCATTTCTCCATGAACAGGAAGTAGTTCCTGGAGAGGAAGTGGGGCTAGGCTCTAAACCTCAAGGCCTGCAGTGTAGCCAACTTCCTGTATTGATGCTCTACCTCCCAACACAGTGCCACCGTAAACACAGGAGCCTAAGGCAGTGTGGCCCTGGAACCCTCTGTTCTCTGCTCTGCTGGAAGGCGTCTAATGACATCTCAGAGCTGTCAGGACTGCAGTGGCGGTCTGATATTCATGCCCGACTTGCTGATGGCCTTTACATCTGATGTAGCCCTCTACAGTGAACTGCTAGGGACTGTGTTGATAATTATGTCTACTCAATAAAACATTTGCCAGGTTTATAAGAGCTTATTGGAATATGTCACACCACAGTGGGACTTTCTTCTGTCCTGTCACTAGGTATCATCTTCTCTTGGGGAAGATCTTGGTGTCGGTGTTACAGGTGGTTTATTGGAATTTTTGTTCTTAACTCAGAATTCACTCTAGAAGGCGGTTCCCTCACATTGCTCTTGGGATAGGATGCTGTTCATATGGAGGAAATACTGTAAAACTGGAGGGTACTAGAATATGAGTTCGTGCTGGTTCAGAGCAGAGTAAATGAACTTGTGTGTGGAAATAGCTGGGGTGTGCTTTGCAAGCAGCATCGTGTAGGACAATAGAGACCTAAAGATAATTTTCACCTAGTCTCAGGTCTTCCACTTTAGATGTGTGAATTGGTTTCCTTTTCTGTAAATAAGCTCAATATTATCTCTGCCTTATCAAGGGCATTAAACACTGCCTGACATCTGTACTGGTGGGAGCCAGCCCAGGGCAGGGCCCTGGCGCTGTCAGACTCTCACTCAGTCCTTTCAGGAAGCTGACCAGTGGTTTCCTGGCTGAGTTTACCATTGTGTTCACTGGTTCGTGGTGTGGACTTACTGTCCGCTATATACTGCTGCTCTGAATGCAGCAGCATCCACAAGAACAAGGCTTCTCACAGCCTAAACTGAGATCGCCCAACAACAGAAGCCATTGATGGGCCATTCACAGTGTCTTAGACCTATATAAAGAGTCATTGATCCCAAACAGTCACTGTGCATGTGACAATGTATGTTTGCTGGTTTCCATGGAGACCACCCAGCTGGCTGCTCTGATCTCTCACTAGCCTTAATTATACACTGGCATCGCCTGGGAGCCTTCAGAGCTGTCTCCATAACAACGTGACTGCCACCCCGGTCTGTGTTTCCCGTGTAGGGCTTTCTATTAAGAGGTGGTCAAATGCTGCTGGCAAACTGGCTGATTTATCCTGATGCACAGGAAGCTTTCTGAGCTCTGACTTCCTGTCTCAGGCTGTGTGTGAAGGCCACAGCCCAGCTGCTTTCTCTTTGACCTAAGAAGGAGTCTTCACTGTGTCAGTGGACTAGATAAAATTAAGTTTTTAAAGAGTTATTTTCTTTATGTGTATGAGTGTGTGCCTGGTATTTGTAGAGGCCAGAGGAGGATCCCTTGGAACTGGACTTACAGATGGTTGTGAGCCGTCATCTGGGTCTTATGCAAGAACAAGTGTTCTCAACTGCTGATCTATCTCTATAGCCTCCAAACTAAAAAAGAAAAAAGCTTGAGGCAAGACACCCAACCCTGACCTCTAAACCCCATACACATACACACACGGGATAACTGTACATATGTACACACACACACACACACACACACACACACACACATACACCACACCCAAGAGACTGAGTTGTTTTAATAGGGGAATCATGCAAACTTTCTGACATCTGAGCAATATGGACTTTTTATTAATTTCCTGTATTTATTTATATGTGCACATGGGTGTGTGTGGGTGTGTGCCTGCCTGTGTGTGAGTAGGGAGGCCAGAGTTGATGGTGGATGCCCTCTCTAGTTCTCTTGAGATCGGGTCTCTCAGTGAACCCAGGGCTCACCCTTTGGACCAGCTGCCGGCTGGCAGTTCCCAGCATCTACACACATACGTACCGGGGTTATAGGCGTGGCCTGCTGCAGGCAGCTTTTACGTGAGTGCTGGGGATCTGAACTCAGGTCCTCACACACAGCGGGTCCTTTACCCACGAGCTGTCTCCTCAGCTCCTAGTTTTTGAGTTTCTACCCAGTATCTTGAGGTATGTATAAGAAGATCCCAAGGCTCAGCCTTAGCTATTACCTGGAATGTCCAAGGAAATGACCAGTGACCATGTCTTCAGGTTCCGAATCAGAGGTCTTAGGTTTGGTTTTTGACTTGTGTGTGCACGCAAGGACAGACAGCAGAGCAGGAGTGTTCTCTTCCTCTCACTGTGTGTTACCACTGTTACGTTTGTTGTTGTTATCCTCACATGTTGTCTGTTGTCTGTCAGGGGCCAGGCTAGTTCTTTCCTTCCTCAGCTGTCATCCCAGTGAGGTGTCTTCTCCCTGCGCCCATGTGTTTGTGGCTCTTCTTCATTTCTCAGCTTCTTCAGGCTCCTCATCTTTCCCTCACACCACATTTCAAAGCCTATTTGACTATGGAGGTTCTCCCTCGAATATTCCTTTCTTTTCCTTTGGTTTTTACTCAGCGTCTTTGTGTGTTCGGGAATGGTCTGATGCAAATAAGTCATGAAATAAAATGGAACTCTGCGTAGTGTAACTTTTATGTTGAAAGGGTGAACTGAAAAAAAATCTAATTATGGCTGTCTCTTAATTAAATCATTTTTCTTGTTCACTGGCTAAGCCTCTGTGGCAATGAGAACAATTTTTCATGGAAAATTTAAACCTAGAGGCAGCACCATAATTTCCTTTACAGTCTCTAGCACGGCAATAATAACAGCGTGTCGATGCCTTTCCATGACATCACCAGTGAGGTGACAGGGACGTGGAGCGGCATGTTTGGGAGGAATGCTCAGTAGTGAGGCGCATGGAAACACTCAACAAGAGGCCGGTTACCTAGGAACCGTTGGTTTATGAACAAGATTTTCCAAGAGGATCCCTGGTAGGAAAGACTGTTCTGAATTCGAGAAAAAATAACCAGATTCTGTTTCCTATTGTCAAATTAATCCGCTCAAGTGGATGATGTTCATGGGTGTTTGGTGCTCTGGGGAAGGTGGCTGTTTGTCTTTCCTGCTTCCCACCCCTTCCCCAGGCTATTTTCAGTGCTATCCATCATCACAGCGTTCTGCGTTGCAAAACTATGATGGCAATTCTGGGTTTCACAACTTTTGCTCTGAAGGAATTTGCTTCTTATTTACCAAGGGAGACACTTAAATCTGTAAATGTCCTGACTGTGAGGTTTTCCTGGGTGTGCCTCATATCCTAGATAACTTAAAATAATTAAAGTGCTCTCTTATTTTGATACATTAGCAAAACTTTCCATGGCAGGTGTGTGTGTGTGTGTGTGTGTGTGTGTGTGTGTGTGTGTGTGTGTGTGTGATTAATCCTCAAAGGGTACCAAATAAACAAGTCTCCAGAGAAGAGTGTAGAATAAGCTGATTAAGCATTCCTGAAGCGCTCTGGTGAAAATGGGGTCAGGAGCCATTGCCTAAGCCAGTCCTTTACCGTTTCCTCCCCTCCCTCTGAAAAGGAGCAAAATTATGGGACATTTTTCCACTCTGTGTTAGGTTTATTCCTTAGCACTTGGAGTCTTTCATCTCAGAGACTCACTCATCTGTTCTTAACTGTGTTCCTCTCTTAGCCCCAAGCGGGAGGGTTTGTCATCTTTGAAGGGGGCTCTCGTACCAGGCCTTGTTCCCCCCCTCAAAAGTCTTTCGATATTTTTTATAAATGTGGAGTCTTTTATACTCTATTTGTGTGTGCGCGTGCGTGTGTGCGTGCGTGCGTGCGTGCGTGTGTGTGTGTGTGTGTGTGTGTGTGTGTGTGTGTGTAGGTACGCGTCACCGCTCTCTTGTGAAGGTGAAGGGACAGCCCGCAGGAGTCAGTTCTCTCCTTTCCCCGTGTTGGTCCCAGGGATGGAACCCGGGTCCTCTGGTTGGCGAGCATCTTTATCCACTGAGACACCCCGCTGGCCTGCTCTCCTCAGAACCTTACTGCGTCCATATCTGCTTTGCACTTGCAGATTGCCAAGCCTTTGCTGCCATTTGGCTGTGCCCTTTTGAGTCCTCCACTCTCTGCCCCTTTGAAATGCCGGCATTTGAGAGAAGACGTTTTGGTGTCCTCTCTCACAGGAGTCCTGTGTTGCCTCTCTCTGGTTTGTTCTTCTGAGAAAGCCAGTGCACTCTGGAGGGCAGAAGAGGAGCTTGCCCACAGACAGAAGTGAAAGAGCCTCATCTTGGATCCCTGTGGTGCCCAGCCCGTCCTGAGTGGTAGAGCAGCAGGTGCTTCCTCTACGAGGGTGTCCCTGCCCTGGTATGCCATCCTTCTTGAGGCCTCCATGAACCTGGTTGTGGTCATGTGTGTTCTCTTGCCCTTACCCCCACTTGAGGGGTCCAGCTAGTGACTCTTCTCCCAGCAGACAACTTGCCACTGGTTCCAGTCCCCCTTCCACTTTGTGAAGTGTTTTGTTTGTTTTGTTGAGGCAGGCTGTGTGGCGTGAATCGGAACGGCCCCCGTAGGCTCATGCATTCGAACGCTTCGTCCTTAGGGGCTGGTGCTGCTGGACAGGGTTAGGAGGAGCGGCCCTGCTGAAGGAAGTGTGTCGCTGGGATAGGCTTCGAGCTTTCCAGTGTCAAGCCAGGCCTGTGTCGCTCTCTTCTTGCTGCCTGAGGACGGGGATGGAGACCAGAGAGGTGGCCGCAGTGGTAAAGACTATCATGCCGGGTAGGACGTGGGGACACTGATCCCCACAGCGTTTCCATTGTGACCCAGCTGTCACGCTCCTCAGAAAGTCCAGGCCATGGGCTGAGAGGTGGTGGCTGCACAGCCAGAGGACACTGAGCGGCACGAACTTGCCCATTAACAGGGAGCCTCACCATCAGTTCCTTACGTGTCAAAGAGGCTGTTGGGAAAATATTTTTATTTATTTATTTATTTATTTATTTATTTATTTATTTATTTATTTATAGATTTTTGAGACAGGGTTTCTCTGTGTAGCTTTGGAGCCTGTCCTGGAACTCGCTCTGTAGCCCAGGCTGGCCTCGAACTCACAGAGCTCCACCTGGTTCTGCCTCCTGAGTGCTGGGATTAAAGGCATGCGACACCACCGCCTGGCTTGAAAATATTTTCTTTCTTTCTTTCTTTCTTTCTTTCTTTCTTTCTTTCCTTCTTTTTTTAAATTACACTCATGATATTAATCACATTTGTGGTATTCATAGATTACATTAGCAGTATTCATTCAATTATATATATATTTAATTTTAAATGTCGAGTGTCATTTCTTGAAGGGGGTAGGAGGTCTTAAATACAGGCTTATAGCACAATGGGAGGACCCCAGAGGGCAGAAGTTCGATACTGATGTTTTACAGTCTTGCATCTAAGCTGTTAATGCCCATTATTCAGGATACACAGACAAGGAACTTCCCTTAAGCATTCAGGAGGGTGGAACCTGGCAGGGAATTAGCATTGGGAGGATATCAAGGTCAAGGTCCACAAGCAAGGCAACAGTTACCCAAAACGGGGGCCAGGGCCCTGCAGGTCCCCCTTTTATTAAAAAATGAGCTTCTGACTTGGGTTGCGTGGGACGTCAGCAGGTCACCTTACCCGTCATGGAGATGCCTGCCCAGGCCACACAGGTGCTCTGTCTTAGGTTGGTGAGTGCCCCCCAGACATTACCCGTCTCTGAATACTCATTATCATACTGGCTCAATAGTGTGTGAGCTGCATGGTTATTGCTGCCAAAGATCTCAAAGTGGCACTGGGCTTGCAATCTGTGTGTTTGACACAGAAAAGACCAACAGAGGTCCTATCTCACCCATAGCCAGTAGGCTAAAGGCAACTGAGCCATTCCCTTCCTTATCGAGCCATACTGTACGTTGGAGTCCTTGTAAGATAGTATCCCAAAAGCAACTGGAACTTGAGTTTATAAATTTGTAATTTTCAAAGCCAACTGAGATGTATATAACTACTGAATTAAATTTATCATGCCCAATAGAATGGAAGATTAACTAACTGTGGTAGCTACTTTTGTTGCCAGGGTCTCCACTGTGCTAGCTGTAGTAAGCAATTATGAAATGGTAATCCAGAAACAGTAGCAGCAGTGTGCACCATTGTTATAATAGCAACAGCAGCAGCAACAATGTCAAATTCTCTTCTGGATTGTGTGGACATCCACTGGCATGGATACAACTCCAGGAACACGAACCACCAAGGCCCCTTTTTCTTGATCCCAGCATGACTTTGGCTGGCAGCTCTTCTGGAGAATCCAATCTCATGGCTACAGTTCCTAGGCTTACATTAATGCTTGCCCAAGCTGGCCATATTGGGCTCTCAATCTCCATTGGCATCAGAAGGGTAGATTTTTTTCATGATGACCCATTAGGTCTCTGTCATGTTGGGCTTCAGCAGCAGCTGCAGGGCGCATTCAGTGCTTGGGAATCCAAAGAGGAACCTCATTGTCCTGAGGAAAGACAAACCAAACTCTGGGGCTACCCCAACACTAGATCGGGTCTCCTCCACATGCTAGTAGAAAGATCCTTCCATCGCTCCAGAGGGTGATTTGCAACAGGAGCCCTCCAGTGCTTATCTGCATCGGATCCTCCAGCAGAATCCACCGATAAACTCCAGCAGAATCCACCGATAAAAAAAATTTTTAGGCCGGGCGGTGGTGGCGCATGCCTTTAATCCCAGCACTCGGGAGGCAGAGCCAGGCGGATCTCTGTGAGTTCGAGGCCAGCCTGGGCTACCAAGTGAGCTCCAGGAAAGGCGCAAAGCTACGCAGAGAAACCCTGTCTCGAAAAATAAAACAAAACAAAACAAAAAAAAATTTTTTTAAATATATAAAACAAGGGAAAGAATAGAATGTGGAGAGGAATGATGAGTCCCTAGTTCTCCCTTTTTTTTAACTTTAGTAAAATGTTTGTTTAATATTTCAAATTTTTCTATTTTTATTTATTTTTTATTGTTTAATTAATTTATTTTTCTATTATCATCTTGATAGAGTATGTATTCTTATCTTAATAGTGAGATGTTTCATTGAGGCTTACTCAGTAATTGAGTAAAACCGAAATTTATTATAAGCCACAATCATTCTAGGGATCTCCATGCTATATATATAGCCTCCATGGTTCTGTGGTTTGTAGTCTGATTGTTCTTTATTTTATATCTAGAATCCGCTTATGAGTGAGTACATACCATGACTGTCTTTCTGGGTTTGGGTTACCTCACTCAGGATGATTTTTTCTAGTTCCATCCATTTGCCTGCAAATTTGATGCTTTCATTGTTTTTCTCTACTGAGTAGTACTCCATTGTATATATGTACCACATTTTTTTTTCATCCATTCTTCCATTGATGGGCATCTAGGTTGTTTCCAGTTCTGGCTATTACAAACAGTGCTGCTATGAACATAGCTGAGCATGTATCTTTATGGTATGAATCAGCATTCCTTGGGTATATGCCCAAGAGTGGGATGGCTGGGTCTTGAGGTAGTTCGATTCCTAATTTTCTGAGAAACTGCCATACTGATTTCCACAGTGGTTGTACAAGTTTACATTCCCATCAACAGTGGAAGAGTGTTCCCTTTGCTCCACATCCTCTCCAACATTGACTGTCATTGGTGTTTTTGATTGTAGCCATTCTGACAGGTGTAAGGTGGTATCTCAGAGTCGTTTTGATTTGCATTTCTATGATGATTAAGGATGTTGATCATTTCTTTAAATGTCTTTCAGCCATTTGTGATTCTTGTTTTGTGAATTCTCTGTTTAGCTCTTTAGTCCATTTTTTAATTGGACTGTTCAGTATTTTGATGTCTAGTTTCTTGAGTTCTTTCTATACTGTGGAGATCAATCCTCTGTCAGATGTGGGGTTGGTGAAGATCTTTTCCCATTCTGTTGGCTGTCTTTTTGTCTTATTGACTGTGTCTTTTGCCCTGCAAAAACTTCTCAATTTCGAGAGGTCCCATTTATTAACTGTTATGCTCAGGGTCTGTGCTGTTGGTGTTATAGTTAGGAAATAGTCTCCGGTGCCAATGCTTTCAAGAGTGCTTCCTACTTTCCTTTCTATTAAGTTTAGTGTAACTGGATTTATGTTCAGGTCTTTGATCCACTTGGACTTGAGTTTTGTGCATGGTGACAGATATGGATCTATTTGTAATCTTTTACATATTGACATCCAGTTATGCCAGCACCATTTGTTGAAGATACTTTCTTTTTTTCCATTGTATAGTTTTGGCTCCTTTGTCAAAAACCAGGTGTTCATATGTGCATGGATTACTGTCAGGGTCTTCAATTCGATTCCATTGGTCCATATATCAGTTTTTATACCAGTACCAAGCTGTTTTTATTACTATAGCTCTATAGTAGAGTTTGAAGTCAGGGATGGTGATACCTCCAAAGGTTGCTTTATCGTATAGGATTCTTTTAGCTATCCTGGGTCTTTTGTTTTTCCATATGAAAAACAAAAGTTGAGTATTTTTCTTTCCAAGTCTGTGAAGAATTGTGTTGGGATTTTGATGGGGATTGCACTGAATCTGTAGATTGCTTTTGGTAAGATTGCCATTTTTACTATGTTAATCCTACCTATCCATGAGCATGGGAGATCCTTCCATTTTCTGATATCTTCTTCAATTTCTTTCTTTAGAGATTTAAAGTTCTTATCAAAAAGGTCCTTCACTTGTTTAGTTAGTGTTATCCCAAGGTATTTTATATTATTTGTGGCTATTGTAAAGGGTGATGTTTCTCTGACTTCTTTCTCAGCCCTTTTATCATTTGTGTATAGGAGGACTACTGATTTTTTTTGAGTTGATCTTGTATCCTGCCACTTTACTGAAGGAGTTTATTAGCTGTAGGAGTTCCCTGGTAGAGTTTTTGGGGTCACTTATGTATACTATCATATCATCTGCAGATAGTGAAAGTTTGACTTCTTCCTTGCCAATTTGTATCCCTTTGATCTCCTTTTGTTGTTGTCTTATTGCTCTGGCTAGAACTTTATAGTCCGGCTACTAGCCACCATGTCTCCGGAATGCCATGACTGGAGGATGTTTCTACCGAATAATAGCTCAGGTCCAGGGTGGAGATGTGAGCTCTGAATCCCGTGGCATGGCAGAAGTGTGTGTTGTTTGTTGGGCTCAGCTCCACAGGGGCTGTGCTGGGAGGTCAGGTGCTCTCTTCTGTCAGGGGCTGAGGCTGGTTAAAGAAAACAGCATGCCTGCCATTCTCTCAGGCTGAGTGGTTACAAAAACAAACATCCTGTTCCAGAGCTGTGCCCCTCACTGGGTGCACCTGTTAGGGCTGGGCTGGGCGCCTCCCAGGGGGTGGCCTCAGGCTTGCTGTGTTGTTGGAGCGCTTTTCTCCTGCCTGTCAGGCTCCCTTTGCTTTGGAGTTAGGATTGGGCCCTTTTGATAGCAAGCTTTTCAAGTTGACAGCTCTCCTGGTCCCAGCTTGCCAGGCTGTCAGCACACATCATTGTGTGTCGTGGGCAGTGATGTCCAGGAGAGGTGGCCTGCCAGCTTTTGTAAGAGAGAATGGGAAGGGGGACAGACTCCCTGAGGTTATGGGGTATGACCAACGGAGGCAGGCCTGAAAAAAATCAACTTCTGCTCTGCAGTTTGGATACGTTCTTCAAGTTGTTGATCCCTGTTGTAGAGAAGGGCCGGGGAGGTTTGCTCTCTGGCTTTGCTCTGCTGTGTGAAGTATGATGGCACCTTTCTTGTGGTCCCTAACAAACAGAAATTCCAGGCCCTTCTGCCTTGGCCTGTGGGTAAAACATAAAGGCTTTTTTAGCTCCGTAGATAGAAATACCTAGACCAGTACCTAAGCCCAAACCAGACTTTACCTCAGGCCCACCTCACACCTGTGGAATACAAGACGAAGGGACAAGAGGCAGTCACAGTTCCCACTCTCTGTGCTCACTTTTGGCCAGGCAATGCGACGGACGCTTTGACACACATTTCTTACTTGATTTTAGTTATAGTTGTGTGGCTCCAACCTTGTACCTCCTTTTGGGGATAGGGGTGAAAAGATGTCACATAATTTGTATAAATTTGAATGAAGGAGCTCAGACTTGAAGCCAGCTCCCAGACTTAAATCCTGTGGCCCTCCTTGAAGTACTCAGTGTGGGTTCTGCTCTGTTGTGTGAATTGTCAGTGATATTTGAGAGAGGAGCCTGGATGTCATGCATGGTCTGGTAGACCTTTCATGGACGCCTGCACTTGATGGTTGAAATTTTCTCGTAGATAATTATAGGATGTAGAAAGTGCCCCAGGAAATCAAGAGCTGGTGGAGACTGGTGGGAAGAAGCACCCTGCCCCGGGAGCCAGGAGCACAACCTATAGCCCAGGCAGCACAGGGACCCAGCCACCCTTCACTCAGTGTTCTGTCGGCGGCCCTGGTAGGAGCTAAGCGTGGGAGAGCAGATTGCTTAGAGTTTCCCAGTCATATGATATGCTGTAGGGTGCACTAACCAGTACTGAAACAGATAACTCCTTTCTTAAGACTTAATTTTGAACCATGACGTGTGGAAAAAAGCTTTAGAAATGAGTTACTCCCTGTATTAAAAGGGAGAACTTGAGTGGAACAAGATGGCAGGACATGGTAATCCCAGCACTTGGATGGTGGAGACAAGGAGGGTCAAGAGTTCAAGACCATTCTCAGAATGTGTTCTGTGGTGAGTTCTAGGCCTGTCCTGGATATGTACAAAAACAAACAAGGAACCAGAGCAGTAAGCACTGGCTTCTCTTCCAGGGGAGCTGGGTTCGACTCCCAGCACCCACGTGGTGGCTCACAAACATCTGTAGCTCCAGCTCCAGGGGATCCATGGCATCTTCTGGCCTCTTGAGGGGACCTAACACCAGGCACAAATGTGGTGCACAGACAGGCGTGCAACTGAAACCCCCATACATAAAATAAAAATTAAACAGAAACTAAACAAAAATTAAACAAAAACTAGACCAAAACCAAAGCAAATACACAGTTTTAAAAAGGGCAGTCCCTAAAGACTAATGAGAAATTTAGAGAGCAGAGGAAAAGAAGAAAAAGCTTGCTGATTCCACCACAGTAGACATTTTGGAGAACATCTGTTGACCTATCCATCTACCGATCTACCATCTGCCTGACTACTATTTCTGTCTTTCCTGTCTGTTTTTTTTAAATGGCTTATTTTATTGGTTTGTTTGTTTGTTTGTTTGTTTGTTTGTTTGTTTTGAGATAGGGTTTCACTATGTAGCCTTGGCTGTCTGGAACTCACTCTGCAGACCAGACTACAGAGATCCACCTGCCTCTTCCACCTGAGTGCGGAGATTAAAGGTGTGTGCCTCCACAACGGGTTTAATTTATTGTTTTTAGTTCTGTTTCTCAGTGTGGGTCTGTATGTGGGTGTGTGCCTGTGAGTTCAGTCCTGCATGGACCAGAGGCAGCAGATCTCTGCAGCTAGAGCCACAGCTAGCTTTAAGCTACTCAGTGTGGAATGGATGCCAGGAATTGAACTCAGGTCCTCTGCAAGGGCATGCTCATGTCTCCAGCCCCATTTCTTCAGTTTTTGTTTTGTTTTTGTTTTTTAGATACAGGGTCTTTCTGTGTGGCCCAAACTGGCCTCAGACTTATGATCCTCCTGTCTTAGCTTTCTGAAAGCTGGAATTACAGAGTGTGCCAGACACTGAGCTTTCTTTTGTCAGTTTTTACGAAAGTGAGATTATTGTCTGCCACATGTTTGTGTGTTTGGAATCAAATGCATGCCAGGCACACATTCTGCTGCTGTGTTCTACCCACATCTACCTGCTGGTTTTTATGGGACACTTTGGGGACTTTCCCTGCTGTCTTAGGGTGGTTGAAGAAATGGAAGCCCAGATTAGTAAATGACTTGTTCACAGCATTCAGTGGCTGGCCTGAGATGGGAAAGGCTGGCCTGTACACTCACCCAACCCAAGGGGTTCTTTGCTTATCAGAGGCCTGACTAGGCAAGTGGTGGCCTGTGACTAGTGATCCAGTATACCAGGCTTCCCAGTGTCTCTGGGTAATTTGGCACAATGCCTGGCACTGGGTAGACCCCTCGGTAGAGGAGCAGGAGGAAAGAATCTGACTTGATAACCTGAGACCTCTCTCAAACCTTCCCTGTCTGCATGGCAAGCTGTCCCACAGTTAGCTTTTTCCCCCTTCCTGACACAGGGTTTCCCTGTGTAGCTCTGACTGTCCTGGAACTCACTCTGTAGACCAGGCTGGCTTCCAACTCACAGAGATCCTCCTGCCTCTGCCTCCTGACTAGCAGCCAGTGCTTTTAACCTCTGAGCTATCTCGCCAGCTCTGTTAGCTGTTTTATTTTTCAAAGAATATCTTTTTAAATGTTTTTTAATTCTTTGACAATTCCATAGATGTAATAATGCCTCCTGCTGCCCCCAGCTGGCCGCCTGCCTCCCTCCCCCCCCTTCATGTCTCCGGTTTTGTTTAGCTAATTCCCTGCTGAGTTCAGTCCTGCTGTCTGTGGGGATGCGGGCTGCCTTGTTGACTTGATCTTGGGGAGGTAAACCACAGCTGCAGTGAGTGCCTGGGTATCACTGCCCAGGGACAGCATCTCTCAGGGCTGCTCCCATCCAGTAGCTCTCAGAATCTTCCTGCCCCTCTTCCATGCAGTTCCCTGAGCCTTACACGTGGGGAGTTGATACAGATGTCCCGCTTAGGGCTGAGTGCTCCAGAGACACTCAGTTCTCAGCACTTTGACTATGAATCTCTGCATTAACTCCCGATCATTGCCAAGAGAAGCTTCTCTGGCCGAGGCTGAAGGCATTGCCAGCCTATGGGCAGAGTCATAAATATTTAGAAGGAAGTTTGACAGCGTGGTTTAGCTAAACAACTGTAGTAGCTTCCTCCCTAGGGCTTGGGACCTTGTGAGCTCTGGACCAGATTTACAGTGTGAAACTTGAATTTCTTTCTTTGTAACAGGCCTCAAATTCAATACAAAAGCAGTTGGTAACCCATAACTTCATGCCACTATCCCACTATTAGGCATACCTTGTCTGGCAGGATATTGTAGCATACAGGCTTCACTGCTGAGTAATACTCTTGGTGGTTTTTCTTCCCTGATGGCCTCCACAGTACCTTCCAGCAATGAAAGCTAGTCAGCAGGAAGGAAACTTTCAATGCCAGTTCATTTGATTTCTCTCTGTCCTGAAATCAAACTGTAGTCTTACCATTTAATTCTGGGGGCAACTAAGGGCAATGGCCATAACCTGTTTTATTTGGAAGCCTCTGGCCAGCAGTGAGCGCTTACCAGCTGTCTTGGACTATGCTTTCAAAACCTCGTGGCAGGACACTCGTTGACACTGGGGGGCCAGCCTCCAGGCAGCACAGGGCTCCCAGGGAATCCACAGTGTCGGTGCAGCTAGAACATTTCTGTATGAGGGGTAGGAAAAAGGCACACACTCTGGATGGTGCCCTTCTTTATTCTCCTTTGTTCTCTCTCCACCCACTTACATCCCTAACAAAATCTTCCAGGCAATGCAGGAGTCACAAAAGGGTTACATTCCATTTCTCAAGTGAATGATTATAGGTAAAAATATGTTTTTTTAATCTTCCTAACATGATTAAAAACAGTCATCCAACTCACATGCAACATGTCTAAATAGCTTGTCACAGAATAATAGGCCATGAGCAAGCAAAGAGCACATTTTCTCAACCAACCCTTTTGTTGACAGGCTGCAAAGAAAAAAATCAATTACTTTATTATCTATCTTGAGAGGTAATCTTATAAGGAATTTTAAAGGAATCACAAACCTAAACTGCTGAAGAGCCCAAGAAAATGTGAAAATCGTTTATTTATAACCTATACTTTTGAGTTTATTGGCCACTATGACATTTTGCCCTGCATTCTCCCAGGCAGGGGAAAGGCAATTCAGACTAACTCATGACTATGTAAACATTTTGAACAAACACCCTGTAATCAGGAGTTGTAAATTCTGGGTTCTCTTCAGATCCTAGAGGTGTTCAGAGAGTGCCAAGTCTCGAGACACAGAGATTCCTGGAATGTCATAAATCTTCTAATTCAGGCTGAAGTCAACATTCCTGATATACTGTAAATCTTTTAGCATCAGCCCCAGTCAGCACTCTCAAGATACTGTGGTGCCATGAGGATTTAAATCTCAAAATGTACTTTCTGCCCTGTGTGTGACCCCTGACCACAAAAACAAACCTGCAGCTCCCCTTTTTTGGTCTACAGAGTCAGATTATTCTCTGTAGTCCTGACTAGTCAGAATTTCCTTCTTTTCTATGGTGTATATGAATAAAAGTTGCTTCTATTTCCAGACTTTGGTGTCCTACTTCCCTGTTATTTGTGCAATACCAGGACCCAATATTTATCTACATAAGAAACATTCACAGCTGAGCTTCGAATCTTCAGGGTATATACCCATATCAGCAAACTTAGGTCAGCAATGGGTACAAGGAATTAATCATCCATCAGCTAGCAGTAATTGGGGTGTTTTGTATTTAGGACTCTAGTTTAATGAATCAAACAACTCAGCTGTGTATCCTGTGAACTTTAGAAAGGCATGTGGTCTAATCTAAAGTTACTTTGAAGCTTTGTTTTAGCTAATAGTGCACACTGAAACCTGTGACTGCATTTCTTAGCATTAAGATTAAAGGAATTTGAGTCAACCTAGCTCATTAACTTGAACTGTGATCTAAAGTAGCTCCTTAGGGGGAACTCATAGGCCCCGACTGTGTAGCATTTCTTTGTATTCATTTTTATTCATCAAAACTCTATATATGCTAACATTATTATATCAGCTAGACAGTACAGCTTGGGGAGGAATCATCTTCTTGACAATCCACAGATAAAAATGGCCAGTAGATCAGGATGTTTTCATGAGATAAACACACTACATTACTATTGATGTAACCAACCGTCTTATTAAATAAGAAACACAGAAACAATGTAAAAGAGAAAGCCGAGAGGTCAGAGCTCAGAGCTAAAATCTCACCCTTCCGCCTGCGGTGTCCCAGCTTCCCGAAAGAGACCTATTTCCTGTCTGTTCGTCTATTTATAGTATTTTGTTCTGCCTTCTCATTGGTTGTAAACCCAAACACGTGACTGCCTCGTCACTGTCTGAATGTACAGCCCCCTAGGTCTTAAAGGCATATGTCTCCAATGCTGGCTATATCCCTGAACACACAGAGATCTATGGGATTAAAGGTGTGTGCCACCACCGCCACACTCTTGCTATGGCTCTAATAGCTCTGACCCCCGGACAACTTATTTATTAACATACAATCAAAATCACATTTCAGTACAATTAGATTACCACCACATTTCCCCTTTTCTATTTTAATAAAAAGAAAAAAAGCAAAAGGTTATAACTAACAAAAGAAAAACTATATACAAAAGTACAATAACTATATACAATATATACAAGTAATAAATACCTAAACAGGTATTTGACAAATCAGAGAAAATAATTCCATTATCTATCCTATTTTGGTAATTCCAAGATGTATCTAATGTACTTTCTATCCTAATTAATTTTCAACTATAACTAACTAATCTTCAACCATAACTAACTAATCTTCAACTCCCTCAGAGACCCAAGAAGGGAATAATATTAGCTAACAAAAATAAAAACAGGAAGTGCATGCAAGCAACTTCCAAAAAATTTGTGAGTTGACAGAAACAGCCAGCTGCCTGGGCAGTCACCTGAGGTTTCTCCGCAGTGTTGGGGCATCATCTTCAGCCTATAGGCTTAGTGTATCTGACAGATTCATTTGTGATGTAGGATATACACAAGGTCAACAGTTCAACCTCACATTGGGTGAGAGCAGTCCACGTACCAGAAACACCTGAATTCCACTAGTGTCCTGTCATGATTCAGGATTTTAAATTCTGGAAATTGTTGACAGTTTTTAAATTCAGCTGTCCATTCTTCTTGGCTGTGTATATATGGCTTCATCTCAGCATCCCCTTCTTCTCCACATCCCTCTATTAAATGCCAGTCTACTTTTGAGAGGCATGAGCTTTCAGCTGCTGTTCCATTGTACAACAGAATCCATCGGCCCTCTGCCTGTTAAGCTGCCTTCGAAGAAAAGGGCACCGTACCTTTTCCGGATGCGAAGGCCACTTCAGGGATGGGGCCATATTGTCCTGGCCTCAGAAGATGCCTTTTGATAAAGCCATAACCACACTTGTTTTGGCAAGAATCAGTAGTCCCTTGTTTCGTGTCCTGTCTGTCCATTTTGTCCTGTTGATTCGAGGATACTTTGTTGTCCAGTGGCTAACTTTTGCCGCAATGAAAGTTGACTCCATATACAGTTTCTTCAATGCCCATATTTTCTCTGAAGTAGATTGGTACTGCCAGGAGCTGACATGTCTCAAAAAAGAAAAATTTTCTAAGTTATTAAAACATTTTAAATGCCATATTCTGTAGATCTCTGAAGGGTTTGAAGATGACCTGTCTAAAACATCTCTGCTCAATTTTTAAAACATATCTAATATGACTACAAGTTCTATTGTAATGTCTAACTACTAACTTTCATTTCTTTATATCCTAGTAGTTGGTAATAATAACATTCAAGGATCAGAAATTTGTATTACATTGTTAAATGAATGGTATAAATACAATTAGAAATATACATATAGCATTTTCTAACAATATCAGTTTCAAATTTGTATACAATATAAAACAATTCAATTCAATGTAAAGTATTAGTAATTGTCTTTTTCTTTTCTTTCTTTCTTTCTTTCTTTCTTTCTTTCTTTCTTTCTTTCTTTCTTTCTTTCCTTCTTTCTTATTTTTTTTAAACAAGAACCTTAAATCTAATCTCCTTTGCTTAGCCTTTTTCTTAACCCTTGACAATAACTTGTAACCAACCTCCCTAAATACTGAAAATTATCCCAGACCCAAAACCCATTAAAAAGACCAAAAAACCACCCGCCCCACACCACCTCTTTGGGAATGTGGGCGTCGTAGTCTTAAAATTGCTTCCTGCTGGGTATGGGCGAAGTTTTCTTTATCCTGAAAGAAAAATTTTAGGTTAATTGTCAAATTCTAGGAGAGGTAACTATATCCTTCATTATCCAGTCTGTGTATAATGCCAAAGTTCAGGGTTTATCTCAAGTCCTTATTCAAGTAGTCTTTGAGACTGGATCATCTCAGCTAGTCATCTCAAAGTTGCTCTGAGCACCTTGTAGTTCAAAGCTGATCTGTGGATGATGTTTGTCAGCTTAATGATATTATTATTGTCCACGTGGAATTGTTGTTGTTTTGGGGCCCCATCTTCTTTCTGGAGACTTCAGTTGATATTAGGCCTGGCCGTGATTTCCTGCAGAAAACTGATAAGAGACTCGAACACAAAAACATATATATGCAGCTAGCCTTTTTTCTAGAATTAGTTAGTACTCTATATGACCATTTATATCTTAACAAAGTTTAAAATGTATATATATATATATATTAATCTTGTAAATTTTGATATAAAATTTATACTTTAAGAAAAGTTTAAAGAATCAGAATAGAATCAAAAGAGTTGAGATTAGTAATAGAATAGTCCCTTAATTAATTTTGCCTTTGTCCTGTACCATAGCAGAAGATGGCACTTTTATTCTGGCATGATACAGGGAGTTTGCATTTTCCTTTTAACAGCATGCTTGAGTTTAAAGAAGGAGAGAGCCATTCTCCAACTCCAAAGTCAGCTTTAAATTTTAATTGAACTGGGACTATTAGAAGACCAATAGTGTTAAATCTTTAGAGAAAAGCAGAAACAAACACTTAGGAAGACATAAAATTTTTTAGATAATATATACCCATACACCGTTTCACTCTGTTTCTTGGGATAGATGATTTGTCCCTTTTCTTCAGTTGTCTCATTTGTCCAGTGTTCTTCAAATTCCTTAACCTTCATTCTCCTAAAAGACAAAAACAAAAACCTTTCCCCAAAACTAATTTTGGGGATGTTCCTTTTTGGCAAGTTATTATCTGATTAAATGAAAAGGCATGTGTTACTGGTACAATTTAGTTTAAATTGGATGTTCATGCTGGTTGATGAACTATCACCTCCTCAATTAAGAGGTCTCTCTTGTTCAAATCGAACCTTTATCAATTTTGATGGTACCCACAGCTTATCTTCTCCTGTAGAAACAAAAGCAAAACCTCGTCCCCAATGTAATACATACCCTGGTTTCCATTCTGAGGTCAGCACATCCTTAAAGTATATAGGCTGATTTAATTCTGTAGTTTTTTCTATTATCCAATGTCTCTCTGCAGCTGTTGTTCCTTTCTCATTGGTTGTAAACCCAAACACGTGACTGCCCAGATATTGATGTAACCAACCGTCTTATTAAATAAGAAACACAGAAACAATGTAAAAGAGAAAGCCGAGAGGTCAGAGCTCAGAGCTAAAATCTCACCCTTCCGCCTGCAGTGTCCCAGCTTCCCGAAAGAGACCTATTTCCTGTCTGTTCGTCTATTTATAGTATTTTGTTCTGCCTTCTCATTGGTTGTAAACCCAAACACGTGACTGCCTCGTCACTGTCTGAATGTACAGCCCCCTATGTAGCAGGAATCTTAAAAGTTCTTATTAATAAAATCAAACCCGAGGCCAGTTATTGGGGTCAATGCTGGTAGATCAGAGAGACAGAACAAGCCACAGCTATCTCACCTCGCCGGATCCTCAGCTGGTCTTGTCTCCTCAGACTGGAGGCCTCTGAGTCCTCATCCGGGATGGGTCTCAGCTGAATTACTGCTCAAAAGCCTGAATGCTTAACCAGCCAAAATCTAACCAGCCAAATGCCAAATGCTTCTAGTTTCTGGTCCTCACGCCTTATATATCTTTTTGCTTTCTACCACCACTCCCTGGGATTAAAGGCTGGCTTTCTGGGATTAAAGGCGTGTGTCACCATGCTTGGCTATTTCCAATGTGGCCTTGAACTCACAGAGATCCAGAGGGATTTCTATCTCTGGAATGCTAGGATTAAAGGTGTGAGTGCCACCATTTTCTAGCCTTTGTATCTAGTGGCTGTCTGTTCTCTGACCCCAGATAAATTTATTAGAGTACACAATATTTTGGGGAACACAATACCACCACACCCCTAGGTCTTAAAGGTATATGTCTCCAATGCTGGCTGTATCCCTGAACACACAGAGATCTATGGGATTAAAGGCGTGTGCCACCACCGCCACACTCTTGCTATGGCTCTAATATCTCTGACCCCCGGACAACTTTATTTATTAACATACAATCAAAATCACATTTCAGTACAATTAGATTACCATCACACATTACAGGCAGTGGGGAGGGTCTCTCCACATCCACTCACACCATGTCAGATACCAGAGAAAGACAGCAGTAGCAAACATGTAAAGGCACAGCAGAAGCAAAAGGTATCCAGAGTCTGTAGTCCCATGGCCTTGCTTAAATCAGATGGCCCGTCAGAGAGTTTCCTCCTGGTGGGCTGACACCTTGAACTTCAGTTGCTGTCTGCTGCTCCTCTGACATGGCCATCGGCAGTACCTTGTTTGGACAGAGGTAAAACTGGGGTACAAGGATTTTGAACCAGAAAGACTGATTACTTGCTAGAAATCTGTACTTTATAAAAGATGGTGGGGGAAGTGATGAGGTGGGTCTCATTACAGGGGAGAAGATAGTGTCTCAGCCATGGTGGCTATTGAGCTAAAGATTGTGACCTCTAAGGCCGGCAGGAGGGGGATAGTCTGTGTCTGTTGAAGGGCAGCCACAAGCACTCCGTGAATGGGAGTTCTTCAGTTAAGGAATCACCATGGCCCGAGTCTTAGTGTCACAAAGATGCTTCACAACCTGAAATGCAGCAGGGCCACCCAGCATTTTGGTGTTAGCTATACAAGAAGATGATCAGTACATTCTTTGTGTATGTGTGTAAATGTGTGTGCTGTTCACAGAACAAACAACTTCTAAAACTATAGAAATGACAGAGACAGCTGCCTGCCTGGGCAGTCACCCAAGTTTCCTCTACAGTGTTGGGGCATCCGTCTTCAGACTACAGACATAGAATATCTGACAGACTTTTCTGTGAAGCAGGGATTTGAAGGACTGTTCTACCTTGTCTCAGCAAAGATTGACTGTCACTTTCTTTTGTGTCCTGCTTGTCCAGTTTGGACAGCATACTGTCGGCAGCTGAGGTAAGGGCAGTTTCTTGCCCAGTGGCTAACTTTGTCACAATGAAAGCAAACTCCATATGGAGGTTATTTGATGCCCATCATCATTTTTTTTAAAGTAAATTGGTGCTGCCACGAGCAGACTTATCTCACTTTCATAATAAAAACCTTATGTTATTAAAACATCTTAAATGTCATATTCTGTAGATTTCTGAATTGTTTGAAGATCATCTATCTATCTAAAATGTATGTTTGACCTTGAAAACATACGTAACATGACTACAAGTTCAATTGTTATAGATAACTACTAACCTATATTTCTTAATTATTCTAAATAGTTTCTAATAATAACTTTCAAGAACTAGAACTTTATATTACATTTTAAAAAATGAGCTGCCTAGGTACAATAACTTAAACAAGAGTAGAAACATATATACAGTATGTTAAAACAAAAAATCTGTAAATTCGTATTAATACACAAAAATCCTTTAAACGAGAAACATATATACAGTCTAGTCCAAAAATAACCTTAAATTTGTATCAATATACAAAAATCCATACCAATGTAAAATATTTGAGATTAATAGTTGCTTTTACTCTAAAAGTAGATTCAATACTCTACCCTTTTATCCTATCATTCCAGTATCCCCCTATTTTCTTTGCAGAAAGAGATTCCTTTGTTTAGTTTTTTTCCTGACCATCATCAGTAACAACTTGTAACCAACCCCCCCTAAATGATAGTAAACATCCATAATCCGCCAAATGACCCAAAACAACCCACCCCACCTCTTGCGAATGTGGGCATCACATTCTTAAAATTACTCCCTGTTGTCTGGGGGTGGTGGTGATAACATCTTTAGGGGGACCTGAGAGAATGGAGATAATGGTCCAGTTTCAGTGTGATAGGAACGTGCAGGGCTTAGCTGAAGTCCTGGCTAGAGTAGTCTGTGAGGCTGGACCATCTCTGCTAGCCACTTTGAACTTGTCCTGGATGTAGATTTTTGAGGAAACTGCAACAAAGTCATTCTGAGAGGCTGAGTCACCTGGGCTGCTTGTTCTGTCTTCATTGGTGTCTGGTTCTTTTGTTTTGAAAACACACAAACTTTTAAAAGTAACATGCATATCTTCATTAACACAAGTATAGAATGTGCAGTGTGTACAATCAGCTAAAGATGATTCTCTGTTCTATGTTTGAGTAGGTGAAAGGCATCTGTCAATTTTATATGTCCGTTTGGACTGTATAACCAAACTGTAATAGAAATCTCCATCCATGCCATATGAGGACTCTGTAGCTAACAAGATTTATCATGTCTCGTCCAACTCAGAGCTGTTCCCATGTTGAGGTATCAGCTTATACATCACTTATCTTATAGTTTTTCTTGAGTTCTTTCTTGATTTCTGCAGCCAAGATTTTTAAGAGGTCTCCCCTGATGAAATCTGATCTTCATTAATTTTGAAGGAATCTATAACTTTTTATTTCCTGTAAAAACAAAGGCATATCCTCTTCCCCAATGCAACACATTTTCTGACTTTCATTTTAAAGTTAAGACATCCTTAAAATATGTAGGCTGATTTAATTTAGCAGTTTTTTTCTACAATCCAATGTCAGCAGCATTTGCTCTTTACTTATCAGCATTCAAAAAATTCAAAGTCAACAAAACATCATACAGGATCCAGATGCCCTGTGTATTTCCCATCCTTATGTAGCTTATTTTTATATTACTTTACTCTTTTTTTAAGACTTTATTTTTTTTAACTATTTTTTCTGTCTATACCCACTTTCTTTTCTTCCTTGAGCATCGAAGTACATTTTAAAAACTTTGTACTTGTTCAGAGGTTTTTCAGTCTGGACCTGACTTTTTGTGTGTCTGCAGCCTGCTCCAACTGTGTAGGACAAACCTAAAATGGTATGGCTCCGTTTAGCACAGGCACTGGTGGCTGGCTCTGCCCCTTTGGGTCACAGGCAGTGGAAGGAGCAGCACCTAACCCTCCCAGCTGCTCCTAACCCTCCCAGCTGCTCCTAACCATCCCAGCTGCCCCTGACTGTCCCAGCTGCTCCTGACCATCCCAGCTGCTCCTAACCCTCCCAGCTGCTCCTGATTGTCCCAGCTGCCCCTGACTGTCCCAGCTGCTCCTGACCCACCCAGCTACTCCTGACCCTCCCAGCTGCTCCTGACCCTCCCAGCTGCTCCTAACCATCCTAGCTGCCCCTGACTGTCCCAGCTGCCCCTGACCCTCCCAGCTGCTCCTGACCCTCCCAGCTGCTCCTAACCCTCCCAGCTGCTCCTGACCCTCCCAGCTGCTCCTGACCATCCCAGCTGCTCCTGACCCTCCCAGCTGCTCCTGACCCTCCCAGCTGCTCCTGTCCATCCCAGCTGCCCCTGACCGTCCCAGCTCTGGGAAGTTGTTGTGCTCACTTTCTGGAGCCCCCTGAGCAGAAGCCGGCTGTTGTGGGTACTTGCGGAGAAGCCCAGGTGGCAGCTGAGGCAGCACCAGCTGGAGTGACTTCTCCATCCATTTGGTCATGCCCTACATTGGGTGCCAGATATAGTGGGACTTTCTTGTCGGACTTTCTTTTGGGGACAGCCAGCTCCCAAGTAATGACATGAAGACTTATTATTAATTATGAAACATGGCCTTTAGCTTAGGCTTGTTCCCAACGAGCTCTTACAACTTAATTAACCTGCTTCTATTAATCTGTGTTCTGCCATGTGGCTTTTTACCCTCTCCTCCATTCTGTATGCCTGTCTCCCTTCATGTCTCGCTGATGTTTGCTGCATGCCTCAGATTCATCCCCAGTTTCTCTCTCTGCCTGGAAGTCCTGCTTAACCTCTCATGACTAGCTATTGGACATTCACCTCTTTATTAAGCCAATCAGGTGCCTTAGGCAGGCAAGGTAAAACAGTACACATCTTTATACAGTTTATTCAAATATTCTGTAGCACCTGGGTGCCAGCTGGTCAAGGTGGCACACACCTTTAGTTCCGCCACTTGAGAGACAGAGACAGGCAGATTTCTGTGAGTCTGAGGCCAGCCTGATCTATATAGCAAGTTCCAGGCTATCCAGAGCTTCATAGTAAGATCCCTCACCACCACCACCACCACCACCACCACCAACAACAACAACAACAACAACAACAACCACCAAAACAAAACAAAAACCTGGATACTGACAATCTGACTTAAGTTCTCCTTTTACTTACTGAGCTCTGTCCCCAGCCCAGCACATTCATAACGTACAGGTCAATTACTGAGTTACTCTGGAGCACTGCAAGAGATTTCCAAGTTGCATGCTAACCACCTGCATAGGACGTGCATGTGTTCAGGGTCCAGAGACAGCTCTTGGATGCACAGCTACAGATGGGCATCCTTCTGTGAAGAGAAGGATGCTGCTATGGCTTCTGGTTGCACCCAGAGGAGGGGGAGGCCAAGTCAGCAGCTCAATTTCTTGTCTCAGAACCCAAGGCAGGGCCACCGTGCAGAGTTCAATGTTTATAGCTTCCATGAGGCCATGTATCTTGCATATGGGAGGGAGCTAGGGACTATATTTCTTCACTAGCACCATTACTTTAGGCTTTTTTACACTATGGAATTTGGTGGGTATATTATACTAAAGGCTCTCAGCCTTTAGAGCATGGGCTTGAGTGTCTGTAATGACGTTTTTCCACATAGGAGACACCCTACACAGACTAGTTTCCCTCTGTATCCAGCTGGCTTTTTAAGCTTCTGAAACAATTCTCCCTGGAAGCTCGTGGGGCGGCTCCAGGGTAAAGTGTTCGCTATGCAGCTGCAAGGACCTGAGTTTCGGTTATACAGAACCCATGTAAGGTAAACCAGTGGCGGCGTGATGTGCCTCCAATCCAAAGGTCCAGAAGGCAGAGACAAGAGGATACCTCAGGGACAAGAGGATACCTCAGGGACAAGAGGATACCTCAGGGACAAGAGGATACCTCAGTCAGGGAGCCCAGGCTCAGTGGGAGGTATTGTCCCCAAAAATAAGGTAGATGCCAAATGCTGACCTCTGATTCACATGCATACACTGAGTCACAGGCCAGCTGCCTCTGAGTGGGTGTGGTTCTCTGGGGTACCTTACTAGGAAAGGGGCTTTCTAGCCTGTGTCTTCCCCCACTGCCTTCAGTTTTCATTTGGTGTTGATGGCAGCTGCTGGGCCACCCCATGCTTGGCATTTCTGTTAACAACCAGTAGTTTAGCATTTGCTGAGCCTGTTTCCTCACTGAAGTCCAAACAACAGCGACTGACTGTTGACTAGTCAGTGTGGGCTTCTGTGAGGGGCCTGGCCTTTCTCGGTGCCTCTCTAGGCACCAAGATGATCTCCAGAAGAGCAATTGAGCTTCACCCTTGCAAAAACTCAAAGCCCTTTACAGTTGCCACTTGCAGTTCAGTGAAGGATGTCTTTGAAACATTTCCTCTTTATTTTTAAACTTAAATTAAAAAAATCTTTTCAGCAGAGTAAAAAAAGGGTATCTTAGTCTATCATAACAAAATGCCATAGACTGAATGACTTCAAACACTGAAATGTTTTTTTTTCTGTGTATGTGCATGGGGGGGGACGTGCATGCATGTGTGTGTGTGCACGTGCATGTGCATGTGTGTATAGGTGCGTGTGCATATGTGTGTACAGGTACATGTGTCCATGTAAGAGTGTAAGTCAAAGGAGAACTTGGAGTGTCATACTTCAGGTCCCTCTCAGCTTTTCTTTGAGACAGGGCTTCTTGTTGGCCTGGCCAGCCATTGCCAGGGGCTTCCTGCCTCTCCCTTCTGCCTCACCATCCCTGAGATGAGAAGTATCCCACTCTGGTGGCTTCTTACATGAGTTCTGAGGGTCACTCCAGTCCTCATTTGTTCAAAACAAACTCTTCAATGACTGACCCATCTTCCTAGCTCAGGAATTTATTTTTGTCAATTCTTGAAGCTAGGATGTGCTGGGGGAGATATTTCTGTACACTGTGGATATATGTTGTTCCCATTGGTTAATAAATAAGCTACTTTGGCCTATGGCAAGGCAGCTTAGTGGCATGTGGGAAATCCAAGGAGAGAGACAGGAAAGAAAAAGATAGAGTCTGGGGAGAAGCTGCGAGCCATGGCCAGGAGAAGCAAGATGTGAAAGTACTGGTAAGCCACGAAGCCACGTGGCAATGCATAGATTAATAGAAATGGGTTAATTTAAGATATAAGAGCTAGCTAGCAAGAATCCTGCCATAGACCATACAGTTTGTAAATAATATAAGCCTCTGTGTGTTTACTTGGGTCTGAGTGGCTGCAGGACCGCAGTGAAAGAGATTTGTCTGGACTGTGGGACTGTGGAGCTGGGTGGGACTAGAGAAAATTTTGGCTACAAGGATGTCCAAGATTCAGGTATCAGTGGGGTAGAATCTAGGAGGGACCTGCAGATGGCCATCTGTCATACTAAATGTTCATGTGACTTCCCCTTTGTGTATATGGGCCAGTGGGGAGAGGGCAGCATAGATGGAATGAATAGGGCAGGAACACATGCTCGGGTATTTTGTTATTTTTGGTTGGTGCTGGGGACAAACCTAGGGCCTCATGCACATTAAGTGCACACTACCACTGAGCTACGCCCTCCATCCTGCTTTCTTCTTATGAGTGTACGAATCCCAGCGTGATGGCCCCACCTCCAAAGTATCATTGGAGGCTAGGACTTTAGTATAAGATGTTCAGTCCATTGCTTAGGGGTTCAGGGTGATCTGTTTAAAAGTTCTTTGTCAGTCCCTCAGGTGGAATTCTGCTGGTGACTGAGACCTGTTGGAAGCTTTGCATGTTAAGAGTTCTTGTGTGGTCATGTAGTGCTGTATGCTGTCAGACAGAGGGTCATTTCTCCCAGCCGATGCTTCCTCAGGAATTTCTGGCTAAAGAAGGAGGTGGGTCAAAAGCAGCAAAGGCTTCACCACACAGACACCATACTTCCTACTTTTGAATGCTGCAAGGAAGGGCTGGTCTCTGGTACTGACACCTATTTTTGGCATGTCTGTTATTTCCCCTCTGTTACGGTAAAGTATAAGAAGGAATATGAATTGAAGTCATTGTATCAAAAGCAGATGAAACTAGGATTGTCATGGCCTTGGGTAAGCATGGTGTATTTTTATTTAGGACTCCTCTGAGTGTAAATTTACTTCATTTCTAAAAGCAGTCTGCAGAGCTTAGATCTACCTTTGATTGAATCAAAACGACTTAAAAAATAAAGACACCTTGGCCACAGGCCTGTCGTCTCCAGCAGCAGAGTACCCCTGGCTGCTAGGACCTTTGATCCACAGGACAGTGGTTTAAAAAAGTAACTGCAGAAATCCATCATTCTGCAAGTAAATGACAGTCAGAGGACCCATTTCCTGAGGAACTGAAGCCATGAAATTGGAAAGTATGAGGCTAAGAATCAGCCTAAGCACACACCAGCCTCGCCCTAAATGCAGTTTGAAGGGAGATTAGGGTGGTTCCAGATTCTGCCTTTGTCTTACACAGTCGGATGCCTTTCATTTGTCAGAGTGGCTGGATGGTGATATAGCTTAGTAGTAGTAGAGCGCTTGCCTGATGTCGCAAGGCTCAGGGTTCAGTCCTCAGTACCACAAACTAACAAATGAAGTAGACCCAGGTTAGTAGCTCTATACTAACCTGGAAAAGAAGCAGTATGTAGTCTATTCATAACCCTTCTCTGTAAAGAAAACTGTAATAACACAATCAACCTGCTTCTGACTCATCATAGGATGGGCCAAAGCAGAACACCCAAGAAGAAGGAGGAAACACTCCGAAGCTTTGATGGAGCATCAGTTCAGTAGACAATGATATTAATATGGCCTTGGAAAATGTTGGAATCCTCCCCAAGGAAAAGCTAACGCATGTTTTGTAATCTGTCCCAGGAAGATTGCAAGTCCAAGAGAGAAGCTGTGGTTAGGTAGAGAGTTCAGGGTTTTAGGGCTGGGGTGTAACTCTGTGGTAGAGAGCCCTTCATTTGATGCCAAGTACTGGGTTGGGAAAGAGGAGGGGGAGAAGAAGAAAGGAGGAGGAAAGAAGATGAAGAGGAGAGAAGAAGGAGAAAGAAGGAGGAGGAAGAATTGTCTTGTTTAAGGTTTTGGTACCTGAGTGCTCTACCCTCTCCTTATGTTATAGACCAGGAGGAGATGTGTACAGGAATAGTAGGCAGGTGGGAAACAAGCCAGAGTTGAAACAGAAGGCATTCAAGCCTGGCTGTGAGAGACCAGGCCTGTGTTCCCTGAGGGAGATGAGGCAGCTTTTCCATCCTCATTCCCAAGAGTCAAGAGATTTTATTGTATGGCTCCAGAGAAGAAAGAGACCATGCGTCCAGCCTTTAACTCTCCAGATCCCACTAACTAGTATAATGAGCACATAAGTGCACAATCGGAGGAACACTGCCTTCTTCCCTCTGCAGTAAACTCGGAGCAGAATGAAAGGATAGATGTGAGAGCCGAAGAGCCTCTTGCCCCAGAGGCTGAAGTACAAACTAATGCTGCCCCTCCCCAAACTTCCATAGCAATCCCCACCAGTCACATGTGTCTCAAGTAGAGACTGTGCCCTTGAGAGAGTTCTTTTGCTCCAGGCTGTGTACAGAAAACACTAGAAAAAAGTAAAGTTAATTAACGCTGTGATGATGAGTTAGTGAGATTGTTTTTGAGCAGAAAGATGTTTGGAAGAGTTCCCACAAGCATGGCATCCAATGGCTGCAGGGTAACAGTGGTTGGCCAAGCCTGGGTTGAAAGCCAGTAGCCTTTAGATCATATCTCACTGGGCCTGTTTTCCTTTGTATATAATAAAGGGGATACTTTCATTTCAGACTAGAATTTTGTATATTGTAACAGGCCAACATTTCAACAGAAACAACTAGAAAGAAAAAAGTTGCATGTGCCGTATTTTTAAAGGCAGTTGGAGAGCTATGAAAGCAATGAGGATTTATGAAATACATTTCCAGAGAGGGAAGAGCCTCCCTAGTGGTACAGAGTAGCACAAACTCACATCTCTATGATGGGGCAGCAAGGAAGGAAGATATGTGCTGTTTCTGGCTGTGAGCTAGAGATGTTTGGGTCAAGAGGACACATTTTTTTTTTTTTTTTAATAATTCTTTTTTTGGTTTTTCGAGACAGGGTTTCTCTGTATAGCTTTGCGCCTTTCCTGGAACTCACTTGGTAGCCCAGGCTGGCCTTGAACTCACAGAGATCCGCCTGCCTCTGCCTCCCGAGTGCTGGGATTAAAGGCGTGCGCCACCACCGCCCAGCAAGAGGACACATTCTTAGGGAAGGAGAAACTAGTAGAGCTTTTGACAGACAGGGGGTTTATTGAAGGGTTGGATTCTGGAGGAGCCATAAAGGCAAGTCCAGTTTTTCTGTGGATATTGCTCAGTTCTAAGGCAGCATGGAGGCTGCGGCCTAGCCTAAAAGGGCAAAGGGCAAATTCAGTCTTGTGGGACAGAATCCTTCTAGAAGAAGGTACCTGCAGTGAACGTTCAGTGAGTTTAGATAGTTGTCATTGTTTGGATGGCGTGGGATTGGTTGGGATGGGAGACTTAAAAAAGCCAAGTTCAGAACCTCTAGAAGGCAGACCCATCATTAATGAGGAGATAGAGACTCACCAGCTCCTAAACCCAAGTCTGGAGGTCCATCTTCAAGGGATTAGGTAAATAGAGGGGACCAGCTCAGTAGCGCTGCATCTTGTCTGTGAGTCCATCCATGCCTCCATCCCATCTGTGAGTCCATCCATGCCTCCATCCCGTCTCTGAGCCATCCATGCCTCCATTCTGTCTCTGAGTCCATCCATGCCTCCATCCCATCTGTGAGTCCATCCATGCCTCCATCCCGTCTCTGAGTCCATCCATGCCTCCATCCCGTCTCTGAGTCCATCCATGCCTCCATCCCGTCTGTGAGTCATCCATGCCTCCATCCCGTCTCTGAGTCCATCATGCCTCCATCCGTCTGTGAGTCCATCCATGCCTCCATCCCGTCTCTGAGTCCATCCATGCCTCCATCCCGTCTGTGAGTCCATCCATGCCTCCATCCCGTCTCTGAGTCCATCCATGCCTCCATCCCGTCTCATCCTCCACCTCCTCCCGTCTGTGAGTCCATCCATGCCTCCATCCCGTCTCTGAGTCCATCCATGCCTCCATCCCGTCTCTGAGTCCATCCATACCCCCATCCCAGACGGACCTGAGCCCGTTCCTGCAGGAGGAAATGCTTCCTGGTAGAAAACGTTGCCTGGAGGCCCTGTTGTTTCACAAAGAGCATTCACATGCAAAGATAGGGGGGTGTTGGTGAATTGTAAGTGTGCCAGATAACAAGAGGGACAGACCAGGGTGCTCTGCACACTGGAACCAGCAGTGTTGTAGCTTAGCAGTGGAGTACTGACCTAGCATGGGAAGGCCCAGTTTCAATGTCCAACACCACAAAAAGGAGGGAAAAAAAAGAAGGAAGAAAGAAGAAAAGAATTGCTTCAAATTGAAGAAACAGCCTTAGGCTAAAGGCTGACATTTTCATGGAAATCATAACCATAATGGACAAAGAAGTAACATTGCCCAATAAAGTACAGGGGCAAGGTGGGTCTTCTCCAGCTCCATCCCTCTGTTTCTTTTTTCAAAGAAGTGGTTACCAATCTTTCCAAAAATTACTATGAATATTTGGAGACACACTCTGTGAGGTTTTCTAGACTCTCGTGTTCTCAAGTACATTGGATATCCTAATCAGATTTCTTCTGAGTAATAAAAGGATTCATATGATAGAGCATATTGACTAATTGCCTAATATGTTACTGGGCCTAAATATCAGGTGACTTAGTGTATAATTTGGAAAGCTCATATTGTATATTCAAAGAATATATGGAGAATAGCTTTATAAAAAGGAAACCACATGATACCTTTGGTATGTGTGCATCATGTTAATTAAGATGTTGGATGAAACAGTGATTTAGAATTCCTTGCTACTTAAAATGTGGCTATGAGACCAAAAGCACAAGCAGGAAGAAAAGCAGCTCATGTGGGGTCTGTCAAAATTCAAAACTTAAAGCTGAAAAAGGCACTGTCAGACAAATCAGATGACATATGGTAATAAGTGAGGCGGAAGACCTGGCTCGGCAATTAACAGTGCCTACAGCCTTCACAGAGGACCCAAGTTCAGTTCCCACTGCCCATGTAGGGTGGCTCACAACTGCCTGCAACTCCAGCTCCAAAGACTCTGGTGTCCTCTTCTGACCTCTGCAGCTCCAAACTCATGTGTGCACCCCTCCCCTGACCCCACATACACACAATTAAAAATGTAAAAATCTACACTATGTAAGCAACTCCTGTGCCTCAATAGTGAAAGATAACTCCAATCTTTAAAATGGGCCAGGAGTCTAAATAGTCAGGTCTCCAAGGAGGATGGATGAACGGCCCATAAGCCCAGGAGACAATGCTGAACATCACTGACCAACAGAAAAACACAGCCCAAGATACTCCATGTAGCTAGAGTTTTCCTGCCTTGTCCACAGTCAGGACAAATCTCTGTCACCCGCCAGTCCCACAGCCGCTCAGACCCAACCAAGTAAACACAGAGACTTATATTGCTTACCAACTGTATGGCCATGGCAGGCTTCTTGCTAACTGTTCTTATAGCTTAAATTAATCCATTTCTATGAATCTATACCTTGCCATGTGGTTTGTGCTTACCGGCGTATTCACATGCTGCTTGTCATGGCAGCAGCTGGCAGTGTCTCCCTCTGCCTTCCTGTTCTTTCTTTTCTCCTCTCTGTTAGTCCCACCTATACTTCCTGCCTAGCCACTGGCCAATCAGTGTTTTATTTATTGACCAATCAGAGCAATTTGACATACAGATCATCCCACAGCAACTCCATATCTATTAGGTGGCAGTGATTAAAAGACAGATAATAACGAGGATGAGAAATAGGAACCCTCATACATCGCTGGCAAGAATGTAAAAGGATGTGGCGAATGAGTCCACAGTGTTGGTAGGGACAGTACTGATGAGGTCTTGTTTTACCAAGTTCTGGCTTATACATCTGTATTATGAAGTGGTTCTGTGATGTTGACAATTGTATGTATTTTTCACTCAAATTACTAATATAGCAACACTTAAATTAGTAACATATCAATAATCAGGGATCTGCCTCTATCTAGTTACAAGAATCATGAGGAGAATTTAAGAATGTCAAACCTGTGCCCTAAAAAGTTCTGATGAAGCCAGGTGGTGGTGGTGCCTGCTTTTAATCCCAGCACTCAGGAGGCAGAGCCAGGCAGATCTCTGTGAGTCCGAGGCCAGCCTGGGCTACAAAGTGAGTTCCAGGGCAGCCATAGCTATAGGGAGAAACTCTGTCTCCAAAAACAACAACAAAAGTTCCAATGGAATAGGACAGGGTATATATACCAAGGTTTCATTTTTTATTTTTTTGACTTATCATACGATTCTGCATATATAGCAAAGGTTGAGGACTGCCAAGGCACGTTGGCATTGTTAGGGTTAAATTGTCTTTCCTTAGTGTGGACATAGGCTTTCTTTGTTCATCTCTGTTCTCAATACCACTGTGCTTAGAAGGTTGGAAAAGTGAACAGCCCATATATTTTAATGAGCAACATCAAGTGCTATTAACAGTCACATCTGGAGGTTAGCGAGAGTTGTTGCTCATTAATAATCATACTGGTCATGGCAATAAATCACAGGGTGAGTAGTAAGGATTATCTGAATATTTAAAGGATGGCAAATAAAGTTCCTAGTCTTAGCCATGGCTTCCATCTGGAGAACACAGAAGAATTCCTTAGGTGAGGGAGGCAAAAAGTCTGCTCTTAAGTTCTTTTGTAATTTTATTGTTATTATTATTATTGTTGTTGTTGTTTTGAGACAGGGTTTCTCTGTGTAGCTTTGCCTGTCCTGGAACTTGCTTTGTAGACCAGGCTGGCCTTGAACTTACAGAGATCCACCTGCCTCTACCTCCTGAGTGCTGGGATTAAAGGTGTGTGCACCACCACTGCCCAGCAAGTTACTAATGTCATATTATATTTCCACTTGAACTTAAAAATAAGGCTAGGCCTGGGGCATCCCTGTGTGAGAGAGTCAGCAGTGCAGACTCCAGGACTGTGTGACGTAAACCCGGAGAGGTGGAAGACTCTTCCGCCAGCTGCTGTGTGACACTCTTGTCCCTGGAGGTGTGGTAGAGCAGCTGCAGGCAGCATTCTTCACCCATTCTGAGTGTGCATACTGTCCCTGAGCAAGTTCTGTATTTCTAGCTGGGGAAATGGCTGGGGGGGGGGTTTAAGCACTTGCCACCCAGCAAGGGGGCGAGAGTTGGATCCCTGTGTATGCTGGGTCATCATGGCAGCTCACCTGTATTTCTAGCATCAGAACAAACTGTCCAGCAACTATACTGGCTACACTGGTGAGCTCCATTTGACTGAGAGACCCTCCCTAAAGAGTAAGGTGAAATAATGGTTGAGGAAAATTCACATCAGTCCCTGGCCTACACACACACACACACGCACGCACACGCACGGATGCACACGCACACTCACACGAATATGTACATACACATGGGAAGAAGAAACAGATACCCCTTGTTCTGTCTGTCCATCTGTCAGAACTTCCCATGCCTTCCTTTAAGGTATGTTCTCTCCTCATTTCCACCCATGAAGTCCAACAGTAGGGCTCTGCATTTGTATGTCCCTCTGCTTCTGAAGAACTCCGTTAGAACCTTTCCTACCATGTTTCACTTGCCCCAGGGTGATCTCAATCCTTTCTGTGGAGTCCTTCCTACCCCCAGTGGTGGAGATAATTAGTCAGCAGTGAGGGGCAGAGGGTATCTTAGTAAGCCCTTGGTTCCAGTTATCCCACATCTGTGAAGGATTTTAAGTCATCAGTGTTCTGACTTTATAGACTCTGCTGACCTAATACAAAATTCACGAGGCATCCATCCCATGCAGACCTCTGTTAGCCCCTGAGCACACACACTGCTTAGGAGAGCAGGCCATTGGCGTGTGTGGTGGCACCTGGAGAAGAAACTGATGTATGCATAGGGGCTAAGAGCAGGAAAGGTGTTCTAGGGATGGACTTTTGAGAGGTGAGCAGGCATTGTTGGGCAGGCCTCTGAAATGGCTCCAGCAGGGAGGGCGTGCTGAGGAAAGGGCGATGTGATGCTCAAAAACTGTCTGGGGAAACTGTAGCCACACGAGAGGGATGCCTGGGGCAGAAGCCTAAGAGTCATGACAACGGGGTGTGCTAGCACACACCTCCAACCCCAGCACTCCGGAGGCAGAGGCTGGCAGATCTCTGAGTTTGAGGCCAGCCTGGTCTACAGAGTGAGTTCCAGGACAGCCAGGGTTACATAGTGAGACCGTGTCTCAAAAACAACAACCAAATGAGTCATGTGCACCCAAGTGACAACAGACAGAGACCGAGTCTCCAACTCTCCCCCAGTACCTCACTGTCTGCCAAGTCCTCACTCATCTTCCTCACCACCACCCTGCCCTAGGTTTGAAAAGAATGTTTGAAAAATAAACCTGATCCACTCTAAATAGTGAAATTTGTTGAAATAACACAGAGGTTATGAAACCATTGACAAAGCCAGGAAGATCAAAGCCTGACGCTCTTGTTGCATTGAGTCCTGCTGCTGCTACGCCTGTGGCATGGTGCTTGTTACTCAGGGCTCCGGGGACATGTGCGCTGACAAGCTTCTTTCTTCTTCGGGAAAAACAACTGCTTTTTTAAAATCTAGAACAGCAATTACTATTAATGACCATTTCTTACATCTTCTCAATGGCAGATCTTGAGAGTAGCTGGAAGCCTTCTGCAAGGGGCAACTTTAGCCACTTCAAGAGCTCTCAAAAGAATGCAGATGCTTTTGTTGACGGTTTGGAGGACAGAAGGTAGTTTATTGGAGGTGCTTGAGTAATATTATTGCATGAAAGGTGGTTGGAGGTGTTGAAAAGTTGGAGGACCATGTAGTGAGGTTACTTTAGTGGGGTCCTTAACCTCTGGATGCACTCAGCTCAGGAATCTCAGGAATCTTGGAAGCTCGATTCTAATCCTAACTGTAGAATTCGTGGCACACAGGAGCTGCCTGTTGCTCAGGTGAAAGGATTGCTTCGTGTAGCTGGAGACCAACCAGCTGTTCCGTATGGAACATGCGGCAACTTACCTAGTCCCTGAACATGAGGCCCGTGCTTTCTTTCCTAAACTCCAGGGCAAGAAAAGAGGGGAGAAAGCCAAATTTGGGAGATTCACCAACCAGCAAGGCAGGCCCAAAGGTGTGGCCAGTTGGGACCATGCATGGTATCCATGGGGACAGAAGAGTTTCATTATCTATGCAAATGGCAGATGGGACACAGGGTCAGAAATCCAGGGGTATTAGTCGGGTTCTTTAGAGTAACAGAACTTACAGAATGAATCTCTCTCTATATATATAGAAAGGGGGTTTATTGGAACGACTTACAGGTTGTGGTCCAGCTAATCCAACAATGGCTGGCTATGAACAGCAAGTCCAAGAATCCAGAAGTTGCTTAGCTTGTCTTCAGTAGATGCTGGAATCCTGAAGAAGTAGGCTCTAATGCCAGTGAAGGAGTGTGCTTGCTAACAAGGTTAGGGGAAGCAGAGAAAGAGCAAAAGCTTCCCTCTTCCATGTCCTTAAGCAGGCTTCCAGCAGGAAGTGTGGCCCAGATCAAAGATTTGTCTCCCCCTACCCCAAGACCCAAATTAAAGGGCATGTATCTTCCTACCTCAAGATCTGGATTAGAAGTGGATCTTCCTACTTCAAATCAAGCAAAAAATCCCTCACTGGTGTACCCTCCATTTTTGGATTTTAGTTAATTTCAGATGTAGTCAAGTTGACAACCAAATAGCAGGTCATAGTTAGAACTCAGAGGGAGTGCCTTCTAGAAGTTCAGTCCTAGGACTCTGGGTTATGGTTCTAGTCAAGAGGCCAAGGCCAGCTGGCCAGAGGACAACTATGGAACCATTCTTAAACACAATAAACAGACAGTCCAGTAGCATTAAGTAGATTTATGCCATTGGGTACCCTCACTACTGTCTCTCTCAATAATTGCTCTTCTTCCCAAATCGAAATTCTGTACCCACTGAACAAACTCTCCCTTCTGGACTCCTCCAGGCCATGACAACTCCCATTCTCCTTTCTGCCTCCATGAGTTTATGACTAGGTAACTTACAGAAGTGGAATCTGATTTCACTTGGCCTAGCATCCACAATGAAATATGCTTCCGAATTTCCTCTCTTTAAAAGCTGAATGATACTCCATTGTGAGTTAGTGTCTTTACCCGCATCTCTCAGTGGGCATTTTGGTTACTCCTAACTCTGTCTGTTGTGAATGATGTCACTGTGAACATGGATGTGTGAAAATATGAGATTTGCTTTCGTGTAGGCTCTGTGTGTACATATGTGTATGTGGGTGTTCACGTGTGTTGTATGCTTGTGTACATGGGTGTGTAGGTCTGAGAACAACCTCGGTGTCATTTCTCAAGTCCTTTTCTACTACTGGTTTGAGATACAATTTCTTATTGGCCTGGAACTCACCAAGTAGGCCAGGCAGACTGGCCTGTGAGCTCCAGGGATCTGCTTGTCTCTGCCTATCTCAAGACTACTGGGTTTACAACCATCTACCACCATATGCCAGCTTTTTACATGGATTCTGTGAGCAAGTGTTTTATCTCTTTAACTATCTCCCCAACCTTCCAGTGGCTTCTTAAAGCCACATGTGGCTTGTGTGACTCTTTCTGGAGTTCCTGGCTATGAGAGAGAGTTGAGCTGGGAGACAGGGCTTTGGGGCTGCTCCCATTGACACAAACCTCCAAGTCCCTGGGGCAAGTCCCACACCATCTCTGAGCCGCAGTCCCTCTACCTGTGAGCCAGGGAGGTCCTTGTTCTGCTCAGTGAGCCGTTTTATAGTCTGGCCTGGAGCACTCAGCCACTGGCTTGTACTTCCTCGTAGGTGGGATTAGGAGTGAGTGGCCCTTGTGTATAGAAACCTATCACACTGAGCAGACATGAATTTGACCCTCAGACATGGAGAGGTCAGCCTTTGGGAACCGTCCACGCTGCAGCCAGCACCCACCTTACCGAGAGGCTGCCCCGCGAGGGCCCGTGATGGAAGGAAAAGGCAGTGTGAAAACCAGAAGCATGATGGTTCTTACGGAACAGACGGAAAAGCAGCCTGCTCGGCCGCACAGCAGCCCCGCCAGGCGCGTGCCCTGCCACAGTCTTGACGGAAACGAGCCCCCTGATCTATAACATGTCAGCGCGTGTCACAGCCATCAGCAGGACTTGCTTATGAAAACAGAAAGCTTCGGAGGAGCTTGAGAATGTGGCTTGAAGGAGGGTGGAAGGTTGCACAAACATTTCCAGGAAGGAGCAGAGGCGAGGGCACCAGCATGGCTGTTAGACCAAACTGATTTTCAAGTAAGGACTGGTTTGAAAATTTTAAGCCATGTTTTTCTTGGCAAAAGGCACCGTTCACAGGCACAGTCGGGCCAGCTGCCTGACTCCTGGCAGCAGGCAGGATCCTGCTCAGCTCCAGGAGGTGTGGAGGTGCAGAGGCACAGGCCTGGCAGAGGATATTCCCTGAAGAGGGGCGCCTCCCTTTTCTTAGTCATGACTAAGTCACATGAAGAGTCCTTCAGAGAACAGGCGGAGAAGATGGGTAAAGGAAGCCTCCGAGAGCTGAGAAAGACGTGAAGGAGGACCAGCCAGATGGCTCAGAGGACAGAACCACTTGTTGCCACACCTGCCCACCTGAGTTCAGTCCCCAGAACCCACATGGTGGAAGGAGAGAACCATCTCCTTTACATGTATGTGCACTGTGATTCACACACACACACACACACACACACACACACACACACACACACACTGTACTTTTTTTGAAGACAGGCAGATGAGGTGCAGGCAGGCAGTGGTGGAGAGAGAGAAAGAAGATGTCAGCTGGTCCTCATGTCACAGTGCACCAAGCTGACAGTCTAGCTAATAGCCACCGCAGACTGCAAACTCCCTTCCTGTCAGTTCCGGGAAATACGACCCTGTTGGCGTGGTTCCAGGAAACAATAAATGTTTTGAAGAAAAGAGGGGCTATGAGGATAGTTAATTTTGTTCAAGATTGTGGAATGAAAACAGATGAAGAGGAAAAATGGCAATAAAAGTGAGGATAAAAAGGAACGGTGTGAAAGCAAACACACACTATATAATAACATTTCTCCAAACAGAGAAACGGGAGAACCTTGATGAAATGTATTTGGGGGTCAGTGCAAATGAAATACTTGTGGTAGGCAGAAACGTGACGGGACAGGGGTCCTCGGAGGTCACTGCTTCAGCAGCTCCAGGCCCAGGCGCTCCCGGTTAGGGCTAGCCTTTGCCACCATCTGTGTCCTCTGGGAAAATGAGGGGGTGAGTAAGGTGTTTGCACAGGCAGCATGCGCATTTCCGAAGTCAGACTTCTGCCCTGCAGGACAGCTCAGGTTTGCATTTTGACCACACATAGAGAAGACCCATGTCTCATGGTAAATTGAAAAGAGCCTGAGGGTGGTGGCACACACCTGTGGTCTTAGTCCTCAGGGCTGGACTGGGGGGAGCGGAAGGTCAACAAAGGCAGCCTGAGCCACCGGGATGCGGTTCACACAGACAAAGAGGAAGGAGGAGGAAGAAGAGGAGGGGACACCATCGTTATTCCCCTTGTTCCTCTGGCCTGGTCGTTCAAGTCCCCGCAGACAATGTAGAGGTCTTTTGTACAGTCAGAGTTTTGCTGCAAATCAGTAAAGTAAGGCAAATAGAAAAAGGTTTAAAAGGAGACAGAGATGACCACAAAGATTCCCAATCTTAGTTTCTAAAGGTTCTGGGTTAGAGGAACAGACTTATCTCTGAGATGGTGAATGAAAAGTGATTCTCCCTTCAGGACCAGATTCCCAGACCCCAAAGGAAGCCAGATCTGGCACCAGGGCATATATAACCCTAGCTCTTTTAGAGCAGGCTGGAAGGAGAGAGGAGAATCCCCGGAAGCTGGTGGGGCAGGCTATTCTGGCATATGCATTGGGAACAGAATTTGTGCCTCAAACAAGATGGGGTGAGGGTCGACACATGAAGTTGTCCTTTGACCCCACATGTGTGCTGTATATAGCACGTGAGTGCCCAGTGAGTGTCCATGTGCACACATGGAAGGGAAAGAGAGAGAAAATGAAGGGGAGGGGAGAGGAAAAAGAGAAAGACAGTGCATGAGGAGGGGCTGATTCAACCCATTCCTGGCCATCTTCTTGCCGCCGTGTTCCCGGCCGGGACGCCTGGAAAGACCTCTGGGACAGCTCAGGGCATTCCCTTGATGGGGGTGGGGGTGGGTGGGACAAGTAGCCAGGATTTCTGACACTCCCAGCCTGAATGGCCCTCAGGAGCAGCCTGCACCCCACAGCCAGAAAGCAGGTCCTTAGGGTTACCTTCCCCAAAGAAGCTGCTCTGGCCTGCAGAACGCAGAATTCAGAATTCTAGACACAGGAACCATCTTGGCTTGACACAGACGTTCTAAGTGTGGAGAGAGCTGGATCGTTGTCCGTACGCATTTCATGACAACTCTTCAGGGGACACTCTGGAGTCCGACCGCATGGTTGTCATTCCTGAGTCTTTTGGAATTTCCTGCTCTAAAAGGCATAGGACTAACCTCTTCCCTCTACCTCAGCTCCTGTGATTCAGATAATTACGGATTTAACTGCTCTCTTCCCCATGAATCACCTGGCTTCTTAGAATGTGTGTCACTGTCTAGAAAGACTAGGGTATTAGAAGGGGCAAGAGAGACGAAGCTGTGTGGACAGAGAAGTGCTTCCCCTGAGGATCTGGGCACAGGTCTGGGATCCCCATGACACTGGAGCTGATTGGAGCTGTGCATTGAGACAGGGGAATACTTTTCACACAGTCTCTCTCTGACTTTGGCACAGAAATTAAATACTGCTTTGGGGATTCCAACAGACTACAGGACATAGCATTTCCACATCATGCTCTCTGCTCAGAGGTGAGGCCATGCTAGGTGCAGAGGACCTATGGGCAGGGGTGGCTAATGTCAGAGGCAGCCCTTTCAAAGCTGGTCTGATGGCATTTGCTGTTTCTGCAGGTGACCACAGCTGCCTTGTCACTGGTGCTGTTTGATGTGATCCTGACCCGTGCAGCTGTGGGATGGTAAGTTCTCTGGAGAGAAGACACAGATTCATTGATTTCTCCTCAAATGAAGCAGGAATGTGTGGTGGGCAGATGTCTCCATCCTAAGAAAAGTTCCGTATTAGTGAAGCCTTCCCTGTTTTGTTTAGTTGATGATTGATTGATTGATTGATTGATTGATTGATTGCAGTACTAGGGCTTAAACACAGTGCCTTGTGTGCTAGGTAAGCACTCTCCTCTAACCTACACCTCACATTGTAGCCCAGGTTGGCCTTGAACTTGTATTAATCCTCCTGCCTCAGTCTCTCACATGCTGGGGTGGCAGGTATGAACAAGCAAGCCCCAATTCTTTATCTTTCAACTGTTACGAGTGTGTGAATTTACATTCATAAGAGTACACCCTCACACAACTCATATGATATACAGTATTATGCACAATATTGCACACTTACAAAGCATGTTCTTACATATTATATGACCTGATACATTTTCAACAACTGAAGATTCCATGTCTAACTAATACTCAGTTCAGCACATCACCAGAATGCCTTTTAGCCATTCATCTGCCTCAGAGTCACCACCATGATCCCGTGGTGTCGAGGGAGAGAATGATTGGCTGCCTCAGAAGCCAATATTCTTACAGAAACCTGTTGTGGAATATTTAACTATGTAAAGATGTGTTATATTTGTTGATGCTAAGAAATATTACTTTAACTGTATAAAGGTGTATTACATTTGTTTATGATGCATTTGTTTAACAATGTGTGTTTAATTATGTAAAGATATGTTGCATTTGTTTCACTGTGTCTGCCTAAGGCACCTGATTGGTCTAATATAAAGCTCACTGGCCAGTCGACAGGCAGGAGAGAGATGGGTGGGGCTGGCAGGCAGAAAGAATACATAGGAGGAGAAAGGAAGAATGAGAAGCAGAGGGAGGAGAAGAGAACAAGGATAAAGAGGGGGCATATCCAGGGACAGCCAGGCAGTCAACAGACAGACAGACAGATACAAGAAGTAGTGAAAGTAAGATATATAGAAGGAAATATGGTAAAAAGCCCCGAGGCAAAAGGTAGATAAAGAGAAACAGGTTAATTTAAGTTAAAAGAGCTAGACAGAAACAAGCCTAAGCTAGGCCAAGCATTCATAACTAATAAGAAGTCTCCGTGTCATGATTTGGGAGCTGGTTGGTGACCCAAAAGAAGAAAAGCCTGGTACAACTTCCAAACCCACAGGTGTTTGTGTCTCTCACATAAATGATACAGTGTTTTCATTTAGCCTATTCATATCCCTTGTATAATTTTAAATCATCTTGAGATTACTTAGCTTTACCCAAGCACAGCCTGGGTCTAGGGGGAAAATGTTTGTTTTTTTCTTGTTGGTACGTAAGTAACCCTGATGGCTGGTCCGTCGTGGGCACTTTGCTGGTTTGCTTGTTGTGTGCATTAGTGTGAGAAGTGGACCTGCTGAGTTGTTACTGTGTGACTCTGGACACAGTGCTAGTAGGTGTGGCCAGCACTGGTGCCTGGTTACTCCTGTGGATGACGCCACAGACCTGGGATGTGTCAGGAACTGTGCCTCAGCTCATCCCCTGCCGATGGCAAGCCTTGTGTAAGTCGTCCTAGGCAGACGAAAGAAAGAGCAGTTTGCACTCAGCACACAGAATAGCGTATCCTTGCCTTCTCTCGAGGCGACATTTCCTACCTGGAGGAGAATAGCAGAAAGAAGATAAAAGTGAGGAAACACTCCTCCACCTTCCTTCTCCTCTTCTTTTTATTTGCAATTTGTTGTTTTGACACAGGGTCTCACTATGTAGCCCAGGCTGTCCTGGGACTCCTTTTGTAGCCCAGGCTGCCTTCAAACTCACAGAGGTCCACCTGCCTCTGCCTCCCTAGTGCTGGGATTAAAGGCGTGCGCCACCACCTGGCCCCTTTTCTTTTAATAATAACTATTTAGGGGACTGGGGAGATGGCTCAGCATATAAATAACTTTCAAGAGGACCTGAGTTCAATCATTAAAACCCAAGTTTAAAAAGCACAGTGCAGTGGTTACCCAAGGTTACCCCAGTATTATCCAAGGTTGTCCTCTGGCCTCTAGATGCCTGTGCACAGAAGGGCATGCATATACACACATGCACTCGCATGTGCACACACACACACACACACACAAAATCTAACCATCTACAGAGAGGCTACTATATGTCGACATTTTGGCATTAATATCATCTCACGTTCACAATCCTCCAAGCTAAGGATACCGTAAAAATGAAGAAGCTGAGGTTCTAAGGCATTTAAGTGATTTCCCCCCCTCCAGGATTTTAGAGCTATGGGAGATTGTACCAGAGTTCAAACCCAGGCTTTCCTGTGTCTAAAGCCTTATAACCTAGGACTGACTTGGGCACTGTCAGTGTACAGGGTCAGAGCCTGTAAGGGACACACAGGAACCTGGCTTACTCTCTTTCCACATAGTGATGTGTTATCTAGCCTTGTACTACTGTAACAAGCACTGGAGAAGGTCCACTTATGGGAAGAAAGGTTGGCTTTGGATCAGTTTCAGACATTTCCATTGTCTTTGGGCCCGAATGAGGCCAGATATCATGGTGGAGAGCATATGATGGAGTAAGATGCTTACTTTATGGCACAACTTATAAGTGAAGAATGAGAAGGGGCTAGGGCCCCATCTACAACAGCCCAATTTCCTCCCATTGTCCCCACTTCTTAAAGGTTCTTGTCCTTCCAAGTAGTGCCACAGACTGGTGACAATGTTTTAATACATGGGCCACTTACTCAAATGATAGCAAAGATCAACTGTAAAGAGCATGGTGATGTGGAGAGTGTTTCCTGGGTGAGGCAGTGTGGTATTGTGGGGATTTATCAAGGCAACTCCACATAGTTAAAAGGAGGTTTACTTTGGGCTAACTTACAGCCAGTAAAGGGGTTGGTTACTGGATTCAACTCAATGGTACAAATCTCCCAAAAGTCCACTGTCTAACTGACAGGAGCATCTCTTCCCGGCCCTAGGCGTGGGTCCCTGGTGTTTTCTTACATCTTTGGGCAAGCACCTGTGAACTTTGAGGCATGTTCACTTATGAGGTGAGGTGCAGTCCAGTGGGGTTCTCTGGAGAACTCTGCTTGGTCTGCCATCCAGCATCCAGGATCACAAGTTACCAAGAGACCCAGCACATCCGGATCTTGGGTCTTAAGGGTTCCTGTCTCTGCCCCGCCCCAGAGGCAGGTCATAGGTAAACGTGGTAGTTACCAGAAACCTCACTATGGGTACTACTTCTAAGTCAAAGCTGGAACAGCTACCCACTACATCTCCCCCTTTTGTCTAAATAAGAAAGTTCTAACCTAATACAAAACTATATATAATAGGAATGATTATCAAATATTGTCCAGGAGGAATAAGGGGTAATGACCTAACACAAACAACATCAAACAAGAGACACATACTAAAATACTGAAGTCCAGAGAAGTCTGGAGCATAGGTAAATGGCATGTTACAGAGATCATTCCAAAAGGTGCCCTATCCTGAAGAAACTGAATCTAATACTTAATATGTTATACCTAAAATAGAAGATTGTAACTGTTAAGTCTTCAATCCCATCAAAGACCTGGGAAGGAATATAATAATACCTGAGAAAAGGGAGAAGGACGCAAGCAACTTTTGGGAGTCTTGCAAGAATAGACAGAGACAGCTGGCAGCCTGGACAGTTACCTAATGTTTCCCAGCATTGTTGGTGCATTCAAATTGGCTACAGGCCTAGAGTATATGTCAGACCATTTTACTGTCTGCAGTTGAGGCAAGGGCAGTTTTTGGCCCAGTAGGCCATTTTGTGCCAAGGTGAAAACAAACTTCCAAATGGAAATGTCTCAGAAGTCCAACATTCTCTCGAGATCAGATTGATGCTGCCAGGAGCAATCATGTCTCACATCAACAGAATTCCAAGTTATCAAAACATTTAAATGCCATATTCTCTAGGTCTGTGAAGTGTTTGAAGACTACCTATCCATCTGACATATGTTTCTGTAAGTCTGAAAAACCTAACTAACATAACTATAGAGATGACAGGCATAGGTGACTATAAATCTGTAAGTCTTATCTACCTAGATAACCTAAGGACTAAGGCTTCACGTAAACAGGGAAAACAGTCTGTAAGCAAATGTACAGTAAAAGGACAATGATCTCAAAATTGTGACAATACACAAAATGTCTTAAACAGAGGTAGGAATGTATAGTACAATATGCAATATGACAATAATCCTAAATATGTGTCAATATACCAAATATCCTAAACAGAGGTAGAACATACATACAGTATGACTAATATAATTTTACATTTGTATCAATATACAAAATATTTCAAATAAGAGTAGAAATACATGTACCTTACAACAATATAGTTTTGTATTTGTATCAATATACAAATTATCTGGAATAAGAATATAAAAATAGTTTACATTTGTATCAATATATAAGAATCCATAACAGTGCAACTTATCTAAGGCTGATATTTTACTAAGTTTACTAGTATATACAATAATCTACCTTAATATCCTGTACCTATCCATTCCCTTTTATTTTCTTAAGGGGAATACTGAGTCCAATGTTTTCTTCCACCCCCAACCCTATTATCCATAGCCCTCAGAAACATGAAACCTTTGTGAAAAGAGGGCATCGTTTTCTTAGATAACTGTACTGTAAAAGTACTATTCAGGGGGTGAGAGTACTTCTGTGGGGTCCTGTAAGAAATCTCAGATAGTTAAGTCTCAGTTGGACTAATGGTAGATTCTGCAGCCAATCTCAGAGTAATGGGTAATGTTGTCTGAGATTCTGGCTAGAAATGTAGTATGATGAACCATCTTATAATGTAATTATCTTGGAGAGTTTTCAGTCTGAGGTTGATCATTGAGTAATGTTTGTGAGTACCATGGCATCATTCTGGACTGGGTAGAGTTGTTTTTGTGGGGCCCTATCTTCCTTTGAAGACTTCAGAGATTGCTATTGGAAAAGACTTATTTTTTTTTACTGTGAAAAATGTGAACATTATTAATATCAAAATGGAAAATTTTGGATTTAAAGATGACATGACATGTAAGAAAGGATTCCAAGAAATGAAAAATAAGCATGGAGAGAAATAGAATCTTGAAGACAATGGTCCCTTTTTATTGGTTTTCTTCTGTTCCACACCAGATGGCTCTTCTGATATGAGACAGAAGAATCTCTCAACCTTTTCTTTTAGCACTATGCTTGGGTTTACAGAAGGAGGGAGCCAATTCCAACTCCAAAGCCAGCTTGGTATATAATTGAATCAGAACCACAACTTTTCTAGAATTAAAGAGATATAGATGTTAGGTAGCAAGACATTAATTATCCTGTGTAGATTGGTACCAATAGGTTCTTTCTTTCTGCTGTAGACATCTGGATATCCAAGGCCTTATGATTTCTGGAAGATGGGAATTTCTATTGTTCTGTATAGACAAAAAAGACCCCTCCCCCAACCCTTGTTGGTTAAATTTTTCTTACAACTTGTAGAGATGTCACATCAGTGGATGAGCATTTACTTCTCCTCATCAATATTTCTTCTGTTTGAATCAAATTTTATTAATTTTGTTGGTATCCATAGTTTTTCTTCTCCTGTGGAAACAAAAGCAAAACCCCTTCCCCAACATAGAACATACCCAGGTTTCCATTCTAAGGTCAACACATCTTTGAAATAAACCAGTTGGTTTAGCTCAGGAATTTTGTCTGTCATCCAATGTCTCTCCACAGCTTTTGTTCTTTCTCATCAGTATTGATAGAATTCAGGATTAATAAAGCACTATGCAATCTATCCCTGGGAGTCATTGTTACCCCTTTCTGTTTATTTAGAATATCCTTTAAAGTTCTATTGGATCTTTCTATGACTGCTTGGCCTGTAGAATTGTGTGGTATACCTGTAATATGCTTTATATTGTAATAAGCAAAAAACTGTCTCACTTTATTGGAGACATATGCTGGGGCATTGTCTGTCTTAATTTGTACAAGTATTCCCATGATGGCCATAATTTCTAATAGGTATGTAATCACAGAATCAGCCTTTTCAGAACTCATAGGAGTTTGCCCACTGAAATCCTAAATATATGTCAATGATATGGTGTTCATACTTTAATCTTCCAAATCTGTGAAATGAAATGAAACACATCTATCTGCCAAATTTCATTTCTTTGTATACCTTTTGGATTGCTCCCTGAAGGTAATGGAGTTTGGTTATAGAAGGAACAAGTAGGACATTTTTTTTTCTTTTACAATATCCTTGACTTGTTGCCAAGTGATGGGGAAATCCTTCTTCAAACTGTTGCTATTTACATAGTGTTTCTTATAAAATTCTGAGGCCTCTAGCATGTTACCTATTAGTAACTGATCAATCTCATCATTACCTTGTGCGAGAGGTCCTGGCAGACCCATATGGGATTTGATATATGTTCTATTTCTGATGATTTCCTGCAATTATATGAATAATGAAGTTAATTCTGTATTATCAGGAATAAATTCAGCAGTTTCATATGTAAAACAACTCTCTGTGTATTGAGAGTCACTGACTATATTGAGGGGTTCTATGAAGTTCATTAGTACCATAAGAATGGCATCCAGTTCTGCTTTTTGTACAGAGCTGTATGGACTTTGTACCACTTTACTTAAGTCTCCTGATTTTTAGTCTGCTTTCCCTGATTTATTTGCATCAGTATAGAATGTGAGGACTCCAGAAATTGGCTTTTGTTGTACAACATGAGAAAGGACCTATTCAATCATCTTCATCAATTCTATTCTCTTGCTTTGGGGATAATGGTTGTTAATCTCTCCCAAAGAGTTACTGCAGGCTCTCTGCCAGTATTCATTATCTTTCCATAGTGATGAAATTTCCTCATTAGTGAAAAGTACTACAATTTCTGCTGGGTCCATTCCTGTCAACTGGTGAAATCTTTATTTTCTTTTTTGAATCAAATCAGAGATCTTTTCTATATAAGTCTTTAACTTCTTACTTGGTTTACATGGTAGAAATATCCATCCCAATATAATATCTTCCCTCTGTATCAAAATACCTGTGGGGGAATGTCTGGAGGGGAGTATGACCAGACCACATGTGCTTCTCATATTGTTTTTTCTACTAGAGCCAATTCCTTCTCAGCTTCGGCTATTGGTGGAAGTTTTAAGGCAACTCTGCATAGTTAAAAGAGAGGTTTATTTTGTGGGGTAACTTACAAGTAAAGTGATAGGTTACACCAGGAAAGGTGTAGTGCAGTCCAGTGGTGTTTTTGGGAGAACTCTGCTCAGTCTACCTCCAGTGTCCAGCATCCAGGAAACAAGAGAGCCGGCACATCTGGATCTCAGGTCTTAAGGGCTCCTGTCTCAGCCCTGCCTCATAGGCGTGGCAGTTACCAGAAGCCTCACTAGGGGTAGTACTTCCAGGTCAAAGCTGGAACAGCTGCCCACTCATCTCCCCCTTTTGTCTAAATAAGAAAGTTCTAACCTAATACAAAACTATATACAATAGGAATGATTATCAAATATTGTCCAGGAGGAATAAGGAATAATGACCTAAGCAAGATGGAACTACAACCAACATGAACAATTTAAACAAGAAACACATACTAAAATCCAGAGAAGTCTGGAACATAGGTAAATGGCATGTTACAGAGATCATTCCAAAAGGTGCCCTATACTGAAGAAACTGAATCTAATACTTAATATGTTATACCTAAGATAGAAGATTGTAACTGTTAAGTCTTCAATCCCATCAAAGACCTGAGAAGGAATATAATACCTGAGAAAAGGGAGAAGGATGCAAGCAACTTTTGGGAGTCTTGCAAGAATAGACAGAGACAGCTGGCAGCCTGGACACCTAATGTTTCCCAGCATTGTTGGTGCATTCAAATTGGCTACAGGCCTAGAGTATCTCACAGACCATTTTCAGAAGCAGGAATTCTGAAATACCACCTTACCCTGTCTTGGTAGAGTTCAGTAGTCACTTTCCCTTGTATTCCACTTATTCAGAAAGGAGAGCATTATATGGCACCCAATGTGGGGCAAGAGTTTCCACCTAAAACCTAAAAAGCTTTTAAAAAAAGATTCTAAAACAGAGCTAAAAACAGCTTCCTAGTTGTCTCTTCCAAGTTATATAGAAATGGGTTAATTTAAGATGTAAGATCTAGCCTTCAAGAAGCCTGAGCCATTAGGCCTTACAGTTTTAATTAACATAAGCCTCTGTGTGTTTATTTGGGTCTGAGTGGCTGTGGGCCCGAGTGGAACTGGAGAAAACTCCAGCTACATTTGGCTGATAATTCTCTTGGACAATTTAATTCTTTGTTCACTTTTAGAGTATTAGCCAAATTTTGTAGTCCTTCTTTGAGTATTCCCATGATGCCCAGTAAGTTGGAAATACTTATCTTATATGCTAAGTAATTAATAGAATCTCTTCTTTGTATTTTTTCAGGAGCAATTTGCAGTTCTCAGTGAGGCAAAACTTTTTTTACTTCTTCAAACATGCTTTCTAATGTGTCCAATTTTGGATCAGCCAATAAGATATCATCCATATAGTGATAAATAATGGATTGTGGACCTTCACATGAATTATCTCCAGTGGTTTTTGCACAAAATATTGGCATAGGGTAGGGCTGTTTAACATTCCTTGTGGGAGGACCTTCCACTCGCATCTCTTGACTGGCTGGGAATTATTATAATTAGGTACTGTGAAGGCAAATTTTTCTCTATCATTTTCTTGTAAGGGTATGGTAAAGAATCAGTCTTTTAAGTCAATAACTATTATAGGCCATTCTTTGGGTAGCCAAGAGGTCAAGGGTATCCCAGTCTGTAGGGAGCCCATTGGCTGAATTCCTTTATTAATAGCTCTCAGATCTGTCAGCATTCTCTAATTACTAGACTTTCTTTAAAATAACAAATACAGGAGAATTTCAAGGGCTGGTAGACTCTTCAATGTGTTGAGCATTTAACTGCTCTTGAACCAGCTGTTCTAAAGCTTGTAGCTTCTCTTTGTCAAAGGCCAATGTCTAGCCCAGACAGGTCTGATAGTTAGCCATTTTAAAGGTAAGGCAGTTGGTATTTCTGAGAGTTCAGCAGCAGTTGTGCTCTGTTTGTGAACAGCCTGAATGGTTGGTGACTTTTTTATAGCATGTTATGATATTATTCCTAGAAACATGCATTGGTCTGTGTTCCTTTTCTGAGAGTGTAGGAATTTTAATCTGGGTATTCCACTCTTGTAACAGATCTCAGCCCCAAAGATTCACCACTACATTTGCTACATATGGCTTCAGCCTTCCTCACTGTCCTTCTGGCTCTATGCGTTCAACTCATCTTGAACTCTGTTTTATCTGAGATAGGGTTCCAATCCCTAGAAATTGGACATCTACCTCTTGACAAGGCCAATTCCGAAGCCATGATTTTGGTGTAATTATACTCACATCCGCACCTATGTCTACCAGGCCCTCCAGAACAATGCCATTAATTTGAATTCTAAGTGTTGATCTTTGTTCATTTATGGAAGTCTGCCAAAATATTCATTTTATTGTGTTCCTTGGAATTTTTGATTCTCTATCAGAGCTGTTCTATCATCCAGTGCAGTATCATTCTTTACATTAGGCATTGGTTTATTCAACTGTCCTGGAGAGGAATTTCCTCTACAGTGGCTGGAAATGTTTGAACCACGTTCAATTTGGGGGCATGCAAGAACCCCCCTGAGGCGTTTCCCACCAGTAAAGGGTTGCCTTGTATATCTATTATTGATCTGCACTCATTGGTCCAATGTTGGCCTTTGCCACGTCTTCTACATAATCCAGAAGTTTGGGGTCTCCTGTTTGGGTTATTCCTAGAAGGAGTATTACTTCTAGGAGTACCCTATGTACAGTTTTTACTTAAATGACCAGGTGTATACCACATTTAAAACATTTGGTACCCCAGGGCCTTCTTTCACCTCTGAGAATTGCCTCTTCTATTTAAGCCTCATTACTATAGTTAAGAGACTCAACACTGTTAGTATACTGAATCCATTCTTCCAAAGGCACTGATCTGACCTCTAATGGTGTAAATATTCTTTTGCATTCTGTATTAGCATTGTTAAATGCCAATGACTCAGTTAATACTTGTCTTAATTCTTTATCTGACACAGCTTTCATTATAGCTGTGGTCAGCCTTTGTAAAAAATCAGTGAAAGGTTCTTGTGGTCCCTTAAATATCTTTGTGTATAACTCAGTTGATTTTCCTGGTTCTGGGATTTCCCCCCCTCCCAAGCATTTAGAGCTGCTATATGGCATAGGGATATTGTATGCTTATCATAAAGTGCCTTGTACATTCCTATCAGCAAAACAGCCCTCACCAAGAATTTGATCTTGGTGGATCTCAAAACCTCTGAAATTACCTTGTTGCTCTAAATTTCTTGCCTTTTCTCTCAACCAGCTTTTGTATGCTGGCTATATTCTAGAACAGCTGAAATTAATGGATTCCAGTCATCTGGAATGATTCTATGAGAGGCATAACATGAATTTAACATCTGTCTTACATATATTGAGTGTATGCCATATGTAACTATCACTTCCTTTATATTTTTTAAAATCTCTCATTGAAATCTGTTGTAATATATATTCTACATATGGTTCAGGGTGTCTATCATCTGGTGGCCTCTCCTGGGTGATGACAGGATAGGCCATTCTCTGAGAGCCATCTGGAGATGTTAGGACCTTTATGGTCTGACCCTTCTGCTTATTAGGTCCCTTGTCATGTTTACTGAGAGTTTCTTCTAGGGCTTGCAGACGAGCACCTAGGGTCTGTTCTAGGGAGTGAACCTCCTCTCTTGCAAGGGATTCCAGATTTCTCATGGAATCATGCAACCTTTTGTGTTCTTCTGAAACACATGATTCCTTAGACCTTATTTTATCAGTTAATGATAATCTTTCTTCCTTATGAAGTGTCTGAGTAGTGACAACTTCCCTCTGGAGAGTTATTGTTCTATCCATTAAGTATTCATATTTATTATCAATAAAATCAAATCTAGCTATACATTTATTATTAATGGACTGAAGTTCTTGTAATAAGTTAGCAGATTCCAAACTGAGGAGCCTGTTTTGTAAATCGTTATTAGTACTTGTAAATCCTGGTTAGCAGATTCCAGAGAAAGAATCTTTTTATGTAAGCCTTCATTTCTATCTTTTAAAGCCTGTGTCAGTTCCAATAATGATTCATCTTTTTATTATTGTTAAACCAATATTTGAATGCTGTGTGAATTATTATGGTAAATGCCAAAATTGTACAGGCCAGATATGCCTTAGGAAGGTCATATATTTCCAGGAAAATGCCATTCGTCGTACAGGTAAAGTTTTTAAATTCTTGTGAAGTAAAGTTTTTGGCCATATTATAAGAGTTACTCAAAATTTGTTAGTCAGTTTCAAGGTGTAAAAGTATCAAGTCCTCTTACCTGAAATGAAACACTGGCTTGCTTGTATTACCATCCTTGTGATGGTTTTTTTGGGGGTGTAGTAGCGCTTTTCAGCCAGCAGGTGTCGCTGGTGTAGCACTAAAGAAGGTCCCACTGAAGCTTTGGCTGGTGGCAGCTGCAGGTGGAAGCGGAGTATCCCGTGTGCATGTGTGGAGGAGCTGCAGGCTGCAGCAGCAAGGCAGCTGCAGATCTTCCTGCATCTCCCCGGAGCTTCAGGGCCTGGCTTGGCTTTCGTGACCTGCTTGGCCCGCCCTTCCACACCCTTCCCTCAGCCAGGAAGCTGGCACGTGGGGTTGAGTGGCCTGAGCTCAGGGCGCAGAGAGCTCCAGATGGCAAGGATGACGGCCGGCAGCTGCGGCTCCGAGTCCCTCTCCGCCTCTGCACCCTCGGGGAGCTGCACCCTCGGGGAGCTGCACCCTCGGGGAGCTGGCGGTGGGGGGAGGGGGCGGCATTGGCCTCTATTTTAACCAGGCAGCCTCTGAGCAGCTTCCAAGAGAGACAGTGAGATGTTGGAAGCCATGGGCTCAGGCCGGAGCGCGGGTGGGAGCCGGGAGGGGGGCTCTCGCCCGTCTGGGGGCTAAGCTTGCCAGGGGAACTGGGGCCAGACTCAGCCGCTCCCTCGCGTGGGAATGGAACCAGCCTGGCCGCAGAGGTGCTCCCTGGCTATGTGGGACCTGGCTGGCAGGAGGAGGGAAGGGAAGGGAGAGGTGGCCATGGCCTGAACGGGTAAGCACTTGGTCCCCAGGAGGGGCAGGAATTTTAAAAGAGGGAAGTGTGGGAAGCGTGCCACAGCAGCCACAGAGGAGGCTGAGGGCGGAGGCCACCAAGGCATTTGGAGTTTGTAGGAAATGTTAGATTATTTTTAATATTTCATCTTCTTATTTATTATTTTATTTTACATCCTGATTGCAGTTTCCCCTCCCTCCTCTTTTCTTGTTCCCACCCCGCCCCGCCCACCTCCCCTCCCCCCACCCCATCCACTCCTCCTCCTCCATCTCCATTCAGAAAGGGGCAGGCCTCCCATGGCGTCAACAAATCATGGAATATCAAGTTGAGGCAGGACCAAGCTCCTCCCCCTGCATCAAGGCTGGTTGAGGGAACACAGCATGGGGAAATGGGTTCCCAAAAGCCAGTTTAAATGCCAAGGACAGGTCCTGACCCCACTGCAAGGAGCCACAGGCAGAGGGCCTAGGTCGGTCCCATTAGGGCTCCCCAGCTGTCGGTCTGGAGTCCATGAGCTCCCACTAGTCTAGGTCGGCTGTCTCTGGCTTCCCCATCATGATCTTGACCCCCCTTGCTCATATGATCCCTCCTCCCTCTCCTCAACTGGACTCCCAGAGCTCAGCCCAGCGGTTGACTGTGGATCTCTGCACCTGTTTCCATCAGTTACCGGATGAAGACTCTCTGATGACAATTAGGGTAGTTACCAATCTGATTACAGAGATGGCCAGTTCAGACACTATTCACTATTGTTAGGAGTCTTAGCTGGGTCACACTTGTGGGTTCCTTGGAGTTTCCCTGGTACCAGGTTTCTCCCTAACCCTGAAATGCACCCCCATCAAGATGTCTTCCATTACCGTCCCCTCTGTCCTGCCCCAAGGAGTGTTAGATTTAAAATACTATAGCTATGATTAATATTTACTGAGTGTCGTCAGGTGTGATGGCACACACCTTTAATCCCAGCACTTGGGAGGCATCGAGAAAGAGCTTTCAATCTGTCAATCCTGTCTGTGTCTGGGCCGGGTCTCTGTGAGTTTGAGGCCAGCCTGGTCTACAGAGTGAGTTCCAGGACAGTCAGAATTACATAGTGAGACTCTATCCAAAAAAAAAAAAAAAAATGTTTTACTGAGTGTTGTATGCAGCACATGGGAAGCTATCAAAGAAGCGTGAGCTAGTATCTAATTCTCAATGAATATTCAAGGGGAGACAAAGCCAGAAAGGTATTTGATGGGATGGACAGGATGGTAGTTATTGGATGTGTTGTGGATGTGAAGACTAAAGTGACAGAGGACGGGCGTGCTCAGACGCAGAAGTGAGCCTTCAGCTGGCTTGACCTTGACTTGACCTTGAGCTGGCCCTGATGCTACTGGGAAGGTCTTACCTAGGCAGTGGGCGAGGAGACAGGACTAGAGAGCTGATGATGAAATACCAGGATTGAGAATGGCTCTAGGCCACACAGCTGACCTCACGCTTGCTCTTTCTGTCCTGCAACAGAACAGCACTAACAGTGGGGGACACATGCCTGTCAAAGGAGGAAGACAGGCCTTTGTGTGTGCTATGGAAGTGTGTGTGTAGTATGTATAGATGGGTGTGTTTTGTATGCATGTGTGTCCACACCCATGTGTGTATGTAGTGTGTAGATGGGTGTGTTTTGTATGTATGTGTGTCCACACCCATGTGTGTGTGTAGTATGTAGATGGGTGTGTTTTGTATGTATGTGTGTCCACACCCATGTGTGTGTGTAGTATGTATAGATGGGTGTGTTTTGTATGTATGTGTCCATACCCATGTGTGTATGTAGTATGTATAGATAGGTGTGTTTTGTATGTATGTGTGTCCACACCCATGTGTGCATGTAGTATGTAGATGGGTGTGTTTTGTATGTATGTGTGTCCACACCCATGTGTGTGTGTAGTATGTATAGATGGGTGTGTTTTGTATGTATGTGTGTCCACACCCATGTGTGTGTGTAGTATGTAGATGGGTGTGTTTTGTATGCATGTGTGTCCACACCCATGTGTGTGTCCCAGCATTTATGTGATGGTCAGAGACAACTTCAGGAGTTAGGTCTCTCCTTCTACTGTGAGCCCTGGGCCTTGAACCCAGGTCCTCCGGCTTACTCACTGAGCCATCTCGCTAGCCCCAAATTTCCGTGTCCTACCCTGAGGCATTAAGTGATTTCCCCAGGGTTTTATAGACATGAGGAGATCAAATGGGAATTCAAGCCCAGGCCTCGGTGTGTCCAAAGCCCCCAAACTTCCAGAACTAACGTGAGCACAGGCGAAGCCTTGCCAGCAGGTACAGGTCAGTGTGCAAGGTTAAAGGCCGTGCGGGAGACACAGGGAGACTGGCTTCAATGTTTATCTTTCTGTCTGCACGGTGCTAGCCTACATTCCTGACAGAATGTTCCTTTCTTACATGCATGCCTTCATATTTTGTATAGAATTTCAAAATGAACCAAAGAAGCCCAGGTGTTGAATTGAGCAAGAGAAACCAGAGCGAGACGGCTCTCTGGCGTGAGGAAATGCTAGTAACACAGTGGTTGTCTGGAAGGAACTCTGTCTCCAGACTGCTTCACATCTGTGGAGCTGAGGTTATGCCCTGGACAAAATGGGAACAGAGGCCATTTGGACCCGAATCAGGGAGCGGCATGTATGTCTATTGCAAAATGAACCTTGGCTTTGAAAATTCCTTAGTTTTTAGAACTCTTGAAGTTAGGGATGGTTTTTCAGCCTCAAAGAATTTTCCAGCCACAAAATGAACAACCAGAGTTGTGTCAAGCTGTAATTCCAACTTTTGCCTCTCACCTAGGTGGTTGCTCCATACACTGTATGAGTTCAAGCATGGCCAAGTGCCAGACCAGCTCTCAGGTTCCAGATGGGAGTGCTGGTCTTTGTCCCCTGGGGATTTAAACTAATCAGAAATCACAAAAGGCAGAGGTTGTAGGTCTTGGAATTTTTTTAAAAAATATTTTAGACCTATTGTATTTTCCTGTACTATTACTGTTTCTTATGTTTTGATTGATTTTCAAATTTTAAATTAGTCAGCAGCCTTTAGAAATTAGGTGATTTCCTCCTACAAATCCAGATTTCCATACTCCTTTGAAAATGGTGGCCTGCTGTGAGTTTGTGTTGGGCCTCTGCCCACACGTGGAAGCAGCTGTTGGAGTGACCTGGGAAGTGCCCCCTGAGGAGCGTGGTCAGAGCCACGCCTGAACTGGCTTACCTGTTCTCCTGGGAGGACAGCGTCTTAGCTGGTAAATTAGGCCATGTAAGGTAGGGATTCTAGGTTGGCAAGACAGCTTAGTGATCAAGATATCTGTCTCTAAACCCAGTGGTCTGAGCTTGATCCAACTGCCACCAATTGTCCCTGACATTCACACATGTGCCATAGCGTGCATGCACTCATACTCACGGATACAAAAAATAGATATGCAAATGTAAAAAAATAAAAATAGATTTTTTTCCTCTTGGTACTCTTGGTATTTGGAGCCAAATTATTCTTGGTTGTGGGGTACCATCCTGTGCCTTGTTGGATGCCAAGGAGCAAACCTGATCTCTACCCCACTGGATGCTGGTAGCATCTTGCATTTGTAATGCAAAATGTCTTGAAGGCATTGGACAGCATTCCCTGGAGACAGACAGAATTGCCAGTCTCACGGTTCCTGCAAATGAACAGAAAGAACGTTTATCTGACTTTTCAACAAGATCCTAAGGAACTTGCTCATCTCCTGATTAGGGATCTGAATCAGCTCAAGTCTTAGCAGCATTGCCCAGGCATCCTGGGTGTGGCTTTGAAAGTGGCTCTGTGTGACAGCCAGATGTGTAGGCTTATCCCTCCCACCTGCCCCCAGATGTGTGCAGTGCTCATTGGAATGATTCAAGTGTAAGGCTGTGAGAAATGGCCACAGTGCATCTCCTTCCTTCCGAGGATTCCGTGACAATCTTTACCATTGCCCATCATTCACTGGGCCTGCCAGCCATCCATCACAGGCTGCCAGCCATGACAGTCTCTGACTTTATCCCAGCACAGACCTCATGAACATCAAGGATCTTTAGAAAATGATTGTAAAGAGCTGACTATGACATTCTGCACAAAAATCCCAACACTTGGGAGGCTGAGGCAGGAAGATTATAAATTGAAAATAGCTCGGGATACTTATTGAGACCCAAAGCAAAGAAAAAGATTTTCAGCTAGGTGGTGGCACATGAATTTAATCCCAGCACTCCAGAGGCAGAGGCAGGTGGATCTCTGAGTTGAGCCCAGCCTGGTCTATGGAGTGAGTTCCAGGACATCCAGGGCTATACAGAGAAACCCTGTCTAAAAAGAAAAATAAAAAGAATATCAGTTATCTTTGAATCAAGAAATCCTCTCCCTCTGGTTTTAGGGCCCCTTCCTGGAGACTACTCAAGTTTGGTGAACAGAAAATGAATTCAGGAGCCGGGGGAAATGTCCTAATATTCTCTAAATCCCTTTAGGACTACAGTGAATGAAACATATCAATTCCCTGTTTGAATTAAATGTTGGCATCTCATTTTAAACGGTATTATTCAGGGCTAGGGATGTAGTCCAATTGGTAGAGTGCCTGCCTAAGCTTATGCAAAACCCTGGGTTCCATTCCCAGGAGCACATTAAACTGGGTGTGGTATGATCTTGCCTGTGTAGTGAGTTTAAGTTTGGGCTACATAAGATGCTGTCAAAAAATAAATAAAGATAAAGTAATTTCCATTATCTTTTGTGAACTTCATTCTGCAGGAGAATGAGATGTTAGGGAGAGACATTTTAGTGGGGTAGAAGGGAGTAAAAACCAAGTAGTCAGAATATAGATGGGGGATGGGGAACACATTTAACAATTAATTTGGTCATGCATTGGAGATATATATATATATATATATATTATATATATATTGTGTGTGTGTGTGTGTGTGTGTGTGTGTGTGTGTGCGCGCGCGTGCTGGGTCTGCATCCGAGGAAACATACATTGTCTGTCTGTTGAGTTCAGTAGGAATTAGCATCCACAATAATAGATGTAGGGCGAGACGAGGCCTTTGATCCCCACAGGGGAAAAGGCTGGAGAGGCTCTGAAATAACGCTCCGGAAGAGACCCCTGGAATGGGTGTTTCTGGCCATGTGTGCTCTGCAGCCTCGCGGTTTATGCCTTCACCCTGTGAAGTGTGTTCATTTCGGGAACGGTGGGATTACAAGATTTGCAAACAGTTCACTCAAGCTTTGACTTAAATAGTTCTAATGCTGCTAAGACTCCGGGACCCTGTGTGAGCTGCTCCTGCTGGTTAGGAAACAACATCAAAGGCCACCTCTTGGCTCTCTTCACAGTAAATGAAACAAGGTTTGTTTTCATTTTACCATTCACTAAGCTCCTTGGGCGCTTCATAAAGTCTCCGCCAAAGGGATGAATGCGATGTTATTAGGCTCGGGCTTTGTTCCCCGGCTGTGGGAGAACACTGGCGGAGGGCCAGCGCTGCCCTGGTCTGTTCCGGTGATTAAGGAGGATTGGTGAGAAGTGTTTAAAATGAAATTGTCCCACAGCAGAGCTCTGTGCAGCTTCCCTCTCTGGTTGCTGTGTCTGTGTGCCTGCCCAGGGACATGAGGTAACATGTGTGTTCTTGAATGGGAAGAACAGAAGAACCACTTCAGATGAAGAAACGGCTTCCAAGGAGAGCTCAGGGGGCAAAGAAGGGCTCCCGCCCCTCATTCTTTACCACAGAGAACAGGTGACAGAATCTGCAGCTCCCAAACCGGACAAGAGCCAAGCAAGCTCCCACCTCCACACACAGGTATTTCTAGGTGTGGTCTTTTGACATGTGGATCGAGACGGGATCACTAAAGCCGTCCTATGGCAGTGATCGCAAAAGTCTTCATAGTTGTACATGGTTCCTAAGACACCGATTCCAGCTACACTCCTGTGAGTTAAATCGAAGTAATTGATTCTTTCTCTCACTATTTATGATGGTGTCTGCAGGAAAGAGGGACATATATTCCCACATCTTCCTCATCTACTCCATCTCTGCCATTCACCTCGTAGAGAGACAACCCCATGCTCATAGCTCTGTGCCTGGCTCCTTGGCCAGCTAACCCAGAGCGAGAGGGATTTTCCCGGCTCTGATGTGGTACAGGAGTAGCTTGACTTTTTTTTCTCTTGCCTTGCAGAGCAGACTCATTGCGAGGTACAACTTCTGGGGCAACGTGAGAAGGTGCCATGTCTTGTCAGTCCTTAGAGCTAACTCAGTGTCTCTCCCAAGAAGGTCCATAGAGACTGAGTTCAGTGATGTAGCCATAGCTGCTCACCTGTGCAACAAGATACGTCCCTCACTAGATGTCTTCAGCAGATGGGCGGCCAGTATAACTGTCACTGAGGCAGGGATTGCCACTCAGGAGCTCATGAGGCCAGGGAAGAGCCATGTATTATTGGTGGTGCGTTGTAGGCCAAGCACGGGGGTGGGTGGCTTCAGATGTTATCTCTAGGCCTTGTACGCACTGTGAGGTATGCTCAGCTCCCATGGACCAGGCCGGGAAGCGAAGGCTAAATAAATCTGAGCTCATGTCTGTGTGAGTCTGAGTCTATTACTTGTACATCCTCATCCATAGTTCATTCTTGTACTAAAAGTGCAAGGTGGTACAGATTCCCTGTATGTAGATGTCAGAATGACCCATACAGGTTTTCACTGTGAAGGGAATGTGTGCGCTTCATATATTCAGCACCCCAGACACGTTAGAAATAGAAAGGCACCACGGTGAGTGTATGTGTGCATAAGAGAGCTGGGGTCTTGGGTGTATAGAGGGGAAGGGAAGAAAGAAAATGTAACTGAAAGTTGGCAGGCACCCCCAAAAAGCCTTTCACTGACAGGGACCCACTACCATAATCCTTTGGCAGTGGCCCAGCCCTGTCCCTAGAAGAGCAGCAGACACCAGACTGTCTACCAAGAAGTTTAAAATAGAAGAGGGAGAGACCTTTGCATGTATTGAATTTTAGGCATGTTAAATATTCCCTCTTCTCCCGGCTGCAGTTCTCAAATGTTTCGGTTTCCAAATCGCCCGCTTCATCTCTTTCTGCGCTGGTGGGAAGTTCATGATTCCCACTTATATGCTCACCTGTAACTGTTCTAAGTTCAGAAGCCACGCCCTCCCTGATGTAGGGTTGTGGGTGTCTTCATGATTTCATATCCCACAAGCCCCTTTAGCCAGAAGCACCCAGGGGATCACGGGAAGCCCTTCCGCCTTGCTTCCTCCTCTCATGGTTTTCTTCAGAGTGTTGACTGGTCAGGATACGTGGGATACACATCCTTCCTCAGGGCGGCCTCCCAGACCCCTGACCCGCACCCTGTAGCTGATGCTTTTTCCCTTAAGTGGCACGAGGTTTCTGGGCTGTACCCAGAGCCAGGCTTGCCTGGGCTGGTGGTCGTGGGTATATCACTCTTCCTTGCTGTTTATGGGTGCCAGGCAACTTTGGTAGGCCACAGAGTTGGAACACTGACCATATGCTACTGTTTGCAGCTTCCTGCTTGGTGGACTTGGCGAGGCCCTGCTGGTTTTCTCAGAGCGGAGGAGTTCCTGATGAAGATGGGCAGGAAAAGCAAACACGCACCTTGCTGCTGGAGCAGAACACAGCACTCTGGCCTCCCTCTTGAGAGACAGAGAAGGAACACACCGCAGAGAGACCAAGCTGAACTCAGTGTTTGCTGATGATCCAAACACCCCGCTTTCTCATTGCTTGGGGGAGGGTTCCCCAGGGGCCCCTGCACCGCTGCAGAGAAAGGGTCCATCTCACATCTGCCCATGCCGGACCATCTCCACTCTGCTGCACCCAGTCTTGCAGTCAGGAAGCAGAGGATCCTAACGGGCTGGCTGCCTCATCTGGACGGACCGTAGCCTCCCGCACTAAGTCCGCCTTCCACCAGACACCAGTTGCGGTCACAGTCCCATGCAGCCTTGTTGCATTTTTCTCATGTCGTTTTGTGTCTTTACATCTTGGAGTTTCTTCTGTTCTTTGATTTTTCTGGTTTACCTGGAGCCCATACCACCCACAGAAAACAAGACTTGTATGCTCCTGAGGGCCATGTAGGGCAGGGCAGGTATGGGGGCTGAGCCGGGGTTCTGGACCAAGTGAGACACCAGGAAAAACCTTTAGACTGTGTTCTGAGTGGAGGCCTTTTGACTGATGTTGATTTATTTCCAGCTTCTAAATTTTTCTTGGTTCTTGTGAATTTGTCAGGATGTGTTGAATTCTGTAGACCCTTGACCACCATTAGGTTAAGCTGGTGACTAACCAGTTACCTGAAGCCTTTTAAGTACTGGGTGGGTCTTAAACACCCCACCTGCTCTGCCTCCTGAGTGCCGAGACTGCAGGCAATTCTTGAATACATGGAATGGCTTCACATCTCAGACGAGGTCTCAAGGCACTGAACCCGGGTTTTCTCTCTCACACCAGATGAAATGATTGGAGCGAAGCCCACACCTTACCACCAGAGAAGAAACTACACAAACAGTCACTTAAGGAAGTCATGTTTCAGTGTAGATATCTCTTCTCACTGATTTTACAAATACTTGATTCTGGCAAGTGCCGCAGGGTTTTGGTCATACTGAGGTCACTTCACCAGCCCTGAAGTCATTGTTAGGGACCCTTGGGGCTCTGGGAACGTGTCCCAGGCTCAGTCCGAGGAAGGATAAAGTCAGCTCCATTATGGCTGAATGTTTTCTCCGACTTGTTGGAAAACAAAGAAAATGAAACAATAGAATAGATTTATGTATTAAGAATGTGAGGATCTTTAGCTCATGTCTTTTTCTGGCCTCTGCTTATCATTTAAGGTAAAAATGTTCCAAGACTTAATGCTTATATAGTTTGCAATTCACTTTCTTAGAGTATTTTTTAGGTTGTTTGTTCTATTATTTTATATGCACTGTGCACCATGTGTATGCCTGGTACCTGTGGAGGTCAGAAGAGGGCATCGGATCCACAAAAACTGGAGTTACAGACAGTTGTGAGCTGCCATGTGGGTGCTGGGAATTGAAGTCTTGTACTCTGCAAGAGTAACAAATGCTTTAACCACTGAGCCAACTCTCCAGCCCTGCAACTTGCTTTTAAAAAACATTTTTATTTTGAATTACGTGTATGTTTGTAAGTATGTGCACAGTGGGAGCCCCAAGGAGGCCAGAAGGGAATGTTGGATGCCCTGGAGAAGGAGTTTGAGGAGGTTGTGAGCTGCCTGAGTGGGTGCTGGTGAGTCTTGCCGGAGACAGACTCCGGACCTCTGCAAGAGGATGCTCTTACCTGCCGAGTGTGGCTCCCCGGTCTAGAACCCACTTTTGTTCTTCATCTAGTGTAGCAACTAGTGAGTATGTAGTAATGTCCTGTAGAGAGAACCTGGGTTTAGCATTTTTCTTTTTAATTCCCACAAAATTCTCTACTGCTACCCCTCCTCCAAATGTCATCCTGTGCCTATCCTGCCAAATGTCATTTAAGCGGATGGCGAGTCCTCAGCTCCAACCACACAGCGCTCAACCCAGCCCCGTCTCTAGCTGGGTTTCTTAATTCTTGGGTGTTTTCATACTGTGATGATAGGGTGAGACAGAGGAGCGGTTGCTCCTTCAATACACCGACCTGCGTCCCCCAGCTCCATGGCCTGTGTCCCCCAGCTCCATGACCTGCGTCCCCCAGCTCCATGACCTGTGTCCCCCAGCTCCATGACCTGCGTCCCCCAGCTCCATCTGTGGTCTGGGCTTTGCTCTTTTAGGTATAGCTGCCATCTTTATGCCCCCATTCTCATGCTCAGCTCTGGATGTTTAGGGGACCCGGGATGAGGCAGGGGCTCCCCTGCCTCTGCAGCACCCCTAGGTCTCTGCTGTGAGTCTCTCTGGCCCAGGGCTCCGAGGTATGCACAGCCCTTCTGCCATCATGCCTGTTTAGATCTCAGTACTCAGCAGCTCCATCTCTCTGTTTGTTTTCTGAGGTCTGTTAAGTAGCCCTGGCTGTCCTGCTGGGAGTGTACGCCAGGCTAACCTTGAGCTAGCCTGCCTCTGCCTCTGTCGTGCTGGAAATAAAGGGGCACACTACCACACCTGACTCCAGCTCCATTTCAAAACCAGGGTGGATTTTTTTTTTAATTGCACAAATAAAGAATATGCGTTCTTTTGAGAGAGGCAAGGTTCCATGTGATTGTGTATTAAACTATACTACTTTGGCTATAAAGAAAAATAAACCATTTATTTTCTTGGTAATTTGCCTCTGTTTTTCCTTGTTTCAGCCTAACAGGGGAGAACTGTCGAAAGGGTTGATGGTGTCCCTGGGAGTTCTCAGGGTTGTTGCTGCTGCTGCAACAGGGTCTCCTATTGTAGCCCAGGTTGGCCCTGAAGTCAAGCCTATCTTCGTGTCTCAGACTCCTGGATGCAAATGACTTGCTCCAGCACAGGCCCCTCCCACCCCTTTCGGGACCTCTTGGCCGACTCCAGTGAAGCCCACAGTCTCTTCTAGGCCCGGGCTGTTCTGTTCCTGCTGGGCACATGCAGCAATGAAGGAGTCAATCACTGTTGGCCAGATGCACATTCGCTCTAAGTATGGGGACATACTGACTTAGTCTTTTTAATATAAAAGTGTAAAATAGGCTGAGCATGGTGGTACACACATTTAATCCAAGCATTTGGGAGGCAGAGGCAGGTGGATCTCTATGAGTTTAAGACCAACCTGGTCCACATAGCTCCAGGGATACACAGTAGGACCCTGTGTCCAGGAAAAAGGTAACTCAACTAAAAAAATTGTGTAGTGAATATATGTTAAAATACATTAATTATCAAATAATATAAAATTAGTGAATGTGAAACACATACTCTCAGTATAAATCTATTTTTACCTTTTAAAATGTTGCCACTATAAAACTCAGTTTGCAGACATGGGGCACGTCTTATCTCTTGGTCACCTTGAATTCAGAGCTGTGGTTGGCTGCAGCTGCTGGCGCGACCAGCCCACCCACACTTCCAAAGGCTCTAGTGATCACGCTTCTATTCCACAGGCTGTACATGGAGTCTCTAGGCTCCAGGACTTTGGTATTTTGGAGACAGTCTCTGCATTTCCAAGAAGATAAAGAGCTCTGAAACTTCCCGGCCACTGCTGTGTTAGCTTTCTTGTTGCTGACATGGCATGCTGACAAACAACTTAACTCACAGCTTCAGTCCATCTGTCAGCCAGAGGGACAAGGAGAAAGAGAGAGACTGAGGCCTGAGCCAGCCAGCCTTTCCCTCTTCTATCTGGGCCCCAAGCCTATGAGATATTGTTGCCCACAGTCAGGATGAGGCAGTCGGCTGCAGAAATGAAATGCTGTGAGGTAGATTCCTGACGTCCCCAAGTCCTGAGGACTCTTTCTGAAAGCCAGGTTCCCTTCCATTGGGCAAGGTCGGGCCTGCATCCCTTCCTCTTTACAGTTCTGAGCACCTTCATTGGCTTTTGCTCCCTGCCCCTGGAGAGGGCTGGAACCACCGGAAGTACTTCAGGGTGATGGGGATGATCTTAAACCGTCGCTCCAGAACAACCAGCCTCCACTTGCTGAGTTCTCAGGCTCATTGTCTCGTGGGTTAGCATGGTAAATGGGTGTGTGTGTGGGGGGGGGGTGCGTGTGTTGGGGGGGAGCAGTGGCCGTAGGAACCAGGGAGACGGTCTCAACAGAGGACACCCTTTTGGTTCAAGTGGATAAGACTCCCAGCCTGTGGAATACAACAAGCGTGATCACTAGAGCCTTTGGCAGTGTGGGTGGGCTGGTCGCCCCAGGAGCTGCAGCCAACCACAGCTCTGAATTCAAGGTGACCAAGAGATGAAACGTGCCCCATGTCTGCAAACTGAGTTTTATAGAGGCAACATTTTTGTTGGTCCTTTGATTCTTGTTCTAGATAAAACAGACACAGGTATGAGGGACTTTGCCTGCTCAGTGTCCCAGCTTCAGGTTCTGTCCCTTAGCTCAGCTTGGAGAGAGGCTGTTGTATCTTATTGCCAAGGATGTCCCCACCCAGTGCCCAATGCCATTTCTGTTCCTTCTCTTGATTCTGGAATGGCCAATAGGATGTGGTGGGAGTGGCGTTAAGTGATTTCCAAAGCCAGGTCAAAACCAGCTTTGCTTGTGTTTGGATCCAAACGGCTCCCTCGGGGGAGGGGTGAGAAGGCTCCTTTATTCAATAACGGGGGAGGCCTTATATAACCTTCATCCAGCACCCAGTCTGTGTCACAGTCTTATGGCATTGCATGGTCATCCCTCATTGGCTGAGCACGATCAGGACTCTGATAGCGCCTGTTGCTAGGCCTTTAGGCAGACTCCAGGTTGGCTCATAAGGAAATATGTCATGTGCATGCCTTAGCAACCGGTCTGAGCCTATTTCCTTGACCCTATGGGCCTGTCCTACTACAGTGCCTGTCTTGGTCTTCTGGAATAGTCTCTGAGAATGGGAGCCACCATACTGCAGAGACCAGCACCTATGTGCCAGTGAACAGACCTCTGTACCAGCTACCTCACCATCTGCCTGGCATGCTCCAGACCAACCCACAGACAGACCAGCTGAATGTCATCACGTGTCTCCAGCCACTCCACATGGGCAGAAGGATCACCCAGCCAAGCAGTGATTGGGGGAATTTTGAGCACAAAACCATGAAGTAGAATAGTCTTGAGCCATGAAGTTTTGTGACAGTCTGTTATAGAGCAATAGAAAACAGAACTGTGGTGGTCGTCTATAGTCCCAGTTATGCTAAAGACTCTGCAGGAGGACAGACTGAGTCCCACCCAGGCAACACAGCAAGGTCTAATCTAAAACAAAAGAAAAGGAGAAGGAGAGGAGAGGAGGGGAGGAAGCAGCAGGGCAGGGGAGTGGACAGAGAAAAGTAGAGAAAAAAGGGAAAGCAGGGAGAAAAATCAAATATGAACTACAGCGGAGCCCCAGGCTTGCCCAGAAGATGTGGGATAAATAGGCTGCTCCTTGCTTAGGAGCAAGGAAGTTCTGCTTCCCTCAAGAGATCCAGCTGGTGAGCCTGCTCTGAGTACACAGAGGCTCGTCTGTCCCCGTGACCTCCAGGCCAGACCTCGGAAGAACCCACAGACTGCTGAGGGTTGGCCTGGAACCCCTTGCGGGCAGGTCCGGCAGGCCTCTTTGAGTCCAGACATCTCGTTCACAAGATACTGAGACCCAGGCTCCACTTCAGGCCCGGATGCAGCCATGGCCGACAGGACCCTCCCCACTCAGCACGCGCCAGGTTTACTTTCTGAGCCTGAGCTGCGGTGGAGAGGTCAGTTTCAGAAGCAGCAGCTAAGACCCCGAAGGAAACAACGGCTCTTGGGAGGTTCTGAAGGAAGGGAGGGATTTTCTCTTCCGAAATGAGCAGCCACAGTGAGGCTTGGGGTTTATGGTCTGAGGCCCTGTTGGTTCTCCATGGGCTATGAAGATGGCAGCTTTGGGAGGCAGGACGAGGCCACGGAGGGGTAGCGCCCACGATACCACCCGTTTACCACGTCTGATCGAGGGGCTGAGGGTTAAAAACAGACAAGACAGAGCGGGTCATTCATCTCAGTAGAATGCCTTTTATTGAAGGAGGGAGGAGGCCTTAAATACAGGCCCACAGCACAGTGGGAGAACCCTGAGGGCAGAAGTTCACTACAGATGTTTTACATTCTTGCTTCCTAGCTGTTTACACGGAATGCAGGATACACAAACAAGGAACCAGTAAGCTGTTTTAAGAGGAAGGAAACCAGCAGGGAATCAGCATAGGGAGGACATCTGATCAAGGTCAGCAAGCAAGGCAACAGCTACCCAAGGAAGGGGGGGCAGGGCCCAACACGGAGGCTTCCAGGTGGGATTGCTATCCCTCCCCACTGGCCCAGCACAAGGAGTGGGCGAACGGACCAGGAGCAGACCCTTGGCTGCCGCAGGAGGCTCAGGCTTCACCTTGCCTTTGGGTTGTTCTCATTCTAGTGGAGGAGAGATGAGCAGACTGGAAATGAGCCCCGTGGGTCCCAGGGTCAGGTGTCTGAGGAAACGCAGACCAGGAGAGACCCCGTCCTTCCCCAGGCTGCAGTCCTCACCACTGCTCACCCAAACACATCTCACCTGCTCTTCCCAGGAGGCCTGTGATGACGGAGACTGGTCCTTACACCCATTTTTTGGAGGATACATACTCAGAAGAGGGAAGTTCCTGAGGGCTGGCTTGCTAGAATAGGTGTGAGGACTGAGGTGGGCCTGACCACACAGCCTCCACCTCTTACTTCCCATGGTATTCTGTCATCTCCACGAGAGGAGGCCCCACTGGAAAGCTGAGCTTGGGAATGGGGCTGGAAGCTGTGATCTGAGTATAGGGATGGGGAAATGACACTCGTGTGTGTGTGTGTGTGTGTGTGTGTGTGTGTGTGTGTGTGTGTGTGTGTGTGTCTGTCTGTCTGTCAGGCTTCAGGGTAACATGTGTTATGTATCTGCTCTTCCTAACACTGACAGGACTTCATGCCCCAGCCTGGACAGGAAGCCTCTACAGGGTCAGCTACTGCTAGGCTGAGATTTCGGAGTCACACACAAGCCGGCAGCCTGGGGAACTTCCCACGCTCCAGGTTATGTCTGGGCCCCTGCACTGCTGTGTTCTGAACAAGCCAGGGAAGTGAGCTGCTGACCCAGCAGCCTGTGGGGGTTGCAGGCCTCTGAACTGGGCACACCGGGGGAGGGCCAAGCCCTTGTGGAGACTTTTAGAGAGGTCAGGCATCCCTGACCTCTGGTGAGCTGGGGTTCTGTGCTCTCTCTCCCTCCTTCAGTCTCACCAGCCTGGACTGCCCTGGGAAAACCAGACTGGCGCACCTCTTCCCCTGCTCCCCGCCATCGGCCAGGGCAGGCCTGAAGGACACCCCTCCCCCGTCCTTGGCAGCTGTGGGCAGAGCTCATTGGAACAATTGCCTGAGCCAGAAGGAACATTTGAGTCATTAATTTCCTGCTCTCTGGGAAGGGCTGGGGAAGGCTAGGCCTCTGAGCCCATTTGTCTTCACACTCTCAGGGAGGGCCAGAAAAGCCCTTCCAGGCTTCAGAGACATAATCCAGGCACCATTCACCTGGCTGATCTGCGGGACACAAGTTAAGTGGTGGCACCCGTCATTAAAAGGCTCTAGGTGGGAGCTGGCAGCCGGCTTCCGTCTGAGCATCGCTTGCTCACTTCGCGCGGGATTTCGAGCCTCAGTCTCTCGGTGTCAGACACACATTGCTACAGGGTTTTTGGTTTGTTTGTTTGTTTTTCTTTTTGTCATAGTTGCGTTTCTTCTAGCAGGGCTAACCTGCTCTCCCACCGAAGCCTGGCTCTGACTGAGGCTGGCTCTTCTGTACCGTGGGGTTCTCCTTAAGACAGCATCCCTTCCCTGACACAGCTCTGCTGGATTTCTGTGTGATTGTTGATCTGTGTGGCTGCAGATGCCAAGCAGACCCATGCTCCTTTTCCTCAGAGAGGCTGAGCCTGCAAGAAGACACAGGCTGAACTTACTTCCTGCCCCCCCCCGCCACCCCACCCCCCACCCCCCCCACCCCCGCCTAAAAAAAAAAAAAAAAAACGGTTCTCCGTTTTCAGTCTATTTACAGAGCCTTACAACCATTGTCCTCATCTAATTATACAACATTACCCTGAACCCCCACACACATTGTCCCCTCCTCTGCCCAGGCTGAGGCCTCCTCCTGAGCAGGGTTGTAAAATACGTGGGCCTCTGTGTCACACCTGTCCTGGGGGAAGCTGCCCCTCAACTTCTCTCCTGTTCATATTCGGACCCGCCCCTTGGAGCCACCCAGGGTCCTGACAGAGAAGCCTCTTTTGAAGGAAAAACTCCATCCCTTTCTCTCTCTCTCCCTCCACTCCCACGAGGTGAGCACCCTCGACTCCCTCTCTCTCTTTCCCTCTTTTTTTTATCTTCTCTTCATCTCTGTTATAACAAACCGTTTCCACGGGGATGCAGCGTCTGGGCTGTGTGTCTCCACCCGCTCCAGCACCATGCACATGGATTGCCCCCCTGCCAGCCTGCTGCTGCATCTGGGGGTCCCGCTGCATACAATTCCTAACCCCCCCAATCTCTCTCCCCAAGCCCTGCCCTGTCTCCAGCCCGCCAAACACCGCTCCTCCCCCGGAGATGCTCAAGACTACACCCACAGGGTATTTAAACTGCACCCCAGAAAACAGACACATGGTTTTTTGGTCTCTTTCGTCTCTCCTCTCTGGGGGTTGGAAAATCACCAGGGAGCATTTTACCCATTAAACTGGGGCTTTTTCTTAATTTGGAATGGCATATCTGAGTGCAGAAACTCTTCATCTGGAGGTCCCACCGAGGGGCTGATTTTCCCCTCCAGTTTCCCCCACCAGCCCTCTCCCCCACACCTGCTCACTGCCTGACTAAGATCGGCTTCGGCCAGGTAAGTTGTCCTTTCCAAGTCATTGCCTTAGATGCCCAGGGTCTTCTCCAATTTTGGGGGTGTCCTGCCAAAGAGGTGGCCACACAAGCACCTGACCCAATCTGGAGCGAAGATCCTCCTTTGCTCCATGGGGCCCCTTATTCAGAAGATGTTCTGTTGAAGGTAATATCCCACACACACCCTTTTTTGACCGAAAGTCTACCACAGTGGATGCATTGCGCTAGGATCCGGGTCCCGGCATAGACTTGTGAAAGGGGCACCTGCAATTCGAAGCCAGTTCCACAGATGCCTTTGGGGTGTCTTTTACAAAATCTATTCAGATTGGGGCTATCTGATACCATCTGTCATGAACAGCTGATTTCCCTGAGCACTAAGGCCTGGCCACAGTACACTCTTGATAACCCCAGTCAAGGCGACCTCCAGAGAGAACCTTGGAATTGTCTATCCTCCGTGATCTTGAAACATTTTGTCACTGTAGAGATAGATGGACAGAACTGCCCTACCTCCACAGTTTTTGGGTTCTGTTCCCACCCTCCCTACAGCAGTCAATGTCCACAGCATTGGTCTTGTTGGTTAGGGTCATGGTGCCTCCAGATTCCCGCCTATCTGGGAACCGAGGTCCTGAAAATTCTGCTCTGACCATGCCGCCAGGGACATCCCCCCCCCCACACTCCCTCAACCCTCTCTACCCACCCCCTCCTACGGGGCCACATGTTCCATTCAGTGGCCAACATTTCCTCACATTCCTCCCTCTACCCACCCCTCCCCCTTCTTCCCTGCAGGACAAAGGTCGAAGACCTAATTCCTCCTCCTCACCCACCTTCCTGTCCTTGTCTCCCCCTACTGCCCCCCAATTCCTCAATGCCGAAACCTGTATCCTGGTCCCCTTCTACACGCTGGCCTGACACATCCTCCTAATCCTCCTGGTCTCTTCTCATACCTGGTCTCGCCAGACTCCTGCCCTCTTCTGCCCCTTCCAAGAGGTAGTGGGAGCTGATGTAATTGTCTGAGTCCACGCACTCTTTTCTCTTCAGGGCCTCTCACAAAGAGAAAAGTGGTTGGGTCCTTCTCTGCTAATCCTTCTGTTTATATTAAGGAGTTTGGCCTGTCTGTCCCAGACCTACAGTCTGACCTGTCGTGACCTCTATGAGATCCAGGCCTCGACTCTCACTCCTGAAGTTCAGACAGCAGCTAGGCAGACCAGACCCACCCAGTGGACAATACTGTCCCTGTGGGTGAGGTGGCGGTGCCAGCTACAGAGCCCTACTGGGACTACTAACTGGGTCAGAATGTCTAGCACAGAAGGGACCTCATGGTTTGTTGCCTCCTCCAGCATATGGAAATGGTCTCAGACAAAGTTGTTAATTTTGATAAGCTCCGAGAGGTTACACAGCCAGCTGATGGAAACCTGGCCATTTTTCTGAACTGATTACAGGAGACCATGGTTCAGTATACTCGCCTTGACCCAGCCTCCTCAGCAGGAGCCATGGTCCTGGACACCCATATTATTTCTCAGTCAGCGCCAGATATTAGAAAGAAATTTAAAAAGGCTGAGGAGGGTCCCCAAACTCCCTTACAGGAATTGGTGAAAATGACTTTTAAAGTTTTTAATGGCCAAGAAGAGACAGCCAAGTCATTCCAACAGACAAGACTGCAACAGAAGACTACGCTCCAAGCCCAAGCCCTAGCAGCTGCCCTGAGGCCACCAGGGTCCCCACAAGGGGGACAAGGGCAATTGACCGTGAGGCTCCAAGTCAACTTAGAGCTCAGCCCAAGTCAACTCTGCCAGTAGAATGCTTCAAATGCAGCCAACAGGGCCACTGGTCATGCTATTGTCCTGTCTCCTAGCTGCCCAGGAGGCCACGCTCTGTCTGCCGACAGCCTGGGCACTGGAAATCGAAATGCCCCTGTGCAGGCTCGTTCTCTATGCTGTGCAGTGGAGGTCCAGACTCACCAACACTGGCAACTGAGACTCTTCAGGCCTTTGAACTTCTCAGCCTGGTGGAGGACTGATGTGGCCTGGATGTGGTGATTCCCATTGCCCTCTCTGAGCCTGGGGTGATGCTGTGGGTAATGGGTAAGTCCATTGACTTTCTTCTGGACATGGAAGCTACGTATTCTGTTTTGACATCTCATTCGGGTCTTACAATTCTCTCGCCAATTTCTGTATGGGGGTAGACAGGACCCCTTCCTTCCCACTTAAGACTCTGACACTTCCTTGAATTCTTGCAGGGCAATTCTTCTCACACCCTTTCCTAGTCATACCTGCTTGCCCTGAACCTCTGCTCGGTCATGATATTCTCAACCACTTTGGGGTCACCCTCACCTTGGCCACCATACTCTTCCCTTAATAGCCTACCCCAGACTGTCCCTACCCTCCCTTATCCAGTGGATCCCCAAGTGTGGGATACTTCAACTCCAGTGGTGGCTACTCACCATCAGCCAGTTCTAATTCACCTTAAGGACCCTTCTTCCTTCCCTTCCAGACCCCAATTCCCTATTTCTGAAACCCATTGCTGAGGTCTTAAGCCTATTATCACTGGCCTTTTATCTCAGGGACTCTTGATACCTTTCAACTTACCCTGCAATGCCCCCATTCTTCCCATGAGTGCTTTTAAGCACTCCAGGGTTTACCATTTAGTTCAAGACCTCCGCCTCATCAATGAGACAGTTCTTCCAACACACCCAGTGGTTAACAACCACTACAGCCTCCTGTCTAGCATCCTTCCACTTTACTGTTCTGGACCTGAAAGATGCCTTCTTCACTGTCCCCCTACACCCTGACTCATACTTCCTCTCTGCCTTCACCTGGGAGGACCCCAACACCTCCAGAAAGCTTACATGGACTGTTCTCCCTCAGGGTTTTTGAGACCGCCCCCATTTCTTTGGCCAAGGCCTGGCTTGGGATCTCTCTGCCTTTGACTCTGTGCTAGCACACTCCTCCACTTCGTAGAAGACCTCCTTCTCTGTAGTCCCACCCTGCCTCTGTCCTGGAGGCAGTGCCTGGGATACTGTGTTTCCCCATCTAAGGCATAGCTATGCTCTCCCACTGTGGTGTATCTGGAGGCCCTCCAGCTCCCTGCAGAAGTAGCCATAATTCACTGCAGGGGACATCAGTCCTCCAAGGACCCAGTGGCCTCAGGCAATGCCAAGGCCGACTCAGTAGCCGCCTGGCCTCCAACTCCTCTGGACCAGCAGAACATATTTTGTTTCTGACACCCTCCTATCAGCCCTGTTATCAACCATAGGAGAGGGATGAACTCCTGAAAAAAGGGGCCATGCAGACAAAGGATGGATGGTTCTACTTAAACAACCACCTCATCCTCCCTCAGGACCAGGCACTGCCCATCATTTCAGACATCCACCAGACCTTACACACAGGCCCCAAAGCTTTGTTCCACTTCTCAGAGCCCCTCTTTGACCCCATGCATCTTCGAGCTCGTATTTCACAGGTTTCCTCCTCATGCCAGACATGTGCCAAGGCCAACCTGCAGGGGGTCCCTCCAGATACATCAGCCTCTGCACCAGCTTTGAGGACACCAATCAGGTGAGGATTGGCCAGTTGATTTCACTCACACACCCACCTATAAAAAACTCTGTTACCTCCTAACATGGTTGACACCATCACAGGTAGATAGAAGCCTTTCCCACCTCCAGGGAAATAGCAGATGTGGTGGCCCAAGTACTCCTGGACCACATCATCCCTAGATTTGGCATGCCTCAGACCATACTGTAGCCAGAAGGTTTCTCCAGTCTTGCCCAGCCCCAAGGTCCCACAGCCGCTTATAAAATAACCATTCAGAGGCTTTATATTAATTACTAATTGCATGGCCTATGGCAGGCTTCTTGCTAGCTAGCTCTTATAACTTGACCTATTTCTATTAATCTATATGTTGCCATATGGCTGTGGCTTACTGGTATTTTCACATCAGGCTAGCCTTCACTTCCAGGGCCAGGGAGCTCAGGTGGGAAGTTCTCAACATTTTCTGGAAGCTCCACATTCCCTATCTCCCACAGTCCTCAGGAAAAGTGGAGAGAGCCAATGGACTCATCAAACAACAGCTCACCAAGCTCTCCATTGAACTCAGGACCCTACACCATGGTCCTCACCACCCCTCGGCTGCCAAGCTCTGGGACCCCCATGCTAGTGCCATCTCTCCAGGCTCAAGTGGGCACCTATTCATGACACATGCAATTTGACTTCTCTGCTTCTCAAGAAACAGGTGCCTGAGGTCTCCAGGATGGCAGTTAACCAGGTGCTCCTCCACTCACACCTCCTGCTGAGTGTGAACCCACTAACTCCTGACTCCCCACTTCCCTACATCACCCCATGCCCACAGGAAGCAGCCAGACTTGAACTGGCACCAATATCCCAGAGAGTCTGGAATGTTCTGGGGGAAGCTCCGCCTCAGCCCCTGGCACCCATATACCCAAAGAGTCTGGAATGTTCTGTGGAAGCTCTACCTCAACTCCCTCTCCATCTCTCTCTCTCCCCCCAAACACTGCCCTGTCTCCAGCCTGCCAAATGCCGCTCCTCCCCCAGAAATGCTCAAGACCACTCCCACATGGTATTTAAACTGCACCCAGAAAACAGACACGTGCTTTCTTGGTCTCTCTTCCCTGTCTCCTCTCTGAGGACTGGAAAATCACCAGGGAGTGTTTTACACATTACACTGGGGTTTTTCATAATTTGGTTTGATCATACTTCTACTTTCTTTCCCTACCTAGAGTAGGGAGGGAGGAGAGGGCCAACCCTGAACCTGAGGTGGCCCCTGAACTGGGTGGGTAAGCTTGAGATAGGCAGCATCAAGTGTGTATGCTCTGTACCCTTCCAGACCCTGGTGGTCAGTTTCAAATTTTCTTTCCCAGCTGGCTCTAATTGTTGTTCTCAGAACTTTGATAAAACCTGTTCAACATGACAGCCTTAAGTTGTCATGTGATTATGAATGTGCCCCCCCTTCAGGAAGTGAAGTGGGACAGGGTGATGTAGCCACCAGTATCAGGTAGTACCACTTTAAGCTTTTAGCTTCAGACCTAGGGGTCCTGAGGATGTGCTGCTTTCCATTGGCTTAGGAGTTGTGCCTGGATCTGCTGATATTTTAACGACCATCTGCGACCCTGTGGCCCTGCAATCAGCACCCACTGCTCAGGCCATGGCCTGGTGGGATTTCAGGTCCACTGACACGGCTTGGCTGCCGCTGCCAGATGTATTTTTAACTAAGTCTATAGTTCTATTTACCAATAAAGACTTGGAAGTTCGATGTTGAATGAAAACCTGCTAGCTCAGAGAGGCTGAGAAGCAACCAGCTGACTTTCTTTTTTAGCTGGAGACCCAGCAAGAGAGTGTCTCTCCCAAACCAAAAATGACAGTGAAACTCCAAGTCCCTCCCTACTCCCACCTGTGTGTCTCTCTATCCGACTTCCCGGCTCCTTTGTACTCTCTATGGTTAATTCCTGTCAGCTAGTTGCTGGCTCCACCCCCTGATCCAAGGTTGATTTTATTAACATAGTCTCAGGTTTCACAGTGTGATTAAATATCCTGCAATAAAGATGCACCTCAGTCATTCCACATTGCATCTGTGGACTGACTGCTTACAAAGCTTCTTCAGTAAGGCGAGTTCTTGCATTTTAGGCATTGCTCAGAAGAGGAGGCATCCAGGAGACAGAAATGCAGGCTTCTTGAGAGCTGCTGATCTCAAGGTCCCCAGCCACCACCTTGGGGAAGCTGTTGGGAAAGCTAGGTTAGAAACTCCACCCTGGAGGCAGGAACAGACCCAATGGACAGAGGATCTGCCTGGTAGCCAGTTTCTTTGTCATGGTGATAAAATATCCTATAAAACAGCGTGAGAGAGGAAGCATTTGTTCTGGCTGATGGTTGCAGAGATTTGGGGTCTGGTTGGCTGGATCCACTGGATCCACTGCACTGGATCTTAGGTGAGGCAGAGCATCATGGGGCTGGAATGTATGGCAGAGGCAGGAAGCGGAGAGTCAAAAGCATCAAGGGACAAGGTGCCCTTGCAAGGCATGACCCTGTAACCACTGCCTGCAATCAGCTCCTGGAATCCCCATCTCTTTTGCAGATAGTGCCACCATCTCAGGACCAGGTTTTTAACTCATGGTCCTGAAGTCTGGGGAGGCTCTGTTAGTGCTGAACTCGGATCTCACTTGTAGCATGGCACCCGACCCAGCTGAGCCTGGAACAGAATCTAGAACAAGCCTCTCTGTGAAGACCATGTGTCCTCTTGCTTGAGAGGAAGCAACCCTAATCTCTCTATGAGAGAAAGTAACCATCCTTCACTGAAGCCACTGTTATTCCTAGCTTCTGTGACAAACCTAAGAACCACACCGAGCAGTCCAGCCAGTGGCTATAGTGGGAAGATGTGGACTGAGGTGGGTAAGACAGACACAGGTAAGTGTCTTCCTTCTGTTGTCACACAGGATAGAAAGTGACTTCTGTAGTTCTCTTCCCCTGGATTCTACGTTCTGGAAAGCTGAGGCTCGGGTCTTTTTATCTTTGTTCAGAAGGTACGCAGTTATTTTGACATGAACACCTTTGATCTTCTACATTTGCTAGCTCCAGGGTCTTTAGCTCTCTAAGTATTAATTTCTTTAAAAATAGAAGTGAAGGTTATAATGCCAAGGCTGTTTTCATCACATGAAACATGATATCTGGTGCTTAAGGCATTTTAGACACTCAGGAAAAGGATTTTAGAGTCTTACCCCTGTCCTTTCTAAGAAGTTCCCAGTCTCCTGCTTTTACATAAGACTGAGTCTTGACTCTGATGTGTGTATTAGTTTCCGAGGCTCCACCTAACATCCTTTGGGTCTTGAGAACCTCACTGGACACATGTCTCTAGGTTGCTGTGTCTCAGTGATGGCTTCTTCCAGGCTGTGCCGTCAAATGCAGGGAAGTCTTCCATGCTTGGCCCAGGGAGCCAAATGATTCAGGAGACAGAGAATGTGAGGTTTTCCATTCTGTTCAAGGATCTTGGTCAGAGAGAAGGAAGTCGCCTGGAAAGGCAGACCTAGTTTCCCATCCTTCCCTGGTATTTCCATGGCTTTTGCAAAGTGGTGAGCTGTTTCTTCTCTCTCTGGGTGTACTAGCCTTGCCAGTTAATCCGGCCAATGACTGGAATGAAAGTAATCCTGCCCACTTTGAATCTAGACCCTAAGTAGCTTTGTATAATTCCACGTGCTCTCGTTGACTCGGTCTTTGTATTTTCTTTTTGACCCAGCTTTTGAGAGATTTCTCTGAGTCTTTGTCTTGATCAGGCCTTAGCATGCTGAACCCAGTTCAGGAAGAACTCTGTCAGGCTAGCTCAGCATGCATACCTTCATGCCTACCCAAGTGCCCCACGTGCACTGGCTTTCATCTGCAGCTGCTCTAGCATCAGGCATTGAGTTTAGTCTCTCAAGTCTCGGCACCTGTTGCCTGCATTAGGTGGAGGATAAGAGGCTGTGTGGAGAGGAGCAGACGAGCCTCCAAGCCAAGGCTAACCCAGCCCAACCAGCCCTTAGCAGATGATAGACCTGTGATTGGGCCTGGCCAAGGTAAGCTGCCTCAGAGACTCATGGAAATAAGATGGCTTTTAGTTTAAACACCTGAGATTTAGGTGGTTTGAACTGTAGCATTCTGATTGGCAATACATAGGGAGGAGAAAAGATAAGGTCACTAGAACAGGACTGTTACAAAGCTTCTCTACTTGGAGCTAAGTACAGAGTGCACATGTGTGGTTTCCTGTGTGTGTGTGTGTGTGTGTGTGTCTGTGTGTCTGTGTCTCTGTCTGTGTATGTGTGCGTGTGTGTCTGTGTGGAGTGTTGGGGGTGGTGGTCAAACCCAGGGCCTCACACACACTAAGCATACACTTTCTCATCAAGCTACACACCTAGCCAGCTTCTGTTTTTGGTGGCCCAGCCCTGAAAAGAGATGACAGAGGAGTGGATTTGCAAATGGTCTGTGTCACTCCCTCAGCCACCAGATGGAAACCAAGAGGTGAGAGAGGCTGTGCTAATGCTGGAGTTGACTTATCACTTTATTCCAGTTGGGCTGTTGGCAGATGTTTCCCACCTGCCAGTTCCCAAAACCAACTGGAGACTTAATATTAATTACAAATGCTTGGTCAATAGCTCAGGCTTGTTACTAGCTAACTCTTACATTTTAAATTAACCCATACTTCTTATCTACACTTTGCCACATGGATTCATACCTTTTCATCGGCATGGCATGCCCATCTTGCTTCTCTGCATTTGCTGGTGACTCCAGACTCTGCCCTTCCTCTTCCCAGCATTCTCTGTTTTGCTGTCCTCCTAACCTTATCCTGTCCAGCTATTGGCCAGTCAACTTCTTTATTAAACCAATCACAGAGACATATATTCACACAGTGTAAAGGAATATTCCACACTGGGCAACAATTAAGTCCTACATTCCAAGTTACACTAAGCAAACACACGTGAAGCTGAGCTGTAACTGTTGGCCCGAAGAGCTAATACTTTTTATTATAACAGTTAATACATTATTATCCCAGCCCTGGACAGTGGAACACCAGCCTGAGGTGTTCTGTTGTCTAGAGCCCAGGGTCCTTCACTTATTGCTGTCCCATGCAGCTTCTCTGGCAGCTTGGCCATTTATATTTTATTTGTTTTGAAGTGCTGGAGATTGAACTCATAGCCTTGTACATGCTAGGCAAAGCATTCAACTAATAAGATATCTCAGCCTTTTTATTATCTTTTTTCTGTTCATTTGTATTTGTCTGTGTAAGTGTATGTGATGTGTGTAGGTACCTATGGAGGCCAGAAGAGGGCATCAGATCCCCTGAAGCTGGAGTTACAGGCAACATTATGAGCTACTTAGTGTGGGTGCTGGAATCTGAAGTCAGTTCCTTTTGAAGAGCAGCAAGCTCTTCTCTATCCCCTTAAGAAACTGTTGTCAATATTTATTTATCTACTGTGTGTGCACACATGTGCATGTGCACAAGCCAGTATCTGTGTGCATGCCATAGCTCACATGTGGAGGCTAGAGCACAACTTATTAGGAGTTCTCTCTCTCCTCCCACCATATGGGTTCCTGGGATTGAACTCATGTCATCTGTTTGGCAGTGGGTGGTGTCACCCCCTGAACCATCTCACTGACCCTGGATTCTTAATTCAAAATCCAGTACAATGCAGTGGCACTGGCACACATATAATATTGCACAGCCATCAACACAGTCCCTTTCCAGAATCCCAGGCAAAGCTCCACACACTGACTACTACTTCCCTTCCCCCACCCCCTCTCCTTTCTAGGTAACAACTATTCTGCTTTATGATCTGTTAACTCCAGATGCCACATGCGGATGGGGTCCTACCCCTGTTCTTTGGTCCTCTCAGTTCCTTGTTTTTAACCAAGTGTTTCCAGACATCAGAGAAGCAGTCCACTGAGAACACTGGAGTTGCACTTTCACTAATGTCCGACCTGTTTCCTTTGTTACATGTCAAGAACTGGATCACATGACCCTGGCCTTGGGATGCAGGCATCCTTCCTTACCATCAACTCTCCAAGTAAGATGAGACAACTTCCTCTTCTTAACTCTTCTCCTCTCCAGGAGAGGTTTCCAGAACCCCTTCATCCTTTTCTGACTTTTTGCTTGGCTTGTTCTTAATAAGCACCTTTGTCCTGTAGTCATGGGGGAAGCCTGGAAGGCAGATGTGAAGTGTAAATCTAATTAATCTTATCAATAAAAACCAGGAATCAGATATCAAGGTAAAAACCTGAAAAGTCAGAGAAGCAGGGGAGCAGACACAGTTACTTCCTGTCTCTTCTGTTCCTTAGCCTGAAAGGGCCGAGATCCTCTCTCTGACCTGCCTTATCACTTCTTGTTTCCTCTCTGTACAGACCTCCAGATCTCTATGGTTAACTAGTGGCTAGCTCCACCTTCTGACTCCAAGCAACCTTTATTTATCAGAACACAAACAAAATATCTCACAATACTTCCCCCTTTTTGTCTAAATAAAAAGCAAAGGTTTTAGCTAACACGATAAAATGATATAAGTATATACAAATATATAAAGTATATACAATAAGTATATACAAATATATAAAGGCACTAATTACATGAACAATGTCTAGATCATCTGTGTTGGTTTGTGCTGCAATTCCTTATGCACAGGCAGGGAAAGCTCAGCTGATACGGTGGTACCGGCTGCTGCTCCCATTACATCTAAGGGCAAAGCAGCAGATACTGTTGTTTCCTGGCTGCTGTTTTGTAAGCTACAAACTCCACCTTCCTTAACAACTGGATACATAGTTTCAGGTAAAACTTCAGGGGCTAACTCTTTCCCAGATAAGAGATTGATATTCAAAAGTATTAAAGGTGACACCACAGTGATCTGAAGCTCGGTTCTTTTTCCAACAGCTATATATGAAGACTCATAACTTGGTGTGAGAACAGACATGACTGTCTGTGATGAGCTGGTCATTTTCTGAGAATTTCTAACACCTGAACAAAAAGTCTTAACATGAACTTCATCCATGGGATTTGAACTCCAACTGGTGTTATGCTGGTTTTTGATACAGGACACTGTTTTTCTTCTAAAGGTTTTGGAACATTTTCTTTGGTGGTTTTTGGAGGTTGGTTTTTCCAAAGAGAAAGACATGTTGCTAGCAATTCCATGGAGCAGTGACTGTCACTTTTAGCAGACATTTATTTTGCTGAAAATTCAGAATACTGAGTTGGTTCAGTATAAGAAATATTGGCTGTTTTACTACAACCAGCACCATCAAAAGACCTTTATTGATTTTTCTTGCAAGTTCTGAAAACTTTGATTTGTACTAGTAATTTAATATCCCTCACTGGCTTTTCTTCTGTGGCATTTGTGTCTAGTACTTGGATTTCAGGAATACTGTCTTTTCTCTTGATTATTTTGAACAAGAGTCTGTACACCATGCCCAGAAGAGCTAACAGAGTCATTGTAAGATTGTTTTGTATTTATTTTTAACTCACAGAATTTTCCAGTGGTGCCAACATTTTACTAGTGTTTTTCCACTGCTCTTGAAAGCCTTTGTAAGTATCTTTCTTTTTTTCAGATGAATGCATTTCTGAACTCTGAGGAACTTCCATAAGCATATGCCTAGAAACAGGCTGAGAATTTTTATGAGTAAGCACTGTAAAGGCAAATTTTTATCCTTTTCCTATAAAGATATAGTGAAGAAACAGTCTTTTAAATCAATAATTATAATAGACCATCTTTCGGTAGTAGAGAAGTCAGGGGAATTACAGGTTGTAAAGAATCCATTGACTAAATCACCTTACTAAAAACTCTTAGATCTGTTACCATTCTCCATTTTCCAGATTCCTTTTTAATAACAAATACAGGAAAATTACAAGGACCAATAGTGCTGGTTGTAGTAAAACAGCCAATATTTCTTATACTGAACCAACTCAGCATTCTGAATTTTCAGCAAAATAAAGTCTATCTTCAATATATTGAGCATTTATCTGCTTCTTTCCTAGCTGTTCTTAGGCCTGTAATTTTTCTGATGTCAAATGCCATTGTTCCACCCAGGCAGGTTTATCAGTCAACCATTTTAAAAGAACAGCTATTGGTACCTTTGAAAGAGCAGCAGCTGTTGTGCCCTATTTTTATACAACCTGAATGGTCAGTAACTGTTCTTTATAATACTTTTAAATATTTTCCCAGAAACATACATTAGTTTGTAGCTTGTTTCTTAGATTGGAGGAATGTTAATCTGGGTATTCCATTACTATAACACATTATATCCCCATGAATTCATTGCTATATTAGCCACATATAGCTTTAGTTTTCCTCTCTTTCCTTCTGGCCCTATACATTCGACCCCTCTTGTACTTTGTTTTACCTGAGATGAAGTTCCAATCCCTAAAATCTGAACATTTACCTCCTGAAGAGACCAATTTGTATGCCAAGATTCTGATGCAATTATTGTTATATCTGCCCCTATGTCTACAAAACCTCAATTACAATATCATTTATTCATATTTTTAATTTTGGTCTTTGGTCATTTATAGAAGTTTGCCAAAATATTTGCTTTATGGTTTCTCCTGAAATTTTTGTTTTATCTTCTAAAGCTGTTCTACCATCCAGATCAGTATGGTTTTTTACAATAGGCATTAGGTCCTTTAATTGCTCTGAGGAAGAGTTTCCCCCATGGTAACATGGAATGATTGAACCAAAATTAGCATGGGGGGCTGCAAGAGACCCCCCAAAGTGTTTCCTGATGGCAAAGGGTTACCCTGTCTGTTCCTTGTTGATCTGCATTCATTGGTCCAATGTCAGCCTTTGTCATACATTCTCCATACTCCAGAAGGCAGAAGCCTTCTATTTAGATTATTCCTAGGAAAAAAAAATGTTTCTGGGAATACCCTGCCTACAATCTTTTTTTTAGGTGACCTTGTTTGCCATAATTAAAACACCTGACATTTTGATTTTTCTTCAAGCCTCTAGAAATCACCTCTCCTATCCAAGCATCATCATGATTATGAAATTCAATATTGACTGTATCCCTGATCCATTAGGATCTTGCCTTTAAAGGCCTAATTATCCTTTTGCATTGTGAATTAGTATTTCCAAAAGCCAAAGATTCAATTATTATTTGTCTAGCTTCTGAATTTGATATTCTATTTACAGCTGAAGTCAATCTTTAAAAAAAATCAGTGAAGGTTTCTTCTGGGCCCTGTATAACTTTAGTAAGTGACTCAGTTCTCCTTCTGACTTCTGCATTCAAAGCTGCTGAATGGCATAGAGCCAGGGTGTGGTCATCATGTCTTTGTACATCAGCATAATCGCCCTCTCTAAGAAGTTGGTCTTGGGAGATTTCAGTACCTCTAGCCCTACTTTGTTGTTCAATGGTCTTAGCCTCATCTTTCCACCAGGTCCTCCACTGTGACTTAGGACCAGGTTCTGATACTGCTGTAACCAAGTCTCTTTAGTTTTGTGGGACAATTCTGTTACTAGTTGGTCATGAATTTAACATCTGCTTCACAAAAAGGTGAATGCACACCATATGAGACTATCACTTCCTAAAATCTCCTCAAATCTAACATTTCCACAGGAATTCAGTCAGCTCTTACACAGCCTTCGGGATACCTGTCATTTGGCAGTTGTTCCTGTAAGGTGACTGGATAAATTAAGGTCAGCTGTTTGATAACCTTGGGCTGTTCCTCTCTAACTTTATAATGTAATGGTGAGGTTGGTTCTCCTTTAAATTCCTCTGTCTGTGTCTGAAAATCTCTATTATCTATATTAATAAGTTTTTCTTAGACTTGTAACTTATCAGTCAAAATTGAATTATTTTTCTTTAGTAACTAGTTGTAGGGCTTGAATATTATCAGGAATAACCCATTCTAAGGCCTGTATCTTGGCAGTCATATAACCAAGTTTTTTAGGGATAAAACAAGAATTTTCAAATTGATAATGATTAAAATTAACATTATGTAAATTACAGCTAAGTTAATTATCCTCTCATTTAATTGTTCCATTTTTAAACCATTGATTTTGTAGTCATGCAGAGACCTAATAGACCCCCTCCATTGTAATAGTGTTTCCCATTTGTTAATGTGTGAAAAAACTCTCTCTCTTTTAACGATTTCCCCCTTTAAGAATTCCCAGTTATCTCACCAAATCTGCTGCTGCTGGTGGTGAAGTGTGAGGTTAGCTGCTGTTGTGTAGCATGCCTGAGTAGAGAACACAAGCAGCGCACAGCCTGGCTGAGGACAGCTGCTGCTGATCATGTCAGCAGCCTGAGGAGGGAGTCCATGAAAATCCCACAACCCACTGGGAAAAGGAGCCAAAGAGCTGCTGTTTGGAAGGCAGACATGGGGCAACCTGTGAAAGCAGCACTTATGACCAGCAGGACGTGAGCACAGAGCTGCCAGAAGATGGAGCTGTAAAGTGGTGAGGAGCTAACACCTGTGGCATTCAGAACCCTATGGTGGTATTTTATTTGTACTGAAATGTGATTTTATTTGTATGTTAATAAATAAAGTTGCTTGGGGGTCAGAGCTAATAGCAAGCCATAGCAGAGCTGGGCGTTTGTGTGGCGCATGCCTTTAATCCCAGCGCTTGGTAGAAGAGCTAGGTAAATCTCTGTGTGGTCAAGGATACAGACAGCATTGGAGACACACGCCTTTAATCTCAATATCATAGAAGACATGGAGGACTGTACTTACAGGCAGTGACAAGGCAGTCATGTGGTTGGGTTTACAATCAATGAGAAGGCAGAACAGAAAGACTATATAAAGACAAACACACAGGAAGTAGGTCTCTTTCGAAGAGGTAGGTCCACCGCAGGAGGAAGGGTAAGGTTTTAGCTCTGAGCTCTGACCTCCTGGCTTTCTTCTTTACATTGGTTCTGTGTTTTTTATTTAATAAGACGGTTGGTTACATCTACATTTGGCACCCAACGTGACAAGAATCCATTAAAACCGCTTGGCTTGGCCGCATGTCCGCTTTCCCGCAAGGGCAGTTGTCTCCCTAGCCTGGGCCCAGGTCTGCTTGGCCTCAGGCCTGACTAATCGTGAGCTACTTGCTTAAAGCCGGTGCTACAAACAACTCAGCCTGACCTGCAGAACAGGGCCCCTGCCTGTAAAGCCAACGCACGTGGTCAGAGCTTAAGGAAGCCAGAGCCAAGCCTTGACTCGGCTCAAGAGGGAACACGTGGCTGGATTTAAGCTTTAGCAGGCTACGCTTTCTTGTGTTTGCATTTGCGTTCTCGTTTTCTCTCTCTCTCTCTCTCTCTCTCTCTCTCTCTCTCTCTCTCTCTTTACACCTTGGACACTAGGTGGCTCTTTTGAAATTCCCTTGGATTTCTACTGTTCTATGCAGACTTGGTAAGTCACAATATATCAGATATTTTAAAGGAAACTATTTAAAAGAGAAATTATTTCCACATTTAAAAAAATGGGTTTTATGTGTACATTGGAAGAAAATTGGGCTTTGTTTGAAATTTTAGGCAGCCTGACAATGGAACAACTATATGAGAAGATTAATATTGATTGAATTATGCAGTTTATTACTATGCTTGTCCTCATTTTACTATTTAAAAAGAGAGTCAATTTAAGTGCCAGAATGACAGCTTTAGAAAAACTTATTAAACCTGTAAAAATTCAGACAGAAGAAATTAACAGTGAAGTTGTTTCAAGTTGGATCATAAGGTTACAGAAAGAAAACCTATTTTCACACAGTCACCCTTAATTTATCCTGTAACCGTACAGCAGTTGCCTAATCAAATGACTACACAAAATATTTGGGCTCCAATTGAAATGTTGGATTTACGAAGGTTTAAGGAGGCAATAGTATCTTATGGCATTCATTCCCCATATGTAAAGCAAATGTTAAACTCTTGATCAACATATAATAGGATTGTACCACAGGACTGGCGGGAGCTGGCACAAGCAGTTCTGGAACCCAGCCAAAGGCTTCAGTGGTTAACTTGGTTCAAGGATGAGGCTAAAAACAGAAAAACAATGGAGGGATAAATGAATACAAGTTTGCCAGGATCAGCTTATTGGAGGCCAATATGCTTCAGTACAAACACAATGTTTACATGCTGTCCAAACCCTAATTTTATGTCGAACAGCAGCCTTGAATGCATGGGACAGAGTTGAGGAACCAGGAAAAAAAAACTGAGTCATTTACAAAGGTTATGCAAGGCCCAAAAGAATCTTTCACAGATCTTTTACAAAGACTGGCTTCAGCATTAAAGAGAATGGTCCCAGATTCAGAAGCTAGTAAGATAATAATTGAATCTTTGGCCTTTGTGAATGCGAATGCAGCATGCAAAAGAATAATCAAGCCATTAAAGGCAAGATCTGCACCTTTGGAAGATTGGATTAGAGATATGGTTAATGTTGAGGCTCATGACCATGATGATATGTGGGTAGGAGAAGCAATTTCAAAAGGTTTGAGGAATGTTAGATGTTTTAGATGTGGAAAGCAAGGACATTTGAAAAGGGACTGTAGACAGGTCATTCCTAGAAAAAATGTTTCTTCAAGGAACAATGGCAACAGAATGCCCCTCACTTCTGGAGTATGCAGAAGATGTGGTAAGGGAAAACACTGGGCCAATGAATGTAGATCAACAAGGGACAGACAGGGTAATCCTTTGCCTCAGTCTTCGGGAACTCCCAGAGAGGCCTCATGCAGGACCCCATAGCAAATCCAGTTCAAACCTTTCCTGCAGCTGTCAAGGAAACCCCTGCTCAGAGCGATTAAATAACCAAATGCCTATTAGGATGATGAAACAGAGAGAATAGAAAATTCAGGAGAAAACATAAAGAAATTTTTTTGGCAAACTTCTATTAATGAACAAAGACCAAAATTAATGATAAAAATAAATGGTGTTTTGTTGTCTGGTCTGGTAGACACAGGTGCGGATGTTACCATAATTGCACCAGAATATTGGCATCTAACTTGGCCTCTTCAGGAGGTAAACGTTCAACTGTTAGGAATTGGGACATTATCTCAGGTGAAACAGAGTGTAAGATGGCTGAAATGTATAGGTCCAGAAGGACAGAGAGGAAAATTAAAACCATATGTGGCTAACATAGCTATGAACCTGTGGGGTCAAGACTTGTTGTAACAATGGAATACTCAGATTAACATCCCCCCAATCTCAGAAACAAATCATAAACTAGCACATGTTTCTGAGAGAAATATTAGAAGATATTGTTCTAATGAGTGGTCACCAGCCATCCATATTATACAAGAACAGGGCACAACAACTGATGATCTTCCAAAGACACCAACAGCTCTACCTTTAAAATGGTTAACAGACAAGCCTGTATGGGTTCAGCAATGGCCCTTAACAACAGAGAAACTCCAGGCTTTAGAAGAGCTGGTAGAAGAACAGTTAAATGTTCAGCATATTGAAGAATCAATCAACCCTTGGAATTCTCCTGTATTTGTTACTAAAAAGAAATCTGGTAAATGGAGAATGGTAACAGACCTTAGAGCAGTTAACAAAGTAATTCAGCCAATGGGCTCTCTACAATCTGGGATTCCTTTGCCTACTCTGTTACCAAAAGGATGGCCTCTCATAGTTATTGATTTAAAAGACTGTTTCTTTTCCATACCCTTACAAGAAAAAGACAAAGAAAGATTTGCTTTTACAGTGCCTACTTATAATAATTCTCAACCGGTTAAAAGATTTCAGTGGAGGGTCCTCCCACAAGGAATGTTGAATAGCCCAACTCTGTGCCAATATTTTGTACAAAAGCCATTGGAAGTGATATGTAAAAAATTTCCTAAATCTATAATTTATCATTATATGGATGATATTTTACTAGCTGACTCAGATGCAGCTAAGTTAGAAAGAATGTTTGAAGAAGTAAAGAAAATTTTGCCTTGCTGGGGATTACAAATTGCTCCTGAAAAGATACAAACAGGAGATTCTATTAATTATTTAGGATATAAAATAGAGCTACAAAAAATTAGACCCCAAAAGGTGCAATTAGGAGAGATAGACTACAGACTCTTAATGACTTTCAAAGATTATTTGGAGATATTTCTCATCTACGAACTATTGTTGGGGTAAAGAATGATGAAGTGACTAATTTGTTCAAAACCTTAGAAGGTGACAAGGACTTAAATAGTCCAAGAGAATTATCACCTGAAGCTGAGTAAGAATTGGGCTTGGTAGAAAAGAAAGTACATGAAGGGCACATGGATCGTATTGATCCAAAGCTGGATTGCATTTTGGTTATTTTACCTTCTAGGCATTCCCCAACAGGAATATTAATGCAGAGGGAAGATATTATATTGGAATGGATATTTTTACCAAATAAACCAAATAAAAAATTAAAAACTTATGTAGAAAAAAATCTCTGACTTGATTTGGAAAGGAAAATTGAGACTTCGTCAATTAGCAGAAATAGACCCAGCAGAAATTGTCATACCTTTAACTAAGGAGGACAGTGAAAAATTATGGACAGAAAGTGAACCTTGGCAAAGAGCTTGCAGTAATTTTTTTGGAAGAAATTAACAGCAAATATCCCAAAAGCAATAGAATTGATCTTATAAAGAGAGCTGATTGGATCTTGCCTCAAATTGTATGGGAAAAACCCATATCTGGAGTTCGTACATTTTATACAGATGCCAACAAACAAGGAAAGGCAGGTTAGAAATCAGAAAATTTAAGTAAAGTGGTTCAAAGTCCTTATAATTCAGTTCAAAAATCAGAATTGTATGCTATTCTGTTGGTATTAATGGATTTTTCAGAACATCTCAACATAGTAACTGACTCTCAGTATGCTGAAAGAGTGGTATTACATATTGAGACTGCAGAATTTATCCCTGATGCTTCAGAATTAACTTCACTATTTATTCAATTACAAGATACAATCAGGAAAAGGAGTCATCCTTTATATGTAACTCACATGTGATTCCATACTGGTCTGCCAGGCCCTCTAGCACAAGGCAATGATGAGATTGATAAATTATTGATAGGAAATGTGCTGGAGGCCTCAGAATTTCATAAAAAAACATCATGTCAATAGTAAAGGTTTAAAAAAGGATTTTTCCATAACCTGGCAACAAGCCAAAGAAATAGTAAAGAAATGTCCTATTTGTCCCTTCTACAATCAAACGCCATTACCAGCAGGATGTAACCCAAAGGGTACTCAGAGCAATGAAATCTGGCAGATGGACGTGTTTCACTTTGCAGAATTTGGAAAATTGAAATATGTACACCTCACCATCAATACTTATTCAGGATTTCATTGGGCAACTGCTTTGAGTTCTGAAAAAGTGATTCTGTAATCATTCATTTGCTAGAATGATTGGCCATCATGGGTATACCTGCACAAATCAAAACTGGCAATGCTCCATCATATGTCTCTGTTAAAATGAAACAGTTCTTTGCTTATTACAATATAAAGCATATTACAGGCATACCACATAATCCTACAGATCAAGCAGTTATAGAAAGATCAAATAGAACTCTAAAGGGTATGCTAAATAAACAAAGGGGTAACAAAAACCCCCAGAAATAGACTGCATAATGCTCTATTAACTTTGAATTTTCTTAATGCCAATGAGAAAGGAACAACAGCGGCAGAGAGACATTGGATAATAGAAAAAACTACAGAATTAAATCAGCCTATATACTTTAAGGATGTGCTGACCTCAGAATGGAAACCAGGGTATGTGTTACGTTGGGGACAAGGCTTTGCTTTTGTTTCTACAGGAGAAGATAAGCTGTGGATACCATCAAAATTGATAAAGGTTCGATTTGAACAAGAGAGACCTCTTAATTAGAGGAGGTGATAGTTCATCAACTAGCATGAACATCCAATTTAAACTAACTTATACCAGTAATACATGCTTTTTCATTTAATCAGATAATAACTTGCCAAAAAGGAGCATCCCCAAAATTAGCCTTGGGGAAAGGTTTTTGTTTTTGTCTTTTAGGAGAATGAAGGTTAAGGAATCTGAAAAACACAAGACAAATGAGACAACTGAAGACTAGGGACAAATCATCTATCCCAGGAAACAGTGAAATGGCGTATGGGTATATCATCTAAAAATTTTTTATAAGTCTTCCTAAATGTTTGTTTCTGCTTTTCTCTAAAGATTTAACACTATTGGTCTTCTAATTGTCCCAGTTCAATTAAAATTTTAAAGCTGACTTTGGAGTTGGGGAATGGCTCTCTCCTTCTTTAAACTCAAGCATGTTGTTAAAAGGAAAATGCAAACTCCCTGTATCATGCCAGAATAAAAGAGCCATCTTCTGATATGGGACAGGACAAAAGCCAAATTAATTAAGGGACTATTCTATTACCAATCTCAACTCTTTGATTCTATTCTGATTCTTTAAACTTTTCTTAAAGTATAAATTTTATATCAAAATTTACAAGATTAATATATATATACATATTAAACTTTGTTAAGATATGAATGGTCATATAGAGTACTAACTAATTCTAGAAAAAAGGCTTCAATTAGCTGCATATATGTCTTTGTGTTCGAGCCTCTTATCAGTTTTCTGCAGGAAATCACGCCCAGGCCTAACATCAACTGAAGTCTCCAGGAAGAAGATGGGGCCCCACAACAACAACAATTCCACGTGGACAATAATATTATCACTAAGCTGACAAACATCATCTACAGATCAGCTTTGAACTACAAAGTGCTCAGAGCAATTGTGAGATGACTAACTGAGATGATCCAGTCTCAAAGACTACTTGAATAAGGACTTGAGATAAACCCTGAACTTTGGCATTATACACAGACTGGACAATAATGAAGGATATAGTTACCATTCCTAGAATTTGACAATTAACCTAAAATTTTTCTTTCAGGATAAAGAAAACTTTGCCCATACCCAGCAGGAAGCAATTTTAAGAATACGACACCCACATTCCCAAAGAGGTGGTGTGGGGCAGGTGGTTTTTTTGGTCTTTTTAATGGGTTTTGGGTCTGGGATAATTTTCATTGTTTAGGGGAGTTGGTTACAAGTTGTTGTCAAGGGTTAGGAAAAAGGCTAAGCAAAGGAGATTAGATTTAAGGTTCTTGTTTAAAAAAAGAAAGAAAGAAAAGAAAAAAGAAAAAGACAATTACTAGTTTTAAATACTTTACATTGGATTGGATTGTTTTATATTGTATACAAATTTGAAATTGATATTGTTAGAAAATGCTATATGTATATTTCTAATTGTATTTATACCATTCATTTAACAATGTAATGCAATTTTCTGATCCTTGAATGTTATTATTACCAACTATTAGGATATAAAGAAATGAAAGTTAGTAGTTAGACATTACAATAGAATTTGTAGTCATATTAGATATGTTTTAAAAATTGAGCAGATATATTTTAGATAGACAGGTCACTTTCAAACCCTTCAGAGATCTACAGAATATGGCATTTAAAATTTTTTAATCACTTAGAAATTTTTCTTTTTTGAGACATGTTGGCTCCTGGCAGTACCAATCTACTTCAGAGAAAATATGGGCATTGAAGAAACAGCATATGAAGTTAACTTTCATTGTGGCAAAAGTTAGCCACTGGACAACAAATTATCCTCGAATCAACAGGACAAAATGGACAGACAGGACACGAAACAAAGGACTACTGATTGTTGCCAAAACATGTGTGGTTATGGCTTTATCAAAAGGCATCTTCTGAGGCCAGGACAATATGGCACCGTCCCTGAAGTGGCCTTCACAATTCGGAAAAGGTACAGTGCCCTTTTCTTTGAAGGCAGATGAACAGGCAGTGGGCCGATGTGCAATGGAACAGCAGCTGAAACAGTTATTCTTGAAGAGTAACTAAGCTCACGCCTCTCAATAGTAGACTGGCATTTAATAGAGGGATGTGGAGAAGAACAGGATGCTGAGATGAAGCCATATATACACAGCCAAGAATGGACTGTGAATTAAAAAACCATCAACAATTTCCAGAATTTAAAATCCTGAATCATGACTAGTGGAATTCAGGTGTTTCTGGTACATGGACTGCTCTCACCCAATGTGAGGTTGAACTGTTGGCCTTGTGTATATCCTACTTCACAAATAAGTATGTCAGATATGCTAAGCCTATAAGCTGAAGATGATGCCCCAACACTGCAGAGAAACCTCAGGTGACTGTCCAGGCAGCTGGCTGTTTCTGTCAACTCACAAATTTTTTGGAAGTTGCTTGCATGCACTTCCTGTTTTTATTTTTGTTAGCTAATATTATTTCCTTCTTGGGTCTCTGAGGGAGTTGAAGATTAGTTAGTTATAGTTGAAGGTTAATTAGTTATAGTTGAAGATTAATTAGGATAGAAAGTGAATTAGGTACATTTTGGACTTACCAAAATAAAATAGATAATGAAATTATTTTCTCTGAATTTGTCAAATACAAATGGACTAGACATTGTTTAGGTATTTATTACTTGTATATATTGTATATAGTTACTGTACTTTTGTATATAGTTTTTCTTTTGTTAGTTATAACCTTTTGCTTTTTTTCTTTTTATTAAAATAGAAAAGGGCAAATATGGTGGTATTTTATTTGTACTTAAATGTGATTTTATTTGTATGTTAATAAATAAAGTTGCTTGGGGGTCAGAGCTAATAGCAAGCCATAGCAGCGCAGGGCATTTGTGGTACATGCCTTTAATCCCCGCACTTGGTAGAAGAGCTAGGTAAATCTCTGTGTGTTCAGGGATACAGCCAGCATTGGAGACAAACGCCTTTAATCTCAATACCAACCATAGAAGACATGGAGGGCTGTACATGCAGGCAGTGACGAGGCAGTCACGTGGTTGGGTTTACAACCAATGAGAAGGCAGAACAGAAAGACTATCTAAAGACAAACACACAGGAAGTAGGTCTCTTTCGAAGAGGTAGGACCACCGCAGGAGGAAGGGTAAGGTTTTAGCTCTGAGCTCTGACCTCTTGGCTTTCTTCTTTACATTGGTTCTGTGTTTTTTATTTAATAAGACGGTTGGTTACATCTACAGAACCCAGGCACCTGTGCAGTTTGGGGCTTGTGGTGAATACTGTAGAAAGGCTGCACCAGGAAAACCCCAGACTTGCTCAGAGGGCTCGGGGAAGAAAGGGAAAGCCAGCCGGTGGTGCAGTGACTCCAACAGATACAGCTCCCGAGTGCGGCCATGGTGGGTGCTGCTGGCCGCAACGCCACAGACAAGCAGCTGTTTCATGAATTCGGCCCCAAAGGTTGGATGCCAGATGAAGTGTAAACCTAATTAATCTTATTAATAAAATCAAGGAGACAGATATCAGAGAAGCAGATGAGTAGCCACAGTTGCTTCCTACCCTTTCTGTTTCTCAGTCTGAAAGGGCCAAGATCCTCTGTCTGCCCCCTCCTTATCACTTCCTGTTTCCTTTCTATTCAGATCTCCATATCTCTTTGGTTAACTAGTAGCTAGCTCTGCCCTCTGATTCCAACCAAGTTTTATTTGTCAGAACACAATCAAAATATCAGACAACGTGGGTGGCTACCTCAAGTGTGTCTTAACAGCCCCAGGTGTCACTGCTCATGTTTCTTGAGCAACCTTAAACAGTGTCCGGCCCAGCCTGACTTCCAAAACTTGTTATAAATTACTGCTTCAGTAGGTGAGTCTTGAACAACTTGGAATTCAGTCAGTCCTTAGGGGCCAGAAAAACCCTGGAGGAGTCTGAGGGTCTGTAGGTAACCTGCCTGTATGTGTTCACGAGGGTAGTGAGAGGATGAGGCACTTGTAGACATCGCCAAGTTTCCACATTCTGCTGCTCCTCTATACCCCATACACATGTGTGTGCATGCCACACTAGGGCAACAAATCCACAGAGTCTGCTTAAAGGACAAAGGGATTTATTAAGAAAGGAAAACCCACAAGATAGAACAGAGTCATGGAAAAGGTGAGGCACGGTCTCATGTTCTTCCAACTGTCCCAGCAAACAAGGAGCAAAAGAGAATATATGTGCATCTCAGGTCTTAAGGGTAGCCAAGAGGCCATGCCCCAGGGGCGTGTACTTCAAGGTCATTGGCAGGTGGAACAGTTACCTACTGTGTCTCTAGGGCTGCTCTTCAGGGTCATAGAATGAATATCCACTACATCTTCCCCTTTTGTCTAAATAAGAAAGTTCTAACCTGTTATAAAACTACAGTATGAATGATTATCAAGTATTATCCAGGAGAGGGGAAAGGTAATAACCAAAACAAAAATAAAAATACAACCAGCAAGAACAACATCAAACAAGAGACACATGTTAAAATGCAGAGCTGTCCAGAACATTAGGTAAATGTCATGTTACAGAGATTACTCCAATAGCTGTCCTATTCTAAAAAATTGAACTTTAGTGTCTGAAATGTTCTTAGCTAAGATATGAGAGGATTATAACTGTAACTTGTTGTTAGACTCTTAGATGATCTTTTAATAAAAAACTCAGAGCCAGATATCAGGGTAAAAGCTGAAAGATCAGAGAAGCAAACAATTCAGCCACTAGTTCTTACCTCTACGAAATCCTCAGCCTAAAGAGAGTGAGTTCCTGTTTTGTCACACCTTATATACCTTTCTCTGCCCTGCTATGTTACTTCCTGGGATTAAAGGTGTGTGTGCTTCCCAAACAAAGGCATGGGATCTCAAGTGCTCAAGTGCTGGAATTAAAGGTGTGTGCCACCACTGCCTGACCTCTATGTCTAATCTAGTGGCTGGCTCTGTCCTCTGATCCTTAGGCAAGTTTATTAGGGTACACAATATATCACCATATTTCCTCTTTTTTGTTCAAAATAATAAGAGAAGGTTATAACTAACATAAGAAATACTATATACAATGAGTACAATAAGTATCTATGATATATACAGCCAAGAATTACATTAACAATGTCCAGTCCATTAACATTTGACAGATTCAGAGAAAATATCCCATTATTTATCGTATTTTGGTGAGTCCAAAATGTACCTTATTCACTTTCTATCCTAATTTGTATTACAAACACAAAACTATCTTTTGATGTCTTTCAAACTTATACATTTTACACCTCTTTAGTGAGTTTCTTCTCTGAATTTAACAAGAAAAACTATAACTATCTAATCTTCAACTCACTCAGAGACCCGAGAAGGAAATAATATTATCTAGTTAAAGAAGAAGCACAAACAAGCAAGCTTCTGTGTGGACGGTCACCCGAGGTTCCTCTGCAGTGTTGGGGCATCCTCTTCTGCCTACAGGCTTAGCATCTCTGGCAGACTCATCTGTGAAGCAGGATTTCTAAAGAGCTTGCCTACCTTGTCTTGGCAAGGATCAGCAGTCCTTTCTTTTGTGGCCTACTTGTCCATTTTGGACAGCATTCCGTCAGCAGTTGAAGCAAGGGCACTTTCCTGCCCAGTGGCTAACTTGCCACAATGAAAGTAAACTCCACGTGGCGTTTCTTCAGTGGTTACTAGTGAGGAGGAGGAGGAGGACAGTATACTTGACAGTGAGAGAAGAAGGACAGGGTGTCCTGGGAAGGAGAGGCTTCCCTTCAAAAGCTGAAGACGAGCTGAATTAAGAGTAAGAATGGGCCGGGCGGTGGTGGCGCACACCTTTAATCCCAGCACTCAGCAGGCAGAGGCAGGCGGATCTCTGTGAGTTCGAGGCCAGCCTGGTCTCCAAAGCGAGTTCCAGGAAAGGCGCAAAGCTACACAGAGAAACCCTGTCTCGGAAAAAAAAAAAAAAAAAAAAAAAAAAAAAAGAGTAAGAATGGGTGTGTGGGGGAGGGCACTCTTCAGAGAGCAGCTTTGGAGGAATGTCCCTGAGAAAAGTTTCCCATGAGGAGTCTCTAGATTAACCCTCCAAAACAAAGAAATGTGACCTTTTATGACCTTTTTGGGTGTGGCCAGAATTTTCACACCACGTGATTTAGTTCAACAGCATGGAGGAACCAGGTAGTGTTTAGGATCATAAATTAGCAACTGCTGTTAGAAGCCACAGCACTGACCACTTCCTAACAGGAGCATGGCCTCATCTCTTCAGGCTGTGGGATCTGACCTTTTCAAGTGACCACTGTCTTTTGGGGCAGGCCTATGTTCTAACAAGAATCAGGGCAGGGCAAATGGTATGTACAAATTCAGCTGTTCTGGCCATGGTGTGGTCTTGCCTGTCATTGTCTCTGCCTTAATCCTGCGTGGTAGTCCTTCAGGTAACCTGTCATTCACTGTCTTCCCCAGAGGGCACCAGAGGGTCTTACAGGATGATCTATCTGAGGGTTAGCCCAGGGTCTTACAGAACAAGCTATCCAGGGCTAACCTATAAATTGCTGTTGTTAAGTGTGGGCTGTCCTGCCTATAGACCTTGCTATTCCTAGGATTAAAGGTGACGGCAGGGTTAGGACAGTGACTTGCCTAAGTGCATTAGGCATCTACACCTTGGGTGATTGATGTACCTCCATGCAGAGGGGACCAGGTGGTCCAGAGGACAGGAGACAGATACAAATGGAAGCAGAGACCCCAGGCTTTCATCCTGCGTTTAGTTACTGTGTAGAGCCAAGTATGGAAGCAAGGTTGTTACAGCAACCACTGAGTGCCAGCTAAAGCTGGAGAGGACACCTCAGGAAGCCTTAGAGATTGGGTACCCAAGAGTGCAGGTAAGTTGGAGGAAAGCTAAGTGGCAGTCGGGGGAAGGGCAGTCTCTGCTCAGACTTGCCTGGGGAAACTCAGGTTACAGTTAGCGAATTCCCCACCCCTCTGTGGGGAATTCACTATGGGAGTAAATTCCACCTTGTCCTCAAGGCAAAGAATTCATTTTTATTTGGTAGCAAAGCTGAATTTTCCTCTTCAAGAATTTTCTGTCTCCTCAGCCTCCATGGTCTTTGTCTGTCTTGATCAGGTGAGGCCAGGGCTGCCTCTGGAGGTTGAGCAGCTGCCTGGGCATTCTTGGCTTAGGGTATAAACTCACTGAGTTTACGTTGTCAAAGTGGGGAAGGTAATTGGATGCTCTCTTTGCTTTATTGAAAGAATTAAGTGGAGAAAGGTGTGTGTGTGTGTGTGTGTGTGTGTGTGTGTGTGTGTGTGTGTGTAGCAACTTGCCTTGTACCTGCACGTAATAACTGTATTAGTCATTCTGCTGTGATAAAACACCACAACCAAAGACAACTTAAGGAAGAGTTTATTTGAGTTTATGGTTCCAGAGAGAGAGTCCATAATGTTGAGGGAGACATGGCAGTAGGCAGCCGGAGCAGGGAGCTGAGGACCACAAAACTGGAAGTGGGGTGAGGCTATGAACATTTAAAGCATCCCCACCTTTCCCTGGTCTGGGACTCCCTCCCTCAATTACCAGAACCTAAGAAAAAATATCTCCCTAAACTTCTTAACATTTTTCTGCTCTGCCAGCATCCTGCCAGGTCCAGGCATCCCCTCAAAATCTCCATCCTGGACAGCTTCAAAGTGGCTAGCCCGGGCGGTCCAACCTCACAGACTGCTTCAAGTAGGCCTGCACTTCCATAGTGCTGGACAGTTCACAGAGCCTGGCCAGTGAGTGAAACAGCCAGCTATCCCAGGACTTGGCCAGCACCCCAGCTTCCTCAGGTCCCCAAAGATGCTGGCACCCACAGACAACAGGAAGCAGTCTAGAGAACACAGCGCCCCCATTCCCACCTCACCAGATACCCTTTCCTAGTTCCTCACCTTTTTTATAGTAAACAAAAGGGAGGAATGTTAGTTTCCCAGCCTGCCGGTGACATGTGCACCCCTTCAAAGTGTCCACCAGACACAGCTCAGTCTCTTGCTTCTCTTGCCTCTTCCCTGTTCTGTCTGTCTGTCTGTCTGTCTGCCTCTCATGTCCCCGGGGACTCCTTTCACTCCCCCCTCCCACAATAAACCTGTTGCACTGACTCTGTTGTGTGTGGCGTGTCCTCTTAGGGGCATAGCTTGTCCCCCCAAGGTTCCTACTTTGCCTGTCTTTTTTAATCCTTTCACTGTCCCCGAAGACGGGTTTCCTCCATCAAAGCTGCACCACCTCCCCAAACAGTGCCACCAACCTAGAGGCAGAGTTCCAATTCCTGGGGGGATATTTGCCCTTCACACCACTATAGGAACCGAAGAGCAAATGCCACTGCTGTCCTTGTGACCCTCATCCGGCAGGGCTTCCTCAGTGATTGGCTTTAGGTGACAGAGTAATTTGTCTTTAAGATGACTTCAGACAGGTGTGGAAGTGTCTCAGAAAAACCAAGGACTGGGGATATAGATCAGTTGCAGAATGCTTGCTTATTGTGCACAGGCCTTGGATTTGATCCTGGCACTAATAATGAGTGAATGTGTTTAATGACTTTAAAATCTATTGGGAATACTATATCCAAAGCATGATGGGAATGTAGTCACCCAGAAGCCCTCATTATTTGTTAACTGAAGAAGTCCCAGAACAGGCACATTGTGTCCAGCAGTTCTAGGAAACACGGCTCTCAGGAGCCCCGGAGCCCCTTTACCCTAATTATTACAAGTGTTTTCCACTTTGCCCTCTTCCACTCAGAGGGGCCTCACATTCTGCTGAGAGAAGAGCAGAAGCTGTCACATGAACACCCTCACCTCCTCACTGTAGCCTCACATTCACACCCTCCTCCTGTCCGTGGTTGAGGGGCACCACCTCCCCCTTGATTCCAAGTCTTCTCTCTCCTCAGAAACCCAGGGATGTATTTCTAAAGTTACTCAACCTGCTTCTCCATTGGATTTAAATGCCCTCACTTGTTCCCTATTTAGAAAACACACACAAGGTTTTCTCCTCACCACCTTTGTTGTTGTGGACCCCCCCAAACCCCAGCACACCATTAATGAGACAAGGTTTGAGTTAGTTCAGGAGTAGGGGAGGACAGCAGGGTTTGGGCGTGTGTCAGAGTGGGGAAGACAAGGGGAGAAACAGGTCTGGTTATAGGTGAGTCTTTCCAAGTACGGATTCAGGACTGCAGGCTACAACACATGGATTCAAAGTCTGTTCCTTTGGGTGCAAATTATCTGCTATTTTCCATCGATGAGTTGATGGGTCTTTGGTGAGTTTCTGAAGTAAACAAGGACACCATGTGCTTATGGGGCCAGTTCCGAACTGCAAAGCAAGGTGAACGAAGACAGCAGCAGCAAAGTCACGTGAGCTAAGGCAGTGCAACAGCAAAGGCAGGCAACACGGGCAGAAGTTCCACCCCTCTGTGTCCAGACTGACGTGCAGGTTGAAGTTTTGGTTCTCAGCTTCCAACTTATTCAGCAGCTTTCTCCTGTTCATAGATAACTTTCCCCGAAGAGCGACGTCTCTGCTGCTGAACTCACTTCTCCATCCCCGTTCCTCGCACGCACTCTGGTCCATACCTCTAAGGTAGTGCTCATGAAAGGCTTTAGCAGTGTTCTCATCTTTGACTTGAGTTGAGACTCCCTCGTCTCATGAGCACATCTGTCCAGCTCTCGCCTCCTGAGAACTGGTTCTTGTCCTGGCTTCTATGAATTGTGCCGCTCATTCTCCGGGTCACCCCCTCCCTTTCCCCCACTCATTCTTTTCTTTGCAGAAGGCTTCTCTTCTGCCTGCCCTGTCGTTAGATGTTGGGGTCTGGGTCTTCTCTTAACTGCCCATTCTCTCTGCGGTGTCAGACTCACTGGCAGTGAAAGGATTCATCCACGTCAAATCAGAGTAGAAGAGAACAAGGGTTTTGTTGTCGTTGCTTTATAATTTATTTTTATTTTATGTGCATTGGTGTTTTGCCTGCATGTATGTCTGTGCGAGGGTGTCAGATCTTGGAGTTATGACAGTTGTTAGCTGCCATGTGGGTACTGGGAGTTGAACCCAGGACTTCCAGAAGAGCAGCCGGTGCTGTTAACTGCTGGGCCATCTCTCCAGCCCCAGGAGAACAAGTTCCCAGGGTGCACTGCAAGGGAGCAGCAGGCAGGGTAGTCAGCGGTAGAACTGACTGGGAGATAGTGGGCTGTGGCTATTTCTATATGGCAGCTATCTTTTAGTGGTTTGGTTTGTACCTTGTAAATGAGGGCCCTGGTCAATAACTGACTCTGGGTGGGGGCTGGCTTTTTAGAGCAATGGTTTTTGTGGTATGAGATCATGGCTAACTGATTGGCTGTGCTCAGTCACTCCATTCCTACATTGCCCCATCAGACTTCTTTCTCCTGCGGCCTCTCTCTCTCTCTCTCTCTCTCTCTCTCTCTGTCTTGAGCTTTGGAGCTAAAGCATTTCACAGCTCATCTGAGTGTCTTCCAAAGGCTTACAGTTTAGGTTCTGGAGACTTTAGTATTAACATTATAACAAAAAAATCTCCCAAACCAGGACACAAGGATTTATTTCCCATTGGTATTTCTTCTGGTTGATTGCTTGTATCTCCTCATGTGGCACATTAGACACCAAAACTTCTTTTGCCTATGATTTTTCTTCTTCCTACATCTTCAGGGAAAAGAGGGGTGTAAAACTGTCCCCCTATATCCCCTGTGACCAAGAGATTAATGTCAGAGAAATACACTCCCCAGTGTATTACTTCTAAACATAGGAAATGTGATTTGTGGGCTAGGAGCCTGGCTCCTTGGAATCTTGTGTCCCGACTTGGGCTCTCTGGCTTCTGACGTGTATGAGAGGTCCTGCTGGCATGAGAATCTTTGACTGCCTCCTGGGGGTTTTGTTATGACACCTCGACACCTTTGTGGCTGTGGTTGTCAAGCTGGAGAAGGGAAAATGCTGCCTGGGGATGCTGAATTCCCAGGTGCCACTTCAGAGATTGTGGAAGCACAAGGAGTCTCGTTTCTGCAAGTCCCTGGTGACTCTGGGGACCACATTTGACAAGTGCTCATCAAATGCCTCTTCATTCTCCAGTGAAGGATCTGGTCTACAATAGTGAATTGGCCTCTGGAAACTTTGTGTGTTTTTAGATTTATTTATTTTATATGTTTGAGTATTTTGCTTGCATGTATGTGTACCATATGCACACCAGGTCAGAAGTCAGAAGGCAGCATTGGACTTTCTGGCACTGGAGTTACAGATGGTTGTGAGCCACCTTGTGGGTACTGGAAACAGAACCTCGGGCCCCTGCAAGAACAGCTACCGTTTTTTAACAGCTGGGCCAGCTCTCCGGCCCCTTGTAGAAATTTCTTTTGGTCACAGTAAGAACTGTATTTCTAAGCCCATATCTCAGGCCAATAGGATCTAGAAATGGGATTTTTCAATGAGGAAAGGAATTGAGAATATATATTTGTCTCCATTTATTCTTTCCCCTCATTAGTCTTGATTTCATGTCTTTTGTTTTATGTTTTTAAGGTTTTCTGAAAAATCATATTTAGTCTCTGTGGAAAAATTGAAAGCACACTTTGAGCATGCTGGGATGGGTGAGTTTGCACGCCTTCTGAGGTGTCTCACTGAGGCCAGTCTGTGGTGGCATGAGAACTCTAGGGACCGTTCAGAGCAAGTGTGCAAAACCCAAATGCTTACATGTCCAGAGAGCTGTGGAAATCACCCAGCCGCCAAAGACAATGAGGGATTGTAGGGACTTCCCAACTGAGAGGCCAAAGGACTCTGTCCAGTTGAGACCATGAATGTCTGTGTGTCTGGACTGTCAGTTTGCCGTCAGTATGGTGAGTATGACGTGGGGATGTGTGCGAGGATCTGTAGAAAGGGACCCGGCAGCGGGGGACACGACACCCTCAGCGGAATCCTGAGACTGGTTGAAGCAGGTGGAAGGATGCCATGGAGTGAGGTAGAGGGATCAGGTGGGAAGCAGGCTGCGGATTGACAGTGTGGGGACAAGCAGCCTGGGGACAGAAGCAGCTGAGAGAGAAGCCAGTGAGAAGGGTGACATTGGCCACGTAGCCTGGGAGGCAAAGGCATGTCCTGGGGTGTGACAGGAGGAAGTGCACTGGTGTAGAAGATTAGGGGGTGGAGCAGAACTGCCAAGCAACCTGACCTAGAGAGTCGCCAGGGTGTAGACTGCACATCTGGAAGAGAGTCGCCAGGGTGTAGACTGCACATCTGGAAGAGAGTCGCCAGGGTGTAGACTGCGCATTGGGAAGACAGTCGCCAGGGTGTAGACTGTGCATTGGGAAGAGAGTCGCCAGGGTGTAGACTGTGCATTGGGAAGAGAGTCGCCAGGGTGTAGACGGCACATCGGGAAGAGCTCAACTGCACATGAACCTAAAAAGTACCTTGACTCAGTTGCATGTAATAACACTCATTCTGAAGTTCATCTATAGCTTGGGGGTGTGTCCTGAGACCGTGTGTATACTAGACAGCAGGGTGGAAAACTGGAAAAGCTCCTGAGGGGCTAATGGCCTGAAGACCTCAGGTAGACTGAGACTCTCTGGACAGGAAAATAGGCTCCATTGGTGGCACCTGGGACCCTCAGGCACCAGACGCTCTGGTGGGAAGTTCGGCACATCTCTGAGTGATCCTCCTACCTTGAGACAGCAAGGTAACCCTATAAAATCAGCCCCCTGGCCCCCCATATGTGGGCACAGTCTCTGCTCTGGCAGAAAGACTGTGTGGCCCTTCAGGTGTATCTATAAAGGGACAATTCTGTCTCTGGTGACGTCTAGCTGTTTTATTTCCAAGTTGCCTCCATCAATCTTGAGCTAATAGCCAGTCCCCTATCTCTCATTAGTGGGCTGGGTCAGGTCTTACCAGTAACAAGGGGCCATGCCTCTTCAGTCCATCCCAGGCTCTCCAGGGTGAGCAAGGCCAGGCTGGCAGCATTCTTCACTTGGCTCTGACTTAGACATCATGAGGATGGCACTTCAGTTACTCTGTATGTCAAATTACAAATGACATATGTAATTTTCAAATGGCGCCCAACGTGTTGGCAAGAGTTTCCACCTAAAACCTGAGAAAAAAAGATTCTAAAACGGAGCTAAAAACAGTTCCTAGTTGTTTCTCTCAAGTTAGTGGTAGCCTGTGTGTTTGAGCTACCATGGCGGGTTTCTGGCGTGTGCGCTCGACCTGCATTTTGGTCAGAATGAGGCCTCTGCAAGTGGCACATTAAGCTGCGTCGTGGACTTAGCCTTTGCTAGTACAAAACAAAAAAAGAGGTTTCTGGGCTACATGCTGCTTTGATAGAAGCATAGACCCACTATTTCTGAGAGTTGATGGCTCCCAGAGCTGGCGGAAAACATACCACTGCCATATTGGGAAGCTGAAGTGGGCGGAGCCAGCAGTCACAGCGCTGGTTCAGTCTTAGAAGGCTGCAGTTTAAAGCAATAGGCTCAAGGTAATATAAAACATAAGCCACGTAAAGATGGCTACCACACAGAGAATCTGGATTATGTTCTCTTTGATATTTGTAACTGAAGAAAAACATTTGATTGCAAAAACTGTTAGTCATGCCAAAATGTATATTTTAAAGGTAACTTGACTTCAAAATTTGGATTTAAGGATATGTTGCTTTGGAAAGGAGGCTCTGCTTTTGTTTCCACAGAAAGCCAGAGGCTATGGATTTGTTCCAGATTAAGATACATCAGGTTTGACCAGTCAAGACCACCTGAAAGGTCTCCGATGACACCATGGCCCAGATGATTCAACATCCAGAACCGTTTCAAGGCAACTGGCTCAGACGATACACCCTCACGGACTACTCCATAATCCTAAAATTTTCTTTGTGTCCCCATAAGATACAGCGCCCCCCTCCAGCAGGAAGTAGTAAGAGAAGCTATGCCCAAATTCCCAAATATACCAAGCTGGCTTTGGAGATGTGTAAAAGTTAAAACCTTCCTCTTTAAAAAAAAAGAAAAGAAAAGAAAAGGGGAAGTGCTGTGGGACGGTCTATATGTCAAATTACTCTGATTGGTCAATAAATAAAACACTGATTGGCTAGGCAGGAAGTATAGACGGGACTATCAGGAGAAAAGAAAGAACAGGAAGGCGGAAGGAGTCACTGCCAGCTGCCGCCATGACAAGCAGACTGTGAAGATGCCAGTAAGCCACGAGCCATGTGGCAAGGTATAGATTTATGGAAATGGATTCATTTAAGCTATAAGAACAGTTAGCAAGAAGCCTGCCACGGCCATACAGTTTGTAAGCAATATAAGTCTCTGTGTTTACTTGGTTGGGTCTTGAGTGGCTGTGGGACTGGCGGGTGACAAAGATTTGTCCTGACTGTGGGCAAGGCAGGAAAACTCTAGTTACAGTGTCAGGCTCTTGACTGTCTTGTACATGGTGTCAATAAATGTAAAGGTCCCCGGTTCAAACACACACCATTATGAAAAGGTTTCAGGTTTAGGGCTCAAGGGGGATACTGAGGCAGACTGTCCTCTTGGGTAATAAATTTATTTGAAGAGTTGCTGATGCCATGCGCATACAGACTTATGGACAGACAGCATGCTGGGTACTCTGATGAGTGTTCGGGTCTGAAGGGCAGAATGGGGAACCTCCTCTTCCAGGTCTTGGGGTGGGGAACCTGGCGGGTTCAGGCTGTCTCTTATCCCTTGGCTGGGCAGAGGGAAATGGAGGAGGGTCTTGGCATCAGTACGTCAGAGCCAGCTCTCAACTCTGCATGGGAACGGAGGAAGAGAAGCCACAGGCGGTTTGGCTGGCACATGCCACCAAAGGGTTTCCAGAGGACAGCTGTCCAGGTTGGATGGGAGCAGGGTAACCAACGTCACCAAGGAGGAAGCCTCATCCACAGAGTGCTGAGAGTGTCCCTTCTCTGTCATGTAGGCTCTGATTCTCATCAGTGACGCTGTCACTGTCTGTCTGTCCATGGTGTTAGTCTCAGTGTCCTCTTGAACCACCCGCCCCATCCAACACTTCACTCAGACCGTTCATCCCGCCAGCTTGCTTCTTCGAGGCTCTCATCAGCTCTGCCTTGCGGCTGCACTTCTGGAAGCCGCCTTTGGTTGGAGCCAGTGCTCACCTGAACTGTGTGAACCCCATCTGAACTGATGTTTGCTTTTTCCTCCAGTCCACAGCAGCCCCCACCTGGTAGCATTGTCCTTAGCTGTCCCAGGGCTGTGACTGCAGGCTACCCTCCCCATGGGGTGCTTCCTCCTGCCTGGGAAGACTTCTTTCTTCACTAGGGGCACCCCACCTGAGCTCCCTTTCCTCTTCCCTCTGTCTATTTGATTCTTGCAAAGGGGCGGCAGCCTGGCTTCTCCTGAGTTACCAGAGGCCGCCAGGGCCTGGAGGGCAAAGGACTTGGCAGTTGAGCATTGGACAGGAAATGTCAGAGAGCGACAGATAAGGAAAGGAGCTGTTGTCTTTGCGGTGCAGGGATGATGGGAACAGGAAGCCGTGACAAGGAGGAAAGGAACCTGGGTCCAAGCCCGCTTCCCAGTCACTAAGATGGGACACGTGACGCGGAGTGATTTGTGTGAAGTGACAGCTCCAAGCGGAGCCTGCTGGCTGATGATAACACATTTCTGATCGGAAAGAAAAGACTGAGGAAAAGAAACTCATTCCCATTTGACAGAGTTCCTGACTTAGGAGAGGGGAAGTGACTTCTACCCTGTGCCTGGCTGGCCGGGGCTTCCTGAACAGGTACAGGGAGGCATGGGAACTGGCCCAGTTCTCACAGGTACCACTTTTCCGTTTGGTTCTCGTCTGTTCCTTCACATCCGTCCGGGGTTAGCTAGAGCAGAGGTACCCATGCCTTGCAGACCAGACTGGGGTCGGCCCTGTCGTCCCAAGGAGCAGCTTCCTTAGAGACCACGCTAGGAAAACTTCAGGTCAATCCTCAGAGGAGAGGTGTGCATGAATCTTCCCCCTGTGATAAAGACCAAAGGGCAGGGAAACTTCTAGAACTGACCTTTGTGTCTTTCTCGAAGCAAAGGCTCAAGTTTCCTTCTGGACTCCTTGCCAGAGCCCACGTCTGGGGAAGAGTCTAGAGTCTGCATGGTGTACATCCTCACTCTCCTCCTCTTCTGTTCCCCCAGAAAGCTGGAGCTGTGATCATGAGCTAGGAGAGTTCTTGTCACAACATCCTCATGAAGGCTCGCCCCCCCCCACACTCATAACCACGGTGCTTAAACTCAAAGGAAAAAGACTAGGGACACCTTGAACCCATCTACAGCTGATCAAGTACGAATCATCCCAAATCCAAGACTATAAACTGGTTTGAAGACACAGGGCAGGACTTGTTCCCCCACATCCCAGCGTGGCTCCTGACTGTCAGGGCCATCTCTGCCTACAGGAGCCTTGTCTGTCAGAGTAGTTCTCTCTTCTGCAGGTTCTGAGGGAGGGCTTGGGAGCTTGGAAGCACGTCTGTCAGTCAGGTGCATGGTGACAGGCACCACCAGAGAAGATGGCCGCGAACATTCTGAAGGTCAGGAAATGGAGTCTGGAGGCTTTGTGCTTCACAATTTGCTTTGTAAACAGTGTGCTTCCTTAAATACTAGTTGGCTGAACTTTTGAGCAACTCTATGTGCTATCATATCCCACCCAACTGATACTTGGACAAGGAAACTTGATAGCAAAATATTTAGGACTGGATTCAGCTAAATTAAGGCTTAAAAGGCTAAAAGTCTTCATGTTCTCACAGCAGCTGCAGCTTCTTCACCTTGAGGGGCCAGAATGGGCAGTGTGCAACCTGTAGTCCTAGCTACTGGGAGACTGAGGCAGGAGGATGACTCGAGCCCAGGAGTGTGAGACCAGACTGGACAACATAGTGAGACCATGTCTAATAACAAGTTTCAGTTTCATAGACAGGGTAGTGCATGCATACAGTCACACTGGGGAGGCTGAGGCAGGAGGATTGCAAGTTGGAGCTCAGTTTGGGCTATAGAGTGAGAGGCTGTCTCTAAAAAACCAAAACTACATAGTGTAGAACTGAGATTCTTCTGAGCACCACTAAGAACGGCTGTGGAGACTTGCTTTCCTCATTCTCCTTTCTCCAGGTAGAGGGGTCTCTGTCTGCAACCTCACCAGAACTGGTGAGGTCTGAGGTGGCATGCATGCAAGGGAATTGGATGCAGAGGTGTGGACTGGCTGGTTTTTATGTCAACCTGACACATGCTAGTCACTACAGGAAGAAGCCTCAGCTGAGGAAATGCCTCCATGAGATTCAGCTGTAAGGCATTTTCTCATTTAGTGATCAATGGGGGAGGGCCCAGCCCATGGTGGGTGGTGCCATCCTTGGACTGGTGGTCCTGGGTTCTATAAGAAGGTAGGTTGAGCAAGCCATGTGAAGCAAGCTAGTAAGCAGCACCCCTCCATGGCCCCTGCATCAGCTCCTGCCCCCGGGTTCCTGCCCTGTCTGAGTTCCTGTCCTGACTTCCTTCAGTGGTGAACAGCAATGCTGAAGTGTCTAACTATGACAAGGTGACTGAGACTTACATGTTCACACACACATTTATGTATCTGTAAAAGAACAAAATATTTTAATTCTTTATCCATGGCCACAAGCTTTCTTCAGTAAGTTACACCTGCGTGCGTAGCGACCAGGTGACAGGATGGTTGATGCTTCAGGACGGGCAGTCCCAGAGCGAGTCAGGACAAGTCACAATTTTGTACTAACAGTCAACTTAACCACAGCTCGAAATGTCGTTTGTCCCAGCTGCAAGAGCCACAAGACACCAATCATGCGTCTTACCCCAATACAGACTTTTATAAAACACACACATATATGTATTTAGCACAATAAACGCGCTCATTATGCACTCTAACATAGAGCACAACAATACATCAATACATGCTATGGAGTGCAGCCCTCATGTCTCCACAGGCAGGAGCCGGAGGTCAGACAGAAGCCCGTGGTGTGACGGCAGGAAGGTCGGAGCGCCGCTCTGCACTGACGTGTCCTACACCGAGAACTGTCGCCTCTGTCCAGCCTCACAGACAGTGTTATTTCCTAAGAGCAGAGATGTCACTCTGGATCTGAGTCATTGTCACCTAGAAATCATTACAAGTCAGCTCCATAGAGGGTGGGGATTGGCTTTGGGGTCAAGTGTAACAGTGCCCCTCAGACATCTGCACACCCACACCCTTGTGCCCAGGGAAAGTGCACTTCCGATGGCAGATATAAAAATAGATTGGCACACTCTTGACACAGGGAGAGGGGACTTTAAAGCCTCGTCCCCCAAGCCTGCACATTTGGTTCCCTCCGCTCCAGCACAGCGTGCTCCCAGTCAGAACCAGTCTGCAGTAAAGGCCCTGAGCAGCTTCAAACTTCACACGTGCCTGGGAGGAAGAGTGGGCACTGAGTTGTGGCTGTGGGGACCCGGGAGGGCCTCCAGCATCCCCAGCACATGCCTCCTCTTGGCGAGCCTGAGTGACGTCTCCCGAGCAAGGTCCAGGTACAGCTTCTCCGTGAAAAGAAAGCTGCAAGGAGACTCTCTGGGTAGGCTCAGCTCGACTCTGGTCTCTGGGAGTAAGCGAGGCTTCACGGTACTCGGAGGAAGCAGTCCTTGGCCCTCCTAGGGCCTGTGCTAGGAGCTCTGGATCAGGCGTCTATAGTGGGGCATGACTTCGTGCTCTGGCAGATGAAGTGCAAATTCCAAGGCCACCAACACTGGGAACTCAAAGGCAATCAGTTCTCTCCTGTTCAGTCGGAACTTCTCTTCCAGTTTCTGCAAAGTCAACAGAACCAGTTTACTTTTGCATTTAACAACTTAGGCTTGTTTTTTTTTTTCCAAGTGCAACTTTTCTACTATCAAGTCAGTGAGTATTTATCACGGATGCATCTGCTCTCCATTGCTATGACAGAACACCAGAGACTGGGTGAATTTCAAAAGAAGAGAGGTTCTGGAGGTCGGGCAGTTGCATCTGGTAAAGGGCTGTGCGGCTCCATCTCAGGGAGAGAAGCAGAAGGGGCCGGCTGGGTCCATGCCGTGCAGAAACCAGGAATGCACAGCCACAGCCGCACTCCTCACACGCTACTCTTGTAGCTACTCTAGTTCAGGAGACATCAACTCCCGAAAGATGGCGCAAGTCCTCCTCAGTGTCCCCTCCCAACACCACCGAAGTGGAAATCAAATTTCAGGGTGAGTTCCAGGAGTGAGGAAAACAAGCCCAAGTCACGTCTGTGCATTACAGGCAAGGTGCCGGAGGGGAGGGTTAGTCCCAGCTGTCCCCGGCCTGAGTGCCGGTGCTGCAGACACCGGAGGGGAGGGTTAGTCCCGGCTGTCCCCGGCCTGAGTGCCGGTGCTGCAGACACCGGAGGGGAGGGTTAGTCCCGGCTGTCCCCGGCCTGAGTGCCGGTGCAGCAGACAGCAAACCTTCCTGAGCGCCAGCGGTCTGTCCGGAGATCCGTGACAACTCCATTTACTACTCCAAACATTCTTAAAGTTGATGTTGCGTTTATGCCCATTTTACAGGTGATCACAACTTAAGATGTCAAAATGTTCATCTGCTGTGCTGAGGCAAAACCTAACAGGGATTTTTTTTTTTTAAATTGGATTTTTTGACACAGCTTTCTCTGTGTAGCTCTAGCTGTTCTGAAACTCGCTCTGTAGACCAGGCTGGCCTCATCCTGTTTCTGCCTCCCGAGTGCTGGGATTAAAGGTGTGCGCCACCACCCTGGGGCTCTAACTGGGATTCTAACTGCACCTGTTATAACTGAGTGGGGCCTAGAGGTCAGAGCAGGCTGGCCAGGGAGCAGCTCAGGAGAGCTTCGCACGACACAAGGTGAGGATTTGTGAGTCAGCCTTGTCCTCTCAACAATACAGGCTTCCAGGATTAGAAACAGAAGAGGAGCCGGGCACAGAAAGTCCCCCCTTTTGCTAGCGCACTCAGTCTCAGCTCAAGTTCGGCTTTTGGCTATTGGAGTATCTAACCGCAGTGGCTGATGGTACTGCGGTTAACACTGGGATGGGATCTCACGTTAGGGAGCTGCTTTCAGATCAGAACCGCTGTGTTGGTCTGTGTTGGTGCCGTCCAGATTCTGCTGTGTGGCACAGTACTGAACTCTGATTTCATGTGTATCGTATAAATATGCTTAGAACTGTATTAGCATTACTTCTGAAGACATATTAGTTATATGCATACATGTATATTTCCTACTTTATCTGGGAACCCCCGAGGACATCCTGAAACCACAGTACCGCATCATATAGATATGCAATCAAATAGTGTATCTATAGCAAAGGTTGACTTATTGTGCCCAAGTTATAAGATCAACTGAAACAGTAACGGTACTGCAGTGAACGCTACACAAATGCTCTCTGTTGCTTGCCCAGGCTTGGCTGTGCGATGCCTGCAGGTGAGATGAAGGCCCTGTGACACAGGCTGTCATGGGGGGCTCAGACCGACGCCGCGATGCTTGGGCAGCCAGTCGAGGTGGCTGCACAGGACACGGGGACCATTCATGTCTGAGGTGGCCCAGGGAGGGTGGCTTCCGTCACACTGCTGAGACTAGTACACAGCCTAAAACTTACAAATGGCTCTCCTCAGGACTTCTCTATGCAGTATTGGGGTTGTGGTTGACTTGGGTAACTGAAACCGGGAAAGGTCAATGGAGAACAATGTGAATGCCAATGGGGACAACTGTCTAAGTCTGTTGATGCTCATTTGGCACCCAAGGATCACTGCATCTACTGCACACACTGGACCCGGCACCACTTCTGAAAACTAGGAAACCATGACATAAATAATACTCTTTCTTAAAAATATACACCAAATACCTACCTTACTCTCTTCATCACAGACAGCGGGCAGTGAGGTGACTAGGCATCGCACCCACCATCTGTCTGTGCCTGCGACAGCCGGCCTCTTTGCTGTCCCTGCCTTTCCTGGGCACTCTCTTCCTACTGCCCAACAGTTTAGTCACGGCCCTGTGGTCCTGATATGACATCCTGGCAGACCTTCCCTGAGGCTCAGGATTGCTCATCAGAGCCTGTGATTCCTTCCCATAAACCTGGTGATTCCAGCTCCTCTGAGATCTCAGCCTTTGACGGCCTCTCTCCGGGACCATCCTGGAGCCAGGTCTGCAAGGGCTCCAGAGAACAGCAGAGCCTTGGGACTTCAGCAGTGAGCTGGACAATCACTTCTGGTTGGACGCAAAATTGCTAACATTTATAGGGCACTTAGTTATGTGTGCCGGGCTTTGAGCATTTATAAACACTGGCTCCTTAAATGCTCCAATCGGCACCAGTGGACAACTCCTCATGAGCATGCTTTTAAAACGCAAGCGAATCGATGAGGAGCCCCAGATCCTTCCTTCACTCTATCCGCCTGCAGGCGGCCCAGCACTGATAGGCATTCTTCAAACTGGGGGTTCCTAAGCCTGCACACCTGCCTGGCAGGCACCCCTTTCTGGAAACAATAATGAAGGCTCCTGCCCACAATCCTCCCCTTTCCTTCTGGCCCCATGGCCCCAGGGGTTCTGGTCATATGCACTGAGTGTCTGTCTGTCCCTCACAAATGAGTGCTGCTGGCTTGGGCCCCAGTGAAGTGCAGTTAGGAGAACTCAGAGGAGCTGGGTGGCCTTGGTGAGCTTGATGACCTTAAGGGAGACCAGATTCAGAAAAAAGGGCACATGTAAGCCAGGAATGGACCTTGGACTTGCCGGCTTTTACAGCGATGGGAAGTCAGTTTAAACTGTCCTTTGGGCCACCTGGTCCATAGTTGTGCTACAGACGCCTACGGGGAGGTCCTTCCTCTCGGAACTGGGAGTAATAACCCGCTTTTCAATGGCAGTTGTCTCTTGCTCTGCTTTTCTTTTTTGATTTATACACTCCAACACACACACACACACACACACACACACACACACACACACACACACACGCACACGCACACACACACGCACACACGCACACACACGCGCACACACACACTTGTGTACTGGGAATGGGAACCTAGGGCCGCACATGCGAGGCATGCACTCTGTCATCATGCTACATCTCCCCACTCCTTTCACTTTGGGACAGGGTCTGCCCAGGCTGTCCTGGCTGGCTTTGAACTTCGGTCTTCCCGCCTTAGCCTCCCAAGCTCATGGCCTATAACCACAAAGCCCGCCTACACTCTATGTTAAAACAGGTGTTCATAAACCCACCCTAGGCCGTCAGGGTGTCCTTGTTTGGTGGGGCTGTCCTTTAGAAGTAAGGCCACATCATCACATTGAACCCAGCATTTCTGATGGTGTTCTGGAGTCACACCGCTCACAATACTCTCATGATTACCATGTGTGGTGGTTGAAAGAAAATTGTCCCCAAAGGGAGTGGCACTATTAGCAGGCATGGCCTGATTGGAGTAGGTGTGGCCTTTTTGGAGGAAGTGTGTCTGTGTTGGGGTGGGCTTTGAGGTCTCCTATGCTCAAACTACACCCAGTGTATCAATCCACAGATCAAGATGTAGAACTCTCGGCTCCTTCTCCAGCACCATGTCCATCTGAGTGCCGCCATGTCCTACTGTGATGAAACTGTAAGCTGCCCCCATTAAATGTTTTCCTTTATAAGAGTTGCCGTGGTCATGGTGTCTCTTCACAGCTATAGAAACCCTAACTAAGACACATGGCTTCTCTGGCTGTGAGAATAACTTCATCACTCACGCTATCTGAGAAGGGTTTTTTGTTTGTTTGTTTGTTTTCTGTTGTTGTTTTGCTTTTTCGTTTCACTTTTTTTTCTGAGAAGGGTTTTTAGGTCACGACCCTAATGATGGCTTTTTCATCTTGTCCAGGTAGATCATCCATTTCTTCTACAAATTATTTTACAGCCCTCATCTCTACTCAACATTAAGGTCCATCTGCCTGGCAGGGGACCCCTGGGCTAAGTGCTGAGTGTTAACTCAATGTGAGGAAACCTCCCACCCCCATCAAGACCCAGCTCACTTACATCAATTAGATGCTTGACTTCGTGCTTTTTGAGGTCACTTCCGACCTTGGCTGCTAACAGCACACACGCTCCAGCACAGAGCTTCCGGTTCTGCTTGTTCAGTTTCCCCTTGAGAGCGAGCTTCTCAAAGTAGACAAAGGCCATGGCCACTGTGGGCTCCTCAAAGCCACAGTCCTCCTGGGCAAGCTTCCGCATCTCTCTCTTCAGACTAGAAAAAGACAGGAAGCAGAGTCCTGAGAGAGCTCAGGGACCCACAAGACTATGACACCACACGGAAAGCATTTTCTCTATTTCCCTCCCACCGGGGGATGTAGGCCGAGGTTAATCCACAGTAGATGTGGGAGCAGACCGTGGAACTAGGGCTCTGGCCCGTCTGTGGGTCACCCGACACAGACAGACACAGCATCACCACTTCCAAGGATTCCGGGAAGGCAGCACTCCAAAAAACAGGCATGGAAGGATACCACTGAACAGTGTATATCTGAGTCTCCAGGAAAAGAGGGGGGGCTCCTCAAAGTGAAGAAAGGGATCCACACTATTTTAGAGCTATATCAGGTGCTTGATCTAAGTTCTGCCAATTGTTAATTAGACTCTAAGTCAGGTAGAAGTGTTTGGCTAAAGGAAAAACTTTGGGAAAGCTGTCTAGCAAATGGACAGAGCATGGATGCTTGCTTTTTCTTATTCCTTGGTTTGGAACATGCCAGAATCAAATCTGCATTAGGATGCACACTAGGGTAAGCCCTGCACATACTCCAGCATCTCAGAGGTGGTGAGCGCACGCCGGCGATGTTGGAGGCCTGGTGTGGACACCACAACATGAGTCAGCACACCTCTAAGTTGGCACGGTTGAGTGGCTGGCAGATGTGGGTCACCACAAACCCATCCAATCATCTGTATGGGAAATCTGAGCCTGTCTCTCTGTTTTGGCCATTTTGGTGGCTGCTCAAAGATAGGGCCTTGAAGTCATGTCTAGTTAGGTGGAGTTATCTCATGCCCAAAGGTGCCAATTCTATGCACTTCTGTTTTGCCTGCACCTCAGAAAGCCAAGACCTGAGTGCTGCCCATTCTAGTTTGTGTTTTTAGATATGACTCATGTATCCTAGGCTGATTTCACATTTCTGCCTCTGTCTCCCAAGTGCTGGGATCAAGGGACTATAATCACGGCTGGGTGTGTAGTGAGGGAACTTGAACCCAAGCTCTGTACATGAAAGCCCAGCACTCTACCAACTGAGCCCGCCCCCAGCTCCATCCTCGCTGCTTTTTATAACCTCAGTCTTACTGAGCTGGCAAGCTGCAGGCACACAGCATGAAATGATTTTCTCACTGAATGAATGTCTTCCTAAGAGCTGTGTCAACTAGAGGGTCAGGAGCTTGGCCGGATGCCTGATGCCCTGGGCTCTCCCACAACATCCAGGCATGAGTCGGCCAGCAGCGGAAGAGTGTCTGGTGAACGTGACTACATTTCTTTTCCTGAGGAACAAGGAAAACTATAGTACAATGTGAGCCTACAGTGTGCTGGAAGGAGCCTGGTGGGAAAGTTCCGGGTGATATGCAGCTCTCATACCTCCTGATTTTGCTGAGTGTTAACTTAATGTGAGGAAACTTTTCCTTGAAGGTTTCATTCATGTCCTTCTTGAGATCTGAGGGCTTCACGTAGTCAATCACTGTGGTCTGTAATAGAGGAGGCAAGAAACGTCACTGCAACCATGGGTCAGGCGTACTAACAACGTCCAGGTTAGGCCGAAGCAGCCAGTAGGCCTTAGAGAGTGGCTCTCTCTGCCTGCTGTCCACACCGGCAGGATTCAAAGCTCCACCCTCACCCCTCATCATCCCACATCTCACATTCTACCTCCCATGGTTATTGTGGGAACCACGAGATGCTCTGTACGATTCTTTGCACATTATATAGATGCTCAACACATTCTAGCTACCATTTAAATATGTTTTTGTAAAATTTGACAAATTATGCATAAAATTCACCATTTTAAGGCACCATTTAGTGGCATTAAGGACACTAACACAGTTATGCAACCATTACCACCGCCATATCCAGTATTCCACAGAACATCTCCCTGTTTACTCTCGAGCCCAGGCAAGCATCATTGTTCGTTGTTTGTTTTTGAGACAGGTCTCTAGGTAGTCAAGCCTGGCTTTGAACTCTGCATTCTTCCTGCTGGGATTACATATGTGAGTACCATGTCCAGATACTTTTTTAAACATTGGTTTGTGTATGTACAAATGTACATGACTGTGTTTGCCATGTTTTGTGTGTGAGGGTGGGGAGGTTGGTTCTCTCCTCCTAGCACGTGAGTTCAGGAAGTCAAACTCTGGTTGCCTGGCTTGGTGACAAGCATCCTTACCTCCTTAGCCACCTCACCAGCTCCCAGCTAACTTTTGTCTCATGTAAGTAGAACAACATATTTGCTTTTTCCATCACAGGTTTCTTTCAGTGTTAATGTTTCAAGGTTCAGGTGGCATCGTGTATGAATGTCCCCTCAGAGGGAGAGTGGCATTCCATTATATGTATGCAATGGTAACATTATCAACAGTCCCCTGCTTGAATTCTGCTTATTGCCAAGACAGGTTCCTTTGAGCCCTTGGGAGTATTCTGGGTACCCTTGCTCCTCAGTGCTCTGCATATTTAGCCCTGAATTTGTATTTAAGTCTCATCTCATCTCAAAAGTGCACCTGCTCAGGGCCAGCACACTTTAGGCTGACAACAGAAGCCACCCTCAGCAAGCCACTGCTTTCTGTAGGAAATTATGTGAAGGCCACCCGGCCCCAGGGATGACTAGCAAAATCCATCCAGCATTTCTTATTGACTGTGACTAACGTTGGTAGGCTTCTCTGAACACGTGGTTTGATGTGATGCTTAATGAAGTTTTAGATTTTGGCAGTGCTGAGACTTGAACCCAGGGCTTTAGGTATGCCCTGGCAAGTGCTATACCACTAAGCTATACCCCAGCTTGACAAGACTTAGAATAGACACATGAACTGCATTTGGTGGCAGCTAAAAGCAACATCGAGCCAATGAAAAGTGATCTCAATGGCATTTTCCTTCTCTGGAGCATAAATACTAACTGTAGCAGTATTAACTTGGTTCTGCAAATCCAGCTCACACCTGTGTGACACTTGGGGAGATGAGAAATCAGATGAGTAACACCAAACCAGGGCAAGCAATGCAAATGAGCATTTGAATTTTCCAACAGGTCTGTCCAAACATTTGAGGAAATGAGAGGCCCAGATCCTTTCCTGAGGTAACCAGTGCAGCCGACTGATGTGAGATACATGCAAGTACGACCAATGCTTCTCTTTGAATGCACCCATCTCAATTTACAGGTGAGGGAACTGAAGCCCAGGATGGTGGAGAAGCTTGTCCCAGCCTTGACAAGCTGCAGGCATGGCCAGGAGTGAGATCCTGACCTCCCACTTTGGTACCTTCAGCTCCCCTTACACAATGTCTTCCAGGCTGTTCTTCCCTAATCAGACAATGAACAGCTGGCAGTAGCTCCCTTCTCATGAGGCTGTCACAAAGAGGTGTGGATGCAGACACAGCCAAAGAAGTAGCCACCTTAGCAAGTCAAAGTCACTCAACCTCTGGTTTAGGCACCCATGACTTATTTCTTAGTTGACTTCTATGTCTGAAGTCCAGGGACTTGCATATCAGATTATCTTGCCAACTAACATTCCTTTCCAATTTACTCTGTGATGCTGCATCTTGGGACTCATCCTGCTAAGTTCCCTAGAGCACAGGTTACTTTCCCTATGACTAACCTTCCCTAAACATTCAGCTTCATCCTGGGAAGCTTGACTCCAGGAAACTACCAGTTATGTTTCCTGACTCTCTTGCAGCTAGGATGACAAATGCATTTCTGGCTGCAGAAGAGGTGGCATCTCTGTTATTTCTGCTACCAAGAGTAGTTGAGAAGTTCTAGCTCACTAGCTTTAGATGTCCATTTTGTAGGTGTAGACCACAGCAAGGGCAGCATGGTCGGCAGCCACCATTAGTGGCGGTGGGTTCCCAACTGTGGTAGTTACCTGTTGGTAGTGGGAACTAGTCCTGGTTGTTGGTCAGAAACTAGAGTCCTGATCCCATAGGCAAGGCTCCCTAGGTGACTTGGGGATCATTCTTATTCTGCTAGTGTTCCCAAATATTCTCTGGTTAGAACCTACTCTAATAACTACCACCCACCTTTGAAAGTTGTGTGTGTGTGTGTGTGTGTGTGTGTGTGTGTGTGTGTGTGTTTACAAGCACACATGGAGCCAGAGGACAATCTCAGCAGCATCCTTAGGAATACTGTCCACCACTTTGAGATAGGGTCCTTCACTGACTTGGAGCTCACTAATTAGGCTAGGCTAACCAGCCAGGAGCGTTAGGGATCCTTCCTTTTCTCCACCTCCCCAGAACTGGAATTACGAATGTGCTACCATGCCCAGTCCTTTTCACAAGGACTGAACTCAGGTCTTCAGGCTCCCAAGGCAAGCACTTTCTCAACAGGACCAGAGTCGGTGCTGAGCTTTGCAGTGAACTGTGACACACAGTTACAGTTACAAGTGGCCTCATCCTTGCTCTTGGGGTAAGGAGCTTGGTGTCCTTCCTGGTAGTGGGTGAGTTCAGGCTGGGCACTGAGTGTTGATGTGAGACCCTCAGCCCAGACTTTGGTAGATGTTCTAAGTACCTGGATGGCAAAACTCTCAAGGTCACAGGGATGCCACCTGCAGGCCCACGTGACATCCTCCACCACTCTCAGCCACCGTGTGCTTGTTTCCAGCTGCAGTCCCATGTCCTCGTGACCTGTCCCCAGCACTCACTAAACATAAGGCTTGGCTGCAGTCGGAAGGTTTCAGAGATGCCAGCACAGCCAGGAGAAGCAAGATGTGAAAGTACCGGTAAGCCACAGCCACGTGGCAACTTATAGAAATGTGTTACGTTATAAGCATTAGCTAGCAAGAAGCCTGTCATGGGCCATACAGTTTGTAAATAATATTAAGCCTCTGAATGATTATTTTATGAGCAGCTGAGGCACTGCAGGGCCAGGTGGGATCAAGAGAAACCTTCCAACTACGCTTGGCCCCAATCTGGCATTTGACTTGCTCATTTATTTGGGCTTCACAAGTCTCACTATATAGCCCAGGCTGGCCTTAAACTCAGTCCTCCTGCCTTAGCCTCGAGTGCTGAGATGATGGGATGCACCACCATGCGTTTTTCCTAAGTTAGACAATACACTCTGAGGTGTGTGGAGGGTCCTCTGCAACCATCACCTTTCAGTCAAAGCCCAGTAACAGCCACTGCGTAGACAGGAAACCCCTTACTCCATCTTCAGGGAGGCAGTCTCTCCTCACAGCCTCAGCATCTGACTGCCAAGATGATGTCCTCAGGGGGAGTGACAGAGAAGCCCAAATAAAGACGCTCCTCACATGAAGTCTGAGATTGGCACACGGCCAGGTGGGACCAGTGGACCAGGATCCTAGAGGGAGACTGCTGTATGCTAAAGGCATCAGTGTACGCGGACAGCTGCAGGCTTGTGACAGCCCACGTCACTGAGGCCAGTGCCCGGTAACAGTCACTGTAGGCTGTCTGCCTCAGTCTATTTTGAGGTTGGGGGTGGGCAGTGAAATGTCTCTAGGACACGATGGGAGAAGATGGTGGTCAGCTGTGCTCTGAGAGGCTGGCTGAGAACAGGAAGTGGCCACTTTGGTTTCCTGGCTTGCTGTAACAAGCTCCCACAACCTGGTAGCTATGACAACTGCAGGCTGCCCTAGAGACTTAGCTGGAAGCCTGCACTCTGGGCAGGTTACTCTGTCTCCAGAACCCTCCTTGACCCTCCGAAGCTTCCGATACCCAAGACTGACGATGCTTCACTACAGCATCCGCTGTCTTTCCTGCCCCTTTCTACGGGCACGATCATGTCAGATCAGGAACATTACTCTCTGCTCACCTCACTTTACCTCATGTACATCTGCACAGAGCCTGGTGCAGATCAAACAACATCCTAAGGTCACAGGAAGTCACAGCCTCTCTTAGGGGGACAGTCCTGGCCACAGTCCCAGCCACAGTCGTGACTTATACCTAACAGTGTTGCTGTGCGGCATTACTAGACTCTGACCCTCCCCATCCCCCAGGCTGAGAGTTCAGCCCCCTGCCCCAGCGCCAACTCAGCCTCCCAAGAGTCAACCCTGGTCTGCAGGAGGCCTTCCCAGGCACTTCCCCTGTGTGTGGCAGCTCTCCTTCTGGTCTTCCTATGGTTCCTCTTCTCAGGGAGACTCAGCCAGAGATCTGGTTTTACACTCAGCTCTGCCTCATGGCATCTGGGTAGCCTGGAGCACACCGCTGAAATACTTAGGCCTCAGCTGCCTCCTCTGGCATCTCCACCAGATACCTGCTTTGTGCTGATGGCCACAGGACACCCGATGGGGGGGAGGCTGTCCCTGTGACCTGCTCACTCACCTGCCTGGGTTAATCAGGGGGAGTGGGCCGCCCTCTACCCTAGCAGGTGTCAGAGGGATGAAGTCGTCATGTCTTCTGAGCTACAGGTCCCTGTGGAGACCAGAGTATGGCGAGCTCTGACAACTGACATCAGCCTCTCTTGAGGGAGTTGTAAGATGACCCTTAGAGACCAGCCCTCCTAGCCAGCCAAGTGACCACTGTTCCTGCAGGGATGACAGTAGCCAAAGAGGCTCGGGGTCCCCAGCTCCTGCTAGCCACCCTTTCCGGCTTGGGGGAGAATGAATGAAACACAAAGCTGATGCTTTCAGCTCACCTACCAGTCTAACACACCAGTTGGGGGGCCCCTGACGGTAGAATCAGAATCCACCCCCGGTGCATGAGGGGGCTTTTGGGAGCCCACTACATATGATGGGACACATCATGCAGCCTTGAGGCAGGGGGAAGGGCTTGGACTTGCCTCTACTGGATGTGCCTCCCATGGGAGGCCATGCCTCCTTGTGTGTGTGTGTGGGGGGGTAGGGGGTGGGTTGAGGGGAGAGGCTGGGGGGGCAGGAGGAGGGAAGAGGGGAATCTTTGGTGTGTAAAATGAATGAAAAAAAATTTTTTAATAAAAAAAGACTTGCAAGGCTGGATTTTGCCAGGTGTGTTACTATAAATCCAAGTGCTAATTAAACAGGGTGCAGCTCCTTCCTGGCCCGGAAGCTCAGCGCATCATCACCTAATTCCAGGCTGCAGGACAGATGGGCAGTACTGGTCCTCAGCACTTCCATTTCCGATCAAGTGCCCAAAGTGAGGTCCCTGGACACACCTGTCTGCAGCTCTCTGGCTGCAGGAGGCAGAGTGCATTCAGCTGTGTAAAGGAGAAGAGGAGGGTCAGCAGAGGGGAGGACCCCGCCCCAAAGACAGCAACCTCCAAAGCAATGTGCTTTACTAAGGAGCCCGGCCTGCCCTCAGCAGAGGCAGGGAGGGAGGAGGGGAGGAGAGAGGGAGAGGAGGAGAGAGAGACATGACCCTGAAAAAGATGAAAAGCCTACAATTTAGTTACTTAGGCAGAAGTGTCTACCCCGTCTGTGTAGACACGGGGGTGCACGCTTTTTATAATTACCTCACCTTGACTCTTGAAAGAGGAAGTCCAAGGAGGTGAACTTGGACTCATTCCAGCTCATGGCACCAGCTGGGAGGCTGCACAGAGAGAAGGCCCCCTGGAGTGCAGTGTCAGAGGGATGGAGCCATACACCTCAATAGCGATGCTGGAGGCCGGTGGCGGGGCATGGACAGGCGGCTGGGCTGGTGGAGCTCTGGCCTCCCTCCTCTGGGGCCAACAGTCTGATTGCTCTCATAAGCAGCTCTGAACAGGGGCATGCATGCTGCCCCCTCTGCTACTGTCTCTCGGGGCCAGAATTCACCCCTACCCTGGTGGGAACGTTCCAAGGAAGGAAGGCTGCCTCAGTTTCCCTACCATACCTTAAATGGAAGGAGGAATAGCAGGGCATCTGAGCAACTCCTTCCAGCTTCTGCCTCGACTGCACTTGTCCGAGAACCATCAACATTCCCAGTTCAGCGGGGCAGCCGAAAGCAGATGTTCTGCTTGTTCAGGTAATTGGGCAGGGGCGCCGGGGACCGAATCCATCTAACAACGGCAGATGGGCATTTCAGCTGTCCCGTGCATTTAATCCGCTTTCTGAGGACAACGGTGAGTGATAAGGGAACTGTGCAGATGGGCAGCCTCTGCTGCTGTCTACCCCGCGGATTCCAAACAGCGGAGCCTTGAAGGAAGCAGCTCTCACTGACACATGGGGAGGGTCATGCTGTGGGTCGCTGTGCCTTCTGAGGCATGCTCACTGTCGGACCTGTGATGGACAGCAGATGCTTCACGCCTTGGGTATTCTGCAGGCAGGTGGGCACCTAAGCCGCCAGTATAATTCTTAATGAAAACAAGCAACAAGAATAAAAATTCTCTTACAGGGGTGGGGGCAGAGTCCAGCTGCCAAGCGGGGCAGGCCGGATGGATCCTTTCACGAGTCCGTTACTTCCCACTGCTCAGCATCTCACAGTGCACTGGAAAACTGGATCCTAAGATAAATTTCTACAGCTCACGGGGGATTTTCAAGGATGCTGTGTGGGCTTGCCAAAGGACTCAGATTCTGCTATTAGGTAAATGGAATAAGAGGAATATGTCAGAGACCCATCCAACAGGTGTTCTGTCCAGATGTGGGTGTCTAGGGACATCATCAAGAATGTCTGTCAGTTTTCTTATGTCAAAGCAGTATGAGAAAAGAAAAAAAAAAAAGCGTTCACTGATCCATTCACACAGGGTTAATTTTGTTGACCTTACCACAGAGCTTTCTCATATTCTCTTCTTAATTGCTTTCTACACCCATAAAAGGAGGGGAGACCAGGTGACAGTGAAAACCACTATCAATACAAGCTGGCAGGCTCTCATGATACACAGTCACTCTCCAGTGAAACTTAATTATCCACCAGGCACCGGACGGAGCACAGGAAGTGAGGTCCTGACACCAGACCTCCTGCCCGCTGGCTGCACATTAGCTAATGCCCTGCAAGAACCTGCATGCAGCTGGGCAGCTTGACATGCTCTCATGGTCTGTGGTCTCCTGCTATGACGCGCTTTCACAGTCTGTGGTCACGTTCTAGAAATGCGCAGCCTGAACCACAGGTGCAGCTAGCCGTGGCCTTCACACCTGCCCCGGGAGGTTTCAAGTCCAGCGTCTGACTTTTGCCTTTTCATGATGGCTAGGTGTGAGCGTGACCTGCGGGGTCACCTCAGTGTCATTTCCACTCCGGAAGCGGGGACTTCACCTGCAGACCCATCCTTAGACCCACAGCAGAGAAGACACATGTCCAACTACAGCCTGGAGGGGTAACGCTGAATGACCCCTGCAGGGACTCATCCAAGCAAAGCAGAAGTGCAGGCCCACAAGGAGCCACCTACACGATACTGACAGCAGTTTCATGAGAGCCTCTCACCAGAGACAACCAAATGGCCGACCACGGGAGGATGAACAAACTGTGTCCATCCAACACTGTCAGCAATCCAGCACAACCCCGGGAGACTCTCACTAACACCACGCTGTGTGTGTGGAGGACAGACCGAAGAGAGTATACTGCCTGTATTTCCATTTCACAAACTTTCAGGATAAGTGAAACACTAAACAGTCTCAGAAGTCAGGACAGTGCTGCCGTTAGCGAAGCCGGGGAATCGGAAAACAGTCTAAATCTATATTGAGATTTAGTGACCGAGTTCATGAGACTATACATGTAAAATGGCTGTAGTGGAGCCTGAAATTCCACAGCACTTCCTCAAACACGAGACGATCATCCCAAGGTCTCAGGCCTGGGTTCTCCACGGGGATGGTGCAGCCTGAGAAGGTGACGCTGAGGCAGCAGGATCCAGAGCGTCCCTAGGACCTGCTCCCACGAGCCAGCAGAAGCTGTAGCGGGAAGCACTGGGGCCTGCAGGCAGCGGAGCCCAGCCTGAGACCTGCATCGACCTCACGGGAAGGCTGTCGGGTTGAGCAGACAGCAGGCCCAGCCTCACAGACCTGCATCGACCTCACGGGAAGGCTGTCGGGTTGAGCAGGCAGCAGGCCCAGCCTGAGACCTGCATCGACTTCACGGGAAGGCTGTCGGGTTGAGCAGACAGCGGAGCCCAGCCTGAGACCTGCATCGACCTCACGGGAAGGCTGTGGGGTTGAGCAGAGCTTCCCATTCCTCCTCGTGTGCCCCAGGCTTCTACTGAGGCCCTTTAGCAACCTGCTCAGATAACCCCACCTCTTACTGTCCCTCTGGGGAGTCACCGGCCTGTTACAGGTGCAGGCTTGTCTCAACCCCACTCTGCGCACACCCCTGCCTTCCCACAGGGAACCCACCTCCGACCTAGTCAACTCCTATCACTTTTTCGCATCTTCAACCACAGTCAGTATTTGTCCACATCTTCGCTGTTGGACTTTCCCACTCACTCTAAGGCCAATGAGAGGGGACTGTGGCTGACAGTTCTCTGATAAATGAGGAAGCACACAGTAGGGCGGCAACTAAATCTGCGGAATGAGCAAATTCTAGATTTGCTCCCCAGCATACAAAAGTCGAGCAAACCCATGACAATAGAGTCCTGCACTCTAGTTCCTACAAGGTCAGTGTAAATCCCCTGTAGGCTCCTGTGAGTGGCAGAAGCTGGCCTGAAGCTGTCTGTCACACACTGTCAACAATTTAAGTGATAACACTAAAGAATGGATGTCCTGTCTTTTATCAAAAGTACCACGCCTGGGGCCAGAATAGGAGGAGAGAAGCCTCACGGCCTGGGCTGGGAAATGCAGCCAAAGAGTGGTGGCATTCGGTAAAACACAGACTCTTCCAGAAGCCCAACGCCAGCACGTGAAAAACGGCCCACTTGGGGACACAGGCTGAGGAGGGCGGGACATGAACTCTCACCTGGATGTCATCCAAGTGTCTAAGGAGGGCAAATGAGCTGTGTGCTGTGAGTCTGCACAGACTGTGGCCCAGAGCTTCAGAGCTCGCAGTGAAGTAAGGGGGCAACTGGGATCTGGCCATGCTCGTCAAGGGGGGTCAGTCGTCAAAGGGGGGTCAGTGCTGCCACAGGATGGCATCTCCGTGGGGGAGTGCCCTGCAGGACCGCACCATCGGCCGCAAGCAGTACACCTTCATGCTGTCTCAAACCTCTGACATCTGTCTATCTTCCGGCTAGAGAACGGGCCTCACATCCTGCCCTGAGGTCCCACTGCGGACTGCACAGGGACAGGCCATTCAGAACCGGCCAGGCAAAACCAGCGAGCAGAGCCCGACTCAGAAGCTGGAGACTCAGCACCCCACTTCCTGTCAATAGCAAGGGGTCTCACTGGGATTCTGAGCCGCAGTTTCCTGCCCAAGTTAGTTAATGAAGTGAACATTCATCGGTAAAGTGGGGCCCACACTGAAAATACATGTAAATGACAACTTTTAAGTGGCTCCTTTAATGCAAGGGCACAGGCTTTTGTCACTGAATATTTAAGCATTGGAATCTGGGGACGATGAATGAATCTTGGTTTTGTTCCTTGAATGAACAGGTCATGGAATAGGAAAAAACAAACCTGAAAACATTTAAACCCAATAATCCCTACCTACACACAACTGTGATTTTGTTATCGTGCTAAGAGCGAGGGATGAGTATGTAAGAGTGAGGACGGGGTCGTTTTAAATTAAGTGACTTTGAAAGTTGCTCAGCAGGACTCTGAACTACAAGTGCTCTGACCAGTGGTCCGAAACCACTAAGGGCAACCTTTGAGTACTTGGAGTGGCTTTGCCCTTGGCTTCTGTAGACACGGAAGACCTCAGTGAGAACCCTGGGGCTCAATGCTGAGGATAGGGCTTCTAAGATAAGCAGCTAGAGTGACCCAGGGGAGGAAGTGCCTTGGTTGTCTGCCCTGATGTCCCATAGGATGCAGAAGGCACAGAGAAGCAGGGCATCTGGGCAGATGTTCCCTCTGCTGATGCTGTGTACGACAGGTCTGGTCAGTCCACTTCTCTCCTGTTCCCCAGCAAGTAGGACAGTTCTACCCAAAGAAAGGGGTGTCTACAGAAGCAGGAGCCCACCACGGCGGAGAAGGCAGTCAGCCAGAATGGAGATTACACAAAGGGAGACCAGGAAGTCACCAAATACACACGGCAAGGAGAGTGCTCACTTCTAACAGCTGCGTCCTCCTTGCCCGTGGTTCGGAGTGCACGTGGAGATTTACAGTCACTGAGGTGATCCAAAGACAGATCAACTTGAACTTGGTGCTCCCACGGAAAGATCAGGCCTTTCCCTAGTGGAGTCTGGGGTGTGTATATTCTGGCTTGCCCTTCTCGGAAGTGAAGGTCTCTAAAACTAAGCTGGTAGCTTTCGTCCACTGGACCCAGCCTTCTCAACTTCCCTATAAGTGGCATTCCCAGGCCAGTTAACCAGATGCTGCAACTCTGACTGGAGAACTCAATAAAATGTCCCAGGTGCACAGTCCAGAGAGCGAGCCAAGGCCATTCCAGGATGCTGTGGGCACTAACAACCCAGCCAGCCCCCGGACACCACTTACCATGTAGGAAGGGAATGTCAGCACTCGCTTGTGCTTGCCACAAGGCCACTGGGGGTCATCCAGGAGATTTGGGTCATAGTCCATAAAGTCTCCCAGGTCACTTCCTGAAGAACACAAGCACATGGTAATTAGGGGCCCTGGACTCCTGGAGGCTGAGGCTGCTGGGATAGATATTAAAGATAAGGTGGCTTCAGGGCCACTTGTCTCAGTCACCTCACAACGGCTCTGATTTCGGGGATTGTCTGTGCTTGGCAGTGAGGTATATCCACCCACCTACAAAAAGACTGGCCAATTCTTACCATTCTGATTTTTCCCCCTATGTTAGTAAATTATGTGTTCATTTCACTGACCCGGAAGAATACAAAACTTGACACAGCATGTGAACTGTGGGGACCCTTGTAGGTCACAGGACATGGTCCTAGACCAGCCTGTTCTTTAAGCTGACAGAGAGAATTGCTAAACCCAGTTGTGCCATTCAGGGCCACGACCTGGGTAAATGCTTCTAGACAGGCTGCTGTGTGTGAATCATGTCCCAACTGTGGTAGCCGCCAGTAAACACAGATACAAGTGACCTTTGCAGGTGATGGGGGCAGGCTGACCCAGGGAACTTCACCCTCACTTGGGATTTTGTGTGTGTGGTAAGTGTGAGCACAACTTTGTAAGTTTGTGTGCAGGTGTACGTGTGTGTGTGGAGACCAGAGGTTGATGTAAGATGCTTCGCTCAATCACTTTTCTATCATCTTTTGAGACAGGGTCTTTCATGGAACCTGGAGTTCACCAATACTGCCAGACTAGTGGCCAGCAAAGCTCAAGGGTCTGCCTGTCTCCTTAGTGCTAGGATCACGCACACACAATGCATGCCTGGCCTTTTATGTGGGTGCTCGGGATCTGAACTCAGGTCTTCGTGTTTTCGTGGTAGGCACTTTGCCGGCCGTTCCTAGGCCCCTCACCTGGAATTCCTCTGTAAGAGTTTTTATCTTTGTACCTATGCATGGGCAAACATGGGCATGCAGCTCATCCTTCAAAGGCCAACCCAATTCCTAACTGTGAGCACTGCAAAGGAAATGCTCACCCAGTCCGGCACTTCAGGACCCAACTGTGTGTGGAAACACAGAAGGCAGAATGCAGCCATAGAACACAGGTAAATGAGGAGCCGAGAGGCTGGGAGAGTGCTACCCCCACCCCCCACCCCCCACCCTGCACAGGTAGGCCCTGGGGCTGGGAACTGAGCAGCTAATTAAGAGAAAGGTCTTCTGTGGTGTGTGTATGAGTCTGTGTGGCCTGAGATCACACCTCAGGCCTGCCCCCTCACCTCACCTGTGGATCCTTCCTCTAACCAGCACAAATGGAGATCCTATTTGCACTGTAAACTGAGGCACATCCTGCCACAAGCCACCAGACCCTTCTGAGCTGAAGTTACCTGCATCAAGGCTCCCCCTGGGTGCTGCTGGCCCGGCCCATGGAGAGGCTGCGGTGGCTCAGGTTCCGGAACTGGGAGAAGGAGGAGGTGGAGTCTATGGTATTCCTCCGGGTTCCGAAGGCATTTGTGGGTAATAGAAACTGGGTATAGGACACTGTCTGAAAGGAAAGAACAAACCCAGAGCAGCGGTTACGTCCAGGGGGAGGCCGGGCTTGTTTTCTGGCCAAGCTCTGTTGCTACCCTGAGATCAGGTTTGCTGTTTTAAAAACATGAAATTCTGGACGCTAATGGGATTTGAAAAATGCAACTTGTAGCCCAGCCTGGTGGGCCCATCTTTAATCCCAGCACTCTCGAGGTCAAGGCAGACAGATCTCTGAGTTCGAAGGCAGCCTGGTCTACACAGAGAGACCCTACTTTAAAAAACAACACACACACACACACACACAAAGAAATAAAAACGCAACCTGTCTGGTATTCCTTTTTGCCAAATGTGTGCCCCTTTCATACCCCACCCTCGCCCGAACAGCCTCTGAGCTTTGTGCAGTCTAACTGATCCCATCTGGTCTGTCTACTCCCGGTAGGTGGCCAAATGTCCACGTGTCAGACAAGGCACCTTCTCAGAATGTGCTGGAAGGTTGTGTCATGCACAAGGTACATGATGGACTGCATCTTATAATCCAGGGGAGGGATCAGGAGCGCACCAGGCCCCCAGAGTCTCTGGTAAGGGCCGTTGGCTCCTCTCACGCTTCCTTCCCCGAAGGTGCTGACCATGACCCTCCACTCTGCTCCACTCTTCCTCATTCCTGGGTGAACACTCACCCTTTTGGATGAAGATGGGGGAGCCTATTTCTCTTTACTTGCCCCAAGAAGCACCTTGTAGGCACCCCACATACAGCCTGAACGAGGCATCGTGTCTTGGACACAGAGCTGACAGATGCCCTGAGGGTGAGGACATCTGTTTGGGAGCTTCCCACGGGAGCGCAGGCTTTTGGGAGGTTGTATGAAGACGACCACAGGTCAGCATGTTTCAAATTGTGCTCCTTGGACTTCAACTTAACAGCTCACTGTATTGTGGGTGAAATCTGACTGTTTAGCGGGATACCACACTGACACAGTTTCGGGGTCACCGTGCTGGGCGGAGGCACTCGGGGCTTCTTGGGATCGCGAGAACCAAAACTTTACTAGTGGCTGGAATACTGTTCACTGACACCTCTCGTTCACAGATACACAAACCATCACTGCATCTTGGAATGTGGATGTGTGTTTATAAGTACGTGAATATTGCACAATCAGCTGTAAACAGTGCTAGCAGAAACGCACATACCTCGGGACCTCCTGCCACGCCTGTACTGAGTTACTGGCTTGGTGGTTTCTGTCCGCACAGAACTGGAGTCAGACGATGCATCACACCCAGGAACCTGCCCTGACCTTGCAACTAAGTCTTAGGCTCTAGCTCTCTGCCTCGGCATCCTGGGCCTTGCACCAACTGCAAAATTTCAGACACTAGAAACCTTACCTTCCCATCAGCCCCCAGCTCCACACCATCAAGGCCAATGATCTCCTTCAGGCTCATGGCCCCGGCTGACTGTCTCCCTCCATCCAACTTCAGGTCCCTAGGAAGCACAAGCCAAGAGAAAATGCTTTGGTGTGTTTCCCAAATGACGCTCGCTGTATGACAGCCGGACACTGAAGAAATGACCGGGGGCGGGTGGCAGAAGAACGACGCTCGCTGTATGACAGCCGGACACTGAAGAAATGACCGGGGGCGGGTGGCAGCTCCGGGCGTCACTCTCTCCTGTCTCTTCCACACAGGTGACATCCAAATGAACAACACTCAGGAGGAAGCAGGCCTTGGGAGCCCCTGGCTACCACCACCCTCCACACGGCCTCTGTGTTTTCAGACACAGGGGGCATTTCCTGAATGCTGGGGACAGTGGGTCTCTGGGGTCTGGTGCTGGCTTCTTTTTGAAATTGCTAAGATCACCTCTCCTTGCCACTCTTCTTTACCAGATGGGACAAATCAATGACTTCAACAGCGACCAGGTATCACTGGCAATGAAAGGTCAACGCCACAGTAGTTAGGCCGAGCACCTTGACAGCGAGAGTCCTCTCCTCAAAGGAGAGCCCCGGGAGTGACATGAGCCTTCCAACACTGTGGCACAATTTCTAAAGCCTTTCACCGTCATGCTTTGGGTTGCGATGATACCATTAGCCCATTTTACAGAGGAGGAGGAAATTGAGGCTTGTCAAGGCCACCAAGAGAGCAGATTGTGTATTGAATGTCCTTCCTAACACATAGCACCACCCTGGATATGCAGGATAGGGTCACTGTGACTACGTCCAGGGGGAACTGCCCACTGTGTCAGGGGGTGAGTCCCTCCAGAGTCACCTAGTGCCTTTCTGACTACAGTCTGGCTCCTGTGGCCAGGCATTCTGCATTAGTCAGTACAGGACGAAGAAGGCGTGCAGGGTTTTCTGTGACACCCCAGGGTTCTACGCTGCAGCCATGTTTGGGTCCAGCCTTCCAGCTTCTGTCTGACACACAGTGCTTGCTGGTGGTGTCCACGTTAGACCGACAGCATGCTCATCATGGGACCTGGGTGGAGACTCCATAACCAGAGACTGGGAACGTGGGCAAGTAATGTGGAGGGGCCGACGGCAACCCAGGGGAGAGAGAGGGGAGGGCTGGGGAGTGACGCAGGGAAGCGAAGGGAAAGAACGCCACTCTCGACACAGGGAAAGCAGACATCCCCGGCCCAGCCGCTGCTTCAACCTATGGGCATGCCAAGCATGGCCCGGCTCCTTGAACGGGGAGTCTCATCTGGAACAGTCTTCAGAATCAAAAGACAGACCTTCTGCACCTAGTAGTGCTGAATTTTTGAAGCCATTTTCTTGAGAGGAGATGGCTCACCTTGCCCAAAATGACATCAAAGTCACACAGGACAAAGGCAAACAAATCTCAGAACTCTGTTTATAAGGTCCCTCCTTTTCCTCCTCCCTCCCCCTCTCATGAACACTGTCAATCAGTACTTCTCCTCTCTGTCCCTCCCTCATGAACACTGTCAATCAGTACTTTCTCCTCTCTGTCTCTCCCTCATGAACACTGTCAATCAGTACTTCTCCTCTCTGTCCCCCTCATGAACACTGTCAATCAGTACTTCTCCTCTCTGTCTCCCTCCCTCATGAACACTGTCAATCAGTATTCTCCAAGCCCTCCCCATGTATGTAATTCCCAACATCAAGCTCGCCTCCTCTGTTTGGGAGCAGAGCATAGCAAGACTCAAACTGTAACAAGGAGCGGGTGGTGGTGGTACATGCCTTTAATCCCAGCACAGATCTCCGAGCTGGAAGCCAGCCTGGTCTACAGAGTGAGTTCCAGGACAGCCAGGGCTACACAGAGAAAACGTGTCTTGAAAAACTAAACCAAAAAAAAAAAAAAAAAAAAAAAAAAAAAAAGCAACAAAGAGTCGCGTCATCCAAACAAGGACTTCAAGAATGTTCTAGGTAAGGGAACTGCTTTCAGATGTGTCGAAGTCCTCTCTGATGGAGACCTCTCTCCTCGAGCGCAAGGGTGTCCAGGATTATGTGTGTGGCTTTCTCAAGATGCTGTGCTGGTGCTGAATCAGCGGCTAGGAAGACAGAGCACGCTAGAGAAAGAGAAAGCAGGGCCTATGGAGGTCACCGGGTTCCCTGGAGCTAGGTCCACCCCGAGGGACGCCACCTGACAGATCTGCCTGCTACACGAGCTACCGTGCGCTGTGGCACTAGCTGGGGCAGCATGGGTACCATGAAAAACTCCAAGTCTGACATTAACAGAAAGGTAGGTGCCATCTTCTGAGGGGCTGGGGGGGGCAAGAAACCCAGGGGAATGCCTATTAAAGCCAACCTGTGTGCAGAGGGCCTCCAGGAGTGTTTTCTTTCATGCTCCATCTGCACAGCATCTCAGGTGAAGAAACTGAGGCGTTTGCCAACGGTAGTCTGGTGTCTCCTGGTGCTGTGTGACTCGTATCAAATCCCTTCAGCTGCCCTTGGGTTGTTCGTACTACTGAGTCCTCAGGACAGCCTGGCTTCAGTCAGTTGTTAAATGCGCACAGCACAGTGGACAGAGGCGAACCAGCCACGCCTCTTCACACACCCCTTCCCAGTGTCTCCCACAAGGGAAAAAAGCTATAACAAAAACTGTATCATACAGGATTCCTCCCAGGAGCCGACCCACAATCCCTATGCAGAGAATCAGAGATTTCCATATGGACCCAGGAAATTGTCCAAGTGTCCAGGGACATTGGGTCCACAAAGAGGTCAGGCGAGGCTGTACCTTTCCTCCCTCCCCACAGGAATCCACCTATGTGACCTGCTAGCGTTTCCTCCTGGCTTTCCACTACGCCATTATACCTTCTAATATAATATTCACTGTGCCTGGACCAGGCCCAGGCCAAGTGAGAAAGTAATATAAAGATGAACCTTCAACTATGCCTTGGGTCATCTATGGTTCAGGATGGACCAGTGTCACCCAACAGAACTCCATTCCCAGGCTGGAGGTGCTCTCCATCTGCACCGTCCCATACAGTGGTCACTGGTCACATGGGAACATGGGAAATACGATCTGGTTAAGAAAGCTAATTCTTCAGTTGTATGAACGGGGTGTGTGTGTGTGTGTGTGTGTGTGTGTGTGTGTGTGTCTCACTCTACAGCCTATGCTTGCCCACGATCCTCCTGCTTCAGCTCCCAGAATGTGGGGGTTAGAGGTATGTACCACCATGCTCACATTAATCGTATAAAATTTTTAATCAAACTTAATATAAATGGCCACTGGTGGCTAGTGGCTACCATATTGGGATAACTTTTGGTGCTTTCCTGTCAGGACTGTGGCTTCAATTCATTTGTAACTTCCATGATAAAACCACACAGTCACATGCAATGTGTTTAATAATGTGGACCGGGTCTCCCTATTTTCTTCCCACAGTAGTCTGGCCATTTGCTGTCTGTAGCCTCAGGGATGTTTACCTTTCAGGCCACAGCTCACCGAGGAGTCGTGCCAGGCATCCTAGAGGCAGAGGAGCAAGGAGAAGAGCAGGTGGCCTCAGTGGGGAGGCAATGGTGACCTGGGGGTCCCTCGGCTTGGCATTCTATCGGTACTCCTAGACTAAGTGTCCCCAGCTGTAATCAAACCCACAGCTGCAGGTGGTACAGGGCCCCGGCAATCTTTGGGGCCTGGAGGCATCGTGGGGGAGGCGTCGGGGGTGGGTGGCGTCGGGGGGGGGGGGGGGGGGGGGGCGGGGACGAGGCGGGGTTTACAGTAGACTGCTGGCAGTATCAGGGCACACCAGTGACCAATGACCAGTGTGCGGGTCAACGTGTGAGCAGTGATCCCTTTGGGGATCGAACGACCCTTTCACAGGGGTCGCATATCAGACATCCTGCATATCAGATATTTACATTAAGATTCAGAACAGTTATGAAATTACAATAAAATAATTGTATGGTGGGGTTCACCATAACGTGAAGAACTTTATTAAAGGGTTGTAGTTGGAAGTTTTCCTGTTTCCCCCGGTCTGCAGCCACTCAGACCCAAGTAAACAAACACAGAGGCTTACATTAATTAAAACTGCTCGGCCATTAGCTCAGGCTTCCTACTGACTAGCTTACACTTAAACTCAGCCCATTTCTGTTCATCTATATGTCGCCATGTTTTCCATGGCTTTACCTGTGTGCCATTACATGCACGGCGGGCTGGTGGCTCCTGACTCAACCTTCCTCTTCCCAGAATTCTCCTTGTCTGCTTATCCCGCCTATACTTCCTGCCTGGCTACTGGCCAATCAGTGTTTTATTAAACCAGTGTACAAGGGCATTATCTACAGCAGTCACAGCATTAGGAAGGTTGAGAACACTACCCTAGGCCTTTCTTCATATAGTCACAGAGACTGGAAAGAGAGGGTATCTGGGATCTTAGTTTCTCGACAGCCTTGTGTCAGGGGAAAGAGGAAGGACAACAGATTGGAAGAACTAAAGGATCTTCTCAACTGCAGCTGGCACACTCGTATGGCAGCCACTCGAGAACACTACTTTGTGATGTTTGGGATACACGTTTCTGTGTATTCTCTCAGGCTGTCACTGGAACGGGTCATGGTTCTTGGTGGGAGCGAGTTAAAAGCACATACATATACACATATGTGCCTGGAGTCACAGCACAGAAAACAAAGCTCATTCATGACTTTCTGATGATCATTGATTTTTTTTTTTTTTTTTTTTTTTTTTTTTTTTTTGTCTTTTTAGGATATGCTCAACAGCCCAGGCTTGCCTTGAAATTCACTTATGTACCAGGAGGGGACCTTGAACTTCTGGCCCTTCTGTTTCTACCTCCCAAGGGCTGGGGTCACAGGCACGCACCACTATGCCCAGTTTTCTGTGGTGCTGAGGATTGAACCCAGGGCTTTGTGCATGTTAGGCAAGCATTCGACCAGCTGGGCTCCATCCTCAGGCAAGTCTCCATTTTCTTCCCTGAATTTATGGGTAGCAATTGGCAGGGTCTGAAAGCACAAGGGTGCAGATCATCTTCTCTGGGTCGGGTTTTTCCTGCTAAGTGCTCCAATAAATGTCACTGAAACCCGATATTAGCACGAACTGCAGGAAATTGCCCGCTTGGAGCCATGCTTGACTGACATAATAACAGCAATTTCACAATGGCTCCCTGATATTACAGATAACTGCCTTGGCCTGGTGTGTGAGCGCAGATAGAGCAACAGAGGCCTGGGTGTTGCCGGCTGCCGTCTCAGAGGGGACTGCAGGAAAGAACTGTTAGTTGCATGGATGTACCCAAAACAATCTTTATAAATAATATCCAGGGGAAAAGAACTAAGCAGAAAGCCTCAGGAGAGCAGGGGTAAAATCCCAGTGTGTTCTAAGATCACTGCTCTAAAATCTTATAAAATGGTTTTTAAAAGTATCTGTGGACTCACATGCCAGCCTTAAGCCCGCAGTATGGACAACACAGAGCAACAGCTGGATGAAGCCATTGAAAGCAGATTCAAGCTGGACTTTCTTTGAAAAGCCTAGAGGATCTTCTTTTAATCCCAGATATATGTAGGGTTCGAATGTTAATTTACTGAGACTCCGACTATTTTTCAAAAACCAAAAAGGCACTGGGTGTGGTGGCATACGCCTTTAATCCCAGCATTAAAGTAGGCAGAGGTAGGCTGGTCTCTCTGGGTTCTAGGCCAGCCTGGCCTGTAGAGGAGACCCTGTCTTTAAGGTGCACGGGGAGCAAGCGCCGCTTGCAGGATCCCAGATTTGCACATTAAGGCTTGAATGTGGTACGCTTGTCCAGGGACAATGGTTTGCAAGGTTGTCGGAGAAGATCTTTCTTACTTCCACAGGAGCCGTAGAACACTGGTGAAGAGCCAAGGGCAAGTGGGTTCTAATTCCTGTGGCCCCAGCTCCAGGGCACTGCAGCTTAGACTGGCCTCCCTGCTCAGCTCAATTCGCAGGCCACGCAAGCTTGAACAGTTTGCAAACGCAGGACCAGGACAGCAATGGAACCAGTCAGTGGGGGAATGGGAGGGGCTGGGGAGAGGGCCAGGGTGGGGCTGAGGCAAGGTGAGAGGGGATTACAATAGGAGATGAAGGCATGTTTGGGGGAGACAGTCAAGCAGCACTTATACACTTAAGAAAAATAGGTTGGTTCATTTGGGGGCTGTGGCGTTCTTCACAGCAGTGTGCCACAATCCTCAGCAGGAAAGTCCCTAGACCCCAGTCTTAGCTTCAGCGGCTGCAGCATAAAGCAAACACATCACATTCCACCCCTCAGTCATCTGGTCAAAGCCGACTGTCAACCTACATTGTCAGGTTCTCAAAGGTTATGCACCCCCCTTAACCACGGCATGGCCAACTCCCAACTCTTACCTTTTCTAAAAGGCTCGGCTGACTACCATTAATGCACAGAATTGATCTTGGTAGGAAAACAGGATTCCCCACTAGACAAGAAGTTCAGGGTCCTTTCCCTTAGAGGCAAAATCAACGCACCAATCTAAAAAAATGTGATTGCGAGCCAGTGTGTGAAGGTGCTTGTAATTCAAGTCAGCTGAGCTAATTGTGATTCCCAGGACACGTGTAAAAGGCAGGATAGAATCACCTCCAAAGTTAACCTCTGACCCCCACATATGTGCACTCCCACATCATGCACACACACCTCACACAATAATACTTAAAAAAAATAAACAATTTAATACTTACACCTGGGAAGTAGATGGGAAAAAGCATGTGTGATCCCAGTAGGTACTTTCCGAGGCTTTCTGCTCCTAGGATTGGGCTGTCCTGACATCTACCCATGGTGATATCTCTAATGGTGCCTTAAGCGCAGACTCATGGGACCATCTGCGAGCACCACCCAGGAACTTGCTCTTCAAAGGACAACAATGGCTCAAACACTTGGATATGTAAATAATTTAAGAGCTAATTAAATATTAACAGGGTTTCTAGACTCTTCAAAAAGGACAGAGACTGGGTGAAAGCAGAGCTCTGAAAACTGGATTAGCAAAGGAAATACCACCTGTGAATGAGTCTTAATTAAGAGATCACACGTCGCGGGACTCCAGGACACCAGTGAGCGTTAAGAAACCCCATCTGTAGTCTGCTGTAATTTGGATCTAGAATGCCCCCTGAAGGTCATGTGCTAAAAAGCCTGCTCCCTCACCTAGTGTACTCCTGAGAGGTGGTGGAGTCCCGGGGAGGGCCCAAAGGGAGACCTCAGGTCAGGAGGTGGGCCCTAGAAGGGGATACTGAGACCCCCCCTCCTTTTTAGCGTCCCTGCCATGAGATCCATGACTCAGTTCCAGCACCTGTAGTGAGTGAAACATGGACTGAAAATGTCTGTGTGGGTGCATGTGCATGTATGTGAAAACCGCAGGACAGCTTTGTGTGTTGTTCCTAGGAGCAGTCCACCTTGCTTTTGAGGCAGTGCTTCTCTGGCCTGGAGCTAGCCACATAGGCCAGGCTCACTGGCTACAGAGCCTAGGGGTCCACTTGTCTCTACCTCTCCAACACACACCACCGCTCCTGGCTTTTTCATGGGGCGCCAGGAGTCGAACTCAGGTGTTCCTGCACAAACTATGTCCCAGCCCCAGACTGAGACTTAATAACTTAAGGTCACTGTCTCTAGAGTCTGTCACAGTTGCAGAGCTAACATGGCCCCTTCAAGTGCAGTTTCACCTGCTCACATGGCAGCAGTTACCCACCAGAGTTCAAAGTCAACAAACAAGGCCACAGCGCACAGAAAAAAAAGGGCAGCTTTTAGCTGAGAAATCTTGGCCCCTCAGACCCAGCACTTCATGGGTAAGTCATCCCCAGAAAGGCGACAGGCAGACAATGAAGGGGTCTTCATGGAGCTTACACCAAAATCTTTGTGTAAAGGCAGCTCTTAAACGGCCAGATAATGGAATGATTCACCCATGAGATCATCCAGAACCAGTCGCGGTGTGGGAATGTGCTTGGTATGAGGAAAGAAACAGCCTGTGAGTGTGTAATTTTCCACAAGAGGAGATGTTTCTGGGGCGAGTGGCCCCGACCAGGCAGGGTGCATGCAGGCTTGAAAGCTCTCTAAGAATAGAATTTGTTCTGTGTCACAAAATGGTCAGTTTTCAGGAAATGAACCCAAGCAGATGACCTCATCTGATTGCCTCATGCCAAAGCTAAGGACACAAACACCATGTGGAAACCGTTGACAACTTAGGACACCCCCAAGACACCTTGCACCCCACTGAGCAATCCAGCCTGCTGTGTTTGTAAAAAGTGAATCCAGTGTCTGTTGCTCAACCAAGGACTGCCATACAAACGGCTGTGTCTACCACAGGAGCTGTCTTGGCCAGAATCCTCCAGCTTCTTGGTTTTCACAAGACCCTCAAACAGCACATTAAGCACCCGGTCAGTCTCACTTTCTTTTGCTGGGACACCTAGGCAGACTCGCCCACAGATGTCGCATATTTCAGGAAACAAGCCCTTGGGCACAGATGCCAACTCCTTTAGGCACAGAAACAATGCTGGAATAACCTTTAACCTACTGCCTACTGTCTCTCACTCACTAGTGCACTGTGCTCCAAAACTTCCTGAGCTGGCAGTCTGGAACCAGAATGCACCTTTCTAATAAAGGCAGTATCATAAATGGGGATTGGCCACACTACACCCTTATTTCAGCCTCTAATGTAAGTGAGCCAGCCCCGAAGTATAAGCCAGAGCTCTGGCCTCATCTCAGCGAAAGGCCAGTGGGTGTAGGAGGAGAAAGACACTGGGGGAAGCTGAGTCTCTTGGTTCCCTGGCTTGGGACTGGCCCTTAACTGACAGTTTGAAAGGTCAAATTCACACTGTTCTACCTTCCTCTCGGATCTGCCTCTCCCTTCCCTGTACTGAGCCTTTCTCCTGGGCCATTGCAGCGTTCGCCATGTCTTCTGTTTCTATGTCTAACTCCATAGATCCTCTGTAGCACCTAGGGGTTCCACACCTGGTCCCATGGTGGGGGCACCAAAGCTCAGGGGTGCAGGGTAGGGGCTAGAGGGTGAGAGGAGAGTACTCTCAGGTGGAGGCACCTGGCTGTGCGGGTCCCTGAACCCAAGTCCTTGTTCAGGGAACCATCTGTGGGAGGCCAGCTCCCACCTTTTACAGGGGTCCTATGAGGAGGAGAGAGGAATAAGAAAATATTAGATAGAAAGATGGCAGAGAGAAGACAGAAACACAGGATAGCTTCAGGAGGCCCTGGGTCAATACCCAATGGCCCTTCTGCCTCTTCAAAAGGGCTTTTTATAACAACGCATACCGCACAGCCAAGTGCAGACCCTTCCACACACCTGGTAACCATGCACATGGTCAAGTCATCCCCTCGTGTAGCCCTGTTGGGTAAAGCAAGCTCAGATCTCACTAGGAAACCTCTGTGGGCTCTCACACATGGCACACTTGTTCACGAAGCAGGGGAGAGTCCAGGAAGTTGTGTGCAAGTCTTTTTATGTGCTAGGAGTCTCCAGGCCTAACTGCAGGTCCATGCTAGAAGGGGTGGGCAATGACTAATGTGAGTAAGGGCCTTGGCAACTACGCGCTGAAGGATGAGGAATGAGGAGCTAGTTTAAACTAGGGACTCTTCCTGAGAATGGTACGGTTTATGAGTCCCATTGGAGAAGAGTGCCCACGGCAATAAGAAGACTTGACATTGAAGTCGGAGAAGAGATGGGCCACAGCTGTTCCCCTCCTCTATTACTGTGTTCCACCAACCTGCACACCTGAACAAAAAACAAAACCACCTCTGCTGTGTCCTGTGTTAGTGAAACCACTAGAGGGAAAAGACAAGACTGGAAGAAAATGGACCAAAATGTTAGCAGTGGCTTTGCTGAGGTCTGGCTTGCGAATTTCCATCTTATTTTTATGTATTTTCTAAACTTGCTTTAACATGCATGTGCCAAGAGGAAAAAAATTAAAGAATAAAAGAAAACCTGAAGATGAACCCATAGTACCTGTGAACCACACTGCCGGCTGATTCACTGCGAGCCAGGCTGGATCTCATCTGTGACTGGGCAGAAGGGACCTCCCACTGATGAATTCCAGTGTCACCACAGCCTGGCAGGGGCTCTGAGCCATCTCACATGGACACTCTGAGTCCCCTGAGGTGGACGCTGCAGGCACTTATAACGATGAGTCAGCTGGGGTCAGCAGCTGCCAGCTCCATTCCCAGGCCAACCCCTTGCCCGGCCTCAGGTGCCATGGGCATGGATCACCAAGATGGCTAAGGGAGGAGTGGACCTGTCCCCATCCTCTTTAGGACTGGACTCCATGTAAACTTGTGTTGTCAGAACAGCAGGGAACCGTGAGGTGAAAGGTGACAGCTCACAGGATGTCGCTAAAGTCCTTCGAGCTCCTGTTTGATCTGAAGACGCTGCCTTTGTTGAACCAGCTGCAACTGGCATTGCTGGAGTTATCCGCCATTTCACACATCCTTTACAAATGACCTCGAGGGCGCTTGAGAAGAGCGCCTTTGTCCGGGAAGAGCTTCCATGTCCTCAGAAGTCCTCCGTTCACTAGGCTCTGCCTGTCTGCCGCTGTGTGAGGCGTAACCCACCCTTGCTGACTATCAGTGGAACATCAACCTCACGCCGGGGTGATTTGAAAGAAATGGGCACAACCCAGAGGCCTCTTCATCCAAGCAGGTCGGCAACCCCGCATCTTTCTAATGCATGCACTCAGAGACGGCTGTGTGGCCTCTACAAAGAGAGAGGCAAGGACGACCGGGTGTGCCTGGGATGCACGAGGGAAGGAGGGCCAGGACGAAGTGCCCCCTCTCCACAGCACTGCCCTTGGCAAACTGCCCCCCTCTTCTACCTATGCTGAGTTCCACTCAGAAGGCCGTTACTTAAACAGAAGCAGGGTACAGCTAAAGGAAAAGTGGGCTGACCTGCGGGGACGGGGACGGGGGGGGGGGTGCCATTTATCTTTTGATCTGTTTTAGAGACGTTCAGGCCACCAACTCTGACAAAAGCCAGTGGGCCTAGGCAAAGACAGCAGAAGTCAGGTGACCTTAGCAACAGGCCTGAACGCTCAGCACGGATACTTGCCATACCAGTGAGGCAAAATGCAGTCTGCCCTGGCTGTGTGAACACTGGATCATCTGGCTGGTGAGCACAGAGGGGGGCCTCGCTGGGGTTCACCAGAAGCATATGGATGTGGCTTGAGGCCCTCTATCACTCTAGGCTCAGCAAAGTTCTTGCCACTGTGACAAAGCCACTCGGAGAGAAACAAGGGCCATGGCCCAATCAGTTCACCTTGTTAGTCCCTTCAAGGCCATCTGTCCAGCTTTCTGTTTCTCTGGAGATGCCCCCAAGGACCAAGTGCCAGGTCAACGGTTCCACAGAATACGGGCTCTCACCAAAGCACACTGCCTGTCTACATTTGGTAGGCCAGTGCTATGCTTCCCCCATGAAACAAGCAACGCCCCAAGCCTGGAAATGCAGCCCTGGAAAACATGGGCCCCCTCCACCCAGGTATCTGAGAAGGTGGTGAGTTCACTGTGTTCCATGCCGAACGCTGCAGCTCCTCTGAGAACTAAGATACAGTCCATGTCCACAAGTTAAAATACACCCATGGGCACGTTCACCAACCTCAGCAATGGCACCAGAGAGGTTCCCGGCAGAGCCTTAGTGAGGTACCAGGGTGGGGAAGGGGCCTCCGAACGCTGTTTGGAAAGGCTGACTTCCTTCAGACTGGGCTGGGGTCAGTGAGAGACAGAGCAGTGTTCCAGATGAAAATCCCCACAGCAAGGAAAGCCGGACAAGGAATCTACAGGCATGGGTCTGAGATACCACGGGGAGACGGTCTAAAAAGGACCCTTGTCTATGTCGGGGCTGGGCAGGGGCCTCGGGTTCAGCGAGGAAGAACAACACGATGATTCAGTATGAACTCCCCACCCCCTAGAAGGCTCATGTGATGCCGTGTGGGGTTGCTCTTTTGAGTGGCTTTGTAAAGTTTGGTTGATGGGACCTAGGTGGAGGAAATGGGTCGCTGGGGAAAGGGGTGTTCTTGGAGGTTATATCACGTGCCTGGCCCCAGACAAGGAGACAAGAGCATGAGACTCTCAGAACAGTCACACAGAGAAAGCACAGATTTGAGCTGGGGTGAGAGGCCAGCGCCAGTGTTAAGGGAAGGACCCAGAGGGCAGTTCAGGGGTCAGTGGATGACTGACTGGATGGACAGTTCAGGGGTCAGTGGATGACTGACTAGATGGACAGGTGCTGCCACCTGCAGCTGAGCTCAGGGCCCCCGAACACAGCTGCTTGTGCTGGAGGACCCTCCTTGGGTGACTGGAATCTGATCCGCAGTAGTCTTGAGGGGGGACACACCTGTGGGGTGGAAGTTCTCAGGGATCCCTGTTGCCTTGGGGATTCCTTCTGGGGATGACGTTGAACTGGGGGCTTCACTGGCCTCCCCAGGTTCAGTGTGAACTCTAGTGGAATCTTCAGTGGACCACTGTGGCAAAGACCACAGGCTCCAGAAAGACTGAAAACTACATTTCCCAGATCCCCAGAGGTGGCCCAGGTTTCCTCAGGGAGAAGTGCTCACGTGAAGCCTATTGGAGGAAATGAGTCACCCCCCACGCGCCCCCCCCCCACCGGGCAAGACAGCATGGGCCCCGCGGGGAGAGTGCCGAGGGTGCCGAGGGTGCGAGTGTGTGGTCCAGCACCAGGAACAGCTACTCTTCTCTCTTTTCACAGCCCCCTCAGACTAAAGACAGAAAATGCTCAAATGGGGAAATTACTTTTCAGTTAAGATTCCATCCAGAGCAGGCACGGTGGCACATACCCACAATTCCCATTACTCAGGAGCATCGTGAGTTTGAGGCCAGCCTGGGCAACATAACAAGACCTTACCTCAAAATAAAAATAAGTAATCCAGGCCGCGGCTGTGGCTCAGCGGCAGGGAATTTACCCATCATGCATTAGGCCCTGGGTTCAGTATAGGGAGGGGGAAGCTTGTCCACCGCTACCTGGAGTTACTCCTGGAGATTTTAATGCCATAGGGTAAATGAGCATCCCTCATAGCCTTCTGAAAGCCATCACCCAACAGCTTGGTCACCAAAGTTCCCAGGAAGTGACCCTGGTGTGACTCCCATAAACACCATCAAGTCTGGAGACAGCAAGTCTAACCCAGAAGGGTGGCTGAGAAGAGGCCAGCTGGGGCTAAGTGCTGTGGGCTGAGCTATCCCATAGCCACAGACACAGTCCCGCTACCCTCTGTCCGCACTCTCTTTGGCCGAGGTTGCACAGTCCCACCGTGTCTCATCCCTCTCAAGAAAATGATAACACAGGGACCTGTCTCACCCGGTCCTCAGAAGAAGGAATGAGCACACACACCTGGAAGGCACTAGGAAACGGCCCACACTGCTCGATGCTCTGTTTTAGCACGCAAACCTCCAGCTACACCCTCTGAAAATCATACTATGCTGTTCTCTCCAACAGCTTTCCCTACACATCAAGGCAGTCTGAACCTGGGGACAACTGTCACATAACCAGGTCACCTGCTTGCACTGGAAGGTCTTGGAGACTCCCAACACCAGCTTAGCACAGACCTGACCACTGGCAAGTACTCTGAGTACTTCACTGTTCTCAATCCCTGGGGATCACCCAGACCAGAAAACTGCCCAAACTCACCCCATCTGTGCATGTTCTGAAATCTGAAAGTTTAAAAAGACCCATGCAGAATAACTTTTCAGGTGAGTCCTAGAAGCCACTGGCTGCTGGCAGGTGGCGAGTGTGAACCACACGCCTCACTCACAGTCTCTTCAACGAGACTTACCACTTCCACACAGCCACGCAGACAGACTTGGAAACAACCACTGGTGCCCATGGCCGCTTGGGAGACGTGAGCCACACATTCCAAACGGGAACGGTAAAAGAATGGAGTGGGGGGCTGAGTGATGATGGTCCTGTGAGAGCGGGGGCTGTCCCACGACCAGGACTCCCGGCAGAGCTCACTTCTGATTTCTCCCTTACCAGGATGGAACACTTGCTCAGAAGCAGGATTCCAGCGTGGACATGGCTCTATTGAATTCATGGCCGTTAACCATGCTGGAAGCTGACTTATCCTCAGACATCTTTGGAAGTTCACGGAGTCTCAAACGTTTCTGTGTCCCTAAGGGCTCACACATCCAGCTCAGCACACTTGCACTGTCTGTCTGAATTCTCTCAGTTCCTTCTTCTGGGCTCCACTTGCCCTCAGCATTAGGCAGCTGCTTAGGACTCAACTGTCGGGTGGCTGTTTTGATCGGTAGGAAGTTTGTGTCTAGTCTCGATGAGAAGAGATATCTTCATGTTCATTACGCCCGCTGCCTTGAACAGTGCCTGGCAAGCAGGAGGTACTCTCTAGATTCCAAGAACAGGATTGAATCCTGCTCTGCGCTAGTGGGGCCTGAACATCTACACAGGGAAGGAGGAGAGGTGGGAAAACCGAGGTGGGTGGGGCCACAGATTTTACTCAGCCAAGGATTCTCAAGACAATTCAGGGGCAATAATGTGTTCTCCATCAGGGGACTCACACACACTGGGGACCACAAAGGACTGAATGAAAAAACAATAAAAAAATGGACAATGAAACCTCTCCTAAGATCAATCTGTCAGCATTGCTCAACTGATACCAGGTGCCAAAATCAGTGTTCACTTCAGGTGAAAACAAAAACAAAAAAACACGCACAGAGCTTCAGGGCCACAGCAGATGAGGCAGGGCGAGCCAAGAGAATGGGAGGTGGAGTTGGGAGGCTGCCATGCTGAACAAGAAGCCAGAAAACACACCCAGGAAGACAAGGCTGCCTATCTGAGAGATGCTTGCCCTGAAAAGGAGGTTCAAGTACACGCAGAGGAACTACTGAGTTTCCTGTGTTTGTGATCTTGTGCTGATGCTAGGCGTACACAGCGTCTCCTCCACTGCTCTGCTGTCTGTATTCCAGACTCAACATGCCCTCGTGGCCTGGTCCACACAGAGGAGCACAAAGGAGACGCGGGAACCAGAGAACAGAGCTCAGAGTTCTAGGTTGATACACAGCCCCCACCCCAGTCCTGCACAACCTTGGCCACCCTGGAATCAAAGCCGGAAGGGCAGATTATCTGACCTCTGCGGGCCTTTCCAGCCTTGGACCTCTGTGACAGATGGCTATGTCACAGGACAGGCTTCTGGAGAAGTGTGAGGCATCTTCCCAGTGGAAATGTATTATATAATAAGTCGATGTGTACCCGAGCTAAAAACAGCCAGTGCTGTTTACTAATAAATGCTATCGTACTGTACTAACATGTATAGTTTCTTAGATATGTCTATTAATATAGCTTTTTTATTTCAAGTTATTTCTCATTAATAAAAGAACTGTAGCTATCAGTGGATAATTACAGCAAATGGGCTATCATTTATTTATAAACAGGATGTCTGTTTATTAAAATGTCAAAAGCACAGAACACCACCCGGCCACTCAAGTGGAGTACTTGGCTTCATGCTCAGAGTCCCCTCGTTGCTGTGGTAGAAGGTAGACTCTGTTACAGACAACAGACTGGTTCCCCCTGTGAGGTCTTACAAAGAAACTGTTCTTTGGTTATAGAATTCATTGCTGGGCCCCTTGGTTTCCTCAACTATAAAAAATCTTGGTCTGCTCATGTCTAAGACATAAAAGTTATATCCAAATGTCTCTATCCAGGGCCACAGTCTCTATCCAGGGCAGAACAGTCAAGTCCACAGGTGGTTCTAAAAGGCGGGCCTTCCCAGCATCCGGGACGCTGTTAGGTACCAGCTGCATTTCCCTGAGGTATCTAAAAATGTAGAAGGCCACATGGAGCCATGGTGAGATGGTTTCGATAATCTCCATTCAAACATTTATTGGCTTTGAAAAAAATACCCAGACCTTCAAAGTCACAACTGAAAACATACAATCTTCAAAGTTCTTCACACTGACTCTCTACTACCTCTCAGCATGCCGTGTGCCATGTTGGGGCCCTCATGTCCACAAAACTCCTGTGAGCCTCGGGTGCCCTCTGGGAAGCAGATAACGTCAATTCTCCAAATCCTGGAAAGATTGCCACAGACGTGGAACTTGTGGAACTTGTGTGGCATGTCTGTGAGGACGGGGGGGGGGGGGGGGGGGGGGGGGGGGGGGGGGGGGGGGGGGGGGGGACACGGGACGGGGGCGGGGCAGGCCATACAAATGGTTCCCATTCCACTCTTGTCTTGCTGGGACCACTGCTCTCACAGATCATAGCTGTGAAATGTTAAGTTCTTGGCACAGCAGTGAGGGGTACCTGCATATGGACATTAACACCTTGGAAATGAACCAAATGTGAACATTTCAAAGATGAAATGTAATGTACGTAGAAGCCAAATTATTTTACAGAACAGAATGGGTCCCTAGTTAGGAAGGGGCAGTGGTCACCTGCTGGAACATCTTCAGCATCTATTTAAAACAGTGACTGTGTATGTGTGTAATCTGATGTGTCTTCCCTCAGAGAGTAAGTTCAGGAGGATGGGTACCATGCCCATCCTTGTCTCCCAGCATCCCCAGTACCTGGTCATGTGGTAAGCAGTATGCAAAGGAATGAATGAATGGGCTGGAGCAGGGGAAAGAATGCATCGATCAGAAGGGTCAGCAAAGGAGTCCAGAGAAATGAGGAAGCTCCATAGGACCCACCAGGCCTCGGCCAGAAGAGGCTGCTGGTGCAGACCTCCCCGGGCTGTGGAGCAGTCTGGGCCTTACCACGGTCTCCCTGGAAATGGGCTGTCTTCCTGATACAGACACAGCTGTGGCCACGGCAAGTTAGGCAGGAAAAAGAAAGCTCTGGGACGTCCTTCAAGCCCACAGCTACTCCTGCATGAGCCTCAAACATCCAGGCTGTAAGATCTGCCGCCTCTTTTTCCTAGAACACCTACTTTGCAAGATTGTTGTCAGGGTGCAGAAGTAAAAAGGATGACACTTGGTGCGCTCTGTAAGTCACATATCTAACCAGCAGCTGCCTTGTGGAACTCGTGTGGAGTTCATGTAAGAACCAGGTGAGTTTATCAGGATGAGTGTAACCTGTTACAGCAGAGGAAAGTTCAAGGCCAGCAGGGAGCCTGTGGGAACAGCCAGAGTGGGTAAGTGGTACCCAGGCCACATTATCTCAGGTGCTGTGACTACAGCGTCTGTTGTCACAAGGCCGAGTAAACAGAAGCTCGAGATGAACAGCACCCAGAGATGTGCCCAACACCAGCAGCACCCTAGGACAGGTGCTGGACACAATGCAGTGGGGATGAGTTCCTCCACAGGGTGGTGGGGGAGAAGGTGATCTTGCAAGTCCAGACCTTCTATTACTACCGTCTGCTCAGAGTCAGAGCAGGGTTGATTAATCCAGAGAGGGGAACATTTCTCTGGCTGCCCCTAACTATGTACATTTGTTCCTGGTGCCACTTTGCTGTGACGTATTTGCCCTGCACTGGCAGCCCCAGTTCTCCCATCAGCCTCCAAACCAAAGCCAAGACACAGGATGTAGTACAGTCACGAGATTTGGTCCTTACCCAACCTACCTTTTTCCAACAGTCAGAGTGACCCAGCGGCATATGGTGGACCTCATATTTTTCTTGGTTGAGAGTATTGGACAAGGTGATAAAATGCACATTTAGAAAGAGGCAGATGGTGGGGGAAGTTCACACACACACACACACACACACACACACACACACACACACACACACACACACCAAGGAAGTTTTCTGGCTGAAAAGAAAGTAGAACACACCCCAAAATCAGACACTGAATTTGTAACATCAAATCTAGGCAAACTCAGAACAGAGAAAGGCAAGCCACATTGTGCACATTGGTGTCTGAACTTTTCACCCAGAGAACTGTAAAGCATGCATGCATATACATACCCGACTTGGGTACTGTCTCGGTACGGCAGCACGGAAAATATACTACAGAAGGATCTTCTGCCACTGATAAGGACTATTCTACAAAGTAAAAACAAAAAACAAAAAAACAAACAACTAACTAAATGCAAAGACTCCAAATTAAAAAAATAAAACAAACTTAAAATAAGTTCTACAGCAAATTAAGCATTCATGGAATTCACAGCCGCATTTGCATACTCCCGCCACCTCCTCCAACAGATGGCATTCTGCTCTTCTTGCAAAATGCAAGCCTGAGCGCAGCAGAAGTTTGCTGCCTTGCCTCACCCAAATATTAACACGTGCGAGACCAGCCAGACGTGAGAGGTGCTGGCGGGGATGTGAGCCGTGCACACAAGGCAGAGCAGACCACACTGAATCTTGGGTGGCCAGCGCAGGCAAAATGGTCAATGCCACATCAAGACTTCTGCCCACAGTAAACAACGTGAGGGCAACCGTGCCCAGAACTGTGAGCTGGTAAGATGTTCAGATGCCATTACCATCGTTAGCTTTTCATATTCTGGCAACATGTTAGGTTGAGAACAGACTGAGGGAACAATTATATAATCAGTCTAAGCCACCATCGCTGCTATAAAGAATCTACTGGGAACGATTCTACACCATGTTCTTATGCAATCCAAGCCACTTGAAAAAACATTAAAAACAAAAACAAAACCCCTCAGAAGTACTTATCCTGCTGCCTGAGAATAACTTTTGCCAAAGGGAATTGCTGGTGAAAAAAAAAAAAAAATGAAGAAATGAGTGGAAAAAATAAAAATCATTCTTTTTGGAACGAGGTCAATATGGTTCACATAAGGAGTTTATTTACTTTTTAAATTTCCTTCAATATTACAATGTCACAAACAGGGAAAATAGCACTACTGAGTGCACCAGCGTTTGGGGATCCTAACCTTGTTTTAAAATTACGATGTTAAATTGCCCACAGCCCTGGGATGAGGTCTCGTCTCTGGCATGGCAGACAGACCACCCTGCTGGCCCTGCCTCTTCAGTGTCCGTGACACAGTATTTTCCCATGTGCCTTATCACGTCTGAATTCTAAAGTGCCTGCAGTTTCCGCCTACTGAGAAAAGCCAGTCAGTCCATCCTGTGTCTTTCCAGGCCACTTCTTCAGCTGTGATGTCCCGCTTAGGCACAAGTGGCAAACTCTCACGGAGTCTTCAAAACCTGACTGGGAGGTCACGCCTGCAGGCGCGCGGAGTGCACTGGTGGGCGGCTCCTTCCTAGTCACTTGTCCTCTCTTAGAGGGCAAGACTAAGGGCTCGGCATCGAATTATTCCTCTAGAGATGCAGCCAATGTGTCCGAGACACGGTCTGGATTGCAGAGAGGCACCCAAGTATCCATCAAGAAGACTCAGGGCTTTCGCTCTCCATTGGCTCCACAGTGGGACCTATTTGCAGGGACAAAGAGGACCAAGGTGATGCTCCCAGCTTCTGGTACCAGCCTTGTCTCCTTGGCTCTCTCTTCTGAGCCTTGATTTCCCCATCTAAAACATGGTACTCAGTTGGGCATGGAAGCACACACCTGTTTTCTTAGTACTTGGGAGGCAGAGGCATGAGGATCAGACATCCAAGCCCAGCCTTGGCTATCAACAAATCTGGACTACATGGGATCCTGTCTGAAGAAACAACAACAAAAAAGAGTGAGTGAATTAATGAATGAACAAATGAATGGAATGAGGTAAAATTAATAATGATCTTATTGGGAAGTTGGAGGAGAAAAGGAGTTCAAAGTAGAAAAGCCCTTGGGGCGTTGCCCGGCAGACAGGACGCATGTTAAACAGGAATCATTTTCAATGTAGACTAGCTTCCTGGATGGAGTTGTCTCAGCATTGAGAACCTCTCCAGACCTCAGTGCCATTAAGAGGCGGTGCTGAGGGCAGCTGAGAGAGCAAACCAGGCCCTACATGATATAATGCACACAGAGATCATTAGCTATCACACCCAGTTCTGACCAGGGAGTCGGCCAAGACCGTCACATCCTGAGTGGGCCCAAGTCATGTATCACACCTGCCTGGACCACTGCACACGAATCCTAGAGACAACTTCCAGCATGGTGTGTCTGTGTAAATTCACTCACACTGGCACAATAACGGCTGAACAACTGATTCTGGACCAGGTCATAAATGCTGTAGCCAGTAAGGCACAAGCTAATGAAGGCCTCAGTGAGGGTGACACATGAGCAGGTGTGGCCGCCCAGAGATGTGACCCTGAGCTCGTCCTTGCTGTGAAGTCACCTCCCTAACTTAGTAGAAGATCTGCCTTCAGGTGCTTAGCTGGGCGCCCATGGGCTTCCTGGATTCCAACAAGCCTGCCTTTACCTATGTATTCCATAGTCGCTTTCTAGTCCCGCCTGCAGGTCACCTTGAGAGTGATGGATCACACCCCCACCCCCACCATCAGAGCTGCTGGAGCCACAGAGGCTCCGTGCTCCACTCTGCTCATCCTGGACCCTTTGCAGATGAAGGACAGAGGTTCTCCCTGTCCTCACAGTCCTTGTCACCCTTGCCGTACCCCCAGCCATTCAACATCAGTGTCCCTGAAACAGAGGAAAGTGGGTGTTGGCTAAACTCAGCTGCTTTATTATTGCTGCACTTCCCTCAGTATCAGCTCTAGTGTCTCTCTTTCCCACACACCAAATTTGTCTGGACACCTTTTATAGAACAAGAAAATGAGAGACTGTCAATGCCAAGTGCAATCCAAGTCTTCTCTCTAACATTTCACCCACAAAGGCGCCCATCAGTAAATGGGCTGTACTGTTCCATGAACTGAGGGTGCACTCTGGGTGGTCCTCACTATTAGCTCTAGGAGGTGTTGACACCATGGATCTCATTCAGAAACTTGTTACTGTATTACATGAGCCAAGTTTAGCAACCGGAAACAACTGTTTCCCAACAATCCCACTGGGGTGGTTTTCTCCTTGGCTAGTCTGGAGAGGGGAGGGAAGGAGGCAAGAGCCCTGCATCTTTGGGACGTTCCCTGCCATTTCTGGGCTCAACCTTCCCATGGACTCTGCTCTTGACAGGGGCCGGAGGAAGAAGCCATGGCAGATTCGTGAAAACATCACCAACATTGCCACTGGAGCTCCTGGGAACGTGTCTTCCATATTTTCCGGAGTAACCTGGCCTCCCACAGGGACTACAGGACTTAGCCAGACCAGGCAGGCAGCAACAAGTACAGAAAGAAACTTCCTACACAAGCGGCTGTGAGGCACATCCTGTATGGAACCAGGAGGCTCATGGGAATTTACAGCTTGGCTCTGGAGTCATCCATCACAATGGAGATGCCTCAGAAAAAAACCAATTAGTTTGTCTCCTTCAAGGGTGTCTGCTCTTTCTGGGAGAATTAAATTGGACACTGGTGGTCATGAATGGCATTAGACAACCACACGCCATTTCCAATGAGCTCTTTAAAGGGGGCACGCCGGTGTCCTTGCCTCCAACCACAGACGCTGCCTTCTTTTCACATGGCACACAAAAAGCTCAATCTTCCCCATCTGGGACATCTAACACTGTACTGAAGTCAAGATGTCCAGAAGGCTTTCCGTAAAATGTAGTGGGAGCTGTTTGAGCCATCCCCTGAAGCACCACCCCTTCTGAGGAAGCAGGTAACTGTCACACCTGCCTGTGACCTCGAGGCACCTGCCCCCATTAAATAGACTCTATGGATTAACCCCATTATCTGGCTCCCAACTCCCCCTTTCCTAAAGGTTTCATGCTTCTCAGGGTTGTGAATGATGCTTGTAGGGTTGGGGTTGGAACAAAAAATTAGACTCAGTATTTTCCTTAAGAAAAGAAAAAGGGGAATGGATAGGTATAGGATATTAAGGTAGATTATTCTAACTACTAGTAAACTAGTAAAATATCAACCTTAGATAATATGCACTGTTATGAATTCTTGTATAATGATACAAATGTAAACTTTTTATAGTCCTACCTAAGACTTGTACATTGACACAAACACAAAACTGTATTTGTTGTATATATATTTCTACTCCTATTTGAAATATCTTGTATATTGATACAAATATAAAATTATATTGGCCATACTGTATGTATGTTCTACATCTGTTTAGGATATTTTATATATTGATACATATTGTTGCCATATTGCATACTGCACTATACATTTCTGCCTCTGTTTAAGACATTTTGTGTACAGTCACAATATTGAGGTCATTGTTCTTTTACTGTACATTTACTTACAGACTGTTTACCTTGTTTACATGAAGTCTTAGTCCTTAGGTTATCTGGGTAAATATGACTTACAGATTTATAGTCACCTATGCTTGTCATCTCTATAGTTATGTTAGTTTGTCCAGATTTACAGATACATAGGTCAGATGCACAGTAATCTTCAAACACTTCATAGACCTAGAGAAAATGGCATTTAAATAACTTAGAATTCTGTTGACATGAGACATGATTGCTCCTGGCAGCACTGATCTGATCTGAAGAGAATGTTGGGTTTTTAAGACACTTGGTTTGGAAGTTTGTCTTCCTGGCACATAATGGCCTCCTGGGCAAAGAACTGCCCTTGCCTCAACTGCTGACAGTATGAATGCTGTCCTTTCTGGACAAGCAGGACGCAAGGAAAAGCAACTACTGAACTCTGCCAAGACAGGGTAAGATGGTCTTTCAAAATTCCTGCTTCTGAAAATGGTCTGTCAGATATTCTAGGCCAAATTGGATTCCCCAACAGTGCTGAGAAACTTTAGGTGACTGTCCAGGCTGCCAGCTGTCTCCGTCTATTCTTGAAAGATTTCACAAAGTTGCTTGCATGCATTTCCGTTTTCTCGGGTATTATTTTCCTTCTCAGTCTTTGATGGGGTTGAAGACTAACAGTTACAGTTACAATCTTCTCGTATCTTAGCTAGAATGTATTATGTACTAGATTCAAGGTTCTTCAGGATAGGATGGCTTTTGGATAATCTCTCTAACATACCATTTACCTATGTTCTAGATTTTAGTATTTGTCTCTTGTTTGATGTTGTTCTTGTTGGTTGTAGGTCATTTTGCTTAGGTAATTGCCCGTTATTTCTCCTGGACAATACTTAATAATCATTTCTATTATATATAATTTTGTGTTAGGTTAGAACTTTCTTATTTAGACAAAAGGGGGAGATGTAGTAGGGGCTGGTTGAGCCATGCCCTGAAGCACCGCCCCTAGTGAGGTAGCAGGTAGCTGTTTCACCAGCCTATGACCTTGAGGTACACGCCCCTGGGGTGTAGCCACGGGGTGGGGGTGGGGGAACCCTTAGGACCTGGGGTGCATGTATGTGGCTCTCTCTTCCATACCTCGTGGTTCTGGATGCTAAGATCTTAGCCCAGGCAGATCAATGTGGGACATAGCTCAACTTTTCTGGACCCTACAATAAATCTCCCATGGTTGTGAGTTAACCCCCAAATAAATTCCTTTGCTCATTAAGTAGACTCTGTGGATTAATCCCATTAATAAAAGATTATGACTTCAAGAGTGGAATTAACCCCAGGGAGATGGGTCTGTGAGGAACCAAAGGTCACATTTCCATACAAACGTCTCTAGAGAATAAAACAAAACAACTAAGGAATAGGCTCCTGGGGCTGTGGGCCAGGCTGCCTCTGGACACACAATGTCTGCTAAAGCCTTCAGGAGATTCAGAGCATGCCCAGCAGCTCTGGACAGGCCTGAGTTTCTTATCCACAGGGGATCATGTCCATGCTCTTGGGAAAGAACAGCCACTCAAAGGGGATCTTTCAATTCTAAGCACAAATTTTCCACAGCCATGCTTTTTCATGGAATTTGCTTTCACACCCTCAGTTCAGTGTTGGTGACCTTGTACAACACCACCCTGGATCTTCATGCGTTGTTTGATGCCAAAAGCTTTCTTCTTGTTCCATTTCTAGCTCTTGAGGAGTCCGCCGGTCTTGAGAAATTTTGTTATTCCGTAATAGCACAAATATTCCATAAGGATATTAAAAATGACTAAGCAGTTTAATGGAGAAACAGAAACAAATATCACACTTGTAACAGTGTGGGCAGGCACGGTGGTGTCCAGACACAGTCCAGGGTCCGTATCAAGTGCCGGACACGAGCAGAAACACATCTTCCAAACTCACTCTTTCTACGCCTGGGAACAAGAGAAAATACTGACATGGCGCAACTGGGGACCGTGAAGAATCGGCCCTAACTTCTGTGGATACAGCCTTGTGTGGACGTAAGAGCTTTCAGACACCCTGGGTTAGGATGAGACAACACACTGAAGTGGGTCTCACGTCCAGGAAGTGGTGTCTTCACAAGGAAAGAGTGATCTGTGCAGACATCTGAACATGCGCAGAGGAAGAAATCACGTGGTTATGAGACAGCGATGGGGTGATGCTGCTGAGGGCCGGGGATGCCGAGGACAGCTGCCAACCACTGATGATGATGGGAGAAGGGAAGGTTCTCCCTAGAGCCTTCGGAGGACACCGTCCCGCGTGCCGCGCCTCCAGAAATGACAGAAACCGTCTGTGTTGTTTTGACCACCCAGCCCCGGGTGCCTTGTAAGGCAGCCCAGGAAACGAATACAGCTGGCATCTGGCTGTGTGCTTTCCGGGGGGGACCTGTGCCCCCACCTCTGGGTAGGTCCTCTCTGCATGCACACTGTGCTTGCTGTGCCCAGAGGAGGTAACGTGTCAAAAGAAGAGCACAGCATCTGGAAAACCCAGCCTCTTCCCTGTCTGTCTGGACATCTTTCCCACAGCCGCCCCTTCCTCCTCTCACAAAGCTCAATTAAAAGCGGGAGGACTTGACCCTTTCTCTTGCGCCTGAAGCTGGCAATTACATAACGAGTGTTGAATGAAAACTGCCACAGAAGAAGAAAATGTTCTTGTGTGCCCTACTTACACACTCGCTAGCCACTGGGGGGTGAGTTCCTTCCTTCGCCTCACATACCCCCTCCCTAGTGGACGGGCCACTGAGGATAAGGGCAAAGCAAGTCTGTGGGCTTCCAAGAACATTCTTCACAAAGCGATCTGTTCCCTTCCATCCGGAAACGGGATAGAGACTGTTTCTGTGTGGGAAGTTGGCAGGATGGCGTTGTCCCGAGAAGGGGGCTGGAACCCTGCCTGTGGTGTGCACAGCTGGCCTGGTGTGAGTGTTCGGGACCTGGGTCAGGCTCTAGAGGGGTGTGGGATTCTAGCAGGTAAGAATAATGAATCTGGATGAAAGCCTGGGACTCGGGCGGTGATGTTGAGCTGTCAGGACCCCAGGAGCGCAGGGAATGGCAAGAGACTTCTGAGAAACAAGCTAGTGATCTTCTGTCCTCCTCCTCCTTCTCCTCTCCTCCTCGGTGGATACTTTCTAAGCACACCTTAAATGCCAGGCATGGCATGAAGCGTTGGGGACCTGAGGAAGGATGTAGGCAAGAGCCCCACCCCCACAACGTTTACTGTTGGGCAGAAGCCAGGCCGACACATTGACCAGAGGCAGGATTCTGTGGTGGACAAGCAGAGGGTACTGCTGAGCACAGGGAAGAACTCCAAACTAGACTGAAGGCAGGCTGCCTGAGGAAGGGACCCGAGGGTGAGGGAGACCAGCCTTCTGCTGCCAGTGGAGGGAGCGGCTGAGCGGAGAGGAACAAGACACAGAGCTGAAGCCAGCTTAGGGCAACCAGCAGGGCCAGAGTGCTGCTCTCTGGCCCCCAGCATCCCCACTTACTGCACGCACGCTCAGCTGGAAGGCTGCTCTCCACCACCCACCCGAGCTGGACATTCTAACACTCAGTTATGCACACCCCAAATCTGTTTTTGTCAGCTCTATGTGTGGTTTCTAGTTACACTGGACCATTAAAGACTACAGAAATAAACTGGGTATGATGCACATGCCTGAAATCCCAGCACTTAGAGGCTGGCGCAGGAGAATTACTGTGAGTTCAAAGCCAGCCTGGAATGCACAGTGAGTTTAAGGCCCACCTGGGCTACATTTACCACTGAGAGGTTTAAACATTAGGATTTCTCTCTCAGTTCTGTGGCCAGAGGTCCAAGATCGAGGTGCGGAGAGGGCCATGTGCCCTCTGAAAATAAGACGGGTCTGTTTGCCAGGACTGATTCTGAACGTGGGGCTTCCTAAGGCAGAAGGTCCTCCCTGAACAGTATCTGTTTCTTAAGGACATTACTCCTACTGGACTACAGACTCTAACCCATCATGATCTCAACTTACCCAATTAAACGTGCAAGGACTCCATTTTCAAATTAGCCCACACCCTGAGGTATGGGGTGGGTACTAACATATGAATTAGGGGACCCACAAGCCCAGAACAGAGAAGTTTGGGGGTGTGAACAATGTCATAGAAGGTAGGCAGTCTCTTAGGGAGACTAGCTCCCCTGGGACAGCACTTGGAGCCACAAATTGTGGCTCTGGCCTAAAGCTGTTGGCCAGAAGTTATTATAGTTTTTCCTCAGATCAATGCCACCTCGCTGGCCAGTACCAAAGCCTGGCCTCCCCCAACTCCAGGCCACCTGGAAACGAAAGAGAGAATGCACACTCACCCACCATCAGCTGGATGGTGGTGTGCACCTTCGATCCTGCTTGTGAGGTGGAGGCAGGAAGATTGAGTAATCCCATCACTCAAGTGACTGAGCGGGAGGATCATAAGGTCCATCCAGACCAGCCTGGGCTGCACAGACTGTCTCAACAATAAAACAATGAACCTGATCCACCCAAGGAAGAGTCGGTCCAAACTGAACTGGTTCCCACCCAAAACTGTCTGTCTGTCCTCTGTGACTTTCACTTCTTATCAATGTCTAACTGAAAATAGCAACAAGGACCTGCAGGCCATGATCTTTTCAGCAGCAGAGACAGACAGACATACACACACTCACACTTACACACTCACACCACAGGGAAGGCCAGGGTTGTGGCTGTGCTTTCTATAGACTGGTTTTGTTTGTTTTGGAACAGGGTCCTGCTGTGTTGCCCACGCTGTCCTCAAGTGACCCTCCACCTCACCCTGGCAAGTAACTAGGATTAGAGGCATGCATCTCTGTGCCAGCCTTCTGTACTTGTTTAGGGACTTTTAAAGACAGGCTGGTCGGGACCTTACGATCCTCCCGCTTCAGTCACTTGAGTGATGGGATTACGAGTGTCCTCATCACACTCAGAGGACCTCTAGGCTGTTTAAAATTTCTTTGTAAGCCAAGTGCACGTGGTGCTGATGCTCCGTGCCAGCTAAGGCCCAGCCTTCCTCCCTCCTGCCGTTCACTCGCACTGGAGGTGGGTCCCAGGGAACACAGCGGGCAGCGGCTCCTATAGGCGGTGTCCACTTACTCCTGGACCGCGCTTTTGCTGAAGATGAGTGGTGAACACTGGGCAGGGATGAGGCAGTGACAGTGAGACCTAGTCTATTCACGAAGACAAATCTGAGCAGAGAGTGGAAGGCACACGCCACCTCCACAGCGGGTGGACTTGCTTCATCGAGAAGGGGCGGTGCCAGGCTTCCTCTGACGCTCTCAGGTTGCTTGAAGATTTTGGAATGTGCCATTCCCTCTAACTCATTTTCCCAAACTGTTAGTCTGAGGGGTTAGGGTGAAGCGATCACAAGCCAGGTCTCTGTGTCCTTCTGACCCATGCTGCCCCCTCCCCTCCAAAAAAGGGAAGGCCACAAGGTCATCTCAGCTCCTGTTCTGACAGCTTCTTTTTAAAGGCTGATAAAAGGTGCTGAAATCCGCCTCGTGTTTTCTTCCGCCTGGTTCGAAATTCACAGAAGACAACAGCTTCGTTCTTGCTCGTCTCCCATCTTGAGTCCTTCACAATCACTTTGAAAGTTCCTCTCCCAGGAGACGGCAGCAGAGAGCATTGCTTGATCCCTTCACAAGGAGTCCCAGGAAGTGACCCTTTTGGGTGTGGCAGCTGGGCAGCAGGTGGGCATTCAAAGCCAGCCAGCTTAGGACTCCCAGCACGTGCTCATGGGTCTCAAGGGCTGCAAGGACCACGAGGCAAGGTCTCGTCTTTCCCTACGGCACTGTGCAGGTGAGAAGTCATGCCAGCCATGTCTGCCTTCAGTTTTCAAGCTCAGCATGCGAGTCTGTCACTCCGGTGGCTCAGTTCCACTTGCTTTTGAGAGGTTCTGTGAGCACCTGTCCTTGTCCCAACACTTCTACGCCTGATGACTGAGACTCTGTTTAACCCTCTCCCCTCCGGGCACTCAGTGAACACTGGAACGAGCGGTGGCCGACAGCTCCTCTTGGCGACCACCCGGCCCAGTCTTCAGGTATTCCAGCATGGGGCAGCTACCCGCCCCTTTCTCCACAAAGGGCCGTCTCTTCAAAGGGCTGGCACTCGTGTTTGGAGATGGCTTTTTACAGTTCTGAGTTGGTTTTCAACTTCACATTGAAATGAATTCACTTCAAGGAGACCACATGTACCCACTCTTTAGTTTTACCAAAAGTCACTCTAAGTGACCTACATCGTTTGTCCTTGGCTTCTGGTTGGCTTGAGTGACTGCATTCAAAGTCAAGCCAGATCATCCCCTCCTGTCTCTGCTCACCAAGGTTCCTGCGCTGGCAGCTGTCCAAGTGGACAACGCCCAGTTTCTCAGGGCTCAGCTTCTCTTCCTGTCTCCTTTTCACTCTGTCCCACCTCAATGGCGTTCCTCAAATACACTCTATATGTTCTATGCTCCATTCACTCCAAATGCTCCTATTGGACGGTCGGAGGGCAGGCCCCTCACCTCCTTCACACCTCTGCTGCAAGGTTTCCCAGGGGCCCTCACACACACACACACACACACACACACACACACACACACACACACACCCATTCTGCCTTGCTCACCACTGTGGCTTCAGTCTCTCTAGCCTGTATCTCCTGGTATATATTAAATCATTTATCATCCATCTCTCTCAGCTAGTCCCTGACCCCGAGACGCAAGACAGTTGTTTTGTTCATGAATGCATCCTGTGAGGCCTACGGAGAGCAGGTTCCAATGAATGGGCTGCACACGTGCACCACTGCGCTCCGTGTGGTCAGTAAATGCTAGCGAGAAAAAGGGAGTGAAATTTCAGTGCAGTCACTGACTGTCGACCACAGGCCCTGTGCTGAGAGGGTGAAGGGGGCAGGTGAACGGCTCCACACCGTGAGACGGCACGCTGTGGTCAAGTGCGGGGACGACCTCCACTGAGCCCTCATTTTTCCTCTCTTAAATGTGTGTGTGTTTGTGTGTGGTACAGGCCACAGGGACATGGAGTGGGGGTGCCAGGAGCAGGCGATGCCAAATGTCATTAGCACTCTGGAACAGGGTACCTCACTGAACCAGAGGCCACTGTGTTGACTAGACTGGCCATCATGGGACCTCCGGATGCCCCGTCTCTGCCCCTCCCCCGTGCTGGAGTAAAACCAGGAGCAACCAGACGTTTGACAAGGGTCCCGGGATCTGACTCCAGCTCTCATGCTTATCAAAAAGCACTCTTACTCTCACTCAGTGGCCAAGGACTGAGGAGAAAAACCATGTGGTGTGAGTGAAACAGAACGCACTGAGGACTACGAGAAAGAAAACCAAGTCCGACGCCCACAAGGGCACCTGGTGTCCAGGCACGAGGCTCATCCCAGGAAGCGGACCACCACGGGCCATCCTGTCACGAGTAGCATTCTAAGTAAGACAGGAGGCTCATGTCAGGCCAGTGGGACCGCTGGGACTGACTCCAGTCGCGTACAAAAGCCACGCATGTGTCGGGGCTGGCTTCCCATCAGGGCAGGCCAATGCAGGCTGCACTGCACTTAAGTCAGCTTCCTGCCATCTTAACGACAAGAGCCTCTAACGTGACGTCCCTTCTACACCGTAGCCGATGGTCTGGCTAAACTGCATCTACTCTTGATAAGTTTAATCTCACTGTTGATAAAGCAACTGTACCTCGGTTCCCATCTGTACAGACATCCTCCACTCCGGTCCTCTGAGGCTGATCGTGAGAGTTACAGCCTACTCTCCCGTCTGTTCCACAGAGCAGAGACCATGCTCACCGCACGACCGTCTACTCTAGTACACTAGCTGAGGGTGATCAGTCAGCAAACCTCAGCCCGTGCACACTGTCAGGTCCACACCCCCAGCCCTCCTGCTACACCCACTGGGATCTGCTGTAAATGAAGAACAGCCTAAGGTTTTGCTGAAATCAAGAAATGTAATGTCTACAGCACTCTCCTAATTTACTAACCTAGTTATTCCATCAATGAGGAAATGAAGCTAATTTAACAAGACTTCTCCTCAGTGAACTCATGTGGATGGCTACCAACCTCCACCCCTCTTCTAAGACACACACATACACCATCTGTTCCTCATCTCTGCCAGCAAACAGCCGGAGGCCTGTTGGGCTGATAATTAAAACTTACCTCTGCTACCACCACAGCCTCCTTTGGACTTTCCTAAGGTAGTGCTTGTCTGGCATTAGGCTTAGAACTTAAAAGAAAATTCTTCATGGTGTACCGAAGACCATTTCCTATTATTTCTTTCCACTCCCAGCGTCTGGTCCTGAAGTGCGACACCATTACGAGGCCTCCTGACTCAGTTTGTCAGTGTGTGCGAGCGCCCGCTGTGTGGCCGGCACACTGCCGAGTTTCCGTGCTTTCCAGTTCCCCTCGAAGAGGCTGGAAGTAGGTCAGCAGCTGACCTTTGCTGACCTTCAACCCCAACAAGTCCACTTCCCCTTCCCTTCCCTGTCCCTATTCCCAGCGTTTTGTTATTTTATCTTAGCCAAAATGGACACAGAATGTGAACCACGCCATGAGACGTGTCGGCGCAGCTTGGGGTGACTGAGCCTAGTCACAGTGTGTGCACATCACCATTTCACGGCCCTTCCGTCACCCCAAACTGTTAACTCGTCTATTTTCTATCTCTCTGGAGTCACTGCATAGTTCATATAGATGTGGTTCTCCAACATCTGACCTCGTGTCTACTTAACCCACTCACGCCACAGCTTTCTTAAGGTTCATGTTAGCTGCCCTGGATCCCTGGGCGGCCCCTCCACATGGCTGGATGGCGCCGCTCTGCATATAACTGTGCTTGGTTTCTACTCTTTTATCTGGGTCTTGGTTACCATGGAGAAAGCTGGGTCCTTCTTTTCAATTCCTGTTAAGTACGCACCTTGCTGTCTATTACAACTACTCGATGTTCCGCTGTTGGAGCAACTTCCGATTTGTTTCCCATGGCAACTAGATCACGTCACGGTCCCCGGTCCCCGCTTCTCCTGCTCCTCCTCTTGGTGTGGTGACACGTGTGGGCACACGCAGAAGCCGGAGGTTGTCTTTCTCGGCCACTCTCCGCCTGATTTTTTGAGACAGGGTCTGTGGCTGAACCTGGAGCTGCCTGAAATGGCGAGGCTGGCTGCGACCTTCCTCCGCCTGCCGTGACCTGCTGCGGTGCAGTGGATGGACGGCCAGCTCCGGCATCTTCATGATGAAGAGGGGTGCAGTCACACACCTGGGCTGCAGTTTCGCCTCCTCTCCTCAGTGTTTGCTGAGTTAGCTGGGACTGACCAACTGCACTCATTTCCCAGCACCCCCGGGAACTTACGGGCTTAAAGCGACAATGTTCCTGTCTTCAAACTCTAGGGTCAATCGCTAACACCGGTCTGCAGGTGTCCAGGGCTGGTCTCTGGAGGCTGTGGGGAGCACTGGTTTGCTGGTGCTTTTGAGCTGCTTGTGGCCACTTGCACGCCTGTCTTTCAGCCCTATCTCCACCTTCAAAGCCAATCAAGGCTAGACCGATGTCACATCCCACCATCGGATTCCCTCCCCACCTTGGAGGACTTTGATTATAAAGGCTGTCCGTGTTCAAGAGGTGCGGGGCAGAGGTAGACGCCTCAGTGTGAGACGCGAGTTGGCAGCTGCCTGTGCTCACAGGTGTGTGTGTTTGTAGACACTTTAGTGTGACACACGAGTGTGACAGCTGCCTGTGCTCACAGGTGTGCGTGTGTGTGGACACCTCAGTGTGACACACGAGTGTGACAGCTGCCTGTGCTCACAGGTGTGCGTGTGTGTGGACACCTCAGTGTGACACACGAGTGTGACAGCTGCCTGTGCTCACAGGTGTGCGTGTGTGTGGACACTTTAGTGTGACACACGAGTGTGACAGCTGCCTGTGCTCACAGGTGTGCGTGTGTGTGGACACTTTAGTGGGGAGACATTACTCTGTTTACCACAAACAAGAGAGTGACGTCTTCCTTATAAAAATCAGTCCAGGATTACTTTTTTTTTTTTTTTTTTTTTTTTGAGTATTGGAGATGGAGCCCAGGGCCTCGTACCTGTTAGGTAGGTGCTCTACCTCCAACCCTGATTATTTGTATTTCTGATTCTTTCCCTTCCTTGAGTTCCAGTCCTGAAGACTGCAACTCATTCAAAAGGTGCCTACTGGTGTCCAGCAAATACTCAGGGCCTTACATATGCCAGGCCAAAGCTCTGACAACAAGCCCCACCCCAGCCCTTGGCTTCTGTGACAGGGACCCCCATTGGGAGTCACTGCCCTCCTCCCAAATGCCGAGATCACAGGCATGCTCACCCCACTGGGACAGCCGACTCAGGTTCTTGACTTTTGAGACAAGGCCTTACTACAATGCCCAGGCTGGCCTGGAACTCAGAGATCCACCTGCTTCTGCCTCCTGGGTACTGGGATTAAAGATGTGTGTCACCATGCCAGGCTACCTGTTGAGTCTTTAGTTGATAAAAGAAAACATTGAGTGCTTCAAGCCTGGCACCCAGAGAGCACTGAGTCTCCTCTTGCCAGTGAGCATTGCTCACGTCCACCTTGTGACAGCTGCTACTTTATCAGCTCTTTGGCAAGGCAATCCTTGCCGCAAGAGTCTACTTCTCGGTTGGGAACCACTGTCTTTTCCTACTATGTACCCTCAATGACCCCCAGGGCTGGAGCGTAAGCCTGTCTCCTATGTGAGACCTAGAGCAGCAGGTCCCATTCCAGTCTTCCTGCCTGTCCGTCAGGTGAGGGACCACGGCTTGCTCCTCTCTCAGAGGCTAGCTTGCGATCTGTGTCCGGGGATGTTGTCCAGTTGCAGGAGGACACACAGCTCTTTTCCTCCGCACTTCTTCCTCACACAATTCACGCGTGAATCCATCACGGCAACCTCGTGCTTCTGTCCAAATTGTGTGCATCTACCTCACAGGCCAGCGAGGTTTGTCTACGTCACAGGGGGATGCTGTTCCCCAGTAGGGAACAGGGAGCCACCTCAATCTCAGGGATTTGTTCCTCAGTGGACACCTTGATGCTATCGACTAGGAGGCCAGCTCAGGTTTTGTATTTGTGTTTTGTGTTGGCTTTGTTTTCCAATGCTACAATACTGTCTCCCATTACATATAGTTCTCAGTTTGGGGGTCCTTTCTCTCATTTCTATCTCAAATTTATGTTTCAAACCCATTTCTAGCCCAGAGTTTTGTGCCAGTGTCCCTGCTTGTTTTGTGAGATGCCAGCTGTCTTCAATCCCAGCCTCTATCACAGTGCAGGCATCTAGGGGTACAGGAGCCTCCACGCCAGCACCTTCGGGGTAGATGGGTCAAGGGCCCCGGGTCTGCGCTCAGACTGAGAAACTAGACTGTGAGGTGAGGGAAATGGCCAGTGGGTCTGCACAGCAGTAAGGGAGGCATCTGCCATGCCAGGGCAGTGATCAATACTCCTCAGGTGGGAGCCTGCTGGGGGCCTGAGCCAAGTACAAGAACCTTCAACCATCACACAGGTCCCTTCACAGCACATGACCAGACGTCCTCTTCCCAGAAGGGCTGGAGCTACAGCTCACTAAATATCTAGGTACATCCACGGAGACCGCTGCGCTGCCTGCAGCCGGGCAGAGCGGCCACCCTGCGTCCTGAAGGGCCAGCCCACGCTCTCCCATTCCAAACCCCAACCACTGGTTCCCTCTCTTCTCACAAATCCTGTTTTCTTCCTGGCTTCCTTTCTGGTTCTGTTTGACACAGTGACGACACATCCTCACGAATAAATCCCAGGGCAGAAGAGGAACCTCACCGACCCTCTCATGTGCTCGCTCACCTGGGCAGGTAGAGCACCCCTGCAGCCTGTGGCTCCTACAGCTCTGGTTTCTACCTTTACCACCTGTCCCAGGTCTGCAGGGAGGCTGCGATCTGCACACCTGGCTCATAGCTCTCGGTCAGAATTTCTGATCCTACAGCCTCTGTGGACTGTAATATTACGGCAGTCCCTAGGTGGGGTGTGTGTATGGGGGGCGGCTCCACCCTGTGACTTGAAACCCCATTCTGCTGATCCTCCATTGCCTTCCTCCTCCCACTGCCTCACCATGCCTGGGAACCCTCTGACGGTGTGCCAGGACGGCCAGGATTGAAAGTGGAATCCTTTAAACTGGGCTCGTCTCTTTGGCTTTGTCATTGATTTTATTTGGAAATCACAGCCTTTCTCTGTTTATATTATAGTTAAAGAGATAACAGGGGGAAAAAAAACAAAAAGATTTAAGTAAAGACTAAAAATGGCACTAGAAACAGCCTCAAAAGCAAACAAAAATAGTGACTGAGTGAATGAGGCACACAGTTTGAAGAAGACAGTGAGCACCAGACTGAAAACAAAAAATTCAGAGTATTGCACAATGTGAACGCTGGCTGGGAACCGTAAGGGAAGATCCACACGAAAGTCTGCAAAGGTATTTGAAGACCTGGACTGTGCTGTCCTAAAACCAACACAATGGCTATAAAAACATGTCCTTGTTCTAATAAGGCTCAAAAGATAGGTATAAGCCTCAAGAAAGCAGGCATTTAAAAACTTCTTCCTAGTGCTACTCCATAAGATGTAAACTGTATTTCCTACCCTCAGAATAACAGGCTTGCTGGCCTTAACGAGCATCACTGAGAGACATCTCAGCCATTTCATTTTGTAAGAATTGGAGAGTGTTAGTGAGGCCACATGGCCTTCTAGAAATCCTACCAAATGAGGTGGACTGACACCGACCCTCTGCTCTGGGACAGCATGTCAACTAAGAGGAACCACTCTTGAGGGTCAGGGAGCATCAGCAGACACCAGAGGTCTCGGATGAATGCAGAGTAAGCATGCGGGCAGCAATTCCAATCTATCTATCCTCCGGAGAATTTTAATATCAAGGTTGTAGCTTTTCGACCATAATTGTTATTTAAGGAAGGGATGGAGAAAGCCTTCCAGTGGATGTCAGCGGGCCCAGAATCTGCCGAGGAAAGATCCGCCCGCCAAAGTCCAGATTCTGCCCTCCTGCTCGCCTACACCACAGCCAAGGCCAAGTTCAGGCACAGACCTGGCAGCCTTACTGCCTGGCCCAGACAGCGCTGGTGAAAATGAAAACAAAACCAGCAAAGCAGAAAAACAAAACAAAAAAGAACTGTTCCTCTGTTCAAAGTTTTCTATGAAAACACAGAACTCCAGTGAGCTGCGGTCCAAGCTCTGATCAGGCCCTTAGAACCCGGATTCTCCCGATGGTGATGTCTGGGGATGTGGCATCTGCTAGGACCGTGCTGGTTTAGCCCTGCTCAGCTCTGGTCACTGAGGTGGTCCTCTGCCATCCCGGGCCACCCTCCCCCGGCCCCCCACCCCGGTGGCCCGGCAGCTGTGTGCTGGTGGGGTACCTGCCATTCCTGGTATCATGCTGACGCATGTTCTTGATAAAATGAATCTTCTTAAAATTCTTTGGTCTGGGAGAACCTGAGAGTGTTCGACATCTGAAAAAAAAAAAGAGTCATTTAAAAACCACTGTCCTTGCCCACTGGCCAACTGGGACATCTCCACACAAAAGACAGGAAGGAAAGACCCGCCGCCACCGCCGCCGTCGCTGAACGACTGAGTCACCCCTGGCAGGCTGGAGTGGGGGTGGGGCGGCATAATGAAGACAATACAGCCAGCCCGGAGCAAGGAAACTTTAGAAACCAAATGACAGACAATTTCCTTGATGATACTGATAGCATTTTATATGAATCTCTGAAAAGCTAGCTGGCGAAAATTATTGTCCAAAATTACAATAACATAACCTAAATGGATCCCAAGGACATCAGTCTTCTTGTTATCCTAAAAGAAAGACCCTAAATGTACAGAGGTAACAGGAACAGAACTCAATAAATTTAAAAAGATTTGGGGCTGGAGAGATAACGTGCAAAATCCATTTTAAAAACAGCCCTGAGGCGTTTTTCTTCTGGAGTGGGAATTCGGCCTGAAAACCTTGGGCAGTTGCCCCAACCTGGGAAGTCACGGCTTAAATCGGAACGAGAATCAGGGCCTGGGTGTTGCTGTTTCAGCTCACTGCTTCAGAATAAATGTTAATAAGTAAATCTCTATTGAACCAAAGTGACCTGGATTTAACAGGTCAAGTCTCCCGAGGACGGGCAGCACTGTGGCTCCTGACCAGCCACAGCTGAGGAAGCGTACTTGTGAACAGTGATTGTTGCAGTAACCTGGTAGATGCTAACTTACCAAACCACACAGACACCGCTCCCAAAGCCAAAAATCCCACCACGACCAGGCCGTTTTGTCTTGTCTGGACAAAGGGAATTACGACACTCCTATTTTCAATAGATTTTTAAATATTTTTTTTAACCTTCCTGACTATAGGCCTGAGAGTTGGCTCCTGGACACCCACAACCTCATACTTCCCAAAACAAGTTCTGGAAAAGCAGTTCCGGGGTCCCCACAGCCCACACTGAGCTCTGGGTGGGGACATCATCTGAATACAGTCAGATGGGCCTCAAGGCCACAGAGGGAGGAGACGGAAGAGGTGTGGGGCACACGTGGGAACTGAACTGGGGAACAAGAAGGGTTCTAGACCCACAGGGGAATCCCAGTCTTTACTCTCCTCCAGGGCAATCTCCAAGGTGGGGGCAGGCCTGGTCCATCCCCATCTACACTAGCCAACCCTTCTAACAGAGGTCAGCCTTTCTGGAGGCCCTTTCTTAGAGTACAGATCACAACATATTTTTTTAAAAAGCAAATAAACAGAAAACAACACCCTAAAATATAACCTCACTTGAATAAATCGCACTAAAGCAAGTCAATGCATGCCCCAGCAAAAGCATGCAACCGGATAGCATTTTGGTGGTTTTTTCCTATGAAAAGTCCTTCCGTGGGCTGTGTGTCTAGAGGGGAGAGCTCCACTTCCCATCACTGTCCATTACAGTGGGCTAAAACTCCAGCAAAGGCACGGTCCTCCCAACCGCCAACCCTAAAATTACTACACACTTGATTCACAAATGCTGGCGTTATAGACCACTCAGGGCTCCCAACTAACTCTATTAGTGATACTTCCAATCCCTGCTGCCGTTAATTACTGTGAGGATTAAATGGATATATACATACATGTGTGTTTCATAAATGGCCAAGTAACCTGTTGGAATGAATGCACTTACACAGGCGCATGCATACACAGTCATATAATACAAATTTCAAGTGTATTAATAAGCTGTGAGCTGGGTGGGGGACAGGAGGATGGACCTCCACGTTCTCAAAACAGTAGCTCTTACTAAAGGCTCCGAATTCATAGCTTTAAGTGGGAATTTCTTTAGAAGCCTTGCAGAGTGCTGCCTGAGGAAATCAAGCACAGGCAGAACCAGAGATGGTGCCTAGCAGCTCCCTCTCTCCTCCACAGACTTCAGATTTCCTACTTCGGGGCTCAAGGGGACTCAGAGCCTCTACCTGCCTTCTTAAGATGCTCTCTGGAAACAGACCCAGAACCCCAAATTGCCCCCATGCTGACTCCAGAATGACTGCTTAGGTCTACTTCAAGGTTCCCACTGTCTTACAGAAGGTTCTAGAAACCCGGGTTGCTGATGAGAAAAGAACGGTTAAAGCATAAACATACAAGAAGCTATGCCTCCAGGGCATTCTGGGTAGGCCACAGGTTTAAGATTGTCCTGTCCCTTGCTCCGACCCACCCCCAAACCAGAGCTTTCGGTTCCAGCCAGTCTGAGGAGAAGAAGGCTAAGAGCTAGATGGGGAGCAGGTGGTGAGCTCACCACGCCTGTCACCTGACAAGCTCTGGATCCCGGTGGCTACTGAAGACAGAATTGAAGGAGAACAACCTGGGTCTCATTTGTTGGGCTGCCATGGAGACTGGAAGGTGGCAAGAGGGTCACAGGTGGCTGAGTGCCAGCTGGGTAAGTAGGTGGCCGCAATAATGGCTTCAACAGTGGTGGCTCCAACACCCATCCACCACGCCAGTCTCAGAAAGCGGACAGGTGCTGGCAGCTGCTACAGCTGCAGGGGGCCCATCAAGGCTGCTTCAGGATCTAGAAGAGATGTCCTAGTGTCCTGTTTTGGGGTCCCCGGTGATCACCAGGCAGGTGGCAACCTCCCCTTATCTTGGAGCTTCGGGTGGACACAGGAAACACTGACTGTGATACACCAGGGAAAAGGCAACACTAAAAGGCCTGTCTCAGACGTCAGCTCTCAGCTCCCCACTAACCTGAGCCTTACTCAGCAGGCGTGCGCTGCGCTGCTTTTTAAAAAGCATTCGACCAACACAGCGGGGAATCAAAGATGCACTGTAAGAGCGCCATTAGCAACGATTGCCTAGGAAACCGGGGTACTGGGCCGCAGGTGACAAGAGGCTGGGCAAGGGACTAATTCACGAAGCTGCCTGCACCAACATGTAAACACCTATTTAAAAGCATACACTCTGAGTGATGCGAAATTAAACTAGGAGATAATTAAATTAAAAACTAATTCAGTGAAAGTTTAGCTCTTCCTTGTTAGCATTGATTAGAGGATACACTTAATTATGCTGGAGTTTTAATAGGCACTTTGGAGGCAACTGTTTCACATGCTAACCTTAAGAGCAAGCTAGGCTGGGGGCCTCCCTTCCAGCTCCACAGTTCCCAGAACACTTCAGGGCTGTTACTGGGACATTTCCTCTCAGAGGCTGCAAAACAACTTCATAGGTCAGCCTGTCCGCGCCCTCCCATTTTACAGATGGGAGAACTGAGGCTCATCTGATGCCAAGTGAGTCCTACACTCCGGACTAGCACGCCTTTATCCCTACATCACTCTATTTCCTAAGAGCAAGACATTTATAAGTAAACATGAACCCCTTTTTTGTAGTCTTTCCCCTTATTTGCTCATTTACATACGTATGTACTGACTAATGGGAGCACACACAGGCCACACAGCACTTGTGTGTGTGGAGCTCAAGAACAAATAAAGACTTCTAAAACTGCCTTGACTTCAGGTACTTTTAGATGTTTACATTTACACATTGTTTCCTTTGGAGTTCAGGACAATATTCTGTAAGCCGGGTTTGGGAGAATAAGCGGTTTTCACTTTCTCCAGTCGGGGTACACCTAAGAGGAGGTCGCCGGGGTGACGATAGCCCAGTGGGGCTAACTTGAACCCCAGTGGGGGCGGTTTCTACCCTGATCGGCTGGGGTTCTGCTAACAGCTGCCACAGACTCCCAACACTGGCTTCTGGAAGCTCTGGTCCCCACTCTTCATCTCTCCTCACTGCCTCCCTGTCTGCGGCCGGTGGGGCTGGGGTGGGGATGGACTTGGGCTCTAAGGTCACCTGGGAGCACTGTTTTCCTTCTTCCATGCTCACCAAGTACATGGACCAACGCCAGTTCCCTGCTTTGCGTTTTAATGGAGCTGATGCGTGGAGCCTTCAGGGAAACGGCTTCTCCTCGTCTGTAATTCTGCCTCACAGAACATGTCCTTTGGGGCTTCTGGGAGCCTGATATATTTCCAGAGACTTCAAAAGTGGAGACCAGCCTGCCAGCCCCTGCCCTTCTGGATGACGTCAGTGACCAGATTCACAGTCAACTGATATCTGGGTTTGTTCCTCTACTTCCCAGATTGGTGAGGAGCCCTCTCAGGACATCCCTCTGCCCTCCACAGTGGCGCTGCCCAGGCTCCAGGGCGAAACTACATCCTGGAATGTAGCCAAGCAGATGTAACACAGATGCAGGTTCAGGGCTGATGCCAGTTCACGGGAGCTCGCAGCCTCCCACGGGCCTTCTTGTCTGCCCTCTGCCCCACAGTCCTCACAGTGAAGCCACACCTGTCTCCCTGGCCTTGGTGATTTCAAAGGACGGAACCACACGCTTTTCCCTTGCCAGCTTGGAGCTGCAGGGAAAAGGCAGGAAGACACAACAAAGCCTGGCCGGACCTCTGCAGAGACTGCGCCAGCAGCGAGGGCAGGATGAGCAGAGGGGACCTGCCCGTCACAGGCCACTGCTGTCAGCCCAAAAATGTGCCTCGCCAGCACTTTCCTAATCTGTAGGAGGAGCGGAATGGAACGCTTCCAAACCCAAGGGAGCACAAGCAACTACCTTCACCAGGTTGCCCCAGCAACTAAACTAGCTAGGGGGTGACGTCATGGTCACCTCCTGAGGAGATCTGGTTGCTTTCCTGCTGAGAGTGAAGCCTGGGATCTTAAGCACTGTTAATGCCAGGGTTAATAGGGCCTGCATCCATAAACAGCAGCTTTTAAGATGCTGGGGCTGAGACTCAAGGTCAGCATGGGGAGGCCTTCCTTGGGGGCCTTCCACAAAGGAACACTAGAAGCGGGCGACCAAGTCTGCAGGCAGACTACAGTCTATTAGTGGGGTGTCCTAGTTCTCACATCTTCAGGGCTGGGGTTCCACACTAAGAATTCTTTGTCCCTGGGAGGCAATGCTTATTCTCAAAATTTAATTCAGAAGAACAGAAACTAAAAAAATTACCCGTGAACTGCCAGCTATTACAACCTACGTATACATGAAGCACGGAGAACTTACCTCCGGAGAGGGGCATTCTCCTCAATATCTTCCAGGGTCTCCAAAGATGATCTCTGGGAGATGAGTCGACGTCTACAGAGACAAAAAACCAGGAGTTAATAGTGCACAGTAAACTGATCAAACAACTGTGTAAATTTTTAACTATCAGGAAAAAAAAAAACAACACAGCATAATATCCCTTGGTACATGCTAAGGAACTGTCCTGACACCCACAGGTAAGTGAGGACCTCACCCCTCACCAAGGAAACTTCTCTTTCCAACAGATGCAGACCACTGCAGAAAGCCACAACCAATCAAATGCAGAGCTGCGGAGCCCAGTCCCAGTGGATACAAAACACCCTGCACCTAAGGCTGGGAATGCGGCAGGAGAGCCAGAGGACCAGGGAGTCTGCCTGAGCCTGGGTCTCCTAGGAATGTCAGCCACGACCCCCATGAAGTCTCACCAACATGACTGCCTAAACATGAGCTGAGCAAGAACAACAACGGACACGTGAAAGTGTACAGGGGTGGGGTGGGAGAGCAGGGGGCCTCAACCCTACACAAAGAACTCCAGGCAGCTAAGGAACACTGAGAGTGAGAAAGTCTTCCCGGGGAGGAACACACCAATCGGTGATCCAAGCAGCCCTGAAAATAGGCATCTACACACTATCTACTATACTCTATAGTGTATCTACAGACCTCACACACTGTACAGACTGAGCAGGCTGTGTGTGTATTTAAGAATACATATGTACATGCATACACACATGTGCATGTAACAACAATTAATGAAAAGAGAGACCATGAATTAGAAAGAGCAGGGAGGACTATGGAGAGGATTAGGAGGGAGAAATGGGAAGGGGGAAATGATTTCATTACTTTGTGATCTCATTATAAAAGAAATCTTTTTAAAAAAGAAGGGGTGCTGTGAGATGGCTTGGTGGTCCTGAGAGCCCCGTCCCTCATGGGAGAAGGGCTCCACAGTTTGCTGTCTGGCTGTCACATGTCCTTGGTGGCACTTGTGTGCCTGCCCCACACCCCACATAGTAACAATAAATAAAATTAAAACAAAACAAACCAGATTTAGACAAAAGCCGTCTTTAGAAAAGGCTGCCGTGGCCTGCAGGGGACGCCAGGCCCATCCTGCTTGCCTCCATCTTGATCATGCGCCCCAGGAACAGCCTTTTTGTGGTGATTATAGAAGCAGATGACCTGTTTCAAGCTTTAACTGCCAAATTAAAAATTTGGCAAACATTTTTTCATAAAAATCCATGACAGAAACAAGATGCCTCTTACAATACACAGTATCGCTGAGGTACCGTGAGCTTTCCTGAGCATATGTTGTTAAGAATTCAAACATCCACCATTTGAACCCAGGAACTGACGGACATTCCATTTTGAAAACATATTTTATCATTTGTGTGCCTGTGTCTGTCCACATGTGTATGTGGGTGCAGGTGAGTGGGGGCCAAAGCCTGGGGTGCTGTTCCTCTGGGGAACTACCCACTTTTTTTTTTTTTTTTTTTTGAGATAAGGTGTGTTAGTTAGGGTTTCTATTGCTGTGAAGAGACATCATGACCATAGCAACTCTTATAAAGGAAAACACTTAACTGGGGTGATTTACAGGTTCAGAGGTTTAACCATTACCATCAAGGCAGGGAGCATGGCGGCGTGCAGGCAGACATGGTGCTGGAGAAGGAGATGCTACTTGTTGATATGAAGGCAACAGGAAGTAGACTGAGACACTGGGTGGTATCTTGAGCATAGAAAACCTCGAAGCCTGTCTCCACAGTGACACACTTCCCCCCAAAAGGCCACACCCATTCTAACAAAGCCACATCTCCTATTAATGCCACCCCTATGAGCTTATGGGGAGCGATTACATTCAAACTGCCACACAAGGTGTCTTCCTGGGACTGAGGTTCATGGATTCGGCTATGCTGGCTGGCCAGTGGGCTCCAGGGGGCTTCCTGTTTTCACCTCATCAGCATGTGGATGCCTGCCAGCCTGCCCAGCTTTTGACATGGGTGCTGGGGATTGAACTCAGGTCCTTATGGCTAGTGCTTTACCACCCAAGCACTTCAAACCTTACTGTTAAAAACCTCAAAATCATTAGGCTGCTGTAAAAATGTTGCTGTCAGGAAGGCCATGACATTTCCAGAGAACCAGAAACAAATGATTCTTTGAGGATAACCCTCAGAGACCAGTAAGAATGAATACTTAGTGTGATCCTGCAGAACAGTAACATTTCTGGGTTGTTGACTGCACACCACCTGCCCAAACCCCCTCAATCTAGCCTCTCTTGGCAGGCTGAAATAAGACCAGTCCTCGTTAACTCAGAATATCTGGTTCAGATCCAGCGGGGAGAGTTGGTGGCAACTTTAAATAAGTCCATCTGAGCAACCACTTCCCAGCCAATGATCTGAGGCAGGAGAGTGGATGAGGACATTTGATACCATCTTTACCCTAAGAAGAAACTGGGACTAAATGTAAAAGCTGTTTTTTTTTTTTTTTTTTTTAAGAACATGTTACCCATCTTAATAAACAACCATGTTCTAGATTGCTCTCAAGAACAAAGAAAGACACAGCTTAGATTTATTTGTTTATTGCTTTCTTTGTATGTGTATATATAATTCTGAACAGCTACCACACAGCCAGTCTTTTATAAGACAACCAGAAGCATCATCTTTTTGCAACCTACTCAAAGGCTTCAATTTTCCAAGACCCATCTTAATGTTTAATAATTATTCAAATCACTTAAAAATCTTTTGTACATCCAAATTTCCCTTTTTTCTTTATTCTAATTTAGTTGTCTCAGATCCTCATTTGCCAATCACATTAACTAATTTCCTAACACACACACACCCCTCACTATCTTGGAGACATACAGGACCCATGCTGTGGGGATATCTTTCTGTATGCTGTGAATATGTGTTGCTCTAATTGGTTGATAAAGAAAGCTGTTTGGCCAATGACAAGGCAGAATAAGGTTAGGCAGGACATTCAAACTGAAGAGATGGGAGAAGAAAGGAGGGTGAGAGGAGACGCCAGCCCACGGCCCACAGAGCAACAAGATGCCAGCAGACCAGTAATGCCATGGCCATGTGGCAACATAAAGATGAATAGAAAAGGGTTAAGTTATAAGAGCTAGCTAACAAGAAGCCTGGCCATACAGTTTGTAAATCATATAAGCCTCTGTGTGTTTACTTGGGACCAAGCATCTGCAGGACGTGGGTGGTAGAGATTTGTTCTGACTGTGGGGCTGGGCAGGACCAGAGAAACTTCCAGCTACAGACAAACAGCTTCCTCGTATGGTTAAATAACACTGGACTTCCATCCATACAATAAGGCCAGGTCAACAACTGCCAGCCACAGATGTCAGAAATGCAGCCATCTTACTAGGGAACCGAAGGTACAGAAATTACTTTAGAGGTATCCAGTTCACTGGGGAGTGTGCAAACACTAACTCCAGGAGTTCAGCTTTGGGAAACCACCATGACAGCATCCTGCAGCTATGGCTCTGGGCATCTGCACCATCAGTTAAAATCCCAGTTAGTCCTGGCAAGTGAGGCCAGGCTAGCACATCCCAGGCCACGGCATCTCTCAGCAGCAAATGCTTCTGTCCCCATCCAGAAGGCTCATAGGTATACAAAGGAGCATGCCTGGGCTCTAGGGTCTTAGGAAGCCCCTTAATTGCTGGGCCTCAGTTTTCTCATCTATAAAACGGGGGGAAAACCGGGCTGGAAGATGGCTCAGCAGTTAGGAGTGCCTGCTGCTCTTGCAGACCTGAGTCACGTGATGGTCAGGCACCTGTGGTCAAGCACCCACAATTACAGCACCAGTGGTCTGTAGCTTCTGCAGGCACCCCTCACCAACATCCACAAAACTGAACATCATAAAATCATTTTAAAGTGGAAATAAGGAGGCTGACTATACGAGCTCTGACCCCTCCTCCAGTCCCCACGAGTAGGGTCACCCCCAAATGCACTGTTCCTTAGCCCATCTGAGACGTGGTCCTTCCATATCAAGACCCACCTGAAGTACAACAAAATCTACACTTATCTTCAGCATGGTCCCTGGGAAGCAGACACACTTACTAATACTCTTGCCACCTATAAAACTGGTGCCTGCCCGACCTCCATACCCTGCCTTACGGCCCATGTCTCCTCGCCAGTGGAAGGGTAGTGCATCTCTGGCACCATTCCAAGCCTTTAAACTAGAAGTAAAATATTAACAGGGGTGCACACCTACACATCACTAGACACAACAGCCACACGCAGAAATAAATGTAAGCTACAGATACCAGAAGTCTCGACCAGTCCTGCTATGCTCTGAGCCTCCCTTTGTAGAGCAGGATTTGGGGATGACCACAGAAGAGGGCTGTGTGGAATGTGATGCAACAGCTGTGGCCCTGAGGACTGCCCTCCCTCCCACAGACGCCCTCGGCAGGTCCCTGCAAGCTGTGGCCACTGCTCAGGAGCAGGCACGACCAGGTCCCAGCCAAGCTCAGCCGGGCTCAGCCCCTGAAGATATTGATCAGTGTGATTGCTGCCCTGGCCTCGGGACCGGGGCCTACCATGCCTGACTCCTATTCTTCAGGTGCTGGAGTTCAAGTGGGAATCCACAGACCCACTGGATAGTTCCACTGGGATCCCTCAAGATCTTTTAATCTTTTGAGACCACCTTTCCTAGAGGCAAAAAGAAGAGCAGCCGTACCCACCTGAACTCAGGGGACTCCCCCGCCCCCCAACCCGGGCTCCTCCACCACTCAGAACAGGTGCTCGCCATAGAAAGCCCCGCTGGTCCAGGAAAGTGCAAATCCCAATGGCGCTCCCGTGGAAAAGCTGTATCCAGCTCAGTTCTTCCCGGCCAGGAGAAGGCGGCTGCATACCTGGAACACACGTCTAGACGGTTCTAAGAACTTGCGTGGTTTTTTTTTTTTAAATCAGCATATTAGGTATTTTCCTTGTGAGCTGAACAAGTGTAGAGTCACACATGCACATTATACAGACTAAATGTTTTCTGCGCCCCACCCCCCAGGCCCAAATGAAATCCTAACACTCCTGTGATGATATTAGGAAGTGGAGTCTCTGGGAGGCAATTAGGTCACAAGGGAGGGGCCCCCAGAAATGGGATTGGTGCCTTTATAAAGAAAGCACCCAAATTCCCTTTCTGCCACATGAGGATATGTGGGAAAGTCAGCTGTCTGTAATCTGACCCATCCCAACACCGAGCTAGCACACTGATTACAGGCTTCCAGCCCTTACTGTGAGAACGCAAACTTCAGTTGTTTAAAAGTTGTCTAGTCTCTGGTAGTTTGTTACAGCAGCCCAACTAAGACAGGCAGGCAGGCAGGCAGACAGACAGACAGACACTCAAGACTTCAATTCTTTAAAGGGGAAAAAGATTTCAAACTTGAATGCTCATCTGTTCCTTTAAGTCACTGGCACGCTTCCCTTGTTCATGAAGACTCTTTGAGACAGTGGTGTACAACCTAGAAGAATCCATACCAGTCACCGTAAGGAACCGTAACAGGGCGCCATGACACCAGCAGCACATGTCTTGCCCTCAGGATGAAGACCTGTTGTTATCAGAAGGGTGTACCCTGTGAGCCATTGTGTTCATCTCCACCCTTACCATGCTAGATCCTTCAAAATCCACAGTAACGTCTTTCACTAACCTTCTATCCTCAGGAAGATGGCGGATGAGGTAGCTAAGGGCAGGCAGCCAGCTTAACCAGCCACTTTCACCCTGCAATTGGTTCCCTAGGCTAAACGTAATACTGGGCCACCCCTTTATGATAGGCACAGCTAGCTGATGAGCAAAGGTCTCTGAATATTTCAGTGACTGGTAGAGAATACTTAGCCTTGGACCAAAATAGCACGCTACTTTATTAACCACACAGACATGCAGTAACAGACCAGCAAGGCTCAAACAGAAGCCTTGGGTGCTGAAGTCACCAAATCAAGGTACTGATGACCAGCAGACTGAGCATGTCCCTAGGGCTCATTCTCTTGTCTGATAATTATAAGCAAGGACCTACCATGCCGGCCACAATGACCCTAGTGTGGTTCACACTTACTGTCAATGTGCTAGACAGCTTCCTGAGAGCATTTCAGACTCATCTCAAAATACTAAGCACTAAATGCAGAATGCTGAGCAAGAAGGGAGCTGAGAACCCACAACAGTACATCTCTGTATCTAAACATACCTACACAAACCAAATTGTTCTATTTGTAATGAATCGCTCACAGCTCATGTGCAAGGACGTCACTGTATTCCCCGGGAACCTAGAGATGGGCAGTGTGGCCATGTTCTAATAAATTTATTTGCATACATCGAGAGCTTAAGAGGAAGTCACTGGGGGTCAGGGGAGAGGGCTACACAGCAGACAGCGAGGCTGGAAGAGGAGGACCCAGGGCCAGTAGCCTTAAAGCATCTTAAGCACAAGAGAGCCACTGCCCCCGTTTCCAGGGCAGGAACAGCGGCCAGTCATCCATCCTGTCCCCGGGCAACCATCTCAGTGGCTGCTGGCTTCATCCTGGCCAGCAGCGACTCTGAGGACCCTGGGAGAGTGAGGGTTAGAGAGGCAGAAGCCAGATGTGGCCAGGGTTTCTTACAAGGACAAGGTAAGGTAGTGGGGTACTGCCCAGGGAGTGGAAAGTGCTGGCCCAAGAGTTAGGACCAGGCTGTGATGTGCTCAAAGTTGACCCTGAGCCTTGGTGTGTGTCCTTATGTAAATGGCGCACTTAGCCCAGCTGCATATCGGAATGCCCTCTGCCGCTTGGGCCTGCCTCCACAGTCTGCCTAACTTGTCTAGGCTTGGCTGAAAGGATTTTTTTTTTAACCACCAGGGGATTCTAATGAGAAGGACAGTGGATGTCACTAAAGGAGGTCACCTCCAACAACCTGCTCTGGTGAGTGACATGCCAGTTAATCCCTTACTCTCCTGCATTGGCACACTTGGGATGGAAGTTACCAGAGCAGCCCCTGAGTGATGACCTGTCTCATTCATTCTTGCGTGGAGACCTTACAAAGGTCGGCGAGCAAAGGGAAGCAGGTCATTTAGCCCGGAGAGCCGAGACTAGGGAGGACCAGAAGAGTTTCAGGAAGAAGCAGGAAGGAAGTACAGTGTGCTTGCATGTCACACACACGCAAAGGGCCAGAAGAACAGGGACCTAGGTCTGTTTTCTCCAGAACCAAAACAGCAGCTGCGTGGTCAGGTAGGGACCTTGGAGAGCAGCCATGCCAGACACTTCCTGCCCTGATGTTGTCTTCCTGCTTGGAACCCACTCACAATGTCCCTGGCTATGAGCTGGGCTACTGGGCACAGTCTTCTCTTCACAGGTGTGGGCCGTGAGGGCAGAGACCTTAACTACATAAACAGGTGACAAGTTGAGGACACGATGATCACATCTGTTCAGACAGTTGTTATAACAAAAGAAAAAAAGAATTTCAGTGTATCATCAAGATGACCCCAAGCATATAATTTATCTGCCTTAGTGTGATATCATGTGCCCACTGACCAATCTCCTCCCTCCCTACGATAAAACCTAACAAGACGGGACAGGGGACTTCTGTATTAGTTCATTTTCTACTGCTCTGATAGGACACCACAACCAAGGTAACGTAGAAAAGAAAGTTTATTTGGGGCTAACAGTTTCAGAGCTGAATCCATGGCCACGAGAGCAGGGAAGATGTCAGCTGGAGGCAGGCGTGGAACTGAGCAGGAGCTGAAAGCTCACGTACTGACGTACAAGCACCACGCAGAGAAAGCTAACTGGGAGTGGCAGGGGCATTTGAAAACCTCACAGCTAACACCAGAGACACACCTCCTCCAACAAGGCCACACTTCCTAATCCTTCCTAAACAGCTGCACCAGCTGGGAACAAAGTGTCTTAGTTAGGGTTTCTATTGCTGTGAAGAGACACCATGATCATAGCAAATCTTATAAAGAAAACATTTAATTGAGGGGGCTCGCTTACAGTTTCAGAGGTTCAGTCCATTGTCATCAGGACAGGGAGCATGGCAGCGTGCAGGCAGACGTAGTGCTGGTAGTTGAGAATCCTACATCTTGCAGGCAATAGGAAGTTGACTGAGATACTGGGCGGTATCCTAAGCATAGTAATTCTTAACATCCCACCCCTCAGTGACACACTTCCTCCAACAAGGCCACACCTACTCCAGCAAAGCCACACCTCCTAATAGTGCCATTCCTTATGAGATTATGAGGGCCAAATACATTTAAACCACCACATTCCACTCCCTGGCCCCCAAAAGCTTGTAACAATATCATAATGCAAAATGCATTTAGTCCAACATTAGAAGTCTCCATAGTCAATACCAGTCACAATCCTGTTTCAAAGTCCAAAGTCTCTTCTGAGATTCACGCAATTTCTTAACTACAATTCCCTATAAAATAAAAATAAAAAAGCAGATCACATACTTCAAACATATAATTGGATAGGATATACATTACCATTCCAAAATGTAGGGAAGAGAGCATAATAAGGAAATATTGGACCAAAGCAAGACCAAAAACCAGCTGGGCAAACTCCAAACTTTGCATCTTCATATCTGGTGTTAAAATGCTCTTCAGATCTCCAACTCTGTTCATGTTTGACTGCAACATACTTCTTTCTTTGGGGCTTGTCCCACTCCCTATTAGCACCTCTCCTCAGCAGGTATCCCACAGCTCTGGCATCTCTAGCATCATGGGTTCTCCAAGCCAATCCAGGCTTCACCTTCACAGCTTCACCCAATGGCTTCTCTACTAGGTCTACATTCAGGAACACCCCTGACACATGCCTGGCCTCAGCAGCTTTTTTTAGCCATGGAAGCAAATTCTATAACCCCTTTCTTCTATCCTTAACTCTAAAGCCAGAACCACGTGGCCGAGGTTGCCAAGTTCTCCTGCTTACTCAGGCTGGAACATGGCCCCCTTGTCTAATTACAAGTTCACCAGCTTTCTGTCCTTTACTGCCTAAGCTTGGCTGTCTGAAACTAGATCTCCAGACCAGGTTAGCCTCAAACTCAGAGATCCACCAGCCTCTGCCTCCCAAGTGCCGAAATTAAAGGATGTGCCCCACCACACCTGGCTCTAAGCTTTTCTTTACTTTCCTCCCACACGTTGGAAACTTAGTTGGGTGGGATCTTGCTCTTTATTCCATTTCTTAGTCTGTGTATCATCTTGAACAAAGAACTCAGCTCCATTCCACTTTCTGGTGCTCTCTTTCTCCTCAAAATTGACATTTTGTAATTTACCCTGCTCAGTTTGTTCCTTTTCATTAGAGTTACCACTAATATCCACATAGCAGAGTCTACACTAGGCTGTTGTGAGATTTCCTCTGCCACGGGAATTAATCCAAACTCTCCACTTTAGCCTCCGGCAGATTCTTTGGACATGGGCAAAAGGCAGCCACTTTCTTCACCAGAATATCATAAGAACGATCTCTGGCAACATACTAAAATACTTCCCCTCTGAAACCTCTTGAGCCAGCCCCCACCCCCCACCCCCATTCAAATAACACTCAGCACCACTGTCTTCCACGCTCCTACTAGGATGGCCCATTAAGCATCACTTAAAGCATTCTACTGCTTTCATAACCCAAAGTACCAAAAGTCCAACCAAATTCCTCCAAACAAAAATATAATCTAGCCTATCACAGCAATGATCCACTTCTGGTACCAACCTCTGTCTTAGTTAGGGTTTCTATTGCTGTGAAGAGACACCATGACCACAGCAACTCTTATAAGGAAAACATTTAATTGAGAGGGCTCGCTTACAGTTTCAGAGTTCAGTCCATTACCATCATGGTGAGGAGCATGGTGGTGTGCAGGCAGACATGGTGCTGAAGCAGATGAGAGTCCTACATCTGGCAGGCAACAGCAAGTCAACTGAGACACTGGATGGTATCCTAAGCATAGGAATCCTCAAGCCTGCCCCACAGTGACCGACTTCCTCCAACTAATAGTGTCACTCCCTGTGAGATGATGGGGACCAAATACATTCAGACACCCCACCAAGCATTCAAATATATGCACCCATGGGAGCCATCCTCATTCAAATCATCACAGCTGCCTAGGGAAGGGCTGTGCCATCCTCTCCTGGGTATTCCTGGGAAGGGACCAGGCTCAGCAAACAGCAGGTAATCAGGCAAGCCTGGCTAGCTACCGAAGTCCATCAGGCAGGTGGGCAGTCCCAAACTTCTCTCAGATGGTACTTGGCCTTTTCCTTTATATATAATTAGTGGACAATGTCTGATGTCTGAGTCTCCACTCTGTCTCACAAGGCCCAGAACCCATTCTTGGAAAGTTCTCTACTGCTGAATGGGGGAAAAGTGGCGCTGGATAAAGCACAGTCCTACCTTTATCTTATAAACTAGGGACTAAGTCTCAGGCTCTTGGGTTGCTCAATCAGAAAGGTTGAGGCTTGGCAGCCTAGAAGGCAGAGCAGGCCTTTGGGCAGCTGGGAAATCCCTTTGTAAGATGTGGGAAGATCTCTGATTTCCTGAATACAAGCCTCATGCCCTGGCTCATACCCCCTGCCTCAGGGACACAGTCTTTGCTCTGCCAAAGAAGGTTGTGGTGTCCTAAAACGCATGGCATACTTCTGCCATCTGCCACTGGTTTACTATGGAAGCACGCTTCTTAAAGGAGCCCTTCAGTTCAGAGCCATATAGACCCTGCAGCTGCTATCACCCATGCGTTTGTTGTGAAAATGATGCTTGGCAAAGACCAGGCTCTCAAAGCAAAATCAACCCCCAACATTCTCCTGTTGCTTCCTTCTTCTTCAGGGCTTTAAACTGAGGGCCACAGTCCTCTGGCTTGTGCTGCATTTCCCTGTAAGGTAACATCGGTCATACCTGCAAACCTTAAAGCCAAAATTCCAGAGGCTCCTTAGTGGAAGTCAAGTCACTTCCCCGAGATAGGCCTTAAAGCCTAAAGCAAAATGGCCTTCCCTCGAGTTCACCAGATACAGGCTTTGTCCTATTACCGATCTCAAACTTCATCCAAACTTGAGAACTTGAGCACAGCGCCTTGCAGCAAGAGGTGTCAAAAGGGAAAGGAAACCTCAGTCTGGCTGTGGAATCTGACAGGACGGTGACACACTGCCTGGGCTGGGTCAGCAGTCACAGAACCAGGCAGGCCCACACCTCCCCACCAGTCCGCTGGGCAAAGGGTTCCCAGACGGCCTCCTTCCCACATCACTGCTGACTGTCCTGATGTCAGAGCCATACCAGAAAACAGACCACAGTGACTAGAAACCCCCAGGGGTACTGGGGTTCTCCTCAGAAAGGAAGGAAAGCAGGTTTGTTTATATTAAAAAAACAGAAGGATCCCCACAGAAAATTGCACAATTGGTTGTCCAATGCCAAACAGTCAGCCCTGAAAACATACACACAAGTAACATTACACAGACTGAGCAGGCTGTATTCAGAAATATACATGTATATATACATATGCATATAATAACAAGGAAAAAAAGTGGCCCTGAATTGAAGGAGAAAGGGGAGGGGCATATGGGAAGGCTGAAAAGAAAGAAAAGAAGGGAGAATGTTATATTATAACCTCAATTTTTGTTTTGTTATTTTTGTTTTTCGAGACAGGGTTTCTCTGTGTAGTCCTGACTGTCCTGGAACTCACTCTGTAGACCAGGCTGGCCTCAAACTCAGAGATCTGTCTCTGCCTCCTGAGTGCTTGGATTAAAGGTGTGCACCACCACTGCCCAGCTCAAATCCATTTTTTAAAAAGACTCCATCTGATGAATCAGGCAAAGAAATCAAATTAAAATCAAAACTCCAAGCACTGTCGACCAGCTTGTTTAAATAAGATCTGTTTCTACGTTGTTCTAGGTGGGTTAAGAAGAACTCTCTAAATGTTTGCAGAGAATACAAATGGTGCTTGGCTGGTTTATTCTTGCTGCAAGGGTTCTCAGTAGACTTGCCAAATCCTGGAAAACCAAGGTGTGAGGTCACTGCAGTATGTCTAGCTATTTAAAGCAGACAAGCTGTGAGCAGACTGACTACCTGGCCAGGCAGTCACTGTCAGCTCCTGCAGGCCACCCTGGACACCCAGGCCCTGCAAACGAGACATGGGCCTTTTGTACATCAGCAGAAGCCCATAGTGACTGAGTCCCTCTGGACCACGTTCAAACACCTCTCACAGGGGATGGAGGGAGACTTGAGAGACTGCTAGACGGGTAACTGTGCCACTCTGAAGGTGTCCGCCCAGTCTCCCAGCTTTTGTTTGTTTGTTTCCTGCTGAGATGGGTTTCACCATGTGTAGCCCTCCTAGCCTGGAACTAGCTGTGTTAACCAGGGTGGCCTTGAACCCATGGCAATCAGCCTGCCTCTGCCTCCCCAGCACTACCATGCCCAACAACGCCTGGGATAGTTTTGAGTATCAGGAAATGCAGAGGCTGGCCCGGACCCCGGCTCTGGTCTGGACCACTCAGGCCTGACTGGAGGGAGGTTCGGGGCTGCACCTGGAGAACACACACCGGCCAATCGTGCAGAAGAGCAAAGCTAGGCAAGCAAGTGCAGGGCCTTCAGAAGGCAGGCCCCAGACAGGTCTTCTGGACCCGATGACGACGGCACTGCTCTCCTGTGGAACAAAAGGATTCCCCTTTGGTGACAGAGGTGACGAGTGGAGCCAAGATCAGGGTCAGGGTGGGAGGGAAATACTAGAAAAGGAAAAGCCGTCAAAATCTAGACAAGAGTCACCCTATGAAGACAAGAGCCCTGCAGACCGACTGCAAGCCAAGCAGCTTGGGGACAGGTCAGGGATGTTCTCAGAGGGCATCAGGATTCCAGGAACAAAGTCTACATTCCCCACGCCAGGCAGGAAGGCACTGGGAATCCTGCACTCCCAACCGGCGTTAAGATCAGAGCAGTCCAGGTGTGGAGGGGCTGGCCGAGCAAGCTTAAAGGATAGACAAAATGTAACCGGAAGCAGAGGCTCAGACTATGGCAGGAGGTTCTGAGATGACAGGACCCAGGTTGAGTGTGAAGCATGGGATTTCTTGGAACAAAGTCTAGTCTCAGGAAGGAGACCAGAGCCCAGGAGTGGATAGGCTCCCAATCTAGATGGATCAGGAGATAGAAGGGCCCAGTGGCCACCACGGCTACATGCAAAAATATGTGGGAATGGTGTTAGTCACAGAACAGCTGTGCACACACTGTGATTCAGAGGTGGTCCAAAAACACCTCCAGAGGGCATGGGGTATCAGGAAGGGGTGATACAGCAGCCACCTCGGCGGCTGGCGGCAGCCCCATCCCCAAGTCTTCAAAGATTCCTGAGCCCTCAGCTCCAGCCTCCTCAGAAGCCAATTTCATTCTACATTCCTCTTGCTACATAGCCCAGCCTGACAATGCCCTGAGCCTCGGTGACATCACCTTTCTTAGTTTCCTGGTCACTGGAAGACACCTTTGCACATCTTCCTAAGCCAGACACACACGTATGTTTCATTAGAATGTAAGATGAGGCACTCTCTGTGCCGGCTCTGTGGAGACCGGTGTACAAGGACAGAAAATTCAAAAGGAAAAGGCAGATCCTGCCTGGAGGTGAGCATCTCCCCCTCCTCCAGGCTGGCGGAGCTGCCTGTCCACAAGGCACCCAGGGACCTTTAGCGAACAGACCTTCTGGTGGGTATACCAGCATTAAAATCTCTTGGCTCCCCGTCTGACCTTTTTCTGTTCTGAAGGGCCTTCAACAGCAATGGATTTTGACATCTTGGAAACAGTAGGCAATTATTTATAGCAAATTCAAGATCAATGGGGTTCCACCAATCCAAATTTTCTAGGAGCTGTTCAGATGAACTGCAGTTTATGGGAACATAAGGATGCTTTCTTCCTCATCCTCAGAGTATCAGATCCAGGGACTTGGAGCGGTCAACTCTTTCTGGAAACGTTTTGTAAAATGCCTGTTTTTCTTTGGCTTCTTATATCTATCTCTTTTTGTGAAAAGCTGAACAGGGACAGGCACTGAAGCATTAGTCTCATAAGTGGCTCATAAAGATGCCCGGGTGACCCAATCCTAGTTCAGAAGAACTGGCAGCAACCTCTCTTCACCCACCAGAATGCCACCTTCATCATCAGACACGGCACAGTGCCACCGGTCCAGGAGGCTGTTCTTGGCATTTTCTGAATTCCTACAATATTTGTGCATTGGCGACATCTGCAAACGTTAACGCCTAAATACTTGTACACTGGATGAGCTATTCTCATTATCTTATATTCACCTCCAACCAGACTGCGGGTATCTTAAAAACAGACACTTAGTCTCCTTCTTTGGAATCCCTTCAGTGACTGGCAGGTTGTAAGCAGCAGACTTTCAATAAATTCTTCAGCACAGCACAAACAACTCCGCAGTCACAGCTCGAGAGAAGCAGCATGGGGTACACAGTCCTGGGAGTCAGAAGACCCTCACTGGGGAGTGCTGGGGAAAGGGCTTGGCATACAAGCATGAAGACCAAAGTTCAAATCCCCAGCACCCACATAAATGCCACGTGGGTGTAGTGGCGATCCCTGCGTCAAACTGGCCAGCCTAACTAGCTGAGAGCTCTGGGACAAGTGAAGGAGCCGGGCCTCTCTTGATATTTAAGGTAGCGAGTGACTGATGAAGAGTCTAGCATCAACTTTAGCCCTCCACACAGATACACACTCATACATATACACACAGACACAGACACACACACACACACACAATTCTTATACATAGATACACATTCTTTTATACAGATACGCTTTTTTGTTTTGTTTTTCAAGACAAGGTTTCTTTGTGTAACAGCCCTAGCTGTCCTAGAACTCACTCTGTAGCCCAGGCTGTCCTCAAACTCACAGAGATCCACCTGCCTCTGCCTCCCAAGTACTGAGATTAAAGGTGTGAGCCACCACCACCACCTAGAAATTCCAAACTTTATAAACATAATTGCTGCAACATTTAATCTATGGCTCAATCATGATTATAACACATAAGGCTCTTTGATATTTAAATTATTCACCAGTTATTTGTATGGGTGTTTTGTCTGCATGTATATCTGTGTGCCATGTGTGTGCCTAGTGCCCGGGAGGCCAAAGAAGGTATATTCTATCTCTGGGACTGCAGGTACATATGGTTGAGACACCTGTGGGTGCTAAGAATTGAACCCCATTCCTCTGGAAGAGCAGTGAGTATTCTTTACCATCAAGTCATCTCTCTGGCCCCTTCTGATATTTACACAAATGTGGAAACCTGAAGACAAGGATGCTCTTTCGAGTCCAAGGTGAATCTCAGCATCTCATTTGTTTCTTTTGGTCCTGCTTGTACAGCAGGGTTATAATACCCATTGGAAAGGCTGAGTAGGTGCCTATGGCAACCATTTTCAAACATCTCTCTCCAGTAAATGGAAGAGGTGACGCTTAATTGCATAAATTCTACCTACTCTGGCAGCATGAGTTAATTAGCACATAGTTAGTTAAGTAATTAATGCACAGGTCATCAGCATGTCAGGTTTTGTTATATAATAGTAGGGTTCATTTTCTTTTACTGTAGTTTTAAAACACCTTATATACAACTATGTATGTGTTCTAGTCCTTTCTGTTGCTATAACAAGAACCCTGACACCCCCGCCCCCATCAATGCAATTTTGGCATATAATGCCAAATTATATAATTCTCCGACCTTCTGGGGGAGAAGGCAGGAACTCAAGCAGTTGATCGCACATCACATTCACAGTCAACAGCAACGAGAGATAAATGTACTTATGCTGCCTGTTTGCTTAGCTATCTTTCTTTTCTCTTACAGTTCAGGGTCTAGCCTAGGGAACTGTGCTACCCACAATGGGCTGGGTCTTCCTGTGTCAATTATCAAGACTACCTCGCACAGATAAGCACACAGGATGACCTGATCTAGGCAATCTCTCAGTTGAGACACACTTCTCAGGTGATTCTGGATTATGGCAAGTTGACATTTAAAATCTTCACAATAGGTATATGTTACATACATAAGTTCATATACAATTATACCCTAACATGCTAAGCAGTTACCATATATAACCAATAGTTCCATTGCCTGGTACGACCCAAGAGAAATGCACACATTGTCCACACAAAAACTCACCAGGAATGTTCACAGCAGCACTATGCATATAAGTCCACGTGCAATTCACACAAGTCCATGTGCTCATCCACCAGGGAATGGTCAAATAAAATGCAATGCTAATCAGCCTTAAAAAGAGATCAAGTATTGATGTGTGCTACAACATGAACCTTGAGAACATTCTAAGGCAGAGTCGCCTAGGAATCCATTTACATGAAATGTCCAGAGAAGAAACCCATAGATCCGTAGGTTCACAAGGCAGGGAACAGGGACCATCAGTGACCACAGGGCTCCTCCTGAGGGTGATGAAGCTCTCTGAAATCAGACAGCAGTGATGGTCACACAACTCCGTGAATAGGCAGCGAGAGCGGGGCTCATCGGCTTTAGTAAACAGATGGCAGTGGAGTTTACTGCAATAAAGCTGTTAAAATATTTATGTATGATATATGAAATCTATATATGCACAAAAACATGAGGAAAAAACATATTGAAAATGAACCAACCATTTGTGGAACTTGAAACGCCCTTGCTGAGATCCTCAGAACACCACTTTGAAAACTATGGCTGGGGTTCAATTTCTTCTTACTGGGAGGTGGAATGGCTTGCTCACATCGGAGGTAGACCGTGGGGACACAAGGATCATCGTAACATTCACGGTTCCTCTGAATCCTGTTTCCAGCCCAGTACAGCAGGCTCCAGGTTAGAACCGAAAGCCGGGGATGTGGGCACGAGAAGGGCCCACCCAAAACTCACATGGACCCTACAGCATCACCCATGGACTGCTTAGAGCACCTTCTGCCACAAGCACAGGACCGTCACCAGCATCTGTCCCAACTCTGCACCCCGACAGAGCAAGCCGGAAGGCTCCTGCCACCTCCGTTCTCTCCAGTCTCCCTTCGCCTGGCCTCTGGAGGAGACAACGTGACTGCTCTTCTTCCAGGCTTGCGCCGTCGTCAGAAGAGGAACCATGAATACCTCCATCTTCCAGGCTGCCCGCTCAGTGTCTTCAGCGCAATCGGATGTCTGAGCCTCTCACTCCGAGCCTTTTAAGCTGTATCGGTGCAGCTGCCTGGCTGTATATATAACTAGCAGCCGCAGTCCTAATTACAGGCTGTTGAGGGAAAGGCAAGGGGCCTGTGCCTAATGCCCCGGAAGTCGCTCAGATGCATGCGGATTCTACCACTTACTGGATTCAATAGCCTATCTCAAAGGTCTGAAAGGCCTCCATGTCAAGGCTTTGCCGTGATACCACACAGCTGCTGTGGAAAAGAATACACATACACACACATATACACATATATACACAAACACACACACATATATGTACTCTGTGTGTGTGTCCGTCCGAGAGAGAATGTATATGTGCTTTTAAGTACCCACACAAGAAAGAAGAGCGTATGGAATTCCCCGGATTTGGAGGTGTAGGCAGTTATAAGTTATTCGGCATGAGTGCTGGAGCCAAACTCTGCTTTTCCAAGAACAGTGTGTACTCTCAAACACGGAGCCATCTCTCCAGCCCCAAGAACATATTCTTAATGACCAAGAGGGTTAGGACACACTGTTCTCAATTTACATCCTCAAAAGCAATAGGCTAAAATAAAAGTGACTAAGTACCATTCATTTTTCCTAGGGGTGTTTAATGATGTCATTTTTAAAGCTGAGATCCTTTAACTGGGGTCGGCAGACATTCCTGGAGATTCTGTGGACTTCTAAAGTCAGATGTGGTGTGTATGTGTGTGCCCACTACTTCCTTCTCCCTTCTGACAGACCAAAGGGCTCCAGAACAGATGAGAAACTGTTGCTGTACGCTAACAGGGCACCCACTGGGGTAGCAATAGGGTTCAGAAGGACAGGGCTCTAGACTGAATTGACTCTCCTGTGTGACCCAGGAAGCTGTTACTGTCAACATTGACACAGTGATGGAGTATGAAGAGATGGAGGAATGTAAGGCTTGGGTCCTTGTTCTTAGGTAGCACACGATGGTTGGGACTCTAGTCAATACCCTGAAGCCAGGGGCTTGAGATGCCCATAAGCATTATAGGAATATGAGGTTGATGAGGTCACGGGGAACTCATGTTCTAATGGGGGTGCAGGAATCAGAGGGGTGTCCCATACCTCTCGGAACTTTAGCCTATGTTCTGCGGGGCCAGGGCCAAGCTCTAGAGCAGTGGTCCTCAACCTTCCTGATGCTGCGACCCTTTAACACAGCTCCTCATGGTGTGGTGACCCCTGACCATAAAATTACTTCACTGCTACTCCACAACTGTAGTCTGGCTACTGTTATGAACAGTAATGTAAACATCTGGTATGCAGAATATCTGACATCTGACCCCTGTGAAAGGACCGCAGAGGGGTCATGACCCACAGGTTGAGAACCATTGCTCTAGAGCTTCAGTAGGTGACCGAGAGCTGAGAGGAAAGCCGAAAGCCAACAGCGAGAGATAAGGCCCCCTCTGGAAAACGGGAAGATTCCTAAGAGTCACAAGGAGAAACACCATCGACATACTCAAATGAAAAACAGGGGCTAGCAAAAGGAACTTCACGAAGTGTCACCAGGAAATCAGCATGTCCAAAAACAGGGAAGGCTGACAGAACAGCACACACCACACAGAGGTCCAGGGACATGGTCCCTCCACCAACCACGCCCCCAACTCTGGGGAAAAAAATCACCAGAAGTTAAAGTTTCATTTGTTCAGTCACACCCCCCCCCAATTTCCTAACACACACGCAGGGCGCCAGGGACAGGCGGATGATGGACGGCCTGACCGGCAGACACAATAGGAGCTAATTACAAAATAGACCACAGTGAATGCCGCCCCCAGTGTTACAGGAAGGAGAGGACCCCAGCCTAGCTCAGGGTAACGCATGGAGGAAATCAAAGACTTCCTGGATGTTGGTGTGAGGATAAACCTGAGAGGTCACTAGCCTGGGTGGGACAGGCACACGCAGGCACACCCCTCCGTGGGCACCAGCCTCACCTGTACGAATAATCTAACCTGTGTGTGTGAAATTGCTCGCTCCCTGCAAGCTAATAGGAAAAGGAGGTCTCAACCTTTCTTCTACGGAGCACAGGGGCCCCTCCCGTGGGTTCTCGCCTCAAGCTCAGTCTGTATTTTCACACAGTCCTTTGAAACGGAGGCTGTGGAGCACTGGGACATGGCAGGTTCATCCTGATGCTGAACTGTGTGTCTATTAAGTCAGGTCTGAGATTTAAGGTCTTGTAATCATCAAGAGCCCATTTTCCGGGGTTCATAAAATCCTAGTGGTTCAGCTATCAGTGCAATAAAAAAACACGTGCTTACAGATGGACCTGAAATGCTGGAAGTTGCCTAAGGAGCATGGAACTCCCACACAGATAAGGTTCGGGAGCAACCCTGTCCCTCAAACTCTTCAGTTGGAAGTGTGGCAGAAAGGGGACTTTGTTTTGCATGTGGACACACTGTCCTTAACATAGCACAGAGGTCTCAGGAAGGACCAAGTCTTTTGCTACGGGCTTCATGAACAGTGCCGTGTTAACTTGAGTGCTCTGCGTTCCATTTTGCAGATGGAGAAACTGAAGCTCCCATGGGGCATGGACCTTGCCCAAGGCCTCAGATTCAAGACACCAGGAAATGTCTGAGGTTCCACTCTTTAAAGGAAACACTCTTGTCTTCTAAGCCAGCAGTCCAGTGCATCCAGGGAAACATGAGGGCTCTCTTCCAGAGGGAGGACGGTGTGTGTGTGTGTGTGTGTGTGTGTGTGTGTGTGTGTGTGTGTGTGTGTGTGTGTGTCTGAGACGGAGCATTGTCTAACCACCCTGGCCCCTCACAGAGGCTTGCTGCCCCTCCTGATGGTGCCCCTCTGCTGTGTGCCTATGCTGGGCCAGTCTGCAGGCCAACATCATGACCTCATCAGGGCATGACTCACTTACCCTGCAGCTAGCTGCCTGTATGACCCACAGAGGAGCAGACCCTGATCATCATGGGAGACTACTGGAGAGTGTTTCTCCTCTCTGTCTCTGTCTCTCTGTCTCTCTGTCTCTCTCTCTCTCTCACACACACACACACACACACACACACACACATAATCTTCCTATTTACAGGGTAACAGTGCCATAGTTTGATAGGTATCATGATCAAATCATATAAAATTAGCATGTCTACCTCTGCAAACATTTGGTTTCCAAGTCTCTGGGAGTTTCAGAGCCTCACACTACTTCAAACCCCGTACTTACTCCAGGGACGGACGAGGTGTCCATCTCCCTTCTCTCTTTTTAAATTCTCCTCAGTCCTCCTGAAGTTTGATTCAAAAGAAGCTCTTCCTGCGGCTTCTGCCCAAAGCAGGCTCTTTTACCTTGGACTTCAAAGCTTATTTCTAAGAGGAAGTGACTTTGCCAAAGGGGAGAACGATCTACGCTTTACCCGAGTGAGAAGAAATGGCTGGGGCTGTAAGAAGTAAACTTAAAAAGTCTGGGCTGGGCGTGGCTTCTCCCCTAGAATTCTGGGGTGTCATCATGAGAAATAACGGCTTCTCTGGCCAGAGAGGCAGTTGTCTTAGAAACAGGTGGGAGGTGACATGTCATTACAGGATGCGATCAGGTCTTTAGGCAACTGTACTATGGGTACCTAAAATAAGTCTGCTGGGGAGTCCCTAGTACAGAAGGGCACCAGATGATCCCAGCAGGAAATTCCACACACCCAAGGAGTGGTGAGCTGTTTCCCTCAGGCCCTGCCACAGCTAGTGCTGTCCAAACCGATGAACTCTGGTAAGACCTATGTGACATTCACCATCATGGTCCCATCTGAGTGTACTATGTGCCGACGCTGAGGCATGCAGCCATCATCATCCCAAACCCTCTGTACCCACCAAACACTAGTTCCCCATCACCTCCTCCAGCCCGACTGCCACCCCTTAAGCTTCCCATCCTTTCATCTGACCACGCTAGGCAACTCAGGAAGTGGAATCACAGCATCTGCCCTTGGCTGGCTCCTCTGTTCAGTTAGCATAATACCTTGTCCGACTCCCTTCTTCTGAAGGCTGAATGATACTCCGTCACATGCACAGACATCACCAGTGCCTGTCACTTCTCAGTGACTACTTGGATTGTGTCCACTTTTGACAGTCAACAACGCTGTGGGAAACACAGGGGTACAATATCCATTCTCCTCCCCACCAACTTTCTCAGGACAAATTGACATCAGTCCCATCCACTGCCTCAGTGGTAGATTTGTCACTGGGTGACCTCAAGAAGCCTCCAGAGTGAAAAGAAGAGAGGCAGCCTCAGGAGACTACTGTCTTCCCTCCCAGTGATTGGTGGCACCTGGGAGCCATTAGCTACCTGCTCTGTTGTGTTTAAGGGTGGCTGTAAGTGTAGAAACTGGCCACGAGCTTTTATCTTTACACATCACGTCCCTTCCATTCCATCATGTCCCCCAAACAAATGTCCTCTTTCCTTCAAGAAGGCTGGAACACCTGAAAACATCCCTAAGGGACTGGATGCCAGCCCTGGGTTAGAAGCCCCTTCTGCCTCCCAGCCCTCCCTGCATACAGAGCCCGTGTGGACACATCCCCCCAACATGCCTCAGCTGCAGCCCTGCGCTGACAGGGCAGATACTCCCAGTCTGGCCTCCTAGGAACTTAGGGCTGCTGGATACAGAACAATTGCCGGCACACTGACTGTACATACAAAATACTTTACACACATTCCCTCCTAGTCACCAAATAATTAGCACCAAATTACCACTCACGGATTATCATCAATAGAATCTAACTGGTGATTCCCATATGGATGCTATCTGGTTAGCCCTTTGAAGTGAATTTTGAAACCACTAATAAAACTACAGAGCAAAGCACATAGTAAATAAGACAGACCCTGAATTTCCAAACAGCTTTTGAAATACAATGGCCGTCTGCTGGACTGTCCAGAGCCTGAGGACTCCTGGGGGCCAGTGTGAGGACAGGGAGGGCCAGCTCCTGTAGCCCATCTTGGCTCTCTTCATGATGTAGCTACACACATTTCTGTCATACATAAAGACCATGAAGTCTCCAGAAGTAGCCTAGAAAGTTTTCATCCTTGCTTAATTAAAAAAGGCAGAATTGAGATTATCATTAAGCAAGCATAAAAATATTAAAGCACACTCCCAGGAGATTAAGGGAAATCATTTCCGCTGATAATGATCTTGAGGCAAGCTCTATCAAGAGAATCAGGCAGACAAAGGAGTGATCTGGCTTCTATTTCCAGCTTCCTGCCTCCTGGCCATTCAGAGCTGGTTCCAATTTCTAGGTCCACTTTGCTATGAAATGGGGAGAAGAGGCCACCTCTCCATTAAAGAGGACACTCAGCAGAGATGTCATATACAGCACAGACTGTAGGGCACCCCGTCTTTGGGCAAGGAGTCACTGTGGGCAGTGTTCTCTTAAGAACTCGGCCACTCCCAGCCACACACAGAACGGGACATGGGATGAGCATAACACGACGATTCACGAATAAAACTCCCCATCCCCCAAATGCATGAGCTCCGGTCTATCATTTTAAAAACAACTGACTATGTGTGCACATAACATAGTTGACAGCACCTGAGCCATCCACGTGTGCACATGTCCTAAACCAAAACATTAGCTGATCACCTCTGGAGGTACTTTAATGGGTCATCTGATTGGCACGCATGGACCTGAGGGAGAGCTGGCCCAACCCTAACCTGCCAAGTGAGGTTCATTGCTGACGCTGCTTCTAGGTGGTATGAAGTGGAAAAGGCTCCAGAGACTTCAGAAGAAAGCTCCTGAAGCAATTCCACTTCCTTCCAGGAGCCTGATGAAAGCTAATCCGGCCAACCACAAAGCCCCCAAAATGGCAGGCATGGGGCTTAAAACCTTGACCCCAGACTAGCATCATAGCCTCTTAGTCCTGAGGTTTTAATTTTTTTTTTTTGGTTTTTTTCGCGACAGGGTTTCTCTGAGTAGCTTTGCGCCTTTCCTGGGACTCACTTGGTAGCCCAGGCTGGCCTCGAACTCACAGAGATCCACCTGGCTCTGCCTCCCGAGTGCTGGGATTAAAGGCGTGCGCCACCACCGCCCGGCAAGGTTTTAATTTTTAAAATAACATTTATTTAATGTGCATATTGTGTGTGCAAAGATCAGAGGACAGCTTCCAGAAATCGGCTTTCTCACCACCATGCGGGTCCTGGGAATTGAACCCACGTCACCAGGCTTGGCAGCACACACCTTTTCTCACTGAGCCATCTGACCAGCCCAGCCCTAGGACCCGAGATGTGTTCAACAAGCTCCCTCATGCCTCAGTTTTTCATAGGTAGGATGGTGATGACCGACCTACCATAAAGGACACATACCACACACTAACACTGGAAAGCTTTAAATCTTGGTAAAGAAAACATACACTAATGAACATGTTTACATGGCGGAAGTCTGAGGAGAGATACATGCTCTCAGGCTCTCCCAGTCTGAAGAGAGCCTCGGCCTCGGTGTCTACAGCTGCCTCTGGTGTGAACCAACCACACAGTCGGCTGTTTTTCTGTTGTTGCTACACATCCATCCCTGCTAGCCTCAACGAGGAACACCCTGTGCCCCCGAGCCTGGGACATCTGGCAGCTACACCCTCTGTACCCCAATTGCTTGCTTCTCCCAGACCCACTTACACTTCCCCTCTTTCTCCACACAGTGACAGCACAGGTTCTAAGTCCTGGCTTTGTGACCGCCTCTGCTCACTCCTAAATATGGAAAACACTCCACCTGGCACCTCTTGGTCCTTCTACCTGAGTCCATTCTCACCCCATCTGAAGCGTTTTATCTAGTGACTGGGGCCCAGTTTCAGGGGATGACAGTTGTGGGGAGGCATAGCTCCAGCTGCAGCAGCAGGAGCTGGCTGCTTGTTCACACCGTGGCTGACCACAACAGGAGTGGGACAGGGAGCAGGGTGGGGTGGCAGCCCTGGCAACTCACCCCCAAGAGGGAAGAATCAACCACGAGCCTGGTCCATCTCAGGAGCAGACGGCCGACACTAATCAGACTCCGATGTTCTTCGTGGCTTCGTTCTTTGGTTTTTGTTAAGAGGGAGAAAAAAATGAAGTGAAGCTGGGTGGGTAGGGAGCAGGGGTGGGAACTGAAGACTAGGAATTAGATGACAGGAAACGATGATAAGAAGACACTGTATGGCCAGGTGGTGGTGGTGGTGGTGCACGCCTTTAATCCCAGCACTCAGGAGACAGAGCCAGGCAGATCTCTGTGAGTTCAAGGCCAGCCTGGTCTACAGAGTGAGATCCAGGATAGTCTCCAAAACTACACAGAGAAACCCTGTCTCAAAAGCAAAAACAAACAAAAAGACACTATGAAATTCCAAAAGAATTTTTAAAAAATAAAATAAAATAAAAGGCTCAGCCCTGGTGGTCTTTGTCTGTCAGTCCCATGTCCTAAAGGCTCCATAACCTCCCAACATAGCACCACCTGTGGAGATCTAAGCGTTGAAACACGTGAGCCTGTGGGGACATTTGTAATCAACCCACAGTCGTCCTTCACGTTCATCTTGAGCGTGCTCCTGACAAGTCCAGCCTTGCTGACTTCAGACAGCGATGTGTTCAACGGCCCTCCAAGCAGAGGCCCTGGAACACCTGGCGGTCATACATGTGCAGCGAGGACATCACACAGTCATCCACAGCAGTCGTCCATGGCTTTCTACACACGCTCGGCCCAGGCCTGAACCTGGCATGGACAGTCTTACGAAAGACAACTCTGCCTATGTCTCTAGAATGGTTGGGGTGTGTGTGTGTGTGTGTGTGTGTGTGTGTGTGTGTGTGTGTGTGTTGTATTGCATGTTGTGTGCATTCATGCAGAGTGTGGCCATGTGTAGTAACATATGGAGGGCGGAAGTCAACCTCAGGTGTTGGTTCCCGCCTTCAACCTCATTTGAGGGAGGCTCTCTCTGTAGTTTATGTTTGTGCAAAAGCCAGACTGGCCTGCAAGAAAGCTTCCCAGGGTCCTCTGGTCTCTGCCTCCTGTACTCTGCATGGGCACTAGGGCTGCAGACGCTCCTCACATGAGTTCTGGGGATCCGAACTCAAGTCCTCGGGCTTCTGCAGCAAGAACTCTCCTCCTGAGGCCACCTCTCCAGCCTCCTCTTTGCCATGTCTAAGCCAAGCTGCTAGCAGCCCATCGCCTACCAAAATCCATATTTGAAAATCAGCATATCATCAAAACTTTACTTGGGCTAATCTTCTTTTAGATAAGAAAATTTCAAAGTAGCAAAAGATGAGAGTTGCCTCTGAGTCTCCAGGAGGAAACGAATCCAGAGCTGTGGAGGGTCAGTCCAACTAGGTAACTAGATAATGAATGCATCTTTTTTTGTTGTTTTGTTTTTCAAGACAGGGTTTCTCTGTGTAGCTTTGCGCCTTTCCTGGAACTTGCTTTGGAGACCAGGCTGGCCTCGAACTCACAGAGATCCGCCTGCCTCTGCCTCCCGAGTGCTGGGATTAAAGGCGTGCGCCACCACCGCCCGGCGAATGCATCTTTTAAAGGGAGCAAAAGAATCAAACCTTAATTTTCTTTACATTTTTTATCTTCAGATGAAACAAAGAAGATTCTTTTGAGAGAAGGCACAGCACCTCTGCCCTAGCAGACATCGTAATCTCACTAGGAGCAGCAATAAGCTTTTGTCTGGGTGTGTGTGTTAATTATTTATTTTTAAACTTAAACAGATGTCTTTTACAAGCTCACACAGTTGGGATCATCTGACTGGATTCTATTTAGCAGAACATCTCGCACCGTCGCCCCAGGCAAAATAAACAGACAGGAAGAAAGGATCTCTTGTTCGCCGATAGAAAGAGCATATACTGCAGAAAAATCCTCATCTAGTGTATGCCAACTTGAAACAGGACACAACCTGCATGCATAGGGGAGGAGTCTCAGGGAAAGAGGGGTTTTCTACAGTGTTTCTGGGACGGGAGCATGCATTAACTACACAAGCAGGTTACGCCAAGTCATTTAGTCAGATAACAGGACAAATGTCAACACAGGGAGAGCTCCCCCTTGGTCCCTTGGACTGGATGGTCAGGAGACCCTCACTGGGATTTCCTAGGCTGCTCCACTGGCATTGGAGCCGACTGAGGTGTCTCCAAGTGCCCTGTGTGACTTTTGTGCCGCTCAGCTGTGAGACAGGGTCAAGGAGGGGGGAACTGTGTAAGGAGGTTCCAAGAGACAAGGAGAGGTCATCCGTCTCCCAGTTTACCCTCACAGTTACTCAGGTGTGGAAACTGCTACATCCTCTGTCACTGCTGCACAAAGGCACTACACTCAGTGGACGGGTCTGCCGGGTCCAGGACAGACCGCGTGGAAAGGCCCGCCGCCCGACACCCGACACCCACACCCGCCACACTCGCTGGCTCTCTCCTTCTCTCCCTATTTTACTGCTGCTGGGTAGCAGGAGGGAGGGAGGGAAGACAGGCAGGTTGGTTAAACACACACAGGGAGCCCTAAGGGGGAGGCAGCAGCAGCAGCAGTAGAGGATGGTGCTCTTTTCTGTGACCCTCACCCTTCCACAGCAGGGGCCCATCTGATTAACCCGCTAGCTGCCAACCGTCAGGCTGAGGATAGAAAGCTCAAAACGGACTTCCCAGGCTCAGAAGCAGCCATGTGGTCCAAAGCGACAGAAAATTTTCAGAGTCCTCCTTGGCTTGGAGCTGTGAAATCACAGCCATCCTGTGCCATTTCTGCCGTTCATTCAGGGCTGCAGGTGATGGACCAGGCGCATCTCTTGAGCACTTAGCATACTCAGTGCAGTCCTGGGCGGAAATACAGGGCTCTGTGGCTGCCAGGCGCCAAACCTGGATCCGTTCGCCAGAGTCTCACATTTAACCCTGTTGGCTGGGTTTGTGGGGGTCTTCATTTTATGAATAGGGAACCAAGAATCTCTGTGTGCGTGTGCGTGTGCGTGTGCGTGTGTGTGTAGGCTACAAGTTCACATTGGGTGCCTTCCTCACTTGCTTTCCACTTTTTTTTTTTAAACAGGTTCTCTCACTGGGACCTGGGGCAGCCTTTTAGGCCCGGCTGGCGGGTTCTAAGGCCCAGGGATCTGTCTCCCCTCCCCAGCACTGGATTACAGGAGTGTGCTGCTGCTGCTGCTGCTCTTGGCTTTCACATGGCTGCTGGAAGTGTACACTGACTAGAACCTTCCCAGCTGAGCTGTCTCCCCAACCCGCTCTGCTTGTTTATAAACGGCCCCAAGTCCCAGAGCTAAGGCCCACAACGCCAGGATCCAAGCCGGGAAGGTTAGTTCCAGGAGAACGTAGTACACAGGAATCACTAGGGGGAAGTTTTTTTTTTTTTTTTTTTTTTGGTATCAAGATATGGTGCTGGCGTTTAACTTCTTCCATTATAGCATCACGGGGTAAAAACAGATTGCAGCCAACAGGTCTTTCTTTCTGTCATGACCTCAGCCACGAGATTGTGATTGCTCTCATCCTCATCCACAAAGCCAGCCCTCACCCCTTCAGGGGTTGGTGAGGATCGCAGGGCATTAGACAAGGCTGACTTATAAAAGGAACAGACTTTTTCTAGCCCTCATCCTTGAAAATACAGCAAGTGCCTGAACAAAACAGAGTCCTCATTATCCACACATCCTATGCCCTCGTTTGGTCCCCAGCACCAAGTAAACTGATGGGACAGTACAAAACACAAGTATATTTGCAAATATAGAACATCTGTTAACCCCATATCAACCCTGCTTCCTGCTCGCGACAGGAATGAGCACAGGCAGAGTGGTAGATGGTGAGTCACACAGAGCACCTGAGGACTGAGCGGACACCGTAACACGACTAACTTATCTGTCGGCGCCAGCAAGGACCCGTCCTTCCCTTTATAATGCAGTCGTTTCTTTCACTTTTGAGTATTCCGTCACAATTTCACTGTTTAAAGTGGTCCAAACCATAGAGCCAATGTGTAGTTTAGTGCCCCCAACCAGGGGGAAGCTGTGATATGCTTGGGGACAAAACATGTACGAGACCCTCCATTCAGGCTTGAGTCGCAGGCCAGTCACATGTGGGCTCAAGCACACATCAACAGCACGTATTAAATCAGGTTTCTTTAAACACATGGAGAACAAGGTTTTGTGCAGACTGAATGATGGAAGTGTGACCAGAGGCTCTCAGGATTCCCTAACTCAAGTATTTTCAATAACTGTTAAAAAACAAAAAACAGACAAAAAAAAGAAAGAAAGAAAGAAAGAAAGAAAGAAAGAAAGAAGGAAGGAAGGAAGGAAGGAAGGAAGGAAGGAAGGAAGGAAGGAAGGAAGGAAGGAAGAAGCCACCAAACACTAAGAGCATTAAGAATGCATCATCAGCAAGACTTTTATTCTGGAAAGGTGAGGAGCAGGTAGCTGTGGACACAGCAGACACTGATGGGCAGCCACCAGGCTCCCAAAAGGACTTCTATGCACGGCGTCGGTGCCGCTGCCCACAGCTGGGAAACCTTGGGCCAACGTCAGCGGAAGTGTGGAGCTGAGGCGTCTCATCCTCTCTCGTTACGTGTCCCTGTGTGAGAGTCCCCAGCCTGGCCACGGGCTACACCATGGCCCGGATGTGACAATTAACTTCACTGTTCACTGACTTAGCCACATGGAAGGCCCACCTGGACCTGGGAGACACCTCTTGATGGGATCCCAGACTCAAAGTAGGCTGGCTCACAGCATTCTCTCTCCTTCCTGCTGCAGACTGTGTGAGCCCCTGCTGATGCGTCTGCCACAGCCTCCCATCATGCTGGGATGCAACTCCTCACACTGGAAACCCAAATACCCACCCACCCCGCCATACCCGGCCACACCCACACCCACACCACACCACACCCACACACGGTCACACCCATCTCCACCCACACCCACACCCCGGCCACCAAACTGCTTTCTTGGGCATTTTGTCACAGCTGTGAGAAAAGCAACTGTGTTTTTTGGTTTTATATCAGCTTTACACAACCTAGAGTCATTTTGGAAGAAGGGCCCACCGTTGAGAAAATCCTCCCCACCAGACTGGCCTGTGGGCAGACCTGTGCTGCATCTTCTGGTTTAATGATTTCTGGGGGAGAGTCCAGCTCACGGTGGGGGTGCCCTCCCTGGGCTGGTGGCCCCGGGTGCTGAGCAAGCCATGAGGACATGCCGGTAAGCGGCACTCCTCCACGGCCCCTGGCGCCCCTCAGGGAACCCTTTTCAGTCAGTGTTTTCACAGAGCAAGAGAACCCTATCTGCGATGGGAACCAATGCACTAGTGGAGGGCTGGTACACCACCCTCCAACCACATCCTCACATGCATTTCACTTCTCCAGGCTGAGCCCCAGATTCTCACAGTCCGACAGCACCCCAGCATTAAAACCAGAACAGACTCCTCTTTACCCAGATGACCCTCGACAACCACAACGAAAACCAGCTCTCACGGGCACGTGGTCGCCCCGCTGAGAAACTGTTCCAGGTCTTAAGGAGATGTCAGGAAATTCTGATGTCAGGTCCTGAAATAAGGACCTTCCAATCTTATTTTATAAGGCATTTACATTCAACGAGAAAAACTGCCTGCAGCCTAAGAAAACACTGTTGAGGCTAAACCCGAGGCTCAAAACGAAAAGCCACTGTTTTTAACTACAGGGAAAATGCACTCAACCAAAATATGATCCTGGGATCCTACCACATGTAGCCCCAAGGGGCCCTAAGGCCCCAGACAGAAGCGCTCTGTTCTCCTGTGCCCTGAGGATGAAGGACAATGGAAATGGAGTGGCCAGGGTCGGACATGGCTACCCCAGCCTGAACTAACTCCCAGTTTGAGTGAGAGATGCCATCCATCACTTCTGCCAGGGTTATAAATAGAAACTGGAGCCTCCCCCGGGGGCATCATCTGTTAAACACCATTCATAAAAGTGCCGTTTTAGAGGTCTGTAGTGCACATTCTTTTCCCTTTGAAAACAACAACAACAACAAACTCGCAAAAAGTATCAAATGGTGTTCCAAATGGCAAAGTGATTTGCTGTCCAACCGTCTCAGATCAGCTTGGGAGTCTGCCTGAAAAGCAGGCATCTGGTACCAATTTGTGACAATAAAAAAAAAAAAAAAAAATCAATGCCGAGCTCTCATGTAAATATTTCCTCGTATGCCAGATTCCACCAGCCTGTACGTATCCCATTCATTTCCTCGTATTTCAGTCCTGACTTTTCTTTTCCTGGCTCCAAAGAGCTAAAGTTAAGCATTTTGAATGTTGCATCTCTTTATTGGGCTACACAGGCTAAATTCTCTCTCTAAAGTAAGGCCTACGGGATAGCTGGAATGAGACGGATCATTCCTGACGCTTGCAATCCTCACACCTATGTCTGAAGCAAAGAGGTCAATCTGTAAAATGTGGCCTCCTTACTTACCCTCATGCAGGGCAGCTTCCGGTCAACGCAGCCATCATCCAATACCAAGCTGCGGAGTGACGAGTGTATGTTCTTAAGACAGTGTTGAGAATGTGATGGACACCTAGGTCCGAAAGCAGAGCCCCAAACTCACTTAGATAAAACGTTAACCTTGTCAGATGGTAACAGTGCAGAGGGGAACGCATGGCCTTTGGGGTCAGGGGTTAGGGACTTGGGGAGAAAATCAAACTCCAGCTAGTTCAGTTCCCCCCCCTGATGTGATGACATTGATCCCGTGAAATCTGCAGAGAACCAAGAGGGCATCTGGTCTCTGTAACCACGTCAGACTTAGTGAGAATCGCACCCCACGTGCCTCACAGAGGTCAGGAGCATCCACTCACTAAGTGGGATCTCTCCCTTCACAGACATCAGCTGAGGCCCGAGTTTAAAGACCCAGGACAAAGCAGGCTGCGCTCTGCGTCTGAGAGGCAGGTGGCGAGGTCTCAATACCAGGCACGGCAGTTGTACTTTCCCGTCTGACTGGTGGCTTTACAGAATTCCATGCTTACTGAACATTCGCAGGGCCCTATGAGCTCATAAAGTGAACGCTCAATAAGCACGGCATCGTTATGCAACACTCCCAATAAAACAGGAGAGCGCCAAACGCCAGCCCTCCCTTCTCCCCTGTACCCCATCTCCAAGCCCCTCTTATCGACCCCTGTGTCTCTGACCAATTTGCTCATTTTCCCCCATCATGACCATGGGGTCCACATGGCCAACATCTGCATCTGAACTGCTGAAGTCCACTCTCTCTGGCTTCTACCCAGTCCGCCCACCCTGGTGTCTATGAACACTTTGACCCCGCTATGTGCTTCCTGGCTTCTGCTGCCGGCACGCGTCCCCCAGTCTCTAATGTATACACGCACAATGCTTTCTCCTGTCTACCTGAACCATCCCAGCCACTCAGCATCTAGCGCTTCTCCTGTCTCCCAATCACCCCGCCCTGTCTCCTCCTGTCTGTCCCCTGTCTGTCCTCAGACCTTAACTCAGCAGCCACTCCCAGAGGCCAGCCTTCCTTGACACACCAGCATGGTTCTTATCGAAGGCTGACAGGGTCGGTACCATTCTGTCCGTAACATGTATTATGCCTACAACCTTCTTTTTTTAAAAAAATAACTTATTTTTATTTTATATTCATCGGTGTTTTGCCTGCATGTACGTCTGTGTGTGGATGTTGAGTCCCCTAGAACTGGAGTTACAGTTGTGAGCTGCCATGTGGGTGCTGGGAATTGAACCCAGATCCTCTGGAAGAGCAGTCAGTGCTCTTAACTGCTGAACCATCTCTCCAGCCCCATGCCTACATGTGGTGATATACTGTGTCCCCCAGTACATTGTGCATCTTAATAAACTTATCTGGGGTCAGAGGACAGTGAACAGCCACTAGATAGACACAGATCCATCCGGATCTCTGTGAGTTTAAAACCACACTGGAAACAGCCAGACATGGTGACTCATGCCTTTAATCCCAGAAAGTGAGCCTTTAATCCCAGGAAGTGATGGCAGAAAGCAGAAAGGTATATAAGGCATGAAAACCAGGAACTAAGCTGGTTAAGCTTTTAGGCTTTTGAGCAGCACAGTTCAGCTGAGAGGCATCCAGTCTGAGGAAACAGGATCAGCTGAGGAATTGGCGAGGTGAGGAAGCTGTGGCTTGTTCTGCTTCTCTGATCTTCCAGCATTCACCCCAATACCTGGCTCCAGGTTTGTTTTCATTAATAAGAACTTCTAAGATTTGTGCTACACCTACAACCTTCTATTTGTCCTCTGACTATTCACAAGGTTGTTTCCATTCACATATCAGCTCAGTGCTGACAGTCCATTCGACTGACATCTGCCTGTCAATTCCCAGCCCATACCCTGAACCCAGCAAGCCTCTCTAACCTCTGCCTCAGCCCAGGCCACTGTGTCTCAGGATGTAAGAGGTTTCTATTCAGCATATATGCTACCCACCCAATCCTTCTTCACTCCCCAAGTTCCCTATGTTCCAATCACCCCCATTTTCTTCTTTAAACACACCTCGTGGACCCAGAACATGTGGTCCCCAATACCTAGACCCTGTGTCCCATCTTTAGGTGGCTTTTCCTCTTTGCTTTGTGTGTAACGGGATTTTTGTTCTTTAGACACGTCTTGCTATGTATCCCAGACTGGCTTCAAACTGACAATCCTCTTGCCTCAGCCTTTGACATGCAGGGTTACAGGAGCCCACCACCACGGCCAGCTTTAGATGGCTCTCATTGCTTCTCATCTTCCTCGGAGGCACCTTTCCCGCCACCAGGTCTAACAGGGGTCCCTTCACAGCAGCCTCCAGAGTGCATGTTACTGGCAGTTTTATGAGAGTCTTTTTCTGCCCATACTAGTGGCTACGATGTGTGGGGAGGGCAGCACCCAAGGCTTGGCACGAAGCAGGAAGCCCTCAAGTCTGTTTGCATGCCTGAAACAACGGCTGCAACCTTCCAGCAGAGAAAACATGAAAGACCTGAGACTGCAAAGCAGGAGCGGAGAAACGGATAGGAGGCAGGAAGCTGAGGTGAGAAAACCCGTCAGAAACCCTCAGAACGGCAGGAAGGGTGTGAGCAGGGCCGTGGACTGATCCTCCCCACACCACTCCGACACCAGCGGGGCCGACATTACTTCCACTGACCTGCAAAAGAATGCAGGCTTTCATATAATCCAAGTGTCTCATAATTAAAGCACCAAGCTCTGACCACATCTGTGGGGGTCCCTGCGGCCTTAACAGGCTGTAGAGAGATGAGCCTCAGGAGGCAAGAAGGCAGTGTGGCTCCACAGGACTCGGTAGCTGGTGCTGGTTCAAACTCCGGAGTCTGGCCCCAAGTGGTTTATTTTAGGCATATTTAAGCGCAGCACAATACAGTGAAGATTGTTCTGGTGATGATTAACTCAATCCTACACGAACAACAAAGCATCCATAAATCTCCTCAAGGAACAAAGGAAGCCAAATAGAGATCAGATTCGACTACATGGAAACTCTCTGTCGAGTCCATAAAGACAGGGTCTATAAACTGACCAAGGAAAACAATTTTTGATGAGGGGAGTGGGGATCCTGGTGCTGGAAAAGTCATTAGCCACAGAGATAGGACAAAGGGCGCCAGGCTGGCAACTGTGTCCACTCCCAGACTTCCAGGTGGACAACAGGTAGTGCATTCCTTCCCTTAAAGGAACAACCCTAGGTGCTGAACATTCCAGATTCCCCCCAGTGCTTATCTGTGAGCACAAAGACCTCCGGGCCTCCTCCACCTGTCCCGAAGGGCACTGTTAGGGATCATATTCAGAGAATCACTGCTCTAAGGCCTGCCAAAGATTTGAACAAAAACATCAATATCCAGATTGGAGTTTAGATTCCACTTCCCACCCCCATCAAATCCCATAGGCTCGCCAAGCGCTCTCCTTTCCCCTAATTTTGGTAATTCAGATCTGGAGTGTCCCTCAAGGGCCATGGTGTTAAAGGCCTATGCCCTGGTTACTGAAAGGCCACTGGGTCATCTGGGAATATGTCGTCAGGGTACTGTAGAAGCCCAATCTCTCTCCTCTCGTTTCCTGTGCTGTCACAGACTCGTACTGTGACGGTCTGCCTGCCAGTGGCCCAAAAGATCATGGCCTACAGCTTCCCAATGAGCCAACCTGCCCACGGAGGTCACCTCAGCTATCTGTTATAATGACAGAGAGCTTGCTTAGAAACACAGAACTTCTGTCCACCCTGCAGGCAGGGGGAGGAAGGTTGGTACATACATGTGAGAACTGGATCCTAGCTGACTTTGACCTTCGCCGCTCTGACAACTAAGTTCTGAAGACGAAAGTCTAAACTCAAGGTGGGGTACGGCAGTTCCCCTGGCACTCAGGGAGTGCAGCTCGCATCAGGGCAGGAGGGAGAAAAAGGCTGCATGCAATCCTAGACCAATCACCCTGGTGATGGTTGCCAACAGGTTCAACGTAATGGAGACACTGGTTTCTACATACCTCTGCTGTGTCTGCCAGGGTGTTTCCTGGGGTGCACTGAGAAGGGAAGACCCACCTGAATGTGGGCTACTCCACCCCCTATCAGGGTGTTTCCTGGAGTGCACTAAGAAGGGAAGACCCACCTGAATGTGGGCTACTCCATCCCCTATCAGGGTGTTTCCTGGGGTGCACTGAGAAGGGAAGACCCACCTGAATGTGGGCAGCTCCATCCCCTATCAGGGTGTTTCCTGGGGTGCACTGAGAAGGGAAGACCCACCTGAATGTGGGCAGCTCCATCCCAGGGACCAGATTCCCACACTGAATGAAATGGGAAAAGGAAGGTGGCCGAGTACCAGCATTCATTTCTCTTTCTGATTCCTGATGCAGAAGCCACGTGACCAGCCACCATGCTGCCCTGCCATGAGGGACCACACCCCTTTTCAACTGTTATCTGAAATAATCCCCCTTCAGTTCTCTTGGCAGATATTCAGTCTCAGCAACAGGAAAGCTAACACATCCCCCAAGGCAGAAATCACCAGCCCCGATCTACAGGAGGCTTAAGGTATGTGAGGGGCGCTGAGGTCTGCTAAGCAGCCGAGGCGTGGGTGGTCCTTCCTCTTCTCGGTCCCTTCACCCACTGTGGTGACGGAGAAGGCAGAGGTGCCAGTGCCCATTCCCCATTCTTGGGCATTGGGAAATTTTTCCACCACTCCTTCCAACTCAGGGTCCTGCTGGTCTGCCCGTGAGGTTATCACGTGCTGTCAGCACACTTGATGGACAGGCTGCAGTCCCAAACCTGGCACAGCACTACTGTCCTTTACCACACTGAGAGATCTCCGTGGGGACTTGGACCAGGATGCAGGGAATGTGCTGGAGTATGCAACAGACGCCTTTGTTTTTGTTAAGTGATCTGACTCAGGGGTACGTTTCTGGATGTTTTAAAACTACCAGAATTGGAAAACACAGATTTTGACACCATAGTATTAGCACTCTTGGTGACTTTCTAACCTGTGCCCCTGCTGCCTCTGAATGCCTTGATGAGAAAAAAAAAAACAAAAAACAAACAAACCAATGGAGGCCCCTTGTGAGCCGTAAGCTCCAAACAAGTCAAATTCATAATATCCACCAGACAGAGCAAAGGCCACCTCACACATCTGTCACCTGCACTGTGCATCCTAAAAAAACTGCATTCAACTCAGGAGAACCGGCTTCAGCATGAGGTCACCATCTAACTCACCCTAGGTAGAAAGATTCCTCCATCTTGCCAGTCTCCTAGCATTCATGGCTCCGACCTTCCTCTGATTACAAAGTAGACATTTTGGTTTATTAATAATTGGGTCAATGAGGAAAGTATTTTAAAATAAAAAATCAATGTTGTAGGCAAACAGATCTTTGGTCCTTGCAAATATTCTAGACTCTTGTTGGTTTTATTTTTTTAGCTCTGTCATGGACTCCAACTCCTAAAGGACATGGAGTCCTTTAAAACAAGAGTGAGACTGAGTCCCTCCATACACCCCCACAACACTGCAATACCCCAAGTGCTAAGGCTCTACCCTAGAGCTTTCTAAGTGTTCATGTCTGTGGCTAAGCATGCAGCAATAAGCCCCAGGCCACACCAATGACAACCTCATTCAGGATGAACTAACGTGCAATTATCCAAACTACTCACACAAACAGAGTAGGGCTAGGAAACCCTGATCAATGGTATGTTCCTGGAAGTCTCAGAAACCAACCCAAAACAAAGCCACAGCACTGTAGTTCATAGGCGGAAAAATTACCAGGGAGTTCATGATTCCCACAGTGTTTGAGTGCTAGGCACAGGATTCTGGCTTCAGTATCTGAGAAGATTGTATGGGCTTTAAAATACATTTTAATTTTTAAGTTAAGTGTTCACATAGTTGGGGGTGCAGGTACCCAAAGAAGCCAGAAGAGGGTGTTAGATGACAGGACCTGAAGGCACCGGCAGCTAAGACTGGTCCAATGTGAGGGCTGGGATCCAGCTCAGGTCCTCTGCAGGAGCAATTCATGTCCCTAACCACCCAGCCATCTCTCTAGCCCTCAAAGTTTTGTTTTAAAATTTACACAGACCAAACTCATATGATTGGTTTGGCTTTTGTTCCCTTTTGTGGTGCTGGGGAACCAAACTCAGGGCTTCCTGTACCAGGCAGATGTGCTGCCAGCTGGGCTACATCCAGAGCCCCCGTGTCTGGAAGAGAAGACACAACAGCAATCCTGGGGGGCAATCACATCACCTCTGTGGCAGATTCTTTTTTCCCCTGAAGTGTTTTTGAGTAGGGACTTGCTATGTGCTACAGGCTGGTCTTGAACCCAGGCTGGTCCTCCTGCCTCCATCTCTGTGCGGGACTGCAGGCATGCGCTACCAGGCCCAGCTAGCTGCCCAGCAGATTCTTCAGAAACTGGGTTCCCATGTGCTTCCTTTGATGTGGACATTGGCACAGCCCCCAGGGGAAAACCAGAACACAAATGTGTATTCATGGGGCAGGCCCCAGGGCACACCAGCTCTTAGGAAAGGGACCTGACTGGCAGCCTGGTGGGTTCCTGCAGTGTTAACAGTCCTGTCCCGAGGAGTTCAGTTTACTACCCAGCTCAGAGCGCACCATTACTCAGTCAATACTTCCCCTGAGCAAACCCAGCCCACCGTTACAGCTAAGGGGTTTTAGCAAACCTCCATAAGTCACCCAGCCTCAGTCTCCTCAGCTCTAAAGTGGGGAGAATCTGCATCGACAGGAATAGGAACAGATAAGGCAATGAAAGAGAGTGAGTGCTCTGTCCCTGTTTCTCACCCGCTGGAGGAGGGGGTGGGGTGTGCGGGCCACACAGGCAGCCTCAACTCACCCCAGGACCCGGCTAAGGTTGGGATGGGTCCTTCAGGTTGCAGGACAGAAGGGGAGGTGGTTAGGTATCCTGCCCCACCAAATAAGCTGGGGCAGGAGTGATGGCTAGGAAAAACACAAAAGGCCTGGGAATTGGGGGAAGCAGTGGGAAGACGAGGTCTCAGAAGAAAAGGATGAGCTCAAACTTGGAAGAGGCTGGGCCAGGTGCCAGGATCTAGATTCTCTGCTGGGCGGAAAATGTAGCTTCCAGTGGTAAACCTGATAGAGTTTTACCTGATAGTCAGACCCTGGGTTTGTCCCCAGCCCTGCCAAAACGAAACCCGAACCTTCCATCAGGCTGCCGGGGAACTGGGTTTTGTTTTTGGTTCTGTGGTCACTCGGCAGAAAAAAGAAGTCCATCTTGGTGAGACCCGGCCCCAGATGATCCACCCAAGGGTGCCTGACAGCAGACAAACCAGAGAGGTCAGTGGACGGGGTGAGAGACACACTCGTGACCAGCATCACGATCCTGTGGGCAGTGCTGGACTCTCCCCAGGGAAAAGCCTCCAGACACAGCTGTGATGGCCTGGGGGTGGGGGTGGGGGAACAGCAACCAGGAGTCAGCCAAAGCCACTCTGCAAGAAATACAAGGGTCAGATGTGGGTCTTAGATGAGTCCCCCTACCCAGGAAGAAGGCATGATGGGCCCAGAAGAAGAAAGGGGTCTTTGGAAGAACACATGTCATCTAAGACAGAGCAGCCAATGATGGGCAGGCGGGGGCCTGGGGTATTGCACGCCTTCTGGGCACTGAGCACCCACCAGGCCACGGATGCCATGATTTTGCTGGACCAAGCCAGAGGATAAACAGCTGAGGCTTCTGTTGGCCACCTAGTCTCTGTCACAACTCTGTCACCCTAGCACAGAGGGCCAGAGACAGCACAGACATGTGTGGGTGTGGCTGTTTCCAAGAAATCAATACGTGAAAGGCCATGGGCCACACCTTGCTGACCCCTGACCTTGACAGTGTGACACTGTGAAGACAGAGCATTCAAACAAAGAACAAAGGCCTCTTGAAGGAGGGGTGTGGCCAGGGAGGATGGCAGGGATGGAGGCAGGGCTGGTCCCACTGTGACAATGGGCAGCAGAGAGGACAGGAGCCATCTGAGGAGGGGATCCCGGGGGGGACCCGACGGGACTTCACTCCTGTGGTCACAGAAAGCTTTCTCCCTCTGGCCAGAGGTCCTCCTTAGATGATACAGGGGCAGGACTCTTACTTAGGAAATCAGAGTGAGCAATGGTCTTCCGTCATCAAGTCAGCTTCTGTGGGCCAGAGGTGTACAGACACCAGCAGATTCCGAAGACCTTAAAACCATGTCCCAACATACGGCCTGAGGGACCTCGGGCAAGTTACTTAACCTCTCTACACCTCAAAACGGGACTGATACACTCAGGGCTGTCATAAACAGGCCTCAGCGAATCCTCGTAACTTGCTACCTGTGTGTTAAATAATACTGTGTCTAAGGTCCTGGCCTAGGACTCACATGGGAGGGGGAAAGCATCCCTGCCCTGTGGGGGCTCAAACCACGAGCTCACCTACCACGGGTCACTGCGCGGAGTCACGTGTCCACCCGCGGCACTCGACACAGAGGGGGCCCTTTTACGTCTATACCTCCTGTGTTCAGTACTGTGGGGCGCTGTAACTGACACCCGTCATAGTCAGCTTTTGTTAAATGAAGACACGAGACAGGATGTCAAGGCCCAGGACTAGAGTTTCCTCTACATACCTGGCAGATAAACAAAGTACCCAAGGTCGTCCTCTGCCCGATGTGTGACCTTGGGCTCCCGTACTCTTGGCAGGACTGCGTATCCGCGTCTACAAAGGCACTTTATAAACGGGCCCCTTGGCAGTCAAGGTTACCACAGCCCACTTCCTCGATGAGGGAGGGTGCTGGCTGGGAACGGCCACCCAGGCAGGCCAAGGCTTCCTGCTTGGATGGCCTCCTGAAGTCCCAAGTCCAATGTGACCCTCTAGTTTCTCAGGTGGTGCAGCTGAAGGTGGTGGCTGTCTATCACCCCAGCACTTAAAAGGCAGGACTTGGGAGGGGCAGAAATTCAAGACCATCCTTGGCTGCGAAGCAAGTTGGCAGCTGGTATGGGCTACTGGAGACCGTTCACAAAAAAGCAAACAGAAGTCCACCCTACCCTGAAGGAGCCCTACCATTCCCTCACCAGCTCACTCACTCATTCAGGCATGTTTCCCAAGCAGGTCTATAAACTAACTCACCACAGCTTTGCATCTAAGTCCACAGTTAAATTATCCTATGCCCCCAAGCAGACACACCTAGCCCTTCACAGCAGGCCAGGCCTTAGACAGGGCCAAGCAGGCTCACTTATCCTAAGCCTTTATGACCACGAGGAAACAGGCTGAGAGCCCAGGATTCTCAAAGCTGGTCTAGGTCAGGTCAGCAACTCGCACCGTTCCCCCTAACTCTGCCTGGAACGCCCACTGTCACTGGCCGCCCCTGCTTACCTAACTCCCCATGAAGGGGACTGGACAGGCATCAGCAGATTCTGGGCTAGCTGCTGGGGGGCACGGCGGAGCCCGGAGTGGCTTCCACACCTCTCCTGGAGAGCACACACAAGGCTTCCCATTTGTTCAGCCTCTCCGGCTCACACATGCTGCAGACTTTGTTGCTGTAAGACACTATGTGGGCCTGGGCCTGAGATGCCACTGACATCAGCCAAGGCTATTTGCTAAGGTCCCTTAGCTCACTGGGAAGCTCAGTGGCCAGTCTTTGGAAAGCACCTTGCCTAGAGTCTGGTCTGCTAAGACCACAGCTCTGGATTCCGGGGCTCCTGTGGCTAGAAACATGGCTCAGAGGTAACCTGGTTTTGCCGATCGCTGAGGAAATCAGTCACAAAGCAAGGAGGTGACAGAGTTAGGGGAAAATGACCATCTCCCCTCCCAGGCTCTGGCTCTCAACTCCTGGATGGTCTGCACTTCTTTCCAACAAAATCTCAGAGATTACAGTTTACAGCGGCACAGACCAAGTGTCCACACTGATGTGAGGAACAGCACAGAGGGAGGCAGGCAGAAGCCCACAAGTGACCAGGAGAAGCCATCGGCAAAGAGCCTGGGCTCTGCCCTGAAGGGCTGGGTGATAGTGACCTCTGAACTCAGCCCCTCAGCCTCACTTCAGGAAGCTGTCAGACCTGGGCAGAGCCTCCCTCCACAGCAATTTCCCCTTTATCCCAAGGCTGCTTAGTTGGTCAGAAAGGTCAGCTAGCTTTTGTTTTTGGCAACGTGTAGCCCAGGCTGGCCTTGATCCTCCTGCCTTAGGGTCCTGAGAGCCAGGATTACAGACAAAAGCTACTGTGCCTGACTGGACCACCTGCCTTTTAAGAATAGATCCCCAGGGCCTGTTAACTACATTGACATCTGACAGCCCTGACCCTACAGCACATTTAGTATTCAGTAAATTTTAGCATTCAGAAAGTTAAGCACAGCCACGACCTCTGCAAGACACAGGCCAAAGAGCTCAAGAGTAAGTCACTCAGGAGGGTTGATTCATCTGCCCAGGGTCACACAGTCATCATGAGGGACCAGCATTCCAACCCAGGACATGGGTCCTTCATCACATGGGCTCCTTCCACTCAGGTGTTCTAAAGGCAAAGGCCTGTGCTATTTTTACACAGTACGGTGACTGCAGCCCTGTGGCTGGCTGGTTGGCTGGCTGGCACTCACACCTGAGCTCCACGCTGCACTGCTGGGTGGCCGTCTGCCAGGCAGGAGCTCCCAAGGCTTTCTGAAGCCAGCTGTGGCCTGAAATGATGTTTTAAAAGTAAAATAAGCCTTAAAATATATTCCAAAAACCTGCTCCCTTCGCCTATTAACACCTTGCCCACGTGGGGCTCACTGCCCCAGCCGAGAGGAAACAGGACAGGGTGTGAAGTTCAATGGCAGCTGGTGGCCTCCATCTCAGAAACCTCAGACCTGCATGGAGACCCTTTCACAAAGGCTGGCAGGATCCTGGAAGCCCTGCAAACAGAATGGAGCCTAGGAAGTGGGAAAAGGTGGAGGATGAAACAGATGAAAAATGTCAGACCATCAGAAAAGGGCTGCAGAATCACATGGAACCACTGCTATGTTCTACACCAATGGTCACAGTCAGCAGCTCAAAAATTATCAACAGGCCTACTGTGTGCAAGGCAGTGATAAGGATGAGGGACAGAAGGGAAGGAGCCATGTTTGGATGGCAGAGACCCAGGTTCCTCTCCAGTCCCAAGCCGGGGCATGGTCAGGGTGCCACTCAGTGGCTGGGCCAGTCTGAGACAGTACTTCAATCATTCTGAGCCCTGGAGTCTCCATTCTGTGAAAGAATCCACACACAGGGCAGCTGTGGGGGTCAAAAGCCTTTGATGTCCAGTTTCTGTGGACAGGGGTGGTGACCACTACTTGGATTCATGGTTACTGAGCACGTACCCTAAGGCCCGGCCACAGAAATTCTCCTCTCCGCTGCAGTTAAAACACAGACAGCAAAGCAATTCATTCTAATTGGTTTTAGAAAAGTCCACAGGAGCCAGGGTTCTAGCTGAGTGGTGGAGGGCTTCCCTGGCATGCCTAAGGACCTAGGTTCCATCTTCAGTCTCTCAAGAGTCCAGAGGGAAGAAACCAGAAGGAGTTTTAAGAGTCCAAGTCTTTAAGTTGTGATTTTTATCTATCCATGACAAGCTCAATACAGAAAAGCTTAAATTCACTAGAAAGAGAGTGGATTTGAGATTCACTCTGGCGGTGCTTGTCAATCACCCGGGGAACTTGGACATGAACTCACACAGGTGAGGGTGGAAACAGACAAATTGCTCTTTTGAGCTCTCCATAAGGCTAAGGGACCAGAGCCCACAATCATGGGCAACAAGGCTCCCTAGAACTTCTTACGGAGCTAGGAAAGCATCCACAGAAAGTCCAAATTGATTGGCAGCTCACATCCCAGGAGCGTTTTTGTAAAGCAGTGTATGGAGGGAGCCCCACTGGCCACTGGGCTGCAGAAAGCCAATACACCAGGAAGGCAAGGAAGAGCAGAGGGCTGGCCCCACCTGGGCCACAGGTAAGTGTGGGCAGGGGAAAGTCCTCTTCAGGGATTATAAAAGTAACACACCTCAGACAAAGGTCTCCATGGCCACACTGACCTTTCTCAATTCATGTTAACCTCCACTCTGCCCACCTCTATCAAGAACTGCCAAAATGCATACCTATCAAGTTGCCAAATGCAGGCTATTCAGAAATGGTTTGGTCAGTATGACTGCCAAGCATGGCTACATCTTTGAGACTAGCACATACTGAGCTGTGTTTGGACAGAAGAGATCCTAGCAGGCTGGTAGTGGCACATGTCTTTAATCCCAGCACTGGAGAGGCAGAGGTAGGTGGATCTGTGAGTTCAAGCCCAGCCTGGTCTACAGAGTGAGTTCCAGGACAGCTAGGGATACACAGAGAAAACTTGTCTCGAAAAACACAAAATAAATAAGTAAATAGGGCGCCCTAAAGGTTCCCAGGGCTAGGGTTAGCAAGTGAGCTCAGGAAGTCCTTTGACTCAGAAATGCTCTCTATGCTCCACAGCTCCCACATGAGTTTCCTGGAGGAGGAGTGGAGGGTAATCCCATTACAGCTGCTGTCAGCACATCTGCCCTCCAGGAGACACACTGGCTCAGCACAACTCATAGCCCTCTTCTGGGCTTCGGCTCAGACTCCGAAGTCACCAAGAGCCAGGGTGTGATGTCAAGTGGTAACAGTTCCGCCAGCCTAGGGCTGCCCATCCACTCATCAGCTTTCCAGAGATGCATGCTCTAACAAGAAATGCTACAGGATTGTCACTTCAACCCAGTATCATTAATTCATGGGTGCAACGGAGGCTGCCTCGCCAGACCCCACACCCCGCCTAAGGTCCACATGCACTCTGCCTTACTCTGCAGCAGCACGGGTCTGACTTCCCACACTGGGAAGCCAGCAAACTTCTGGGCGAGCCCAGCTGGTTCTTCTCTCATTCCATTAAGCAAGGAAGTTTTCCAACAGGCCACCCTCTTTTTCAGGCCGGAGCAAGTATGAGCCTTCACTGGGGCATCACGGGAGAGCCTAGGGAGCAGAGGCGGTCTCCCTGCCTACCTAGATGCCACAGAACTTGGCAAGGGCCTATCCCTTAAAGGAAACGGAGGCTCTGGTTCCCTCAGTTATTGCTAGTTAACTAAGATAGTCAATGCTATAATGTCTTAGGAGGCTTTATTAGCTAGGAAGGACTCGCGCCACAGACCTGCAGAGCCCCGCCCACTCCATTGGGCTTCCTCCCCAACCTGTAGTCTCACGATTCCACGCAGAACCAAGGCCAGCTGCCCTGACCCACGGCAGTGAACTCCAGCCATTTCTCCACTCAGTAGGTCTCACGTTTTTGCTGAGATGTCACAAACCCGCAGATAACTCACACAAGCACGCAGCAAGCTTCTAACTCTTGCCAGTTTTTCTCGGAATGGAAGTCTCAGGCCATATTTCCTCTCTGTCCCCCACACCCTAGGCCTGGACCAAGGAAATGCCAGAAAAACTTTCCACTTCTTAGAAAAACAAAAGGAAAACACGATTTCCCGGGCTCCACAAACTTTCCAAAGGGGTTCCCACGTGTCTGCTACTAGTTGGGGCTCCCAAGCGCCGCCCTGCCCCGGCCCCACCCACTGCACCCGGCAGCGCTCGCCTGGAGCTGGGGACGCGCCTCCGGGTCTGGACCGGTTTTCAGGAAGCTGGTGTTCTCCTCGCACCAGGAGACTTGAGAGCAGCTTTTTAACCGCTTCTTCCAACTCCCTGGCCAAAGAAGGGGCATGGTGCGTCCGCTCTGCTAGTGCCGGGTTCATGCACACGTGTGACCACATACTCACTCCCTGGGCCTCTTCCCCTTTTCAAATGCCTTAGTGGTTTGGGATTCCGGTCAGGAGCCCGGGATCTAGCCAGGCGCAGGAAGGTGGGAGCGACCCCGGTGGGGTTCCAGTCGTAGGGACACTGCAAAACTGGGCGCGCGTGGCGTCCAAAATACTCACCGGGACCTCTGCAGCTGCTCCAAGGCGCTAGTGCTACCGCCCTGGCCTGGCTGCTCCAAGGCGCAGTAGTTCTGCGAGTTCTGCCTGGAGAAGGCGATGGGCAGGATTCCCTGAGTGAACGAGTTGAGGCGGCCCCGACTGCCGCTCGCACTCCCGGGGGTCCCGGAGCCCAAGAAGCTGGCCAGTGGCACCTGCACGTTGGTGAAGGCATCGTCCTCCTCCAGCTCCTCCTGTCCGGCGCCCCCCGGCCCGTCGGGCAGCTGCAGCTGAGCTGGGGCTGAACGGGGAGGCAGCGATTCGCCCGACGCCCGGTGGACCAGGGACGGCGGCAGCGGGCAAGGGCTGGAGCCGGCGGTCCACGGCGCGGCCGCGGTGCCCGGTGCCGAGAACGCGTTGCAGCCGGCGGCCAGCAGGCTGAGCCGAGCCCTCGCTCCCGGTTTGGTCGCGCCGCCCTCCTCGCCGCCGCCCCACTCGTCGTCCTGCAGCGGCGGCCGTCCGTCCAGCGAAATGTTGGTGAGGAAGGACAGGGCAGCCTGGCGGCGCCGCGGGTCCACGCGCGGCTTACGGAGAGGCTCGGGCTGAGCGGCGGCCGCCGGAGGCGGCGGCGGCGGCTGCACCCCGCTGGTGGCCGCCGCGTCCGTGCCGCCGCGGCTGCTGCTGCTGCTGCTGCTGCTGCAGGCGGCCGTGCCCGCGGTGGCGGTCGCCGCCGCCATTGTGTCCGTCTGCGGCGTCAGTTCCGCGGAGCCGGAGAAACGAGTGGCGGGTGCCCAGTGCTAAGCGGCGGCCGCGAGCCTCGGCGACCCGGGCTGGGCAGGGCGCGGGGCGCGGGCGGTGTGCGAGGCGGCGGCCCTGCCCTCCCGCGGGCGGGCCATGCTCGGCCCTGGGCGCTCGGGCGCCGCTGGGACTCACGCGCGCCTGGCTCGCCCTCCGCGCCCGGGACCCACGCGCGCCTTGCCGGCCCTGCGCGCCGCGCGATCGCGGGCTCCCGGCCCGGCCGGCCGTATTTATAGGTGCGCGCGCCCCGCGCTCGCGCTCCGAAGCGCTCCTTGCAATAACACAGTATCACGTGTGGGGAATGAGACCTGGGAGGAAAACAAAGCCGCAGGCGGAGTCCGCAGCGGCGGGAGGCGACCGTGCAGGAGGAGGTGGAAGAGGAGGAGGAAGGCAGAGCCCGGCGCGTGGCAGGGCGGGGGCTCGCCCGACCGCTCCCCACGGTCCCAGCTGTTCCTGGGGCGCGCGGAAGCCAGGTGCTGGAAGCGAGCACGTCACTCCGGTACGCTCGGGCGGAGAATCGCGGGTGTCCACAGCCCGGCGACCTACAGCCCCTGGGTTACAGCCCCAGAAGAGTTACGGGGCGATCACCTGGAGCCTTTGCACCGCGACCTAGTAACCGAATCTGGCGTTACCCATGGGCCTGGACACGCCGGTCCTTGTTAACAGTTACGTGGGAGGGCACACCTTCCTACGTGGACATTCCCACAGAAAGTGTGGCTGATCACTGGGATGTGCCCCCACTCTTTCGCAGACCCAGGCGAAGGCTGCCAAGATTAACGATAAAGGCACCTAGCTGCCTAGGTGTGTGAGCACCTTCTCTGTGATCCAGCTGATTTATACACACACCCCTGGTGCTCTGAGCAAAAGACAGCCAGGATTTTCATTTGGTCCCTGAAAATGGATTGCATTTTCTGTGAAGATCTGGGCGGGCTAAAATAATCTTGCACGCATGTACCTGTCGTCACCTTGCAAATGTCCGCGAGTGTAGTCTCTTTACTCCTCTATAAACGGAGACAGATATGGACAGTTATTACCATTTATTTCATAAACATCTGTTTGGCTCCTGGCTGTATGTTCCAGAAATACGGGTTCCTGCCTATGGACACAGCGACTCTGGCCCCACCCCCAACAAGTGGTTTTAGAACTTGCAACCGCGGGAGTACCCGGCTGCTTCCCAGTTCTCTGTGCCGGTTGGGTGACTTATTAAACACAGTATGGAACAACTGTCGCCCTGAATTAGGCCCCGTGACACCTAAGAAACCTTGTTACACTTCTCTGCGGGAGAAGCAACGTGTTTAAGATGAACGGATTAATTTAATTAGAGGTTTAAATTTAGCCTTGGAGCTAATGGGTAACTCTACATTGAAATTCCACTCCATTTCAGCAGAGTAAATTAAGTAGCGGAGAGCAAGTGTACGCGGTTCAGGGATGTGCTGCCAACCCCGACTCCTCCAGAGATAGGTGAGTTTGGGTTACATGTACTGGGGACAAACAGGTCACATGGCTGTTTGCGTGAGCAATTGTTCATATGTAATTCTGGGCCCTATTTAGGCCTTATGGAAAAGCAGAGACACTGTCTGCTGCCGACTCAAAACAGTTAAAGTCTAGTGACCGAGTCTGGATTTCATCAGGTTTTTAATTACTTTAACTACCTTGAAACTTCAAGTCACTTTATTACAATTGACTTAATTTACCTGATCACGGGCCTAGCTTTTCTGGAAAGTAATGTTAAATGAGACTCCAATTCTGCCCCTGTGGAAAAAAGTATACTATTTTATAACAAAAAAAATGTTAAGTTTTAAACAAATGGAGGGGGGATTACTAACAATGTCATTGTCCATGAAAATATTTTAATATTTTTTTGTTTTGAGTATTTTAATTTTTTTTGTTTGTTTTTTATTTCATTTGTTTTGGTTTGATTTTCGAGACAGGGTTTCTCTGTATAAGAGTTCTGGCTGTCCCCTGGAACTTGTTTTGTAGACCTGGCTGGCCTCGAACTCACTGAGATCTGCCTGCCTCTGCCTCCCAAGTGCTGGGATCAAAGGCGTGTACCACTATTGCCTGGCCAAGTATTTTAACTTTTATCTTATTAAGACAGGATTTTTTTTATTCTGTCTTGAGTATGTTTTCCAACAAAAGGGAAAGGGGGCTGCTTATGCCTTGGGATTTTGCGTGTTGTGTGGCGATCGTCTTTCCATTTGGAATATCCTTCTGTAGCCTCGCTGATGCTCCTGGTGCTCGACTTGATGGAGCAATGGTAAGTTACTAAACTCCTGCATTTGTAAGTTTGTTGGCCCCATTTCTGCCCTCAAGAAAGCAGCAGTGACAATCTTTCAGTCTTTCTACTATGAAGTACGTCTGTCTATCTATAGCTATCTGTGTTTATTTATTGCTGTTGGGGACTCGGGGTTGCTCTTATCCTAGGCAAGCATTCCACCACTGAGCTTTACCCCAGCTCTCTCTTCTTGTTTCTAAATGTTGAGACAGGTCTCTGGAATCTAGGGTGGCCCTGAACTCCTGCCTCAGTTCCCAGACAGCTAGGATGACAGGCCTATCACATGATATCCCAGACTATCATATATTATTAACGTTTTTTTAGTTTAAATAGCTTCCAGGGTGGATGGCACACCCCATTTTAAGGCCTTCTGTCCAGAGAAGATCTAATCTGCCTCCTGAAATTCTTGGTGGGTATGAATATGTTTTCAGCAAATCCATTTATTTGACCATTTGATATAACTCTGCTTATTTTAAGTTTCAAGTATGCAAATTGATTTCAAATGTTTATTAGATAATCAAACAGGAATCGATGTTTTTTTAGTCTCCATGTTTCTGTGATCCCCTGGTGGGGGTCCTGAGAGATGATTTATTGCTCCCTAACTGTGTATCAGCCATAGTGTACTGGACCACCAGTAGTGGTGAAGGGGCATTGTCATTGACATTTTAAAGGCAAGACAGAGAAATTGAGTAAAGCTATCTGGCCAGCACACAGATCCCACTGGCTCCCAGACCCGTGCATGTTTCTGCTCCCTCTACTGGTAAGGCTATTTTATAGGCAGAATCAGTCTCCACATTTCATCCCATATTCATCCTTGAGAGTCGACTAGAATAGAAATATAAACTGCGAGGCTGGGCCGTGGTGGCGCATGCCTTTAATCCCAGCATTTGGGAGGCAGAGCTAAGAGGATCTCTGTGAGTTCAAGGCCAGCCTGGGCTACCAAGTGAGCTCCAGGAAAGGCGCAAAGCTACACAGAGAAACCCTGTCTCCAAAAACAAAACAACAAACAAACAAACGAACAAACAAAAAGAAACACAAACTGTGGAGGAAGAGATCTTGGCTCCTAGGGTAGGTCCTTAACCTCTCTGAACTCATTTCCTCCCTGGGTTGCTCCGGTTTTCAGAAGAACCGGCACAAGAAATGTCTGGTAATCCCTGATGTACTTTTAAATGCCAGGCATCATTAGTACCACCAAAATCTGCTTAGGTCCTGAATTATTCCAAATTCATTAATCTTTAACTTTTAGTTGTTGGATCATTTATTATTGAACAACTTCTGTGTGCCCAGTGCCAGTGTGGGACAAAGGGATAAAAAAGTGTGGCTTGTATCTGCTCGTACCCTTGATGGTTAAAACAGGAAAACAGGAGCTCAAGGACACATTTAAAGGAAGGGTCTAAGCCAGCCAATTGCCAAATGAGCAAGAATTAGAATTGGAAAAGGGACTGGGGGGGGGGTGTTGAGTGAGGGTTTCTCTGTGTAGCCCTTGGCTGTCCTGGAACTCAGAGATCCACCCGCCTCTGCCTCCTGAGTGCTGGGGTTAAAGGCGAGCCACAACTACCCAGCTTTGAAAAAGGAGCTTTTAATTTGAAGTGAGACCTGTTAGGGAGGCATTAAGTAAGACCAGAATTTGAGCTGGTCTAGGAGTTGCTATGGTCTGGACCCCACATGTGATAAAAGGTTTGGAGCTAGGCTGGGTTTTTAGAAGGTCGCACTGTTGAGAGGAAGGTAGGTCATTGAGCACATGCCCCTGAAAGATGTGGGATTCTGACGTTCATTTAGCATCCCAACCTTGAGGTGGGTGGCTTTGCTCACCTCATACCCCACCATAATGTGCTGCTTTATCATTGGTCCAAAAGCTTTGGGGGCAATCATTTATGACAGAAAGCTTCAAAATGATGAACTAAAATCAACCTTTTTAAAAAAAAATGTATTTTTAATGTTTTATTGTGCACACACATACGTGTGTGTGTGAGAGAGAGAGAGAGAAAGAGAGAGAGAACATGAATGTTTCAGAGAGAGAGAGAACATGTATGTTTCAGAGAGAGAGAGAGAGAACATGTATGTTTGTGTGTGTGTGAGAGAGAGAGAGAGAGAGAGAGAGAGAGAGAGAGAGAGAGAGAGAGAGAGAGAGAACATGTATGTTTCCACCATGTGGCCTTGGGCATTAAATTCAAATCATCAGGCTTGGCAGCTGGAGCCTCTGTCTGCTGAACCACCTCTTTTAAACTTTTTCTCTGTGAGATGATTAGCATTTGTTACAGAAATAGGTAACCAACTTCAGAGTCTTGCGTTTAAATCCCTTATGCACTGGAGCCATACAGGACTAGAAAGTGAAATACAATTCTCCCCTCAACCCACCCTCATTTTCACCTTCATATCACCCCTTTTAACGTCTGGAAGCTTCCTTTGCCTCCATGGACCCAAAATGCATGCACTGTTTAGATCAACAAATTTGGCACCTGGGCTTTTACACACACACACACACACACACACACACACACACACACACACATACACACACACGCAGAACCTGCATAAAATTGCTGACTCTTAAAAATAATCCAGTAAACCAGTAAGTCTGAAAATTGGACATCACTCAGAAGTTGACACAGGAGAAATAAGGTTTTAGACTCAGAAGCACCCAGGCCCCTGTGTCAACACAGGCCCTTATAAGCAGGTCGCCAGCTTGGACAGGTTCTCAGCTCCCTGTTTTGGCGTCCTGGTGTGTCAAGGTGGGGTTAGTGGCATTTTACCTTGCAGAGTTAGGAGCGTTGCTGGTGATGTGAGTTATGTAACCAGCACCCGGCTGTCTGGCACTCACAGAAAGCTATTTTTAGAAAGATGCAAACTATAGGAGCCTCACAGAAGGACCAGGATGCTTTGGGTCCTAGGGTGTTTGTGGTTTTCCTCCTGCAGGAAGGATCAGACGAGACCCTGGCCGTTGGCTCCAGTTCAGATCAGGTTATTTTACATCTGTTCCACCAAAGCGGAGGCTGTCCCTCACTGCTGGGACACAGACTAGTGGATCTAAGATTAGAGGCATGGTGTCCTGAGAAGCCTGCTTTCCCGTGCCCAGTGAAATGCCCTAAGACAAGAGAGGGGAACCGGGCCCAGGGCCCCATGCTTTGAGAAGCTGACCTTGCTTGAATATGTGTCGCCTCTGTTGCCTTGGGAAAATGGGGACAAAGAGGGAAGACGGGGACGTGCCCAGGGTCCCCTGACAACTTGTCGTGGGAAGCTTCACTCCTTTCCTGGTTCTCCCCGGGACTTCTGGGATGGGAGACAGCATTGGAGTGAATCGGAAGCTGAGGGATATTAAAAAGAAGTCACTGGGTAGCACATAGCCCCATACAGCAGCCTATGAGCTGTGACTTGTAGCCCTCATCCCCATATTTCCTAAGTGCCAGTCCCATGCCAGGTTCTCGACTAGATTCTGTTACTTCTAGGACAGGTGAGAAGTGGGCCTATCCTGGAGCTTCCAGCGGAGAAATTCAGGGTAGTGTCTGCACTCGGGTGCAGTGAGTGTTGACGAGAAAAGGAAGGAGAAAGTAAGGGGACAACAAGCTCCATGCCAGCCCCCGGCACGGCTCCCAGGACAGCACTTCAACCACTGCTACCAAGGCCACTCTCAGGACAGGGGTTCCTCTCCTCTCTCTCTCTCTCTCTCTCTCTCTCTCTCTCTCTCTCTCTCTCTCTCTCTCTCTCTCTCTCCTTCCTCCCCTCCCTCCCTCTTTCTCTCTTTTCTTTCTTTCATTCGTTCGTTCAATTTTTTCGAGACAGGGATTCTCTGTGTAGCCCTGACTGTCCTGGAACTCCCTCTGTAGACCAGGCTGGCCTTGAACTCACAACTTTTAATGAACTCATTAAAGGCATGCGCCACCACTGCCCAGCTCAGGCCAGGGCTTCTTAAACTCTTCCAATCACAACCCCTTTCGCCAAAGAAATTTTTATGTGACCATAGCACACAGGTATATAAAATATGTACACAAAACATTTACTGGCAATCATGAAATTTGTTTAAAACAATTTTGATACTCATATAAATTTGCCATTTATTAAAGATGACTTTAAATTTACGCACTAGCGATGTATTTAAAGCTGAGCCCTGTCCGATATTTGACAGTACAGGACGCAAAGCGTCTTGGTTATTTTCAGAGTTGATTCATCAGTGCTGAGAACACCACCTCACATGAACACACAGCACAAAGCAGTGGGCGTGGGCGCTGAGGAGAGGGTGCGCACTGAGGAGACGGTGCGTCTGTTAAGAGCGCTCGTTGCTCTTGCGAGGACCCAGGTTTGGTTCCCAGCAGCCAGCTGGTGGCTTTCAATCATCCCTCATGCCAACTCCAGGAAATCCAGCGCCTTCTTCTGACCTCTGTGGGCACCAGGTCTGAGCTGTTTCAGGCAGTGAGCTACTGATCACTACTGTGTTGCTGGTGAGACCACATGCATGGTGACAAATGTGTATGTTCTATGTTCAGAAGCAAGGCCTCAGTGAAGTCACAGGAAACACAACTGAGCACTAACTCTGCTAGAAATACTAGAATCTGTTAGGTGTTTGATTTTTTTAAATTTTTGGTTATTGATCATTCAGAAACCTGTTTGCAATCTCCATGTTCAGTTACTGGAGCCATTAGGGGTTTCAACCCGCAGTTAAGAAGCAGAGGTCTAGGATAGTCAGTATCTCCCCACTTCCTTCCTTGATTTGACCTCCGAGTCTCTACTTCCTGCCTAAGAACTCATCATGTCCTCATCAACGGCACCAGCAACCTCCAACACTGTTCAAGCACAGGCTCAAACAACATGGGACCACTGTTTTCTTTAGACACCTGAGGCCTGTGGGGACAAGAAGACATTGTTGTGGGAGAATCTTTTTGTACACTGTGAAGATGTGTCTTTGCTAAGGCACCTCTGACTGGTTTAATAAAAGAGCTGAACAGCCAATAGCTAGGCAGGAGAGGATAGGCGGGCCTTCTGGGGAAAGAGAGGAACTCTGGGAAGGAGAGGTGGAATTTGCCAGTGAGACTTGGAGGGAGTTGGATGTATGGTATGGAGGCACATTGCAGAACATAGATTAATATAAATGGGTTAATTTAAGTTATAAGAGCCATGCTTTCATACTTAATAAGATGTCTCTGTGTCATTATTTGGGAGCTGGTGGTTTAAAGAAAGTCGACTACACAGTATTTCACTGCATTCCCTGTCAAGGACTGTGCACGGCCTTCTGGTTTTTATGATTTGTGTGCAAAGGCACTGGGTCTCTCCACTTGAGGAATGGACAGTTCCATAACTGAGCATGGCTGATTTGTTAAGAGTCATACTTTATGTCAGGAATAGCTCTCAGTGCCCCATCCACCTGGGAGCAGTTCCGGGTAACCCTTCCTCTCCTCAGTCTTGTTAAAGGACAGAGACAGTGGTGCAGGAGCATTTAGTCTTCAATTCCCCTCAGATTCTTTCCTGGGTGGAGCTCAGCCAGTTGCAGGAGGAAGAGGGACGCACAAGACCACCCCTGCTTCAGCCAGCAATTGGCTGTCCTTCCTGGGTCCCTTAGCTCAGGGCTCCATGAGCATCTCCTCAAGTATAATAATTGACTGTGATGCTCACAGAAATCAGGGAAATGCTCATGTCTTCCAGCTTATTAAAAGGATGTTGCCGAGGATCTCCCTGAACAGCTGAGTGAAGAGGTACACAGGTGACAGGCAGGGCCTTCATGGGAGCAGAGCATGCCATCCTATCATGGTGGAGATGTGTCCCACAGGCGAGCTGGATTAACTCTGGCCCCACTCCCCAGAGGGAAGGGATGAGGCTGAAAGTTCCAAGCTTCTACTCATTTTGGTGACCAACCCCCATCCAGAAGTTGTCCAGGAGCCAAGGATCACCTCAATGCCACAGAGTGTTCTACCACCCAAGCCATTTTATAGAATATAGGAGCTCTGAGTCAAGACTGGGCTCCAAGACCAGATTAGAACAAAGTATGCTTCTAGGCTCCTATCAATCAGAGGCTTATGGGGGATGGGGATCTCTGTGCTAGGAACAAGGACCAGAGACCAAATGTGTGTTTCTTAGTGTACCACACTGCCTCAGGCATTGACTGCCATGGAAGAAACCTGGCAGAAAAACTGTCAGGAGAACTGATTCAGATGCTTTTGTGAGGAGGTCCGGCACAGTATTGTTCATTCCTAGACTCCCTGTGTGGTCAAGATGCAGAATTTAAATGATATTTTGATTGGCATAAGAAAATCCACAAGTTTTCTTTCTTCTATTACCTTTGTTCTTAAAATATAACAAAGGAAAACTAGTTTTATTTTCTTTGAAGTTAGACTGGGACACATGAAGAGCCAGCTTATAGACAATAAGAAGCCCCTTTTGCTGGAATTACAGCTTGTAAACATAAGACTTCTGGATGGCCTCTGTGTATACATGGGCCTCTGGACACAGACACATGAACATATCACAAGCGCATGCACGCACGCACGCACGCACACCCACATATACCCCAGCACAAAGTAGGCCAGGCATGAGTCAAGGCTGCCTCCAGGCCTCCGTGTTCTCCAGCACAGCCAATCCCTTCTGTTTTTGCATTTCCTTGGATTATTTACACATCCAAGTGGAATTGAGGTGTCCAAGTTCTGTGGGAAGTGTTGCCAGTGTGCCTGCTGCTGGGATGCTCAGCTAGATGATGCTTATCCATGATGATGATGGCCCATGGGAGTCCTTTACTGTTGGATGTACAACTTTCCCCGGAGAGGCAACTCACAAAGGTGAGAAGCAGATGGCTGGCAATCATCACTTGAGGGAAAGAGGCAGAACAGTAGAGATTCCTGTTATTGGGGAAGTGTAGATCAGAGCAACCTCTCTCTCTGAGGAGCCATTGGACAACTGTGTCAGGAGCCTTAAACTGTTGTGAATGACCGTTGAATGGGTGGTGCATGCCTGGAACCTCAGCCTGGAGGCTTCCACAGGAGGATTATTAGTTCAAGGTCAGTCTGGCTGCATGGTAAGAGCCTGGCTCAAAACAAAAAGAAACAAAAGAGAAGAAATATTCAAGACCGAGCACATGGGTCTTTGTGGGAAGGAGGTTAACTTCCACTCTTGTTATGGCATGAATATGACTTGACCTCGCTGGAACTCATGTTGGAGTTTAATTCTCATTGTGTGGAATTGATAGGGTAGAACTTAACCCAGCTATAGTGTTTAAAGATGGAGGCTTGGGGCAGGAAAGTTGTCTCAACAGTTAAGAGCACTGGCTACCCTTTCAGAGGATCTAGCTTTGATTCCTAGCCCCCACACAGAGGCTCACAACTGACTATCCCTCCAGTTCCCGGGGATCTGACATTCTCTGGCTTTTGTAGACAAATGGTGCACAGACATTCATGTAGGCAAAACATCCAAGCACATAAATTAATAAAAGCGTGAAGTGTATTTTTTAAATGATGGAATCTTTGAGAAATGATTAGGGTTAAATAAGGCCATCAGTATGGGACCCCGAGAGCCAATCGGTTTATGAGGAGAGCATGGCAGGAAGAGGCCTGTGCCTGCGCCCTGTCCCCTGAGCTGTGATTCCCTGCTTCAAAACTGCCAGCAAGAAGGCCATCAGCAGATGCGGCCCCTTGACCTTGGTGCACAGCCAGGAGCCAAAACAAACATCCCTGTGACTCACCCAGCCTGAGGTATTATGCTATTAGCAAGAGAAAACAGACAAGGAGAGCACACACTCATGTGTCCAGAGCATTGCTCTGCTCGTTTGTGCTTTGATTTTGTCATCTGTGGGGTGGAAATGATACACTCTCTTTCAGAACACTGCTGTGAAGGTTCAGGGTGTCAACAAAAAAGCTTGGATGCCCTGAGTATTGGGGAGAGATGTAGGCACTACCATAGTTCCCAAATGTGTAGAGAAAAACAGTCAAAGATTTATGCACACAAATATCCATGCTAGCACTGTTTAAGGAAATAAACTTGAAAACAAAACGACCATATGTGGAATACGGAGAAGACAATGGAAGGTGACATTGTGCTTCATGAAAAAGTCTGCACTAATCTTTCCCACTTGAAATGAATGAGATTGTTTAACAATAAGAGGTGTCTAAGGATAGAGAACCAGGAGGTCAAAACACTAACTAGTAGGGATACAGCAACTTTCACTTGTCTCTTTTTTGCTTATATGAATAGAAATAAGTGCATGGTCATATGATACTTTAAACAAGAAGTGACATGCTTGTTGAAAACCTAATTGGAAGAACATCAATTTGGCCACATGCAGAAGGGATTAAAGAGAAACCTGGAGGAACAAGGAGGGTATGCATTCATTCTTAATTCAATGCCTGCTCTGTATCCACACCGCTGCACAAAGGACCCAGGCTCTGCAGAGTTAGGCAAGCAGAGGGAGGAGGGGCAGGCTAGCTCTGTTTCCTTACACAGTTTCTTTGCATCAGCCACAGCCTGCTCTCTACCCTCTATGAGATGAAGTCAGGGCTCTACAAAGCTAAGTGTGGTGATGATGCACCTCAAGTCACACAGTTGACAACTGGAAAGGCAGCCTGTGTTGTCTTAGCAGAGCTTTGTGTCAGGGACTATGGGCTATGACTCCTAGGGGCCAAAAAGGCCCCAAAGGGAGAGTCCTATCTGAACTTAGACCCAGTTTACCTATGAGACAAGGGCGAAAACATAACATCTACCACGACTGCTCAGGCCCAAGGCAGTAAAACTTGGACTTGGCAGTGAGAATGGAAAAGAAGGGTCAAGGTTCAGAGGCATCATGAGGAAAAACTGGCTTCAGGCTCTGCAACCTGGGGAGCAGCAGTAACTCCCCAAAGGACTAAGGGTTCCAGGAAAGAAGGACAGATTTCAAGGTGAAACATTGGCTCATTTGGCATGAGTTAATTTTCTACCCTCACAGAAGGGACGATAAAGAGGCTAGGCCAAACTTCCTGTGGTAGGTAAGCCACAGTTGTACCCGTCTTTGTCCTCTTGAAGGAGAAGTAGGCTTTGAGTTTTACCGGCATGATTCTCCAGCGCCGTCACATTCCCCAAACCATGGGCAGCTGAGGACATTGGCTTCTGGAGACTCCTACTCTCGACAGACCTCACATAGCGTGGTTTCTTATCTGAGGTTGCTCTTTCCACCTCCGTGACTACTGATCAACCATAATCCAAAATAGTAAATTTGTCTCATCTCTTTCAAGAGAGAGCAGTTATGTTCACATACCTCTTGTTATCTAACACTGTTGCCACTGTTCGACTTTATTAGTTTCTATCTCTTATTGTACTGAACTTATAAACTAACATTGTCATAGGGTTGTGTGTATATAAAAAAATACCTGGTCTGTATAGGGTTTAATATCATCTGTTTCAGGAACTCACTGAAGGGTTTAGGATGCACCACCTTTGGGAAAAAGGGCATTGGTGTTTTGTGAATTTGCTTTGTAAATCAAAGCAGAACCAGCATCCAAAGGCTCACACACACCTTAAGACACACATAGCTTGCACATAGTAGGCCTCTATTCACTAGGCTATAGCTGCAGCCCTTTTAGAAGCTTTGTTTTGAGGAGTCTGGGGAGATAGTTTAGTTGGTCAAGTGCTTGGCATGCAAGCCTGAAGCCCTGAGTTCATTCCCCAGAACCCATTTAAAAAACAAAACAGGCATGGCATGATGACCACGTTTATAATCTGGATGCTTGGCAAGTGAGGAAGACAGATCCATGGGCCTTAGTGGCCAGCAAAATTAAGTTACCGGATAAGCTCCAGGCCAGCAGGAAGCCCTGTCTACAGGAAAAAAAAAATAAAAAAAAAGCAGAGGGGAGCCAGAGAGATGTAGACGTGGAGTCCAGAAATCAGCAGGGTCTCTCACCAAGATTGAGTCCTCTTGTGGAGTCCAGAAATCAGCAGGGTCTCTCACCAAGATTGAGTCTTCTTGTGGAGTCCAGAAATCAGCAGGGTCACTCACCAAGACTGAGTCTTCTGGAGACCTGAGTTCCTCACCTACAAGGTGGAGATAACCATCTGCATTGCAGAGGACTGTTGTGAGCATTAGAGAGCACAAATAAGGAGCTGATGAGATGGCCTGGTGGGTAAGAGCACTGGCTGCTCTTCCAGAGGACCTGGGTTTGGCTCTCAGGAACCATGTCAGTCATTTCATGACCAGCTATAACTCCAGTGGGTACCTGTCCTGTCCACATGTAGTGTACACACACACACACACACACACACACACACACACAAGTTAATGGCAGAATACTTGGGGGGTTAGTTAATGCCAGAATATTTTTAGTTGCCTCAGATATGGGAGCAGCACTTCTAAGTATGGCATTAAAACCCAGAGCATGAAAACAAAAGGGAATTCATCTACAAAGTGTTACAAATGACAGTTTGGAGGGAAAATAATAAAACAAAGGACACTAGAAGGAAAACTTTTCTATTCATATCACAAAAAGTGTATTTCTTTCCTTTTTTTCTAAGCTGGGGAGTTGGCCTAGGGCTTCCCTCATGCTAGACAGGCACTTGAACACTGAGATATACTCCTAGCTCCCCTTTCTTATGACTGCTAAGAGAAATCCAAAATATTGATAAGAAAAAAGCCAACAAATACAAAGGACTCTTCACCACAAAAACAGATGCCCAACTTCTGCTAACAGAGGCAAACAAACTCACGAGCGACATGTTTCAACACTCAGATTGGGCGGACGGCAGACAGTTTGAGAGTACCTGTCGTCTGCTGTGCATTGTCTCAGGTGGGGAGGTGCAGAGGTTGCAGAGCCTTGAATGTAGCAGAGCATGGAAGGTGGATTCAGCGACTGGATGGCATGGTCTGTCGTGTGAGTGTTTTTAGGAATGTCCCTGCAGGTGCACACCAGCTTGGGTAGAGAGGAAAGACATCAAGGGTTGTATTGGTTGGGCTCTTGTTTAAAGTGTTACACTAAGCTACCTATGTATTAAGCCATGACAGGGCTAGTTAAATTCTGGCACATCCATATCATGAAGAGTTTAGCTGTTAAGCTAGGCAAGGGAGTTAAGGATGGACAAGATTTGTCGATAAATCACAGTAAAGATAGTGGTCACTGGGCTGGCTAACTTGTCTACATCTGGAATTAACTGAAACCCATGGCTGGTCACACCTGTGAGGGATTTTTGCTTCACTGAATCATTTGAAGTGAGGAGAGCCACTTCTGATCCAGCTCTTTGAGGTGGGAGGACCTGCCTTTAATCTGGGCCCCACCACCTACTGGCCTAGACAAAGGACCCAGGAGCAGGAAGTGTGCTCTGCCTGCTGGTTTTCATTCTCCATAGTCCGTTCCTTTGCTGGCATTAGAGCCTACTTCTTCTGGATTGTGGCGTACACTGAAGACCAGTTGAGACATCCAGCCTCATGGACTGAAGAACTGCTGGGTTCTTGGACCTTCTGTTGACAGAAAGTTGGACTACAGCCTGTAAGTCATTCTAATACAACCCTACATTGTGTGTGTGTTTGTGTGTGTTGTGTGTGTGTGTGGTGTGTGTGTGTGTGTGTGTGTGTGTGTGTGTGTGTGTGTGGTGTGTGTGTGTGTGTGGTGTGTGTGTGTGTGTGTGTGTGTGTGTGTGTATCTGTCTATATATATTCTAAAAGTTCTGTTCTTCTAGTTCACTGGTTCTCAGCCTTCCTAACGCTGTGACCCTTTAATAACAGCTCCTTATGCTATGGTGACCCCCAACCATAAAATTATTTTCATTGCCACTTCATAACTGTGATCTTGCTAGTGTTATGAATCATCTGTGTTTTCTGATGGTTTTAGGTGACCCCTGTGAAAGAATCATTCAACCCCCAACCAAAGGGGTTGCAACCCTATTTATCACAACCCAATGCCAATTCTCCTCACACATCTACAAAGCCTATTGTGAGCACCCAGGGTCTAGACTATTTATTCTTGCTGGGTGCCACTGGGTTTCGAGAAGATTGTAGGACTCAGTATATGTGCTGTGCAGACCCCAACAGATGTGGTTCAGGTGTGTGACCTGGCATCAAGTTGGTCTGGGTGCTGGGGATCAAACACAGAGAAGCAAGGTGATCAGGTGCTTGACCACGTGGCTACATCTCCAGCCCTAGAAGCAGTTGTTGATTTGGTCTGTATGCTGGGGATTGAGCCCAGAACCTCCAGCAAACTGAGCAGGCCCCTACCATTCAGAATCCAAAACTCAGGGCCTCAGCCTGGACTGGGTCCTGAAGTTCCTCCTCAGGTATGCCAGCATGGAAGCGTGGAGTCTTGAGCTGTCTACCTGCCTCGTGTGGGGTCTGTGGTCTTGGGCTCTGCTTTCCAGGCCAGCAGAGTAGCTGCTTGTGGGACAGGCCACAGTCCCTCTGGTGTCCTGCAGATCCCCAGAAGCAGGTGTGAGAGGCAGGCAGCAAAGCAGTGAACTCCCCTTCCAAAGACCCTCCCCAGGGCTCAGTAAAGCTCATGGGCGACAAATTAAACACAGCAGCATTATCCACAGCAGCTGGAAGATGGAGCTGCGCACATGGCCGTTCTACTATGAATAAACAAAATGGGGTATGCATACACAGTGGAGTATGATTCAGCCTCCAAAAGGAAAGACATCCTGATGTGTGCTGAAGCCTGAGTGAAACTTGATCATGATGAAGTAAGTGGGTCATAAAGGATCGATAACATCTGATTCCACTGCACTGCGCACCTGGAACTGTCCAAGACAGAGTGAACAGTGGTTAGCAGGATTGTGGGAGGAAGAATGGGAAGTCAGACGGAGTGGGAAAGTTTGGGTGAGTCCCCTGGGTGAGCAGTAGTGGGGGTGGATTTATCATACAGAACCACTTTTACCGTGGTGAAGATCCACATGGACCCGTGCTGGGAAGATGGCTCAGCGCTCACAGGCACTGGCTGCTCTTGCAGGAGACCTGGGTTCGGTTCCCAGCACCCACATGGTGGCTCACAACCCTCTATAATTCCAGTTTCAGGGGATCCAGCACCAATTCTGGCCTCTGTGGACACTGCGTACATGTGGTGCACACATATACACACAGACAAACACTCCTGCACATAAAGCAAAAATAAAGAGATGTGGTGATAGTTTGTCTATGCTCTAACAAATAAAGCTTGTCCAAAGATCAGAGGGCAAAGCCAGTCACCAGTTAGCCATAGAGGCCAGGCAGTGGTGGCCCACACCTCTGATCCCAGCACTAGGGAGGTTGTGACAGGAAGTGATATGCTGAGTGGAGAAAAGAATATGAGGCGGGAGGAAAAGGGAGCTCAGTCTTTTCGGCTGAAGAGTTGGTGAGGTGAGAGGTGGGCTGTGGCTTGTTCTTTTGTCTCTCTGATCTTTCAGAATTTACCCCGATATCTGGCTCTGGGTTTTTATTAAGACCAATTAGGATTCATGCTACAAAGAGACCCTTTCTTAACCTAATTGAAAATGGCAAGGACCACGTTTCCTCGAAAATGTGCGTTTCCCCGTTTCTTTTTTATAGGCTGCGCTCTGACTCTGCTGAGTGCCCGGGTGTAGAGTGAAGACACTCCCCAAAGGTGTTCGTGCAACTTACCCCAGAGAAACACTGCTCTCCATGCTTAAACCCCCACCGTCCCCACATTCCCAGACTCCCAGGGAGAGTTGACCATTGCTGTTGACAGCAATAACAGTTTATTTTCTTTTGTTTGGATTAAACAATAATTTGACTGGAAAGTACTTCCTATCGCAGCAATTAAGGCCTAACTGGAGGTAAAGCCCAGGGCACTTGGCCCAGCTAGTCATTAGCTCCCAGGAAATGCTGGCCCTGCTGGGGTGCTCCCTGTTAGTGTCAAGGAAGAAAAAGGGAAAAATGAAGCAATTTTCTTTCTTTTTTTTTTTTTCTGAGTAATGAAAACTTTAAAAATGGAGTGGAGTGTCGCCATAGACGCGAGGCCCAGGACTGTCCTGTCTGCACCCAGGGGCATAGTGATTAGACAGATTTTAGTACCCACAGCTGCACTTCCCAGGGACCAGCAATGAATAGCTCGAGGCGCCCACAGAAACCCTCAAGCCTTTACTTGTCACGGTAATTTCCTTGGAAAGTGCTTCTAATAACAGTTCTTGCCGCTAGCTCCAGGTCAAGTCTGTATACAGTACACAAATCACATAAAATCACGACGCAGGGATCAGACTCTTGAGTGGTCCAAATTGCCATGCAGTTGTTTTTAACTTAGGAGTTAAGCATTAGTGGGTGTTGAGAGCATCATTTGCATGAGCAAAACCAACCTTAAAAGGAACAGCATAGATCTGATTCTCTGCAATTCTCTGTGGAGGTCAGAAACCCTCTGGGCCAGACCTCCGTGTGACAATGGAAGTCTGAGCTGTTTGCTTTAACCAAGTTAGCTCAGGCTTGTCTAAGAGAGACTTAATTATTTTGTTGCCTTGGAATTACTGCTGGTGGGTTAGTTTCTTGGAGGTAGGAACATCATTACTTGGGATTCTCAGAGCTGAAGAAATTTTTCCAAGATATATGGCAATGCTCATCAGCCATTCTCAGAGAACAGCCCAGAGTCAAGAACAGCCCAGACACAGGGGTCACTGTTGGGAAGTTTGGGGGCTTTGTTTGTTTGTTTAGAGTTGAGCAAATTCTCTGACTCTTAAAAAGGGCAAAAAAACGGTGTTCTATGAAAGATAGGTTTGGGCTGGACAGTGCAGTTCCAGGCCTGCAGTTTTGTGTTTGGGAAGAGGGGATGTGCAGGATGGAGGTACAGGGGACTGAACCCTGGCCGAACTGACAGGAGGTAAAGCCAAGAGCACTTGCCCCAACTAGTCAGCAGCTCTGAGGAAGGCTTAGGAGCAGGAAGGTCATCACTCGTCACTATTGCTATCAACTCTCAAACTGATGGGACCGATTGGAGATTGACAACTGAGCCACGTGCCCAACCTGGGAGTGAGCAGCGTGGCTTGGTTTGGGTGGTAGGGAGCCAAGCCAAAGTCTCAAGTCCATTGAGCAGGTCCTCTACCGCTGAACTACGGAGCAGGGGACTCGGAGATACAGGCTGGACTGAGGCCTGCACCACTCAGGGAAGGTTATAGCTGATGTTCCTGACTTTAGGAACTGTGCTTTGTGAAATAAACCAAGATCCGCAAGTCAAGTAAAGAACGATTTGTTTATGTGAAACTCAAAACCATAGAGGTGATTTAGGATGCTTACCAGGGACAGGGACAGGGTATTTAATGGACATGGGAGTTCAGTTTTACAAGTGTAACGGAGATAGTTGTATGATGTGGTTGCTATAGAAGAATATACTTAAAAACCTCTGAAATGGTAAGTCTTATGTATATTTTTTCCACAATTTAAAAAATTATGGGAAGTGGCGTTTGGGGGAGAGGAACTTATTCTGATACCACTTCCTAAGAAACTTGTGCAGGAAGTGGCACTTACTTGGGGCTCCCTTCCGGCCACTGGCTCCTCAGAGTGTCGAGAGTCTTAAGATCCGTCTAGGATTTCTCTCTTGCTCCCTAAGTCTCTCAACTACAGTGCTATGTGTCAGATGGCATTTTCTAGAGATGGGCAAAACAGTGTCTCTCAGAGGGGGGTCTGCAACGTTGCATCTGAAGTGAACCCCCAAAGCCCACGTTAAAGGCTTGTCCCTCATCTGGGGGCTTCTGAAAGGTGGGAGAAAATTTAAGAGGGGGTTTCTCAGTGGGTGGTTTGGGGTCATCAGAGGTGTGACACACCCAGCTTTCATTTTCTCTCGCACACCCCCACCACAAAGTGAGCTGTTTCACTGTGCGCCACCGCCATGGCACACTGTTATTTCCCCACCAGTCCAAAGGCAGTGCTCACATGCTGAAAGAACATGTGAGGACATGTTTGTGTGACAATCTTGGGAAAACAGAATCTGCATCATCCAGTCATTTAACTTCTAAGAAGAAAAAACTGTTTGTACACCAAAAACACCACAAGCAAGATAGAAATGCAAGAGAGAAGAATATAAATTCGGGCTGAAGAGATGGCTCAGCGGTGAACATTGGCTGCTCTTCTAGAGGTCCTGAGTTCAATTCCCAGCAATCAAGTTGTGACTCACAACCATCTATAATAGGATCTGACGGCCTCTTCTGACATGCAGGTATACATACAGAGCACTCATACATAAAACATAAACAAATTTGCATTCTTGAGCGCATCTCCTTAACTGCCCTTTGAGCCCTCTTCTGGGCATTGTGGATAACAACCACATTCAGCTGGTGCTGTGGGATGGTCTTTCTGTACACTGTGAATATGTGTTGCTACTATTGGTTAATAAAAAAGCTGCGTTGACCTATGACAACACAGGATATAGCCAGGCAGGAAATCCAAGAGAGAGATAGGGAAAAGAAAGGCAGAGCTGGGAGCTGCCAACGGAGCAAGATGTAATAGAACACAGGTAAAGCCACAAGACATGTGGCAATACATAGATTAATAGAAATGGGTTAATTTAAGATGTAATAGCTAGCTAGCAGTAAGCCTGAGCCATAGACCAAAGAGTTTGTAATTAATATTAAGCCTGTGAGTGTTATTTTATAAAAATGGCTGCTGCCCAGGCGGGACCAGGCAGGACCAAGAAACTTCAGTCTCTAGGCTGGCAACATCTTTTATAATTCTACAGGGAGAAACTAGGCTGTTATGTGTATTCCTCGTCTCCCTGAGAACGGGAAGAGGAGAGTGCTCCCCCTCATTGCACTGGTAATGCTCCCTTGAGACGGTCCTTTCCACGACCCTGACTGGCCCAGCCAGCTGGTGCTCAGACCTCCTCCCTGTATTAAGTCATTCACTTGGTGTCTCTAATCCCACCTTTCTTTCATCCTCAAGAATATGGAGCTGTGTACCTTAAGCATACACCATTTTATATGTCAATGATACCTGGGCTTCTTTTTTGTTTTGCTTTGTTTTTGTTTTTTGAGACAGGTTTTTTTCTGTGTAAGAGCCCTAGCTGTCCTGGAACACACGCTGTAGGCCAGGCCTGCCTCTGCCTCTCGATTAAAGCTGTGTGCTACCACCCTTGGCCAGGGTGTCTTTTGTTAGTTTGAGGGCCTGTGAGATGACTAAGATGGAAAGTCAACCTGATGATCTGAGTTCAATGCCTGATTCCCACAGAAGGAAGAGAATGAGCTGATTCCCAGAAGTTGTTCTCTAACCCTCCGTGTGCATGGCTACACACATACACACACACACACACACACACACACACACACACACACAATAATAATAATAATAAAGCTGAGTCTGAAGAGATGATGTAGTGGTTAGGAAAGTAGATTGCTTTTTTTGGAGTTCCTGAGTTCTGTTCCCAGCACCTATGCTGGGCAGCTCACAACCACCTGTGACTGTGACCCTCTGACCTCCGTGGACACCTACGTGCATACACACACACACACACACACACAGACACACAGACATTGCAAGGATGAATGGCGCTGGTGGGTAGGCAGGCACCATGGCTACAACTGCCAGAGTTAGAAAGAGCTCTATTGGAAAGAAACCAGGCCTGGAGAGACAGAAAGATGGTGGGAGCAGAGCAGAGAGGAAACAGAAAAGAGAGAGAGAGTCGGGGTCCGTGTGCGGCTTTTTAAGGTGGAGATTGCGTGACCACGCGGCAGTATGCATCGCCCATTCCCCGCCCCCCCCCCCGATGATGTAAGACGTAGACCCGGAAGAGTGATAGCAGGGTCCTAACAGACATAGATATAATTAAACACCTACATGCACATGTACACACAGATATAATTAAAATTAAAATTTTAACCGGGCAGTGGTGGTACACACCTTTAATCCCACCACTTGGGAGGCAGTGGACAGGTTTTCGATTCCTCACTATCCTTCTTGTCTGGTTTCCTTATATGTCAGTTATTCAATATGTCCTGGTGAGCTTCACCAGGAAGCCAGTATCCACCTCAGCTACAGGGACTAATCCTGGGAGGTCCTCAACTAGAACCTGCTTCTGATGCACAGGTCACCACAAACTGGAGGCAAGATGCGTGAGGGAGGGAGCATGAGAGAGCCTTCCCTTCTGATGCTCCTTAGCCTCGAGAACACAGAAGATCTTTCATACACCAGGAGGATGGTGCTTTGCTGATACAATCTGAACACAAAGTCAGAAACATAAAGAAGGTTCTTTTCACTCTTAGTTTTTATAATAATAAATTACATTAAAAAGCACCATGACACCAGGTGTGGGAGCACACACCAGATATCCCAGCACTTAGCAGGCTGAGGCAGGAGGATTATAAATTTAAGACCAGCCTGGGTAACATAGCCGACCTTGTTTCCAATAGCAATGATAATAAACATAACTAAAGTGAAGACAAATAGCAAATCAGGAAGAATTTGCTAGTATCCTCGCCTGGGTTTATATTTTAAAGGGAGCCAATAAATCAATGAGAAAGAGATAAATGTTCTGAAAATTGGAGAGATCATGGTCAAAGTAAAATAAAAATGTGAATGGCCAATAAAACTAAGAAAATCCTGAAGCTCATAAGTAATCATATAGATTCATCTTAAAACTGTACCACAATGGCGTAGTGTGTCTTGTGGGATGGAACCCAACGTTTTTCTTTTATCAAGTTGGCAGTAACTTTTAGGATGACATGCCATGTTGGCAAGACGGGGAAACTGGAAACTGATGTTAAAGCTGCATGTCAAAACCTTTTAAAGTGGGTCTGCTTTACAACCTGGCATTCCAACATCTCCAGATTTGTGCCAAAGAATTTATTGCTGGTATCTGCCAAGATTGTACACAAAGACTCCCCATGAGGCATGTTTTAATAGCAAAACTAATGTGTAGCCGTGTGGATTCAGCTAACTAAATCACAGCAGAACTCTGCAAAGCAGTAATACGTAGCCATTTTAGATGCTGCTATCAGGAAATATTAAATAAAATGGCAGCATTTCATATTTGATAATCAACAAGTCAGTTTAACAAGTAATTTACCTTCACCTACGCCTATTCCACAAACACCAATGCACATACAAGAAGCTATAACGAGTTGGGAGGTGTAGGCGGGTGTGGGTGGTGGATCCCAGAGGAGTTGGAAGTGAATATGATTAAAATACATCATATGGATTTCTCACAGAATTAATAACAAATATTATATTAAGAAGCTAGGATGATTTTCCACTAAAATGTTATTTAACTTTGGTATTTTTAAATGGTCAACACAAAGATATATTTTTCTATTCAGGAAAAATAATAACTACGAAGATTCTTTTTTAGGGTGTGGAAGTTACCCTTTAAATAGCGCTGGGAACAAGTCTGTTCCCTTCGAGAACATTTCTGATCCTCTTAGGAGTACATTTTAGAAACCCAGTCTCTCTGAGGACAGAGCGGCTGAGGGGACTGCGGTGAGTGTCTGTGCTTGCAGCCTGTCCTGCAGTAAACCTAAGACCGTGGGCATAGGCGTCCTGCCACGGAGGGCTCCCCTGCAGATGCCACTCCAAGCCCCGGGGCATCCCTGCAGGAGCTCCGTGGACTTGCTTCCTTCTTCTCATCCGAGGTAAGGCAGCGTCTGCTCACTCCACATGGGGGCGGGGAAGGGACCGGCAGCGTCCCAGAGGGGGACGCGATGATGGGCGTGAAACGGAAACAGCCCAGGCACTCTGTCTGATGAGAATACAGAAAAACCGCGCACCTGGGTCTGATGGGAATAGTCCCCAAAAAAGAAAAACTAATAAAGCAAAATTATTCGACTTTCTTGATTTCTTCTACGTAATTCCTATGCATAAGACTTCTCCACGGCACTTGGGGCTCACTAAAACAAGTGGATATCCTATATAAAGGAAGGAGTTTTAAAAGCCCTTGTCAGCCCACAGTGCCAAAAGACTGGCTGCCCATACACAACCAAAGACCGTTCCCTTAACTCCAAGTGCTTTGCTTTGTGTTTTCTCTCTTATTATTTGCTGATATGGAAGGGTCAGGAAAGGTTTTTAGAAGTACAGGTGTTTTAACTGATCTAGTGTGAGGTTTGCTTTGATTCATGGAGCTTTGAGGATACAACTGGACTCTAGACAGATGTTCCTAGGAAGTCTGTGTGTGCTCACCTCAGAGGTTCCAAAGTTGTCCCACTGGACTCAGACCTCAAGGGGCCCAGGACAGGACAATAAAGTCAAAGGAGGCTGTAACTATCTCACAGGCTTCTCTGGCTGAACTCTGAAGGCAGCAGAGAAACCAGGACATTCAGTGGCGTGTGGGGGGGGGCATCTTGCTGGGGTGCTGAACTCTGAAGGCAGTGGAGAAACCAGGACATTCAGTGGCGTGTGGGGGCATCTTGCTGGGGTGCTGAACTCTGAAGGCAGCGGAGAAACCAGGACATTCAGTGGCGTGTGTTCTTGCTGGGGTGCTGGCACACCTGTGAGCTGTCGGGGTTCTTGTGGTGTCGGCAGCTGGAGTGAGAATGGGGTGATCCAGGTAGAGAAATGGAATCGCCTTCTGGGTATTTCCGTTCTTACATCATGTTTGGACAAGCTGAATACAGGAAGACAGTTTCAAACAACCTAGTTGATAAAAAATGATTTTCTTATTTAACCAAATTACCCCTAAAAATGCTAAAGGAGGATGAAATAGTCCACAAGGTCCCGGTTCTCTGTATTTTCCACATCCAGTGGCACCCCAGAGATCTTTCTTTTCTTCTCACTCTCCAGTTCACCCTCAGCACAGCCTCTCTAGGCTCTTTTCTGTTTCCATTCTCTCATCTTTTCCAACATATTTCCTTTCTTCCTGTAACTTTCTGTTCTTTTCTCTGCATAGCCAATCAAGCCAACCCTGGCCCTTCCCATTTCCTAACCATCCACCACCTCAACACCAAAAGGATGCAGACTTTACCAAAACAAGTAAAATTCTTATTAGATATGATAACTCAGGGTTACATGCAGTCAACTGTTCCCAGAAAAAATGAAATTCCAGACTTGGGGTAAACAACTTGTCCAAGGCCACATGGGCTGCAAGTGCAGAAGCCGACTCCATACTTCCTGCTCCCTAAACTTGGGCTGTTTCCAGAGTACAAGGAGCAGCCCTTGGGGAGGGCTCTGGGTGGATGAGGAGCAGGATTGCGATGTATTTATCAATCACCACACACCTTCAGAGTCTGGGGTAGATCTGCTTCCGTGTTCAGGACAGGAAATAGCCGCTCTCCAGGGAAGAGTACTAGAACAACACAGGTGATTGACACCTGTTCTTGGCCACTGGCCCACCCAGGAGCTTTCAGGTTCATGGTGGCATCAGTAGCTGGGCTGAGAATGGAGGGAGCCAGCTCTGCCTGGTCTGGCCCAGCATGCACTGCTCTCCTGTGCACATCACCCTTGGCATGTGTGAGGTGTTTGGGTCCTGGCCACATGTCCCTTTATTCTTCCAGGCGCTTTGAAGGAGACCTGAGTGGGAGAACTGTGATGTCTACTGGGAATGTTTCCCAACTCTGCTGGAGTCGCTGGCCCACATCTGTGTTTCCCCCCCCCCCACACCAGGTCATTGGCTTCTGCATTTTCCCACCAGCCTTCAGATCGGCCCCACCCCTAAGCACATGCTGTTAGGGACCTGTGAAAACCAACTGCTGTAGGAGTTGGAAATAATTCAAAAGCTCTGAGAAAAGGGTATCCCAAAATACTTATATAAATATGTGGCCATGCTCTCTAGAAGTTGCTGGTGTAAACTTCAACCATAACCACTCTTAGGTGATTATGTGAGACATTTTGGTGGATGTTGGAGAGAAGAGGATGATGGGAAGACATTTTCTCTGCATAAAGTCTTGTGGGAGCTGAAGCATTCACTCTCCCCTGACATCTTTAGGTGGGTCTGCCTGGTTTTGCTGGCCTCTCAGGAGTCAGGATCCCAAAGGGTCGCTGTGGTTTCTCAGCCTACCCCCTGGCAGCTGGTGGCCGGATGAACACAGCGCCACCTCACTCAGCAGCCCCTGTCAGCCAGGGACGGAGTGTCGTGCTGGAATGCTTGCCTAGAGTGAGCAAAGGCCTGGGTTTGGTCTACAGCCCTCATGGCCATGAAGAATACCATCTGCCAGTGAGCCTCTCAGACAGGATTAGGAGTCCTGAGCAGAACGAAGGGGGGGTTCAGTGTAGTGCCCCGTGGTCCGAATCAATACAAACAGGAGACCCAGGGTGGGGAGATAACTCATGGTTAAAGCGCCTGCTGGGATCGTGTGAAAACTGGAGTTGGGAGACGAAACCTGTCCAAATGGCTGGTGGGCATGGTGGCTTGCCTGTTATCCAAGCCTTAGAAGGCAAGTGCAGGAGATCCCCAGAGCAAACTGGCAGGCCAGACCAGCCATATTAGCAAGCTCTGGCTTGCTTAGGAGACTCTGCCTCATTTCGTGTGATGGAAGAATGATTAAAGATGATTCGTGACGTTCTTGGGCTTCCTTCCTTGTGTACTCACACATGCATGGGAGCACAGTTATGTGTGCCCACAACATACAAACATTCACACACACACACACACACACACACACACACACGCACACACACACACACAGAGAAAATGGAAGAATAGTAAAACAAACAGCAAACTTTAAAGTGTTGTGTCTTGAGGGCTGAAGAATTCTGAAGCTGAGAAAGTCAGCCATGCTGGAAGCGTGAGAATAAACGGACACAGGGCACAGAGCAGGCTTCTGGCGGGCATTGCTCTGATTTCCCTTGCAGTAAACAGATTAAGGAAAATGGTTTTAAATAGTCTATTTGATAAAATGGCTTGTTTACTTGAACTTTTTTTGAGTTAAATGAGAACTGATACATAGTGGCACGGGCATCCTTGGAGTGTCCTGCCAAGCTCTGTGAATGGTGAGAAAGACCTGGTGTTCTGGAACCCAGACATGACCTGCTGGCAAGACAAACAGCCAGGCTGTAGACAACACACTTAGGGAGTATTTTTTCCTAGCCTGGCTCAGGGGCCTATTCCTAGCTTGTAGGCTTGTTTTCACAGACGCCTCCAGCAGGGAATGATGCTACAAATCACATATATGTACATACGTATTCAAAGTTACTCACGTTTGTTTGGGTCAGGGTCCTGGGGAGCCAGCGTGGATCCTTATACACGCTAAACAAGAGCTCTGACAGTAAGGCACAACCCTAGCCCTTGATTCTTTGGTATACAGTATCACTGTGTGGCTCGGGCTGGCCTTGAACTCACAACCCTCCTGCCTCCATCTCCTCAGTACTGGGGTTCACTCTTTGCCACCATGCCCCGATAGACATCTTTTTATGCTCTAAAAATTGAACAGTATATTTATAATTTATGTTTTTTAGCATTGATATGTATAGCATGCAGAGCTGGCAACATATTCTCTAAATGTAGCTGGAAATTTTTAAGAGACTAAAATAAGATTTTTAAAAGAAGCACATTTGCTTTAAATGAGGCTCCATGTACTTGATGTTAAAATAAATCTAAACTTAATAATTCATTTTGAACAGTCATCTTTGATCTGCTTTTAGCATAACAATTGATTGATAGACATGTGAGTGATACTTGAAGAATCACTGATGTGGACCAGCCATGTTTGAGTCATTATATCTCATGTCCAGCCAGGGCTCTGTGGGAGAAAAAAAAAGCATCTTTTCTAGTTTAGTGGACAGAAAATCTCTTTATCAATTTATGTTGGTATTAGCAACTCAGGGTCCAGAATAAGACTAAAACCTCAGACTAAAGCGCTGAGTATAGCCTTGTTAAAACTCCACAGTCAACACACAGACACTGTGGGGCCAGACTGCAGCCTCCCTAGACATTGTCTCAAAAACTGTCCGCTCCATTACCCACGCCCCCATGCTGTTTCCTACAGGATAAACGAAATTTAAATATCAACTGTTTGGTGTCTCTAGTTGCTTTTCTCAAGGGAAACCTGCCGTTGTTATCAAGTGTTTGCATGTTTGAAAACTTTTAAAGCTTTCTAAGAGCTTTTCTTTATGAGAAATGTGTGGTAGTAAGCACATCACACACACACACACACACACACACACTCAGAACATTCATACCTGCAGGAATGCAGATAAGCACAGCATCACACACACACACACACACACACACACACTCAGAACATTCATAGCTGTGTTAGCAGGAATGCAGATAAGCACAGCATCACACACACACACACACACTCAGAACATTCATACCTGCAGGAATGCAGATAAGCACATCACACACACACACACACACACACACACACACACACACACACTCAGAACATTCATACCTGCAGGAATGCAGATAAGCACAGCATCACACACACACACACACACACACACACACACACACACACACACACTCAGAACATTCATACCTGTGTTAGCAGGAATGCAGATAAGCGCAAACCAAGAATCCAAACACTGTTGGCAGATCGGCCAGCAGAGAAAGCAGAATGATTCCCGTCTCTCCCTCACCCCCTTGGTGCGCACTCTATTCTAACTATATATGTTGTTTTTGTTTTGTTTGTTGTTGTTTTTCGAGAAAGAGTTTCACTGTGTAGCTTTGGAGCCTGTCCCAGAACTCAGGCTGTAGACCAGGCTGGCCTTGAACTCAGAGATCCTCCTGCCTCTGCTTCCCAAGTGCTGGGATTAAAGACTGCCACCACCGCCTGGCTGAAAAAGTGTTCTTAATTAGTGGTCTGTGAATGGCAGTTCCTGAAGGATAAAAGAGCGGTGACAGGAAGTCTTAAAAACACATCTGGAATGAGCGTGATGACCCACCACTTCAGACTATCACGACTGTCACTGACTACCAACACACACACACACACACACACACACACACACACACACACACACACACACGAGGAGATGATCTCTCTCTGACTTCTCTCAAGACTCACTTAATGACTTTTGGCAGAGCCAGTGGGTTAATGATTTAAATTTTTTTAAATTTATTATTGTATGTGCACATGATACATGTTTTCAGGTATGTGCCACAGGCATGTATCTGGAGGTCAGAGGTCAACTTTGCGGAATTGGTTTTCTTCTCTCACCTCTGTGTGGGCTTTGGGAATTGAACTCAGGTCACCAGACTCGAGTGGTAAACACCTTTACTCACTGAGCCATCTAGCTGGCCTTGGATTAGTGCTTTTGAAGTTCATTTTGGGTGTGTTATTGCTAAGAATTCACCCACCAATATTTTGGTAATCATTATTCAAAATTATTCTACCATTCATGATACATTGGGGGAAAATTTTCTGTCATCTTGAGTACTGAATTTTGGAAAAGAAAAAGAATGATTTTAAAAGAATTTGTCTATGCATAGGGAAAAAAGGAAAAGTTGCGTGACTGTAAAACACCGGGGCTCCTCCCCTTTCTTCTGATTGCATCTCGGCTGCTCGCTCGGTTGTTCTAGGCCAAGGCATCAGCGGCTGGTGGCCAAAAAGGCAGCATGAGGAACATGACAACCCAAGCCTCCCAAGCCTGAGCAGCGGAGTCAGAAACAGGTGACCTGTGAGTCCAGAAAGACGGGCGGGAGGGGCAGGACGAGGAGGCCAGGGTGCACGCACCTGTCCTCCAGGGACGCGTCAGCTGGAGGGCTAACTCAAGGCGTGGCGGACACAGCCCCTGCCCAGCTCCTCTCGTCCCTGTTCTGTGTTCCTTCTCAGCGCACCCTCTTTCCTACAGTTTTCAGAGCCCACTCCTCACGAAACACTCCCTCCAGCTCCAGACCATAGCCGTAAGCCTCATGACTGTGACTCGAGCCATTTATCATCCGTACAACTCATTTAGGATTTAATCCCACGCTGTCTTCTGACACATCTGGAGTTGGTTCAATGTGTCTTTGTTTCCTGCAAACAGACCATGAACTTCTTAAGGTTATGACCTACCTGATCAGTAATGTGAAGCCAGACAGGAATCATTCTTCCAAAGGTCACATGCTCACCTGTGGTGGAACCACTGCTCTCTGGTTTATTACATGTGTCAGTTCAATAAATACTTGTAAATGCATTTACTCAGACTGGGAGGGATAGGTGGCAGGGACCCGTCCAAACTTGTTTTTCCCAGATCTCTTGGGTATGGGATCCAAGAAAATTATTAAGCATGATCATGAAAATTTTGAAGTTAAATTTTAAAATGAAAAGGGAATATTCTAGGTAGTGCCTCCAGAATTGATACATACATTTGGGGAAGAGGTTGAGATCAGCTTTGCTATGTCGCCCAGGCTGATCTCAGTCTTTCCGACTCAATGCTCCAAAGCCATGCTGGCAATATGCGAATGAGTTTTAAAATATCCCCGAATGGAGGCAGTTGGCTCCCCGAGACTGAGATGGGTGCTGAGTCTTTCAGGGCTAAGTGGTCGTAGCGAGAGTGTCCTTCGTAGGGACAGGCACTTACATCCCCGACGGTGAGTTCTGATTATACACTCTCCTACATGTTTTCTCTCTTTTAACTATGCTAGTGCAGCCTTTTCTGGGTTGCGAGAAATTCTTCCCTCTTTCTCAAACCTACAAATATTTTCTCCATGACCTGTTGGTTCTTCAGTCTTGACAAGCCTCTGATCGGGCAGAGATTTCAGAGTCGTGGCATTTTTGCCTTTGTGGATGTGTCCCTTACAATTCTGGGTGTGTCTGTGATATTCATGTTTTCTTGTGCCATGCCCCACATGTGAACCTCAAGCTTTCAAGATCTGATCAGTAGAACAGCTCACCAGTGGCTTCTGTGGCAGGCACATCGGTTTCCTCACACCTGAGCTGTTCAGTTGGGACATTGCCGACATGTCCTTGGTACGACCCCCTACCCACCCTCTGAGCACCAGCATTGCTGCCAATAAATGCAAGCAAAAATATCCCCACAAGCTTCTAACTGTGCCCTAGGGCAGGTCAGCTGTTTTAGATGCTGCCTGTACCTCTGTACCCCCAAACACACCCACTCTCCCCACAAAGAGGGTGATTAACGTATTTGCTGACAGATCCCTTTCTGAGAGCTCGTCACAGCTCTGAGTCACTCTTGCAGAGGTTTTCTTGCTTCCTCTTGGTTTCCTCGTTAGGAGAAACCTACACAAACAGGAGATTCAACAAATTCCCGTGGATCCTTTCATTTCATATCAACAACTATCAACTCATAGACGATGCTGTTCTATGTCCAAATCTACCTACCCTGCCTCTCTGTGACGCATATCACAGACGTCATTCTGTGCATGGACCTTTGGGTTTGGGACAAACTTGTGTGCGTGCATGTGTGTGTGTGTGTGTGTGTGTGTGTGTGTGTGTACATGTACGTGTGTATGATGCCACCAGTGCTAAGGTCACACATGAGGTGTGTGTCACCTTTCCATGTCAGCCAGTGTTCCTCTTGACCGGCCAGACTTCGTTCCATACAGTGTCATATGTGACTGGGCTTCCTCTGTCTTTTGGGGTAGACAAGTCAGGAATTGATGAAAGGACGTTTTTTAGCAGAAGGACCCTTTCGTCAGAGCTCTCCGGAGTCTGTGTGTTTGTGACAGTCTGGTCCATCTGCACTCGTTCAGAGCTCTGTATGGGGCAGCTGGCGTCCATATCTTCACTCAGGACGAATGAAATGGAGTTTAACAACATCCAAATGTCTTTCTCTACCAGACTCTCTAGCCCAGTGGTTCTCAACCTTCCTAATGCTGCCACCTGTTACAACAGTCAGTGTTGTGCTGACCCCCAACCATAAAATCATTTCACTGCTACTTCATAACTGTAATTTTGCTACTGTTATGCACTGCAATGTAAATATCTGATATGTGACCCCAAAGGAGTCATGACCCACAGGTTGAGAACCACTGTTCTAGACATTCCCCACCAGGCTGTGGATTTGGAAGAGGTCCGTCCGTCTGCTGAGGCAGATGAGGGAATGACTGTCACTGCCTTGGGACTCAATGCATTGTTGTTTTTCAGTTTTGTCTACAGAAATACCTAGAGAGGTGAAGGTCGGGAGCTACAGAAGGCTGAAGAGCTGGTTCCATCGTGGTTGCTTCTTAAATGCAGATGACAGCTGAGTGACATGTCCCACATTGTTCTTCTCTCCCTCCTCCCCGTCTGGGGATCTGGCTGGCCTTTTTCTGGTTAAACTGGATTAACTCTGCTGACTCTGGGGCGATGCTTTAAGAACAAATGGACAGCCATACCAACACTAAGCTTGACCTTGGGCCCATGGGTGTTCAGTTTGTGCTGGGGCTCACCACCCTGATCTGGAGTGACAGGATCCAGAGTCTCAGGAACAGCACAGCAGTGAGTGCAGCTTTTGAGCTGGTTCTCTCAGTGAATCATGACACACACCCTTCATTTCCTCCTAACATTTCTCTTCATTTCTTCCTTGAGATGAATGTTTAGAAAGAACAGAGATCTGTGTTAGGAAGAGCTTGGCTACAAAAGGCTCCTGTGGCAAAGAGATGTGATGAACAAATAAATGGATAAAGAATATGTGGATCGTATACAAAATGAAGTCTCATTTAATACTAAAGAAAAATAAAATTGTTATTTGCAATGAAGTGCATCAAACTGGAGATAATCATGTTAAATAAGCCAAACCCAGAAAGGCAAGTATTTATGTTTTATTTTATAAATGGAATATAGGCTTAAATTTATACCTATGTATACAGATTATAGGTATAATTTGATGATGTATGTATACACGTATTTACACATAAAATGCACAGTTACAATACACCATGAAGGTAGAAAGAGACTACGGGAGGGGAAAGATGGTTGCAGATAAAGGAGGGAAACAGGAGAGGGCAGAGAATATTTGAGGCCTGAATAAAGGGACCAGGTGAGCTGGGTCAGCAAGGGGGTGGAAGCCAGATGAGCAGCAAAGAGGACAAAGGATGATATATATGCATGAAAATGAAAACGCCACAACAGAACCTGATGGAATTTTCCAAGGGGCCTGTCCTCAGACGATTTCTCCCAGTCCTGGAGAAAACGCTATGGTCAGAGTGGGGTTATCTGAGGGAAAAGAATCTAAGTACACTGAGCTCTTTGTCTGTCCACTTTATTCCTCTGAGACTAAATTCTATCTACACAGCGTCAGTACCGTTCTGATGCTCAGCTCCTTTCTGTCCCTTCTTTTCCTGTCCTCTCATAGCCCTAGTGATAACTAAGCTCTTATGCTCTCAATCTCATCTTCGTCCTCTGGCCCTCTGTCCTCCATCTTTCCTTCCTCTCCTCCTCTCTTGACCTGATTCAAATCCACCCACAATCTACAAAAACCTTTCCTTGCTCCTCACTCCTTGGCCCAACTCACTCTTGCCCTACCATCTATAGAAATTCTGCCTTGTTCTCTTTTCCCCAGCCTCTGCCCGGACCAGGAATTCTGCTCCAGCCTTCACTGCACCTGGGTATGCAAAAAATCCTTTTGTCCTGAGTCAATAGCTGTGGAATGCCACTAGGCCTGAAGGAAAGGGATGGTCTGAGCACAAGAAACAAAGCTATGCATCTGCAATCCACCTATCTCCCAAGCTCTGTAGAGTGTTACCTAGTTCAGATCAGCAGTGGGTCTGAGAAGCTTATACTGTTTGCCATTAAGGCCTAGTAGTATATGAGCGTACAAGAAATTCATAGCAGAAGACAGGTGATCTATTAAAAGCCAAATAACATCAAATACTCCATGATAGTTGACTTTCCTCCAGAAGAATTCCCTGACCCTTCAAGGTTTAGCTTTATCGTGTACAGCTAAATCTCTATTTCATATACTTGAAGCCCACAGCAAGAACCCATTATTTTACACACTAACGTTAATTAAAATAGAATTTTTAAAAAAGAAGATATTAAATGCTCACAGTGGACACTCCAAAGCAACACATATCTTCAGTCAGCAGTTGACAGCTTGTTGTCTGATCAGCTCGCTCTGGTATCCTCCTAAAGACTGCTGATCTTCCTGTTCAGGTCCTGCGTAACCCTTGGTCAAGCACAGTAGTGGTATTGACATTGGCCACACATGGAGACTGGTCTAAAACAAACTGCCTAAAACCAGCCTGTGTCAGGAGAGGCTGCAGTGTGTCCATGGGAACAGAAGATACAGTATGCCACACCCCAGTCTGTGGTCAGGAGAGGCTGCAGTGTGTCCATGGGAACAGAAGATACAGTATGCCGCACCCCAGTACTATTCTGTCACTTTCATCAGTCATAGTTTATGTAATTAAGTCCATCACCACCATTTACATGATATATTTGAGTATATGACCATTTAGAGTTGATTTTGTATAAAGTGTCTTTTGTATATGTTTGGGGGGCGGGGGAGCCGGGTACAGGATCTCATGTGTCCCAGGATAGCCAAGGATGACCTTGAGCCTCTGCTCTTCAAAGTCCACCTCTAAGTGCTGGGATTACAGGCCTGTGCAGTGCTGAGGATCATCCAAGGGCTTTGTGCCTATTAGATGAGCATTCTACAAACTGGGCCACAATGCTGGTGCATTTGTTTAACTTGGTGAAGCTGTGATACTGTGCCTGTATAGAACACCTGATGGTCCAATAAAGAGCTGAACAGCCAGGCAGGAGAAAGGATAGGTGGAGCTGGCAGGCAGAGAGAATATATAGAAGGAGAAATCTGGGAGGAGAAGAAAAGAAATGGAGGAGTGAAGAGATCTAGGAGCCAGAGAAGGAGGAGGACTCCAGGGGCCAGCCACCCAGCTTCACAGCAAGCCATGGAGTAAGAGTAAGACTGAGCGGGTGGTGGCCCATGCCTTTAATTTCCAGCACTTGGGAGGCAGAGCCAGGTGGGTCTCTGTGAGTTCAAGGCCAGCCTGGTCTACAAAGCGAGTTCCAGGAAAGGCACAAAGCTACATAAAGAAACCCTGTCTCAAACAACAACAACAGAGTAAGACTGACAGAACAGGAAAGCCCAAAAGCAAAAAAAAAAAATTCTTAATTTAAAATTAAGAAAAGTAGGCAAGAAATAAGCCAAGCTAAGCTAAGGCCAGGCATTCACAATTAAGAATAAGCCTCAGTGTGTGATTTATTTGGGAGCTGGGTGACAGGCTCCCCACAAAAGAGTAAGACACCAACAACAGCTAGCCTGAGAATCACAGTTTAAATGGCCACCAGAGAGCCAGCAGGTCACTGTGGTGTATTGTGTGTAAGCACAGGGGACAGCGAAGTTCTTGAGTGCTTTTCAAATGGCGATGATGATGTCACTGATACATGGGGTTAGCAGAGAGGATTTCCATCAGCATGCCATGTACTGAGTTCTTTACGGACCATCTTAGTTAGTCCCTAGAGCAGTCACAATATTTTTGCTTGGATTGTTATTTTCACATCTATTATAAAGAAGTAGCATGTGTTTAATAACACAGTTTCTATTTCTATAAAGCCTGATTGGGATAATCCCATTCTAAGCCACACATGATTACTAGAAAAATACCAAAGGAATGGAGAAATTCAGTGCACACTGCAAATAAACCAATGTCCATCGAAGCTCGGCCTTTGCCGGCACTCGGCCTTCGTCACCCGCGTAACAAGGAGGACATGACCACTCCGAGGTACGGTTGAGAGGGTTTACTGTAGACGTGAGGGAACATCCAGAGGCCGTGAGAGGAGGCGCGGTGTGGGGTACAGTGGGAGAGGAAGCAAAGCCAGGAAGAGGGAAAGAGGCCAAAGTGGGGGGGTGGCGGAGATTTGGGAAGTGGTTTTAATGGGTTAAGGAACATCAAATCCACGGATAAAGCATCATTTATGGAAGTCTCTTCGAGGTGTTTCCAGAAAAGATAGGTCTGCAAGTCGATGGAAGGACAGAGTGGTGTCATCTGAAGGCTGGAGGACTGGCTAGAACCGTGTGGGAAAGGAAAACTTGCCCTGAGCTGGGACACCTTTCTTCCTGCCCTTGGATACAAGAGCTTCAGGTACTCAAGTGCTCTGGACTCGAGTGAGCCAAATGGCCTAAGAAATATATTTATATATGAAATATATTTATCATATCTATTACGTTAGTACTGTCTCTCTGGAGAAGCATGACTAATACACTAAAATACCTAATAATACGTATCCTTAAAATTATAATGTCAGCAGTGACCTATAACTTACATAAAAGAGTAGAACTTACTGTCCTCAAATGCATCATTTTAATATAACCCATTGCTGCTCCTGTGGTTGAAATTATTTTTTCATTTATTCTTATTTTGTATGAAAAAAGGAGAATCCACTTAAAAAAATAAGTGAATGAGTTTGGGGGCTGGATAGGTGGCCTGGTGGTTAAGAGCATCTGCTGCTCATCCAGAGGACTGCAGCTGGGCTCCCAGCTCCCATTCTATGAGGCTTACAACTCCAACTTCCCTGGGCGTCTACACACACATGAATGAACACATACACACAAATAAAATAAATAAACCTTTTAAAAAATAAGTGGATTGAAAACAGAATAGTGATTGGCAAAGATTAGGAGGAATGAGTGGTGGGTGGGAAAAAGGTTGATCAGAAAATGACATGTATGAAAACCACTGTATCCCATCAATGTGTACAAACAATACAGGTTAGTCCATTTAAAAATAATTAGCTCAAAACTAATTTAGAGGATCTCAGAAAAAGTTGTTCAAATGAATATAAAGTGAAAGCAAAAACATACAGAAAGAGAGGGGGAAAGAGAGAGGGAGAAAGGAGAATGAGAGGGAGGGAGAGAGGGGGGAGAGAGGAGAAAGAGAGGAGGAGAGAGAGGAGAAGAGAGGGAGGGAGGGGAGAGGAAGAGAGGTAAAGAGAGAGGAGAAAGAGAGGGAGGGAGAGGAGGGAGAGAGGGAGGGAGAGAGGGGAGAGGGAGGGAGAGACGGAGGGAAGGGGAGAGAGAGAGGGAGGGAGAGAGAGGGAGAGAGGGAGGGAGGGAGAGAGAGAGGGAAGGGAGAGAGGGAGGGAGAGAGAGAAAACACTAGAAGCAGACAAGAGCCAACACTAATTTCTCTTGGTTATGTTCCATTTAGAAACAAAACCAAAGATGTTACTGTGGTCCCTACATGTCTAGTAAAAGGAAACTGGTTTGCTAAATTATAGTACTGCCATACAATGAAGTATTTTGAGTCAATCAAACACGGTACATTTTTAATATGAGGAAGTCCTCTAAATAAACGAATAAGTGCCTAGCCTCTTTCTTTCTGTGTGGAGACCACTCCAGCAGACATAGTGAACACCCCTGGCCTGCCACAGTCTCTGCAAGAATATGGCAAACACCAGTCCCACAAAATGCCACAGTGCATGAAGGGCAAGGATTCATCTGCCCAGGGAAAGTGGGAGAGGAAAGGGCAGCCATGGTGGGCAGGTGCCCCCAAGGCTAGAACTACAGAGAAGACTGAGCTGAGGCTTGAGTGTGTTGAGCCAACTGCAGATCCCAGAGAGCTCTGGCTGCTAAGAGGTGGAAGCATTTGGAAGGCAATGGGAAGAGAAGGGTCCAAGTCACCCAGTTCTAAAGATTTTCTAAAAGTTCATGAGATTTTACTCAAAATAAATAGATAAAAAAGTACATGATGAAAGACAGGACATAAAGTGTATGTGGTATAAGTACATGGGTGCTTTATACACAGAAAACATGAATTTGAATGGTAACAATGTTAGGTGGTGATGGTGCATGACTTCAATCCCAGCACTGGGAGGCAGAGGTGGGCAGATCTCTGTGAGTTCAAGGTCAGCCTGGTTTACAGAGTGAGTTCCTGGACAGCTAGACAGCCAGGGCTATACACGGAAACCCTGTCTAAAAACCAAAACAAAAACAAAAAAACCCAAAACAACAAAAATGTTAGCGTGCTGTTATCGAATGCTAGACTTATGAAGCTGGATGTTTGTCTCTTTAACTGTCCTGGGGTGAACCTGGGAGCCTCATACATGTCAAGTACATTCTCATCCACTGTATATACTTCTGGCCCTGAGTACTCTTGTATTAGTATAGTCTAATTTTTTGTTATTTATGATAATTTATTATTTTGATAATAAAATGGTTATTATAAAACAGTAAAGGGAGTGAATATCCAATACAGAGAAGAGTTTCCACAACGTAAATAAGAATAACAACATGGGGAAACTTTAATGGAGTTAAGAATTTCAGAGATTGGGATGAAGCTCCCTGACAGAGTGCCGTTAGCACGGTGAGGCCCTTGCTCTTGGGTCCCTAAGCACATGCTTAACAGATGTTGTGGTCTGGGTGAGACTGGCCCCCACAGGCCCATGTTTAAATGCTGGTCCCCAGCTGGTGGGACTGTTTGGGAAGGACTAGGAAGGGCAGCATTACTGGAGGAGGTGTGTCCCTGGGGAGGACCTTTAGGCTGCAAAAGCCCAGGCCAGGGCCAGTGTCTCTTTGCCTGCTGCCTGTGGATCAAGACACAAGGCTCTCAGCTAGCGCCATGCCTGTGTGCTTCTTATGATGGTCACAAACTAACCCTCTGTAACTGGAAGCAAGCCCCTCATCACGTGTTTTCTCTTCTAAGAGCTGCCTCGGTCAAGATGTCTCTTCACAGCACAGTGACTAAGAAAACAGGAATACGATTTTCTGTGTTGTTTTCCCTGAGTCTAAGCACTTTATTTTTTATTTTACTTATTTATTTTCAGCAGATTCCTGTTGCACTCAGTGGTTTAGATCTTCCCAGCACATAGAGGAATTTCCAGGAGTGCATGTTAAATGCTTCCTGCAAATGACTTCAGACAAGTGCTCAGCCTTGCAGAGTTCCACAGGGGACCAGAAACTCCCTTCCAATTACAGGAGATTGTTCAAAGTCGCCTACTTGAAAGTTCTTCAGAACACAAGCTAAACAAGAAAGACCCTAGTGGGTAAATGCACAAAATGGGACTTTAAAGGCATTTTTTTTTTGTTTTTATTTATTTTTTTTCGAGACAGGGTTTCTCTGTTTAGCCCTGACTCTCCTGAAATTCACTGTGTAGAGCAGGCTAGCCTCCAACTCAGAGACCCAACTACCTCTGCCTCCTGAGTGCTGGGATTAAAGGTGTGCACTACCACTGTCCTGCTTCTAAGAGACATTTTTATGAGCAGGTATTTGAATACTAGAGTTGCAAAGAAAGGTCTCTGTTAAGAGATAAACTCTAGGCTCACTTGAAATTTAAATATGGAACATGGTTATAATGCAGAACATCCACTTCTCCTTTGAAATTTATTTTCCAAAGTTAATTAAAGGAGAAAGACATGGTGGTCCTTACCTATAATCCTAGCATTCTGGAGACTGGCAAAAGATCTTAAGTTTAAGGATGGCCTGGGCTATGAAATGAGATCCTGTCTTCAAAACAAAACAAAACAGTACCAAATCAAACAAAAAGAACTTCAAGGCACAGCTGGAAACAAAGTTTGCCAAGCTTGTAGAGACGAAAGGGCCCTTTCATACCTTCTCTTCTGCTAGGGTTTACTGGGATGGGATTGTGTGGAGACACACAAAAATACCTACATTATAGCATGCTCAGGAGACAGAACTCCTCAGGGGCTCAAAGGTGTGGGTCTCATCCCTCGGTGACTGTCCCCTGCCATTCTCAGCCTGGCCATGGTCACATTGGTCTCTGACACACCATATTTCTCAAGGTCCTTGTCCTCTCTGGCTTGATGTATTGTGAATACACAACATGGCTCCACCCTCTGGTTACGACTCTTCTCTGCAGGATCCTCAGCAATCACCAAAGTCTCCACATCACCTGGGAGAGGAAGTTCTGGGTCTACTGAGGAAGAAAACTGACTAGATGCTAGAACAGTGATTCTCAACCTGTGGGTCGTGACCACTTGGGATCAAATTAACTTTTCATAGGGGTCGCATATCAGATATTTACATTAGGATTTCATAACAGTAGCAAAATTACAATTATGAAATAGCAACAAATTAATTGTATAGTTGGGAGTCATCAAAGCATGAGGAGCTGAATTAAAGGGTCACAGCATTAGGAGGATTGAGAACCACTGTGCTAGGAGAACTGTGTGTTCTGGTCAATATGTCCCAGTGGGGACTTGGAGAGTCATTATGGGAGAGGGTCTTCACGGTGCTGGGTCAATGAAAATGGAACACAGGGCTGTTAATGAAGAGCCAATGAACATGGATGCAGTCTCCCAGATACAGAGGTCTGGGGGCCTGACAAGTAGAAATGGAGGCCGAAAATGAGAAAATCTGTTGTAGAATATTAGTTGAGGATGTGTTACATTTGAATTTGCTGTGGAACATTTGTTTTAATGATGCAAAGATGTGTTACATTCTTTTATGTTGCATTTGTTTGACTCTGTGAAGCTGTGTTACTGTGCCTGTCTAAAACACCTACATGGTCTAATAAAGAACTGAATGGCCAATAGTGAGGCAGGAGAAAGGATAGGTGGGGCTGGCAGGCAGAGAGAATAAATAGGAGGGGAAATCTGGGAGAAAAAGATGAAAGATCAAGGAAGGAGAGAAAAGAAGGAGGAGGATTCCAGGGGTCAGCTACCAAGCCACCCAGCCACCCAGCCACCCAGCCACCTAGCTACACAGCCACCCAGCTACCCAGCTATACAGCCAGACACGGGTAAGAAGGAAAGAAAAGGTATACAAGGAATAGAGAAAGATAAAAGCCCTGAGACCAAAGATAGACAAGATAATTTAAAGTTAAGAAAAGCTGGTAAGAAACAAGCCAAGCTTAGACTGGGCATTTATAAGTAATAATAAGCCTCTGTATGTGATTTATTTGTGAACTGGGTGGTGGGCCCCCAAAAAGAGCAAAGACAAACAATAATACCTTCATATATGTCCCATTGGATTGTAGCAAATTTCCCAACATTTATGTATTTACAACCAGTTATAAATATATTTATATTATAGAGTATATATAAGATATATATTATAGAACATATATAAGAGTGTATATATATATATATATATATGAAAATATAATTACGACCAGTTACATTTTCAGGGTCCTGTCACAAGAATAGAACCCATCTGGGTCTTCTGGAGAAAGCTTGTAAAGGGATAAAAGAGTGGTAAAGGCCAAACTGTGGTGCAGGGGTCAGGGGAAGAGGAGGAACGTATGCAGGCACTGCTGACAGATACTCAAGGACGGGGAGAAGAAAGTCCATCACCATCTCCGTGATTCTGGAACACTGAGCTCTGTCGTTTGCTTTTTCTTATTACTAAGAATGCCGGGCCTTGGCTTGGCTTGTTTCTTGCCAGCTTTCCTTAACTTGAATTGTCTCGTCTAGCTTTTGCCTCTGGGCTTTTCCTGTTCTCTTACTTCTGTAAATCTTACTCCATGGCTTGTTGTGTAGCTGGGTGGCTGGACCCTGGGTCTTCCTCCTTCTCTCTTGTTCTCTCTTCTCTTCATTCTCTCTGCCTGCCAGCCCTGCCTGTATCTTCACTCCTGACTCACTATTGACTGTTCAGCTCTCTATTAGACCATCGGGTGTTTTACACAGGCACAGTAACACAGCTTCACAGAGTTAAACTAATGCAACATAAACAAAAGTAACACACCTTAAAATAATATTTACCAACACGAAGGAGATTAGGGATGACAGTTCACACTGGGTGGGGGTGGTAGATGCGTCACTGTGGTGGGTGGAGGAGGTTGGGGATGACAGTTCACACTGGGTAGTGCTGTGGTGGTTAGGAGGTTGGGGATGACAGTTCACACTGGGTAGCGCTGTGGTGGTGGTTAGGAGGTTCATGGGGGTGGGTGGTAGGGGGGGTGCGTCTGGGGGGTGGTGGTGAGGAGGTTGGGGATGACAGTTCACACTGGGTAGCGCTGTGGTGGTGAGGAGGTTGGGGGTGACAGTTCACACTGGGTAGCGCTGTGGTGGTTGAGGAGGTTATGGATGGCAGTTCACACTGGGTAGCGCTGTGGTGTTTTGAATGAGAAGGCTCACATGTTTGAATACTTGGTCTCCAGCTGGTGGAACTAGTTTGGGAAGAATTAGAAGGTGTGTCCTTATTGGAGGACGTGTGTCATGGTAGGGGGTGGGCTTTGAGACTTCAAAGCCTCCGCGTCACATCCAGTGTTCTCTCTGCTTTTGTGTGTGGATAAGATGTGAGCTCTCAGCCACCCCTGCTTGCATGCCTTCGCTCTCCTTCATGGACTCTAAACTGTAAACCCAAACAAATGCTCTCCTTTCTCAGTTGCCTTGGTCCTGACGTTTTAGCACTACACTAGTAAGAACATGCAGAGGTCACAGAAACCTGCACCTGTTTACGCACAGAGATACAGAGTGGATCTTAAGTATACGTCGCAAGACAAGCAGAAGTCGGCTGGTTAACAGCACAGGTGTGAGACGTTAGCTGGTGGGATGTTTACATGATTGTGAGAAGACATCTATTTCCCCAGGAATAAGCCTTCTGGTGCCACATAGTTTCAGACAATGTTGGCATCTTTGAGAAAAAGCGTTTGGGGGTAAGGGTGCCCTAATTTAATAAAACTTGAACAAAGCCTGGGTAGAGGAGGGTATCTCCCATTGCTATGCTGAGCGTGGTTGGGTAACAAAGCATTTGTGATTTTAAGAACCACTCAGGGATGATAACTAGCTCCTTTTTAAATTTTAAAATTCTCAACATTGTACTTATTACATCAGGATCATAACGTGTGGGATAAAGGAACTTCCGGCTGCTGCAGCCCTGTCACCAGGGGAAACCCGTGGGACAGCGGCAGACAGCAGTTACTACTTGTGCCCCATAAAGAGAGGAGGAAAGCAAGATCTCTCAGCACATAGTGGCCAAAAAGTATTTTTTGAATGAAAGCATACACGTCTCAAAGAATCAATGAGCAGAAACGAGAGAAATGACAGCATCTTTTAAACTGAGCTTTGGGAAATTGTGCTGGGGAGGGCAGGCGGGATTCTAGGAAGACCCGGGTGCTGAGGAGCAGACAGCGCGTGGAGGCGAGGCTAGAGGAGGGGGTAAAGTGAAGGTGGTGTTGTAGGTCACATTAGACTTCTGTGTCTGCATTTTGTGGGGCCTGGGGGAGGAAGGGAAAGGAGGCTTTCAAGCTAAGGTGTGGCATAATTGGATCTGTGCTTTCCAAGCTCGTTGCACACGTAAGTTCCATAAATATTTGTCAAATTGACTTTTTGAAAGGTAATGGAACTGAAGCTAAAAATTCTCCTGAATATAATTATAGTGCTTTAGGTTGGGAACATTTTCGTGCTAGGTGTGGTTAACATCTATTGTTGGTTTCCTAGCAACCCTGTATCCTTTCCTGGAGAAATCTGAAGGGTCACTTGAACATCTCCACTTTTAACTACTCTAAGGAATTGCACCAGAGACATTTATCGAGTTTGTTGCCTGTGTCCAGAAAACACAAGTCTTGGTTATTGAGGTTTGCTGTGGAGCAGGATGGTCCTTCTGCAGAGAGGGTTGGGAATGCAGGAGACATGCTGGAATGCTCTCTGTCACAGGGATGAGCTTGAGGGTCCCACTGAAGGCTGTCAGCTGGGCTCCTGGCATGACCTGAGCGAGGGAAGAAGAAGAGGAAAGGAACTAAGGGCTTGTTAGGAAAGGTCATCAGGGATTGACAAGCTGGCTGTGCAGGTAAAGGGGCCTGCTACACAAGTCTGGTGACCTGAGTTCAATCCCTGGAGCCCACAAAAAGGCGGAAAGAAAGACCCAACTCCACAGAGTTGTCCTCCTTGGTTGCATGCATGCATACATGAGAATAATTAATAAAAATTTAAGGTGTCAGCAGGATGCTGAGCACATTTTTAGTTCTTCTTAGAAGGGTAGGAGAGTATACTATCCTCAAACATGCCACTTTGACATAAGGGTTATTTTGAGTTGAAGGCAATTAAAAAGCAGTTACACAACAGGTCGTGGTGGCCACACCTTTAATCCCAGCACTCAGGAGGCAGAGCCAGACGGATCTCTGTTCGACGTTTCTCGAAAGGCACAGACCTGGTCTCTACAGAAGTGAGATTCCAGGCAACATGGCCACCAAAGCTACACAGAGGAGGAAAGCCTCTGAGTCTCGAACAAACAACCAATTAATTAATTAATTAATTAATTAATTAATAAAAATAAAAGAACCATGAGAACTAGTCCTTGTCCATAATTAGTTCCCTCTGTTTTCCATAATTTGTCACTTTTAGAAGCTCAAAGTCACTTTCTTTGTCCTGTCCCTTCTCTAAAAATCTATTAGCAGCACACACATCTATAACCTGATATTTTGGAGGCTGAGGCAGGAGGATCTCAAGTCCAAGACCAGCTTAGAATTGACAGCGAGTTTGAGGCCAGCCTCAATTAAACAGAAACATCAGCTTTAAAAAATGAAAGTAATTGTCCTTCTGCTGAGATGTGGTGTCAGCCCTAGTTGCTGCTGCCCTATGAGTTTGTCCCGCTGGGTACCCCATGTCTGTTCCTGATGCATGTGCTGATAAACTTCTAGTTTTCACTTGTTCGTCTTTGGTTTACCAGGCCCTAGCCACAGAAGCTAAGGGGGGCATAAGAGAGAAGTCTAATTCCCCACATTGCCTAAGCAGTCCTTCAAGAAGTCCACATCCTCAGTCTGTAGATTCCAGATGCTGACGGGCTTCAGCAGACTGGACCAGCCAAGGCTTAATCTCCCAGAGACATACCATATTAGATTCATCACCCCGGACACAAAAGGGCCGGGGAACAACTTACCGACTCACCATGGCGGCTGTGGCCAGCTCTGCTCAGTGCCCACGGCTGCCCTTCCTTGACTTCCGTGATATGGGACCCTACTGCTCCTCAAAGCATTACATGGCTCCTTTCTCTATTCCCCAACCCCTCACATCTCTGGCTGCTTCTTCCAGGCATCCTTTGCAGAACTTTCTGGTCATCTCTTCTTTTAAGTAGAATTCCCATGAGCTTAGGCGCTAGCTGCTTCTCACAGCGCAGACCTCTCCTGCCCCGTCACGGCCACCTCTCTGCCATCCAGGCTCCCAGATTCCGTCTGCTTCCACTCCCATAGTTCTCGTGTTCGTTTGTGTAAGGAGAAGCCTCCGGACAAGCAGCACTGAGGCAGAATAGAAAGGCAGTGAAATGAAAGTAACACAAGAAAGAAAAGAGTCCTTCTCTCATCTAGGTCTACAGCTCTCATTAGCTAAAAGTCAAGAATTTGGGTATAAATTGTTAGAAATAAGGTTCGTTCAGCTGGGTACTTTAATCCCAGCACTCAGGAGGCAGAGGCTTGTGGTGGTGCACACTTTTGATCCCAGCATTTGGGAGGCAGAAGCAGGCAGATCTATGTGAGTTCGAGGCCAGCCCTGTCTACAGAGTGAGCTCCAGGACGGGCACCAAAAGTACACAGAGAAACCCTTATCTCAAAAAACTAAAAAAAAAAAAAGAAAAAGAAAAAGAAAAACAAACAAAAAAGTACAAGTGTGTGTGTTATTTAGAGATGACACTCAAACTCAACGTTTTGCATGTGGTAGGCAAGCACTCTATTACTACTGAGCTACAACCCTCCAGCTGCTGGTTTTGTTTGGTTTTGAGGCAGGCTATTGACATGTAGCCTCTGCCTCCCACATGCTGGAATTAAGGGCATGAACCACAAGCTCTGCTTAGTTAGGGATGCAAATTCTTCAACTCAGAAATCTGCACAAGGTCATCCAGGTGATTTGGATACACACTTAATCTTGCAAACTAAGAGATTGAGGTTCCTTAATGTGTCTAAAGTTCTGGTCACCTGGACAGCTTTTAAAATGAGTAAAGCCTCAGCCACTTCCAGAGTCCAGCTGAGTGAGTTTTGGGTTCAGGGGAGGCCTCAGGTTGTTAAAAAACATGAAAGTAACAACTGAAGCCAACCGCCCCCCCCCCAGTGTAACATGCAGCCTGAGACCTGACTGACCCTGACTGACCCTGCCTGACCCTGCCTGACCCCAGGCTGTCTGTGTGATGGAGTCACACCAGCCCTGCCCCCAAGCACTGCCCCCGAGCAGTCCTTCCGACCTGCCTGACCCCAGCTTCTGAGTGATTGAGTCACACCAGCCCTGCCCCCAACACTGCCCACCTGAGGCAGTTCAGCTGCCTCAACCCTGTAGTTCTCAGATGGACCTGGCCACCTCTTGTCTCTTCAAACACCAAAGCAGAACCCCATCCCTACACTGAAGCTCCTAGAAATGAAAAAAAAAAAAAATGTCTACTATGAATTCCTCATTTCAGGACAATATGTTTAATAAATAGGACCACTGTGCCTTTGGGGTCTCCTGAAGCTCTCGATAACCCAGTGTATGTTTACAGGAGTATCCCGTCACTACGTAGCTGGATGAGCTTAATGTAACCATGTCCTCTCCGAGGAAGATAAAACAAAATCTGTACCCTGGTAAAGCCTCCCCATAACCAGCATCACAGCTTTGCCCTGGACATGGGAGTTGGTCTGCAAACCCCTGGCTCTCCATCCCCGCCTCCCGTCGTCCTGGATGATTCTGTCCTGGATGATCCTTTTGTTTACCTCTCAGCTAGGAGGAGGGAGGGAAAGGAGACTTACAGCCAGGGCCACGAGCTGCTCAGAAGGAAGTTGGTTGCTTAGCAACACTGCCCTCTTCCTGCCTCCCTCCAGATATCATATTGTGATACTCCATTCCTCCTGTCCTTTAGTGCTGATCTAAGTGCCATTCTAACCGGATTTTACCTCCTAAAGCCGCAAGGGAGGCAATGCATAGGTGACATTCTTATACTAACAGTAAAACGTGAGATTTGCATACTGTCTATTGTGCAATTTTTAAAATGTAGTTGGTTTTGTTTAGCCTTTTGGGGGGGGGGTTGAGACGGGGTCTCTCTATGTAGCTTTAACCATCCTGAAACTCACTTTGTAGACCAGGCTAGCCTTGACCTCTGCCTCCCAAGTGCTGGGATTAAAGGCATGCACCACACCACCATTTAGTCATTATTTATTGAACAGTTATTTACAGAATGTCTGCAACAGGCTTGACACTCAGCAAAGCATTGTGTTAATTTCTCCTGGGTCCATATTTGCTATGCTAGCAATGGGTTGCAGAGGTAGAAGGATCAGAATTCAAGGCCATCTTCGGTTACATGAGACTCTCAAAACAGACAAAACTTTCCAAAGGTAGATTTTAAAACAGCAGTCAGCTCATATTCACATCCAAGAGGGACCACTGGCTGAAGGGTCATGTAGGGAAATTCTAATTTTCAGAAGATGTGTGATCCACAATATCTGTACATCAGAAGTTAACTGTATTATTCCATATCAGCAGCAGTGTCTGAAAAATACCATCTACAGCTGTGAAACCCCAAGGTACCTGGGAATTAAACTAACAGATGCTATGCAAGTCTGATATGAGTAATCTTACAGAGCTCGATAGAAAACAAATATCTACACAGAGCTCTCTGTCTTATTTGTGGCGAGGAAGACTCAGATTCCTGAGGACGATGGGCTGGGGCACAGCTCAGCACTCGAGCACTTGCCTAGTTGTGCAAGGCCCTGGGTTCAATGTCCCTGTACTACAGAAGAAAACAGAATCTTAAGTAAGTTACTTCTCTCCAAAATAATCTATGAATTTAATAAAACTTAGACAAAAACCTACTGGGCATTTTGAGGCTCTTCATTACCTTTTTCAAAATATAATGCAGAGAGGTAAAGGGCCAGTAACAGCTTTGGTAATTTTAAGTACAGAGCACGTGACAGGAGGCGTGCCTGGACGTCAGGATTTCTTTAAAATCGACAGGAATTCAGGCAGTGATACTAGCACAGGAACCGAGAGGCAGACATGGGGGTGGAGTGGGGCTGGGGGACTCCTGAGAGACACTGATGCTCGAAGGACCCTGACCAGGGAAGATCTAGGAACTGGTGCTGGGACACAGGTTCTCCACAGGTTAAAACAAAAATCAGTGTACCTCCTTCCTACATCACATCATACACTTAGGCAAAAACCTAAGCAAGCTTATAATAAAAGATAAATTGTAAAAGACCCAAAAGAATGTATACTCAAGAACCTTCGAATCCTGGGGTGGGAAAATAGCATTATTTCTTAAGACTCAAAAAATACAAACCGTGGTGGAAAATATCGACACATTTATTAAATGTTTATGAGTTTCATTAAACTCACAGCTCTCACATGTTGTGGAGTAATCCTTTTGTACACCATGAAGATGTGTTTTTGCTAAGGCACCTTCTCATTGGTTTAATAAAAAGCTAAACAGCCATTAGCTAGGCAGCAGGTATATGCGGAATAGCCAGACCCAGAGGATCTCCAGGAGACACAGAGGGAGCAAGACATGCTGGAGGACAGGTAAAGCCATGAGCCACATGGCAATATGTAGATTAATAGGTAGGTTAAGTTGTAAGAGCTAGTTAGCAACAAGCCTAAGCTATTGGCCAAGCTTTCATAACTAGCAATGGGTCTCTGTGTTGTTATTGGGGAGCTGGCAGTCCTGATAAAAAGGTCCAACTACAAATGTTGCCTGACACCAGCACATACACCCACAAGACCTTTTTAAAAAAAGGCTCTACATACACAAAAACAGAGCCAGATGCAGCTTCTAGTCTCATGTCTCTCTTGCCATCTGTGGTACAGAGACATGTCTCCCAGCGCCTGCCTGTGTGTTGGAGCTGCCAGTGCGCCATGAGCTAAGCCCAGTGACGGGCTTAGGGTTTAGAGCAGATTACAGTTAAACAGTAAAGCGGGTTCAGATGGGAAAAAAAAAACTCTAAACAGGCTGCAGTGTGTTTAACAATGTGCATAGGCTTAAAAAAAAGGAAAGAAAAAGGGCATAGATAGCCATAAAAATAAATAAATAGTTTAAAAGTAATAAAGTCTTTAAAGAAAGAGTAAAGTAGTAAAAAAGAGAATAAGCCACATGGAGATGGGAACACACAGGGGCTCCATATCCTGTATGTTGTTGTGTTGTCTCTGAATTTTTTGATGCTGATGAATAAACAACAGCTGCTGAGAGACACTGGATTATGGAAACTGCTAAATTAAACCAACCTATGTATTTTAAAAATGTCTTAACTTCAAAATGGAAGACAAAAAATATGTTATGTTGGAGAAGAGGTCATACCTTTGTTTCCACAGAAGATGAAAGGCCGTGATTCATTCAAGATTAAAAAGGATCAGGTTTGATCGAGGGAGACCCCCTGAAAATCCAAGATTATTCCACAACACTCACACAAATTAATGTGTTAATGATTTTATTTACCTCACCCCAATTGCAATGGGTCTAGGTCATTCAGAGAATTACCAGTCTGACCATTAATAAATTTTAACAAAGAGGATTTTATTCAGATACTGGTACCAGGTCTAGCCCCAGACTCTGGATTCCCTAATGCAGCCCCCAGCCACCTCAGTCAGGGATTTATAAAAGCAAAGAATACAAAGTTACAATTTGTTGTCATAGGTAGAATGTGGTGGTATTGTGTCCCCCAAAACATTGTGTATCCTAATAAACTTATCTGGGGTCAGAGAACAGAAAAGCTACTAGATATTTAGGATAGGCAGTGGTAGCACACGCCTTTAATCCTAGCATTCCAGAGGCAGAAATCCATGTGTTCAAGGATACAGCCAAGCATGGTGACTCATCACGCCTTTAATCTCAGAAAGCAAGCCTTTAATCCCAGGGAGTGGTGGTAGAAAGCAGAAAGGTATATAAGGCATGAGGACCAGAAACTAGAAACATTTGGCTGGTTAAGCATTCAGGCTTTGGAGCAGCAGTTCAGCTGAGAGCCATTGGGATGAGGACACAGAGGCTTCCAGTCTGAGGAAACAGGATCAGCTGAGAAGTTGGTCAGGTGAGGTTAGCTGTGGCTTGTTCTGTCTCTCTGATCTTCCAGCGTACACCCCAATACCTGGCTCAGTTTTGATTTTATTAATAAGACCTTCTAAGATTCCTGCTACAGTGGAAGGTCCCCCCTTGCAAAACAAACTTGTTTACAGAATCAGAAACAACAGTAAAAAATTAGTCCTTAACAGACCTTAACATTTGCAGGTCTAATTTTACTTTTTAGTTCTCTTAAACACAGAGATTTTAAACATTAAAGCTTGTAGTGATTTGAATAGGTATGACCCCCATAGACTCATGTGTTTGAATACTTGGCCAGAAGGAGTGGCACTATTAGGAGGTGTGGCTTTGTTGGAGTAGGTGTGGCCTTGTTGGAGGAAGTGTGTCACTGTGGGGGCAGGCTTTGAGGTCTCATCTATGCTCAAGCTAAGCTCCATGTGGCACATAGTTCATGTCCTGTTGCCTGTGGATCAAGATGGAGAACTCTCAGCTGCCTCTCCAGCACCATGTCTGCCTGCATGCTGCCATGATTCCTTGTGTGACAATGAACTAAATCTCTGAAACTGTAAACCAGCCCTGATTAAATGTTTTCCTCTATAAGAGTTGCCGTGGTCATGGAATCTCTTCACAGCAATAGAAACCCTAACTAAGACAAAGTTAGACATCAACATAACACTAGCCATCACACCAATAAGGTTTTCTAGTCCATTTGTACTGCTATAGCAAATACCCCAGACTGAGGTACTATATAAAGGATGAAAATCACATTTTCACATTTGGAGACTGGAAAGCTCAGGATCAAGGCAGGGGCAGGTTGCTTGTCTGCTGTCTGCTCAGGGCTGGGTCCTTCCAGAAGTACATCCTTAGGCAAGTCCTTCTCATCAACGCACCCAGTTCCATTCCAGGCTGGCACCCTGTGGCCTATCTGCTCTTGGAGCCCCACCTCTTAACACAGCATTAGCGCCACCTGAGTTTGGGGTGGACACATTCCACCCAGGTCAGGCAGCTGTTTCAGTTCCTACAAGGAGATGACAGGGATCCACACATCACAGGGAACGAAGAAATGTGGAAATAAATTCACAAGTAGGAACAGAACTGGCTGTGTCTATGGGAAGGGTCGGGGTTGAAATGGAAACATACAGACGAAAGAGTCAATTCTGCGACCACCGTCTGTCAGAATTGATTTTCATATCCAGAGACGAGAGTTGTTTTGCACTCCTGCCTGCAGGATCTGCAAATAAAAGGTTGTAAAACAGCTTACACTGAATGAACAGCGAGCAGAAACTGGATAATCCTGACACCAGCTCCGCCCGGAGTGTTTCTGCTTCATCCAGGAAAGAAATCATGGAGTCGAGTGTATCAGTAGAAGGAGTCACTAGGGCTAAGCCTCAGCACAGGGAGGCAGTGCCCAGATAAAGTGCCCAGCCTGTACCCCAGTGCAGAGGCAAGGAGTAAGGCCTGTGCAGCTGACGGGGGCTGCGGACAGTCTACGGCCGTGACTGGACGGATGTCTGTGTGCATCTCACCTGGTCTTCGGCTCTCAGCACACTGTGCGGCTCAGGGCTCTGCTCAGGGCACTGGGTTCATTGCGCAGCTGGTGGCAGAGGTTTGCACAGTGTCCACTCCAAGAAGGACATGTCACCTCAGCAAGGGCTTCAGGGAAATCACTTTGCAAGCTCTAAAGGAAATAGGTCACTTAAAATTCTAGTAGGATACAAAAACCTGGTTCTCACTCAAGACAGAAAACTGTGTCTCTAGACTTCAGAAATATCTCAATCTAAACAGCTCGGACTAAACACTCCATGGCTTTCTACTGGAGATTATAGTCATCCTTTCTGTTTATCCCGAATGTTCTTATATATCTAATATATCTTAAAAAGTTTTAACATAATTTTTGTCTACCCAAAGACATAAGAAAAATAAAATAATGCACCACGGAGCAGAAGACACTCTGTACAGGAGCTCCAAACAAAATCCTCAGTCAGTGTACACAAAGCGTTCCTGTATATGAGCAGGGACATACGGCCTTCACTAGAATGTGGCAAAGGACGTGAAGAGAATGCAGAGAAGAGAGACTTGGAATCACAATAAATTCCTGCCAATCCCCCAACCCCACCAATATGCAGAAAAAGGCAAATTAAAACCAGAGTGAGGCAACTCTTAATTTTGATTGAGAGAGAGTTACAGATACTGGAAAGGACATGGAACTGTGGAACAGAACAGTGTTGAGATCATGAACTGGTACAAGCGGCACGTCGGGCAGCAGTTGTCATACGCTATAAAGCTGAGGACCCGCAGCTGGACGGAGGCGTCTTCTCAGTTGAGGGCCTTATCCTCAGTTGTATCGCGCTTACAAAAGCTAACTTGAGTCAAGCTGACATAAACCTCTCAGGACACCATCCAAAGAGAGATTCTTCCTAGAACTCATTCTTATCCAAAGGAAAGAGGTTAAAATTGCCATGTTGTTACTTAGAAAGTTAACTTTACCAAACCTTTATGTGGTGATTGCTGGTGGACGTGGCATCCCTCTGGAAGGTGGTGGGAATGTTGTACAATTTGAGCTGTGCACTTTAAAGGAAAGAATTTAATATCTGTGGGTCGTTCTGTCCATTCTAAAGAGTGTCTTTTCCACAATTAGCCCGGTGTGCAACAGGTGTGCGATAAATGGCAGCTGCTTTCTCTCTCTCTCTCTTTCTCTCTTTCTTTCTTTCTTTCTTTCTTTCTTTCTTTCTTTCTTTCTTTCTTTCTTTTTTGTCACTACAATGGAGATTTATTGATTGCTGGAAAAATGAGGTAAAAGCTTATTAGCTTCATATAAGTAAATCACAGCAAAATGGGTCCAAATACATAAACTGTCAAGTTCTTTATGTAGCTGCCTATTGATTTTAAAACTGATAAGGCTTTGCCAGACAATTCAATGTTTAGAGACAAAAACCAAAAATCACTCAGTGAAAAAACACAGCTACAGAACATTTTTTATTTTTCACTAAGACTTTCCCAGAGGACATAACTAAGCTCGTCACCATCCCTACCCCCACAAAGGGTTAGTGCACTCACTCCTGTAAAGCAGATACAAACAGTTTCCAGGACTGGAACCAACCTTAACTGGCAAAGAACACTTTCTCTCTGAATTATCATAAAAATGTTTAAGTAAAAAAAAAAAAAGAAAAGAAAGGAAAGGCGCAAATGGGCAATGGTGGTTTCAGAATGAAAAGATCACTATCATGTCATACATTCAATCTTGGCTCTAGTAACAAAATGGAAACAGGATTACTATCATACAAAATGTTCACTACAGCACACTGTATGCACCTGTTCCAAGCCCACCCTCAGCCTCCAATGCTTCCAACTCAACTACTTCTCAGCCTGTTGGGCCTGTCGACCAAGGAGCTCGTAGATCTTCTCTTTGATCCAGTCTTTGTTATAAGGCTGGTACGTCTGTGTATCAGCTCGGCAAACAAGACAGCTGATATCTGCCAGATCATCGATAAAGTCAAACAACTGACTGATATCGTATGTGATGGAGGGGCTGTTGGGATTCATTCTCTTCAGATGTTCTTCACACATTTTACAAACACCTTCCATGCACTCATTCACAGACTCCTGCCTTCTGGTCTCTTGGTAGGCTGTACCAACAAAATGGTGTGAGACATCGCGCCAAACACTTTGCTGCAGCCGCCTAACGCCACTGCCGCCGCACATGAGCTCAGCCGCAACGCCGCCAACAGCCAATCCCCGGCAGCTGCTTTTAAAAGATGCTTTGTAGTTCTGCCACTGATTTTTATTGTTTTACTTTTCATGCACATGGGTGTTTTGCTGGATGTATATATGTACTCTGTGTACATGCAGTGTCTGCAGAGACCTGAACAGGCTGTATGACTCCTGGGAACTAGTTACAGAAAAGCTTGTGACCTGTCTGTAGGTGCTGGTAATGAAACCCTGGTCCTCTTCGAGAACAGCCAGTGCTCTTTAAAAGGACAAACAGTGGCAAAATGGGTACCTTCGGCAGGCCTTGGCAAAGTATGCCTGTACGAGAGCATGCCACTCCCAACAGAGTTAGTGTAAGAGTTTATTGGGGGAGGGAGAGCAAAAGAATGGAAGGCCTTCTCCGTCCGTCCGAGTGGGGATGTGAGCAAGGCAGGCAGAGAACAGGCAAGAGAGGGACAAGGACAGGAGAAGCCAGAGAGGGACCGTGGCTGACCACACTTTTAAGGGTGAGGATGTCAGGTAGAAAGGCACCTGGCGACGGGTGACCGCCCGCCTTGGCAGCCGAGGCAGGCTGGTGGGAACTAACACTCTTAACTGCTGAGCAATCTCTCCAACATCCTGTACCTCTTGTTTCCTGAGAGATTTCATTTGCAACAGTACAGGTTCTCTTTCTCAAAGAACTCCAAGTATGTGTATATTCACCATGGCGGAGGAGCAGAAGCAGGAGAGCGTGGAAGAGGCAGGAAGGAGCAACAGGAAGACACTAAAGATGGCAACGTTCTCTTCACCCCACTTCCTCCATCCCCGTGTGGTGATAATCAGAGCCTCCTGCAATCTCAGCACAAGCTCTAGCCATGAGCTCGCTCTCCCCAGTCCCCATGTTCTTCTCAATCCCCATCACCCACCCGCGGGCTGCGGACACTGTGCAGGCTCTCATATTTAATGTGTAAATCAGAGCGCCCTGCTCTATGAAGCTGTCCCTGCAATCCTGTGTTTCTGTCTCAGCTGGGAGAAGTGTAAATATTTGCACAAGCGGATCTGTTATCTCAGACTACAGGATTTTCTCAAATCTGCTTTCATTCAATGTAATGAATATTTATTGAGTATTTTCTAAGTTTTATGCATTCTAGGGATTTGGCAATGGATATATTAATACAGTAGTTCTTAAAGTGTGAAGACAGCTGGTATGTTTTTATTACCTGGATTATTTTGTTGTTTTGTTTCATTTTTGAGACAGAGGCTTATGTAGCCCAGGCTGGCCTCTCTCAAATCTATGTCCTCAAAGATGACCTTGAGCTTCTGATACCCCTCTTTCCACTTCCCCAGTGATGGGATGGCAGGCACACATGGCAAGCCTAATTTACTGGGAACTCCTGCCCCCCCATGCCCCTCATACACACAGGGTTTCTCTGTGGAACAACTCTGGCTGTCCTGGAACTTGCTTTGTAGACCAGTCTAGCCTCGAACTCACAGAGATCGCCTGCCTCTGTCTCCTGAGTGCTAAGATAAATGCATGTGCCACCACACCCTGGGTGGGAACTTTTAAGAAATGCAAATTCCTCACCCCCTGGCCAATGTTAGTCACAATTTTCCATCACCATATTGAAACACCTGTGATCATTAAATTACATAGATTAAAAATTTATTTTAACCCACCGTTTGTTTCGCATCTGTTGCAAGGCAGCAACAGCGTGAAGGACCACGTGACGGGGCGGGGTGGGTGTGCTCTTCAGGACCGCCCACTATGACCTCCCGCTACGTCCGCCAGTACCCTGGGGGCCACGTCATCGATGCTCCTCCAGCCTTTGAGAAACAGGATCCAGGGAACAGCAGCCATGGAAAGCAGCAGGCGCACCGGTCCCCATCAACTGGTCCCCATCTTAACTGGTCCCCATCCTAACTGGTCCCTATCTCTCTTTTAACAAGTCATTCAGGAGATTCAGTGCACTAAAGTTGGAGTCATTTTTTAAAACGTGGTGGCGCACACCTTTAGTCCAGCACTCTTGAGGCAGAGGCAGGTGGATTTAAATTCTAGACCAGCCTGGTCTACAGGACAGCTAGGGCTACACAGAGAAACCATCTCAAAACAGTAACAACAAATAAAAAAATCAATCTACCTTCTCACATATGACTGCTCGGTAAGAAACAACGGACAAATGAATGAATTGCGTACCGAGAATGCGAGTCCTTGGTTGAGGTGAAGACGGGGTGGGAACGCACGGTCTCTGTGAGTGTTTCCCGTGCCCTCAGACGGCTGGCTGGTTCCTGTTTTTGTTCACTGGTTTATTGACAGTTGTGTGAAGAACCAAGCAAGCAACAACAAAAGAAAAAAGACCAACAATAACGGGAGCTTTGCGGGACTCGACCGACACCACTTGGTTTTAGTGGATAAAGCGGGTAAAAGTGAGTCCCATTTGGCTTATTATCTGTAAGACAAATGCGGCCCTTGTTTACCCTTCTGTCTGGTGCGGAGTAGACAGCCACCTGTTTCCTCAGCCCTTCTGGAAGAGCACTGATCTGGTCGGCACGGCTTAGCTCAGCATTTTAATGAAGTTAGAACCTACTTGGGAACCCAGGACTTCCTCTGCAAAGCTGTTTTTTTCTTAAATGAAGGAAACACTTGTGTGGCGGCTAGGCTCCCGCTGGCCCTCTGCCTGGCTCCCCACAAGGCCTTTCTCCCTGCCCTGACCGCCACTGCAGGGGCTTTCTTTGGCTTTCAAAGCCACAGAACATTTGTCTCTGCCTCCGAACCTCTTTGAGGGTGCTTCTGCAGAGTCTCGGATGGAAGCATCCCCCTGCCCCTGGGAAGAATTGTGTGTCCGTAGGAACGAAGACACTTTGGTTTTGCAAGGTAACTTCCGTCACAGTGGGGCACATTTTTCACTCTCACTTCCTGTTTTCATTCTACTTGGAAATAAAATCTGCTGAGATTTAGTTTCAAAAGACCTCTTGAAGAAGCTTTCTCTGCCAACTAGAAAAGCAGATCAGGCTCTGCTTCCTGGGGGGACCTTGCTTCGTTGAGATCGGGTAGACTTCCTCCGGAAGGGACTGTGAGTGAGGTCTAGAAGTGAGCCTTGGTCTGCCTGGAGGAGCAGGAGCAGGAGGATCAGGGCACTGGGAGGGTAGTGGAAGGAGTGGGGTTCATGGGGGAGCACTAGAATACCCAAGACTTCAAAGCCATTGGAGGCTCAGCAATGAAGAGAACTGAATGTTGACTTATGAAAAACATTGTATCAAAATGTCAGCAGTGAGACGATCCATCAGCTAAAGGGGCTTGGCGCTTAGCCTGTCGACCTGAGTTCTATCCTGAAGCCCATCTGATGGAAGAAGGGAACTGACTCCCTCAAGCGGTAGTCTGACCTACACACACCCACTGCCAGCCTTCAGACCTGCCCCTCTGGGACCCACCCAGCGTCCTGACAACATCATCTTTATGATGGTGTCTTAAGATCTTTTTAAGAGAAGATCCCCTCCCCCATCTCTTTCTCTCTCCCTTTCAAATGTTGTATTTTAAAAAAGGGCACCACAGCGGCCCTCGTGGGTGGGGCCAAGGGGCACACTGGAAAGTCACTCATACCATGCAGGTGGCACCCACATGGAAAGTTTCATTAAGTGGGGAAGGAAGGGGGAAAGAAATCGAAAATGGGCAGAGGCTGAGGAGAGAAGAAAGAGAAGAAAAAGAGAAGGGGAGGAAGAGAGAGAGGTGCCCACGGCCTGGGTGGGGAGGGGAGAGAGGAAGGAGGAGAGAGAAGGGGGAGAAAGAGAGAGAGGTGCCCACGGCCTGGGTGGGGAGGGGAGAGAGGAAGGGGGAGAGAGAAGGGAGAAGAGAGGAGGTGCCCACGACCTGGGTGGGGAGGGGAGAGAGGAAGGGGGAGAGAGAAGGGGAAGAAGAGAGAGAGGTGCCCACGACCTGGGTGGGGAGGGGAGAGAGGGAGGGGGAGAGAGAGAGGGGGGAAGGGTTTTCTCTTAAAGAGGACTTTAAGATGACCTTGTCGGGATTTGTCAGGATGCTGGGTGGTGCCCCGGCCAGCAGGGTCTTCAACAGGGACCTAAAGGGAGGGCCGGCGAATGAAAGGGACAAGAGACACAAAGAATGAGAGCAAGACAGGACGTCTGATCAAGCTCCAAAATTTTATTTTACTCTCAAGGCATATATAGGTAGACAAAGGGGGTTGTGAGCAGGCAGGGACTTAATTATGGGCTGTTCGGCCAGCAGGAAATGTTGCTCTGAAGGTTATCTACCTACCCTTGTCTAACTGCCTAATTGCTTAACTGCAGCTCATTCACCTGATATCTGAGAAGAGGTTCTGGTATCTGTGGGAAGAGGTTTCTGGTGCTATGGAGACTTAAGCAAGGCCTAGATCTAAGAAAAGAGGAGAGAAACCCAAATATGGCAGCATGTGTGTCAAGGGTCGCTTAGGCTTATGGCTCCCGTCAGGGTGGGTCCCCAAGGGGGCAGGTCTGAATGCTAAAACCCACCTCCATAAATAAATAAATAAATAAAATAAAAAAATTATTTTAAAGATTGACTCTGAGTGAAAAAAGGGAGCAATTGGTTGCTGGGATAATCCAGGGAAGCCATGGTTAGTTCAGAATCTCAGACAGTCTTCAGTAACAAGATCTGGGGCAAAGCCGTAATCAGGGACTGGGCTCTGACTTCAGCATGCTACCCTCAACACCTCCTGATCCAGTGCTCTTTTCCCTACCCTGGAGCAAGGGGGAATCTTTGTATCAGCTTGTCCTCTGGGGCTCTCCTTGGCAGAGCACACAATGTCTGCCGAACTGGAGGCGCAGTGGAAAACAGAATATGGCAGACCTCAAGTTCTCCGAAGTGATGTGTTTTGTCTGAAAAAAACAATCCATGCAAATGTCTGCCTCTTGCTCTGTAGACCCTGTGCTCCGAGAGTGCCTGTGTCTCCCCCAGGGTCACACACCTTCCAGGCTGAGAATCTGTGCTCTGGGGCTGCCAGTTTGTGGAACTGGTAACCCCCCTGGCTGAGAATAAGACCACTATCACAATTTTTGAGCCAAATTTGAAGCAAGCTTTTTTAAGTACTGGCCAAGAAGATGGACACCGGCCAGGTCCATACTCAGGAATTCCCAGAGAGTGGTACCGAACTACATTAGACAGGAGCTTACAAAGACAAAACTCATGAGGCACATACTTCCTGCCTTTGTCCAATCAGGGGCAAGCATGCATCCTGGCCACACCTCCTGCCTATGTGTGATCAAGCACATCCTATGCAGTCGGGGCAACCAAGCTTGTTTGCAGAAGTGAAAACACATGGCTTGTTATCTTACACAAATAATATCTGATGATTCTTGGACTCCAGCTCTATGGTGATCCTGTGACAACAGCTGAGTAGTTAATTAGAAGAGGGAACCAGGAAGACAAAAGCTTGTGGGGTGAGACCTCATTCTTCTGGAATTGGGGACAAGGCAGTGGGCCCTGATGTCCTCTGGAACTTGAGAGAGATCAGGGCCCTGTCTGTGTCACTGTGCATGAGGAGGAGAAGAGGCACTGCTGACAGGTCTGGAGTGAGGCACGTGGAGGAAGAAAATGAAATGAAAGCTCCTACCTTAGCTGGAAAAATATCTTCCCATTAGGTACCCCTGAATAAGTGGTGGGATCTGGTGAGGTGGGTGGGGCTGTCCCTCTACCCCGACAATAGGGAAATGAGAAGAAGAGATGGTACTCCAAAACTCCCTCAGGACTGATTTGGTGGCTCAGTGTCCAAAGGAAGGAAACGAATCGCCCCATGCTGCATCCTGGGTTCCCTGTGAGCCCATGGCCAGGCCTAGGTGGTCTGCTGGAGGTCTTTGTTTAATGTCCCCATGCCATGAGTTGCATGGAGGGCAGTCAACTGACCAGTTATCTTTCTAGGTGGCACTTCGAACAAGACTCAATTGATGGCCCAGCAGGGCATGCACTAGCCTGCATGGCTTTCTAAAACAGGGACCTGGAAGCCCTTATGCAGCTGCTTGGATAGCATGTGCCAGCACTTGGCATTTCTGTTCATGGGCTTTTTCATCTCTCCCATGGTACCTTAAATGCCACAGCTGAAACTTCCACCTGTGGGGTTAGGAGCCCTGCTTAAGTTTAGCCCTGATGTCGGGAAGCTCTGGGAGACAAGAGACAGATTTTATTCCATGTCTTGAATTCTTCTTCTTCTTCTCCTCCTCCTCCTCCTCCTCCACCTCCTCCTCCTCCTCCACCTCCTCCTCCTCCTCCTCCTTCTCTTCTTCTTCTTCTTCTTCTTCTTCTTCTTCTTCTTCTTCTTATTATTATTATTATTATTATTATTATTTGATAGTTTGCTGGCTTGAGGACAACTTTAGGAAGACTGGTCAGGAGGCAGGCTGTAAACTGATCTCTGGCTAGAGAGCCGTCTACATTATTGTGATCCCCATGTGGGTCCTGATTGTAAACTTATTTGCATGCATCCTAGCCTGCTTTCAGACCTGTCCGTGCTTAGCAGCCTGCCTGGTACCAGAGAACAGAGCAGAGAACAGATAAGGTTCTTTTGAGTCAGAGATTCCTTAGGCTCAGGAATACAAGTGGGCAGGAGAGAGAGAATCAGAAAGGGAGAGGGACTTCACTTAGGTGAAAGCGTGGGGATAAGGTAACTCTTTTCATTTGCCCGTTCGCTGGCAGAAGTTAGATAATTCCCGTGAAATATCTGGGTTCAATCAGCCATATTTACTGGTATCTGGGGATATTTAAGGCATTTGTCAGAGGAGGAGTGGAACCAAGAGGAGGAAGCCTTCATGTCCCATGACTGCAGCTGAGAGAAAAAATAAATAAAAAATTAAAATAATGAACGGGATGGAAGACCCCCCCATCTTGGGTGTCCCCAAGGGCAGGTAATCTGTGGACTGGCACAAGTTACCCCAGTTGTGATCACGGGAGGGGCAAAGGCTGAGAGTGTACATACCAGAGGACCCCCTGGGAGTCCAGACAGCATTCAATACTTCATCAAGAGAGAATGTGTCATGGTATGCAGCCTGAGTACTCCCTGGGGATCTGGCATGAGAAATAGATCTCAGGCTACAGTCGCTGGAAATGTCGAGGGATCAGAAAGGGAAAACTCACCAATCTGGTGGCTGGTGTGTTGTGTGGATCAGTCCTGGTGGCTGGGCAAATGAAAAAAAGTGGGCAGTCGTACGTTCAAGAAACCTGGGTACAGGGTCCTGGACGCAGGGCCCCGGACACAGAGCGCTGTGAGAGTCTGTTTTGTCACGGCATCAATGTTGGTTTCAAATATGTGGCACTGGTTACCGTTTGAGGAAAAATCAGAGGCACGAGGTCCGACAGAACCCAGTACCAGGCCTGGGGCAGAGACTCATGTGGAGGAGAGAGAGGGGGGAGTCTGTGTCCAGCTTTTAAGGATTCCCCTGCACATGCTCAGGTGGGCTTACAGAGCTACACCATGCATGGGCTGATTGCATGACCATGCTGCGTACATCTGTGCAATCACACAGTGCACTGATGACGTAAGACATAAGACTCCTTGCTCAGCTACTGAACTGCACATGTGCAGTCATATACTCATATAGCTGGAGTAGCAGAATCCTAAAAGGGCCGAATGGAAATGTGGTGAATTATGGGTTTTGCTGATAGTGTTGAAAACCAGGAGCCAACACCTAGATGTTGCAAAGTAAAAATTTATTGATGGCTGGACCAGCTTTGCAGTCTCCATGGTAGGAGAATGAAAGCAGCCCAGATTAAAGGCAGAGCAGCCCCTTTATACCAAGTGAGCAAGTGATTAAAAGTGGAATGTTGCAGTTATTTTTATGATCACAGGAAAGGTACACATTATGGGTATATAGCCAGACAGTTAACATACCATGAAACATGCAATGGTCAATCAATTCTCAGAACAATGGAAAGAATTTACAATGTGTCATATTCACAAGATTATTGAGGAAGAACCAGTCAAAAAAAGTCAACCTTTAGCTTGGGGCATGATTAAAGCAGACACCACAGTGAAATAAATCAAAATTTAACTAACGGAAAAATGGAGTCAGCTGTTCCTTGGCATTGACTTTTTAAGCCCCTGCAAACCATGATTTGAGGCCATTTTTTTGAAACACAGAGATGGAGCTGGCCAGAGAATCCATCAACTTGGCCAGTATTTAATTAAAGCTTGCTTCAAATTTGACTTTGAGCTGTGGGAGCAGTTTTATTCTCGACCAGTAGGGTTAACATAACACATTCAATCTCTTTTCCACCTACCACATACAGGTGGGCATATACTTCTCTAGCTTGACATGTAGCAGACAACCTGCATGAGCATATTTTTCTCTTCTTACCGTTTCTCAGTACGGCCCCCACAGGCTCATATATTTGAATGCTTGGTTCCCAGTCGGGACTGTTTAGGAAGGACTAGGAAGTGCTGCCTTGTTGTAGGAGGTGTGTCACTGTGGGTGTGCTGTGGGGTTTCTAAAGCCCACGCCCTTCCCAGTTAGCTCCTTGTCTGTCTCAAGCTTTTGGAGCAGATGTGAGCTCCAAGTTCCTGTTCCTGCGCCATGCCTGCCTGCCTCCTGCCATGTTCTCATGGTCCCTCCATTAAATGCTCTTTTAAAAAGTGCTTTGGTTATGGTGGGCTTTTGTTCCAGCAATAGAAAAGTAACTAAGACTGACACTGATAGCAGGGAGTGGGCTAGAGCCTGAGCTTGCTGATTTGGGGAGCATTGGACGAGGAAAGCAGAGAATACTGTAAGCAGGGATTAATGAGCCATCCTAACAGACGCTTTGAAGACAGTTGTGCTGAGAATAATTTGGATTAAGGAGGCCCAGCTCGAGATGACACAGCAGGGAACAGTAACAGCAGCTGGACTAGATACTATTCTCCTGATTTTTTCCCCGTTCAAGACAGAGTTGCTTTGCATAGCTTTGACTGTCTCGGAACATGCTCTGTAGACCAGGCTGGCCTTGAATTCCCTGCCTCTGCCCCTTGGCAGTGCTGGGATTAAAGGTGGGTGGCACTACTTCTTGGCTCATCCTTGGGCTGTTTTGGCAAAGAATGTGGCTGCTTTTTGCCTTTATCCTAAAAATCTGCCTGAGGCTGAATTAAAGAATTTTGGACTAATTTCCTCAGCAGAGGAGATTTTCAGACAACCTAATATCTGCCCTGTAGTATGGTTATTAGTGATCACTCTAATGAAGATCTAAAGAGCAAGCAGGGTAAAAAGAAGTACAAGATGTACAGTCTGAGGAGAAAAGGAGAACCAGAAATCCAATGTTGGAGTCAAGGCTTGTGCTGAGAGAGGCAAGGAGAATGCTGAAGTGAAATGGAATAAAGAAGGAGATCTCAGCGGACCCCACCCATAAACAAAGAACTACAGGCAACTCAGGACAAGACCCCACTCAGCCAAGCATACCGCTTGTAAAAAGCCAACGCCTAAGGAATTAAGGAGAAGCTTATGCAACAAAGGAAAGTATCAACAATCAAAGCTTACAAAATGTGATTCAAGGAGGGGCCTGGTTCCATCCCAAGCAGGTGACAGCTTTAGCATGTGGTTCTGGCTTTAGAATGCTGAAGGATACAGATTTAAAGGGGTTATGGAATCTTCCTGTGAGGTTGAAGAAAGGGGTGGGGCCAGGGGTGTGGCAGGGGAGTCCTTGCCTAGAATCCTGGAGGGGCCATTGAAAAAAAGAAAGGAAAGGAAAGGACATTACCAGTCCTAGGTATGGTGAAGAAAGTTTATTGTAGATGTGGGGAAGAGCATAATTAGAGTTAGGGGAATCTGGGAGGGTCCAGAGTGACATGACCAGGCTGAGCTGGGCCATATGAGAAGGGGAAGGGAAGGGAGGAGGCAGAGAGGGAAGCCAGGTGCAGCAGCTGGAGGCCAAAGTCTAAAAGAGATGGGTAACCCAAACGGCTGGATTATATAGGGAAAACCCTCTGGGGGAAGGGCAGCCCAGCCCCTGGGCTGGAGAGTTCAGGGTGGAGGGCCAGGTATGCCAGCCATACCCTGTAACAGGTAGGGACTGAGGAATGCTTGAGAACTTAGCAGCCAAGTTCAGCTTTGATATGTTAAGTAGGTACCTCAGCTCTTTGTACCAGGGTTTGAGACTTAACAAACTGGAGACTCCAAGATGTTGGAAATGCCAGAGCCATGGGATGTCTGTCAGGCAGAGCTGTATATGGGTTATAGATCATACACTCTCTGCCACTGTAGCAGAAGCAGCTGCAGACAGATAAACAAAAAAAGGTGACATGCCAGCTCCTGGCAGCATCCTGTGTCTTCTCCAAGGAAGATGGATGGCTGCAGAAGAATTTCCACCTGCTTTAAATGTAGCAAAGCAGCCACAGAGTGGAAAACTGCTTTGTACCTTAACTGCTGCTAAGACCCTGTCCAGACTGTGGACAAGTAGGACTCTGGGGGATTGATTGCCCCACTTTGCCAAGACAAGGCAGGCCACTCTCCCCAAATTACTACTCCACAGGAAAGTCTGTCAGATCTTCTGGGCTTGGCCGCTGAAGACTGGCACTGCCTTGGGAACTTCTGACCTCAACAACCACAGAGAGACCTGGGGTAGCTGCCCTCGGCAGCTGGAAAGCTGTCCCACTCCTGCTTACTCAGGTGAAATCCATCCTTCTCAGGTCTGATGGTGTTTGATGACTAGGGTACTGACAGATTTACCAGTCTAACAGCTCTTCCTCGACCCCCAAGGCTACAACCACCTTGGTAGCTCATTAGTTCATTAGTTAAGTTTCCTGTTAAAAATACAGAAGGTTTGCCTTGTTCACAGGCTTCAGAATTTTAGCACTGAAAACTGAAGTTTTGATAAACTGATAGAGCACTGACTACAGACAGTTTTCTGAAGTTCTTACATTTCTGTGGACTTTACTGTCCCAGCTTTTAGGACTGTATAGAGGCTTTTTGCTATGACACCAAGATGCACATCTGTTCCAGCTGCCTTACAGCATGTGCTATTCCTGGGAAAGAGATCTGCTGCTGCTGTATCAAGGAGTCTGGCCTGGTGCTAGACTTGTGCCAAGGCCAACTTGCAGGGGGACCTCCAGATGCGCCAGCCCCTGCACCAGTTCTGAGGACACTGACCAGGCGAGGACTGGCAGGTTGACTTCACCCACATGCCCACTCATAAAAAGCTCTGTTGTCTCTTAACTCTTATTGACACCTTCACAGCATGGATGGAGGCACTCCCCACCTCCAAGGAAACAGTGGATATGATGGCTCAGGTACTCCGAGAACACATCAACCCTCGATTTGATGTGCCAGTCCCCCAAGCTCCTGGGACATCAGTGCTGGTACCACCTCTCCAGACTCAAGCGGGCACCTATCCTCGATAAATTGGCACATCTTCATTTCTTTCTGGCTGTCTTTACTCTTCCTATGGCTAGCCCCATTCATAGGGCTGGTGATAACAGCCTATTTTTTTCTCCTAGCAACTTGCCTTCTCCACATCCTCAAAAAACAGATCCCTGAGGCCTCCAGGATGGCAGTTAACCAACTGTTTCTTCACCCACACCTCCTGCTGAGTGTGAGCCCACTGACTCCTGACTCCCCATCATCCCCTGCCAGCAGGAAGTAGCAAGACTTGAACCAGTGCCCAAAAATTTCCAAAAAGGTTGGGATGTTGGGAATCTCCAGCTCAGGGCCCATTCTAAACCTGCCCACATGTTCAGCTGGGAACCCAGCTCCATATCTTCTCTTCCAAACTGTGAAAACCCACCACGTGTCAGCTCCTCCCCAAGAGCTCCTCAAGACTGTGCCTACAGGGTATCTAAGGTCTGATCAATAGACCTTCCATGTGATTCTCTCCTGCTTCCTTTCCCCTGAGGGTCACCCAGGAGTTGCTTTGCTCGGATTAAACCTGGTCTTATTAATTTGGTTTGGCTTGGCTTATTGCATTGGTGGAGTTATCCACTACCTTGGGATTTTTTTCAAAACACTTATCAATTAGAATAGCTAAGACAAAAAAAAAATTAAGGAACAATTATGTGCTGACCAGGATATAAAGAAATTAGAAGCCTAGGATGTTACTAGAGGGGAGGCAAAATGGTATACTTACTGTGGAAAACAGATCAGAATACCCTCAAAAAGTTCAACATTAGGTTACTATATAACTTAGGAATTTTACCCCTAAGCAGAGTTGAAATTTCCCGCTAAGGTATTCCCTTATAATATCCCGAATGTCTGTGGTGTCTGTGGCAATGTTTCCAACTTGATTGTGGGGTGCCTGGCCCCAGTGGTTTTACCCACAACACACTCCTGCACGTCCTGCTCCTGGAATACCATGAGTGAGGAGGTGGAAAGATTGTAAAAGCCAGAGGACCAAGAAGTCTGCTGTGAGATTGTTTCTCCTGGAATCTTCATCCATGGTGCCTCAACAACATGGCATCCTGAACAAGTACAACAACAGCCATGCCAGGAGGAAGGAGGAAATCTCACAGGACCCATCAACGAAGAACTACGGGCAACTAGGGATGCTGAGAGTGGGAGAAATGGTCTCCTCCAGGGATGAGCTCCCTAGCCGATTAGCCAACATCAAATGGTCAGCCCTATGATTGTAAGTACAAGTAATGTTAAATGGAGCGAGCAGATTGTATTTATATATTTATGCATACATTACACACACACACACACACACACACACACACACACACACACACACACACATCAATTAAAGAAAAGGAGTCCATGAATTTGAGAGGGGTAGGGAGTGGACAGGCATGAGAAGGACTGACAGGAGGAAAGGGAAAGGGGAATTATGTGATTATATTTTAATTTAAAAATAATTAAAAAAGAAAATAATTGAAAACAGAGACCCAAGCATGTATACATATATGGGTGTTCACAGCAGCACTATTCATGGTAGATAAAAGTTCCATCGATCTATGAGTAGATACATGTCTTAGGTTTCAGTGGCTGGGATAAACACCATGACCAAACGCACCTTGAGGAGCAAGGGGGGTTGGGCTTCCAATTCTGTGCCACAGACCATCACTGAGGGAAGCTGAGGCAGGAAACCAAAGCAGGAACTGAAGCAGAGACCCAGGAGGAGGGCTGCTTAATGGCTTGCTGCCCGTGGCTTAATCATCCTGCTTCCTTATACAACCTAGGACCTCCTGACCAGTGGTGGACCTGCCCCCAGTGGGTGGCCGCCCTCACATGAATCACTAATCAAGAAAAGGTCTTATAGACTTGCCTACAGGCAATCTGATGGAGCCATTTTCTCAATTAAGGTCTTCTTCCCAGATAGTCTAGGTTTGCATCAGGTTGATAAGAAACTAGCCAGAACAACATACAACACAGACACACACAGACACAGAAACACACACATAGACAGACAGACAGACAGACAGACAGACAGACAGACACACACACACACACACACACACACACACACACACACACACACACGAATATTATTTAACCATCCCAAGAGTCAAAGCGCTGAAGAACATTCAAATCATTATGCTATGTGTAAAAAGGCAGACACAAAAAGCTGTATATTGTATGATTTCACTTTTATAAAATATACAGAATAGATCACTCCATAGCGACAAGGGGAGAGGATCAGGAGCAAACCAGTACAGATTTCACTTTGGAAATGTTTTAGACCTGGATAGTGGTGATGATCGGACACACTGTGAATGTTCGAAGTGCCACTGAATTGTTCATTATATAGTAATTTTATGAATTTCATCTCAATAAATCATTGAAAAGAAAAACTAGAGCCAGATGTGATAGTGGTTCATGCTTATAGTCTCAGAACTTGAGATGTTGAGGCTGGGGGTCCCCATTTAAAACCAGCTGGGCTAAATAGCAATCCAAGTCAGCCAGTGCTTTATAGAGAATTCTGCCATTAAACAGCGCAGTTCAACAGAAAAAGGCTGGTAACAATGAGGGTTTGGCCCATAGACTACCACATGCCAGTTCTATCCTAGAGAACAGAGTGTTTGAAGGATAGAATGTTTCTCTTGCTGTAGATGTTATCATTATCATTCATTCATTAAGAAAAATAAATAAACCAAGAATATTAGTAAGTATGATGATTCCTTCAAATTTACCCAGGTGAGTTTTGAGCAAATTTCATACTCAGTTAAAGTCCGTGGACTTAGCCGGGCATTGGTAGTGCACAACTTTAATCCCAGCACTCGGGAGGCAGAGCCAGGTGGATCTCTGTGAGTTTGAGGTCAGCCTGGTCTACAGAGTGAGATCCAGGACAGCACCAAAGCTACACAGAGAAACCCTGTCTCTGAAAAAAAAAGAAAGAAAGAAAGAAAAAAGTCCGTGGACGTTTAGTGAAGCCCGAATCCAGTGTGAGGGACTCTTACCTACTTGGGATCCATCTGACATCTCTTGTTCCACTATGAGTGTTTTCAATTTTTGTCAACTTTCCATTTCTAAGGAAGAAGAACCCTTAAAAAGTCTCATGGAAAATCATGAGACATCAAAGAAAAAAAAAAAAGACAAAAACCAAGAGGTTGGTTTATTGCACAAGAATCTGGAAAGCGCTGCCTAATTCTGTTTCATAAACACAGGATGATCCTCTCTTAAAGACAGCTCCAGATATTTCACTTGTGGTTCAGTGGAATACAGACTGTGAGAAGGCCAGATGCTTAGGGGGAAGAGGAAATCCCATGTGAAATCATATAGCTCAACCTGGTAGATTCACTGTCGAATTTAACTATAATAGTTGGGAAGCTTTAAATAAAAGAATATTTTCAAAAATGAGGAAGAAAACAAATGATGCCTGTGATGTGACATTTAGGTCCCAGGCTGGCTTTCTCAGGAGGTGAGAGAACACAATAGCCCACAAGACTGGACAGCAACTCTGAAAGCTTTTGTTCACATGGCGGTGCTTAAGATAGAGACCTTGTAGGAACCACTGTCAACAAGGGCTGCCTGGTGTGAGGAGGCTCATTCGGACTCAAGGCTATTGGTTCCTGACCTAGATACCCAGAATTCTGGGTGTGGTAACATCTTTACAAAAGCTGGTTCTCTTGGGAAATGATCTTCGGTCATTATAGGTTAGCATGTCAGTCCAAAATCCAAGGTCTGAAATGCTCCAAGATCCCCAACCTTTTTGAGCATTAACATGAGACATAAATAGGAATTCTGTGGCATTAATGAAGAGTGGCAGGCAAATGCAGGCCAACACCATACAGTTTACCCAGCATCTACAGGGAGGAAAAGGCCTCTTTGGTCTCTTCAGCCCTGATATACAAAGTTTGCTTCATATATAAATGTATTAGTCAGGGTTCTTTAAAGAAACAGAATTGATAGAATGGTAGTTGTTCAGTGCAGGAGACTGGATGTCTCAGCTGTCCCAGTCTGCCTCTGGAGTCCCTGGGAATTCCTAGAGAGCAGCTGGTCTTCAGTCTGCTTTGGATTCCTGAGAAACTAGGCTCTAACACAGTGAAGGGATTCCTCCCCAGCAGGGTGCATGAACTTGCCAGGGAGAGTGAGGGCAAGTAGGCCTTCCTTGTCCTTATGTGGGCTGCCACCAGGAGGTGTGGTCCAGATTTGGGGTGGATCTTCCCACCTGAAATAATCTGATCAAGAAAATCCCTCATAGCATGCCAACTGCTTGGGTTTTAATTGATTCCCAATGTTTCCAAGTTGACAATCAAGATTAGCCATCACCACAGAATTATTAAAAAATACTGGCTATAATTATATTTAGTCTATGTGTCTATAAAACATCAGCGAGTTTTGTGTTTAGACTTGAGTTTCCTCTCTGACCTATTTTATTAGGTATATACTGCCAGTTCTGCCCAAGATGAAGTCTGGCCTGGAAGTGCAAACATTGGCTTTGGAGTTGTTTGGAAATGTTTGAAGGCAGGGCAGGCGCCATGACACTTGACTGGCAGATTCTCTTAGCTTCTTAGGCTGGACATGCTGTTTACTGTTGGTAAAAGGCTATTGGTGATTTTTCTCTTTTTCTTCTTTTTGATTTGTTACATTCGATTTGTAACTCTATTACTTTAATAATCAGTAAAATAAAATCTAAATAATGTAAAATTTAAAAAATAATTTTATGCCTACAAATTATTTTCATGCCTGCACCCAGATTTCCATTCATTTGCCACTACCCTCCCCTGTCTGCCCCCAAGCTGCTTTCTGGGAATAACTGCAGTAGGAATATCCTGAGAATTACTGTGGCTCATATAATAACATAGACTCATCAATGTTCTCTGCCTGCAGAACTTGGAGAGCTTGAAGGATTAGGTGTTCCATTCGCACTGGGGGAGGACAGGTTGCCGTGCTTGGCTTGATTGAAAGACACAGTTGGAGTCTTTCTTGGCACTGTCCTATCCCTATGTGGAGATGGTCTTAAAACGGTCGTCCTTTTGTACCATTCCCCATAGCCTTGACTAAAACACCACACATACCACACTTACTCTTGAAAATCATGCATCCTATTTGATGGAGGAGGGAGGTGCAATGGGATGTCTTCCTATTACAATGTGAGTGGTGAGCAGGTGAATGATGAGGGACCCCAGGATATCACACCCAAATGGAGTTCCGTGAGCCCTGGGTGAAAAGGAAATGGGTGCTTAAAATCCAGCTTACACATGCATATAGATCTACATGATGCTAAACAAATGCATGCATTCAAAAATATATGATAAGAGCTCCTTTTACTTCCTGCCCATGCTTCACTGAAGTCTATCTTGATGTTGCATTCCAAGGTCCCTGTTCACTCCATCATAAGTAAAAACGTGGAGGCTTTCTCACTGTCTTTTAGGTCATAGTCATACTGTGTTGCAAGTTGTCTCTGATCTACAAACCTGACTTGTTTTTGTTTTATTTAAAGACAGTGTCTCTCTGTGTAGCTCTGGTTGTCCTGGAACTTGCTCTGTAGACCAGACTGGCCTTGAACTCAAAGATCTGCCTGACTCTGTCCCCTGAGTGCTGGGATTAAAGGTGTGCACCACCACTGCCTGGCCAAACCTGATTATTTCATTGGGATCTTCTGATATCTGGAGGGAAGTAGAGACGCTGTTACAGAAAGCTGCTGCTCTTGACTTTTCAAAGCTTGTCCAAGGGTCTAATTACCAAGCCAGGCCCACTGTCCTCCTGCTCTGTTTTTAATTCAGTGACAGCATGCCAGCCCCTTCCTGCCCTGCTGTTTTAGACTACTGGAGGGCATTGGATGAGTGTTTCATAAGCCACAGAGTAATCTTCACTTGGGAGTCACCACCTGAGGCTGAGATGAAGCTGAATGTCGCACAGTGTCAGGATAATTAACTCTCTTCTTTAGCATATTGACACTTTGTGGTGGTTATTACTATGTCAATAGTTCAAGTTTCAAATTGCTGATTGACATGGCTTTCTGTGGGTGGAGTTCTTGTCCTTCTTGGGGTAGCTGGGATCCTTTGGCAATACGTTCCCTACTGTTTACCTGCTTGTCCTCTTGCAAGCTGCCCAAGGCATGTCATTTTTAGTGGCCTCCAAAGTGAAGCAAGTTGTTGGAGTTACCACAGAGACTGGAACTCCATTTCATGTTCTCTTCGGGTCTGATTCTGCATATCTGGAGTCTGGTATCTTGTAAGTGAATCACAACTTCGATAAGCTGCCCAGGTCACCTAAGGGCTGGAGCAGATGAACTCTGTTGTCATCAAAATGGCTTAGGAGAGTCAAACCATCTGTTTCAGTCTGGCACCCTTGGGGTGACTCTGCATTGGCAGGATCACCGTGTTTCAACCTTCAGCTCTTCGCAAGGTCGGAACCTCAGTGTTATCACACCCCAGAGGAAAGCAGGCTTTGAGGGCTGATTCCCATGAATCAAACTCATGAAAGGCAGATGGCTACATTTCGTATTGAATGCTTGTGAAGATTAGATGAGAGCAGGTACAAGACTCATTCACCTCTGTTGTGTGTTAAGTGTCCTGGAATGCTGGATTTTATTTTATCTGTGAGCACATCAAATACAATTTTGCAATAATAAACACAAGAAAACATTAACTCTGGGTGGCTCCTTCTCCTAGAGTCTAGGATCCAAATGCAGCACCAAGCACGAGGCAGCCATTCACTATGTGATTCAGGCCTAAGGCTCGGACTGGTCGCTTCATAAGCTGGAGAAGTGTTTTTGTCTTCTGACTGTGTTTGGACCGTATTTATGACGATGTCCAAAGCGCTTAGCTGCTGTGACTGGCTGCCCTCAGCCGTTTTGTGTCATTCTCAGTACATTATGACAATGACTGGAGATGACCATTCTCCATGTGCTATATCAACCAACGGAAGCACAGAACCTGTCAATGAGCCTTGATGGCTGGATTCCAGGGACAATCACCTGCTGGGTTTGCCACATGGGATTTGCTGTTGCATGTATACATAACATGAAGTTATGATCATGGTCTGAAGACACTCCTCCCCTCCTGTTTGTGTGGCAATGCCTCACCCTGCTCTGTCTGTTGAGATAACCCATGGAGAACAAAGAACTGCATCTGATGAAGTGAGTTCCAGACGGGTTGTGCTTCCGTGTGCACATGGAGTGAAGGAAAGGCTGAGAGCCGAAACTCTGCCTGGGAAGAAAAGATCTGCATGCAAGGTAGAACTGGTGTAGAGAAGCAAGATTCTCAGGGAGCCAGGCTTGGCAGGAAAGCATGTCTTACCTGCTGACTGAAGGAAAACATGTCTGCTGAAAGAGATAGAATGTGAAGGAGGAAGAAAATGGATGCTGTTCTTCATAACTAGCGCTGGAGGGTGGAGTCTATTAATGAGGCTCCATGAGCCATCTCTCCTGGAACAAGAGGAGTGCCACGTGTGTTTGGAAGATAACGCCAGCTGCAATTGGAGCACCACTTCAGCTCCATCCATCCATCCACCCATCCACCCATCCACCTACCTACCCACTCATCCATCCACCCACCCACCCATCCACCCATCCATCCATCCACCTATCCACCCACCTATCCACCTATCCACCCATCCACCTACCCACCCACTCATCCATCCATTCACCTATCCACTTATTCACCCACCCATCCACCCATCCATCCACCCATCCACCCATCCATCCACCCATCCACCCATCCACCTACCCACCCACTCATCCATCCACCCACCCACCCATCCACCCATCCATCCACCCATCCACCCATCCACCTACCCACCCACTCATCCATCCACCCACCCACCCATCCACCCATCCATCCATCCACCCATCCATCCACCTATCCACCCACCCATCCACCCATCCACCTACCCACCACTTATCCACCCACCCACCCATCCATCCATCCACCTATCCACCTATCCACCTATCCACCCACCCATCCACTCATCCACCTATCCACCCACCCACCCACCCATCCATCCATCCACCTTTCCATTCATCCATCTATCTACCCACCCACCCACACACCCACACACCCACCCACTCACCCATCCATCCACCCACTCACCCACTCATCCACCATCTACCCATGACATTCTACAGGGAAGGTCAGAGCTGGGTGTCTGCAGATGGGTACCTTCTGTGGCTATGAGGAGACCATCCTTTTTTCCTGAGCCCCATGGCAATTTTGCATTGCACTGTCTTTAGTCACTGGAAAGACATATGGGTCATAACTCAGTTGTTCTGAGAGACATGCAAAACATTGACAGTTTGCTTTAGAAGGGCTTTGAGGCTGGGAGTCCATAGTACTTATCAGGGAAGTCCTCTTGCAGCCTCAGTGTAGAATGTTATCTTTAGAGAAAGATTGGGGTGTGGGTGAGATGTCACCAAAGACGCCCTATTTTTCCTTTGTAATTGTGAGTCTGTCCTAGAGAGTCAAGTCAAATCATCAACTGAATGTCTAGGGAGCAGCAGAGTCAGCCAAGGCCAGCTGCTCTTGCCCCTGGTGAGGCTTTCTGGGGACGTCTGTGGCCGCTCTCATGCTTCTTAGTCCTTAGAGACCTTCTTTGTAGCAGAAGGGGTATTGCTGAGCTAAATCCAGTTTGCTCTCCTGATGGCTGCCACATTCATCCACGGAATGACAGCATGATTCTCTGGATGTATGGTTGTGAATCCCAGCTGTCAGTAACAACGGGAATATCTCCACAAATGAGGACGATCCGAAAGGCAGTTTTGATTGTGCTCCAATTGCAGCTGGCAAAGGTCCTGGGACTCTGATCACCCACTTCCTCAGAGGAAGTCATTCACAGGTAAATTCCCACCTGCATTGGTTAAGTATTGGTACCGTGGTTTTTAAGTTGCCTTTCAGCTCATTTTACCCAGGTATGTACTGCTGTGTACTGAGGCTAGGGATCTTTCTAGAACAGTCTCTCCTCATTCAGGGTTTTACTTCCCATATTTTCAGTTACCTGCAGTCATGCACGATATGAACGAACAATATAGCATAATATTTTGAGAAAGAAACTGCTTGCCACATAACTTTTAGCTCAGTGTATTGTCATAATTGTTCTGTTTTATTATCAGCTTATTGTCAAATTTTTAGTGTGCATAATTTATAAATCAATTTTTTTGGTGTGTGTGTGTGTGTGTGTGTGTGTGTGTGTGTTTAAGAGAAAGGCATAGTGTGTGCTCTATGGGGCTGATACTTCTGTTTCAGTCTTCCCCTGGGGAAGAGGAGATGGATGAGGCGAGGGATGTTCTCACATAGCACATATGAATGGGGGGGGTTTACTACATTTCCTCCTCTGCCAACCGGGTCCTGGGTGGGTTTCCCTGTAAGGGATGATAGAGGGAGGCTTGTGGAGGAGGGTTAGATCCCTGTAGAGAATGCTGGAGGGAGATGTGGAGGAGGGGTAGATCCCTGTAGAGGATGCTGGAGGGAGATGTGGAGGAGGGGTAGATCTCTGTAGAGGATGCTGGAGGGAGATGTGGAGGAGGGGTAGATCTCTGTAGAGGATGCTGGAGGGAGATGTGGAGGAGGATTAGATCTCTGTAGAGGATGCTGGAGGGAGATGTGGAGGAGGGGTAGCTCCTGTAGAGGAGGATGCTGGAGGAGGGAGATGTGGAGGAGGATTAGATCTCTGTAGAGGATGCTGGAGGGAGATGTGGAGGAGGGGTAGCTCCCTGCCTTTTGGATGTCACTTGCTGCTGGTTTTTGCCACAGTAGTGATTCTTTACCTGGATAGCAATAGCAGATTCCAGCAGCTGGAAGTTGCTGTTTTCAGTTTCTAACAGCTAACCTCAGGGACACCAGCCTTAACCAGGTGTCCCTCCAGCTCCAGAACCCAGCAATGCCCTCCCTCCCTCCCTCCCTCCTTCCCTCCCTCTCCTCCCCTCTTCTCTCTCCCTGGCTCTCTCCTTTCTCATATGCCTGGCAGGTTTCTGAGCACAGCTTCTGTTGGTAGGTACCCTTGCTATTTCACACTGCATTGTAAAGGGTTGTAAGTAAATGGTGGATAAGATAGTGAAAATTCTTTTTTCTTTCCAGGCTTTCATGAACCAGTGAGCTTTCTCTCACCACTCGGCACAAAGGAACAGGACTGTCAATGTTCAGCCCCTGGGAGAGAACTGGCAAAGAGATCTTTTTTTTTTTTTTTTTTTTTTTTTTTTTTTTTTGGTCTGGGAATGTAGCTCAGTGATAGAGGGCTTTCCTACCATGTGTGAGGCCCTAGGCTTATGTCCCAATCTGACAACAATAAGAAAGACAGTTTCTTAGCTTTGTGTCCTAAAATAAAGTCTTTTAATGTCAACAAGGAAAAAATCTTGAAAAACAATACTGTCTACTGTAGAGATGGATTCTGAGGATGAGAAGGACTGTAAAATTTGGCTTTGGCTATCAGTGTCTAGTGATGGACTTAATCTGGCAAACTGCAGATGTCTTTCAAACTCTATATTCAGTATCATCATGTATATATCTTGAAATGACTCCATGGGAGTCTTCATACTCTTAAAATTGGTAAACACTACTAATCAGAGCTTTTCCCCCTGGAGAGTTCAACATTCACTGCTTTGGCCCTGAGTCAAAACAGTGAGTGATGATGTAAGAGTGATTTTCACCCAACTAAAGACAGATCCTCCAGAGTCAGGGAGGAGAGAGACTGGGGGCGGGGGAGCATAGGTGAATTGCTGGAGTAGAAGCTTTCTGGATGAACCAAAGCAGACGTTGGGGAAGGGCGCAGCAAAATAGCTAGATCAGGCTAGAGCGAGGGACAGAAGGTGATGGCGGCCAGCTGCCCGAGTGCGGTGTATCAGCAGGTGCAGTGATGGCCGGGCAGGCGGAATCACGGGTGCTCCTGGGAGGGAGGGCAGGCTTCTCTTCCACACCCACTCATGCCTATGTCCCTTTCCATTCCGGGAAAGCCAAGGAAAGCACAAGAGACTTCCTGGCTGCTACCAAGAGGGGCTGAGATTGGTTAAGGACACAGAGTGCACAGGCCAATGGGATCATCCCATCAAGAAGGCAGGTAAAGTGATGTCTGGTCAGGATCTTTGGGCAGTATATGACAGGATGCTAACAAGCATGAACCAGGGTTACTCTCCTATATGACACAGGTCATCTGCATCTTAGTCACCTTCTGAGAAAAAGTGAAAAGATGCATGGGTTGACTCTTCTTTAGGATAGACACTGTACTCTGAATTGTGAGATGATATTTCCCGTGGTTAGATAGGAAATGGTGGCTCAAGAGGTAAAAACCAATTAATAGAAAAGAAAGCTAAAAATTCCCTCAGGCAACTATAAATTAAATACCTAAGGCAAATATACTTTGTTGGTTTCTTCTTCTTTTGTTTGTTTATTAACAGTGGCAGATATGGGAGAATCTGGGAAAGAAGAAACATTATTTCTGAATGTTTGTGTGACGATGAAGATGTTTGTGTGGCAATATTGTGTGGGTGGAGAAGACAGAGATGTCATAATTGACATTTATTGCCATCAGTGAATGAGGATTAGATTCATTGCTTAATCAATTAATTTTCAACACACTACTTAAACTAACAATGACATCTTCCTTTTGAAAACAACATTTATCAGGTAGAATTACTACTATTGATTTTTTTACATTTGTTTTTATTATTACATGAGGGTTATATTTATACCTAGTTTATATTTATAGTCATTAAGAACATAATACAAATAATAAATCTACACTACTTGTTCATGAGAATCATCTTTTCTTTAGAAAGGCTCTGTTTAATATTTTGCTTTAGAGGAGTCCATGAATTATTTAATATTTGATAACCATATATCACTGAGGCTTTTAAATGAAATAATTTCATAATCAGCCTTTTAGAGATCTGTTCCTTTTTTAAAAAGATTTATTTATTATGTATACAGTGTTCTGCCTGCATGCCAAAAGAGGGCACCAGATCTCATTACAGATGGTTGTGAGCCACCATGTGGTTGCTGGGAATTGAACTCAGAACCTCTGCAAGAGTAGCCAGTGATCTCAGCCTCTGAGCCATCTTTCCAGGCCTGATCTATTCCATTTTTAATGCCTCATTTTATTATAGGGCTTGCTAACTTTTCTATCAATTTTTCTATATTATGCTTTTTTTTGTTGATGAAAGCCACTTAAATTTAAGGGCCCATCTCAAGATGCACCCTGAAAGAGCATCTGCCTTGAATGCATGAGGCCCTGGCTTTGATCCCCAGCACTACTCAAACAAACAAATAAGGAAAAAAAATAGTGTTTTCCTCTCTCTTCTGATTGCTGAATTCATAAGAAATGTTTGGCACTGAGCATGGAAAATGGAAGAAAATTCTCTGAAGCTGTTTGCTGTAGATTTCTTCTTAACCCTCTGGTAGACAAGGATTCCTGTAAACATTTGTGCTAGAAGAAGAGAGGGAGGCTTGGAGAAAACCATGGAAAATGCCAACATAAAAGCTGTGTGCTGGTTGATGGAAAATGGGAACTTGAACAAGTGGAGGGAGAGCCAAGAGTGAGATGGGAGTGAGAAGGGAAGTATTTCACAAACGCTAATGCCAAGGAGACCTTCAGAGGAGCACAGAAGGGCTGTCTGCTCAGAGAGGAGACCTTCAGAGGAGCACAGAAGGGCAGTCTGCTCAGAGAGGGCTGTGTCTGCGATGACCCATCTATGCAAGGCTGAAGGCAAAGAGGAAGAGGTGAGGGCAGCCCTCTGAGGCCCCTGTGACAGGAATCTCCCAATTTCTGTGCTTTGTGGGATTGCCATGGGGAGCTTTTCCAAGACCCTGTAATTCCTGTGAAGAAATAAGGCTTCCTGGTTTGCCAAACCGGATATACACTGGCCTATGAAAGCCAATTATTAAATTCTTAGGAATTTTGTGAGTAAGTTGTTAGATATGGCTATTTTTAAAATTAAAGTATATAAACTTATGGTGACACAAATATTAAAACTATACTCAAAACTCATCACTTTGTGAAATGCAAAAGACTTATATAATCTAAAGAGAAACTAGAGTATAAAAGGCCATCACGTTGTGATTATGTTGGCCCCAGCTCTGCGTCACAGTGTGCTGAGGGCTGTTCACATCTCTTGGAAGGAACTCCATACAAAGATGCTGTGCTGTGCGGTGGTTTGAATAAGCATGGCCCCCATAGCTCACATGTTTGAACGCGTGGTCATTAAGGAATGAAGCTACTTGACAGGGATTTGTGGAGGTGTGCCTTGTTGGAGCAGGTATGGTTTTGTTGGAGGAAGTTATGCCACTGGGTGTGGGCTTTGAGGTTTCAAGGGCGCAAGTCAGGCCCAGTGGCTCTCTCTTCCTGCTGCTTTGGGATCCAGATGCAGAACTTTTAGCTCCTTTTCCAGGACCCATGTCTGCCTGTGTGCCACAGAGCTTTCCACCGTGGCAATGAACTAAACCTCTGAACTGTAAGCAGGCCCCAAGAGTTGCCATGGTCATGGTGTCTCTTCACAGAAATAAAACATTGATTAAGATATGCAGGTTAGTTTTTTGTCAACTTGATACAAATTAGGGTCATTTAGGAAGAGGGGACCTCGCTGAGAAAAATGTCCCCATAACATTGGTCTGTAGGAAAGCTTGTGGGCATTTTCTTGGCTGATGATTGATGTGGGAGGGCCCAGCCCACTGTGAGCAGTGCCATCTCTGGGTAAATAGTCTTGGGGTATGTAAGAGAGCAAACAGAGCAAGCCAGTAAATGGAGTTCCTCCATGGTCTTTGCACTGGTTCCTGCCTCTAAATGCCTGCCTTGAATTCCTGCCCTGATTTCCTTTCATGATGGACTACAAACTGAAAGTTGAAATAAACACTTTCCTCCCCAAGATGCTTTTAGTTATGACATTTTATCACAGCAATAGAAAGCAAACTATAACATGTGTAACTGTGTATTCCTTTCCAACCCTGCCTTCAGTGGATCCGCACTGACAGGCTGGAATCAGCTATGGTGGGAGTATTTTTCCTGGAAATCAGCAAATGATAGAAATCAGGACTTAAAATAGTTTGTTAATTGTCTAAATATAACAACAAGGTGATGGAAGAATTCATAACTCAGGTCAAATTTGTGTTGAGATTGTAACTACTATATTGTGGATGATCCAAAAATGGGAGATATTCTTCTATTATTCAGAAGCAATTATTTAATACATTGAAAGGTTGCTTATGTTGTTGAAGAAGAGTGATATCTTGGTATGTCTTTGCTGTTTCAGGTTTATCTCTCATTTTAGGAAAATATTAACCTAATTCATGTCAGAACTATCCTTTTTTCATCACTGTGATGGTTTCTCTTGGTTGTCAGTTTGGCTACATCTGAAGTCAACTAAAATCCAAAAATGGAGGGCTTACCAGAGAGGGATGTTTGCTTAATTTGAAGCAGGTAGATCCACTTCTAATCCAGATCTTGAGGAGGGAGGACACACCTTTGATCCAGGCCACACCTTCTACTGGAAGCCTCTATAAGGACATGGAAGAGGAAAGGTTTTGCTCCTTGCCTGCTTGCCCTAGCCTTGTTAACACATCTGTCCCCTCACTGGCATCACAGCCCACTTCTTTGGGAGTCCAGCATATACTAAAGGCCAGCTGAGACATCCAGCCTTGTGGACTGAGAAACTTCTGGATTCTTGAACTTTACATTCACAGCCAGCCATTGTTGGATTGGCTGGACCACAGTCTGAAAGTCATTCTAATAAACCTCATATATATTCATTCTATAAATTCTGTTACTCTAGAGAACCTTGACTAATACAGTTACAATCAATGTTGGCTTCAGATTCGAGAGTTTGGCAAGAGTTAGTTGAATCGTTCCTTGAAAACCAGTTGGAGATGTAGAATTTAAAGCGTACTGTGCATCTTACAGTTTTTAAGTTATGTGATACACTTTTTACCAGTCATTCATCATACACTTACATACAGATCTATGCATTGCAGCACTTACTGTTCTTGTTGGAGGGGCAGTTGTTAACCATCCAGGTAGAGTGATTCCTTACCATTTCCTCACACAGGTAACAACATCCAAAGCCTTCCTTTATAACAAGAGTTGGGGACAATAAAAATCATAAACATAAGGCAGGTGCACTCCTTTAATCCCAGCACTCGGGAGGCAGAGGCAGGCAGATCTCTGTGCAATCAAGGTCAGCTTGGTCTACAGAGTGAGTTCTAGGACAGCACCAAAGCTACACAGAGAAACCCTATCTTGAAAAATAAGAAAAAAAAATATAAATAAATAAATGGGATGAAAGAAAGAAAGGAGAAGGAGGAGGAGAAGAAGAAGATTGTAATACTGTAATACTGTGATAATTGGGTCACCTGTGGCCATGTTGGTTTCCAAGGGCCAGGCTGGCACTGGGGTCGGGCTGATCTGAGTGGCCTGTGCTGCCACCCAGGGCCATGATGACATCCAGTCCTGAGCTGCTGCTAAGGGCCATGTCTGGGTCTGTTGTTCTGTTGCATCTGGGGTCTGTGTTGATGTCCATGGCCCATGTTACCACAGGGAGCTATAGGAGCCATATCTGTTGAAATCCAAGGGCAATAGTGAGCCGGCCTTGCCCTCCACTGGCCCTGGGGTAGCTGGCTTTGCCCCTTGCTGCAGCAAGAGAGCTGGTCCCACCCTTCATGGGAGAGCTGCCTCCCCGACCCCATCCCTGCATTTGGGAAAGATGCTCCCACCTCTCACCATTTGTGTGGGAGAGCTGGCTTTGATGACATGGGCCTAGAAGAGCTGGCTCTGCCCCTCACCTGAGGGGGGCAGTCCCGGTGGCCTGACTGACCAGCTCAGCTACCACTCAGACCCACATCCTGGGCCTTCGGTTGGCCCTCCTTAATACCTGCCCCATCTGTGACCTGCTGGAGCAGGTAAAGGGACCGGTCACTCGGGGCAACAGCAGGATGGCTGAGAGGGGTTTTGGTGAGGGTTTGGTGATGATGGTGTGCCAGAGGCCTTGAACTGGACCAATGGCTCATTGCCGTGAACGTTTGTCGGTGGGCTGAGTGGACAAAGGGTGTACTGCCTGACACACCGCAGCTCTCAGCGCCACCAGGAGAAACAAAGGAAGAGATGTTGGAGCAATGGGAAAGATGGAGGCGTGAGGTGGGCTTTTTCTTTGTTTTTAATTAATTGGGGGGGTTCTTTTGGGGAGGACACTGCAGGGGTGAGGGGCAGATATGGAGGGACTGGGAGGTGAGTGGGATTGGGATGCATGATGTGAAATTTCCAAAGAATCAATAAAGAATTGTTTGGAAAAAAAACTACTGTGGTAATGGGTTAAGTTCCAGCAGCTACACGGCAGCTCTTGACCATCTGTAAGTCTAGACCCGGGGGACCTGATGTCCTCTTCTGCATCATCAGACATGGCATGCATGTGTAGGCAGAACACCCAGACACATGAAAAAATTGGGAAAAAATAAAAATACTGTGGTAAAATATACTTAGTGTAAAGTTTATAATTTGACCCATTTAAGATGTACTCTCAGTGGCATTAGGAGCGTTCACATTTCTGAGCAGCAGCAGCACCATCCATCTCCAGAACTCTTCTTATCATCCCTTACTGAAGCTGTGTGTCAATCAACAGTAAGCCCTCATCCCGTTTCCTCAATAAACCTCTGCTTTATTCTGTTTTCTATTTCTCTCAAATTTCATATTCTGGGCATCTCATGTAAATAGAATCACATCACATTTATCTTTCTGTGATCTTTTTCCCACTTATCATAAGCCTTCAAGGCTTATTTACATTAGAACCTGTCCAAAAAAAAAACCCTTGTGTTTTTTGTTGTGGGATAATCTTTTTGTGCACTGTGAAGATGTATCTCTATCTAAGGCACCTTCTCATTGGTTTAATAAAGATCTGAATGGCCAATAGCTAGGCAGGAAAGAATAGGCGGGACTTCTGGGGAGAGAGAGGAACTCTGAGGAAGAATCTGAGAGGTAGGGAATTCGCCAGTCAGACACACAGGAAGTCAGATGTATGGTACTGAGAATAGGTAATGAGTCATGTGGCAGAATGTAGATTAATATAAATGGGTTGATTTATGTTATAAGAGCTAGTTGGGAACAAGCTTCAGCTAAGGCCCAGGTTTCATAATTAATAAGAAGTCTCTGTGTCATTATTTGGGAGTTGGCAGTACAAATGGTCTGTCCACATTTGGTTTATTCATTCACGCATCTGTGGATTTGGGCTGCTTCTACCTTTTGGGTTTTGTGCATAATATTTCTTCACTAAGAGTTCTTTCCTTCCTCTTTAGAATATTTTAATTCTTTGTCTTCTGTAGGGCAAACAAGAGCAAGATGGCTCAGAATGGGATTCTCATACCAGCCCAAACGGTTGCTTTCACTGAGCAGATGCCTTGTCTCCCCTCCATCTTCCTCTTCCTCTTCTTTTCTTCTTCTGTTTTTGTTGTTTTGTTCTGCTTTGTTTCGGTTTTTTTTTTTTTTCTTTCCGAGACAGGGTCACTCTGTATAGCCCTGGCTGTCCTGAAACTCACTCTGTAGATCAGGCTGACCTTGAGCTCACAGAGATCTGCCTGCTTCTGCCTTCCCAAGTAACAGTATTAAAGGCGCACACCACCACTGCCTGGCTTCTCCTCTCCTTAAATAAGAAGTTGTGTGCTACGGAACAAGACCCAGGAAGGCCAAGCTGGGCTGCTGAGACATGACACTGAACAATGTTTTGCAGATGAAACATGGTCCGGATTCCTATCATAGTATAAACTACAATTGCCTCCTGCAACGGGGTGACAGAGACCTCAGAGGGTGGTTTCTGGTGAACCAAGTGTCTTTGACACTGTGAGAAAGTGGTCTCAGGGGATGAAGGAAGCAGTCAAAGGTTTAACCTCCTCCAGGAAACGCCAGTCTAACTGAAAAGCTACAGTGATGTGTATCTGAATAAGTTTTTTTTTTTCCTTTAATGCAGGAAATAATTTATCCTGATATGTGCATAGTTGCTGAAAAAGCAGTTAGTCTTTCCCAGATGGAAAGAACTATTTGCTATTAAAAATTTATTTTTATCATGTTTCTTTGTCAGCTTTTTTAATCCCCCTAAAACAACTAAAAATAAAATAAATGATGAGAAAAGGAAAATAGATGATGAGAAAAGGGTTTTTTTTTTTTTTTGTTTTTTTTTTTTTTTTTTTGTGTGTGTGTGGGGGGTTGTTTTTTGTTTTTTTCTGAAGGAGAAAAATAGACATTTTTGGTTCTTTTGAGCAAACGATAGAGCAATGTTCAGCAGGGCAAGGTCACTGTAACAAATGTATTTAGGTGGCATCAAAGCTTGGAATGGAATCAAAGACCCTGAGATGAAGAACACTTCTATAATTACTTTTAAATCTTTTGTCAGGCTTAGGAAAAGTTCCTAAGCTGGAGAGTGCTGGACTCTGCTGATACGGTGAGAACTTTGATAAGGTAAGGACAGGGAGCAGAGTGTTAAAATGGCCACGGTTGCATAAGGCTCAGGAGGCAGCCGCCTCTCCACTGCCTTTCGTAGTATCTGCTTCGCAAGACCTCAGTTTATGAACATTCTAAATTCTGCTCCCTAATTCCTGCCTATACCTCCTGGTCGTGGGAAACCTCTGGAAGACCCCAAATCTGAGTGTACTGGACACAGTCAGTAGCAAGTCCTGAGCAATGCTCTCAGCTGTGCCCAGCTGGGTCCCAAGTCCGTCACTGTGGAACACAAGCAGATGCTCTGGGCAGGAACTGTCCACCTCAGTCCGTATCTTCATCCGGGGCAGCGCCTACCTGCAGCGCACACCTGTGTTCAGTAATGGATCTAACAAGGCTCAGAATGTTAGCCCCCGAAGAAGGGGTAAAGGAAAACCAGTTCTCTACTTACAAATATTCAGGTTTTGAATATCAGACAAGTCTCCAATCTCTATAGATTCCAAGTGGTGTCCATAACTTACTTCAGTTTTAATATAACCTGGAGTTGCAGTAGTTTGCACAATTTAAGAGCTCAGCATATGCCCTGCTCCATATCGTATAAAACAGTGGTTTTTCTAGGCTGTGTTTTCTTGATACTCATGGAGACCTGCCCTTCCCTGAACAGAAACAGAGAAGGAAGGGATTGGGGGGTGGGAACAGAGGGGGGTGGGGGGATGGCTGGGAGAGAGGGAGAGGTAACTTCAGCCGGGGTGTAAAGTAAATAAATTAATTATTTAAAAATAAAATTGGGGTCTGGGTGGGGTATGCGGCTGACAGTGCCAACTCCTCAATTATGCCATTATTTCTGGTCGCTAGAAGATGTTCTATTGCCCCAAATTACACAGGCTTAAGGAGCTTTGTGATCGATGTACACACACACACACACACACACACACACACACACACACACACACACACTGGGAGCGAGAGAATCTGACAGGCTATCTATCGGATATTCTGGAAGTGGAGTTACAGATAGGTGTGAGCTGCCGTGTAGGTGCTGGGAGCTGAGCCTAGGTCCCTCTTCAAGAGCAGCAGCAAGTTGGTGAGCCAACTCTCCAGCCCTAAACATAGTTATTTAACTAACATCTTGCCTTGATCATCTGGGAAAACCAGGCCTTTAGCATTATAAAACATTAACAAAACAGCAAAACTGTAATTGTTCATATTTCACAGTTTTTTTTGCTAATGTCCTTTTCTAGGCAGTGGATCCAGGATCCCAGGTGGTACGATTGCTACATCTCAGCTTCGTCTATTGTATAGTAATTTCAGTAAGTATATTCTTAAGAAAAAAGACCTTCCCCACCATGGCAGTGTTTAGTAACAGAGAATGCAATGGCCACTAATTTGATTTAGGCACAGAAACTACCCAGCGTTGCTTTTGTGCTGTCGGTGGAAAGAAAGGCAGTACTGTGTTTGTTACTTCCCACAAGGCTTGTCTGGAAAGGTGCAAGGGCTTCCGTGGAGCCAGAGGGATACTACGTCAATTCCCAGCGCGGGCATTTCTACTCGGAATCCGTTTCACAGCATCAGGGCTGTTAGGCACCCAGAGAGAGCTGTTCAAAGCTCTGTGGATGAACTCAGTTCCTACCCGGAGGAAATAGCAGAGCCAGGAAGAGTCAGGGCGCTCTGTCGGGAAGCTTCCCTTCGGTGCGGTGCCTCCTTCCCACCAATGCCGGTTCCCAGTGCTTCCCTGCTGCCTGAGGCACAGGGAGAGAGGCCTGCGTGCAGAGATGCTGCAGCAGTCAGAACCACCCTGTCCCCATGTGGCTGTGTCATCCGCAGTACAAGTGCAGAAACCTAAAGGAAAAACTAGGTGCCCTCAGCCTGCACTGGGTGCCTGTCCCGACAACGCTTGGGCTTTCAGCAGCGTCGGGGAGTAGTTTGTGACTCAGATGTCAGACATTTTCCTCTTTTCTCCAACACTGCACCCTCAAGAAAATCCTTCCCTGAGGCTCTTCTCCACGTTAACCTGAGAAATGGATCACCACCAAGGTACAGCGACTGTGAAATGTGAGATGATTCATCAGGTAAGGGGCTCATTACCAAGCCGGGCCTACGCCAGTTTGGTCCCTGGGACCCACATGGTAGAGAGAACCAAATCCTTTCAAATTGTCCTCTGACTTACATGCGCACACGGACGCGTGCACACACACAATCACATACATACATACATACATACATACATACATACATACATACATACATATGTAAAAAATGTGTTATGTAGGAGCGCTCATGTTTCAATAAGATAATTTTACAGGTAGCATGAATTAAAAAGAAAACAATCTGTAGTGGGGTCATTTCAGGTGAGGCTTGGAGGCAAATGGGGGTGATTCTGGAGCCTCTGAAATTGTATTAAGTGCCTACTCAGCCAAGATCACGTCTGAGGAAAAGAATGGTTAAATGATTGGAGGAAAGGGAGAAAATGTATGTGTCAGTAATTTATCTCTGTGAAACAAAAGTTGTGGGCTTTAAAATTTCTAAGTTTCTCATGAATGAAAGTATATATTGCCAAAGGACAACTAGAATCATGACATCTGTCTCCGTTTATATAGCTGATTTAATAGATAATCACATTTTTTGACATTTCCATATTATTCCTCCTTGTGGTGTGTGGACATTACTTACATAGGGCGTGTTTTGATGTTCGAGGGGCAGGGCCCCATCCCTCTCCACTGTGCTGTGTTTCTGATTCAGAAGGTTTTCCATGTGCTGTGCAGAGATGAAGGAGGCACGTGACAGGGACATCTTTAGATAATTCAGCAGCTCCGTCATTTGACCCGGCTTCCCTTCACCCTATCTGGAACAAGCGGGTGCACAGAGAGGACATTTGGGGGAACAGTTGGTACTGCCCGGTGGATACCTTGTACCTGAAATGCACACCGGTCCACCACTGGAGCTATGGGCACGCCACCGCATCTGCAGAAGGTCAAGCTGCTTTTCTTTCAAGCCCTGAATTATGAAACAGGGCGGCACGCGCTCTGGAACATCCCCTCCGCAGGCGTTTCCTGATTGCCTTTTTTGTTTTGTTTATAGACACGTTGATTTTGGCTCATGGTTCTGGAATTGCCAGGTCTAGAGACTTCATCTGAAGGTGGCCCCCGCGTTGGCAGAATCCTGGGTGCTACAGACTACCAGATACCAAGAGACACGGAACTCGCCTGTTTGTGTGTAGGTATTTTTCCAAAAATATTAATTGGGCCTTTCAGTTTTCATATAGACCCAAGATTTCAATGCTCGACTCTAATCTCCACTGTCTTCATCATGAGCAAAGAAGTAATGGGTTAACGTGGAATAAAAGCTCCTCTTCAAAAGTGACAGCATTTAAAATGACTGTGGCTCAGGACTGCAAATGCTGTTTATCCTTCCTACAGAGAGCAGGGAGGATCCAGGGCCTTAGAGGGGGTCTGGTATAACAGAGGCCTTTGTGTAATGGATGGCTTCACTTACCTCTGAGAGTGTGTCCTAAGGGCACGTGACTACCCTGCTGGATTCTCCTACAGCCTCCCCCATAACCTGTGACACCTGTCCTGGGGCCCTCAGGCCTTTGTTCCTGTGACCTGTGCATCAAATACCTTCCCAGCCTCTCCAAACGTTATCTGGCCTTCAAGGTCCAGCTGCCATCCAACTTCTCGTCTTTCTGACTCACCATCCACATCCCTGTAACAATGACGATAATTTAACAACAACCCAATTGCAGGTTGTTTCTTCAGGCACCATAGTGAGATCCTATACCATTTCGTTTAACTCTCATAATGGCCTTGCTACTTGTAAGCATGAAAAGTTCAGAGACTTTAAGTGCATGGGTCACAGCCTACTTTTTAGTGGTGGAACTGCAGCTCTGGTCTTGTTTTCTTGTTAACTACTCTCTAGTCTGCTTCTATAGAGGTGCTATTACGTAACTGTGTGAAGCTGGTGAAGCTGGGTGGGACCTCAGAGGTAATATCATCCCATCTCTTTTACCCACAAGACTGCCTAAAGGCACAAATGGCAGTCTTGACCAAAGTAACACGGAGAAGCATTGGTCTAGACAAACACTTCTGATTCTCAGACTCAATATTCACCCAACAAAATATGTTACATTCTAATGCATTCAAGTACTTTGCTGGCCTGCGAACGCCTTCTCTAGGAGTTCCTTTCAGTTTAAACTATATTGTAAACATATTATGCAAAATTTGATGATTTGGAGATCATGGAGTTAAACTGTGCTGCCCAATTGACTCAAGTTTTGTGGCAATTCACATGAAAGCTTTCCCAACTAAACTAGGGTAAATTCTTATTAATGTGTGTGGTGGTTTGAATATAATTGGCCCCCATAAACTCACAGGGAGTGGCACTATTAGGAGGTGTGGCTTTGTTGGAGTAGGTATGGCCTTGTTGGAGGAAGTGTGTCACTGTGGGGTGGCTTTGAGGTCTCATATATGCTCAAGCCATGACCAGTGTCTCAGTGTCCTTCCTGTTGCCTTTGGATCAAGATGTAGCTCCTTCTCCAGCACCATGTCTGCCTGCATGCACCATGTCCCACCATGATGATAATGGACTAACCCTCTGAAACTAAGTGAGCCCCAATTAAGTGTTTTCCTTTACAAGAGTTGCCGTGGTTAGGGTGTCTTTTCATAGCACTAGAAACCCTAACTAAGACAATGTGGAATCAGTCAGAAAGATTGTATCTCTGCATAAATTTGTGGGCTTTTTGTCTGTTTGCTTTCTGAAATAGCATCTCACTATGTATTCCAATCTGGTCTGGAACTTGTTAATGTGGACCAGGCTGGCATCAAACTCACAGAGATCTGCGAGTCTCTGCCTTCTGAGTTCTGAGATTAAAGGTGTGTGCCAACACACCCAGCTGTTCTGTGCAGTATTTTATGAAATGTGGTCTACTTATGTCTATTCACAGAACTGTGCAACTAATACACTATATATCCCTAGTACAAACTTCAGTTGCATTTGCTATCATCGAGACACATGTAAGTCAAGATTGATGAATACGCTTTGAAGTTTAAGACACTTCCATGTACTGTACATTGCAAACTATTCAACTTTGTCTTAAAATCACTCTTGCTTTTCTTCAAGATTTTGGGGTAATTTTATAGAAGAGGATTTTGTGATGCAGGATAGTTGAAGCAAACTCCCAGCCCTTCCATTGGCCAGCTCTCGGCCGTGTGACTAGAGATACCCTTCAGCACAATGAGGGCACGCTGAGCAACCACACGCCGAAACAACCACTGAAGCCGGCATAACACTGTGGCTGTCATTTGTAACTGCAAATTTCTAATTCACCTGAGTAAACAAAAGGGAAATTATTCCTGTACCCCAAAACAGTTTATTTATAATGTATTACAGTTCTAGCATTAAACATTTAATCTTTGAGTCTGTGAATCTGTCAATCAAATGCATGCTAGCAGGATATTTTTGTTGAGCCTGACAGCTGGCTTGTGATTTGTGACTTCCTTGATCATAATAACTCTAACTTTCTATGAAATCCACTCAGCAACATTTCTGACAATCATATTTATTGTTTCTAATGCTTTTCTTTTCCTTTGTAACTCTACATTTTTGGAATGCTTTTTTCTTTAATTAGCCTGTATTAATTACCCAAAGTAATGGGTTTCATTAAGACATCTTTATATCCTTTAAGAAATTATGATAGTATTATAGTACAAGCAAGCTGCTGATGAATTGCTTTTCTTAGAAAATGTCACTCTCCGTGTTTTCTCTTTCTTTCTGTCCCCACCTTCCAGTCTCTTCTCCCCAGGCTACCTTTCGCTTTCATGCCACATATTTGGTTTACGTGTCTATAGGAAACCTTAGATCCACAGAGAAACCATACTATTTTCTTTTGAGATTGCCTTGTTTTGCTGAATGATCATCTCAAGTTGCATCCATTTTCAAGCAAACAACATAATTTCACCCTTTGTTGTGGCAGGCTGATTCTGTAACTTGGCTTTGTGACTAGTGCTACAATAAAAATGCCTGTTGCTGGAGGGCTTCTCTCCAGCCTCCACCAAGCCCTGCAGTCCCACAATCCACATATAAAATAATCACTCAGACGCTTATATTATTTATAAACTGTATGGCTGTGGCAGGCTTCTTGCTAACTGTTTTTATATCTTAAATTAACCCATTTCTATAAATCTATACCTTGCCATGTGGCTGGTGGCTTACCGGCGTCTTTACATGTTGCTTGTCCTGGCGGTGGCTGCAGTGTCTCTTTCCCCTTCTTCCTGTTACCCCAATTCTCCTCTTTCCTTGTCCCGCCTATACTTCCTGTCTGGTCACTGGCCATCAGTGTTTTATTTACATAAAGTGATATCCACAGCACTTCCCCTTTTCTTCTTTTTTTTAAAAAGGAAGGTTTTAACTTTAACATGGTAAAAATTACATATAACAAAACAATTACCGAGCAAGAATTACAGTTACAATATTAAAGAAGATATCCTATCTATCTTATATTTGTGAGTTTAAGGTTTTATATCTAACTTATCTTTTATCATAACTAAGGAAAATTGTAAGTATCTAGTCTTTAACCACATCAAAGACCTGAGAAGGAACATAATGGTACCTTAGAAATGGAAGATGGATTTAAGCAACTTTCGGGAATCTTGCAAGAGTAGACCAAGACAGCTGGCAGCCTGGACAATCACCTAATGTTTCTCAGCATTGTTGGTGCATTCAAATTGGCTACAGGCCTAGAGTATCTGACAGACCATTTTCAGAAGCAGGAATTCTGAAAGACCATCTTACCCTGTCTTGGCAGAGTACAGTGGTCGCTTTCCTTGTGTCCCACTTGTCCAGAAAGGACAGCATTGTATTCGTACTGTCAACCGTCAAGGCAAGGGCAGTTCTTTGCCCAGTAGGCCATTTTGTGCCAAGAAGACAAACTTCCAAATGGAAATGTCTTAGAAGCCCAACATTCTCTCGGGATCAGTTGGTGCAGCCAGGAGCAATTGTGTCTCACATCAACAGAATTCTAAGTTATTTAAATGCCATATTCTCTAGGTCTATGAAGTGCTTGAAGATTACCTATCTATCTGAAATATATCTATGTATACCTAGAAGACTTAACTAACATGGCTACAAATATGATAATCATAGATGACTAATTATTAATCTATTTTTAATTATCCATTAAAATTTTAAATGAGTTAAACATAATACCTCAAACAAGAATAGAAATATATATATACAGTATAACAAAATTAACTTCAAGTTTGTATCAATAACTAAAATTTATACCAATGTAAAACATTTTAAACATAAACTAAAATCTATACCAATGTAAAACATTTTAAACAAGTTGTTCTTTAAAAGTAGGTTCATTAATCTACCCTTTTATCTTATCATCTCTATATCCTCCTATATATCTATATCATATCCCCTTTTCTTTTTTAGAAAGAGATCACATTTATAATCAAACCTGTTTTAAATAAAAATATTGTTTTTTCTCTGTCCCACACCAGAGGGCTCTTCTGATTTGGGACACAAGAATCTCTTAACCATTTTTTTTTTTAAGCAATATGTCTGGGTTTAGAGGAGGAGTGAGCCAATTCCACCTCTAAAGCCAGCTTGGTATATTTGGGAATTTGGGCATAGCATCTCTTACTACTTCCTGCTGGAAGGGGGCGCTGTATCTTATGGGGATGCAAAGAAAATTTTAGGCTATGGGGTAGTCCGTGAGGCTGTATTGTGGGAGCCAGTTGCCTTGAAACCACTCTGGATGTTGGATCATCTGGGCCATGGTGTCATCGGAGACCTTTCAGGGGGTCTTGGCTGGTGAAACCTGATGTATCTTAATGTGGAACAAATCCACAGCCTCTGGCTTTCTGTGGAAACCAAAGCAGAACCTCTTTTCCAAAGCAACATATCCTTAAATCCAAATTTTGAAGTCAAGGTACCTTTAAAATATACATTTTGGCATAACTCAACAGCTTTTGAAATCAAATGTTTTTCTTCAGTTACGAATATCAAAGAGAACATAATCCAGATTCTCTGTGTGGTAGCGATCTTTACGTGGCTTATTTTTTATATTACCTTGAGCCTATTGCTTTAAAATGCACCATTCTAAGACTGAAACAGCACTGTGGCTGCTGGCTTCGCCCACTTCAGCTTCCCAACATGGCAGTGGTATGTGTTCCGCCAGCTCTGGGAGTTATCAAGTCTCAGAAATAGTGGGTCTAAGCTTTTATCAAAGCAGCGTGTAGCCCAGAAACCTTTTTTTTTTTTAAATAATAGTAAAGACTAAATCTACCACAGAGCTTAATGTGCCACTGGCAGATGCCTCATTTCCGCCATACTGCTGGTCAAACGCACATGCCAGGAACCCGCCATTGTTCAAACCTGCATTTTGCAGTGTCTAGCTGCCTGTATTAGACAAGAAGCAGGAACCTGGTTTTGGCTCTGTTTAGAATTGGTTATTAAACATTCTCAGGTTTAAGGTGGAAACTCGAGCCGTTGGGCGCCATTTGTTGCTGGAGGGCTTCTCTCCAACTTCCACCAAGCCCCGCAGTCCCACAATCCACATATAAAATAATCACTCAGACGCTTATATCACTTATAAACTGTATGGCCGTGGCAGGCTTCTTGCTAACTGTTTTTATATCTTAAATTAACCCATTTCTATAAATCTATACCTTGCCATGTGGCTGGTGGCTTACCGGCGTCTTTACATGCTGCTTATCCTGGCGGTGGCTGCAATATCTCTCTCTCCTTCCTGTTTCCCCAATTATCCTCTCTCTTTGTCCCGCCTATACTTCCTGTCTGGTCATTGGCCATCAGTGTTTTATTTATATAGAGTGATATCCACAGCAAATGCCTGCTTGGAGACCAGGCAGTGGTGGTGCATGCCTTTAATCCCAGCACTCTGGAGACAGAGCCAGGCAGATCTCTGTGAGTTCGAGGCCAGCCTGGGCTACAGAGCAAGTTCCAGGACAGGCACCAAAACTATATAGAGAAACCCTGTCTCGAAAAACCAAACAAACAAACAAAGTGTGGAGTGCTGACTGTGTTTATAAACCAGAAGTGGTGTAGCTATGGATGTGTTAGCTTTGGTTTTAGTTTTTTTAGAAACCCCCATGTTGACTTGGTTAAACTAATTTACATTCTGACCAACAGATTATAAGGGTTTCTTTTTCCCTGTATCTTGGAGGATTGATTTGTTTCCTTCATGGCAGCCATTCTGACTGGAAGAGATGGAATTTCAAGGTGGAGTGCATGTGGTGCACAGGGATATGGGGCCAGCGTTGGCGCTGATGTTGAGCATCGTTCTTGCCGCCTTCCACCTTGTTTTTTGAGACAGGGTCTTTCACTGAACCTGGCAATGCTGGGGATCCTAATTTAAGCCTCGTGCTCTCATGGCGATCACTTTACTGACTGAGCCATCCCCGTTAGCATTTGATATAATATTTTAAAAATTTGGGTTTGTTTATGTTATACGTATGAATGTTTTGCCTTATGTGTACCATGTGTGGTCAGAAGGTGTTAGATGCTCTGGAACTGGAGTAACGGAGGGTTAGGAGACACTTAATGTGGGCGCTGGGAACAAACCTAGGTCCTCTAGAAGAGCAACAAATACTCTTAACCACCGAGCCATCTTTTTATGTAGCTTTAATTTGTATTTCCCTCATGGATGACTAAAGATGTTGAGTATTTTTTCATGCTTAGTGACCATTTGTGCTTCATTTTTTGGAAACTGTCCATTTCATTAGCCCATTTATTGACTTTATTTTTTTCAGTAGGCTCTTTTTTTTGTTGTTAGTTCCTTATTTATTCTATATACTGTTTTTCAGCTACTGGCAGCAATCCCAAGTCTCTCTGTGGTTGTTGGGAGACAAAAGCCCCAGAAGCAGTATTTACCTTTAGCTAGCTACCAGGCCCAGAAGAGCTGGCAGATTTTTTTGTGGAGTAGAAATTTGGGGAGGTTAACCTGCCTGTCTTGGCAGAGAGGACAGTTGATCCCTGTTGCTCTGGTTATTCACAGTCTGGACAGGATCTCAGCAGCAGTCTAAGGCAGCTTTTCACTGCACGGCTGGCCTTGCCATAAGCCTGCAGGTGGAAATTCTGTGGCTTGGAGAAGATATGGGGTGCTGCCAGGAGCTGACATGTCTCTCTACCATAGAAAGCAAATGCCATATTCTCAGATCTCTAAAGGTATTTGAGGACTGGGGGAACAACATCTGTTAGATATATCTAAATTAGACAAATGTTGTTTAGTCTTAACTTTGAGAGTATATACAAGTTAAATCTGGATATACAGTTTTCCCAATTAGTTACAGTTTAATAAAGATAGCAAAGACAAGGAGCTAGATATATATTCTTATACTGTTGTTTTTAAGGCCCTATAGTTCTGATCTTTGAGTACAGCTGGATTATAATCCTGAATGATTTATATAGAAATAACAATTTCTTAAGGTCATATAACACCTCTTTGGTTCTGCATAAAGAAGGTCAAGTGTCTTATTCCAGAACCACTTTAGTTAATAAATCTGTTAATTGACACCTCTCAGCCCAATTTCCCAGTATATAGCCATCTTTGTCCCCTACGTCAGGGAGGTTCCCTTTGACTTAGCCTGTTTTGGGGGCAGGGATGAGGTACTCTCTTCTGTAGCTGCTTCAAGCTGAAATGGGGTGTAGGTGGTCAGGGCCCAGGAAGGTTGAAAGGCTAGTAAAAGGTAAGGAGGGCATTTAGGGAATGGGGTGTTTGTCAGCAGCGTGTGGTTATCTGACCCAGCTGTAGAGACAGGGAACAATCGCGTTGGCTGGACTGGTCCACATCAGCCTTTAGCAAGTCCAGAGCTTATGGTCATTTGGAGCAGGTTGCAGTCAGCAATCGGAGGTGTCTTCAGTCAAATGGAAACTGGTTGAGACAAGTTCAAACTAGAAACAGAGGTTAAAATTTATGGACTTATTTGAAACTTTTAGGCCCATAATAATTAGTAATTGGACAGGTGAGGAAAACTCAAACTGCATTTTTATTTCATAAAAGGACATAAAAGATTTAGATATATTAGTATTACCAATCAACATTGAAATCCAAATCATAGGAAAGCAGGTAATAGGTATCTAGGCTCATACCTTTGGATTAAAAGGTATGTTCAAACATTTTAAATAATTTTAAATAATTTTTGTTTAGAGAGAACCAGGTACAGAAAAACTGTTCTTAAAAAGAAGCCCCGGAGGGGTGGCTTGAGTGGCAGAGCCAGGAAGGCAGGTCCTCTAGGGCTGGTGGGAGCCACAGCATCAGGCTGTCCCGCCCACAGGGAACTGAAATCTGGCTCCGGGAACACCTTTCTGGAGTATGTGCTGTCGCTGTTTATCACAGCACAGGTGTGTGGGTTCATGCAGCTCCATGGTGGAAAGAAGATTCAAAGGCACCTTAAGAATGAATTTAGCCTCATAGGACTTAAGCACTTTCCCTTTGCCCAGGGCATTTTTATTTACTCTCTATTTACAGTTTAGCCAGTTAATTTCCATCTCTTCAAAGCAACCTGAAAGGAGCTACCAAAGATAAAATGCCAAGTGCAAATTCCTTGATTTCTCAGGTACCATGGTTTTCTGCGTTTCCTGAACCAAGTTTTGCATAGGCCTTTAATCCTTGGGAGACTCTCAGACAAGATTCACTAGGGCAATAGGAGAAACAACAGGTATAAGAGAAACAAAAGGTGTCGATTAAACAAAGGAAGGATTAGGGCGAGGTACTACTCTCTGGAGCCCCAGGCCAAGAGTAGCTCAGTAGGAATGCAGCCACAATGCAGTGCTGCTGATGCCAGAGAGCCCAGGAGTGAGGGAGGAAGAGGATAGGTCTCTAGGGGCCCATATGAGCACACTCTGCCCCCACCCATGTTTGAGCCAGGAAGTGACTTCCTGATGCCCTTAGTAAAGATGGTGCTGGAACATGTGATCACTCTCTGGAGCCTGACCATGTAGTCGTTTCTCCCATTCCTGGCAAAGATGGTTGGCAGACATGTGTTGTTATGCCCAGATCATGGGGACCTCCAAAAGACCACCATGGAGACCAGAACCCGTATGTAAAAGCAAAAAGCCTTTATTCAAGCTTGAGCTTGGTCTCTCTGTCTGTCTGATGTAGCAGTAAGAGCAGAGAGCCCTGAGCTCAGGTGGTGTGGGGTTTTTTCATAGCAGAGGTTGGGGTGAGAGGATTTCCAAGGTCCAGGACCCTGATTGGCTGACATTTGTCTAGGGATATCTTGGGAAAAGGGGAAATAGGTGTATGCTAGGCTCAGGGACATCTGGCTATCTTAGTTAATCTTATCTAATGGTTGGAATTATTTGGGATGTCAGGTACTTCCCCTTAGATGCTGATCCATCCCTGGGTAGATCCCTGGGTGGTGTCAGCTTATGGCTTTTCCTGGATCTGGGTGTTGCCTCTCAGTAAGCCTGTCACGGCAGCTGTGTGGTCAAGCTGTTTTGGGCCTCCCCGAAGCGGCTGATTAAAAATGGTGGCAGTCCAAAATGGAATAATGTTATATCTACCACCCCTTCCTCTCAGCAGCAGGCAGGGCCAGGGATCCCTAAGCACCAGAGGGTTCCCAACCCCTATCATATCATCGCTCAGCCTGCCTGTTGGCCTGGGGCTGGGCTCAGGGCTGCATGCCAGCAGCTGCCCAGAGAGGAGGGAGGAGAAAACTGGGGAACAGTGGTATTGAAGCCGGGCAGGAAAGAGGGAATCTCCGGGCTGTGGCATGGTAGAGCCTAAACCATGGATCGCCCGAGCCTTGGTAGCAGCGTCAGTGGCCAAGGGAGAAGAGTGGGAAACGGAGCAGACAGAGACAGAACAGTATGAGACACTGAGCGAAAGCACGAGGGAGTGGGTGGTAAGGGAGGGACTCAGCAGGCTACAGCTGGGACAGGAGAGCAAACAGGATGCGGATCGCTGGCAGAAGTTGTAAGGGGCGTTAGAGGTTTGGGGGCAGGCCCATTCTCCATGAGTGAGGTAGAAGGTCCAACAGACTGAACTCCAGCATCCCAGGGGGTCAGCGAGGACTGATGAGGGCACAGATGAGTCCGTGGGTCGTCATCCAAAGATCTAGGGGCCGTGGAATGAGTGGAGGCAAGCTGTTCCACACATGGTCGCGTGGGAGCAGATGCCTGAGGGCAGAGCCCGAGACACGTGTTCGTCCAGTACCAGGACTTTTGAATAGGCTGAAAGGTGAGAAACCACAGTTGAGGTGGGAAATGGCCGGAGGGAGGGCTTACTATCCTCCGATGGGAAGGCACAGGGTCCCAGCGTTTCTCAGGCTACAGGCAGGAGGAGAAAGTGCCAGGAATGCCTGCCAAGTCTCCTGGTGCCAGCGTTATGGAAGAACATGCAGGAGTGTTGTGAGATGGCGTGCGAGGCCTTGGCGGGTCTGAGTGGGGGAGACACACCATGCGGATGCGGCCGGTGGGGCACGGCGGACAGTTACACCATGCAGGCACCGCATCCACGGGGAACGTTTTATTAAAGGCGGAGGGAAGAGGGAATAGAGAGAAGAGGGAGGGAGGGAAAGAGAGAAAAAGAATAGAAAGGAAAGCAGAGGTTCACACAGCCTCGAGAAGAGCGAGCGAGAGAGAGGAAGAGAAGGGGCAGGTTTTTCCCCCTTAAAGGGGGCTTTACGTAAGATGACATCAGGATGCTGGGCGGGTCCCAACAGCAGGGACATCTCGGGGAGTCCAGAATGGACATGACCAGACTGACTGAGCTGGGCCATGTGGGGAGGGGAAGAGAGAAGGAAGAGAGAGGGACCAGGTCCAGTATTCAGGAGGCACAAAAGTGGAGGGTAATCAAAATGGTTGGATTATTCAGCAAGAGCCTCTGGGGGAAGGGCAGCCCAGTCCCTGGGCTGGAGAGTTCAGTAAGGGACATGGCATGCTGGTCCTACCCTGCAGCAGGGAGGGACTGAGAGATGCTGGGAGAACCCGGAGCCCAGGTCCACTTAGACATATTTTTTTGTTTTCCCGTGACAGGGTTTCTCTGTGTAACAGCTCTGGCTGTCCTGGAACTCGATATGTATATTTACATCCCTGCCTAAGTTTCCCCTCGCTCTTCTCCTCCCAGCCCCTCCCCCAGCCCCTCTGTTCCCACTCCTCAATCCACTCCTCTTCTGTTTCTGTTCAGGAAAGGGCAGGTCTTCCATGAGTATCAACAAGCATGGCATATCAAATTGCAGCAAGACTAAGCAGCTCCCCACGTATTAAGGCTGGCAAGGTGACCCAGGATGAGGAGTAGGTCCCAAAAGCCAGTTAAAGAATCAGAGACAGCCCCTGTTCCAATGTTAGGAGTCCCACTAGAGGACCAAGCTACACAGCTGTCACATATGTGCAGAGGGCCTCAGTCAGTCCACACAGGCTCCCTGGTTGTCGGTTCAGTCTCGGTGAGCTCCTGGGAGCCAGGCTAGTTATTATGTGAGTTTTCTTGTGGTGCTGGAATTTGCTCAATTTGCAGACCAGCTTGGCCTTGAACTCACAGATACCTGGCTGCCTCTGCCTCCAGACAAAGGCATATGCCACCACTGCCTGCTTGCTTTAATATGTTGAATCGACACCTCAGTTGTTTGTCTCAGGTTGGGAACTCAACTATGGTAAATGGCCTTTTTGATGTAAAACTGAAAATTCAATTTTCAAGTATTTTATTGAAAAACTCTGGGAGATTTGTTGTTGTGTCCTTATCTGACTTTGCTATCAGGGTGACCGGCTCTGTAAAAACAGTTTGGTAGCATTCCTTCTCTTTCTGTTTTATGGAATAGTATAGGGAGCATTGCTATTAGTTCTTTAATGATCTGGTAAAATTTAGCAGTGAATCCATCCAGATGTGAACTTTGGATTACTGTTTTAACTTCATCGCTTGTTACAGATCTATTTATATATTCACTTAGTTTAATTTCTGTAGGTTACATGTGTTAGCACTTAGACATTCACACAGCCTTCCCTCAGGGACTGGCCTCTTCAGCTGCCGAGATGCGACACTGTCCCTGCTGCTGCTGGAGTGGCGTGCCCAAAGCAAGTGCCTCTCTCCTCGCTCTCCTTCCCTCTGCTCTTGCTCTGTCATCTCTGACCTCCTAAGAAAAAACCTCTTTGCCCCACATTTTCTCCCTTTAAAATCCCTGTACTTGCAGTTAAAAAGCCCAATGGGCCTGTGGTGATTTGAAAGAAGATGGCCCCCAAAGGAGTGGCACCAATGGGAGGTGTGGCCCTGTGGGAGAAGGTGTGGTCTTGTTGGAGGAAGTGTGTCACTGTGGAGGCGGGCTTTGAGGTCTCATATGCTCAAGCCATGCCCAGTGAGACAGACCACTTCCTGTTGCCTTTGGGCCAGATCTCAGCTCCTTCTCCAGCACCATGTCTGCCTACATGCCACCATGTCATGCTATGATGATAATGGAATAAATCTCTGAAACTGTGAGCCACCCCAATTAAATGTTTTCTTCATACGAGTTGCTGTGGTCATGGTGTCTCTTCACAGCAATAGAAACCCTAACTAGAACAGGGACCTACTGCCTGGTCCAAGATCTCCAGTTCTGCAATGGTCTGCTCTCTCCTGTTGTGGATGGATGACCCTCCTTTCCACTGTCCTCCCAGGAGCCTCTCACTTCTCAGTCCTGGCCCTCAAGGATGCCTTCTTCTCCATCTCCCCCAACACCCAGCCACAAAAACATCTTTGCTTTCACCTAGATTGACCCTGACACCCACCTCTCTACCCAGCTCACCTAGACTGTCCTACTCCGTGGGTTCTGGGACATCCACACTTATTTGGCCAGGCTCCGGCCTCTCTGATCTGCTCTCTTTATCTCTCCCCAAATCTAAACTTATACAGTATGTAATGTAAATGACCTTTTCCTCTGCAGTCTGTCCACAAGTCAGCCAAATGGACACCTCTGCTCTTCTAAATTTCTTGTCCAGTCAGGGCTGCAGAGTCTCTTAAGGTCCACCTGTCCACCTCTCACATCATCTACTTGGAACTAACCTTTACCCCAACCCACACCTAATCCAGTGTCTTTAAGTCCCCTCTACCAAAGAGGAGATTTTATCTTTCCTAGGAATAGCTGGCTTCTTACGTTCCTGGATCCCCTATTTTCCCTTCCTTACCTGCCCCCTATATAAGGCGGCCCTTAGCCCCCCACATGAACCCCTTCTCACTCCCATTCCCTTTCAGAAGCTAGGCCTCCCCCAAGCCCCAACACTACACCTGCCATACCTAACCCACCCCTTCTCCCTCTGAGTAACAGGAAAAGAGAGATATGCCCTTGGGGTCCCAGGCTGCCAACGGGGACCTTCCTTTTACCTGAGGCATGCCTGTCAAAAACCACTTAGACTCACCACCCAGGGGTGGGCACCCTGCCTATGCACTTCAGCAGCTGCCAGGCTCCTCACTCGAGAATCCCAAACACCAACTTTTGGGCCACCTGCCACTGTCTTCTCCTCCCACAACTTGACCCACCTCTTAGCATATGAAGGCTTCCAAACTCTACCTTCCTCCGCGGCCCTTTCTCTCCAGGTGGCATTAGTGGAAGACACCACACTTACTTTCCAATCGTGTCCACCTCTCAATGTCTCAAATCTTCTTCCCTGACCAGACACTGACCATTCTTCCTCTCATGCTGGCATTGAAACCCTAGAGGAACTACTGCCCCATCCCTCACACATTCAAGAGGACACATTGTCTCAGGCCATCTATACCTAGTACACAGACCGCAGCTCCTCTTTACATGAGAAGGCCCAAAAATCAGGCTATGCCATAGTCAGATACTGAAGTGGCTGAGGCACAGGCCCTCCCTGCCCCCACCACCAACCAACAGGCTGAACTAATAGCTCTCACCTGTGCATTCCAATTGGCACAGGGCAACCCCTAACCATCTATACAGACTCAAAATATGCGTTTCCTATCCTGCCCCACGCTGCCAACTCAGACAAAATTATGATCATGCTAAAAGCCTCCCATCACCCCACGGTTATAAGTGTTGCTCACTGCTGGTCCCACCAGACTGACAATTCATCATCCCTAAGGGAAATAACTGAGGTGAAGAGGTGGCTAGAGCTGCAGCCCTCAGAAGTCCAGACCCATCTCACCCTCTTCAGGGCATCCTGCCACTGTAACCCCCACCCAACACATTCTGTCCCATCTGCACCAGCTCAGCCCCTGACACCCAACACATTCTGTCCCATCTGCACCAGCTCAGCCCCCCGACACCCAACACATTCTGTCCCATCTGCACCAGCTCAGCCCCCGACACCCAACACATTCTGTCCCATCTGCACCAGCTCAGCCCCTGACACCCAACACATTCTGTCCCATTTGCACCAGCTCTTTCATCCCAATAGCCAAGCCTTGTCTCACTTAGTCAAGGCCTACCTGCAGCCCACCTGAGGATTTGCATTTCTTAAGGGATATTACTGCCTCTTGTAAAACCCATCAAATGTCAGACTCCAACTCCAGTTATGGCAGCCCCCCATCCCTACCCACTAAGCCAGAGGCTCTCTCCCCAGAACTGACTGGCAACTTGACTTTACCCACGTGCCCATAGTCAAATGTGTTAGGTGCCTCCTGGTCTTGGTGGACACCTTCTGAGGATGGATAGAGACATTCCCTACTACCAACAAAAGGGCTCAGACAGTCTCTGACCTCCTCCTCTGGGAGATCATTTCCCACTTTGGAGTCCTCCCCTCCCTCCAGTCAAAGAACGGCCCTGAATTCACCTCCTATGTTTCCCAAACCCTATCTACAGCCCTCAACATCCTTTGGCATTTCCAGGTCCCATACCATCTCCAGACCTCGGGAAAGACAGAATGAACTAGTCAATCCTTAAACAACAGCCTTGTCAAACGGTCATAGAACTCCACCTCAGCTGGGCAAAGCTCCTCAGGCTGGGGCTCTCCCCAAGCGGCTTCTTTCCATCTTGCTGTTTGAGCTCGTGCACGGACGCCTCTTCTGACACATCTTTCACACAGACCTCCCCTCTCCCTCATCACCTACCCAGCCCCTTACTCTGTCGCCTCCGCTCCCTCCTACGGAACTTTGCTGACCACTGCCTACCCCAGCCCTGTGCCAACTCCTGCCTGTCTCCAGTCAACATCAGGGATCAGATCCTTCTCTTGCCTCCTGACCAATGTCCCTCATCCCTTCCTCTAAATGGCAGGGCCCCCTCAAGGTAATTCCTGTAACCCCCACAGCCACTGAGCTTGAGGGCCTCCCTCACTGGATTCACCCATCCCTCCTCAAGCCCTTTCCTCCCTGACTCAAGATAACTTCCCTTCCTACACACCAACCCGACAGCACTCTGCTCCCCCGAGTTTCAGAGGACACTGAGATCAACTGCCTTGTCCCCGGTTCCAGAAGAAGGAGGCTTCACCCTGGCAGCCATGCTGGACTCTACTGGATTGGACATAGACTTTTCTCCTTTCCCTCCATCTGCTTCTGTCCAGGGTAACTCTCACATACGGAGATTCGAGGTTCAAGAAACCCTCACTTATAATAAACAGTCCCTCCATATAGAGTCGGGAAATCGTTCCATTGCAGGCTGTCAGGAGCCAATTAGAAATACCATCACCCCTCTACCCACCCCTCCCGGATTCATTTTCTGACCTTCTTGTCTGCTTCCTCTATAACCAGACAAAAGGTTATTGTAGCAATTGGCCAGACAGATATGATGGCTGCTCATATTGGTCTTGCCAATATCACCACCCACTCTATTTATATCCTCACTCTGATTCCCCCTTCTATCGACAAAATGGAGCCCTTTTTCTATATCCAGGACCTATAGAATCCCAGGTGGGAGATGGGCAATGTCGGTTAACCCTACCATCTCTTCAACCCCCAACACACAGTGAGCACAATTAAAATCCAGAGAAAATATATCCCAATTACTCAACCCCTGGAGACTGAGGAAGTAGAAGAGGCTTCTCTATCAATCAACTGAGTATAGGAAAAAATAAATCCAACAGCTTCAAACAGACCCCCCAAAATGTAAGGAACAGCATGATGCTTCCAGCCCCTGGGCCCCTAAGAACCCCATATGGAAGTGGACACTTCCCTTCCTGACCCTTCTCGCTCTCCTGTTTCTACTAATCACACCCTGCTTTATCAATTTATTCTCTACATTCCCCTAAGGACAAATTAAAAAAGAATTGCTAATCAAACAATCAGCTATTGTTACAGGACTACCAATGGCTAGCCACAGCGCTCGAGGCTCATGACTACCAAATAATGCCCCGATGGCGACAACCAATAGCATCCTGAGGAAGTCTAGCCCCCAGACAGTAGGAAGCAGTCTAAAAGAACATGATGCCCCTACCTCCACCTCACTATCCCTCTTCCTATTTTTTTAATCTCTTATAATAAAGCAAAGAGAGGAATGCTAGCATTCAGGCATTACACTGGCCTGCCCTCGGGGACCCAGCTACAGTCATTGTCAGCCATCAAGATGTGACACTGTTCCTACTGTGCCACAAGGCATCACACACGCTCCTCTGCGCATGCACTGTGTCCCATCATAAAAAGCCACTGCCTTCTCTACCTGCTCTTTTTCCTTCCGCTCTCACTCAGAGACTGCCTCTGCAACCCCCCCACAAAAAACCTTTCACATAAGATCTATTGCACGGTGTGACTTTGTGGAACCCCTTGGCTCCAACCAGCCAAAATACTTTTCTGTCATTAAATCATTACAATATGTCTAGAAATCCAATCAGATTTTAACAAATTTTTTGGAATATAGGCTTTCAAAAGTATACCCTAATTGTGGTTGAAAGTTTTCCTGTGTCCTGGCCTGCCGGTGGTCAGGACAAATCTCTCCTACTCTTGTCCCGCAAGTAAACATACAGAGGTGTCTATTAACTAAAACTGCTCAGCCATTAGCTCAGACCTACTATTGACTAGCTCTTACACTTAAACTCAGTCCATTTCTGTTAATCTGTATGTCGCCATGTGTTCCCGTGGCTTTACCTCTGTGCTGTTACATGATGCTCCCTGGATGGCGGGCTGGCGTCTCCTGACTCAGCCTTCCTCTTCCCAAAATTCTCCTTGTCTGCTTATCCTGCCTATACTTCTTGCTTAGCTACTGGCCAATTAGCATTTTATTAAACCAGTGTACAAAAGCATTATTCCACAGCACCTAATGATTGTCTGAATTCACTGCTGTCTACTGTAATGTTTTTTCTTTTCTTTTTTTGAGACAGGGTTTCTCTGTGTAGCCCTGGCTGTCCTGGAACTCACTCTGTAGATCAGATTGACCTCAAATTCAGAGATCCACCTGCCTCTGCTTACTAAGTGCTGGGATTGAAGGTGTATGCCACTATCACTCAAGCACTACTGTTTGTGTGTGTGTGTGTGTGTGTGTGTGTGTGTGTGTGTGTGTGTGTGTGTGTGTGTGTGTGTTTTGAGATAGGATTTCTCTATGTAGCCCTGAGTGTCCTGAAATTTGCTTTGTAGACCAAGCTGGCCTCAAACGCATAGAAATCTGCTTTCTCCTGGGCCACTATGCCTAGCTCTGACTGTGTGTTTTAATTGGGGAACTGAAACCTTTTTCAGACTTACTACGAAAGCGATTTTCTGTTGTTTTTGTTGATGCTTGGAACTTTGCTAATTTCATGTATTTACCATTAGGGTGATTTATTTTTCCTGTGGTCTCATGGATATGTTTCTCTTTAGTTTGTAAGATTCCTTCAGGTATCTTCTGTAGTGCTGGTTTGAATTTCTGTGTTTAGTGTAAGGGTTTTCTTCAGTTATGAAGGACAGCCATGCAGGTACAGCAGTCTGGGTTAGCAGACACTGTCATAGAGAGGCTGGAATACATTGCTTCACTCTCTCTTTATAATTTCTTAGTACTTATAATTTATAAGTGTCTACAATACTTTGCTTTTCATTTCTGCTGCTTGGGGTTTGAAGAACTTCTTGAATTTTCAGGTTGATTCCTTTTGTTTTGAAAACATTTCCAAATAGCATCTACTACTGCTTCTGTCCATTCTCTAAGACCCCAATTATATGTAGTAGACTTTTCCAGGGTGCACTGTATTTCCTATTTCCTCCTCCAAACTCTTCACCTCACTCTAGGTGTTTCCTATTGACTGATGTTTCAATTCACTAGTTTTATCCTTCACGCATGGAATCAGTTGTTAAAGATATCATTCAGGACTCCTTGGTAGTCCTTCATCTTTGCCTAGGTCTCTCATTCTAGAAGATATTTATTTTCCTGCCATTCCTTGTTGTCATAGAAATATTTCTAAGCTTGAATCATACTAATCACTTGGGAACTTATCAAAAATATAAGTGCTCAGGTTACCCCTGAATCAGAATTCTCATGGGAGGGGCCTGAGAATCTGTACTTACCAAGCACCTTGGTGATTAGGCGATTAGACTTGTGGCCTCCATGCTAGCACCACCAGCTGGAAGTGTAAATAATGTAACGTTAGGGTCAAACCCAGACCTATTTAATCAGAAACTCTGAGGTGGGGATATAGCAATGTTTAATTCAACACATCTTTTAGGTGATCCTAGGCTAATGCCTGAATACCACTGTGCTAGTGTGTAATAACATCTTAGGACTGTTTTCATATTTGGCTGCACACTAGGACCATCTACAAACTTAAAACAATACAGCTGTCTGTTGGGGAATACTATTTTATGATGTGTTACTTCTGCTTATGTTGCATTTGTTTAACTCTGTGAAGCTGTGTTACTGTGCTTGTATAAAACACCTAATGGTCTAATAAAGAACTGGCCAATAGCAAGGTAAGGAGAAAGGATCGGTGGGGCTGGCAGGCAGAGAGAATATATAGAGGGAGACATCTGGGAGGGAAAGATCTAGGAGTTAGAGAAGGAGGACCCAGGGTCCAGCCACCCAGCTACAGAGAAGCCACAGAGCAAGAGTAAGATTTAAAGAAGAGAACGGGAAAAGCCTAGAGGTAAAAGGTAGATGGGATAATTCAAGTTAAGGAAAGCTGGAAAGAAACAAGCCAAGCTAAGGCCAAGCATTCATAATTAAGAATAAGCCTCCATGTGTGATTTATTTGGGAACTGGGTGGTGGGTCCCCCAAAAGAGCCAAAACCAACCAAGAAAAAACAACAATAGTTGTCTGGATCTTTCTCTTAAAATATTCTGATGTAAATGGTTTGGAGCAGCAAACATTTGACTGGAATGTCAAGGATGATGAAGGGAGGAGACACTGGAGAGCTGGCTCAGCAGTTAAGAGCACTGGTTGCTCTTCAGAGGACCCGGGTTTGATTTCCAGAACCAGCATGGTGGTTTCACAACCATTTATAAGTCTAATTCCAGAGGATCTGACACTTTCCTCTAGCCTCCAAGGGCAATGTATGCATATGGTGCACTTACATACAGGAGACAAAACACAATAAAAAAAAAAAAAAAAAGCCGGGCAGTGGTGGCACACGCCTTTAATCCCAGCACTCAGGAGGCAGAGACAGGCGGATCTCTGTGAGTTCGAGGCCAGCCTGGTCTACCAAGTGAGTTCCAGGAAAGGCGCAAAGCTACACAGAGAAACCCTGTCTTGAAAAACCAAAAAAAAAAAAAAAAAAAAAAAAAAAAGATGAAGCCAATGTAAGACATGACCTGCCATCTTACTAATTGGGCTTAGTAGGTGACAAGGTTGAGTGAATGAAATAAGTTTCTGCCATTAAAGTACCATTGTGTAAAATGCGTGTGTTGGTGAACGCCTTTGATCCTAGCACTTTGGAGGCGGAAGAAGGAGGATGAGGAATTCCAGGCCAGTTTCGGCCATGTAGTGCTCAAGGCCAAAACTCTGCACATTGAGGCTCCACAGAAGATTTGGTGTGAATAACGGAACTCAGAGACTTGAAAGACTCCTGATAAACTCCACTTACGTTCCAAACCCACGTCAAGGGCTTCTCTTACTCTCCCGCCCTAGGAGTTCTCTCCTAGTGCTCACACACACACCTAATGGGACAGAACAGATGGAGGCCCTGGACATACCACATTCTAACGTTAGCTTTTTAGGACCATGATGTCACTGTTATATCATTATGAAGTGAGAGGCTTGAACTAAAGTCTGACGTTCATCTCCTGACAGAGTGTCCTGTCTTTCCTCTGGCTCTCTAGGCTTCCTTAAGGTACAGCCTTAGTTCTAATTGTTTTTTTAAATATCTTAGGCAGTCAATCTGAATTTCTCTGGACTCTTAGGTGTCTTCTCTCACTGGGTACTTGGACCCAGTATTTCTTTTTATCTCTAAACATCAAGCATACATTTGATGACCTATTCGTCTCTGGACCATAACTTCTTGTTTTTGTCATTTGCTTCATTATAACAGTAGGTATACTGAAATCTCTTTTGACTCAATGAGTTTTCATGGCTGTATCAAAGACACCGCAGCGTTCTATTTTCCCTAGACATTTTCTTTTGTGGTTATCCATCTCATTTCCAGTGTAATTCTCTAGTAACAGCTCTCTTCTGACCTCTGCTGGCATGCCAGCAGACAACCATGTCATGAATTCTGTTAAACTTCGTGTTCATGTTTACTCAGGAATCACTCTAAGGAGTTAGCATACCAATGCTGAGATGTCTTATACATTGGTAGGTATGTTGAAAAGACACAGCCAAATGGAAGAATTTAGTTCACATGTTTAGTTTGGAAGTGACATTTTTCCACATTAAATTCATACTTATAAGGTGTCAGGAACAGTGAAATAGGATGTTTAGACATATGTTTCTTAAAATTATGCTCTTTTGGTGGTGGTGGTGGTGGTGGTGGTGGTGGTGGTGGTGGTCAGGAAGTTTTATATTCTTTTGTTTGTTTCTTCAAGACAGAGTTTCTCTGAGTAGTCCTGATTGCCCTAGAGCTCACTCTGTAGACCACACTGGCCTAGAACTCAGAGATCCACCTGCCTCTGTCTCCTTGGCCCCTTGGCAAATGTTAAATGAATGAAGTGGTTGTTAGTATTCTGACCTGCCCCTTGGGGCCGCCCTGCATCCTGATGTTGTGAGACCAAAATGAGCCATCTTAGAAATAAGACCAAAATGCTTTCACCCTAAAATTAAGGCCTAAGATTTCTCCTTTTGAGAACAGGCCAGAAGTTACTGAGACCAGTCAGTTCAGATTCCAGAAACCAGGAAGTGTAAAAATACAGAGTCACAAGGTAGTCAGGAGGTAATGGTTGCCGGACTATGGAATGTCCTCTCCCTGGCCCCCTAGGCAACTGCTTGACCATAGAATGTCCCAACCCTAGTTTCCATAGTGACTGTGTAATCACCAGATGCCCCCATCTGGGGGCAGCCAATGAAAAATGGTGGCGGGCTTCCACTCCCTTAGAAGTAATTTCTAGAAGTCCCTAGAAGCGAGCCAATCAGAATTGTACCCGTACTAGCACCCCTAAATGATGTAACCTTGTGACTTTTCCCTTTAAAAACTGAGCTTGCAGACAGGTGGGCGCTTCCTCCAGCCTCCACTGCATTGGATGTATTGGATGAAGTCCCTGCCTAGGCTTGTATTGCTTTTGGATATCCCAATATTAAACCTTGCTTTTGCATTCCGGCATGCTCGTCTTTGGTGGTCTCTCTGGGGGTCACGATCTGGGCACAACATTTGGGGGCTCGTCCGGGATCCCCAGAGACCCCCCGCCGGGACACCTAAGAGCTCCGGAGGTCCATCTGCACCGATCGGTAAGAGCGCTCCATTTTCTTGTCTTTGCTTTCCTTTTACTTTCATTTTCTTATCCGAAGCCGGCGGTTGAATCTGAAAGGCTCACCTTGGCGGACGCGCCTGTAAGGTGACGCTGGAGGAGTTGGAAGACGTTCCAACCCCTCATCAGGACGCGGGGGTCCTTACAGGTCCCCCCGTCATAGGAATTGTCCCTGTCCCATCTGTAGGTCTTTGGCATTATCGAGGCTCCCTCTCCGGACTCTCGTCTGCCTGGACCATCTGTAGGGCCCTTGTTCTTCCTTTTTGTCTGCCTATCTTGTTCGTCAGTGTTATTTGTTATACCTTCATAAATGTATAAATGTGTGAGAACTGTGGCCACATGTGTGAGTGTTTTATGCCTGAGCTTGTGTGTGCATTGGGACTTGTGGGCCGATTGCCAGCCGAAGGGATGGAGATCCCTTCGGTGGTTGAACTGGCACAGACTAACCTAACATTGCTTCCTTGCTCTCTCTGACCAGAGCACAGGCAGCAGGCAGCAGAAAGCTTGCAATGAGTGCAGGCAGCGGCTGCACAGCTGCTACTTCGGGGACCCAGGGCGCCGCTGAGAGGGCTAGGCGGCCCGTGAGCATCACGGAGCCTAGATGCAGCGGGTTCGGGCCCCAGCTCGCTCAAAAAGCTGTGGAGTAGAGGCTTGGCTGCATGGGAACTAGGCATGGCTTTGTGCTAGAGCGGGCTGTGAGCACTGTGGGGCCCAGATATGGCCGGCAGGTTCTGGAAGGGCTCCTGTGTGGAGCTCAGTGTGGGGGCTGGTGGAGAACTACCTGCCCCTCCAGGGTCACAGCTGAGGAGTGGCCTACCAGTCTGTGGGCCCAGCCAGGGCATGGAGTCACTTTCAGTCTGCCGTTATCCTGTACTTGAGGGTCTGAGGTTAACAGCAATCTTTTGTCTCCATGGTGCATGCTTTCCCCGCTTTCCCCGTCCTCCTCCTCCAAGCTGTTGGGTGGGGCTCCCAAGACCTGCCCTGGGGCTAAAACTCGATCAAGGTCTGGCTCCAAGAATGGAATGTCACCAACAGTTTCTTGTCTGTGGTACAGTGCTGATGCAAATTGAGAGTTATTCTTGTTATGGTGTATGCATGTATTTCTGTTCTTGTTTAAAATATTCTAACTTTACAATATATTCTAGAGTACTGAGGGAAATCACAAGAAAGACTTTGGTAAGAGTTTCTGTTTTAAAGGAAAAGAAAAAGCGCAATTTGTCTGGAGTAAATGTCTGAGGGATCAAAGGAACGGACTGAGGGTACATGGAAGGTTGTAGAAGGTCAGAGGGGATGTGATGTAAACTGTTTGTTAAGGTTTCTTATACCTGCAAATACTGAATTTAAAAGTTGATTCCGGTTGGTTTTCATCTTAAGAATGGCTAATGATTCTGCAAACTGCTTATGTGTGTATGTATACAGGTATGTGACTTGAAAATGTAAGCAAGCTTTAACTGTATGTATGTATGTGTGTAACTTGGATCCAACTGTGTGTATGTGTGCAAGTAATTATTGTTTAGAAAAACGAGCTTTAAACAGCAACCACGTGGCTCCCTCCATCTTGGCTGGTGATCTCATGGGCAGCCATGTGGCTGGCAGCCATCTTTTACTAAGGTTATAAAGATCTACTCGGGTTAACACCTAATACTTATATGTCTTTACCAAGTGTTCAACAGCAAGTTTCTAGAGAATTTAAATAGATGGCAACATATGTTTAATAAATAAGGTATGTGATTAATATTAAAGCTGCACATCAATGCTTTTATTCATAGGAATATACCTTGCTCTGGTAGCCAAACTTTACAACATAAAGGAATCATAGGAAACAGCTGAGGTTTGCAAATGTATGGCAGGACTAGAGTTCCAAAAAGAGTCTAGTTGCAGTGGTGGAAGACATTTGAGAGATATCAGTCTTTTAAGAACAGTTTTTATAGTTAAAAACCAATGGCTTAAAAAATGTTTCTTCTTACCCAAGGTACGTTCAGGCTTAAGAATGTTGTATAATGATATTTTGTTTTGGTTTCTTTACTGAACCTGTATTTGATGCTAGAAGAGCTTCAACTTAAAAGCATTGTTTTTAGGCTACTTTTGTAGACTGTTAGAGAACATAAATAGTCAGTCATAAGTAATCAAGTTTTTTAATTGTAGTCAGGGTAAGTAAGTACTGATGTAAGTTTACTCATTTACTCAGTCCCTTGCATATGTTTTTAGGGTTGAGCTTGAAACAAGTAATTAGAAACAAAGTTTGTCTATTCAGATATACCTGGACAGCCCTCATACTTCAGAGATCTGAAGAATATGGCATTTAAATGTTGATCTAAAAGCTTACTATATCAGACAGGCTTCCAGATCCTAGCAGTGACCCAAGGTCTCCAAAGAAGATTACGTACGAGGCACCACAATGTCTCTGCCTGAAATATGACAACGCTGACCACAGGGCAAGATGCCCCAAAGCAACGCCTGCCGCCAGGACCCAGCCCAGACTGTGGACAAGCAGTAGGACACTGGAATTGATTGCACCCTTTTGCGTGATCAAGGTCAGTCTTCCATGTCCCTATTCCACAGGAAAAATACTCTGCCTTATGGACCTGATGGCGGAAGAAGATTGATGCTGTTCTGACTGGTGCCTCCAACGCTGTAGAGACCTGGGTAGGGATTGGTCCCTGTAATTTATAGGATTGGAAGCTTCTTGGTCTGTACTCAGATATAGTTTATCCTTCTCAGATCTCTGACAGTACTGATGGCCAGGCTAGCTCTAACTTTGTCAGCATGGCAGCATCAACCAGATCCTTCTGCAAGGCCATAGCTAGCTTGTTAGCTCACTTTTAGGAAAATGTTCTAAGATATAAAAGTTTAAGTCATAAAGGTTCAGATATGAGTCTAAAAATGAGATAAGTTTCAGATTACTCTCCTGTTCTATGGTTCAGAGCTTAACATTTAGGAGTCCTGATGAGCTGGTAGAGCAATGACTACTTACTATTCAGTCACAAGCTCAACATTTTGGATTTGTTTTAGATGTCATATTTAAATGTAACTTGTTGGGACTCAAAGGTATGAGTCCACTTCTGCTGTTTTACAGATACCCATTACCTGCTTTGTTTATAATATGGATTTCAGTACAGATTGGTAATACTAATGTATCTAAAACTTTTATGTCATTTTGTAAGTAGGCCTCAAAGGATCAAAAGAGTCATAAAAACCTAGACCCACTTCACAGAGGTCAAAAGGACCCCAGATAAGTATTCCCAAAGATGGTATTTTTCCTCTCTCCTGGTCTTGGGACTACTGCTTTTCCCATTACTAAGGGTATGGACCTAAGGGTTCCAAATAAGTTCATAAATTTTAACTTCTGTTCCTAGTTTAAATTTGTCTCAACAGATTTCTACTCAGCTGGCAGTCACCTCCAGGTTTCAGTCGCTGACTCCACTTCTCCAGACGACCGACTGTGAGCTCCAGACTTGCTAAAAGCTGACGTGGACCAGCCCAGCTAATATGGTTCTTCCCTGTCCCTATGGAGTCAGGCAGCTACATGCTTCTGACAAATGCCCCCTTGCCCAGTCTTTGACTAGCTTTTCAGCCTTTTGGGGCCCCCGACATCGGCGCCCCAATGCCAGCTCGAAGCAGTTCCAGAAGAGAATACATCACCCATATTCCCTGTTCAGAAAAGGCTGAAATGCTGAGTCAAAAAGAAAACTCCCTGGCATAGAGACAAGATGGCTAACTATACATGGCCATTATTAGAGAGGGATACTTAGGAGCTAACTGTCCAAAACCCATGATTGGGTTCCATTAGGCACATGAGAAGGGGAAATGTGAGACTAAAATGAGCCATCTTAGAAATAAGACCAAAATGCTTTCACCCTAAAATTAAGGCCTAAGATTTCTCCTTTTGAGAACAGGCCAGAAGTTACTGAGACCAGTCAGTTCAGATTCCAGAAACCAGGAAGTGTAAAAATACAGAGTCACAAGGTAGTCAGGAGGTAATGGTTGCCGGACTATGGAATGTCCTCTCCCTGGCCCCCTAGGCAACTGCTTGACCATAGAATGTCCCAACCCTAGTTTCCATAGTGACTGTGTAATCACCAGATGCCCCCATCTGGGGGCAGCCAATGAGAAATGGTGGCGGGCTTCCACTCCCTTAGAAGTAATTTCTAGAAGTCCCTAGAAGCGAGCCAATCAGAATTGTACCCGTACTAGCACCCCTAAATGATGTAACCTTGTGACTTTTCCCTTTAAAAACTGAGCTTGCAGACAGGTGGGCGCTTCCTCCAGCCTCCACTGCATTGGATGTATTGGATGAAGTCCCTGCCTAGGCTTGTATTGCTTTTGGATATCCCAATATTAAACCTTGCTTTTGCATTCCGGCATGCTCGTCTTTGGTGGTCTCTCTGGGGGTCACGATCTGGGCACAACAATGTAAAAGCCTCCTTTTTAAAGGAAAAATCCCTCCCGTCTCTCTCCTCTGCCCTTCCTCCCGTCCAGCCATGAGGTGAGCACCCTCGCCCTCTCTCCTCCCCCATCTCTTTCTTTCTTTCTATCTGTCTATCTAAATAAACTCATTTCCATGTGCATGCAGTGCACGGGGTGTGAGTGCGGGCCACCACATCTGCCCAACATGTTTCTGTCACCCTCGGGACACCTTGGCCTGGCCAACCAGGGCCTCCCATGTGCTGTATCATTATATTAGTGCGGTGATGTCAGGAGGCTCTCCCACCGCTTTCTCCTGCCCACCAGCAGTCTGAGAAACTCTGGGACCCCTTACCGTCCACCACTCTCCCAACTGGAGGACTGCTGAGAGTCTTCACCCTATCAGGAAGATTCCTCCCTTCCCTTCTTGCCATTTCCCACAAGGGAGGGTTTGATCGCCCCTGACCGTGGTCTCCAGAAGCTCTGGTACCGGCGTCTCGGATGGCGACAGCTGTGCCCACTCACTCCCAGGCCACAGCCTTTGGTTGGATGGTCCACTGGCTATCTCGAGCTGTTATTGGTCCTCGCGGATCCTCCGGGGTGCTGGGGGTCAGTCACTGGACCCTGTACCTCACTGCGGGAAGATGCCCCTACGCTCTCCTGTCCCGTGCTCCTCCAGTCCCTGCTAATGCAGTCCAGCGTCACCTGTCACCAGGTTCCTTCCCGCAGCATGTGCACCCTTTAAAGTCGCCCCCCATCCCTCGGCTCTGCCGCTGCCCAGTCCCCTCACCCTTACTCCTCGCTCTGTTCTGTTCCGTTTCCTGCCCTCCTCTCTCCAGCGGCTGCAGCCAAGGCTGCATCACCATCTTTGATGTGGCCGGGGCCTGCCTCTCCCAAGACCCTGCCCCAACACAGTCTTCCGCTCTTTCATTTCAAACCTCTCGTGCTGACTCTGTCGCCGTGGAGTGTTTGGTAGCCCGTCGGGGTTGCCCACTTCATGCCAGGGTCTCACTCACCTGCGGCAGATCTGTCCCCCACACCCGTACAGGTTTGCTTTCTGATTCGCTCTCACACATTTGCCTTCCTGGTCACCAACAGCTTTACAGTTTGCTACCACGTGCCAGTCAGAGATGAGGCCAGCTTCATCCTAACAGCACACACTGGTTCTCCCTTTAAGATTTTAAAATTCCAGATTTTAATGCTAAATAGAATTCTGATACTTTTGGGTCACAAGCTCAGGATTTTAAATTTTCCTTGGTTGTCTTCTAAACTTAAACTTCTCATCAGGCCAAAGACATCTCTGTCCAAGCTGTACCTGGCTGGCTCTCTCTAAATAAAAATTGTATATACTTTTTAACGCAAATCTGTAATTTTGCTAGGACTCAAAGGTATGAGCCTAGATACTCATTACCTGTTTTTCTATGATTTGGATTTTCAGTACTAATTGATAATACTAATTTATGTAACACTTTTATGTCCTTTTATAAAATAAAAATTCATAGAAGCCTCAGAGGATCAAAAGAAGCCACTGGATCCACTTCACAGGGGTCAACCAAGGTCCAGACAAATGAGTTTCCTCACATGTCTGTTCCTGAGGATGAAATTTCTCTCCCTTCTGGTCTCCCTTTCCCAGTCACTAAGACCATGGGTCCAAAGGTTCCAAATAAATTGATGCATTTTAACTCTGGTCTCTGTATTTCAGCAGGCGGCAGACACACTGAATCGGCAGTTGTGGACACAGCCTGCAGCACTTTCCCTGCTACGGATGCCAGCAGAGACTCTTGTCTGTGATGTGGACCAGTCCAGCCACACATAATTGTTCCATCTCTACAGCTAGGTCAGATGACCACATATATCTCATAATACCCCACTGCCTGGGCTCCCCCCTTACCTTTGACCAGCCTTTTGACCTTCCTGGGCCCTCTGACCGACCATCTACACCCATTTCAGCTTGAAGCAGTTGTGGAGAAAAGTATGTCCTCCTGCACTCCCTGTTCTCAGGACGGGCTAGAGGGTTAAGTTAAAGGTGGAGCCCCGGCACAGGGGACCAAATGGCTACCTAATGCCCATTGATATACTGGACCTAATATTGCAGGAAGACGCTTGACCTTCTTTATGCAGAACAAGAGATATTATATAGCCCTGAGAAATTATTTCTATATAAATCATTCAGGATTATAATCTGGCTGTAACTAAAGATCAGTACTACAACTATAGGGCCTTAAAAATGGTAATAGATCCAGATATTACTGCCAATGGCTTAAAAAAATGTCTCTCCTTACTCAAGGTCTGTTCAGCCTTAAGAATGTGAGCCTCCTTGTCCTTGCTAACTTCATTAAGTAACTAACTGGGAAACCTGTATACCCAGATTTAATTTATATATGCTTGCAAAGTCAATTCAAATACATCTAACAGATTTTGTTCCCCTAGTCCTCAAACACCTTTAGAGATCTGAGAATATTGCATTTAATATAAAAGCTTGTTTATGACAGAGACATGTCAGCTCCTGGCAGCATCCTGTATCTTCTCCAAGAAGATAGATGGCCACAGAACTTCCATCTGGAAGTTTATGGCAAGGTCGGCCACACAGCAAAAAGCTGAGATCCTGTCCAGACTGAGTAAGTGGAACAACAGAGGATCAATTGCCCTGTACTGCAAAGTCAAGGTGGGTCAGTCTCCCCAAATTCCTACTCCACCCCCCAAAAAAATCTGTCAGATCTTCTGGGCTTAGCAGCTGAACAAGTGCTGCCTTTGGGGCTTCTGTCCCACAATAACCATGGAGAGACTTGGGATTGCTGCCTAGGTAGCCAGAAAGCTGTCTCACTTCTTAAATTTATCCTTCTCAGATCTGACGGTGTTTGATGACTAGGAGACTATGAGCACCTTGATAGCTCATTAACAAGTTTCCTGTTAAAATTACGGACAGCTCTCTTCTCCTCTCCCTCTTCTCCACGCACGTGTCTCTCCCACAGGCCTGCGCACTCTCTGTCCCTTTATCTCTAATAAACTCTTATAAGTGGATTCTGTCGTGTTTCGTGACACTTCCTTGCAGGGTAAGAACACAACACAGCTAAATAACTAACATTTTGGTGCCGAAACCGAGCAGGTGCTTCTGGGCGCCCTGCGCCTGGAAGCCGCGAACCGGGTAATCTGCTCCGTACGCGACAGACCGCTCTCCATTCGCCTGAACGCATCTAAATTGCATCCAACACCACTTTCTTCGATTGGTGAGTTCCCCCATTTTCCGGCCAGCATAAATGGTTTCCTGAATCTGTGAGAACAACCATTGATCGTCCAGCGCCTCACACATATTCTTGAGACGGGAGAACCTCCGACCACGGTCTTCATTGGCTACGGTCGGCCCCTATCGCAGGCCTAACTTTTCTAGCCGTCTCCCACGTCTGCAGCCTGAGATATTTCTTGCGTTGGGGCCACCGCCGTTGGTGCGTCCTGGGAGCCACGTGAGGTCGACGGGTTCATCCTCTCGACAGGGAGGCAAACGCCGTCCGGATTCTCAGAGATTCTTTTCCCTCACCGTGGAAGGGGACACTGCTTCTGGCTGATGAGTGGAGAAGCAGGCTGCACCCGGTATCTGCTCTTGACCCTGGGGACGCCTGAGGTCTTGGCTCCGGATCACGTTTATTTTTTTATTTATTTTTATTATTTTTCTGCCTCTCCGCTGCAGACATGGGAAACAAGGCTTCCAACCCTGTTAGTCCTTCCTCTCCGTTAGGCTGTCTTGTTGAAGCTTTAAAACCTCTCAGTTTAATGCCTTACATAAAGATTTCTAAGCTAACTCGTCTATGTTCAAAAAAGTGGCCAAAGTATGCTTTAGAAAATAACAAAAAATGGCCGCCTAGCGGCTCCTTGGATCCCGATATTTTACGGGAGCTATCCAATCACTGTCAGCGTTCAGGCAAATGGAAAGAGTTGCTTTCTTCTTTCTCAATGCTAAACCGTCTCTTCTCATTTCCTTCTCTCCTGCTCATATGCTCCTAGCTATACGTAAACCAGAGGATTCTTTGACTCCGGAATCTCTGACTCTAGATCTTGCTAAGGAACCAATAATTAAAATTCATGTTCCATCCTCTCTCTAACAGAACTCTCTCAGATAGAAAGTAAGCTGGGTTCTTATACGTCTAATTCTGCTTCCTTTATTAAACAGTTTCAATATATAACTCAATCTTATAGTCTCACCTTTCATGACTTCCTGAGGAGCTCAGGTGTGTATGAAACAGGCTAGGACTCATACAGACGAAATTCATCAAACTAACCTTTCACACCCCCCAGGAGCTGAAGCAGTTCCTGACCGAGAACCACATTGGGACTATTAACACCCAGGGTGGCTGTCTAGCCAGAAATAGGCTTATGACCTGTCTCCTGACAAGTCTCCGTAAGGCTGCCCTAAAACCAGTAAATGTTTCAGGATAAGGACGAAAATCAGTCTCTTGTTCCCCAGACCTCCGACTAAAACTTAAGCATCTGGAGAGCCCGAAAACAAAATTGCCAAGTGCTGGCACTCGCTGACTTCCAAAAGCTGCTGGGTCCCTGTTTTAAGTGAGAAAAAGGCCATGGGCTAGTGAATGCCCTGCCAGGCCATCAACAGCCTTGTTAAAAGTGCCGCCTAGAAAGACAAAGAGTCAGCTGACTGCCCCCAGGCACCAAGATGCATGGGTACACCAAGCTAAGATCTCCAACAGACCTAGGCTTGGCTACAGACATGGCAGGGAACCCAGAACGCAGCAGGGAAGCGATCCATTTCTTTCCTTCTGGACACCAGAGCCATTGACTCAGTCCTAGGAGTTTTGGGATGCCACCTCCTTTCTTGTCGGGTACAGAGGACAGCCTTACCTGCCTCATCAGACACCACCACTCAATTGTATTTTCAGAGGCATCCCTCTAACACACACATTCTTAGTGGTGCCAAGTTGCCCTGTACCTCTAATGGGGAGGGATCTCCTAGCTAAGGTGGAGCATACCAACCGGTCTTTAAAAACTATTCTTACCAAGATGTCACAGGAACTTCATCTCGACTGGGTAAGATTATTGCCTCTAGTTCTCAGGCTCAGGGCTCTTCCTAAAAAGCCTCTTTCAATCTCTCCGTTTGAACTAATGTATGGAAGGCCAGTTCTAACACCAGGTCTTTTTTCCAAGCCTCCAACTGTTCCAGATAGCCTGTTAACTCCTCTTTTATGTCACCTAAGGTCTATTCTATGGAGCTATGCAGACTGTTCACTGCCTCATTCGTGTGACAATCCTTGCCCATCTCCAATACACAATGGGGATCAGGTTCTTCTCTTTCCTCCAGGCCAGCGCCCTTTACCCCTTTCCCCTAAGTGGCAGGGACCCTTCAAAGTAATTCTTGTAACCCCCACAGCTGCTAAACTCGAGGGCTTTCCTCACTGGGTCCACCTGTCTCACCTAAAACCTTTTATCTCACCTCCATCCCAGAAAAATCTCTCTTCATATACAGTGAAACAAACAGGGCCTCTCACTCTCAAGCTCCAGAGGACATCAGGATCCACTGCCTTGTCACCAATTCCAGAGGAATAAGGTATCACCCCTTCCTTTCCCAACCAGGGCCACACAGAGCCGGAGGCAAAAAGGACCATCAAAAATACCCAGGCGGTAAGGAATAATGTAATACAACAATTTATCATTGTTCAATACTGAGCAACTGATCACCTCTGTTTCCTAAGTGCTAACCTAATAAGGGAAACAGGTGCCTTAAATAAACCACCTCTAATGAGGCTTGTCTCAGATAGAAATTAAGCAGAGTACTAAGACCAGATCTACCTCAGGTAAATGTCACATGCCTCTATCTGGGCAGGCCAGATCTACCTCAGGCAAATGCCAACTCCAAAATAAAATAATAACGATTCTTTCTCTCTAAGCTCTTTCTATGTCAACAGTATCTTGTCAAACAGAAGGTCCCCAGCAGCAGCACGGGAGGTCCCCAACCACAGCACGGATGGACAGCTGCAGAACGAGGAGACGACAGAACGTCATTCCAGGACCTCCACCATCATCTCCGGACTTCACAAGATACCCCTCATCCCCCCAAGAGCCAACCAACGCCCACTATTCAGCTGGAAGCAGTCTTTGAGAGAAACGTCACCCCCGTACCCAGTCAACCACAATTTTTTTCTTTTTTTAAAAGGAAAGAGTCGGGAATGAAGGGTTCACAACACGCCCTCACGGTTGCATATACCAGGCGGACACGTCTGCCTAGCCAGTTCCAGGTCAAGATAGCCATTTCCGGGTCAAGGCATCTCGCGTAACCAGGATCCATGACGTTACATGGCCACGTAAGCGCGCAACGTGACCATGTGATCTACGCACACGTGTGGAGTAGTGATGTGACCTGGCCACGCCCCCAGCTGGTTTTAAAGCAGAGCGCCATATTCCCGGTTCTCTCTCTTCTCTCCCTCTTCTCCACGCACGTGTCTCTCCCACAGGCCTGCGCACTCTCTATCCCTTTATCTCTAATAAACTCTTATAAGCGGGGGGGGGGGTGGGGGGGGGGGAATACGGACAGCTATGCCTCATTCACAGACTTCATGGTACAGGATAGACTGGTTTCAGATACAACTCAGGAGATTCAAAGTTTTAATAGTGATGAATGCAGTTTTGATAGAGCATTGACTACAAATAGTTCTTAAGAGTCCTTAAATTTCTATGGATCTTTTCCAGCTGTCTTACAGATACCTGCATGTTCCTGGGAGAAGTTCTGCTACTGTATCAAGAAATCTGGTCTGATAAAAATTTAACAGTCTCCAGAGCCCATTTGACCTCACCCATTTCCAAGGATATTTTGCAGTTTCCCTTCTCCTGCCTGGGCCAAGGGGTCCTTCAGGTATGCCAGCCTCTGCACCAGCACTGAGGATGCCAACTGGGATGGATGCACCCCCACCTCCAGAGAAACGGCAGATGTGATGGTTCCTGCACTCCTACTGAACACATCCTCCCTCAATTCACTGCTGGTACCACCTCTCCAGGCTCAGGCGGGCACCTGCCCAGCAACTTCGTTTTCCAAGACATCCCAATGAAGGGCATGTTCGCCCTCATGTCTCACTCATCCACACTGCCTCTTCTGTACAACCAGGGCACTTCTCCATCCCATCCTTCCAACAGTTATCACTCTTTCCCATGGCTAGCCCTGCTCATGAGCCAATGAGAACAATCTATTCTTTTCTCCTAGCAACTCACGGAACAGACACCTGAGATCTCCACGATGACAGCCAACCATGCTTCTTCACTTGTACCCCTGCCACGTGTGTGGCCCCAGACTCCCAACTCCCCTCCCAGCTTCTCAAGTGTGAAGCAGTTCCGAGAATTCGGCACCCTCATCCCCCCTCCACTTGCTGTCAATAACTCACCTTTTTGTATTAATCAAAACAGAGGTATGTTAGTGTTCTGACCTGCCCCTTGGGGCCACCCTGCATCCCGACGTAAAAGCCTCTTAAGGAAAACCTCCTCCCTTCTTCCTCCCTTTCCCGCCATGTGTGCGCCCTCATCCCCCCCCTTTCTTTCTTTCTATCCTATCTAAACTCATTTCCACGTGGATGCAGTGTCTAGGGTCTGAGTGACTGTCCTTGTGCCACAATCCGCTACCGCATCTTCCTGACATGTTTCCATCACCTGCAGGACACCTTGGCCCGGCCAGCCAGGGCCTCCCGTGCGGTATCATTACCGTGGTGTCCTTTGGTTTATGTAATATTATTTTTATAACTGAATGTCCTACATTATTAGGCATTCTTAAGAGCCATCTTTGCAGTCTTTGAGTTGAGTATCTAAGGATGCCCTGTGTGCTGACTGTGGTTTAGACTGAGTTCTGAGTTGAGTATCTAAGGATGCCCTGTGTGCTATGGTTTAGACTGAGTTCTGAGTTGAATATCTAAGGATGCCCTGTGTGCTGACTGTGGTTTAGACTGAGTTACTGGTAGATCTCCGAGCAGCAACCTTCCCAGATGGACTTTGAAAAAGTTTCTTCACTGCCTAAGTGGTTTAGAGAAACGTTTTTGTTTCACACACTGCCCTCATAACATTCTGTTCTACATACATTGAGGTACTCCTAATTAACTCATTTAAATAGCTGCTATAGAAAATCTTATGTTTCAAAAGGTTTAATCAGAAGACCTGTTTATCAAAGGCAGGAGTCACTCAAATGTTAAGTGATGGTCTATAGTTCTGCATATTCCCAGCATCTGAGTTAGTTCTTCAACTTTATAAAACTTCTATGCAACTGAAATACACAGAACTATATATAGTCAGTTGAGTGACATATTTATAAATACCACCTAACATTTATGTTAGACATAAATTATTTACAAATATATGAAGCCCAGTTCTATAAATTATCTTTAAAAAGAAAGTGTACAGGTGCTTGCATGTATGATGTCTGTGAACTGTGTGAGTGCTTGGTACCCACAGAGGCCAGGATTCAGATCCCCTGGAACTAGTTACAGATGGTTGTGGACTGTCATCTGGGTGCTGGGAACTGAGCCTAGGTCCTCTGGAAGAGCACTGTTAACTGATGAGCTCTCCCTCCAGTCCTCCATATGTTACCTTATTATATGTATACGAGTGTATTGACTGTGCTTATGTGCACCACGTGCCCGCCTGGTGCCCAAGCAGGCCAGCGGAGAGTGTCAAATCCCCTGGAACTGGAGTTATGGATGCTAGAGTGCTGGAACCAAACCCGAGTCCTCTGCAAGAGCAGGAAGTGCTCTTAAACTTCTAAAAGTCAGAGTGTGCTGTGTCATAAACTTCCACTTGCATTAAAATGCCTTTTAGCTCAAGTGATTTTAAAAGTGTTTATTGCATTACTTCAGGATAGGGATGGCTAACAGACACATTAGCATAGTGGCATCAGCTCATCCAACCTTACACAGGGTGATAAAATTTACACAACTTAATTACTAATGGGTTAGACAACTGCCACACTATCATTACACAGGCAACTGCCCTTAAAAAGCTGAATCTACTGGAGGCGGCCACCACACTTCTGTGGCACCCTGTCTAAATCCAGGTCTCTCAGACTCCTAGCCGGCGGACATGAGCTCTGCTGCTGGAAGGAGGCAGCCGTGGACTCTCACATATATGTGAGTTCTGGCCACTGAAAACCAATAGGGCTTTCTGTAAAACATTTTTGATTGATTTACCTGTGGTTCTTTGAGACAGAGTCTCCCTGTGTAGTCCTAGCTGTTCTGGAACTTGCTGTGTAGACCAGGCTCGTCTGCCTCTTCATGCCTCTAACTCCTTGCTGGGATTAAAAGTATGGATAACCACACCCAGCTCTGTAAAACTTTTTAAAGGGGACAAAACAAATAGCATGTGCTTTTTTTCTTTTCAGACAGAACATAAACATGATTCTAGATACTGTATGGTTTTTACAGCCACAAAGATAAGTATAACAGAGAGTTTGGAAGAGCAGAAGGTCAGAAAAGATATGGTCACCAGTGTGTGTGTGTGTGTGTGTGTGTGTGTGTGTGTGTGTGTGTGTGTGTGTGTGTGTTATAGAACTACAAGCAGCCTCTAGATTTTTTTTAAGGTAGGAGGGAAAAGCCAGTCATTTGTTTATTTAGTCTGCTGTCTGAGAGACCTATTTGTCATAATTTAACACTACTATTAAGTTCACAGGTTATTTAAGAATTAAAAGAGAAAATCCTATGTGACGAGCACTGGTCCTAGAATACAGCAACCAAAAAGATGGTTAGCTCTTGATACAGCAAACCACCGAAATGAAACACACACACACACACACACCCCAAAACCACCAAACACAGGATAAATAATTATTGAAGGAAAGGTGATGAATAGAAACTACCGTAGTGATGTAAAAGTTGAGAGCCAAACAATGTATCAGTATATTCCTGCATAAGACCTGGAACTCTGATTATCACGAAGGAAGACTTGGCTAAGTTAGAGGATTTTCACAACTCTGAGAAGATTTTTTTTGCAGGATGTTACGTAGATCTCACCAGTGTATTCTCTTCAGTATTTTGTATGCTGGTTTACATAAATATTGGCAAGATACAGGTTAAAGGAACATGTAGCAAAGACGCAGGTAAACCAGCTGCTATTAAAATAGGAGGCACAGAGTGACCCGGGTCACTCAACACCATTAGACCCAGGGGAATATACAGTTACTAAAAGACTCTAAGGCCAAACTACAAGTTACTTCGTAACATCAGTCAGTCCAGCAAAATTAGACAACGCATTTGAACACACAGGCAGAGATGCACCCAACAAATTCAGCTTGAAAACTACTAGAAAAAAAATCTGGTGAAAAGAACTGGACTATTATGATGAGATTAGAGGATATGATAAACTTAGTCTATTGGTGTTTGTGGTAATATTGAAAGGAATTTACTACAGAGTGGCATCTCACTTGATCTCAACAGAAGAAAAGATGTTGTACAGTTGAAGGACTACTGAAAAGTTAGCTCCCATTCCTTTCAAAAATAAACACTTGAATGTCAAAAACCAGTACGATCTACAGACGGTTAATGGACAAACTGGAAACCCACGGAAAGTACCAGGAGAACACTTGTACGTGTACACATCAGAAGAAACACACAGTAAGATCCGTAAGGAACAAATTATAGGCCACCGCGATCATACTTCAAAAGCTGTAGTTACCAAATAAAGTTATGGTGGTTTGAAAAAATGGCCACCGGTGGCTTATTAGGGTGTGGCACCATTGGGGCATGTGGCCTTGTTGGAGGGAGTGTGTCACTAGGGGCAGCCTTTGAGGTCTCAGATGCTCAAGCCAGGTCTAGTGTTGCATTCTCTTCCTGCTGCCTGCTGATCCGGATGTAGAACTCTCAGCTCCTCCAGCACCATGTCTGCCTGCACACCACCACGTTTCCCACCTTGGTGATAATGGATTAAACCTCTGAACTGTAAGCCAGCTCCAATGAAATGTTTTCCTTTATAAGAATTGCCATAGTCATGAGTCTCTTCACAGCAATAAAACCCTAACTAAGACAAAAGTAAATAATCCTTAAGTTAGAGTGCAAAATGAAACACCTTACTGCCTAAAGGAACAAAAGACAACAACATAAACACATGACATTTTAAATAGTTATTTGTATGGTAGGTAAATGTCACTTTAAACATTTTTAATAAAAAATTCATTTATAAATCAATTTATGGAAGATCAAAAAACCAAAGATCAATGTTTATTACAACTTTAACTATAAATAACTAACATAAAAAAAAAAAAAAAAAAAAAAGGTCTTCTGCTCTGCTTTTGCTCCAACATCTAGGTCCTCTGTTCCTTGCCTTTTGGAGAAAACACTGCAGTGTAAGGCTGCCGTCTTTTGGGACGAGGGCAAAGATCAAGATCTTCCTTGATATAACCTGAAAAACAAATTATAAATTTAGGGCAGGATAATATCAACATGCATTTCTTTTAGCACAGATGAGCATGTGGCTGTCTCCACTTGGGAAGTGAAGGCCAGAGGACCAGCAGTTCAAAGCTAGCCTGGCCTTCATGAGACCCTATCTTAAAACATAAAAACTCTCCCAAACAAAAACAACAGCATTTTTTTCCCAGTACCTATCCATTACATATTTAACTTGTTTAATGCCTAAGTACTTCTGATTTCTAGTTTTGTGATGCTGGTGAACAATTTCATGCTTCACATCCAAGTGTCCTCATTTATACCAAGAGAAAAGAGCAGCGAACACTGATAAAACTTTTGCTCTGTATCCACCACCTTAGACAGCTCTCACGATCATCCAAGCACTTCTACCACACTCTGCGCAGAGGAGGGTGAAAGCTGCGGGACACAAATCACTTGCTCAAGTTGACAAAACTGAAGAGTATGAGCCATGCCTGAGCTCTGTGTGACCCAGTAACAGGGTTCTCACGAGTTTCTCCATAGGTTTGTACATGGGGCCACATTGTTAAACTCAAACTCTACTATTATTATAAATTCCAGTGATTCCCCCCCCCCCCAAGTCTTTTGTGGTGAGATGCCTCTATTCCACTGGTGAGATGCCTCTATGTTCTCCATACCATTCAGATTCTCCCAAGGAATCTCTAATCATGTAATTTTCAATGGAGAACTGTGCTCTGGGCCAGGCTAGCAGAGCAAACACCCAGTGTAGGCAGCTCATCTGATTCTATGCAATGACCAGGAGAGATGATGTCAATGACTTTGTGTATTTCTTACAGTTAAGTATATGAAGTGCTCTGAAAGTGAGGAAGACCTCCTGGTGTGAATCACAACTAGACAATTAATGAGCTTGAAAATTATGTTAAGAGGAGGAAGCTGAACGGAAACTCTAGTTGGTCATCGTATCATTTGATATTTACTCACTATTATATCTTTCTCTGGGTAAAAGTTTTAGATATTTTAACTTAAAATATAGGCCTAAGACCAAAAGGCTACAAATAAATTAAATGCCATAGACTATTTAGTCAAATTATAATCTGAACATTATTATACTTGCCAGTTACATTTCAGAAAATGCATCCTTTTTCATGAAAATTCAGTGTACCCATATTTTCTAGCACTGTGCTACTGGTGTCAGTGAGGAACAAAAACCACTACTTGAAAACATTAAAAACTAGCTGTGATGATGCATATTAAATGTAAATGCCAAATCTGAAGGAACTGCTGCACGTCAACACTAACCTCTGTAAGGTTATTTACTTAAAAGTTGTCTGGACAGTTGTCTGAAACTGCTCCCTGTAATCTGAATGACAAAAGCTAGTAATGCACACGTCACATTAAGGAGATTATAAGCAGTGTCTAATCCCAAGTAAATTAACACAACAGTTGAAAGTCTTTCCACTCAGAAGTTCACTTGCTGCTGCACAAGATAAAGAATTATAGAGAAACGGCTAATATTCAGACTTAGGTCTATACAACATTAAAAAAAATTGAAAATACTGAAACCCTACCCCTTTCCAGACATGTCTGAGTAGAAGGAAAACCAACTTCCCAGAAATTCTCTGGAGTGCTGGGGGGAATGTAGCGGAACCGGTGTCGGGAGCAGGAAGCCAACTTCTTTTCTCTTTCTTCGGCTGGCATGTCTGCATAGTACTAAACAACAAGAGGTAAATGCTTTCCCTTGGGAATAATAAACAGCGTTATGTTTACTGACTACAAACCAGAAGCTAAAAAGCTACTCATTTAAACAGTCTAAGGAAATAATACTGATGATATTGTACTAATTAGTAAAACAATAATGATAATAAACAGTCAGTGCTGATACTCTGAAATGCTTGATTCATAAATGAGAAAAGGAGCGTGCATCACAATGTGGATCAACACAGCCTTTCCTAATTAATAGAGACTTGCACTAACAATCGCTGACTCTGGCACACTAACACTGAGCTATCCTGGGCCTGCTACTTGGTAAGCTGAGAAGACACTGGAAGGTACTGGCATGACTTAATTTCTATTCTAAAGGGTCATTAGGAAAAACTACAGAAGACCATCATTGTGTTTAGTAAGAGCTAAGAACAAAAACAAAGGGGAAATACGGAGGTGAGCAAGCCTGAGGACTGTCTTTTTGCTCACGTTCTAAAAGGTGAACTGTATCAAGAAAGGTAGAGTACTTCAGTGGTCCGAGGTAAGATGGCGTCTGGGTTGTACTGGGGGTTGGTAGTGGACATAGTGAATATAAAGGGGAATTTTCTGAAAGTAGAATCTGTGGGATTTGCTGAAAGATAAGTTATTGATACATGCAAAAAGCATAGTGAGTAACTAGAATCTTCTCTTCAAAAGAGAATTAGAAAAACAAAACAAAACCCAACCCCAGACATATAAGGACCAGTCCTGAAGTACGGGAATCGAATGTACAAAACACATTTGTCTGCACATGTGACAACTGTGGTTACGACCATACGCTTTCACCATACGCTTGGGACAGACTTTGGGATAAACTTACAGACGGTAAGCTACAGATTACATTTAAGTATATGGAGTAGTGCCTTTATTTATTTATTTTTACCATTTAAAAACTTTTTACAGTAAACAACTAGCAGAACTACATAAACAAAATGTCCAGTGACTGGACAGCAGGAAGGAACTACTGACTACTGAGAAGGAAAGCAGACCAACAAGTCTGTGCTATGGAAACTAAGTGCTTTTACTTGTACTGATGTGCTGGTTAGTGTTTTATCAAGGACACAAGGTAAATTGGTAAGAGTTCACATGGGAAGAGGAATCTCAACTGTGGCAATGTCTCCATCAGACTGCCTGTGGGCAACTCTGTGGGGCATTTTCTTGATTGATGACTGATGTGGGGGGCCCAGCACACTGCGTCAGACTTTGAAAAGACTGTGAGACTTTTAAAGTTATTTATGTTTTAGTGTGAGATCTTGGGGATGAGTAATAATGGAAGGGTTGTGTCTTAATAGTAATGTGGTTGTGCGGCAGTTGACAAGGGGTCATTATACTGTCCGGTTTGTTTGTACTCTAGCAAATAAAGCTTGCCTGGAGCTCAGAGTGCGGAGCCAGCCACTAGTTAACTACAAAAGCCAGGCAGTGGTGGCACACACCTTTAATCCTAGCACTTGGGATCTAATGCCTTTGATCCCAGCACTTGGGATCACACACCTTTAATCCCAACACTAGGGAGGTGGAGACAGGAAGTGATATGGCTGGGCAGAGAAAGGAACATAAGGTGGGAGGAGACAGGAGCTCACGCCTTTCAGCCTGTGAGTTGGAGAGGTGAGAGGTGGCTGTGGCTTGTTCCTTTGTCTCTCTGATCTTCCAGTATTTACCCTGACATCTGGCTCCGAGTTTTTATTATTAAGACCAATTAGGATTTGCACTACATCCCACTACACATTAAAAAAATGAATGCATTTAAAGAGAATTAGGGTTAGGCTTCAGACTCACTCTAAGCCAAGCTGGGGGCATTCCCTTTCATCTTATTCCTGTCTATTACTAATACATGCTGGTCTTAGCTGGTATGTTACTTATCCTTCTATCATTACTGGATCAAACAAGATTTTGGAATATAACTATAATCTGTATTTTTAAATCTCACACTTATGATCTATAAAATCATACTTCGAAAGAAGTGTTTACATTAGTACTTACAATTTCACATTCCTTACATGTGTGTCCAAGCAATTTTCTTCTCTCTTCTTTTTTCCGAACTACCTCAATATGAGGAAAATTCTGTATGGTACTTTCTCTGAAGGAAAAGGAATATAAAGTTAACCTATTTGCTACTAGAAAGATTTTTGGTTTAAAAATCTGAATTAAAACTGTAAGAACTCAGAAGAGAAATAATTCCCCCAAACACTCATTTGAGATGTTCTTCTGTGTATTATGAAAACAAAGGATTCTTTATAATATCTATGAAAGGCCTTCTATTGGTAAGTAGTCAGCACACAGAGAGTGCTTCACTGTGTCAGCACCCTTATCTGTCCTTCCTCGGCTGCTCTCTTTCATCCTCTTTCCCCTACGCTTCTGGCCCCTTCTCTGTCACCTGCCCCTCTGCTCTCCTGTCAGAGGTGGTCTACTCTTTCTCTTTCCCCTACCCCTTCTCTTAAGACTCTCTTCTTAATGGTTCCATTCTTAGTTTAATGATTTGCATATGTACATACAAATTTAAACCTAATTTTTTAGAAGACAACTACATGAAGAATTACAAAATTGCAAATATATGTTGTTTCTAATAGAAACACTCTCAGTGAACTTAAATACTCTGAAACATAGAAGATGGCTTTAAAATTATTATTCTTGGGGACATATCTACTCTGAGTATTTGAATCTGGTGTTCCTTTAATTGGAAAGCATTTTTCTTCACAACAAATTGTAACTGCTCCATTTCCAGCTATATTGGGTAACAGGCCCCTTCTGTGCTAACATTAAAAACTCAACTCTAGAGTAATGCATGAATTAAAAAAGGGACAGCATGAACGTGTGGATAAAACATACTGCTCTACGATATTTTTTTCAAAGAATTTATGAAATCTAGGCTTATGAAGAACCCATTTTGCCAAGAAGACTGGCACCCACGGCAGACTCAAAGAAAGCATCACGTAAAAGGTTGGTAAGCTTGTGTCCTGACTGGATCTGATGTGCACTACTGTCGACTCGACTCGACAGAATCTAGAGTCATTAGTTGACAGTCTCTATGCACACCTATGAAGGACTATCTAAATCAGGTTGCCTCTGGGCACGCCTTGAGTGTTGATTAGTTGGGGTGAAAGATCTACCTTAACTGTGGGGGATACCGTTCCATGGGCTGGAGGCCCAGACAGTGTAAAAAAGAGAGAGCTGAGCTCTCTCCTTCCTGAGGTACAGTCTGACAAGTGCCTCATGCACCTGCTGCTGTGACCCCCACCACGACGGAACAGATCTTAGTTCTCTAAGTCTTTTGCCAGGTACTTGTCACAGCGGTGAGAGAAACAAACAACGAGCACACCAGGTACTTGTCACAGCGGTGGGACAAGCAGTGGGCACACCTGGGTTTTCTAGAACTCTCATTAGGAGAAGCACAAGATCACAGAGACCTTCACCATCCTTCTAACTTTATCCACTTCCTGTTTCCTTAGCTACCCAGTAGCTTCAGAAATAAAACTATTCATATTTTAAAATTAGTGAATCTCTATTAAGAAACATTTAAAATACAAGCTATTATTCTGTAATATCTTATTAATCTAGGACTGTCTCAAAGATGCAGAACAAAGCTATTTATTTATTCATTATATCATTAGGTGTATTAGCATCCTGGTGATTAAAACAAGTGTTCACTGCTAGAGAACAAGCCACAGTAGGACACATAATGGCTAAAAAAAGAAGACAATCATTATTTACAATTGTGGTATTGTATTCCCCCAAATATTGTGCATGCTAATAAACTTATCTGGGGTTAGAGACAGAGCAGCCACAATATTAAACATAAAGGATAGGCAGTGGTAGCACACGCCTTTAATCCTAGCATTCCAGAGGCAGAAATTCATGTGTTCAAGGATACAGACAGACATGGTGACACATCACGCCTTTAATCCCAGGGAGTGGTGGTAGAAAGCAGAAAGGTATATAAAGTGTGAAGACCAGGAACTAGAAGCATTTGGCTGGTTAAGCATTTGGCCGGTTAAGCTTTTAGCTGGTTAAGCTTCAGGCTTTTGAGCAGCGCAGTTCAGCTGAGACCCATTCAAAATGAGGACTCAGAGGCCTCCAGTCTGAGGAAACAAGACCAACTGAGGATCCGGCCAGGTGAAGTAGCTGTGGCTTGTTCTATATCTCTGATCTTCCAGCATTTCACTCCAATACTTGGCTCCGGGTTTGATTTTATTAATAAGAACTTTTAAGATTCATGCTACATACAATTCAACTAATTTCCAGGATATACAATTAAATGAAAAGTACTGAAGCAGAAAAAGGCTATATAACATTATCACTTGCACGCATGCTCGCACACCGGTCTCATAGGCCACTGGAGGGGTTGGCTCTCCCGGAGCTGTGGTTCCAGGTGATTGTTGGGAACCACACTCAGCTCCTGTGAAGAGTGGTGAGTGCTCTCAACTGCTGAGACGTCTCGCTAGCCCTGGCTAAGAACACCCTCTACTACCAAGGACGCTGTCCACGTCAGGGAGCTGCTGGCTCTGCTGTACCAGGTGAAGACGGGACAAGGTCTGCAGTGACCTCACCTGCAGCTTCTCTTCCTGCTGTGCTGCCGGGTCGGACACTATCACACGGACACTTTCAGGGATAGATAATGTGGAGGTTTTAAGTGAATGACGTTCTCTGCATGTAGTAGGAAGGAATCCCGCATCATCACGTTCCACCTTGCCCCAGATGTGAATGACGTTTATCCAGGTTACCTCATCTGTATGTGCCACTCGCTTGCAGTCATTTCGCTATCGGACCAGCCCCTAGCACTCCTGGAATGCTCGTGTTCAAGTCACCCTCTTTATTTAGTAATGCGTCTCAAGCACAAAACAGTGATGCTGACAATGTGGACATGTGAGAAAAATGCTGTAAAATACTTCTCGAGGTAAAGGATAAAATGTTGTACGTAAGGAGTCAGCACTATTTGTGGTTTCAGGTAGCACTAGGGGCCTTCAATGCATTACGTGGTAAGAGGGACTGCTACCATAGAGAAGTCAAATGCAATGGACGTAAACACATGAGACGTTTAAATTCACGAACCTATGGTAACACTTAATAATAAATGCCTACTTACATTTGGGATTCGAGGGTACCGTTTCTTTGGAAAAGTGGCAAATAAAGGAAAAGAATCAAACATTTAATGACAAAATGTCAACTTAGTGCTTTTAGAGCACAGGAATCAATAAAAATTCATTTTGGACCGGGTGTGGTGGTTGGGCCTTTAATCTTAACACTCAGAAGACAGAGGCAGACAGATCTCTGTGAGTTTCAGACTAGCTTGATCTACCTAAGTGAGTTTGAGGCCAGTCAGAATTACACAATTACACAGTGAGATCTTGCCCTTAGAAAATAACTAATTAAAAATTTGCCCTTTGATTACTAAAGTTTTCTAACAGAAATGAAAGCTGGAGAGTAACTGGACTCTGGGTTGAGGAGATGGCCCAGCAGGTGAAGGCACCTGCTACCAAACCTGACCTGAGTTTGATCTCTGGAACCTGAACAGCAGGAAGGGAACCTACTCCTCCTCCAAGATGTCCTCTCATTCCCATATAGCAACTGTGGCATAATATAAAAATAAATGTAATTAAAAAAGAATAACTTAGGAAGTGACTCATTTTGAGAACTTCATAAAGAAAAAAAAGCATAGTTTTTTAGAATAAGGATAGGTCCTTATTTAGTTAATAATTTATTTATTTTATTTTACTTAATTATTTATTTATTCTTATTTTATGTTGTTTGGTGCTTTGCCTGCATGTATGCCTGTGTGAAGGTGTTGGATCCCCTGAAGCTGGAGATACAGACAGTTGTGAGCTGCCATGTAGGTGCTGGGAATTGAACCAGAGTCCTCTTGAAGAGTAGTCAGTGCTCTTAACTGCTGAGCCATCTCTCCAGCCCCACTAAATTTACTTAAAAACAAAACAAAACAAAAACCATATAGAACATAACTGAAAGTAACAGAATTTATAATCTTTGTGGAAAAGGCAGAAAGTAGTCTTGAAATTCAAAATAAGTGGAAATTTATTTTTTCAAAGGTTGAGAACATAGTTCAAATTTCCAAAGTTCAAAATAAAATAGACTAAAAATATAGTATTTGTTACAATAAAGCAAAGAAACCATTACTGCTGTTGAAAAATGAGTGGTACTGGTAAAAATTTCTTTCTCTGTAAAATGTATCTTCTTATTTGAGTCTCTTTGTTTACAAGTATAAAAGTAAATGGCACTGTGTGTGTAGGTGTGGGTGTATGCATGTGTATTTGAGTATGCTTGCCCATGAGGGCACATGCAGAGGTCAAAGGTGGACATCAGGATGCCTTCAACCGCTCCCCCCACTTATTATTTTGAGAATTACATACAATGTATTTTGATCATATCCAAGTAGCCCTGTTCCCTACTCACCCAGTAGAGCGTTCTCATTTTTTGAGACAGGGTCTCTACAGGTTTCTAACTGAACTGTATCTGTTAGACTGGCTGGCCAGCAAGTCCCCGGGACCCACCTGTCTCCACTGGCCAGTGCTGGGGAAATGATGTGCACTCTGTGACTGACTTTCATGAACTTAGGTCCTTCTGCCTGTTAGGCAAGGATTCTACCCACTGGGGCTATATTCCCAGGCTCTCTGCCCTATAGATGATTTTTATTTTATTTTATTTTTTTGACTTTACAAAGCCTGTGTAGCCCAGGCTGGTCTCAAATGTGCAACTGTTCTGCCTTGGTCTCCCAGTGCTGGTATTAGAGATGTAGCCACCTATTCTAAATTATTCTTTTATCATCTTCTTTTTAAACTAGGTAGCATGGATGGCTTCAGTCTCCTTGTAAATTACTTTATTTTTCATCAAAGCAATAATTAAATACCTTACAGACTGGCCAAGACAGCTCTGCTGTCCCTCCAATACATGGTGATACTGAGACTCGCTCACCTCTCTTTGTCTTGAGAATACGGCTCCACAAACGCTCTCTGCTTGACTTTATCTCGTTGATCACCATGTACTGTAAGTAAGACAAGAGTTCACAAGCTGTAGAACTTGGTAAGAAATAATCAGTTTGCTTAGAAAAAAAACTATAGGATGTACCAAACTTCCCTTCGTCTGGATTTTCACACTTGCATTCTGGTGAGCAATTCATTACACTTTTATTTTTCATCTACATTAAAGGTGATGATTATCTTACCTCAGAGTCACTAAACTAAAAACTACATTTCAGGAAGTATTTAATTGATTAATTTATTTATTTTGAGACAGTGGCCTTAAACTCAAGAGATCCACCTACCTCTGCCTCCACACCTGGCACATGAAGTACTAAGATTAACAGAAGGATCTAGATGTCTGTTATTACTTGGCAGGAGATATCAATAAACGTTTTTTAGTATATCTCACTTATTTGCCCTATTAATTTGTGTAATGCATCTTTAAGATAGGTTATGATTAGAAAAAAAGATTAAAGAATTTTATCAGAAAATTGATGACAAAATTGAAAAATTTGTATCACTTCAAACTTTGCAATTATTCCTTCGTTTCTCATGTACAGGGATGTACTCCGTGTTTTTCTTCCACCCACTCCCCTAACACCAACTTGATTTCTTTCACCAAAGAGCTTGTTTTACCTTGGAGGTTTATCTACGTTGTTTTGATGTATTTACTTGTTGATGGAGATGTAGGCTGTTTTCAGTTTTAAGTGACTACAGATAGCACTATTAGAAATATTTTTTCAGTGCTAAATCCTAACCCTATGAACAAAAATAAGCACAACTTCTTTGCATCTTCATTTTTCTCAGGACATATTTACACACTTGAGTCCAATGCCATGACAGGTATGTATTTATTCTGTACAAAACTGTCGACGCATCTATGAAATTGCTTTTCCCTCTTTTTCTTTGTTAACTCCTGTCACCAATGTGAGACTCCCACTGCTCCTCACCCTTTCTAATATTTGGTTGTCAGTGTTTTTAATCACCCCAGGGAATGTGAATTTAACACCTGATGCCCAATAACGTTGGATACTTTTTTCATGTGCTTATTGGTTATTCAGTTATCTTCTCTCTCTCTCTCTCTCTCTCTCTCTTTGGTTTTTCAAGACAGGGTTTCTCTGTATAGCAGCTCTAGCTGTTCTGGAACTGCTCTGTAGACCAGGCTGGCCTTGAACTCACAGAGATCTGCCTGGCTCTGCCTCCTGAGTGCAGGGATTAAAGTCGTGTGCCACCCTCCCCCCCAATATCTTTTCATTGAAGAACTTCTAGTCAAAAACATAATACAATCCAACTTGTATTTAAAATAAGGTCATTCTGGTATTCTGTAGGAAATATGGGAGGCATGCACAGCATAGGTGAAATAGCGATGCTTTGGATCAGGGACAGAGAGAACTAGAGTAATGTAAAGTATGCTCTGGAGAGTACCTCCAAGGCATCAGACGAGGCATGAAAGTGAGGTGAAAAATGAAGTCAAACACGACCCCCCACTTGCCATTCCAACCCTTGGTTCTTGGGCTAAATCTCATTCTGGAAGCGGCTCTGTGTATCCTTCCTGTTAAGGAAGACTCTTTACAGACAGCATCCACATGATGGGCAAGCCACTACCACCACAGCAAGTAATTCCTATCTATTTTCATTAAGGTTTTAACTTTTATACTTCTGTGATTTATTCTGACATTGTTAGGAATTTGACTCTCATGGAGTTTTGTTGTTATGACTTGTGTCTGTCACAAAATAATGATAATGTCTACAAATAATAGATGGCATTTAATTTTGATTGATAATAAAAAAAAAAAGTGAACTATGTAGAAACTGATTCTCATATTTCTGCTTTTAGCCACTGGGTAGATGGGTACTGGACAGATAATGAAACCTGGAGTGTCAGGAGAACATAAAATTGGTGTAGAAAAACAAAACTTTACCAGGCAGTTGGTGGCTCATGACTTTAATCTAGCACTAGAGAGGCAGAGGCAGGTGGGTCTCTGAGTTTGAAGCTAGACTGGTCTAGGACAGCCATATTGAATTCCAAGACAGCCAAGGCTACACAAAGAAACTCTGTCTGGAGAGTCAAAAAAAAAAAGAAAAGAAAAGAAAACCCAACATTTGTAAGTTGACTGTTTCTGGATCTAAACACTTACAAAGATGCCACAGAGGACTCTAGGGAGAGGAGTACAATGAGCATACAAAACATTTTCCCTTGGTTTCCAGGACAGCAAAACCTGTTTCTTTCCTACCTCCTTTCCACAGCACCGCATCAGTCTCCTTTGCTGCGTTTGCTAATCTGTGCTTTTTCTCTCTTTCCCTCTCTTACTTCTGTATTTCTATTGTGTTCCCTCATTTAATATGCATGTGTGTGCAAAAAGGTCTGTGGTGCCACAAGGACCGTGAGGACTTGGTTCTCTCCCTCTACCACATAGATCCCAAGGACTGAAAGTCAGGCTTGGCAATGGATGACTTTACCCACTGGGCCACCTCTGCTCTCTTTAAGACCCTTGCGCTGGAGAGCTAACTCACTAATAAAGGTTAGACTCACAACCCAAACCATACGCTGCTCCTCTATCCCAGAGGCGAGAGACCTGCAATGCTTTCCTGCTCTGCTTATTTTCAACACCTTGGTGATCTTATTCAGTGTCCTGGCTTTATAGAATGCCTACTTCCTGTTAACTTCCTGTCCTCAAATTATCTTCTTGCTTAAAGTCTACATACACTAACTGCTTACTAACAGACCCACTCAAATATCTAGCAAATAAAATCTATCAGAATGAGCTTTAGATATTGTTCCCCAAACTTACTTTTTCCCATGAAGGAAAATCAGTTAGAACTTTGGTGAAAACTAAAAGTTAAAATTTATGCCTATGACTGTTGGTAGGAAATACCTGGAACCTGGCTTAGACATTAATAGTTTAAGCTGATGAAACACAAAGGTATCTAACAATTATTCACAAGTGCAGGACTGGGATTCATTAGAAGTCAACCTAGAAATACAGATTTGGACTACTTTTCAGTAACAATTATAAAAGCTGTGAGCAAAAAATGCTTTGTGAAGGGGTAAAAGTCTTAAGAGAACTCTGGGAAATGGAGGTTCTAGAAACTAAATAGTTCAAAAAGTTAATGAGGAGAAATTTTGAGATGGTCATTGTTTAAATGTGATGTGTAGCAAGAATTTTACCTTGAAATTGCAATTATCTTCATATATATATATATATATTTGGTTGTGAGCCTAGCCTTTACCGGCTCAGCCATCTCTCCAGCCCGCAGTTATCTTCTTAGAGCTCCAGGCAGATGGAGTACCCTACACTAACACACTGCCTGTAGAACACTAGGTCTATTAAGGATGTCCTCTGAGAAGACAAAGTGCTCACAGCAGAATATGGGTCTAAATTTTCTGCAAATTATTGATGAAATTAACAATTATAAAATTAAACTTTCTCACATTTTTAATATATATAAACTTCTTTTTACATATATATAAAGTTTATATATACATGTATGTATGTATGTATGTAAAGAAATTTATACTACTGAACCAAAATTAATTTCTTAGTTCTAATGAATAGTTCAGTTGTGTAAAAGTTTGTATAAAGAGGTGCTCAATGGAAGGTACAGCTGAACACTCTCAACTTCTTTTTTGGACTATTTCCTTAGTTTGAAATTATTTCAAGTAAAAAAGTAACTGGAGAGATGGCCCAAGTTGTTAAGAGCACTGCTGTTCTTCCAGAGGACCCAGGTTTGATTCCCAGCACCAGCATGGTGGTTCACAACCTTCTGTAATTTCAGTTCCAGGGGACCCAACGCTATCATCTGGCATCTGTGAGCACAAGGTACATGCGTGGTGGACAGACACAGACACATAGGCAAAACAGCCACACACACAAAATTTTTAAAAATATCTGATAAGAAACATGAAACTTTTGTTACTATTTCTAATCAATTCTCTAATTAGCTTGATGCCTTGGTGAACTCAGTATAACAGAAAAGATACAATTACAGAGAAAACAGACTTACCGTTTGGTTTCTTTGCGGCAGCAGACAATTCTTCCTCATCTGGTACTTGGGGGAAGCCATCTGCCAAACAGGATTCATATTCTTCATGTGTTGTCTGGTCAAACATTTCTTCTAAGCTATCATCCATTTTTATGTCTCCATCTATAAAGAGAGGCACTGGCTCAGCAGCAAAGCAGGCTTTGGCCTCCGTGAAGCCCAGTGTGAACGCACACCTTAATATCAACAACCGCAAAGTACTGTAATCAATGAGGTCTTTGAGAGCTCTTATTTTAGAAAAGAGTTTTACATCTGGATTGTAGATTTCACCTGCAAGAGTGTTCCTTTAAATAAATGGGTATAGTGAGGTGCTTATGGAAGCACGTGTAAAAGTGACTCTAAGACTTTAGTTCATGACACTTGTCAAGACACATGTTACGTGGGTAACAAACCTTAATACACGTAACGGAGTGTTTAACGATACTTTAAAAAACACAAGCATAATGTAGACTTCAGATCCAGTTGTAAAAAAGAGTGTTTTCCTGACTATGGAGTAAGTTAGAGGCATCTATGGACATGCTAAAAAGATGATTCAAAGAATTTAGTTGTAAACTGTAATATTAAAAGAGCAGAACTCAGTGACTAAAAGTAGGTAACATACTATAATATATGTAATTAAGTATTGAGAGATCTTTAAGTCAAGTTCTTTCCATGTGGCTTAATCCTCACAAAGGGCACATGAGGTAATAAACTCCGAAGTCCCAGTAGTTACTGTTCAGTTAGGAAAGCTTTATGTGGTGACGTCAAGTGTTATCCTATGATGATAAAGCTAGTTTTTGTTGTTTTCATAAAATTGGATCTCTTACACATGTCAAAGACTTTCCCCTTCTATTAGCTCATGTATAACTTACAAAAATCAAAACAATTCTTGGGACTAGAGAGATGGCTCAGAGGTTAAGAGCACTCACTGCCCTTCCAGAGGTCCTGAGTTCAATTCCCAGCAACCACATGGTGGCTTACAACCATCTGTAATGAGATCTGGTGCCCTCTTCTGGCCTGCAGGGGTACATGCAGGCAGAACACTGTATACATAATAAATAAATCTTTAAAAAAAATATTAAAAAAAAAGATTTATTTATTATGTATACAGTGCTCTGCCTGTATGTATGCCTACACGCCAGAAGAGGGCATCAGATCTCATTACAGATGGTTGTGAGCCACCATGTGGTTGCTGGGAATTGAACTCAGGACCTCTGGAAGAGCAGCCAGTGCTCCTAACCGCTGAGCCATCTCTCCAGCCCCTAAATAAATCTTAAAAAAAAAAATTCTTATCAAGAAAACTGTGAGGAGCCCGGCGGTGGTGGCACGCCTTTAATCCCAGCACTCAGGAGGCAGAGCCAGGCGGATCTCTGTGAGTTCGAGGCCAGCCTGGGCTACCAAGTGAGTCCCAGGAAAGACGCAAAGCTACACAGAGAAACCCTGTCTCGAAAACCAAAAAAAAAAAAAAAAAAAAGAAAGAAAGAAAGAAAAGAAAACTGTGAGGACTAGAAAATACACCATAATATATAAACAGGTATATAAATAGCAGACATTAAACTCTGTATAAAATTTTACTTGCTTTCCTATTTTTCTAATGAAGCAGCAAATAGTTATTCTGTTTTAAAAATCACTGTTAGTGCTTGGTAACTTAAAATGGATGGAAACAATGAATTCACACCCTATCTACTACATCAACGTGCTAAATTCATTTTCACAAATTTAACTACATTACCCATTGTAAAGTCAATTTAGACACAGACTCAGACCAGAGCCAGCTAAAATTGCTCAGGATAAATAACTACCATGGTCTTTTTTTGTTTGTTTGTTTGTTTTTGTTTTTCGAGACAGGGTTTCTCTGTGTAGCTTTGGAGCCTGTCCTGGAACTTACTCTGTAGCCCAGGCTGGCCTCGACTCACAGACATCTGCCTGCCTCCCGAGTGCTGGGATTAAAGGCGTGCATCACCACCACCCGGCACTCTTAGAGTTTGCCTTTCTGACTCTGAACTACAGGATCTGTTGCTCATCTATCCCCACCCGGCTCTTTTTTTTTTGAGACAGGGTTTCTCTGTGTAATAGCTCTAGCTGTCCTAGAACTTGCTTTGTAAACCAGGCTGGCCTTAAACTCAGAGATCCATCTGCCTCTGTCTCCCGAGTGCTGGGATCAAAGGTGTGTGCCACCACCACCTGGCAGTCCTTAATCTTTAATCTGGAGAACTCTTACCTTGATTAATTTACATTTACATTCCATCATTACATTACATTATCATATTATATATTCACTAGTTTCCTCCTCATTAAATGTAAATTCCATGGTGTTTTTTGTTCTATTTATTCCAGTCCTAGAATATTTCCTACTATGTAATTTTTGATATTTACTGACTGATTACATATTTGTTCTTTTTTTCCCCCTGAGGAGCGACTTTATAAATAACCTTTAAGTGATGTCACACACCCCAAACACTCTGTATACTTGTTAGAGAACGCTAAGGTGCCGACTCACTGGTCTAACTTCTGAGTGAGAAATACTTGTTCAAAGGCAATACATACTATCTGATATTTCTATCACAGCACCTAGTAGGTCTAATGCACAAAAGGGGTACAGAGATATTAGCAGTAGTTGAGACTTTTATTGGTCTACTTCACTCTGCATTAAAGAGGTTTACTTTACTAAGGCAGATTCCTTTTTTTCTTCCCCCCTCAAATATAGCTTCAACAGAACGACTACTACAAATACTGTTCTTGCAATGTGATGTTGACAGCCATCTGCTTGGTGATACGGTTTGTTATTCGCTACTACTTAAGGAGAAGACTATTGAAATTTTCTATCTTAATGCATTTAGGACATTAAGAAAGAATGTGATTCAAAAGAAGTTATGCAAGACTAGATGTTTCAGGGGTTGGAGAGATGGCTCAGTGGTTAAGAGCACTCTCTTGCAGAAGACCTAGGTTCATTTCCCAGCACCCACATGGTGGTTCACAACCAACTGTAACTCCACTTTCAGGGGATCTTCTGATCTCCATGAGCACCAAGCACACATGTGGTACATATACATACATACGCAGGCAAAACACACATAAAAATAAAATAAAGCCGGGCAGCGGTGGCGCACCCCTTTAATCCTAGCACTCAGGGGCAGAGCCAGGTGGATCTCTGTGAGTTTGAGGCCAGCCTGGTCTACAGAGCGAGATCCAGGACAGGCACCAAAGCTACACGGAGAAACCTTGTCTCAAAAACCAAAAAAATAAAATAAAATAAAAAATAAATAAAATAAATAAACTTAATAAAATGGTTGGATGTTTCACTTTTTAGCCTAAGTAGGTAGACTGTGGAAAATTATGCAGAATGCACACACAGATGGAGTCTTCACAGCTTCTGACATATGACTCCTGAGCAATCCCTTTGCATTTAGTACTGTATATTCATGTGCAGGTCTTGACTCTTCTGTACAAAGTGGTGGTGAGTGACAAGCGCTTGCTTCCTAACTCTTTGTGCTAGATGCCTCTACAGGCAGGAATGCTGCTAAGACTGGTGCCCATCAGTCCTAGATGTCACCTTGTCTTTTGGAAAATCAAAGTTTTAGCAAAGAATAACAAAGTCTTCTTACTAAAAAGGGGTAGATGCTCCTATTCGACTAAGACCTCTTTTTGGTAGAGGCAGAATATGATAGATAAACTCATTATATGCACTTCCTTTTCTTAGTAATAATGTGTAAATCTATACCAAAACTTCTCTATAGATTCCCTTACTAAATTGCTTCAGAAATAATTGTAATTCTAAAAGTATATATACACTATATACTAAAAATTGTCTACATCAGAAAGATAAGCAAACATTTTTCCAAAAGAGACTAGATAGCCAATATTTTTGGTCTATGGGGCCACAAAGTCTCTACCGACTAACCAACTGTGCCCTTGCACAGAGCAAACAATCACAGGTAATGCATACAACAAAGGAAGCCATGTTCCAATAAAACTTTATTTACAAACTGGCTACTGGGTAGACCTTGCTGACTCCTGAAAGCAAACTGAATTCCTGAAATAAGGTTATTATGGCTAAAGCATTTCTTCTGAAATAACCAAACTGAACTTTCCTAAGGAAGAATATAACATTAACAGAGATGGAGTTGGGATGGTGATCTAAGTCTATAGTGTCAGAACTCAGGAGGCTGAGACAGAAAGACTGCAAGTTCAAGACCAGCCACCAAACCACCCCTACCATTACCAGAGAGAAAAAAATAAACTAATTTAAAATAAACAGATAATGAAAATTAGTACACTTAGACAATGGAATATTATTCAGTTCTTAAAAAAAATGAAATTATGAAAAGTGCAGGTAAATGGATGGAGCTACAAAATTATCATCTAGAGCAGTGGTTCTCAACCTTCCTAATGCTGCGAGCCCTTAATACAGTTCCTCATGGTGTGGTGACCCCAACCATAAAATTATTTCACTGCTACTCCACAACTGTAATTTTGCTACTGTTATGAACTGTATGTAAATATTTGATATGCGACTTCTATAAAAGGGTTGTTTGACCCCAAAAGGGTTGGAACCACAAGTTGAGAACTGCTTCTCTAGAATAAGGTAATGCAGACTCGCAAACACAAATATTCTGTTTTCTCTTCTATGCAGATGTTAGCTTTGCAGCCTTTGATATGCATGCTGCAATCCTATAACCGCGGAGGTTAGGTACAAAGGCCTGGCAGGGAGGAGAGGCTCTCCCAAGGAAAGGGAACTAGAACACACTGTCACGGAGAGACAGGGGTCAGGACTGGATGAGAGGATGCCATGGGAGGGGCTGAAGAGAGGAGGGAGGGAGGGAGTATGAGAATAACACTAACGGCTGTTTGAGGGGTCATATGGAACCTTGTTACTGTAGAAGCTTCTTAAACACACAATAATACGAAAGGAATCTAAATAGAATCACCAAATAATGGGGGAGTCACTGCCCCAAATAGACATCTTATGCCATGAAGCGAAACCTCCAGTGCCTGCCAAGAATTAATTACATGCAGTTGAGTTGTTGGCCAAAGGGGCTCCATGGAAACTCTCAAACATCTCAGGAGGCTATTGCCAAAGCTCTCCACAAAACTGATGGCAAAGCCCTATTCCTGTAAACAAGACTTATGTATTTCACTGGATATGGAGAAGTCAAGCTGGTGCCTAACTAGAGGCTTCACCCCGACCAGCTAGTATTCATGGTAATGGAAGGTAGTCTGCATACTACCAGAGGAAAAGGTAATCATCAACCCAGCTACAAACTGCCTTCAAGATATGCCGGCATAAACTCTGTTGGAGAAACCACCACTACTCTGATTGGATGTAAGGCCCACTCATGAGATGGAACCCATGCCTGACACTGCTAGGGTGGACAAGAAACTGAACAGACCGTGGGCCTAGGCGAAAATGGAACACAGGAATAAAATGACTCTTAGTTACATTCTGCAATACCTATGTCAGTACCTTGCTTACCCATCATCACAGAGCTTCTCGAAGTAAATGGGAACTAACACAGAGACCCACAATGGACAATATGCAGAGTGAGAGACTTTGGAGTACTCAGTGCTAAATGAGATGTCTTCATCAAACACCTACCCTCAGGGATCTGTGTGGAAGAGGAGGTGGAAAAAATATAAGAGCCAGAGCTGATGGAGGACTCTAAGGAGACAGTGTCTTTTAGACCCAACAGAACTGATGCACTTAGGAACCCACAGAGACTGTGGCAGTATGCACAGGACCTGTCTGCACAGGTTCGAGCCAGATGGGGTCCCAGTACCAAAAGGAGGAAATGACCGAGGCCCCCACACCTAACCAAGGAGCTATTTGCAGCTGATAACCACTTGCAGAGGAAAAATTAGTTTTCTCTAATGGAATCTCACTGGGTATATTAACCACATTTTGCAGGGCAGGCCCCGTGCCTGGCTATACTCAGCCAACATAAAACGAACTCAATGGCATTTTTGTAAAATTTTATGTCTTGCATAACTTTGTTTGGGGAATTTTTGTCTTATTGGTCTTTTGCTTGTATATTTTGGTTTCTGTTTTTGTGGGTTTTTTTCCTCTACAGAGAAAGAAAGAAGGCATGGAGTTGGGTGGGTGGGAGGACCTGGGAGGAGTTGGGGGAGGGAAAAGTGTGACTAGAATATACTGTATGAACAGTTTATAAAGTCACTGCACTTATCACTATGATCTGACCACACAGTTCGTTCCACATTTGGCTGAAGTAACCAAAATCAAAACAAATCTTACTTGGAGTTTCTTCTTCCTGCTCTTGTTTCTTCATCTTTAAAAGCACGCTTTCACTGACCAACGTACAGTCCATGTCCACTGTTTCTCCTAATCGTGAATGGCTGCTACCCTAAATAAATATTTAAAAAACCCAGGAGTTTAGCAGTTATTCCTTCATAGTCTTATATCTGCTTTTGACCACAAAAAGCATTAAAAACTCTAATCAAATTTTACTATTTTAAAGCACGAAGTTATTTACTTTTGTATCTCAGGAACAGAGCTACAGATTTTCTTGTCTCTAGAACACTTTAGCCCCACTCTATAAGCTCTTCCTGCCAATCCGAGGAAAAGGACTACCCCAGGAAAGACACACTGGTTTGTTTACCACTGCAGTCCTCTGTGCTTGACTCACCTTCTCCAATTTGCCGTGCAGTAATAAACTTTAATGCACATGAAAAGCAACTTTAATAATAACATGATTTCCTCATAGCTACATGGTGCTTTAATAAACTACATAATTTCTTAATGTGCCACCAAGTAGGAGAATTTAACAAACTATATGGAACCTGAACACAAAGCAAAATTGTATTTTCAGCACAAATGAAACAAAACAAAACAAAACACCACAGCCAGGTGTGGTGACACACACTTTAATCCCAGCTCTCGGGAGGCAGAAGCAGGCGGATCTCTGTGAGTTCGAGGCCAGCCTGCTCTACAGAGGCTTCCAGGACAGCCAGAGCTACATAGTGAGATGCTATCTCAACACACACAGACACAAATGTCTTGACAGCACTTTTTTTCTTCTTTTTTTAAAAAAGCTAATCCAGGTGGCTGGAGAGATGGCCTGGTGGTTAAAAGTACTGGCTGCTTTTGCAGAGGCGCCAGGTTCAAGTCCCAGCACTCAAATGGTGACTCACAACCATTTTTAACTCCAACTCCAGGGGATCTGACACTATCTTCTGACTTCTGCAGGCAATTTCAGGCAGAGATGGTGCACAAAAACACAAGTAGGCAAAACTCATATACATAATAAATAAATATAAAAAATAAAAAAATTAAAGCTCATCAAGACACATGATGGAACTTATAAGCATGGTGATATACACCTACAATCCCAGCATTTGTGAGGCTGAAGCCTGAGTATAGTTTGAGACCAGCCTGTATTGTATATTGAGATTCTATCTAAAAAACTAAGAACATATGATAGGTGATTTTTGATAAAAGTAAAATCACTTGGAATACGTAACTATAATTCTGTTATTTAAAAACAGTTACTGTCTGGGGCACACAAGATGACTCAGTGGGTAAATGCACAAGCCTGACAACCTGGTCTGATCCCCAGGACTCACATGGTAGATGGAGAAGACCAAATCCTGAAGGCTGTGCTCTGGCCTCTGCATGTATGGCGTGCACATGGTGTACACTAACGTGTATATGTACACATACGCAATAAATGAAATGTGTAAAGAAGTATTTCAAGGAGAGGAGACTGATAACTCACTAGAGTAAGAAACAAATGGGCTTTAGTTCAATTTTTTAACTTACCTTTGTATCTATTACAGTGACATCCATTTTATACTGAGAAAGGTCTGCTCCTGGATCTACACTCCACTGGATATTTTCAAAGGACACATCTTGGAAAAAGAGGAGGAGAAGCACAAATTAAAAACCCAATTTGAAAACATGTTTCAATTTAAAATGTTAGGGATCCACAGAATAGAAATATAAAGAATTCCCATAGCAAATTCTCAAAAATAAATATCCCAGGGAGCTGAATAAATAGCTCAGCATTTGAAAGCATTAAATGCTATAGCAGAGGACTTGGGTTTGGTTCTTGGCATCCACATGGTGGCTCATAACTGTCTGTAACTCCAGTTCAAGGGGACCTGATACCCCTTCTGACCTCTGCAGGCACGAGGCACACACACAGTGCAAATATACATACAGGCAAGACATTCATATACATAAAGATTTAAGAATCTAAAAAAAAAAAATTCAAAGTGGGTAAAGAATCTTACCACAGTTCAAATGTCCAATAAACATAAAAAAAATTACCAATACAACCAGCCATCAGAAAAATGAAAGACAAAGAATGAGATCATTCACATAGACTAAGATGGCTAGACGCAAAGTGAGTGAGTGAGTGTGTGTGTGTCTGTGTGTGTGTGTAACCTGAAACCCACACAATCACAGCGTCAGTGTGAAATGGCATAGATGTTTGGGAAACAGACTGCCTAAGAGCTGATATGAGGTCTAGCAATGTTAGTCTCAGATAAAGTGGGAAAAAGAAAAAGAAAACACCCATTTCCAAAAGAGTCTGTATACAAATGTTCATAGCAGGACTACTCATAAAGGTAACAAATGGCAGCAAATTTGTATTCACTGATGAATACATGACTGTATTATGATGGAATTTTCTCCAGCAATCAATAGGGATGGAGTACTGACACATCACACAACATGGCCGGGAACTGAACACGCTATGGTACTGCTGGGGAGACGGCTCAGCAGGGAGGTGCTTGCATGCAAGTGTGAGGACCTGAGTTTGAACACTGGAAACTATGAGAGTTCAAAGAAAGAGCCGACTGCACAAGCGTGCTGTGGCACATACATGTCCACATTCAAAACATATCACACACACAACAGTAATAGTAAAATAAGGTTATAAGAAAACATTACGCTAAGGGAAAGAAGTTACAAGTTACATAAACCATCTACAATATTTCAATCTACAGAGATAAACATTAGACACTGATAACTAGAGTTGGGAAGGATGAAAAGCCTTGGAAGCTGATAAACTCAGACTGTACAGATGGCTGTACAACTCTTTAAGTATACCACAACCAATGAACATTTTCATGAGGAGTGATTTGTATTTCACTAAAGTAATTGCTTAAAAGTTAAAACTGTAAAACTGTTTGGATTTTCAATGTATTATATGTAGATATAACACATGACAACTGCAAACTGTAGTTTCAGAACATGAAGCAACAGCTGGGTGGTGGTGGTGTATGTCTTTAATCTCAGCATTCAGAGGCAGGAGGATCTCTGTGAGATCGAGACCAGCGTGGTCTACAGAGTGAGTTCCAGGACAGCCGGGGCTAGACAGAGTAACCCTGTCTCAACCTCTCCATCCTCCCCTGAAAAGAGCATGAAGCAAAATGATACTAACTGCAAGTAGACTGTGGAAAGTTAATAGGTATTGTATGATCCTTGGAAGAATAATGAAAAAAAAAAAAATCAAAGACAAAAAGCTAAGAAAAAAGCAGGAATGACAAACAAAAAACCAAAACCAAACATTTTCACTTAGGGACTGAAACCTGTGTAAGGAAAACAACTAAATAGTGTGCTTATTCGGGGGAAATGGAAATAAGTCAATTATGAAAGAGTAACAATTTGCTAATGATAAAAAAAATACTGCATATGAAGCATAGAAGTGGTGAGTGGCTGAAAAACAAAAGGACATTTATACACAGATTAGGGCAAATTTAAGGCCTTGGGAGGCATCTCAGAAGTTAAAGTGCTCGCTGAGCAAGTGTGAGCCCTTAAATGTATGTACAAAGACCAGGCATGGATCCCTGGGCCGGCTGGCTGGCAGCCTGCGGAGAGTTCCAGGCCAATGAGAGGCTACCTAAAAATAAGGTGAACAGCATCTAAGTAACATCATACCAGGCATACACACACCTACATGTGCACCTGTATAGATGTGCATAGGCATGTGTACACACACACACACACACACACACACACACACACACACACACACACACACACTCATGAATAAGATTTAAACAAGAAGTTAAAATCTTATTAAATTTGTATCTGTATAATAAGCTCATAGACAAACATTTCAATGCAAAGAAAAAAGACAGTATCTAGGTATCTAAGAGGTAAAGAACAAGTTTTGAATGATGAATAATTACTACTACTACTACTACTACTACTACTACTACTACTGTTCCTTCAAGACAGGGTTTCTCTGTGTAGTCCTGGCTGTCTTTGAACTCAGAGATCTGCCTGCCTCTGGCTCCTGTGTGCTAAGATTAAAGGTGTGCGCCACCACAGCCCAGCGATGAATTATTTTTAAATATTCTGTACAGTTTAGGACTGTGGATGGAGCTTAGTGACAGGTTGCTTATCTAGCATGTTTAAGGCCCTGGGTTCAGTCCCTAGTATTGCCTCCCTCTAAAGTACTAAAACCCAAAACCAAACCAAAGTCCAGTGGGATGGTTAAAATACTTTTTAAAAGCTTTTGCAAAGAAATTAAGAAATAACTATATAAGTAAATCCACAAAACCATCTAAAAATACATATCACAGTATTTAAAATAAAAATTTAAAAAGCATAAGAGCAGAAAAGTCCAAGGTAAAATGAAAGGAGTGAGAATAATGCTATTAAACACAGATATATACAGGAAAAAAAGATGTATAAGGCATGTAAGTTTTTGTACAAGGCATGTAAACGTCACCCGATGAGGAGGAGCAGCAGCCTGTTGACAACGCACACACCTTGGTGGTCTGGCAGAGACTTTGCTTTAGCAGCTCTACAGGGATTTAACTGAAGAACTGATGCAGGCTCACATCCTCCATGGACTGATCTGCTTTTGACTCTGGCTGGCACCAGAGAACCAGTACCCTAAACGGAAATGATTATTAGTACCTAAGTGAAATCACAAACAATTTTAATCAAACTCTCTGAACACTGAACACAAACCTTCATGTCACTACGAAGACTCTCTGTCTCCAAACTCTCCTGTGAGCACAGAGGGGGTTTGAAGACAGGCCTTTCCTCTTTTATCTGCACTGGCGTTTTAGGGTCTGGAGAGACTTTACCAGAGGACTGCAGGACACACTGCTGTAAACAGGACGCCTCTGAAAAATCTCTGGCTAATATGCAGGCCCCACTCAAGGCTTTACGACCTGAGGAAGAGCCCTTTGGAACGGGCTTCAAAGCCTCATAAATAGGCACTTGTTTAAACTTGCTTTTACAAGTTTCATTTCCGTGGCTCTTCTCTTGACGTTGGGCAGCTGCAAACCGATCTGACAGGTCCAGGGGTTTATCCATCACATGGTCTCCATTCATGCAGAACTGATTCTCCATTGGGAAAGGCAGAGTGTTTTCCTTATCAACACAGGTTTGGGGACAGTTTACTGCATGCTCACTCTCTTCCTCAGTCTTCTTCCTTTTGGATGCTTTGCCTCCCAGTGATTTCAAAGGCACCAAATATTTATCAGTAATAATGTCTTTAATGTGATCAGTACTGCCCTGCTCATCTATGGATTCACTTACATTTTTATTCATAAGTATCTGCTTATTAGGAAATGATTGGCTAATGACCTTGTTCACTTCAGACCCAAGACTATGATGTGTGAAAAGAGCACTGTCCTCAGATTTTGACCTAGCTTTCTCTGATTTAGAAACAGAAGTGCTGCTAAAGGGAGCGGTCTTCAAAAGGTTTCTTTTCCCAATGTCTAAGAGAGAAGGGGAGAAACTTGTATTCAAACCCAAATGAGTTTTCACAGTAGAGGTAGCTCCAAAGACAGGTGACGAGACCCGAACAGTAAATTCTTGGGGAGGTGTCCTTGCCGCAGAGTCTGAAAATCTAAATAAAGAAAGAATGATGCAAGATTTTTTTTTAATGGAAAAACACGATAAAAATTAAAAGACCAGTAAACTAAAAAAACATTTCTTGATACAGAATAGTAAGGCATTACCTACCTATTAGAGGCAGATGATTACAACAAATTTAAGATACAGTCTTGGTTTCTTTTCATTTGATAGAACAGGAGATGAAAGTGGAAACAAGTCCACTGAGGACTCAAAAGCCTTTTGTTATTATTAAATCTTAGGAGTAATTCCAAGAAAAAAATTCTTAACTACAGAACTGAATATAGAGCTTGGTAAGTGCTCTTAATAGCTATATGATCTTAAATAAGATATTCAACCTTATGGAGCCACATTTTTGTTATCTGTTTAAAGAAGAACAGGGTAATAAAACTCACTTGACAAGTTATTATCGTGATAAACTAAGAGTAATTAAGATATCTTAAAAAAAAAAAATCAAGCAAGGGCCAGGTGGTGGTAGTGCATACATTTAATCCCAGCACTCAGGAGGCAGAGGTGAGTAGATCTTTGTGAGTTTGAGGCCAACCTGGTCTACACAGGGAGTTCCAGAAAAGCCAGAGCTACACAGAGAAACCCTGTCTGAAAAAACAAAACAAAACAAAAAACCCAAAAAACAAACAACCAAAAACAGAAACCACCCCAAAAAAAAGCAAGCAAAATGCTTTATCAACATAAGTATTGTTAAATATTATGAAATTAGAGAAAAACAAAACAACAACAAAATAAAAAACTGGCTAGAGAGATGGCTCTGTGGGTTAAAAGCACCAACAACTCTTGCAGAGGATCCAGGTTGGGTTTCCAGAACCTACATGGTGGTTCACAACCACCTCTAACTCCAGTCCAGGGGATCTGACACCTTCTGACCTCTGTTACCTCCTGGAATACATGGTGCACATAAACACATACAGGTTCACACACAAAACATAAAATGTGGGCTGGAGAGGTGGCTCAGAGGTTAAGAGCACTGACTGCTCTTGCAGAGGTCCTGAGTTCAATTCCCAGCAACCACATGGTGGCTCACAACCATCTGTAATGAGATCTGGTGCCCTCTTCTGGCCTGCAGGCATTCGTGCAGACAGAACACTGTATACATAATAAATAAATATATCTTTAAAAAAAAAACATAAAATGTATCTTTCACACCATTTAGTGTTTGGAGATACAGTAATGACTATGTCTTTAATGGGATAAAGCAAGACTGGGAGCTCTTAATGCTGCCTGATGATGCAGGAAAAGGATCTAGAAATAGTATCTGCAGCCACTTTGGGGGAATGCGGTATGGCTGAAATTAAGCCTTACAGTGTTTATGGAGCTACACACACACACACACAAAAACCCAAACAAACAAACACTGTGTGTCCCACACTACCTTAAGCTATCTTCACTACTTCCTGCAGACTCCCCCGAAGGCTGTCTTTTGTGATCTCCTTCAAGACACTGGTAGAGCTCATCCCCAAGAGGGCTCGCAGGACCTTGGTGTTCCTTCAATAGTAAAATATGCTTAAAGTTGATACAATGCAAATAAATCTCAAAAGCACAAGAAGTAAAAGAAACCAGAATGAAGAACTATATAATTAGGGAGTTGTATAATATTGTGAATGTATAATTATCCCTGTATTGTAGACTTTAAAGTGACTAATTGTTACCTAAATTTTATCACAATAAAAAAATATGAAAAGAAGATACTACCAATATTTTAATACTTTATATAATTTACTACTGCATAGAAATATTTCAATAACAAAATACATTAAGACGAAGGGTAGTAAACCTGGGTGAATTGAAAAGGATCCTTTAGAGGGCATTCTCAAGATTTAATGTGCATACAAGTCAGTCAGGAATCATTAAAGCACAAGGTCAGTAGCACTGAGATTCTGAGCCTATAACACATTCAAGAATGATAAAGATGTTGTTGACCTGTGAATCAGACTCTAAGAAAAGTCCTCTGGTATCTTCTCCTTTAATATATTTCATATTTGAACTTGCTAGATTTATGGAGGATAGTAAGCAACTAGAAACTATAAACATATTTAAATATTCAGAAGCTAAAATTACCCACTATCACTTTTTAGAGTGATTTTAAAAGGTTAAATTCCAAATGGAATGAAAATTAACTCAAGCTTTAGAAATTGAGCAACAGCGAAGAGACAGTTTTCTAAGAGCACACACACACTCTTACTGGCAGGAGCGGAGGAGGACTGTGTTAGACAGCGAAGAGACAGTTTTCTAAGAGCACACACACACTTACTGGCAGGAGCGGAGGAGGACTGTGTCAGAGCTGTCACTTGTTTGTCTCTGTAGTGCTGGTGGTCACACTCCGGGCTGTGACACAGTACACAAGTGCTCGGCCACTGAGCTAAATCCAACCCCCAGTCCTTCAAGTTGTATCAAAATGGAACTTAACCTAGCATTTGGGAAGCCCCGGGTTCTCATACCAGTACCATGAACAACGAGAGAAAACTCCGCGGTCTGGGGCTAGAGAAACGGCTCAGGGTTCAGAGCGCTGGCTCCTCCTGCAGAGGACTAGAATCTGATTCCCAGCACCCACGTCTGGCAGCTCACAAGTGCCTGCTCCTCACGCTAACACGTAGACGTACATATAAACAGAAATAGTGAATAGATCCTCTAAGCCTCAACTCAGTTCACATCCCGAGTCTGTGGCTGTGACTGCATGGAAAGGATAGTTCTGTTCTAAGCCTTTATCCAATGCTGACTGGATAAATAATAAAATTTATTTTTCTCTCCTCCCTTTCTTCAGGAGGACTCTCAGGAGCTCAGCCCAGTGCTTGGCTGTGGATCTCTGCATCTGCTTCCATCAGTTACTGGATAGAGTATCTCTGATGACAATTAGGGTAGTCATCAATCTGATTACAGTAGATGGCCAGTCCAGGCGCCTTCCCACTACTGCTAGGAGTCTTAGCTGGGGTCATCCTTGGGGATTCCTGGGGGTTTCCCTGGCACCAGGTTTCTCCCTAACCCCTGAAATGGTCCAGAGGGAGGAGCTTGGTCCTACCTCAACTTGATGTGCCATGCTTTGTTGATGCCCATGGGAGGCCTGCCCTTTCTGAATGGAGATAGAGGAGGAGTGGATGGGGTGGGGGGAGGTGGAGTTGGGAGGGAGGGAACCAGAGGAGAGGATGGAGGGGAAACTGTTCGGTATGTAAAATTGCTGGGGATGCTGTGAATGTGTTGCTCTGATTGATTGATAAATAAAACACTGATTGGCCAGTAGCCAGGCAGGAAGTATAGTGTAGGCGGGATAAGGAGAGAGGAGAATTCTGGGAAGTGGAAGGCTGAGTCAGGAGATGCTGTCAGCCGCCGCCATGAGGAGCAGAATGTAAAGTACCGGTAAGCCACAAGCCACGTGGCAACTTATAATTAATAGATTAATAGAAATGGGTTAATTTAAGGTGTAAGATCCAGCTAGCAAGAAGCCTGCCATGGCCATACAGTTTATAAGTAATATAAGTCTCTGTGTATTTACTTGGGTCTGAGTGGGACTGGAGAAAACTCCAGCTACATAAAATAAATGAAGAAAATGTTAATTAAATAAAATAAAATAAATGTTTTTTTCCTGCTCATTTTCATAGTCCCTCTGCCCCTGTCTCTTCAGCATATCCTACTAGCCTGTACCACTATAACTGGCTCCTGTTTAATTCTTCAGGAATGGATCCAAGAAGACACATCAATTATTAATAATTCATATAATTATCAAACTGATTACTTACAGATTCTTCTTGAACATTAATTCCAAGTGTTTCAGCAACAACAGTGTCTAAATTAAAAGGTGACTTATCAGTGGGATAACTGCTTGTTCCGCATATTTCTAGAGTAAGAAGAAAAAAATATTCATTATATAATTTTAGAGAGTAGATATAGTTAAAAAAACACAAAAATTAGAGAGAATAAAGGTATTAAAAAATCAAAGAATAGGGAAAAAAGGTACCCTTTTAAGATGACAGTGAACAAACTTTAAACTCTATTCAATAGGTCCAAAATATTTTCTATAGATAGCAATGCATTACAGATACTTAGCCTCCAAACTTGTAAAACTTAATTCACCTAAGTTTTCTACTTTTTCCATAATGAACTGAGTATAACAAGCAGGTTACATGCTTTCTTCTCAAGGAGCTTAGTGACTACACTTGAAAGGTGAAAACAGAATTTCTGTTTTCTAAGGGAAAAAAGAATTTGCAGAAGAATGTAAAAAACAATAAAGGTTTAAATTCAGGACCCTGAATCTCCTTTGGGAAATCAAGACAAACTACACAAACTAACACCTAAAGTGGTCCTTAAGGTAAAGGGAAGTGTGGCCACTTAATGAGGAGGGGGGCAGAAAGTAAGTTTCGGGTATCTTTAAGGATACAGATATATGGAATAAAATTGCATTTTTAATAGCTAGGAACTGAATTGTGGAAGACAGAAGTAGGCCATGAGCCCAAACCTGTGGATTAGGGCCAAATGATGCTCACAATTTCTCCTGTGAACAAGGAAGAGTCACGAGTTGTGAAAGGCCAGATGTAAACACTTGGGTAAGAAGAATAATTCTGACTATGACAAACTCAGCCAAGAAGCAAACTCTGACAGGAGAATGAAGCAGAAGTGCTCCAACAGTTCTGATGATGCTGGTGGCTGGAATTAGTACAGAGGGTAGAGAGATGTAAAACAGGCAGAGAGGCAGCAGAATCCATGGGAAACTTGAGGATGCTTAGAAATGAGGAAGCAGAAGTCTAAGACGACTCAGCTTTCTGACTGAGGAAACCTAAAGAGATGTGTACAGTGTCATCACTGAGACTCTGAATGTAAAGATAAAGATTAAGACTGATGAGAGAGCTTCCATTTTGGACATGCTGAAGATAAACTCTCAACAGCAAGCAGATCCACTACTCTGAATTCAGGAGCAAAGTCTTGAACAGAGATTCAGGTTGGGCTCTTATGAGCATATGAATAGGAGCAGACTACTGAGGATTTTACAGAAAGAGAAAGCACATTAGCAAGCTCTGTTTCAAGTGCCCCTCCCTGATAACAACAACTTTGATAGCTTTTTTCAAGAAGCAGTCTAGATCAGTAAGAGAGAGTGTGTGCAAACACGTTATCTTTCTCCGTATTGGGTCCTTCTCGTCTGTCCTCTTTGTATTCTTTTCTCTTTCCATCACAAGGAACATGGCAGGAGAATAGTCAATTCTAGAGTAGGCTGGAATAGATGAGCGTTAAGCAAAGGTACTGAGAACAGACTACTCCCTTAACCTTGAGGAGAAGCTATAGCTAAAGCAGCAAAGATTAAGAAGAGGATTTTTTTAATGGAAGATAATATATATGTACATGCCAACAAGAAAAGACCAGCAGAGTAGCTGGAGATACAATAAGATATAAGCAGACAGGCCTGGGATACGGCTCAGTAGCAAAGCCACTTGCCTCATGTGTGAAAGCTCTGGTTTCAGTCTCTAGCCCGGGGTAAGAGGGACACACAAACAAATAACAACCAGAACAAGAAACAAGACAAGAAGGCAATGATGGAGTAAGGCAGCCCCAGAAGAGAAAAAGGAGCAGTGAGCACCGAGTACCTGCCATATTCATGTGCTCTATTCCGAGCACCCTGGGCGGGGCTAGGAATCAGCCTACACACGTACAAACACAACTGTCCAAATAACTACAGAATCACAGCAACACAAGATCATCTGTGGCCTCTAGAATAGCAGTCTGCCACTAACAGGACATGAAACAGTTAATTAACATTGCTAATTCTTTCAGTTAGCCTATGGCTTTCACCTTCTCAATGACTTAGCAGTTATTTCATCTTCCTTGTGTATTCCTCATTTTCTCCTTTACATGATCATCTCATCAAGCATAGAAATTTGCTGCCAATCTTAAAAGTATAAGGCAATTTGACCCATTTTTCTTGCTAGCCACTGTCCCATTCTCTTTACTGAACAATACCCTAGAAGACTCACCAACTGACATGTATGCTTTCTGCTTTTTTTTTTTTTTTTTTTTTTTTTTTTTTTTTTTTTTTTACATGTGACTAGTTGCTTTCTGCTTTTTCAGCCTCCACTTTTTTAATGATAGTTTCAGATAATCACTGTTGTACCTTTCAAGTTTGGAATCATGCTACTAGTGTCCTAATGATCTCTATGTACCCACATTCCATGGTCAAGTCTAAGAGGCCATCACCTTTTCAGTACTATCCTCTATCAGCACTGTTCAGTACAGCTGCTCACTTCCTCCTCTTCTCTTCAGCTGGCTTAAAAGTCACTACTGTCAAGTCTCCTTTCCCACTGGAAGCTACATGGCTACTTTGTTAGTTCCTCTTCATTTTATCACCTTTACATCACAATAGAAACAGCTGCAACACTGTCAGGGTGTGTGAGAAAGAGAAAAGGGGGCTCTGGGGACAAAAATATCTTTCTTATTGTTTTTATGTATAAAGTACAAATAACACACAGAGTACTTTGTGTGTCTACAGTACTAAAATTCTATGGGGAAATAACTAGGCCTGGCCGTGGTGGCACACGCCTTTAATCCCAGCACTTGGGAGGCAGAGGCAGGCGGATCCCTGTGAGTCCTCGAGGCCAGCCTGGGCTACAGAGTGAGATCTAGGACAGGCACCAAAACTACACAGAGAAACCCTGTCTTGGAAAAAAGAAGGAAAGAAAGAGAGAGAGAAAGAGAGAGAAGAGAGAGAAAAGAGGGGGGGGGGGAGAGGGGGGGGGGAGAGAGAGAGGGAGAGAGAGAGAGAGAGAGAGAGAGAGAGAGAGAGAGAGAGAATGAGAATGAGAATTTTAAGCTTCTCCATACCCTGGAACCCTACTATCCCCATCTCTTCTGTGAAGAAACAGTTCTATTATTCCTGGTGCCCGATCACTCTTCCCTTCACGCATCCTGCACCAGCAGACTTCCACTAAGTCCACCCCCCCCCCCCCCCCCCCCCCACCCCCCAGCCAACCGCACCCCCCCCCCCCCCCCCTCGCACCAGAATCCAGACTTACATGCTACTAAGCTGCACTCCATGTGATCTCGCACACGGAAAGTGACTGACCTGCCCCACCCCCGTGCAACCCTATCCCCTCTCTCTCTCTCCCTTCTCCACCACTCTCTCCCCACCTGCTACTCTCTTTTTTCTTTTTTTTTTTCGTTTTCTGACTTCCTTGCTAACACAACGCAGCTAAATAACTAACATCCACAATGCTCCCAGCAAGCTCACTGAAGCTGTGCTCTGCTCAGGATGCTGCCCCTGGACACCACCTGCTCCCCTAGCCTCTGCCGAGTGTCATGTTACAGTGAGACTCTGCTGTCTTCTCACCTTGCGTTGTCTGCAGAGAACTTGACTTTGCCTGACATGAATTTATTTTCTTTCTCCCATAACCAGACTGAAAGCTCCAAAATGGCAAAGGCTTTCTTTGTTTAGTGCCTGACATAGAAGACTCTTAAATATTTGATGAATAAAGGAATAAATCACAATAAAGTCTTTCTTACTTAAATTATTAGCATTTTACATTACATGAATTAATACTAGCATAAGATTACTTTCTCAAACACACCTTTAAGGGCAGGTGGTGGCGGTGCACACCTTTAATCCCAGCACCGAGGAGGCAGAGGCAGATGGATCTCTGAGTTCAAGGCCAGCCTGGGCTACACAGAGAAACCCTGTCTCAAACAAACAAATAAAACCAAAACCCAAATCCAAACACCACACCAAATCAAACCAAAAACAACAATAATATCAAAAACACCATACCTTTAAAATACTGCCTAATTCTGACTGTTGGTCATTTTTGCCTACCAATAACCACAATCTTAAACTTACAACATCAGTATCTACTTACTAGAAAGTGGAGAGTGACTTTGAGTGCAAGTGTCAGCCACAAGAATTTCATGTTCCTCAGAGTTCTGTGGTGCAGGAGCTAAAGCCTTGGAAATTTTTCTTAATTCTAAGAAAAAGAGAGTTACATAATAAACAATGATAAAAGATACTATCAAGCTTCATTCTGCTAAGTCAAATAAACTTGTCTTTAATGCATCACAATCATCATTCTATTGACGCAATCCTAAGTCTTTAGTTTCACTGAGAAACAAAGTTACAGGCTAGGATAGTGGGAGAGGGAACTCAGAACAGGCTACTTTCTTGTGACCTAAGTTACCTAGGAAGTGACAGTTCAGCCACTTTTCTTATATAAGACAAAGCACTAAGTTTACTGAAAATGTTGCTGCACCATGTTTCTTTACAATCTGTCCTGAAAGGAAACTGAAACATGCTTTATTGGAAATATTTCTACTGCTTAAATATTTAGTTCAAAGATAACCAAAAGGCAAGGCAAAGGAATAAAGCTGTACTTTAATTATAACTTGAAAATTAAGAAGTGTTAGAAACTTTTAAGATAAGTAAATATGATAAAAAGAATAGCACTAATTAAGTCATGAAATCATTTAAAATTATTTTTACTTTCTAAGTGAAAAAATGAATAGAATAAGATTTAAAGAAATTGTTTTAAAGTATTTATATTATATGCTTGTTTTCTACAATTAGGAAATAAGCCAGAAGACTTTATGGATAAATGACTACTTATAAGATCGCTTGCAGGGGTTGGGGATTTAGCTCAGTGGTAGAGTGCTTGCCTAGCAAGCGCAAGGCCCTGGGTTCGGTCCTCAGCTCTGAAAAAAAAAAAAAAAAAAAAAAAAAAGATCGCTTGCAGTTGTTTTTCACAGGTTCATATAGATAGATTTAATCATGATCTAAATTATACAGATAGCTGTCTATCATGATTCAGATCTTGCCAAAACTTAAAGACCAATAAATATTCATTTAAGACATAAAGTCTTATATTTTAACTCCAATTAGATAAAGGATTTAAAAATATTTCTTCTGTTTTCCACTAGATGGTGATAAAAACTCACAAAATGAAGAAAACTGCCAAGTTTTACATTTTTCAAACAATAAAGATGTTAACTATTTTTTTATAATTTTAATTTTTATTAAAAATTTTCATATATTTTCTCCGCCCAAATCCTCCAAACCAATTCAACTTCACGTTCTGACTCTCAAAAACAAAACAACCAGGAAAATATTTTTTTATAAAACCCCAATCAAAACAGACTAACTTTAAAAAAAGCGCACACACACAAAACACCATGGAGCCCGTCTGTGTTGGCTAGATGACTGTTCCAGGGCCAGGGGCCTGCCTGCAGTGTGGTTGGTAAACCTAGTGACACTCCACTGAAGAAAACTGCTTCTCCTCTCCCAGCAGTTATCACTATAAACAGCTTCTTAGTTAGGGGTGGGACTTTGTGTCCACTTCCCATTCTCCGTGCTGGAGTTTTGTCTGTTTAAATCTCTGCAGGTCCTGTGTGCACTGCCAGTGTCTGAGCTCCTGTGTGTCAGTCCTGCCTCCGTGTCTGGAAGAAGCTGTTTGCTGGAGTCACCTACCACCTCTGAGTCTAACCATCTTCCGTCTCCTCTTCTGCACACATCCCTGAGCTGCCATGAGTCGGATTTGATAAAGGCATCCCATTTAGGGCTGAGTGCTTCACGGTCTTTCACGCTCTATGTTTTCAGTTGTACATCTCTTTGTTAATTACTATGTACTGCAAGAAGCTTCTCTGATGGGGACTGAACAGTGCTCTGCTCTACGGGTACAGCAATATGTCTGTAGGAGTAATTTTACTGCTCTATTCCTTTAGCAGAGTAACAGTAGTAGACTCTCCCTTAGGTCCATGACTTATCTAGTCTCAGGTTCTTGGCCACATTAGCAGCATCAGGTAGGGGTCCATCCCATGAAGTGGGCCTTGTATCCAATCAGAAAGCGGCTGGTCACTCCCATAACATTTGAGCCACTACTGCCAGTATACTTTGTAGGCAGGTGTCTGTTGTAGGTTATAGGCTTTGTAGCTGGGTGAAAGTGGTTACTTTTCTCCTCTTTTAGTGCATAAAACCTTCCAGAACCATGAATGATAGTCAAGAGGGGTGTAGCTTCTAGTTAGGCACCATCTCAATTTCATGCTCAATGATGTAAGTGGTGTCTTCAACAATGGGGCCTTACCATCAGGTTGTGGAGAGCAACCAACAGCCTTGGAAATAGCCTGTAATATTTGTGAGGTGGTGGTCTATGAGACACCTTTGGCCAACAATTCAACTAGATGTAACCCATTCCTGGCACTGCAAGTTTTACTTGGCTTAAGATGTCTAGTTGGGACATTGTCTCCCTCATTATATGGCGACTCCATTTAAATTCCTTTCACATATGTATGTATTTTGGGACTTCTGCAGTAGCAGGTTTCCATGTGGTTTTCCAAGGCCATTAGTGTTGACCTTTCCATACTCCTCCTTTACCTGGCCCTCTCATCACCCTCCCCACCTCCTTCTAGTCTAGTTTCCTTTGTCTCTTCATAAGACTCACACACTTCTACTTTCAGTTTAAGTGTAATAAGACTTACTTACACTTTCAAAGAATAAAGACCTAATTAATCTTTAAAATTTATTTTACAAATTTATATGCATGCATGTCTTACTTGCATATACCTATTTATACCACATGCCCATAGATGTCAGAATCAGATCCCTGAAACTAGAGTTATGGATGGGTATAAGTCACCATATAGGTGCTGGAAACTAACCCAGGTCTTATGCAAGAACAAGTACTCTTAACTACCAAACCATCTTTCCAGGATCCTAGATTTATTTATTTTTACTTCATGTACATGGGTGTTTTGTCTGTATGTATATCTGTGTATCACATATGTGCCTGATGTCTACAGAGACCAGATAAGGGCATTGGGTCTCATGGAACTGGAGTTAAGAGAGTTGTGTTATGCTATGTGCTTATTGGGAATTGAATCTGGGCCCTCTGAAAGAGCAGCCATTGTTATTAACTGCTAAGGCACCTCTCGAGCCACACAGATCTACATACTTTTTAAAAGCATGACTATCAACAATGTATTCACTCTATACAAATATCTTTACAACTTAGTAAACCTCCTTCTTCCAAATGTTTCAAATATTTTGGGTTAAGAATTAGACTTTGTCCTTAACTTAAAATGGGCAATAAAAAAAAATCAGTGTCATATCACATAAGCTACAAGTATAAGACCATTTGAAAAAGTAGTTTTTGAAGCATTTAGCCAAAATAGTAAACTGTGATGGAATTAGAAATAGTTTCCACAATCCAGGCATGGTGGAGCACGCCTTTAATCCCAGCACTTGGGAAGCAGAGGCAAGCAGATCAGAGTTCGAGGCCAACCTGGTCTATAGAACAAGTTCCAAGATAGCCACAGGCTACACAGAGAAACCCTGTCTCATAAACAAAAACAAACAAACAAATGAAAAAGGTACATTTAGCCAGGCACAGTGGCACAAGCCTTCAATGCCAGCAGTCTGGAGGTAGAGGGAAGTGCATCTCTGTGAGTTTGAAGCCAGCTTGGTCTACAAAGTAAGTTCCAGGACAGACAAGGGAACAGAGACTGTCTCAAAAAGAAAAGAAATAGGTTCAATAAAATATATACATTAAAAATTCCACGCAGAGGCTGGAGAGATGCATCAACAGTTAAGAGCATTTGCTGCTTGTGCAGTTTCTGGGTTTGGTTCCCAGCACCCACATGGCAGGCAGCTCACAACCTCTGGTCATTCCAGTTCCAGAGGATCCAACTCTATTCTGACCTCTGTGGGCTCCAGGCACACACATATATACCCAGACACAAACACACACGTAAGACTATGCACACATATTCAGATGAACTATTGCTCTATATATAATGCCAGCAGAAAAATACCTTATTAGTCATTTTACTAATGGAGGTTAACTTTCAGTGATATCTTTGATTATCTGAACAATGTCCAGCTTCCTTCCACCAAAACAGGATACATAAAACAGTAGGTGGGTACTTTACAAAACCAGCTAACTAAAACACAATTCTGATCCTTACCATTTGTACACACAGAGTGCTCCAATTTAGTATGTGTTTGTTCTATGTATCGGACATGGAGATTCTCCTTTCTTCGTAGCCGGTTAGTGCCAGAAAATGAAAAGGATGTTATTGGTGAATCTGGAATAATGTTTTCCTCACATTCAAGCTCAGCTACTTGATCCTGTTGACCATTTCTGGAGAAAAATGACAAATTGTAAATATTTACTAAAACATCTACTAAATAATGTGTATCTATAGTAGAATATAAATACAAAGATATGAGACGCTATCCCTTGCATCTAATGTTCCAAACCCAGAGACTAGAGAAGTATGCAGATAAGTCAGTACAAGGTGGGGAGTATCAACAGAACTCTTAACCTAACTGGAACATCTGGAACTGAAGGAGACAGTGCAGAAGCAGCATCAGAGGCCAAAGTGAAGGTGTTTCAAACGACCTAGGAAAGCTGGGTTTGGATTGAGTTGTATGACCTAATGACCTATGCCAAACCACTGTTGATCTTATTAACTAACGAACAGTACTATTCTGTCAGCCATTTAATTTTTAAAGACCAAACTAGTTATATTATGAAAATTAACTTGTCACTTGACTTCAAAGAACTACTTAAGAATTTTATAAACTACAATCAGCAGAGACTGACAGAAGGCCAGCAAGACGATTCAGTAGGTGAAGGTGCATGTTGTGTCCCCACAACACATGTAAGGATGGAGGGAGAGAAATGATTGTACAAAGTTGTCCTCTGGCCTTCACAGGTATATCATGTGTCATGTGCGTGCGCACGTGCGCGCGCACACACACATACACACAAATAATAATTTAAAATAAAATAAAAATAAATCTAGGACAAAGACAAATGTTTCCTAACAAATATTTATACTTTAATTTCCTGAATAAAGTCAGTATTATTTGTTATCTACAATTCTATAATATATGATAAAGGACAACCTTAGAGCTAATATCTAATTAATTTTTTCTAATTGATAAAAATGACTATATATATATATATATGTGATATGTATATAACACACAGGTGCCATTACATAATATATGTATATATCATGCTTTGATATGTTGATACTGTGAAATGATTTAATCAAGCTAACTAGTAAATTCGCTTTGTAAACCCATTTTATAAAGTACATTTAAAAAGCACCATATATTCTGTACACCAAACTACTCTTAAATATACAATGTGCTATTATTTTTAGCTACTTTTCTGTGCAATATATATCTAACATGTAATTCTTTAGTAACCGTTCTTATAGTCACTCTAGTTTTTAATTATTTTATACTTATTTATATCTATTAAAAATAATTGCTCATTTATATCATCATGCTTTATTAATTTCTACATCAGCAATATGTGACACTTGACCAAGGCTACAAGGAAAAGAGAGATGCAGCCAAGAATCTTCATGTATCAGCATGGATCTGATGAGCCACCATGTGCGTTGCACTGAGGCAAATTGAACTCAGGGAACCTCTGGAAGCAGGAAAGTGCAACAGCACAAGACTAAATGCTGGGGCCACTAAACGGCTGAGCCGGTAAAGGTGCTGTGTGTCGTGCTGTGTGTCGCTAAGCCTGACAGCCAGAATCTGATCCCTGGATCCACACAGCAGAAAGAACTGACACCCCAGTTATCCTACGATTACTACACACATGTATGTGTACACACACACACACACACACACACACACACACACACACACACACACACACACACAGTTTCTTTTCGATTGCTGTGATAAAACAGCATGATCAAGAGAGTTTATTTGGGGCTTACAGTTTCAGAGTTAGAGTCTAAGACCATCATGGTGGAGAGCATGGCATTAGCAGGCAGGCAGGCATAAAACAGAAGCTGAGAGCTCACATTGTGAGTGACACACCTCCTCCGACACGGCCAATCTTTTCCAGACAGCTCCATCAACTAGAGATGAGTACTCAAATCCAGGAGCCTTTGGGAACCACTCTCATTTAGACCACCACACACACAAATGTAATTTAAAATTTAAAAACAGGAATACATGTGTCAGAAGAGAGAATTTGTGCTTTGCCATCTACAGGGTGACACTATGTATAGGCAGCCTATGGCGGGCTTTTTAAGTCAAGAGTGTCTGGTCACACTGAGTAAGTTATCTAACCTTCCTGCGCTCAGCTTTCCTTATTGGCTGACTAGGTATGCTTCTGCACTTCCCTCTTTTCTTTTCATGGGAGGTTTGTAAAAAGGAAAGATATAGCCTAGTTCCACAAATGTAAGCAAGTATTAACCAAAAGTGCTATCTCAAAAAGGGTCCTAAGCAGCTAGGGAGAGGCCTCAGTGAGTAAACAGCTGCCATACAAATATGAGGACCTGAGTCTGGAGTCCTAGAACCCACATACATCTAAACACAGTACATGTGTTTGTAATCCCAGGGCTCCTAATATAATATTGGAGGCAAAGATAGATAAATCCCCAGGAATCCACAAGCAAGCTAGCCTGGTATAAGTGGCAGTTGACTAAGAGATCCTGCTTCAAATAGAAGGACAAATGCCTGAGGTGTGTATCATATGTTTGTATGTCCTCTGACAGCTACACACAAATAACTGCAGACACACAGCTGTTATGACACACAGGGTATCATATCAAAACACACACACACACACACACACACACACACACACACACACACGGAGGGGGGAATGAAAAAAGATTAAGAAAACATTAACAAAAATTTAAAAAGGAGCTGGGCTGTAAAGGAGCTGGGCTGTTGTGGTAGTGCACGTCTTTAATCCCAGCGGGGGGGGGGCGCAGAGGGAGGGGGATCTCTGTGAGTTCGAGGCCAGCCTGGGCTACAGAGTGAGTTCCAGGAAAGGCGCCAAAGCTACACAGAGAAACCCTGTATGGAGAAACAAAAACAACAAACAAAAATTTAAAAAAGAACAAAAGAAAGGTGTGTGTATGATAAAAGGTTTTTCCAATGAACTATTAAACCATGTCTCTGAAATCCTGTATTTATACTTAAAATAACAAATTTGCAAATAGAAGGCAGAGAAAAGATAAACTAATATGTAAGTTTGTTTTTACTTAATATTGTCCAAACATACATAAGTAAAAAGAAACAAAGATAAGGAGTTGGCAGTCTTGCTGTGTTTGGATCCTACCTGGGTAACTGAGCAAAACTTAAATGGACTCTGAAGAGTCCTCATGAAGGACAGCCGAGAAATTAGAGAGCAAGGTGGGCCAGGCAGTTGTTTTCTGAGGTACCAAAAGTGAAGTCAAGTAAACAAGAAGGGTCATGTTCCAGATGGTCCCAGAGGTGAAGCTGGGATCAACAACGTAATTCTAAACAAGCTTAGAAACACTTTAAACATTTCATCTTGTCAAATATAATTACTCTTGGGAAATAATGAACTTGCACAAAAACTATCCAAACAATGGTTAAAGACATCATACAACAAATTCATTTTTAGAGTCAATAAAATGAATCCTCTGAAATTCTATACAGCCTCCTTTGATCCAAGAGAGCTATGACCTCAAAGTCCAGCTTATTTAATTATTTGCTTTCTGTGAATGATAGAGATTGTTCTTCTTTTCTACTGAATAATTTCTTACTGCAGTTTCACTTAATAATTATCTTGCCACACAGGAAATCTGTAACATCAAATTCAGCTCCGGTGAGTTAGGGGAATTCAGGTGGTCATAAGTGAGTGACACTAGGGTGTATCCGAAGTCAGAGGAAATGATGCTGCCTTTGTGAGATGGTAACTGCTATCTTTACAAACTGCTATCCAAAAGGAGAACACGTTGAGAAGAGCAAGTTACTGAGAAAGTTGGCTCAAGGCGATCACAACTGCCTTAAATTTCAGAGAAGTACAGAGAACTGTAACAGATTTTTAAGATCCATTTCTTTCATGTGTATGAGTGCTCTGTCCGCAGGTGTGACTATGCCAGAAGGCGGCATGAGAGCCCACTACAGAGGGGTAGGAGCCACCAGGCGGTCGCTGCGTCCTCTGGAAGAACAGCCAGCGCTCCTAATCACGGGCCTCCACCGCTATCTCTACAGCCCCACCGACAGTTTGGAGTTGTCTGTGTGACTATTACAGTGTTTCTTATAAACCAAGAGCAGTGACTAATAGGAAAAGTCCATGTATTTCAGAACACTAAAAATAAATTCTATGTTAATTAGAATTAACATTTAAAAAACTATTTACTGTATGTATGTGTGTGTCAGAGTGTAAGCATGTATACTACATGCACGTAGGAAGCTGTGGAGGTCAGAAAAGAGCACTGGATCTCCTGGAACTGGAGTTACAGGTAAGTGAGCAGTTAGGAGTGCTGGGAACTGAACCTGGGTCCTCTGCAAGAGCAGTAAGCAGTCTTATCCACTGAGTGCTCTCTCCAGACTGAGAACTAATGTTTCTATCAAGTAAATGACAATTTAGTTTCAATATAATTAACACACTTTAGGCTTTTAGTCTATCACCCATTTAATTCTGTATAATCCCTTAACAGTATATTATCTATTGGTATTTAAAGATGTAGATAACAAGGCCAATACTTTCAAAGCTAATGTGTCATAAGCTACATGTGCTAAATCATGTTGTAGCTAATAGTATATGTCAACAATAACCTATCTGAAATCCTGGGAAGAAATATTCAGATGTATTTTTAATGAAAACACACAGCCACACAGATTACAACACACGCAGTAAGTAGACCGTAGGGGAGGTTGTCAGTGCTTCACCCCGGGGTGGGGTGAGGCTGGGAGTGGGGGTGGGATGGGTTGATGATACCACAAAGACACACACTAACCCTTAAGACTTGGGATGCGATGCGCTCACACTCTCGGGCTACCTTATGGTCTTGGATGCTGGTGCTTCGGATCAAGGCAAAGTTCTCCAGAGAACCGCACCCCACCCCTCCTGGATCCTTCGACCAACTCCTTTATGCTTGTTGTGAGTTAACCCAGAATAAATCCCTTTGATTATCAGACAGATTCCATGGAATTTCCTTATTAGTAGAGTCTGAGGCATCATCAGCAATAAATACCTTGACTATTCACATGGAGTAAGAAAATAAAGACTACAAATAACATTCTGGTAGTTGAAATAAACATAGGTTGTCAATTAGCACACGTAATAAACAAAACAACTTTGGGGCTCAGACCGCTTTTCATCACAGAAGATGAGTGAACAAGAATGTATGCATTTTTATACACTTACTATGGACTCAGTCTTTCCTAGTCTTGAGTTTTTACAGTTGCCTATTCATTATTTGTTTATTTATTTAATTACTGGTTTTTTTTGAGATAGGGTTTCTCTGTGCTGCCCTGGCTGTCCTGGAACTCACTTTGTAGATCAGACTGGCTTTGAACTCACAGAGATCCACCTGCCTCTGCCTCTTGAGAACTGGGATCAAAGGCTTGTGCCACCACTGCCGGCTTAGACTATTTAAATGTAACAGGATATTAAGAATTCTGTAACACTACAGGGACTACCCTGAACTCAACAGTCTTAAAAAAAATCACGGGGGGGGGGGGCAGTCATCTTGGTGTGCCTGCTGTCCCAACTAACCAGTAGGTAAGATAACTTCTTGAGACCACAATTTCAAAGCCATCTGGATAACAATTATAGTTACAAGACTCCACTTCAAAACTTAAATACAAACTCAAACCAAAAAGACACTAAATAAAAACAATCTAACTTTACTTATGGGATACTTTCTCAACTAAGGCTTCTTCTTCCCAGTTAATTCTAGCCTGTGTCAAGTTGACATGAAACTAGCCAGCCCAGTGGGAACTAAGAAGTAAGCCCTATCTCTAATCTGGACATTGTCAGACCACATTAGAAAAAAGTCTTTTTTTACATTTTGAGACAGTGCTGCACAGTGAAAAGAACCAAGGTTTTTAAGTCAGAAGATAGAGGTTTGGTTAATGCTCACACTACTCACTAGTGATAAAACTATAGGTGAGTCATTTGACTTTGTGAGCTTTGCATCTCTCATCTGTAAAATATGGATAATAAACTACTCTGCAGAATCACAGTTTGGATTAGGAATAATACAAAGCAGAAGAGCAGGAAGAATGAAGAATAAAAAGTAATTTTCATTCCTACAGAGAAGGAAAGAGCAGTAAAAACAGAAGAGGGAAGTGTTCACATGCTGAGAATTCTGCAAGAGGAAGTACTTACTCTAACGCCTCCAGAACACAGAAAAAGAAGCACATAATCTGAAATATTTATTTGAAACACAAAGTAATTAAATAATTTTTCTACTACTTATGCTATTTGAAGCTTTAAATGTTTTAAGATGCTGATAGACAGTCCCCTAAAACATAAACAAAATGCAGTGACTTTCTTTGTATTTCTTATTGTAGAGCACTTTGTAATAAAAAAAAAAATAAACTGTGACTATACTTTCAGTTTGTACACTAAGTATAATAAAAGAAAGGAAAATTGCTTTTGAGAGAAAATACTTACTTAATTTTCTGCTGCAGCTGCTCAGAAAGCTTTTTGTTTTCCTCCTGAAGAGTATTTTTTTCATTCACTTAAAAACAACATGGAAGAGAAAGCATATTGATATTCATGTCAGGTTCTTAAAATGTCAACATTTATAAAGAAATTAGGATTTTATTCCTTTTCTTTTTTGAGACAAAGTTTCACTCTGTAGCCCAGGCTGTTTTGGAAATTACAGGCCAGGATAGCCTCAAAACAAACAAACAAAACCAACAGAAATCCTCCTGCCTCAACCCCTTAAAAAGGGATTGCTGGGATGTGGGGCATGATACCCAGCCAAAAATGAGGATTTCTAAGCCTAAATCATGTTATGCAAGGTCAGTGCTACTGTGCAAAACTAGCACGCTCCTGGGTAGTGATTACTGCATTTCATATTGTGCCAATTCCATGTTAACTCATTAACTGATAATTTTATATAACGCTTGTGGGCAGAATATTAAGGAGTACAGTCTAATTATTCACACTTATGACAAGAAAGAATTCCATCTGGGCTATTCATTCCTATTTTCAAATTATGTTAGACACTGACCTTGAAATAAATTTAATAACAAAAATATTTCCTACTGTTCCCACAGTCTAGGTTTGATAATAATAATAATAATAATAATAATGCTGAATATTAATAAAATACTTATAAGCACAATTGTAAAATCAATCTTTCTTCTTTATCATATCTTTCCATGAATAATTTAAATATATCCCACTCTAAGTTGTACCTATTGGAATCTATCTCTACTAAATCTTCCCATCCTTATTTAATTTATAAAGCTGAACGGCAACTGTAGAATGTAATTTCCACTGCAGACAGCCCCAGGATCCTATCAGTGATCTGTATGTTACTACGGGTTAAGCAAGCATTACTAAAAAAGCAAGCATTACTATACTAGGAGGACAAGATCTAAGAAATGTCACAGCAAAAAAGCCTCCACCAATAAAAGTTCATCATAGTCTAGAAATTGATTAAGAAGGTAGCCACTTATAAATCCAAATGTTTTTTTGTTTTTTCTTTTGGTTTTTCGAGACAGGGTTTCTCTGTGTAGTTTTGGTGCCTGTCCTGGCCTCAAACTCTCAGAGATCTGCCTGTCTCTGCCTCCGAGTACTGGGATTAAAGGCATGTGCCACCACCGCCCAACCCAAATGTATTTTCTTAGAGTGAGTAAATGACCTTCTGAGTAGAATCTGGAACTTACAGGACTAGGGGGGGACAAACAGATCTCCTTGGGAAATAGAATAGAATGTTATGAATGGATTGGGGGCAGGGCTGGAACAAGAGGATCAAGTGGAGAGTGAAGGGAATCCAGGGAGAGACAGCTAAACTAAGGGTCCTTTGAAGGTAGTATGGAGACAGTAAAAGCTTCCTAAAATATATTCATATATGAAGGTAATCTAAATGGAATCACCAAATGGAGGAGACACAACACCAAATGGACATCTCCTGTCACCAAATGAAGCTTCCAGTACCAGAATTGGGTTACATTTAATTGAGTTGTTGGCCAACAGAAACCCCAAAACAACCCAGGCTTTTGCCAAGATTGTATAGATTGTTCTCCACAAACTGGGAGCAAGGCCCAGTGCTGAAGATAACATCTACGCAACTCACTGAACATGGAAAGTAGGGCTGCTGCCTACACTGAGCCTTCATCTTTGGCACAGGAGGGTATTCTGCATGCTACCAAAGGAGAAACCTAAAAACCAACCCAGCCACAAATCCTTTGATCTACAATGGTGTCCTGCCTGTAAGATACGCTAGTGTAATGGTGGCACAAAGCTCGTGGGTATAACTAACCAATAACTGATCTGACTTAAGGCCTACTCCATGAGATTAAACTCATACCCAACACTGCTTGGGTGACCGAGAACCTGAGACTAGACAGCCCAGAGACCTAGGGTAAAACCAGATACTACTGTTCTAAAAAAAACCAAAAACAAACAAACCATAGAAATAAAATGACTCCTAATGACGACATTCTGCTATACTCATAGATCAGTGCCTTGCTCAGCCATTATCAGAGAAGTTTCTTCCTGTAACAGATGGGAACAAATACAGAGACCCACAGCCAAGAGAGTAAGAGACCTTGGAACACTCAGCCCTAAATGGGATGTCTCCATCAAATCCCTCCCCTAAGGGATCAGGAGACCCTATGGAAGAGGACCCAGAAAAGAGTGTGTGAGCCAGAGGGAATGGAGGACACCAAGTAAACAAGGCCCTCTACGTCAAAATGATTGATGCACATATGAACTCAGAGACTGAGACAGCATGCACAGGACCTGTATGGGTCTGTACGAGACAGAGTATTAGAGCTGAAAGAAGTAGACATGAGCCCCCATCCCTCACCCAGAAGCAATTCCAACTGATAACCACTTGCAAACGAAAATTTAGTTTCCTCCAAGGGAGTCTCACAGGGAAACAAGCTTTAAGGGTAGGCTGCATGCCCAGCAGTAAATGACCAACAGAAAAAAAACTCAATGGCATCTTTGGAGGTTCCTTGTCTCATAATGTCATGTTAGGGCTCTTCCTTGCTTTTTTAATTTTCATCTACTAACTCGGACTTCCTTATACAGATGAGTATTCTTTTTCACATACTTGGGACTCGGTGTTTCAGATTTTAGTTTCTTGGCTTTTGAAGTATTTGCAGACAGTCAATCCAAAGTCTAAAAACAAAATTTTTTTCAAAGTCTTAAAATAGCCCTAAATGTAAATTTAATTAATTGTTTTTTAAAAAATTACTTTATTTTTATATATTTTTCTTCTCTCGTTTTACCCTACAGATAGAGCCTCTGAATATATAGTGTAGGTTCCACTTTAGTGTTTTTATGGGATTCCAGCATGTGCAGATGAGTGGGAATGTTTCTTGTGCCTTCTCTTGGGCTCTTTTCCTTCTGTTTGTTTTGTCCTATTCTGCTATGTTAGTTTTTGTTTCATGTGGTAATATTTTGAACAAATAAAATTTGCCTGAAGATCAGAGGACAGAACAAGTCACTAGATTAGACATCGAGGCCAGACAGTGGTGGCACCCATCTTTAATCCTAGCACTTGGAAGCAGAGATCCATCTGGATTTTTGTGAGTTCAAGGCCACACTGTGCTACATGAGATTAATCCAGTCTAAAAGAACCAGGCAGTGAGTGGTGGCACACACCTTTAATTCCAGCACTTGGGATCACACACCTTTAGTCCCAGCACTAGGAAGGTTGAGACAGGAAGTGATGTGGCTGGGCAGAGAAAGGAATATAAGGCGGGACACAGGAGCTCTTGCTTTTACAGGCTGAGGAGTTGGTGAGGTAAGAGGTGGTGGCTGTGGCTGCTCTGCTTCTCTGACCTTTCAGCTTTCACCCTGATATCTGGCTCTGGGTTTTTATTAAGACCAATTAGGATTCGTGCAACAGTTTCACGTTATTATATTATTATCTTAAAGAAGTCTGTTTTCTAATGAGAGACAGAAGGGGGGATGGATCAGGATTGGAGGGGGGTGGGGAGGATCTGGGAGAAATAGAGGGAGGGAAAACTGTAATCAGGGTATATTATGTGAGGGGAAAACTATCTTTTTTTTTCAATGAAAGAAAAAAAAAATCACATTTTACCTGAAGCAAAACTTATCCCAATCCCTGTGAAGTCATTCTGTAACATGACTTTTTTTTCATATATACTAGCAATATACAGAGGGGAGTCGTGGGACAAAATGTATAAAATTCAGCCTTTTAGTTCTGACCTTTGCAGTAGGTCTTAAATACTATGCCAGATGTCAATTTTAACATTCTCCATTATCAATCCTGCTTCTTTTATTTAGAAATAGACTGGACTGATTGGCTCTTTCATACAATGGGCCAATACTTAATTTCTTCAAGATATACATTTGTGGAGAATGTATCCAGTAAATTTGGCTTTTTAATTTTGAAAAATGAATACAGAAATGGGAGCTGGAGAGATGGCTCAGTGTTAAAATGCTTGCTGTACAAACACGAAAACCTGGGATCACGTCGCCAGCATCCACATAAAAAGCTGCTATGGTGGCACATGTCTGTAATCTTAGTACTAGGGTGTGGGGGAGGCAGGCAAAGTCGGGGTGATTTCCCAGGGCTTGCTGGCCAGCCAGCCTAGCTAAGATCGTGAACCCCAGGTTCAGTGAGAGATACTATCTCAAAAAATAATGTGAAAAGCAACACTGACTTCTGTCTTCCACATGTGTACTTAGGGCACATGAGCCTGCAATCACATATGCATGCATAAGTCACATATAGTCACAGAGAGATAAATGAACTGAGCCAATCATTATGTCATAAGGAGAATTAGTACAAAAAGGAAGACTGAGTATAATTAGTGATGAAAATCTTTTGATGCTAAACTAAGAAATCAGGATTTCTGATGGCTGGTGATAAATTCCAATATTACCTGTGGGATGGCCTCTGTATGTCTGTGAGGGATTACACTGATCATGTTGAGGCAGAGTGGAGAAAGGGCTGAGCACCAGCACGCATGCGTTCAGTGCCCTCTTCCTGACTGTGGGCACAGCTGGTTAGTTACCTGAGCGCTTGCCACTGGGACTTCCCTGTTGTGATGGATGGGAACGGTGAGCCAAGGCACGCCCTTCCCTCCTGTTTCTCTTGTTAGAGCATTTTATCATAGTGATAAGAACAGAAACGAAGACAGGATTATGTTCAGGACTACCAGGAAACTGGGAACAGTGACTCTAATCTGTAACTCCAGAATTGAGAGACTGAGGCAGGAGGATTGCCATGACTTCAAGATCAGCCTGGGCAGAATGAGACCTTATCTCAGAAAACCAAACCAAATAAAACCAAGATTACCAACTAGCATTTTTCAGAAACATATAATAGAAAGACTAAACTGTTCGTATGTAGTAGTACAGCATAAGCAAAATGAAAACAAAGTATGGACAAAATGACTTCTGATGACAATTAAAAGAAATCAGTACCTTGAGCCAGGCATGTCAGAATATTATCTATAATTCCAATATTGAAGAGGCTGAGGTAGGAGGATTATAAATTCAAGGACAGGCCAGTGTGGGCTACAATGGAAGACCCTATCTTGAAAAGAAGAGAGGGGAGAGCAGGGGAGGGGGGAAAAGAGTATCTGAACTGATAGAGAGGTATAAAGACAAATAGACGGTCATATAGAACCAGTAGGATGTGGCAACTCAGTTTTTTCAGAGTGACCAAAGGCAAAAATGACTTTAATAGAGCAAGAGATAAAAATTTAACAAAAAACTATAATGAATGGGTAGGAAGGGGAAAACGAAAATAATATACTCACTATTATACATGAAAATCAAAATAGTACACACCTTTGTGAACATATTACATTGTTGTATTTAACTTTACTATGCATCCAACTGCATGCAATCAAGATAAAAGAAACAAATATGGATATGCCCAGAAACATGCTTCTGGTCTTACAACTTAAGAGATTTTTAAAGGACAATTATAAACAATACACAGATAACTTTTGTGCCTATTTCCTACTAAAACAATAAGATTAAATCTATAAAAGAAGACACAAAGTTTTAAAAGTTTGAAAAATGACTATAATTACAGCCAATTCCCTAGTAAGTTTAACAGCAGGACAGTAAAAAGGAAGGGAACTCACTCAGCTCTGTGATAAGCTTGAGATTCTGCTGCCGGATGTTCTCAAACTCCTGCTGCTTTTTGTGCATATGCTCTTCCGTTACTGCACAGCGGTCACACAGTCCTGCTCTTAACCTGTGAACAGAAACAAAGCAGTTTTCATCTACTAACTCGGACTTCCTTATACAGATGAGTATCCTTTTTCACATACTTGGGACTCGGTGTTTCAGATTTTAGTTTCTTGGCTTTTGAAGTATTTGCAGATAGTCAATCCAAAGTCTAAAAACAAAACTTTTTTCAAAGTCTTAAAATAGCCCTAAATGTAAAGTTTTTGGACTGCTGGCATGACATTGGAAAGTTCTGAGATCTCAGAGCATTCTGAATTCTGGAATTTTTAAGAACTGATTTGTATTTTCTAATTGTGCATACAGATGTGTCTGTGTGTCTGTCTGTGTATGTGAGCACAGGTGTTCCAGGAGGCTGAGGTGTCAGCTCCTCCAGGAGCCGGAGTTGCAGGGGTTGAGAGTTGTCTGATGTGGACGTGGGAATCAAATTCAGGTCCTGTGCAAGAGCAGTGTGTGCTCTGAACTGCCAGCCCGTCTCTCCAGCTGCAAGCGTGGAGCTGGGGATGACCAAAGGAAGCAGTATCTGACAGGGTTTCAACATGCAGCCCTGGCTGGTCTGGGAACACTCTATGTAGACCAGGCTGATCTCAAACTCACGGGATCTTGGCTCAGCTCCCAGTGCTGGAATTAAAGGCTGTGCTACCACATCTGGCTAAAAAGGTGGTGGCGCACGCCTTTAATCCCAGCACTTGGGAGGCAGAGCCAGGCGGATCTCTGTGAGTTCAAGGCCAGCCTGGTCTACAGAGCGAGATCCAAGAAAGGCTCAAAGCTACACAGAGAAACCCTGTCTTGAAAACAAAACAAAACAAAAGCTTCTTACTTTGCTTATTTGGTTTTGAGATAGGCCCATTCTGTAATGTTGTCAAGGCTGACCTAAAGCTGACTATGTAGCCCACGCTGGTCTTGAACTTCTAATCTCCTTCCTCTTTTTCTTTTTCTTGGGTAGGTGGGTAGACTGGGGTAGACTGTCCTTTCTGACGCGTCTATTCAGTAAAGGTAACTCCGTTCCCCAGCGTCTCCCAATACTCTACTCAGTGGTCAGTGGCATTTTAGCAACTCTGTATCTGCTTTGCTCAGTATGACACAAGACACATGTAGTGAATGTCTGACATTATTTTTGTTCAATTAATACAAAGGGGAAAAGTCACCTTACATTTTCTGTCAACATTTAAAGAAAAACATGGCAATAAATTATTATATAACAAGATCATAAAATGTCTTCTAGTAAACTTGTAAATACCAAAGAGAAAAGTACATATATTAAAAAAAAGTGTGCAGAGAATATAAAATATATTCTAAAATGTTAAAATGTTATCTTATAGGCAATGATATGAGAATTCTTAGTGTGCGCGCACGCATGCACACACACACACACACACACACACACACACACACACACACACACAAAATCAAGTTTCTCTAATCTTACCAGTTATATAATCAGAAAAAAAATGTAGTTGAAAATGAAATAACCACTAGGCGGTGGTGGCGCACGCCTTTAATCCCAGCACTCGGGAGGGAGGCAGAGCCAGGCGGATCTCTGTGAGTTCGAAGCCAGCCTGGTCTATACAGCAAGATCAGGCAAACAAAACTACACAGAGAAACCCTGTCTCGAAAAAAACAAACAAAAAAACAAAAGCAAAGAAAACAAAACTAAGGAATGAACACACTATACCATGCTCTAGAAAAAGCAAGGGAATTGATTCAAAGAAATGATCTACTCATTAGCAAAATTCAAGAATGAAATCTGGTAACAGAAAAGAATGATGTATTATCAGTCTTAACAACATTTCTGTTTTAAAGGTTAGGTTAAGGGAAGCAGAAGGTAGAAGAAAACCAGTGATTCCAAGAAGGATAAACACAGGGTTAAAACAGAGTGTCTTTCTGTAATATACCAGAGAGCCTTTTTCATGTTTTTTGAAGTGAAGGATTATAAAACAAAGATTTGGAAAATATGTATTGTAGTTCAAAGGTAAAATAGAACTAAAGTAACTCTTTAAAACATTAAAGAGAAAGCTGAGTGATGGTGGCACATACATTTAATCCCAGCACTCTAGAGGCAGAGACAGGTGGATCTGAGTTCCAGGACAGCCAGGGCTATACAGAGAAACCCTGTCTTGAAAAACAAACAAACAAAACCATGAAAGGGTTAAGTAATGTCACTGTTTAGTCATAAAGTGAATCGATATCCTCTAGCTTGTCATATCTAGTTTTTCTCTGCAACTGCCCTGCCTCTCTTAAGTGGTCAACTCTTGATTGTTTACAGATTTTAGTTCTTGTATTTAAATTGATATACTGAAATTTACCACATTAACAAACATGCTCAATTATTATACCCCCCAATGATTTAAAATTGATTCATTTTATTCAATAAGGTTTCAATGAACACTACTGTAATCTACTCAGAGACCAATATAATGTCATTTATTTTGTGTAACTCAGTTTACTAGAATGGCAGACAATAAAAGAGTATACAGAAAAGTAATTTGATTCGCATTTTGACAGTGGCAACACAGAAGACCACCAAGACGACCTAGTTTCAGAAGTTAGAGAAAGTCTCCTCAAGAACACAATGCTCAAACTCTCCTATGACTATAAGAACCAGCAAGACAAACAAGGATTTGTCTGTCTCAAACACTTGGTCCAGTATTTGAGAAACAGCTGCAAAATCTTCAGTCTTCTTCTAGTTACCTGTGTCATAGTTTTCCTCTTAACTACACTGCCAAGATGATTTAAAACCCCAAACAGACAGTGAGTTGAGTCCAACCTGGACATCAAACCAAGATTCTGTCGCAAACCAACCAACCAACTATAAACCGCAGGCTCTCTCTTTGGCTAAGCTAGCTGGCCACTGAGCTCCCAGGGTCCACTGCACCACCTCTGGGAGTGAGGGGGAGGCTGGGGCTACAGCAATGTGCGCTACACCTGACTTTTCAGTGAGTGCTAGAGATCAAACTGAGATCCTCATGCTTAGGACCGAATCCGCAGTCTCATCTGTGGTTTTAAAAACGCACTCTAGGGCTGGCAAGCTAGCACAGAGGGTTAGAAAGCTCTTGCTCTGCAGACCTGAGCTGGATCCCCAGGACTCACAGTAAGACAGCGCTGACTCTTCAAAGTTGTCCTTTGACCTCTACTTGCGAACCACCAAACACACAAATCATGTATACACATATACACAACAATAAAAAATGTTTAATGCCCATCAACTGAAGAAAGGATGAAAAAATGTGGTACATATACACAATGGAGTACTACTCAGCAGAGAAAAACAATGAAAGCATGAAATTTGCAGGCAAATGGATGGAACTAGAAAAAATCATCCTGAGTGAGGTAACCCAAATCCAGAAAGACAGTCATGGTATGTACTCACTCATAGGTGGATTCTAGATATAAAATAAAGAACAATCAGACCACAACCCATAGAACCATAGAGGCTATATATATAGCATGGAGGTCCCTAGGACGACTGTGGCTTATAATAAATTTCAGTTTTACTCAATTATTGAAAAAAAAAAAATAGCCAAGTGAATGGAAACACATGAACTATGAACCAAAGGCTGAGGGCCCCCAGCTGGATCAGGCCCTCTGAATAGGTGAGACAGTTGATTGATTGCTTGATCAGTCTGGGAGGCAACTAGGCAGTGGGACCAAGTCCTGTGCTCACTGCATGAGTTGGCTGTTTGAAACCTGGAGCTTATGCAGGGACACTTGGCTCAGTCTGGGAGGAAGGGACTGGACCTGCCTGGACTGAGTCTACCAGGTTGATCGCAGTCCTCGGGGGAGGATTGCCCTGGAGGAGGTGGGAATGGGGGGTGGGAGGGGGAGAATAGGAGAACCTGTGGCTGATATGTAGAACTGAATGGTATTGTAAAATAAAATAAAATAAAATTTTAAAAAAGGTGAAAAAAAAAACAAAAAACCAACCAACCAAAACAAAACACCCGCAACAAAAACAACAAACATAAGAACCGAGAGCCAGGTGCCCCTTTCCCAGCAGCCCTTGTACTGGCTTGCCTCTGTGGACACCAGGACCCAAGATGCATCACTTGTGCCACTGAAGAAAAACTCAGGGAAATTAAACTTGGAAGTTGGTGCTGGATTTCACTCTCACAGGCTCTACTGGAGTCTTTCAGAGATTATGAATGGTGTTACAAATACATTACACGTGAAAGGATAGCATTGTAGGTCTTAACATGGTGCTGGCAGCCTATGTACTTTTTAGTTACTGCATTTCACACTCCTCATGGACTGGTGTCAAAGGACTGGCTTGTGTAATTTTTTTTTTTTTTTTTTTGAGACAGGGCTCTGGAACTCGCTTTGTAGACCAGGCTGGCCTCGAACTCACAGAGATACAACCTACCTCTGCCTCCCCAAGTGCTGGGATTAAAGGCGTGCAACATCACCACCTGGCTCGTGTAATTTTTAAACCATTCTATCTTAAGACTATATAGCAAGTATCAAAGCTGATGCTTTGAAATGTTCACAAGGCTGAGTTGGTGGAACACTACCACAAAGCCTGGATCAGTCCCCAATACCACACAAACTGGATGCAGTGGTACATACTTGCAATTTCAGCACTTGGGAGGTAGAGATAGGAGGATCAGAAGTTCAAAGCCATCTTCAGTTATATAGCAAGTTCTAAGACAGCCTGTAATACATGAAACTTTGTCTTGAAGAGGAAAAAAAAAGAAAGAAAACAAATTTTCATAAAACAGATGTGACTTTTTAATACCCTCAACAAAATATCAATTGTTACACTTTAAAGCTTGTTCTAGGAAGCTGAAAAGATAGCTGTGGTTAAAAATAGCTGCTGCTCTTGAAGAGGACTGGAGTTTAGTTCCCTGCAGCCACATCAGACAGCCCACAACTGCCTGTTTCCACCTGCAGTGAATCTGACAGTCTCTCTGACCTTCACAGGCACCTTCATTCATGGGCACACACACGCAGACATACATACACACATACATGAACGCATAAAGAAAAGAACCTGCTTACATATCATTCTTACATGTGACAGAAATAAAGTGAAATTTAAAGGCAAAACTTTACTAAGATTACATTTGAAGATAGTATTCAGTAACAATTAAAAAAAGAACTTCTAGCCGGGTGGTGGTGGCTACGTAATAGGCAATGTTGAAGACAACATTTCTGAATGTCAGTTTTGGTAATGTAAGTCAAGCATAAACACTCTGAGATGTAATTAATTTACATTCACATTCATAAAATCAAGGCCTACAAAAGTATCACAAACCACAGAAACTATGGAGAATAAGGACTGCTTCAGAGTTGATCTAATTACGTATTAACTATGAGAGCCTGGAGAGTCTCTCCCTTCTTTGCCAGCTGCTTCCTCCCATGGAAATAGACCCATCATGTGTCTCAGGGTTTCAATCTGAAAACTAACTGCCAGGTGCCTGAGAATAAAGTTAATCCTCAATGCAAATGGAGAATCACTTAAAATGAACCACGACACTGGGCACAAATAACACAGAAGACTGTAATCCAAGCATTGAGAAAGTTGAGGCAGCAGGACTGAGTTTGAAGACAGCCTCGGATACACCTGTCTCAAAGATAAAAAGGCAGGCAGGCAACATTTTAACTGAAAAACATCAATGAAGCACAACCCACATGAAATTAATGACCAGAGTGGTCAGAGGTTGGCAAGCTTACAAGAAAGTAGTCTAGTTCTAAAGAAATTACAGAATTAACAACTAGATATCTTAATTGAATAAGGAAAGTAATTCAGAAAACAGTTTCATGGGAAGTAGATATACTGACATGTCTTAAAAAGGGTGTAAAATAGGAAAACTCACTTAAGAAAGAAGCACAAGCTGGGTACAGTGGCACACACCTTTAATACCAAAACTTAGGAGGCAGAGGCAGGCAGATCTCTTTGAGTTCAAGGCTGGTATGGTCTACATAGTGAGTTCCAAGACAGCCAGAGTTTACATACTGGGACCCTGTTTCAACAACACCGGTGAGTAAATAACAAATAAATAAACAGAAGTAGTACAGGATATAAAAGCTGGCTACACTGGAAGACCAATTAAACTGCAAAGTAAAACATGCTTAAAGACACTGGGAACAGAGGATCTTCAAGGGCTTAGATAAGGAACATGAGGAAGAAATGGAGAGTCAATTGTACCAAGTCAGTTCCAGCAAAACAAAAAAACAAAGCTCACATTCTGAAATTGTCTCCTCACACCCATGACATTCAGGTTTTCTCTCAATAGTGCTGACTCAGAAAGGCCACCCTTTGAAAATCCTTCTTATAGTCACTCAAATATACCATTTAACTACGTTTTCTTCATAGCACTTTGTATATGAAATTCTCTTATTGTTAGTTGTATGAGTTACTTCCAGAATTTGACAGTTAAATATAAGGTCCATGATACACTAAGGAGAGTATTACTCCAAGTCCTAGAGCAAACCTACGGTATAATAAGAACAGAAATACTCATTACTAAATCTTCAAGACACACTGTGAAACTGGAATTAAGATACATATATGTGATCCCAAAGCATGTAGATTCTTTTCCACAAAATACTGCCTCTTCAAGTAAATGGATATCCTCAAAGCCAGCAGCTACAGAGGACACTCGGCTCTGGTTTGCGAATGTGCAGAATACTAGACTACTCTGGAGTGATAAGATGGCACAGCAGGTAGAGGCTCTTGCTGTCAAGCCTGATAACATGAACTGGATTTCCTGGGACCCTACGGTTGTTCTCTGACCTCCACAAGCACATCAAGGCGCACACGTGCACACAAATAAATAAAATAAGAAATTATTCCACCACTGGAAAAAAAAAAAGATGCTAGTTCAAATCAGTTAGCCTTTTTTAACATATATGAAAACAGAAAGCACCCAATTCTGGAAGCATTTTTATTCCTGGGTATTGATCTTATCTGAGTGGAAAAGAAAAGGTCTATGTATGAAGGCTGATTAAGTTATCTCAAGAATATTCAGAAAGAAGAATCCCTATAAAAGAAAAGAAATCAGAGTTGAAAAGATTGCAGAAATAGAATTTATTAATTTCTATATACTTGGAAATAAAAGGTAATGTAAGCATTGAATGAAAAGTCTCTGTTGTGTCTTTCAAGTGTTCCCCTTATATCTAAGGTTAAAGACACCATTTATAGGTTAAGCTACGATTGCTAAAAATAATGGGAAAAGATACACAAAACCTGGGAGTATGTCCACAGTGTTGAGAAGGACTTATTCAATGATGACAGAAGGCTAAGAGAGGAAAAAGTCACTTCCTACCCCAGAAACGATTAAAAGTAAACCTAACAGACTTCCAACAAGAGGAAAATAATTTCTTATTCAAGTATCAAACTTACCTATCTTCTAAAATTTTAATGGTTTCCTGAAGGACTTTCTGTTGGTCTCTCAGCTGCTGATTTTTGGTGAAGAATTCTTCTAGTCTTTGTGCATCTCTAAAGTTAAGAAATAAACAAAAATTCCACAGAAAATTAAAAGGATACTTGTGACATTACTCCAAAGTTTGGTCTCAAAAACAAAAATAGTTCAGACAGTAAAGTGCTTGTTCACATCCCTAGCAATCAAGGCAGCTTGCACCTGTAAACACAGCACTCAGGAGGCAGAGAGAGAATTTCTGGGGCTTGTTGGCCAGCCAGCCTAGCAAAATCAGTGAGACCCTGTCTGAAAACTGCAGTGAAAAGCAAATGAAAACACCCAACATCAGCCTCTGGCCTCCATACACATGTGCATACACGTATGTTCACACACACCACCTTGTCTCAAAGAAAACAGTAATGGCTGATTAGGGCAGACATTATGCTTATTGTTTACTTAGTAAAATAATGCCTATTTTTTCTGTTAAATAATGGCAGACTTCTAAGTTTATCAGGCTGACTAATTGGCCATTATAACAATTATTCCTTTTGTTATGGAATAGATATAAAGTAGATAAACACAAATTCCTTGTCCCACTATGCAAGGACCTAGCTTACGTTGGAGAAGGAAAAATAACTACCCTTTAGTTTTCTGGTTACTAGGGAATTTATATGTAGCTGCTCATTTGTGCTTCTAAACCGTCACTGCAATCTACCTGGAATCCAGACCTTAAAGAAGGCGCTAAGAAGACCAAATGACTGGGAGCTATAAATCAAAGTGAAACATTGTTATCACCTACTGAGTAACCAGCTGTTTCAATTCTTTAATATTCACAAGTATTACAGGTAATTTTGAGAAATTCATAGTCAACACTAATTTACACAGTCAAGAAGCATCTTTATGTGGCTGTTTAGTTATGGGTGAGGAGTAATACTTTTATAAAAAGTATGTTTACAATAAGCAAATCTAGACCAATTCTAAGAATGCATAATTTAATTTGCAGGGAAATTACTTTGATTCAAGAGAAGATAAAAAGCTACTTTATAACTTTAAAACTATTATTAAAATAGTATTTTAGAAAACAAAATTAATATGCTTAAGGAAGAATACCTTTTAATAAAACTAAGTTCTTTCAAAAACATGTAGTGAAAGTAATTTAAAATGTATAATCAAATAGTAAGCACAATGATTTCTGGGCTTTAGTACTGCTTCTTAAAAGTGATCTGACTCTTAAGGAAGGCATTTGAATCAGTGGTTGTTAATTCAGAATTTACAATATTAGTAACAGTAACACTGATCCAAGAAGTAACATAAAAGATTTCATCCTGTAATTACTAATCAACTCTGAAACATTAAACCTATTAGAAAAAGCCAAACACTAAAGCTGAAGAGATGGCTCAGTGGTTGAGAGCACTGGCTGCTCTTCTAGAGGACCCAGGTTCAATTCCTAGCACTAAAATGACTGCTCACAACCATCTGTAACCTTCTTCTGGCTTTCATGTGCACTAGGCACACACATGGTACATAAGCATATATGCAGGCAAAACACCCCCAAACAGACAATGATAATAATAATTCTTTTTTAAAAGCTGAAAGTGAACAAGACCTCTGAGATTGTTGAGTATATTATACAAGGGAGAACTGTAGAATGACTCCAATCCACAGTCCTCTAGATATTTCATTTGATTTTCACTAAGTCACCATGATACTACTGACAGTATTCATATTCTGGTTGACAATGTTCATAAAGGACATCAACACAAATTTTAAAACTCAAGTAACTAAAAAAATGTGGCATCGAAGAAAAGTTTATTTACTCTTAAATAAAATAGTTATTCCCATTATATTTCTTTCTTCTTCTTCTTTTTTTTTTTTTTTTTTTTTTTTTGGTTTCTCGAGACAGGGTTTCTCTGTGTAGCTTTGGAGCCTGTCCTGAAACTCACTCTGTAGCCCAGGCTAGCCTTGAACTCACAGAGATCCACCTGACTCTTCCATTATATTTCAAACAGATATAAAAATGAATTTTACTTATTAAGGAAATAATTGTATTTTTGTCTCATACAATAAAATGCAATTCATCATTTAACTTTTGAGTAATCTATATCACAGGGAGAACTTACACATAAAATTTTTGAGGAAACATGTAATTCATACACACACATAATGAATAAATATAAGGCTATGCTATCAGTATTAAAGTATATTAAAAAGCTGGGCAGTTTATGAAAGTCTATTATCCACAAAAATAAAATTTGTGCCACACAAAGAATATCATGCTCCAGGAGCTACATTAGTAATGACTCTTTACTGGCTACTGTAAGAATATCATGCTCCAGGAGCTACATTAGCAATGACTCTTTACTGGCTACTGTAAGAATATCATGCTCCAGGAGCTACATTAGTAGTGACTCTTTACTGGCTACTGTAAGAATATCATGCTCCAGGAGCTACATTAGCATGACTCTTTACTGGCTACTGTAAGAATATCATGCTCCAGGAGCTACATTAGCAATGACTCTTTACTGGCTACTGTAAGAATATCATGCTCCAGGAGCTACATTAGCAATGACTCTTTACTGGCTACTGTAAGAATATCATGCTCCAGGAGCTACATTAGCAATGACTCTTTACTGGCTACTGTAAGAATATCATGCTCCAGGAGCTACATTAGCAATGACTCTTTACTGGCTACTGTAAGAACTGGTGACAGTCAAACTGTAGCAACATTTTCAGTTGCCTACTCAACAGCCATTTTTCTAGTTTATTTCTTGCTAAGATCAGTCTTCATTTCTTCAATATTTAGTAGTTTTGGGGAGAGAAATTGATCTTTTCTAATGATTCATTTTGAAAACTATTTCAGACTTACAAATACATTGTAATTACAGAACAGTAACAACCAATCGTCAAAATAAAAAAATTAACACTAATAACAGTGGTAAGTGGTAACTAATTAACAAACCCCATTTAAATTTTACCAACTGTTCCTTTAATGTAATTTCTCTGGTCCAGGACCCTATAATGTATTTGTCACGTCTCCTCCAATCTGGAAAAGTCTCTGTCGTGTCTTTCACGTGTTCACATCATTGCAAAATACTGTACAGTTAGTCTTTTGACTATGTTGACCATGCTTCCCCAGCATAAAACTGCTTTGCTAATATGAGAGAAGCAATATTGTACCCTTTTTATCTCACCACATCGAGATACTTAAGGTAAATACATCTCATATTATTAGTGATATTAACTTTGATCATTTGATTTAAGTTGTAATGATCCCCCAGCCTTTAAATTTAGTTTTATGAATTTTTTTTTTTTTTTTTTTTTTTTGGTTTTGGGACAGGATTTCTCTGTGTAGCTTTGTGCCTTTCCTGGATCTCGCTCTGTAGACCAGGCTGGCCTCGAACTCACAAGGATCCACTTGCCTCTGCCTCCCGAGTGCTGGGATTAAAGGCATGCGCCACCACCGCCCGGCTTAGTTTTATAAAATTTGTAGATACAGTTTCTATTTTAAATTCACATATTTTATAGGTAATGAGTGTTCTGTCTGCATGTAAGTTATGTGCACCATGTGTGTGCCTGATCCCCACAGAAGTCAGAAGAGGATGTCAGATCCCTTGGAACTGGAGTTATAGGCTATTGTGAGCAGCCATGCTGGGAACCAAACCTGGGTCCTACAGAAGAGCAGTCAGTTCTTAGTCACTAAGGCACCATTCTATCCGCAAACACTGTTTCTTACCATACTGTATCATACTTTTTTAAAGGCTCAATTGGTGGTTATTACCTTTAACAATTGTTGTAAAGCTTTCCAAATAATGACTTTTTTTCTATGTCTACTATTCTTTCTACATTTACTAACTGGAATTCCACTAATAAAGAGTTATCCCCTTATCTTAAGGGAAATATAATTTGTGGTTGTGGTAACATTTTGGGTATGATCGAACAAAGCTTACCTGAAGATCAGAAGGCTAAGCCAGTCACTAGTTAGCCATAGAGGCCAGGTAGTGGTGGCACACACCTTTAAACCCAGCACTAGGGAGGCTGAGAAGTAATATGGCTGGGCGGAGAAAGGAATACGAGGCAGGAAGAGACTGGCACTCAGTCTTTTCCGCTGAGGAGTTGGTGAGGTGAGAGGTGTCTGTGGCTTGTTCCTGTCTTTCTGAACTTTTAACTTTCACCTTGATATCTGGCTCTGGGTTTCTATTAAGACCAATTAGGATTTGTACTACAGTGGTGGTTTTAATGTAACTGATCTCCATAAGCCCATAGGGAGTGGCACTATCAGGAGGTGTGGCCTTGTTGGAGTAGGTGAGGCATTGTTGGAGGAAGTGTGTCTCAGTTCACTTCCAGCTGCCTGATGTAGAACTCTCAGCTCCTTCTCCAGCCTCATGTCTGCCTAAACATTGCCATGTTCCACTGTGATGATAATAGACTAAACTATGAAACTGTAAACTAGATCTAATTAAATGTTTTCCTTTATAAGAGTTGCTATGGTCATGGTATCTCTTCACAATAGAAAATATAACAAAGATATAATTTATCTTTATTTATTTGTTCAAGTTGTCTTAGATTTACTGTTGAGTTTTTTTCACTTTATTTGCCTCTTTATTTTTATTTTTTTGGGACAAGGTTTGATGTAGCTCAGGCTGGCCTCATATTTACTCTGAAGTCAAGGATTACCAACTGCCTCCATCTCCAAGTGCTGATATTATAAGTAAGTATCATAATGCTTGGATTTTATTTGGTTCTAGGAATCAACCTCAGGTCTTTGCACATGCTAAGCAAGTCCTCTACCATGTGAGTTACATGACCACTCTTTTATTATCTTTTAACATACTACCTTTTTCACTATGTCCTTCTTTTCTGACATCACAAAATGTCCCAGCTCATCTTGCATGTTATAAGCCTCAAGTGGCTGTTACCATTTCTTCAAAGAACATAGATTCCTTTAGAAATTATTCTTGAATTTACTTATGTGTATGAGGATTTTGCCTACATATACACCTGTGCATCACTTGTATGCCTAGTGTTCTGAAGCCTTAGAGGACATCAGATCCCCTGGGACTGGAATTATAGACAGTTGTGAGCCACCATTTGGGTGCTAGGAATCAAACCAGGTCCTCTGGAAGAGCAACGAAGTGTCCTTAAACATCAAGACGTTTCTCCAGCCCACACAGACTACTCTACTAGAAGACATTGTTTAGAAATCAAGACCGGAGCTAGATACAGATGTGCTTGCTCATGATTACTGAGGTGTCACTACTTTTAGAACTTTTCAAGAGATCACACATAGAACCTATACATATGTCCTCACCCATATTAACAAAAACATCAACTTCTGTACTATTTATCTGTCAAAATATTCTATTTAGTGCCTACTGATAATTCCAATTCTGTACCCAACAACACATCTCATTCAATTCTCCCCCTTTCTGGGGTTTTAACTCCCTTCTCCTAAAAGTGACAATCCTAGCACTCATTGTCAATAATATACTTACTTATTCGAACCATTCTGGAATACCAATAACACAGATTAAGCACTGTCAAATCTATTAATTTAAACCAGTCATGTAAATTCTGTGTAGCTATTTAGGAAATGATGGTAACATTTGGTCAGTAAGTTAGAGCAAGTCGGCTGAATGTTCTGGCAAATGTGGATAATTAATAAAAAGGGATACAAGTTCTCCAAGAGATGATTACAATGGCATGGCCATTGTGCCATTTTGCCAGATCTAAGAGGGAAAGGGAAACATGAACAATGGTAGAGAAGAAAGAAAAGATAATCTGAGTCTTCAGTGATTTCTAAGTCACTGATTCAGTAGTGCTAAAATGTCCCTTTTAGGTGCCTTGTACTAGAAAGAACATAATTTCCTTAATATGAAAGTAATTTCTGGTTGGTTGGTTGTTTGCTAGTAAGAAAATATATTGCAGTAAGCAATACATTCTAACTATGTACTCTGAAAAAGCCCACTAACTTCTATTAATAAGCATCTCTCAATTGTGAGAGCTGAACACTATTTTATTACAGAAACAGAGAAATGGCTTATTCTATGATTAAGGTAATTTAAAACAACATCCTTAAAAAGGAGCACATGGACCAGGCATCACGGTGTACACATAATCCTAGCACTCAGGAGGCAGATGCAGAAGCAGGTGGATCTCTGGGTTCGAGGTCAGCATGGTCTACATAGATTTCAAAGCCAGTTGCAAATACATACATACATATATACACATATACATACATATGTATATATATTACACATATATGTATAGTAGGTACATGTACACACACACACACACACACACACACACACACACACACACACACGAGTCATTTGCCAATATGTTTGTATGTGCACCAATGTAGGTATCTGGTGTCTGTGGAAGTCAGAAGAGGACATAGATATTCCTGCAAATGGAGTTAAGGTTGTATACCACCACATAGGTGTTGGGAATTGAATCCTGGGCCATTCCTCCAGTCCCATGTTTAAAGTTTTTTGTATTCTTCCTATTTCTGAATCTACCTCTGCTATCAAATATTACTTTCTAAGTGTAAAGGAAAAATTCTGTTTTTTTGAAATAAATATAAATGGTAAGTAATCTTAGATTTCAGTTATAGTCTGGAAATATTAGAAACATGAGGCTCATAAGTACATGGGTATATACTGTAAAGCAAATATAAAATCACTTGTCATAATGACATTATTTTTGGTATGTGTATTGACATTCTATTATGCCATCTATTTCATATTTTCAAATGTGCAAACTCTAAATAACCATGAGTAAAACCTATTCCAAACTTCAAAATCACATATGATTTATAGTTTAACAATCAAAGCAATTCAGAGGGCCTTCTGGTCATTCTAAACTTCTTAGAAGTAGTATCAGAATACCCATTAGCATTCATTCATTCATATACGTGTGCATTCACACACATACACACACTGTGTGGTTGTGTGGTCTTTAGAGACAGAATCTCATGTAGCTCACACGTGCCTCTAACTCCTGCTCTTCCTGTCTCAACGTCCCAAGTGCTAGGATTAGAGGTGCAGCACTGGTCTTGTTTTTAGGACACATCTTCACGTAGCTCAGACTATGTAAATGAGATGGGTCTAGAACTCCTGATCCTCCTACATCATCTCCCAAGTGCTGAGACGACAGGAATACCCCTCTCTGGGTAAGAGGACTTTTATGTTGCGTAGGCTGGCCTCGAACTTACTATGTAGCAGAAACTATTCTTGAACTCATGATCCTCTTGCCCCTATTCTCAAGTGCTGAGATCAAAGGTGTCTGCCACCATGTCTGGCTTCCATTTCTTTCAAGTGTAGAAATCTCACAATTATTCTTCTCCCCTTTTGTAATAATTTGAATTCCAAGAATTAATATACCAAAGAATGACACAAACAGTTCTCATTGTATGAAATATTTTATGAAAAGATGATTTTATATTAAAAATATACATATGCATGTTAACTAAGCTTGTACTTAGAAACCAGTTATCTTTTACTTTAAAACAAAAAAATAAAATAAAATAAAATCATGATTAATTAGCCCAAAGCTAATTCCTTTTTAAGTAAGACATGAAGTTTTTCAAAAAAAAAAAAAAAGGAGACTGGCTATTAATATCAATTACTTATTAATAAATAAGACATTGGCATTACATACTGATACTTACAAAATTCGTTCCTTTTTCAGTTTGGTTACTTTTATTTGTAAACCTGCAAAGTAACAAAGAAAAAAAAGCATAGTATTTTTGTTACACATTGTACCAATTCTAAAGCAGTTATCTAAGTTCATAGTGTAGCACTTGCTACACTATTAAGCCAATTTAAAGTGGCTTCTGAATAATGATCCAGAACTTATTTGATGTACAGTGTATTCCCCTTACTAGCACCCTCAGGCTACAAAAATAAATCTGCAACATTATTGCTTTTAGTCTATTATATGACAGCCAAGTAGATTAAAAGTGAGTTATTTCCTTTCTAATAGTGAGGGCAAACATATAATTAGCATTTCACTATAAACGCAGGTCTGTGTTCTGACACAGCTTATGTATTTGCTAACAAAAATAGTGCTTATGTAGGCTCAAGTCTCTGAGGATTAAGCTAGATTGTGGCAGGAAGTCCTGGATTAGAAACAAAATTGCTTACAGAAAAGTACTTAATAAAGGGCACTAAGATTTTTAACTCTAGACAAGCTCTTTTCAATTTTAATTAAGTCCGATATAAAACAAAACGGCAAAGGGAAATATTATCAAGTAATATAGAGTATTTCTAATTCATGGCAGTAACCAATGAAAGAAAACCACCAAATAAGCACAAAACATAGTCTACAACATTACTAGCAACTTAATATAAATGCAAACCAAAAGAATTCATTACTAATTATGTGCTGATTAATTATATGCTAATTAATTACTGATAGTGCTGAGCATTGGTTAAAAAAAATAACTATACTTTTCTAGTATAGTCTTTGGAAAACAACTTAGCAATATATCCAAAGCTGTTCTCAATAGTATCTGATTTCTTGGGTTCTAATCTATGTAGAAACTCCTAATCAGAAATATTCAAACCAGGCGGTGGTGGCGCACGCCTTTAATCCCAGCACCCAGGAGGCAGAGGCAGGCAGATCTCTGTGAGTTTGAGGCCAGCCTGGTCTACAGAGCGAGATCCAGGACAGGCTCCAAAGCTACACAGAGAAACCCTGTCTCCCCCCCCCCCAAAAAAAAAACAAAAAAGTCAAACTAGCTGAGTTTTTCTAGTTGAATATGGCTTTTCTCTTTCTCCTCTGCAAATCTGATTAAGATAGGAGAGTAAAAGGACTTTCTGTTTATTTTGATTCCTAATTAACTATTCTGTAATTTCTTTAACTACAAAGATTATACTTTAAAATAAAATGCCTAGAAATTGTTAATATTCTCTAAGAATTTTTTTAAAAGTTTGGTTTCCCAGACTAGAGAAATGGCTTAGGCACTCTTCAGAGGACCAGGGTTTGATTCCCAGCCCCCACATGGCGGCTACAACCACTGTAACTCCAGCTCCGGGGGATCTGACACTGTCTTCTGACCACATGGGCAACAGGCATGCAAACGACACATGTGCATACATGCATGCCAAACACTCATACATGCAAAATAAATCTTGGGAAAAATTAAAGTTTTGAGGGGCTAGAGAGATGGCTCAGTGTTTAAGAGTCACTGGCTGCTCTTCCAGAGAATCCAGGTTCCATTCCAAGCAACACATGGCTGTTCCTAACTTCCTATAATGCCAGTCTTAGGGGATTTGACATACTCTTCTAGTTTCTAAGAGCAGCACACAGAATATACATTAAGGCAAAACAATCATATACATAAAAATAAAATGTACATAATAAAACTTAAAACAAATCAGCGTCTCTCTATATTGCTCAGGATGGCCTAAAACTCACTATGTAGCCCAGACTGGTCTCAAACTCACAATCTTCCTCTCTCAGCCCACTAAATGCTGAGAATTTAAGTGTGTGCCACCACGTCCAGCTAAGATTATCTTGTATCAGACAAAATTAGTCCTGAAGAAATAGTTATTAGTGGAATGATTTCTGAATAATAAAAGATTATTTACTACCTGCCTTAGATAGTTTATAGACACTAGTACACTACATACTTGTAGCACATAATGTGTCTAGAAACACTAATGCACTTACTTCTAAGAACAGGCTTCTTCATAGTATCTGTAATTACTACAATCTTAGACAACATAATCTAGATAAGGGAGAATTTTTTAAAAAATATCCTCGTATTTCTTTTTTTTTTTTTTTTTTTTTTTTTGGTTTTTCGAGACAGGGTTTCTCTGTGTAGCTTTGCGCCTTTCCTGGAACTCACTTGGTAGCCCAGGCTGGCCTCGAACTCACAGAGATCCGCCTTGCTCTGCCTCCCGAGTGCTGGGATTGAAGGCGTGCGCCACCAACGCCCGGCTTATCCTCGTATTTCTTAATCCTTGTCAAGACAGACACTGATGGGGAAGTCAGTCTACTCTCCTCATTGTCCCCAGTGATGCCAGGAAATCCAAATAAGCAAAATGAGGGTTCTGAAGAATTGGGCGGTAGTGTTACAGTTTCACTCTCTCAAGTTTGGCCTCTAAGAAATGGTTAACTAATATGACACATTTTACCCTTGGCTCTACAACCTATTATTCAGTTAAATAAAGTATTATTAATAAGGGAGTGTAAAAAGTCATATAGACATTACAGTAGCTTTGACTATAGCAGCTACACATAAGGAACAATCAAATGCTCTTCAACTTAAGTAACATCTAACAACAATTTACTTCAGAGACAGAGAGAATAGCAAGTCTGAGGTCACCTTATGCCACACAACAAGACTCTCTCTTAAGCAATTAACTATTGACACATGCAGTTTGGACAGGTCTCAAAGGGCATCGTGTTGAGTAAAATTCACCAATTTCAAAAGGTTATTTTTTTATGACTCTACTTATGTAACGTTCTTGAAATGAAAAAAGTTAGAGATGAAGAATAGACCATTAATATCGAGAAACTGGAGAGGAAGGAAGGGATGGGAGGGTAAGCGGCACAGAATCTACACGTTACGAAACTGTACAGAACTCAACACACAAGTCTAGGTTTCACACATACACAAGTGTGCATACAGAATTTGTGTGATCTGAATAAGGCTAGTAAATTAAACCAATAAAAACTCCTTAGTTGTGATAAAATATAGTATATATAAAGTATAACCAGGTACGGTGGCTCACACCGTAATCCCAGCACTGGCAGGCTGAGGCTGGAGGACTGCCATGAGTCTAAGACCAAGCTAGGCTGTAGAGTGATTTCCTATCTCAAAAACAAGCCAGCAAAACTATACAATATACTTCCAGTGGGAAAACCTAGGAAAAGGGACACAGGATCTCTGCACTCTTTCTTACAGTTACATGTGATTTAAAATAATAAGAAAAATGTGATTTGCGTTTAAAAGATGTGCAAAACAATACAAAGGAAGCCTTGTATTATAACTGGTAAAAGTAAACTGCTGTGCTTTTAATTAACACAGTAATAATAACAATCCTTCACAGCTGCCAAGTTCCTAACCCGAGTAGTTTCTTTCTCTTGGGTAATGATGACAAACTCAAGAGACCCTGGAAGGACTCCGCAAAGCATCATTCTTGCAGAAATAAGAACTTATACCCCACTAGAATAAAGGCTAGAGTCAGCAGTTTTTTGTTTCTTCTTCCCAAAATGTGGGGATTTTTACTTGCTGACAGATTTTCTTGTTTTAAATTTGGCTGACTTCTAAAACTCAGGTCTACTTTTGCAAATGAAAAGTAGCCAAAGATGAAATGGATTCCTGCCATGAAATAGATTCTTTATTTTTTAGAAAAGAAACAATGAAGTGGAAAATCCACATAAACTTCAAAAGAAAATTCTTGGGAAATATGGAAAGACTACTCTTTTATCTTGTAAGCATTCAACACCTGTGAGCATCTGTTCTGTCATGTAGATCAGCTCAGAACAGGTTTGTGTGTGTGTGTGTGTGTGTGTGTGTGTGTGTGTGTGTGTGTGTGTGTGCATTCAAATTTTAGCATTCGCTATTCATCAAGTCATTAGGTGTCTACAATTAGAACCCCTATAAAGTGTGCTTTAATCCTGCTCCACACCCATCGGAAGGAATGAGGCCATACAACAATGCAGCTCCTGTTTGAACAGGTAGTCTGTTCAACACAGTATTTGGGATCATAACACTAGCAACCCGAGAACCTACTGAGGAAACAGTGTTCAAAAGACTAAGCACTAGGACGTCAATTAATCATACACCTATTCATTCTATGAATTTCGGAGGAAATCAAACAATCAAGGGCAAGCATATGTTGTTATATTACACCAAACAAGTTTAAGAGTTCATAAATGAGGCAAGAGTTCAATTTGTGATGTATAAACAAAAATCAATGCTATTAATTCTTGTTTTAATTTTTTATCCAGATAAAAACCACATATAATACCTATTGTCACTTTAGTTGCTTATGTTTTTTAAACAGAAATGATTAAACTAGTACCACTTTTCTTGACAAATAACAGCTTCACCTATAGATCAAATAATATGATTTACCAAAAAAAATCCTATTTCTCTAACTATACAATAAATTATTTCTATTCTAAACTAAAAACTTCTATTTATGAAATCAGCTATATTTAATGTATGTGTACTTTGCTTAATATTTAATTATCTCAAAACAGATAAACTAATCATTGTGAATTTCACTGAATTTATAGTAGTTATGAATGCAAACAATAAAATAATATGTGACAGCTACTTAGAGAGCTCTTAATGAACAGGCCTTGGCACTATGAAACAACACTGTTGATTCTGTAGTCTTTTTTTTTTTTTTTTTTTTTTTTGGTTTTTCGAGACAGGGTTTCTCTGTGTAGCTTTGCGCCTTTCCTGGAACTCACTTGGTAGCCCAGGTTGGCCTCGAACTCACAGAGATCTGCCTGGCTCTGCCTCCCGAGTGCTGGGATTAAAGGTGTGTGCCACCACCGCCCGGCGATTCCGTAGTCTTAATGTAAATGTTTTGTGTAATGCTGATGAAACATTTGAGAGTAAGCAGAACAAAAAACTGGGAACAATCAAAATCACTCAATGTGCAGTTGTATTGCCATGTTAGAGCCTACAATTTGTTCCATTTCTTTAAATCAGCTGCAATTCTGTCCCCCAAACTGCCTAGTTTTTTATGAAAATGGTCCAGATTTATGAGATACAGGAATTATATTAACTGAGATGTGATAGCAGAAGCTAGTGTGGACAGTGAACACTATAAAATGACATGAAAAACAAATATTCTAAATTCTACTTTATTACCTATGCTTTTTTAAAAAAAAGATTTATTTATTATGTATACAGTATTCTGCCTACATGCATGCTTGCAGGCCAGAAGGGGGCGCCAGATCTCATTACAGATGGCCGTGAGCCACCATGTGGGTGCTGGGAATTGAACTCAGGACCTCAGGAAGAACAACCGGTGCTTTTAACCACTGAGCCATCATCTCTCCAGCCCAACCTATGCTTTTAATAATAAACCCGATGCTAAGTTTAAAAAAAAATCCTACCCAAATATACTCTTAGGACTTTTGAAATTTAAAGAATTCTGAAACTCCTATTAAAACATGAAAATTCTGTTAAAACCTGTTATTCTGAATTCAAAGCATAAAGTTGTCTATTCTCAATGACAATTAGACACTAGAATGAACAATGAAGGATACAGTCATGGTAAAAAGATTAAAAACTCAGAGACAAATACCACCAGATCACCCCCTGCAAACAGCGCACCTTGCAAATTGCTGATTTTCAACATAAGATGGGAGCCCATTTATTCTTAGCTTTAAAAGAAATGCATGTAGCTTATTCTATTATGATCAGTGCATCCAGTTTTGTATGTGGCATATCATCGATATTGCTTTATTATGTTCTGGTCAAATGAAACAAACAAGAAACCCCAAATGCATATACAGCAGGGGATACAGATGCACGTCATTTCTTAGGGATAGATTTCCTTGGCTGTCTATGTAAAAATTATGCATCTCAAGTACTGTTTGCTCTTCCTAATATTTCTCCTTTGTCTTTTACTGACATGGAGCTTTAAAAAGTAATGAGTCAATTTTGATTCCTATATATACTTCAGAACCTGCGATGTCCAGACACGTCTGTGTTTGATGTCCTGCAAACAGCTTCTTGCATTGTTTTTTCTAAGGAGATCCCCCACCTTTTTACAAAGTAAGCACCCCCTAGGCAGGTCTTTGATGTTATTACATAGTCACAGGATCCAGTTTTATATGGAACTATGTGAAGCACACTGACAAAAGACCAATAATTTAAAAAGTCCTCTTTTATTTGGGAAATTTCCAGTAACCCAAACTAAATTTTTAAATAATATCAGTGTTTACCATGCTAAGCATGGTGATCCCATCATGCCTGTGATCCCAAGACTAGCAGGCTGAGGCAGGAAGACCTTGAGTCTGAGGCCTGCCTGGGTTACACAGCAATTTCTAGACCAGCTGGGCTCCATAGTGAAACTCTGTCTTAACAATGAACAAACAAAAACCACACCTTCAAGAATCCATAAGCAGGAAACAAGCCTGATTCTTCTTATCCCCTACCGTCTTAATGCTTTTTATAATACACTAATGTTCCTGGGACCATGAAGCCTATTAAAGAACAGCAATAAGGACCACACAACATCATTATCTACTATAAACAAAGGTGAGTGATCTACTATGTAGTATTTGTCAAATTTAAGAACAAATATGTCACTTTGCTCAAGGAATATATTATTTTCTTAATGCTACTTCATCATAAAATAGAGATCTCCTTAAGACCCTGTTTACAGAAGAACAAAAAGAAACCTGTCAAAATATATTCCCTGTTAAATAAGACAAAAAGTAAAACTTTCAATGGTATGTTAATCAACTTTCTATCACTATAATAAAACACTTGGCCAGATGGTGGTGGCACATGCCTTTTATCCCAGCACTCAGGAGGCAGAGGCAGGTGGATCTCTGAGTTTGAGGCCAGCCTGGGCTACAGAGTGATTTCCAGGACAAGTAGGGCGACACAGAAACCTTGTCTTGAAAAAACAAAACAAAACACTTGAAATTAGAAAGAACAAAGATTAGACTGGCAAGATGGATCAACAAGTACAGGTTCTTGTTGCCAAGTCTCACGACCAGGGCTCAATCCCTTGAATTCACATGGGGGAGGGAGAGAATCATCTCCCAAACATGTCCTCTGACCTCAACTAATCTGTCTGCCTTATATGTAAATATCTCCAAGACAGGATAGGAAAAAGGCCAACCACTGCAGTGGCATGGCTGTGTACCTGTAAAACCGGCACTTCAGGAAGCAGAGGCAGGAGGAGCAGGAATTCAGTCACCCTCAACTATACAGCAAGGTCAAGGTCAGCTGCTCTAACTGCCCACCCCCACACAAACCAACAACCTCAGAAAATAATTAACAAAGTATATAAATAAATCACAGACAAAGAGATACAAACTAACTTTAAACAGCCCTTGGAACAAAGAGGCAGTTCAAATACATCATCATACACTATCTCAAAATTTTTGTAAAGAAAACTCTATTTGACACAATATGAAAATAAAATGCTTAGGAGACAAAGGACTGGTACGCTAAAAATCATAAAATCTTTTTGAAAAAAGCATTATAGAAGGCACTAAGACATGCCAAAATGTTTCATGTTCATGGTCAGCCTGGGCAATATAAGGGAATTTGGACCAGATCCTGTCTTTAAGAAAAGAACAGGGGAACCGGGCAGTGGTGGCGCACACTTTTGATCCCAGCACTTGCGAGGCAGAGGTAGGAGGATCTCCGAGTTCAAGGCTAATCTGGTCTACAGAGTGAGTTCCAGGACAGGCAGGGCTACACGAGAAACCCTGTCTTGAACTCCCCACCCCCACCCCCCCGAAAGAGCTAATCCTAAAGTAAAGCTGGTGAGACTCTCCTCAGCATATACAACCGTGAACCTGAACACATCTGCTTTCCTGGCACTATATCTTACCTACAAGCCTAACCGACGCCCAGCACATTACCACTTAGAAATACATCCAGCTGTCTATAACTCTTTGGGGGGAAATCAAGCTCTCATATCCAATTTCTCTAGTCTTCCTCACCCTCCTGCCGCCTGCATTGCCTGGATGATCTTCCCAAACACCATACACTGCATTAAAATTCTGTCCCACAGCAAATCCTCAAAATACATTTTGTGATTAAGTATCTCTATGTACACTTGGACTTGAAAGGTTACTTTGAGGTTCATAGGTCAGAATCTACTGAGGCTATTATAAGGTTTTGAAAGAAACTAAATTTACCTTGGGAATGATTCAATATAGCCCCCAAATTAAAAGTTAGAATTGATTCACGTGCATCACATTTTAACGCACTACAGTGTAATGTTAAATCTGTGGGCGCTGTAACATAAAGTACGTGGTTGTAGTAGGCAATCAAGAAATACTCATAGGGCTGGGAGTGTAACTCAGTGGAGAGTACTCACTCAACATATGTGAGGCCTTGGCTTCCCTCCTCAGCATCACCACAAAAAAACGAATTTGTAATAGCAAACATTTCTCATATATGAGGAAAATCTAAATAAAGATCTGAGAAAAACCTTAAACTCTGATCCTCTTGCCTCTCCCTCCCAAGAGCTTACAGGTGAGTGCCATTACATCTTCTTATGTGGTACTGGGGGATCAAACCCAAAGCTCTGTACAAGCCAGGCAAGCATTCCAACAGCGCTACATCTCCAGTCCCCAAGGTATCTTTAACACAAATACTGATGTGCTCATCCTAATTACCACAACCCGCACAGTCGCTGCACTCCATCTAAGTCTTCTGAGCTCTGAGCTCACTGGATGTGCATGACTGTTGCCATGACCATCTCGGGCAGCTACGGAACTTTGAAAGGAAACTGCCATCACTTTTGTATGTGAGTTTCAGTCACAGACAACTCCTGAAAGGTTTGTCAGATTATTTAAATGGCACTTTTACATCTAGAGATAATCCTGCAAATAATGGTAGAAAATAGATTAAAAGGTTATGTAACAGTTGAGATCACAAAGCCATCAGGAAAATGAAATTAGAATTCAAATCTAAGTCTTCAGTCAATAAATTCTACTGTTTTTTAGCACCTTAAAGCATATTTCCATGAGTAACTAATGATAAGTTATATACAAACTGTTCTCAGGGCTGGAGAGATGACTTAGCAATTAAGAGCATTTATCGCTCTTGCAGAGAACCAAGGTTCAGTTCCCAGCACCCACATTGTGGCTCACAGCCTATAACTGTAGTTCCATGGGATCTGATATCCTCTTTTGACCTCCATGGGCTCCTGAGCACATATTGTACATATATACTCATGCAGGCTCACACACATACATATAGATTTCAAAAATAGTAAAACAAAACAAAACTATATTCTGCAATAGTTGTAGTTACACAAAGTAACTACGACATCAATAAAGCATTACAATAGTAAATGCCCTTTAACGGTGGAACATTTGCCCCTAAGGTTATTTCTATCTACAAATACATAAAATAATCAAAGCTAGTTCCTACTACTATAGTCTCAAGCATTTAAGAAAGGCTGTACCTTGTACTTCCTTATCATGATATTCTTTTAGTTTTGTCCAGAGTTCCTTGAAGTCACTGGACACATCTGCAGAGTTGGGGCTTCCACAGCTGCTTCCCGAAATGCTCATCTTCTTACCAGGCTTCACACTTCCGTTTGCTGATGTTTCCTGGCCTTTCTTGTTGTCTTACATAGGTGTGAAGTTGTCTTTGGATTACTGAAATGCCTGAAGTGACAAATTGCAACGTGTCATATTTTGCATTTCCATTGACATAATTTGAAATCAGGATGAAATCAGAAGCCCGGCTGTTTTCAAGTTTTCTTTATCTATTTACAAGCACTCTTTCAGAGAATTTGACGGAAGTTGGGTAAGAGTGAGGAAAGAAGATAACGGTGGGAGCGGGGTGTGGTTGGGAGACAGAGGCAGGCGGAGCTCTGAGTTCAAAGCCAGTCTGTCTACTTAGCGAGTTCCAGGAAGAGCCAGGGCTACATAGTGAGACCCTGTGACTAAAAAAAAAAAAAAGAGAGAGAGAGAAAAAACTATGATTTCAGTTACCTGGCCTTCATATAGGGCAAATCTCCAGGCAGGTTTTGTTTTTCCATCTAAGAAGGAGTAATTACCTAAATTATGCTGAAGTTAAAAGGACTCTAATAATATTGAAAGGTTTATGATCATTCACAGTCAGTATCCATTTACCCTTATAAAACTTACTGGCCAGCTGTGCTGGCTTATGTCTATAATCCCAGCACTCCAGAGGTGGAGGCTTCCCAAAGTCAAGGTCAGCCTGGGCTATATAACAAGATCCTATCTTTAAAAGAGAGAGGGGGGAAGGAAGAGGGAGGGAGAAAGGGAGAGAGGGAGGGAGGGGAGTAGGGGCCTGCAAGACAGATCAGCAGGTAAAAACACCACCAAGCCTGACAGTTTGATCCCTGGAAGGGGAAGGAGGGGAAGAACTGACTCCAACAAGGTGGCTTCTGACCTCTACATGTGCACTGTGGTATGGGCACATATGTTCACTCACAAGGTCAATAAATAAATGTAGTAGTGATAAATATGCAAGGAATGAGAATGTAGATAAGAAACGGAGTGCTTGGTGAGCACATGCAAGGCCCTGGGTTCAATCCCTAGCACTGAAAAAAAACAATCATTCTTTAATTTTTGGAGAGCTGTGCAGTGCAGCACTATACTGAACCAGATACTAGGAAACATTCTGAAATATTCCCGATTTTACAAGCATTTACATACACAATGTTATAAAACCAGGCAGATGGTTGAATATAAAAGCACAGAACGATCTACGTATATTTCTGAGAACAAGTCAGTAAGATACACATACGGCAAAGCTCTAAGATACTCTATTTAGAGGTACAGAGCTATAGGGTAAAGGTACTTTGTGACTCTTTCATAGTAACGATTAATGATTAACTTTACAACTCATGTAGCCCCTAAAAAGAAGTAACAGACTATTAAGAAACTCAAGTGGTTTAATACGTATTTTAAACTGGGTTCTTACTTGAAACCATTAATTAGCTACCATTACGAAAGGAACCTGAATCTCAGCACTGGGGAGGCTGAGGAGAAGAGCTGCAAGTTTCAGGCTGACCTAGGCTAGCACAGCAGGACCTTCTCAAGAAAAATGATGGAAGGAGGCAGAGGAGGAAGGAGGGGGGGAGGGAGCAGGACACATAAGATGTCTGGAGATGTGGCTCAGTTGGTAAAGCATGTATCTAGCATTCACAAAGGCTCTGGGCTCTATTCCCAGCATCCATAAATTGAGCCTCCTAGTCAATGCCTATATCCTAGCACTTAGATGAAGGCAGGAGGATCAGGAGTTCGAGGCCATCCTCTCCTCTCCAGCTACACAGAGTTTGAAGCTAGCCTGGGATGCACAGACTCTGCACAAAAACAACTTCCGGGCTAGAGAAATGCCTCAGTGTTTAAAAAGCACTGGCCCCTTTTTCAGAGACCCCCAAGTTCAAGACCTAGCACCCACATAACAGCTTACAACCTTCTGCAACTTCAGATCTAGCAGATCTGACACCCTCTTCTAACCTCCATGGACACCAGGCATGGATGTGGTACATACAGTTAGGCAAAACAAAAACTAAAACTTTCAAAGGAGCAATAATGCGTTCAACCTGGCAACACTGCATAATGACATGTGTGTATGAAGAAACCCATTACTTTGGCCAGATGTGACTCACACCTTTAATCCCAGCACTCAGGAGGCAGAGGTGGGCAGATCTCTTGAGTTCCAAGACAGCCTGGTCTACAAAGTAAGTTCCAGGCCAGCCAGGGCTACACAGAGAAACTTTATCTTAAAAAACAAAAACTAAAACTAAACAAAACAAAAAGAAACCCATTACTTTGTATTCTAACCTAAAATTAAAAAAGACAAGACCCTGTGAGTTTGAGGCCAGCCTAGTCTACAGATCAAGTTCCAGGATAGCCAAAGCTACACAGAGAAATCCTGTCTTGAAAAAAACAAAAACAAAACAAAAAGAATGTATGCAACCACTTGGTTACCTATATAGCACTACAGAGAATATACATATTTACTAAGTGTTACAAAAATTGCAGCTAGGCTTTCTAAAAGAATCAGGAAAAGATGAACATACATAGATTTCAAATAATCTTATTAATTTTCTTGGGTGCACTAAGTTATTGTTAAATCTCTTGCATGCAATAGTGATGTGACCATTTAAACTTTTTAAAAATTTGTATTTCTTATGGTGCTGGGAAAGAATCCAGGGCTTCAGGCATGCTAGGGGAGAATTCTAGCACTGAGATACATTTCCAGCCTCATTTTTCTTTTTCCATTAAAAGGCTATGTCTGTTACAGGAATATTATGAGATAAACTAACATTCTCTGGAATTGGCTTGAAAATGGGTGTGGTGGAGAGATGAAACAACAGCAGCTTACTCTGGCAATTACTGAAGCTGAGTAATGGATGTGTATATGAAGGATTAATAATGCTAATCTCTCTCGTGAATATTCATTTCATATTAATTTTTAAAAGTGAGATGAAGAGCGTTAATATAGTTCTGCTTCACAAGCCTGTAACTACTTAGCCATAAAAGATACATTATGGCCAATAAGAGACTGCACTTAGCTATGTACAGTAGTATATGAGTTATAATTTTACTGTAATTTTAGGGAATTATCAGAACTCTACAAAGAGGTGTAATTATCAACTCCAATACAGATAGGACTTGACTATTTCAGGGCTAGGATTTGAGCCCAAAACTATATTTCTCTGCAGCAAGAAATAAAGTATGGCGGGCAGTCTTGGCGAACACCTTTAATCCCAGCACTCAGGAAGCAGAGGCAGGCGGGCCACCCTGGTCTACAGAGCAAATTCTGAGAGCCAGGCCAGGGCTACTCAGAGAAACCCTGTTGAAAGAAAGAGAGGAGGGGAGAGAGGACAGAGACGGGAGACAGGAAGGAAAGGAAGGAAGGACGGGCAGAAAGAAAAGAAGGAAAAAGAAAGAAAGGTTTAAAGATTTAATAACTTTAATGGAAAACTTAAAACTAAAATGAGAGTAAAATAAGTATCCTTTAGGAAAATCCTCAATGAAGAGGTAGTTAAACTAATCCAGGGCTTTTGTTGTTTTGAAACAGGGTCTACTTAGCCCTGGCTGGCCGGGAACTCCCTATGTAGACCAGGCTGGCCTCGAACTCAGGGATCTGCTCGCGTCTGCGTGCGCTGCCACCGCGGCCGCTCAAGCTGTTTAAGACAGCTACTACCTAAAACACCAGCAGTAAGTACCAAGTTTGCAAATCTCGGCTCACAGCATCCTTCCGTCTACCGTGCTCGCCCAGCACTTTGGCGCCAATCTTTCGGCTGGGCACCGTTATTCGCTGCGCACCGCGCCCTTCTCTCCTGTCTCCGGGCACAAAGGCGCGCGCCGGGCAGCGCGAGCCTCCCTCCGGCGCCCCGAGGATGCTCGGGGAGACCGGGCTGTCACTCCACACCGGGGACAAGCGCCGCGGCTCTCACGCCCCCCCGGCCTCCGTCCGCCTCGCTCCAGACGCCCCCCGGCCTCCCCGCTCGCCCCGGGTCACACGGAGGACGCTCCCGGGAGGGGGGCAGGCGAAAAGCGCGCGCCGCGCAGAGGGCGCGGAGGGCGCATGCGCGGGGCGGGCTCTGCGCGGAGGGGCGCGCCTTCGGGGCGAGCGGGAGCCCGAAAGCCGGCGGCGGCGGGGAGCGCGAGCCCGGCGCGCGTCCTCCGAGCCGGCCCGGGCCCAGCCCCCTCGGCGGGCGCCTCACGCCTCTCGGCCGCCACAGCCCCCTGAGAGCGCGGCTCCGGCCGGAAGTGGCCGCCCCGAGTGCGCTCGCCGGGCGCGGGGAAGGGGCGCCCCGTACTCACAGCTCCGAGCCTCCCTGGAAAGCCCGCGGGAGCCCAAGGCGGACGGCAGATGTCCTCCGGGGAGGTCCTGCCGCTCGCTGCTCCCGTCTTGTCGCCGGGCGGCCGAGCCCACGCCGGGGACGGCCACAGCCTCCCGAGGAAGGCCGGAGGGCGCCCGGCCCCGCCCGGCCCCGGGCCCCGCGGCGTCACGTGACGTCACGCGGGAGCTCCCGCGGCGCCACGCCCCTTGGCCCCGGCGGCGGCGGCGGCGGAGCCGGCTGGAGGTCCGGCCGGGACCGAGGGTGGGTGCTGCAGCGCCGAGCTGCCCCAGGGGCCCGCGGCCCGGCCAGCTCCGGCAGCGACCGTGGAGTCGGTGGAGAACTTGACCGCGAGCCCGTGCGTCGGAGCAGAGTTAGCCCTGACTGTGTCTGACGCCAGCACGGCCCGTGGCAGGCGTGGACGGATGTGGGATGCACAGGCTCACTCTTGGTTTTCAGCCTTCATTGCCTACGGTTTAGTGATGGCATCCGAGAGGACTGGGTGGGAACGCCACATTGCAAAACGATCTGCTCAAGTTAAATGATGAGTTTCTGGCAAGTGCGAAGTAAGAAATTAGAAGTGTCTAGAATTAATTGTTAACAGGCTGTTAAAACTTTGTGTGTTTTTGCTGTTGAAACGAATGTTGAGTGCCCCAGGCGGGCTTCAAACTCACTCTGCATGATATTGAACTCCTGATTCTACCGTTTCCATCTTCAGAGTACTGTCGTTATAATAATATAGTCATGAGACAGCCTCCACATCAGGTCAGGTTGTTTGTTTGTTTGTTTACTTTTAGGCTGTGCTAGGCATCCAACCCAGGGCTCTGCGCATGCTAAGTAAGCACTCTACCAACGGAACCACATTCTTAGCTTTTCACTAATTATTTTAAAATTAGGATGTCCTGTGGCTTGTTTTAAGATTCAAAGTCAGTAGGGGAAGGACCAATTTGAATACAAACAGCAGATTCTACAGTGAAGCAAACAGATAGAATTACAGTCTCTTTTTAAACCAGCCCAATAGTTTTCTGTGATACTTAGGTGTTCTAGAAGACCTAGGAATAATACAGGTTTTAAAAGTTGAGTAGTGCTGGACATGGTGACCAAGCCTGTAATCCCAGCCAGAGAAGCAAAAGCAACAGTAAGCCTGGCCAGTTTGAGGCCAGCCTAGAAGGCAGTTTTCCACTCATCTCAGATCTGAGTGGATAATACTTGATTCACTCACTGGGATTGCACATTCCAGGATAATTTTGTCCTATCTTACCACGGCCATACAAATGTTGGAATCTTTTAAGGGGCTGCTAGCATTCATTACTGTTACAGTAACTTCCCAGTTTTATTTTTTTTTTAAGATCTTATTTTATGTGTATGAGTGTTTGCCTGCATATATGTATGTATACCATATGCGTGCCTGGTACCTGGAGAGGCCAGAAGAGGGCTTTGGATCCCCTGGACCTGGAGTTATAGATGGTTGTGAGCCACCATGTAGAAACTGGGCACAGAACCAGGTCCCAGCAAGAGCAGCCAGTGCTGTTAACTGCTGAGTCGTCTCTCCAGCCCTGTTTCCCCATTTGACAAGATTAATCAAAGAATGAAAAATGGATTGTATTTTCCCTCCAGCAGACACTACCACAAAGTTATGTACCCAGTCCTACTATGCTATTTTTAGCACAACAGATAGTTCGTAATTGTCAGAGTGAAACTTACATAGTTTCTAATAGAAATAGAAGTATAGGTGGTCACACCTAAATCCCAGCCCTTCTGAGGTCAGGAGGCTGAAACAGGACAGTTGCTGTGAGCCTAACACCAACCTAGACTACATAGCCAGACCTTTCCTAACCAAACCAAAGCGAAACACCTCTCTATGTATGTAATCCATTGATATAAATCAGAATCCATGAAACCATCTCTTCTCCCTTAAACATTCTATCAAATCTATCACCAAATCCTGTGTTGTACCTACAGAATCATCTAAATCCATCACTTCACTTTCATCATCGACTCCATAATCTACCATAATCTCTTATTTTGTTTTGTTGCTGAGACAGGTCACATGCAACCTAGGCTGGCCTTGGACTTGCTGTGTAGATAATGTTGGCCTTAAACTCTGACAGTCCTACTTGTAATATCCAAATGAAACTCCAATTTACCAAACTCCAAAAGGCAGTTCAAATATCCATAGATGAGCTCAACCTGGAATGTAGGAGGATTTCATTCCAGGTAAAAGCCAACATTCCTCAGGAACTTGTGCAGCTGATTCCCCTCTACCAAGAGCAGTCATTTCCCTTACCTCTGGCAAAAGGGACTCATGACTACCTGTGGCACCTATTAGCCTATCAAAGCTCATGCTGGCCTCCGGGCTCCCCCAGTAAGTAACCTGGTATACATTTCAAAGTCCATGCTAGCATATTAGCCCTTCTCACCTCCCCTTCCCTAACCTCCCTCCACCCTGCTCTTCTCACTGTGTTCTCCTGCTCTGCTCCTGCTTCTCCCTGTTTTCTCATTCTCTGTCCCCTGCGGTTCTCTCCTGTCCTGCAGACAGCCATGGCCTTGTCCAGTCTGCGGGCTGTGTTCAGTCTACTTCTGCTCTCTGCTCTGGACTCGTGGACATGCCTGTGGCGTTCTCTCTCATGTCTACAGTAAAAACCTTCCCTTGGCCGTACCATGGAGCCGTTGTGTCGTCGGGTTCCACACTACCCACCTACAAAGTCATGGGATCGCAGGCATGCACTAACCGCCACAGTCTCTTACCTAAACTACCAGTTTATCTTCCATCCCACCTGCCCTGTCAACTTATCTGGGCCTTTCTGTTCTCTGATATTTGGGAAAAATTGGGCATCTTTTCCCATGGTGCATATATTTTCTGTTTATGTTACTAAGCAATTTTTAAGATACATAGTCTAGTTAGTAAGATGCAGATTTAGACAGTGTGGTATTGTGTTCCATTTGTTTTTATAATTTATTGAGTCAGAACAGAAGCACTAGATACAAAGGTAGAAAATGGTGCACTCACACTTTAATCCTAGCACTCCAGAGATAGAAATCCTCTGGATCTTGTGAGTTCAAGCAATTGAAATAGCAAGCATTGACACACGCTTTAATCCAGAAAGCCAGCTTTAATCCAGAGTGTGTAGAAAGCAAAAAATATATAAGCTGAGGAAGAAACTAGAAGCATTTGCTGGTTAAGATTTTGCTGGTTAAGATGTGCTGGTTAAGTTCAGGTTTTAGCAGTAATTCAGCTGAGACATTCGATGAGATCAGAGCTCAGTCTGAGGAACAAGACCAGCTGAGGATCGGCGAGGTGAGATAGCTGTGGCTTGTTCTGTCTCTCTGATCTACCAGCATGACCAATAACTTGCTCGGTTTGATTTTATTAATAAGAACTTTTAAGAATCCTGATACACAGAACTGAATTTGAATTCTGCTCTCACTATGACCACTATCACATTCTCCCTGCCTATAAAATGAGTATAGTTGTGCAAGCTTCTCGGGGTATAAGGATTAAATGAATCTGTGAAAGCCAGCTAAGATAGTATTCACATATATAAGATATGCTCAATAAAAGCTAGCTATTATTAGCATTTCAGAGCTAAGAGACAAATATTGTGATACATTTAAAAGTAATTTTAAGTAACTGAAGAATGGAAGTAAAGGCCTAATTTCCAAAAACAAAAGTAAATATTTTAAATTTAAAGTTTAAATTGAGCATTGTGGTACATGCCTTAAATCCCAGCACTCAGGAGGCAGAGACAGGCAGATTTCTGAGTTCCAGGCCAGTGGGGTCTACATAGTAAGTTAAATTTAAATTAAAATACCTAGTTTTTAAAAAAAAGTGATTTGTGGGCGGTGGTGGCGCCTTTAATCCTAGCACTCAGGAGGCAGAGGCAGGCGGATCTCTGTGAGTTTGAGGCCAACCTGGTCTACAGAGCGAGATTCAGGAAAGGCGCAAAGCTACACAGAGAAACCCTATCTTGAAAAACAAAACAAAACAAAAAAAGTGTTTTAAATTACTCCGGTCCTTTAAAATGGTTACTTCCAGACCACCTTTGCACAGCAGCTGTGAATTTAAATCTGATAATGTCACCTTGCTGCTTAGATCCCTTCGGGGCTTCCTGTTGCTCTCTCAAGGAAGCCCAGTAAGGCCTCCAGCTTTGATTTTCTGTTCCTCTGGCCTCTCTAGCCAGCTGTTAGAGGTGCTTCTGACCTTCTGTGTCGGCCCCACCCAGACTCCTTCCCTCACCTCCTCACCAGTCATCTTTTCAGTTTATCGCAGTAGACGACAGCTAGTTCCTTCTCCAGCACGTGTTCCTGTCTTACACTTTGTGGTATACAGCTTTAATTACTTAGTTTTTCTCTCCTTTAAGCTTGGAAGTTCCTTCCTCTCGGTAACCATGACGTATTCACTTTTTTTTTTTTTTTTTGTTTTTTTTCTGGGGTGATTTCTTTTTGTCTTGTTTTGTTTTGTTTTTTAAAACAGTCCTGGAACTCACTCTGTAGATCAGCCTGGCCTTGAACTCACAGAGATCCGCCTGGCTCTGCCTCCCGAGTGCTGGGATTAAAGGCGTGTGCCACCACTGCCCGGCTCCTTGTTCACTATTAATATCCCCAATATAACCTAAGTATGACTCTGGCTGATAAGGAATTGGTCATCCCTTGATGGATTTCCATTTTTCTTATATTTTGTTTACACTGAAAAATCTTAGGCCAGGTGTGGTAGAACAGGCTTGAAATCCTAGCATTCAGATAATGGAGGTGAGGGCGTTCAAGACTAGCTTCAGCGGCACCTGAAGTCCCAGGCCTGCCTGGCCTACATGAGACCATGTTGTCTCAAAACAAACAAAAACAAAGAACAAAAGAAAACTTAGGTTTTCTTTCCTTCAGTTTTTCATTTTTTTCCAATTGTTTTTTGAGGCAGGGTTTACTATGCAGCCCAGGCCTATAATTCACTGTAGCTGGAAGATGCCATGAGCTCTTGTCATTGGCTTCTACCTCTCAAGTTCTGGGATCACAAGAGTGTGCCACCACATCCTTCTTTTTATGAGATTTTATAATGTTCACTTTAGTCATGGAAATGGTGATCATAATTGTAGATATTTGCCCCCAAAAAAGAATTCTAAGAGCTACCATGGGAATAAATTATGAAGTTCCAAACATTTCCTGAGAAAGCATACTTAGAGAAGCAGTTATTTGGAGTCTTCATAATACTGCTTTTTTCATAACTTATAATTTAGAAATTTTATATATTTATATATTTTTCCCTCACACTAGTGTGAAAGTGATATGTGTTGAGTAGAAACCAAACTTCAAAGTTTTGACTTCTGATCTTTCCCTAGGCTAGTGATAACTCAACATGATCTGTTGTAATTCTGGGCATCCCCAGTGACCCGAAACTCCCAGACGTTACTGGTCATGGAGGAGACAAAGCTGTTCAGTACCGTGTGCATAAGCTCAGATGTCCTCCTAGGTTTTTCGTGTTGTTGTTTTCTGTTTTGGTGAGGGTATGTGTGGAGCCTTCTGCATGCTCAGCAAGCGCTCCACCACTGAGCTTCGTTCCCGGCCCTGTTAAATGTTGTTTTGACTTGAAATATTTTCAGTTCTGGGTTTACGGGAACACAGCCCTATTGTAAGACAAGGAACGTCTCTTCTTGTATGTTGTACAGTGGTGGCAGAGGAAGGCTGCTTCTGTCACGTTCGGGGCCCTGCACCCCACCCCAGAGCTGCCCAGTCAGGCCCACAAACGTGCTGCCTCCGCCTGCCTTCCACCCGTTAGATGCCTGTTAGTGTGTTGATTGTGTGCTTGGAGTTTATTCGCTGGAGAAGCACTCTGTGAGTTGAGACTGGCTACATGATAGAGAGAAAGCTAAAGAAAATGTAAAAAAAAAAAGACTTGTGTGAGGAAATGGTTAAAATGGTAAATTCTGTGCTGTGTGTATTTAGTCAATTGCATTTCTTGTGTTTTGTAGGAGTTTTTAGAATGTAGGGCCTCGTGTAGCTTTCTAAGCCACTTAGCTCTCACCATTTTAAAAATACAATTCTTGATTCTACAGTAAATGCTCAACTCCCACAGTTGGATAACTGGGTAATGTGAGGGAAAGTCATAGGTCAGGGTAGGCTAATGACATTGACATGACGTGGTTTAACCCTCCTGGAAGGCGTTGGTTAATCTTAAAATAGCCCCTGTTCAGCTCTCCTGTTTCCTTTGCTCTCTTCCAAATCCTCAGTGTGTTCTTCAAGCCTTTCATACAGTATTTTCATCTTCGACTGAAAAGCTAGTCCAGATTAAATAGAACAACTGAGCTAAGAGAGTGTGATATTCCTACATTTCTTTCTCAATTCTGTGATTTGGACAATGCCATAAGGCAGGTTTGGGGAAAAAAATGCAGTTGCTTCTCACCACCTGCCTTTTGTCCCTTAGGGTGCAGAGGCTGAAAACATGCCGTCTCTAGCCCCTCCGCTGTGCTGGACGACACACAGGACTGGGTCCACTGGGGCTCGCTTCTCACCGCCTTCCTTGCATGCACCCTAGGTCACCAGTAACTCCTGCAGCAGTAACCTCCACTAGTTTTTAGTATCCGATATCCTTCGTCCCTCCGGACAGGAGAGACGGTCCTTTAAAATCACCTGATTGCATGTGCCTCCTCAAAACGGGCCAGGGTCTTGCTCCCACCCCATGTGATCAGACAAGTCACCTACATGTCTACAGATATCACCTCCTAAATAGTGATTTGCTTAGTGCTTTCTTCCCATTCATACTTTTCTTTTCCGCCCAGTTTAGGCCATTTCTTACCTCTCTGCGCACTTGCCTAAGATCTGAGCCATTATTTATTTTTTTTATTTTACCACTCTGCTTACAACCCTGCACTGACTACTCCATTGCCTGAGGATTAAAATGCAACCCTTCTTACGGGTCACAGAAACTTGAGTCCTCTCCATTCTGCCTTACACCTTGACCTTCTCCTTTGTGAACAGGAAAGAACTTTTATTCTTTTCTCCTGTTTTGACTTGGTTTATCCAATATCCCCCCCCCCATGCTTCCAGCTAACATTTCTTTCCACTCCCCTTCCTGTCTTCTTCCACAAAGGCCCCTCATTGGCCCATACCTCAATACTCATCTTTATCAGCACGCTAATGCTATTAAATTTTAATTCTTTTCATAAATTTCTAAATACCAGAGGATGCTTTCTCCAGTCGTCTGGTACCCTAGTTCTTGCCAGAGAGTCTTAGCATTGTGCTATCTGATAGCACCACAGATATGAATTTAAATTTTCTAATAGCCACATTAAAAACCAAAAACAAAATGTGAAGTTGGGCATGGTGAATCATGCTTGTAATTCTAGCACTCAATAGGTGGAGGCAGGTGGCTCTCTATGAGTTCAGGGTTAGCCTGGACGTAGTAAGTTCCAGACTAACCAGAGCTACATAGAGAGACCTGTCTAGAAACAAAAGAAAACATAAAAACAAAAAGATGGGATTAACAATGTATTTTACTTAACCCAATTTGTCTAAAATAATTGCCTTAACATGTAGTTAGTTAAAAAGTAATGAGAAGCCAAGGATATAGTTTGTGGGTAAAAATAATTGTCCTGCATGCCTGATAACCTAATTCTGATCCTCAGAACCTACATAAAAATCCAGATGTGGTAGCCCACATCTGTAATCCCAGAACTACGGGGAGTGAGAGGCAGAGACAAGCTTTAGAACCAGATAGCCTGGGAACACAGCAGCAAAACCAAGAGAAACCCTGTCTAAAAACAAGATAGAAAGGCAAGGACCAGCTCCTGAAAGTTAACTTTTCACCCTGTACAGGTGCCTGTGCTCACGCCTTATACACACACACACACACACACACACATACACACACAGACAGACAGACAGACACACACCCCATACACACACACACACACACACACAGTGACAGACAAAACAACAAAAACACACAACACACACACACACAAACACACACATACACACACACAAACACAAAACACACAACACACTCACACACACACTCACACACACACACACACACATACATATATACACACACACACACACACACACCCCATATACACACAAAAGCCCGCGGTTTTTGTATTTTTCTTTATCCTAAGGGTGTCTTCTTTTTCCCTAAGGCGGCATCTCACGCTAACTCGTGCCAGCCCCAGAATCGCAGACTCCTCCTGCCGGTGTCACCGTCCCTGCTTCACACCGCGTTTTTGACGACAAGTGGGTCTCTGACCTAAATGGCACCCCTCAGTTCAGACGAGCCACGTTTCCTGTGCTCGAGGCCATGGAACTACTGTTTTAGATACCACTATTTAGAATGAACAAATTACTGTTAAAGGAAGAAATGATAGTTTGTGGTTCATATAAAGAACCAGGATGGAACTAGGAGCAGGGTGCAGTATTTGAATCTCATTGTCCCCTGTTTGTGTCTGGAACTCCCCATGTTTCTTTAGCCCCTCCTCCTCCTCATATTGTCCTCCTCTTCCATCCCATTAAGTGAGAACCTGTATCTCCTGGCTCAAAACTTAAGGCAGGGATTAAATCCATTATGGCAATTTACAAAAAAAAAAAAAAAAAAGTATCTCTAGCATAAACATATAATACTGGAAAATTGGAGTGAGCTGTCATGCTTATAGTCAGCATTATTTTAAGCACAAACTGAAAAGGGAATAGGATTTTCAAGACATAAGTATGTTAATTGAAAATATTGGACCAAGTTAAATGAACACTTGATATAATTTTTTTAAGAATTGTTTATAGTTGTTGGTAAGTGGTATTCATGGATGGGCATGTACACCATCTATGTAGATGGACATATACACCATCACTAGATCCTACTCCAAGTGCCAAAATACTTGGTTTATGATTTGAGTTGAAAGTGCCAAAGTTGATTATGCTGAGTAAAAATATCTCTCTTTGCTGGGCCTGGTGGCACACGCCTTTAATCCCACACTTAGGAGGCAAGGGTAGGTGGATCTCTGTGAGTTCAAGGCCAGCCTGGTCTGCATAGGACAGCCAGAGTTACATAGACCCTGTCTTGAAAAAAACAAAACAAAAGAATGTTCTACTCAGGCTTAGCAATTTTATAATTATTTTAAAAGATATATTTAGCATCCATGGGTCATGTCAGCATCAATGTTTTTATGTTGATAGTGCCTTAGATATTCTTGGAAGTACTTACAGCAGGCATTAAAGATTATCAGGGCATGGTAGTTTCCACTTGTAAATCTGTAATCTCAGTACTTAGAAGGCTGCGGCATGATTGCTGCAAATTGGGGACCAGCTTGGCTATATGGGAAGTTCCAGCTAGCCTCAGCTACATAACAGAATATTTCTCAAAAGTATTTACCCCATAGCTAAGGAATGTAGGTCATTAAGAGACCTACATTAGGTCTATTAATGCTAAGTTAGCATGCACAAGCTCCTGGGTTTGATCCCTTATGCCAGCACTGCAAACATGTAAACACAAAAGATTAACACTTCAATGAGAAAGAATAGCCTCATCTAGTCTGGCCAATTTCCAACCTAGATCAGCAAGTTTTATTATTTATTTATAGACTTGGACTCTATGTGAACCAGGCTAGCCTTTAATCCCCCTCTTTCAGCAAGTATTACACCTGTGTGCCATCATACCTGGCTAGAAGCTTTATTTAGTTTGGTTAAATAAGTGGCTATAGCTGTACTGGAGTAAATGCCCTTCTTTTCCTCTGTTTTAAGACAAGATCTTTCTCTATAGCCTGTGCTGACTTCATGGCAATCCTCCTGCTTCAACCTTCCAAGCATTGGGATCACATGCATGAGCTACCACACCTGCTGCATATTTGTTTATATTTTAATTTAACCTAACTTGTTTTAATTTGGTGTGTGTATTGTTGTGGTATGTGTGATAAATGTACATGTTGGTGTGGATATGTGCATGTGTGCATATGCCTGTGGAGGCCAGGTCAACATCAGGTGTTTTCCTTAGCTCTGCTTCCTCTTAGTGAGTGAGTCAGTGAGTCAGTCAGTCAGTGAGTCAGTCAGTCAGTTTATTGAGACAGAGGTCTCACTATGCAGCCTTGGCTGGCCTGGCATTTGCTATGTAGATCACATTGGCTTTGAACTCAGAGATCTGCCTGCCTCTGCCTCCCAACTTCTTGAATTGAAGGGTGTCATCACTCCTGGCCTCCCTCTTATTTTTTGAGACATGGTCTCTCACTGGGCCTGGAGCTTACTGACTGAGTTAGGCTGACTGGCTGGTAAACCCCGGATGTCCACTTGTCTCCACCCACTGGTGTTTTTAAGGTACCTATGCTTGGACAGCAAGTACTTTTTGGATCAAGCCATCCCTTAGTTGTTACTGTTTTTGTTGTTGTTGTTGCTTTGTTTTTTGCATTTATTTGTTTATTTTACTGGGTTTGGGGACCCAGCACACGTGGGGACACAGGAGCTGGTTCTTCCTTTCTACCATGTGGTCCTGGGATGGAACTCGGGTCATCAGTGTTGACAGCAGACACCTTTCCCAGCTGACTCATCTCACCAGCCCCTCATTTGTTTTTAGAGATGCATCGAGCTTACTTCATGTTAGTGATGGCAATGTCTTACTGGGTGTGTGATGTTTCTCAATAAAGAAACTCTGTATGCTTGATAAAGACGGTTCTTACGCAGTTTATTCCTAGTTATAGATGTGGTAATGGTTTAAGAATGTTAGTTTCTTATTTTCAAAATGATATGTCATGGACAGGGACATCTATTTATAATGTAGTCATATTTAGGCAATATTTAATCTCCATGGCCACTTTATAGGTCTTACACTGCCTTTCTAACAGTGGCACTTAGGAGAACCTCAGGACTTAAATGCCAAAGAGATGCCAGGAAAATGTAAAAGCAGTTGCCAAGACTATAAAATTGAAAAGGTTCTTTTATTTTAAGAAACTTGAAAATTGGCCGGGCAGTGGTGGCGCACACCTTTAATCCCAGCACTCGGGAGGCAGAGCCAGGTGGATCTCTGTGAGTTCAAGGGCAGCCTGGTCTACAGAGCAAGATCCAGGACAGGCACCAAAATGAGTCTTTCTACTTTTATCTAGTCAATATACTGTATTGTTGTGTGTGTGTATGTGTGTGTGTGTGTGTGTGTGTGTGTGTGACAATCATGTAAGAAAGTAAGAATAGTACTTATTTACAGTTATATAAATACAAAATATTCTGAAGGGCAACTGTAAGAGCAAGTCACTGACACTTAGAGTCTATTTGTTAAAACATTCCTCAGTAGATTTATAAAAATAAACACAGGTAATCATCTCTGTTGTAGTTTGCTTTCTATTGCTGAGATAAAACACTAACAGAAAGCAACTTGGGACGAGAGGGTTTGTTTGGCTTCTGCATCTCAGTCACAGTCCATCATTGAGGGAAGCCGAGGTAGGAACTCAAGCAGGAACCGTGGAAGAAGCTGCTATGGCTTGCTTCCCCTGGCTTGCTCAGCCACATTCCTTAGAGAACTTAGGACCCGGGGTGGAACTGCACACACTGGGCTGGGTCCTTCAATTAGCAATCAAGAAAATGCCGACTGACATGCCCACAGGCCAGTTAGCAAAGACTTTGAGTTTTAGTTAGTACTTTCCCAGTTTTTTTTTTGAGTTAGGATCAAGGGTATAAAAATTCATAGTGAAATCATGCTTTAACACATCATACCCTGGTGACTTTCTTTGTGAGCTGTTTGGGACACTGATGTTGTAATGGACAGGTTGTGTAAGATCACCATGTGGCTGGCTTACCAGTCATAGTCCTGGTTAATATTTGTTGTTCTAGTTTAATTGTTAATGGGACTCCCTTTTACTCAAAAAAAACCTTGGAATGGGTCTTAAATCACAGGTCATAAGTTTTAAAGAATTTTAAATGTAAACTAATAAAAAAGAGAAGACAGATGATTTTGTGATCAGGAATATTTCCTTCTCATCCATACACAGTCAACCCTACAGTCATATCTAAACTATCTGTAGATTATTGCATGTGTAATATAAGCAATGAAGTGTTGTGTTTTTGATTTATTAATAGTACACTGAAGCTGGGCGGTGGTGGCGCACGCCTTTAATTCCAGCACTCGGGAGGCAGAGCTAGGCGGATCTCTGTGAGTTCGAGGCCAGCCTGGGCTACCAAGTGAGTTCCAGGAGAGGCACAAAGCTACACAGAGAAACCCTGTCTCAAAAAAAACAAAACAAAACAACAACAACAACAAAAAATAGTACCCTGAGCCTGGTGTTGTGGTTTGTGCCTATGATCTCAGCACATGGGAGGTGGAAGTAGGGACTCAGAAGTTCAGGCTGATCTGCTGCTGCTGCAGTAGAGTTTGAGACCAATCTGAGCTACATGAGACCCTGAATCAGATAAAATCCCCAGATAAAAAATAATAATAATACTCAGAATTGCTATGAGTTGAGAAGTGGTTTAATGTTGGTAGGAAATTAATTCAAGAACAATGTTAAAATACAAATGTTGTGTGTGTGTGTGTGTGTGTGTGTGTGTGTGTACATAGAATTGTTTGCCTTGGTTTTCTGAGAGTGGGACTTGCTTTGTAGCCCCAGCTGGCCTAATCCTTGTTATATGCCTAGTCTTTCCTCAAACTTGTTCACTCCTGCTCCAGCCTATAGAATGCAGTATACATCTTCTTTTTTGAACCTCAAAGTAAGACTTAAAGGTAGAGCAGGTACAAAGCTTTAATTTTTTTACTGAGGTTGAAAACTAACTGCTAACTACTACTAGTGTAACTAATAGGTAAGTCAACCTAAGCAAGACTCCAGTCTCAGCTGTCTGTAAATGCCATGTTTGTATATAGATGCTGTCTTCTCATACACCATGCAGTTTTTTGATGCTAGAATCAATATGAAAGCTTAAAAATTTCCTTTTTCTTTTTTCTTTTCTTTTCTTTTTATTTATTTATTTATTTATTTTGTGGTTTTTCAAGACAGGGTTTCTCTGTGTGGCTTTGGCACCTTTCCTGGATCTTGCTCTGTAGCCCAGGCTAGCCTCAAACTCACAGAGTGTACCACCACTGCCCAGCCTAAATTTTTCTTTTTTAAAAACTATTTAATTGTCTTTATTTTTCTGTTTTGTATTTATTTTTGTACCAGGCTGATCTCAAACTTACAATTCTGTCTCAACCTCTTAAGTACTGGAGTATAGTGGTGGGCATTCACCCACCCAGCTCAGGTTTTTAATTTTGTTTTTTGCTTTTTTGTGACCAGGTTTCTCTGTGCAGCTCTGACTGGCCTCGAACTCACATAGATCTGCCTGCCTCTGCCTCCTGAGTGCCAGGTCTGCCTGAGTCACCGTCACTGCCTGCCTAGAAAATATTTTTTGAAAAAATAATAAAGTTCCTGAATTTTAGCCAAAAAATTATTACATAAAAGTTAACTTATATCCCCAATATATCTTTCTATTTACTCCAGAAAGCTCTAAATTGGCAAGAGATCATGAGAGGTTTTAGTTAGTTAGTTCAGGACGGTCTTTCTATGTGGTCCAGGCTGACCCTGAACTTGACATTTTCCTGCCTCTGTCTCCTGGAGTTACAGATATGTGCTGCCACACCTGATGAAAAAGACTTAAACTTGATGCAACTTGCCAGGCGTAGGGGCGCACACCTTTAAGCCCAGCACTCAGGAGGCAGAGGCAGGCGGATCTATGTGAGTTGGAGGACAATCAGAGCTACACAGAGAAACCCTGTCTCGAAAAACAAACAAGCAAACAAAGTTTGATGTAACTTAGTCTCCAACTAAGAAAAAAAATAGATGTTTCAGCCAGTGTTGGAGTTAAGTACCTACCATAATCCACCTTCATTCATTATTATTGAAATTTTGGGTGTGAAACTACCCAGCCTTTAACAGCTGAGCTATTTCTCCAGCCCTAGTATTGAAATTTATTTCATGATTTCATAGAAATGTGAAATGTACTTTGATAAAGTTTTCCCAGTTTATTATATTTAAACTTTTAAAATATATATTTTTATTAATTCTATGAGAATTTCATAATTCATACAATATATTTTGGTGATATTCATCCCCAACTTCTTCCCCTAAATCCTAAATATAGGGTCTCATGTAGCTCAGGCTGGCCTGGAACCGTGTAGCTGAAAATGACCGTAAACTCCTAATCCTCAAGTCTCTGTTCCCCAAGAGTTGGATTATGGATGTACATTACAGTACTGGGTTCTATTTTTTAGACTTTTTTGCATTAATAATTTATTTCTTAGGAATTTTGTTCTACGCAGACTTTTATTTGCCTTACATATATATGTATACATTTGAAAGATGAATATAAGTCAACTTCTGATGGACTTAGAAAACATATTTACAATAGCTTTTCCATGCCTGTGTTGTCGGTTTTTTCAAGTCCTAAATTTTTTTTAATTCTAATTTTTTTTTATTCCTTATGTGCATTGGTGTTTTGCCTGCATGCATGTCTATGTGATTATGTTGGGTCCCTTGGAACTGGAGCCACACACAGTTGTGAATCACCATGTGGATGCTGGGAATTGAACCTGGGTCCTCTGGAAGAGCAGCCAGTGTTCTTAACCGCTGAGCCATCTCTCCAGCTCCCCTCAAGTCCTAAATTTAAAGATTTATTTATTTTGATTTTTTATGTGTAGGAGGGTTTTGCCTCAAAGTCTATCTGTGCATCAAGGGCTTGTCTGGTCCCTGCAGAGACCAGAGGAGGGCATCAGATCCGAGAGCTGGAGTTAGAAAGCTGGTGAGCCTCCACGTGGGTGCTGGGAACTGAGCCCAACCCCTCTGCAAGAACAGTAAGTGATCTTAGCCACTGAGCCATCTCTCTCCAGCTCTCGTGCACTAAATTTAAATTAATAGATCAAGGCAGATATGGTGGCTTATACCTGTACTCAGCACTTAGGAGGCTAAGGCAGGAGGGTTACCACAAGTTCAAGATCAGTCGGGGCTGCTGAGTAAGACCCTATCTCAAAAACCAAAACGAGGACATTTAATTCATTGAGTTAGGCATGGAGGCACACATCTAATCCTAGGACAAGTGGTGTTGAAGCAGGAGGAGTATGAATTCAGAGCCAGCCTTGGCTATGTATGAAGACTGTCTACAACAAACAACAAACACCAAAACTAAAATCAAAACAAAATCACAACAAGCCATAGATCCAAGGGCCTTATTTCATTATTTCAGAAAAGGCCAGAAAAGGAAGTGCTCCCCCCCAAAAAAAGATCATATCTCATAATCAAAGATGGCATATGCCTATTATCCTCAGGAAGAGTTATAAGCTGGGAGATGGGACCAGAGCTTAAAGCTATCTCTAATTATCTACATGTTTCCTAGACTGGTCTTATTTTCCCAACAGAAGGTATTATTATGCCTGAAGAGGCTGTTCTAAGAATGAAAAACATAGTCTGAGATTGTAGAGTGCACAGCCCTAAATGGGATATCTACATCACACCCTCTCCCAAGCTCAAGGATCATCATAGGATAGGGATAGAAAGATTGTGAGGGCCGGAGGTGTTGGCTGAATGAAACAGTTCTCTGGACACAGCAGGGCATTTGCACACATGACTCACTCAGTTGTAACAACATGGACAAGTCCTGTGCAGGCTCAGGTAGACACAAGTCTAAGCACAGGGAAGGGAGGTGAGCAGAGTCCTTCCCACTTCCATGTGTGGAGCTCCTGGAAGGGGGAGAGTCAGTTTTCTTTGAAGGTGTGACCTGATAGGTTGACCAGTCTTGGGGATAGCCTCACTTCTGAGTATCTGGGCAGCACAAACTGGATATGGTGGGTTTAATAATAATAATAAAGGACATGAAGTTGGATGGGTAGAGAGGTGGGAATGGATCTGGTAAGAACTGGGAGAGGGGAGTGAAAATAACCAAAATACATTGTATAGGATTTTCAAAGAATTAATACAAGTATTTTTTTAAAATCACCTATTCCAATTACAAAATTGTATAGAAATGAGAAACCAATTTATTCATTAATTTCAGAAGTTAGTGTTTGTTTGAAATTATTTAATAATGGTGATTCATGTCCAAGGAAGGTAATGTTGAGGTATTTTTACCTTTGGTAATATGTAATAGTAAATACCAGAGTGTGTTTTTTCCCTCCATTTGAAAGTGCATCTGGGTTTTTTGTTGTTGTTTTGGTTTGGTTTTTTGGTTTCTTCAAGACCACCCTTGCTGTTCTGGAACTCATAGAGATCTTACTCCTCTGCCTCCTAAGTGCTGGGATTAAAGGCATGCGCCATCACTTCCCAATATTATTATGGGTTTGTTCAGCAGTGTGTGTCCTCACCTCTTACCTGCTGTACATTAGGGTTAACTTTCCTGTTTTATCCTAATTCAGTTCATTGGCTACTTTAGCACTCGAGTTCCTTTTTTAATCCCAGCATAATTATTCTAATAGAATTCAAGCTAATGAAAGATACACTCTTTGTTAGATTTCTGTGTCTCTTTCTTATTTGCACCTGTGTCTCCTTGACTTTTGTTCTGGTTTTTACTGGATCACGTCTCATGCTGTAGCTCAGGTTGGCCTCCAGCCTGTAGCAGTCCGTCTGCATCCCCTCCCAAGTCCTAGGATCACCGACATGAACTACCATGCCAGGCATCGCCTTCAGGTTCTGGAAACCATGCTTATGCATTGCATGCATGCATATGGCGTCGTTGCCACTGAAGCACCATGAGCTGGTGAGTTTTTCAGTTTCTCTTCTGCTTGAACTTGCATACATATTCTTCAGAGTCAAGCTCTTATATCATGTTAGAGGTTATATTTAATTACTTCTGGTAACCAGACCTTCTTGGAAACACTCCCAAATAAACTTGTCCTGTTCAAAATCCCGTGTTTCGCTAGAATGGAAAGTGTTACTTAAGGTCCAATGTAGTCAATTTATTTTTACTATAATTTTACCAATGTAAACTTAGTAAAATCTTTGGATCAATACTGGGAATAGAGTGCATCCTAACTGGTCATTTCTCTGCTCTTTGGCCCTTTAAGATCAGCAGCCAAATTCAGGAAACGAGTTGTAGTTTATTAGAAGATGCCTTTCTCACAGAAGGTCAAGTTTCAGTGCATCTCAGGTTTTGTGGGAATGGATTGAATACATGAAATAAAAATAAGCTAAAGTTCCTTACTTCCCATTTGAAATCCTCTGCTACTAGCTCAGAAAATCCATATTAGGTGTAAAGTATATCAGAATTTATCGATAAACTAAAGAAAAAGCAGTTTGATAATGTTTTTCCTATAATATAATAGATTGGACACTTCTCGGGCCTTGCTTGGCCCAGCCACTTCAGTGGCAACCAGATTTAGACAGGTGAACTTGAAAGCTCCTCCCCTAGCCTTTTGGCCTGTGGTTTCTTTGAAACTAGTGGAAAACTCTACACAATCTGAAATTGTAGGAAATTTAGAGCCTGCAAGGGCCCTTAGCTGGAAGTCAGAGCTGGTACATATGTGCTCTTTGCTTCTGTCCTCTGACAGGGAAATCTGGGGTGGTTTCATGGCTCTTAAGAATATATTGGCTTTGGGGCACTATTTGGTTGAAGTTGAGGATGAATTTAAAAGCGCAGTCTTGGGGCTGGAAAGATGGCTTGATCAGTTCCCAGCACTCACATCAGGTGTCTTACAACCACCTATGACTCCAGTTCTTAGCCTCTATGGTCACCCAAACACATGTGGCATACATTCACACAGGCACACACATTTAAAAAAATCTTTAAAAATGCAGAAGTATAGTTTGAATTGGCTGTTCCCTGGTTCCTCTCTCTCTCTCTCTCTCTCTCTCTCTCTTTTTTTTTTTTTTTGTTTTTTTTTTTCAAGACAGGGTTTCTCTGTGTAGCTTTGCGCCTTTTCTAGAACTCGCTTTGTAGACCAGGCTGGCCTTGAACTCACAGAGATCCATCCGCCTGCCTCTGCCTCCCGAGTGCTGGGATTAAAGGCGTGTGCCACCACCGCCCAGCAGTCCTCTCATTCTTGATTGGGATGACCTCCAAATACAGAATTACACATTGGCCAGAGGACCAGGCTCTGCTCGCCATGAAGGACATTAACTAAGGGGAAAGAGGGACACACAAGATTTCTATTTCACTAGTTTTTTTTTTTTTTTTTTTTTTTTTTTTTTTTTTTTTTTTTTTTTAGTAATGAATGGACATTAAAAATTTTAGAAGTTCATGTTTGACATGGTGGCATACACCTTTAATCCTGCTTGGGAAGCAGGGACAGGAGGATCTTGGTGATTTCAAGACCAGCCTGGTCTATATAGCAAGTCCAAGAAAGCCTGGGCTACAGAGAGAGACACTGTCTCAAACTGCACACACACACACACACACACACACACACACACACACACACACACATACACACAGAGTCTCAAAAACTGTAGAAGTGTACACACATAGATGGATTCAGACTAATTGTACAGAGTTGTTTTTAAGGTGTGGTGTGACCTAAGATTTGTTGAACATGTGTGTTTGAGGTTTTTCTGGTAGTGTTCATGGCTTTGCATGGAGGTATTCATTATAGTAATACATAAGGTCGAAAATGCATTTTTTCCTGCTTATTTTTAAGGCTGTCTTTAAATACAATAAACTGTAAGATTCTTAATATTCTAGTTCATTTTTTATTCACAGCAAGTTTGTTAGTCTTGAATTATCCAAAGTAGCTAGTTTGTGTATGTGTGTATGTGTGTGTGTGTGTGGGGGGGGAGTTCAATTAAGTGAAAATTAAAGAATCCCATTTCAAAATGTAGAGTTGGGCTTGAAATTTTAGCCATATATTTTTATGCAAAACACGCATTTGGTTCTCCAACAGCTTTTTCTTCAAAACCATAAACATAAGAAAGTGTTCAGTCTCAGGTTTGTCTCTGAGCAGTAAGCCCTGCATTTAAACAGCATCATTTACAGTTTTACAATATGCAGCAGAGTAGCAGGAACATCATGATGTACTCTGAATGTATATTGTACCCAAAAATTAACTGAAAAGAGAAAATTCAACTAAATAAAAGTTTTGACTCATATTACCTCAAACTTGGAAAATACAGTTAATGTGGAATAAAAATGAACGCTGGTTCGCTGACTCAGCACATTCCACTGCATCGGCAGGCACTGCAGGGCTCCTGGGGTAGTTTATGCAGAACTGCCTAGAAGCAGGACTGAGAAGCATCTAAGGTGCCCTCCATCAAAGTGGGACTCTCCTGGACACCCTCTGCCTGCTTTACTAACATACTGAAAGTGTTACGTTCTCTGTTTGACCATAACCATGACCTGGGGACAATGAAAAGGTCTGCTCTGTCCCAGGCAAGGTCCTGCCAAGGTAACCGACAGGAAAGTACTCAGTCCAACTCTTTAGGTTTTTAAAAGTTCCTTAATAAATTCAAACGTCAGCTGTTAGGTTAAATTCCCCAGAGGTGGGTGGGCTCAGTTGTTCTCGTGATGACTGGCAGAAGTGCTAAAGGAAACCCAAAGGCTGCTTGCCTTCTAAGTGACAAACTCCTCACACAAGTTAATTGGCTCCATGAAGAGACGGGGAAGAACTGTTTTAGTGTAAGTGAAAGGGAGATCCACGTCTTCTGTAACATACAAAGCTTTCAGACCTAACAGACATGACACAGCCTGTCCTCATTCCTTTCTGCTCAGCTCAGCAGTGCCTTTGAGCCCAATAGTTAATCAGTTACCAGGTCCCACAACCTTTGTTTTTCTCACTCTTCAGTCTTGCTGTGAATTGTCCCTCTCAGGTGCTTAGGATCACCAAGCAGGACAATACCTTTTTTCTTTTGCCTTAAAGAAACAATTACTATTTTATTCTCAATTAGATTTACTATATGAAATTGTTAGCATGTAGCAACAGCCTGTAAAACATAATAGTATATATTATCAAAGAAATAGATGGCTGAAGATGATTCATTAATATGTGAGATATACTTAGCAGAATTATTCAACTCAACTTTTTAAATGACAATAGTTATAACTAACTTACAAAAAAAGTATAGCAAAGTGTCCAGTGTACCAAATAGCTTTACCTCAACAAATAGATGAACATAGATGCAAGTTCATAAAACAATACTCAACCAGCTTTACAGAAAAGTATAATAGTGCAGGTATTTAATGCTGCCATATTAAAATATATATCTTAAACATTTAATTTAATCTTTCAAAGATGCATTTAAAATGGAAAAATATAAAAAATATGAACTTACCCTTCAATTTATTTAGGTACTGTTTGCCCCTGGTCAAAAGCAGATGGTCTTTCCCTGCTCACTTTACCTGAAGCTATGAACTTAGATGTCAGATCAGTGGACGCCACCTCTCTGGACCACATCAGAGTTAGCTGGACACCACTGCGATGTGGCAGAGTTCTGCTGCCTCTAAGCTCTATACCGTGTGCAATGGATAACCTAATATGCCTTTCATTGAACTTGCCGGGCAGGTTTTCTACCGTCTGTGGAACATGGAATCAAACCAGAATATGTTGGCATAACAGGCCGGTCAAACTGGTTCTTCTGTAGATCCAGAACCTGTTGGACCAGTCTGCATCAAAGGCTAGCCCAACATGCTGCAGCGGCTCAGCTCTGCTAAGCTTGTATTGGGTGAGTTATCCCCACCTCCAGTCAACTCCCAACAAACTACTGAGAATGTTGTAGCCTCCAGCAAAATAATTCAGAGTTCTAGTGGGAGGAGTAGCTGTGTGCCAGGTACACCAGGAGTCCATTGTTAGGAGCTTCTCCTGGTGCACACATGCAGCAGGCAGCCTGTTATCCGCAGGGGTGGGTAATCTGTTTCAAAACGTACCCTGGGGCCATGTGCCAACCAACGCCTCTAGATACAGATTATCCACAGTGGAGAAGAATCCCATCATGACAGCCCTTTCCTGCTTGTCCAGCTAGGTTCATTTTAGTTTAGCCTTGAGGAGTGAGATTACTATTCTCCACAAGGGTAGTTGCCCTGGGAGCTAGAAGGAAGCATTACCAGAGGGGAGCAACAGGGTAGGTTGACCAAACATTTGCCTGGGTGTATTGTCTTCCTTGTTTTCAGTGAACCTCACAGCATTCCAAAGTCTAGAACTGGAAGGCCTACTTCCCCACAAGAGAGAACTTAGAGAAGGTTTGACTTCAGATACCCAACAGTTTAACACAGCTCATTGAAGTCTGTGTCCTAGGAAGTGTGCCAATTTTAGGTTGATGTGGAACAAGGCACTGTTGAGGAGAGACGGGAATGATGTCAAGGTCTCCTGTTAAACATGACCAGTAAGCTTTTGGAAGAAGGAAGCAAGCCACACAAAACTGCATTTTGATAGAAATCGTATTTCACTTTATTTTTAGGGAGATGAAGTAGAGCTCTTACCTCACAGCACTTCTGTGTTTAGAAACAGTTTTTCCTACTGAGGCAGCCATTCTCGAACTTCTGTGCATAAGAATCGTCCATCGGAAGGACTGCTTAAGAACACCGCTGGACCTTACCTCGACACTCGACTACTCGAATAGGTCGGGGTGCTGCCCAGGCCCTGCCGCACAGCTCTAGTGCTCACAGGCCCAGACTCCATGCTCTGCCCCTCCCCGTCCCCTCTCTTCTCTTCCCCTCTGGTGTCCCCACACTTCTTCTCTCTTTGAAGCAGGGTCTCACGTAGCCCAGGCTGGCTTCATTCTTGTTATGTAGTGGAGGATGGCTAAGTTTCTGTCCTCCTGCCTCTGCTTCCCGAGTGTGGGGAGTACAGCTGTGCTCTGCTGTCCTGGACAAAAATTTAAAAAGAATTTTTTTTTTTTAAGTTTCTGGGATGAAAATTCCACTGAAATAACCCAGGCTGTCCTGATACCCACTATCCAGCATGCACTGGCCTTGAACCCCAAGCGCTGAGATTTCAGGCATGAGCCACCATTAGTAAAGTAACAAAGTTACTGTATTCATTTTCCAATCTTCAGTGTCTGGAACACTAACTGACATTTAAAAATGCTTAATAAATGCTTTCTAAGTGACTGTCTATTCAGAGACAGCATTACTAGATTCCGAGGAAACCACAGTGAGTAACTATTATGTGAATCAAACTGCATTAAGTACTATAATTATAACAAGAAGGTGGAATCCAGAAAAGAGAGCAGGTATGACCGAGAGTAGTGAAAATGTCACAAAAGACTGTTTAGAACAGGGCTTCTTTTAAAAATTTTTATTTGTGTGTTTCTTGTGTGTGTGTGTGTGTGTGTGTGTGTGTGTGTGTGTGTGTGTGTGTGTGTATCAGAGCAGGATGCTATGTGTCTTGCCTGGCTTGTCCTTCTGTCTTGTTCCTTTGAGATAGGGCCTCTCACTGGAACCTGGAGCTAGGCTGGTGGCCAGCAAGTCCAGGTGATGATCTTCATGCCTCTGCCCTGGACAGTGCTTGGATTATAGACGCATGCACGATGTGCCCGGCCTCTTGTGTGGGTACAGGGATCTGCACCATGGTCTCATGCACAGCAAGTGCTCACACCTACTGAGCTGTCTCCAGCTTCAAGTTGGGTTTCGTAAACGTTGTCTACTCACAGCCCCTTTTTAACTGAGAAATATTTACATGAGCTTGGGTACCTTGATATATATAGTAGGTATACCAACCAAATATTTACTGATAATAGATCATAAACAAATTCACTTTAAAACAATTTTTGATATATGTATAATTTTATCACTTATTAAAGAGGAGAGAAAATTTGTATTCTAAGGAAGTAGGTGTGCTTGTTTGTTTTACATAAAGTGTTTATCTTGACTGAATATTTAATTCTGCAAGATGTAGAACATTAGAAACATTTTTCATAGTTGATTCATATTACTGAGAACACTGCTTCACATAAATTCATTGTAAAGAAAAACATCAGATATACATAGTATAGAATGGCTGAAACTAGTTTAGGCCATTGCAGAAATTGTTGGAAATTCTGTCCTAATCACAAACCCAATTCATTTAACATTTCTTTCTCTGTCTCTCTCTCTCTTTTCATACAATATATTTTGATCATATTTCCCCCTCTCCAACTCCTCTCAGGTCCTCCTCACCCAACTTTGTTCTCTTTCAAAAGAGAAAAAAAAAATCAAAAAATAATAAAACAAAAAATGCCCAAACAAATGCAACAAAAACCCTACAGAAAAACCATGGAGTTCATTTTGTGTTGGCCAACTACTCCTGGGTGTAGGACCTGCCCTGCAGTGCGGCTGATATACCCAGTGAACTTCACTGGAGAAAACTGATTTCCCCCTTGTTGGGGGTCAGTTGCAGATGGCTTCCTGGTTAGGAGTGGGACCCAATGTCCACTTCCCCTCTCACTGCTGGGGCCTCATCTGGCTGAACCTTCGCAAGTCTTGGGTGTGACTGCCGCAGTCTCTGATTCCTGTGTCCATCGGTCCTGTTGTCTGGAAGACACTGGCTTTTGGGGGTCAGCCATCCCCTCTGGCTCTTACAGTCTTTCCACCTCCTATTCTGCACAGATCCCTGATGGGAGGACTTTGGTGGAGACGTCTCATTTAGACTGAGTGCTCCAAAGTCTCTCACTTTCTGCACATTGTCCAGTTTCAGGTCTCCGTCGGTTCCCATTTACTGCAGGAAGTTTCCCTGATGAGGGTTGACTGGTGTACTGTGTATGTATGGTGTAGCAATATGCCATTAGGAGTATTTTTATTGCTATTCAAACAGTAATTTTAAAAAACAAACATTTTCATGCACCAAGGATGGATCCTGATCCTACTGCCAGGGGCCTCCTTAAGAAGTTCAAGCTACACAACTGTCTCGATTATGCAGAGGGCCTAGTCCCATAGAGGCTCCACAGCTGTTGGTCTAAAGTTCATGAGTTCCCACTAGTTTGGTTTGGTTGTCTCTGTAGGTTTCTCCATCATGATCTTGATGCCCCTTGCTCATAGAATCCCTCTTCCCTCTCTTCGACTGGACTCCTGGAGCTCGGCCTGGTGCTTGGCTGTGGATCTCTGCATCTGCTTTCATCAGTTACTGGATGAAGGCTCTATGATGATAGTTAGGGTACTCACCAATCTGATTACTGGAGTAAGCCAGTTCAGGCATCCTCTCCACTATTGCTAGTAGTCTGAGCTGATGCATGAGCTGCTTTTTTGGAGCCCATTACCTATGGTGGGATGCCTTGTATAGCCTTGATGCAGGGGGAGGGGCTTGGACCTGCCTCAGCTGAATGTACCAGGCTCTGATGGCTCTCCATGGGAGGCCTTACTTTGTCAGAGGAGGGAATGAGGGGTAGACTTGGGGAGGGGGAAGGCTGGGGGCCTGGAGAAGGGAAAAGAGGGGATCTGTGGTTGGTATGTAAAATGAATAAAAGCTTTCTTAATAATAAAAAAATTAAAAAAAACCAAACATTCTTATATAGTATAATCCAAAGCTATAATAATTTGATAACTACATACTAAGAAATGTGGTGATATTTTGTATATGCTCTAACAAATAAAGCATGCCTGAAGTTTAGAGGGCAGAGTCATTCACTAGTTAGCAATAGAGGCCAGGCAGTGGTGGCACACACCATAAATCCCAGAACTTGGGAGGCAGAGGCAGATGGATCTCTGTGAGTTCAAGGCCACCATGAGCTACACAAGTTTGGTCCAGTCTAAAAGAGAAACAGAGCCAGGCAGTGATGGCATACACCTTTGATCCCAGCACTTGGGATCTCACACCTTTAATCCCAGCACTAGGGAGGTGGAGACAGGAAGTGATATGGCTGGGCGGAGAGAGGAATATAAGGCAGGAGGAGACTGGAGCTGAGCCCCTTTAGACTCAGGGTTTCATAAGAACTAGTGGCTGACTGCTCTGCTTCTCTGATCTTTCAGCTTTCATTCTGATATCTGATTCCAGGTTGTAGCCAGAAGGTTTCTCTGGTCCTGCCTGGCTCTGTGGTCCTGAAGCCACTTATAAAATAATCATTCAGAGGCTTAATATTATTTACAAACTGTATGGCCTATGGGTCAGGCTTCTTATTAGCTAGCTCAAGAAACTTCTGGCTACACCGAGTTTTTAATTAATAAGACCAATTGAGGTGGGGGGCGGGAGGAGGGAGGACAGGGGAGTCCATGGCTGATATGTAAAATTAAATTATAAAATAAAAAAGTACAATAAGAAAGACCAATTGGAATTTATGGTACAAGGAGATGATTGGGAAAATATGAAACGTCTTTGTTTCTCTTAATTGAAATAAATCTTTATAAAAAAGAAAACTTCGTATGTACATTTAAAAAATACATTTCATAACATCCAGTGGTCTGTAAGCTGAGCCCAGGATGTAGCAGGAAGCATTCCTTAGTGTGGTATGGCAGAGTATGCAGGGAAGGTGTGCGTGCTGTGTATTTAGAGACAGAGCTGCAGTGAGGTTGCATGGCAAGACACCCGCCAGGAACACCTCAGACTCACCACACATTTGATTCTGAATTCGTTTTCAGTCATTGCTACTGTTATCAAAATTTTTGTGACTGGACATATTTAGTTATCAACCGCATCTGGAACTAGGACTGAACTTAAGAAGCTGGAGTTGGGAAATTCTCTCTCTCTCTCTCTCTCTCTCTCTCCATCCATCCATCTATCCATCATGACTAAACATGGCTATCTGTGGGGCAACGCAGAGGTGGAGGTACACTGAGAAGAATTCTTTTGACTTGGTACCATGAAAAAGTGTTAAGTATCTGGAGGAACCCTTTCTCAGAACTTGGCAATAAGGTTATTTTCTAGAGGAAGAGTCAGAGGCTCTTTTAGAGTTTGGGGCTGAATTGTTTTGTTGCAACTATCAAATGCAGATTTAGCCAGGCCTATCTTCTAGTCCCAGCAGTCAGGAGGCCCTGGCATGAGGATGGCAAATTCAAGGTTGGCCTAGTATGATCCTTCCTCAAAAACAAACAACAGAAATGAAACAAACCAACAAAAACCCAAACCAAACAAAGAAGAGACTTAGTAGGTGGTGGTGGTGGGGTGTCTTCCCACCTTAATTAACCTAATCCTTTATAGGTGTGACCAGAAGCTTGTCTCCCAGTTCACTCTAGAGCCCTAGTTAACACTGGAGCTATGCTCCCGGGCCTCCAGTGCTATCAGCCAAATACACAGCACTGCTTTCTACTGTACCCAGCTTCAGGTATTTTATTATTGTGACAGAAAACTAATACAGAGACCAAGATCGATTTTTTTACCAAGGGAATTTTTAAGGAGGTTATGCCATTTTCATAAACACAACAATGTGATTGATGAGTAGATTTATTAACCTATGGTGACACTGGAATTCCAATGAGTAGTTTGTTATCCAGTTAATTTTAATAGGTGGAATTTGAGACACAGAAGTATTTTTTTTTTTTTTTGCTTTGTTTCCTTTCCTGTTTCTCACCTAGAAAACTGTCTTTCATATTGAAATGTGGCCATTCAATATCTATTTCTTTTTTCTGTATACACCCGAATACCCATCAAAGCTCAGTTTTCAGAAGCATTGTCAAAGGACAGAGCATAGTTTGGCATAGCCAGTAAGTATTTAAATTACTGAAATATCTCTTATACCAAATTTTGATTTACTAAATTCAGAGTAATTATAATAAGTAATATTGAATTTCATTTTGAAAGCTTCTTTTTAATTACATTTCTACTTTGTAAGTCAAACCAAAACAACTAGCTTAATTGTTTTGTACAGTGTAGTAAAGCTAAGCTACTGCATATATCTGGGAATCTTTTTAAACTGATTCAAAGTTAATAGAAAATGGGGTTAATGTTCATGGATCATAAACGCGGAAGGCAATCAAACGATACAAGTCCTGACTTGCATGTCCAGGGAAAGTATGCACAAACATTCGTGTCTGCCAATTTTCCCAAGGAGACATTTGCAACACGCTACTCAATAGTTGAACTTGATCACCATGAAATTAAGAGCACGCTTAATCCGAACAAACTCAAATGAAGAGCTTGTCCTATCTTAGGTTATAAATGGGTTAGCTGGTTATTCATCATCATATGGTGACTTTGACAGATATATCCCAATATCTATTCATCACAAGACACTGTTGTAAGTCTTTGGGGTAAGCGAACAATGAAACGTGTGAGGGCAAAGGCAGATGAGGCTCTAAGGAAGCATTTTACAGAAGGATGTTTTAAAGGATGAGCTACTTCAGTGTCAATTCTCCACAAAACATTGCTCAGACGTGGGTGCAGGTACCAGTGATGGCGAGAAATGTGTTTCTTCTGAAACACTAGGGCACCTGGGGAGGCTAGTCCAGGGGAGCAAGGCCGGTGGGGGTCTCAGCATCAGCACTGGAACTCCAGGGGCTCCAGAGCATACATTACAGTGAGTTTATTCTACCTGGAGGCAAGGGAACTGGAATTCCACACCCCACAACCAGCCTTGGTTAACTGAAAGGTTGAAAACTGGGCGTTCTCAGCACTCACACCTGAAGTGGCCCTAGCAACCCAAGGTAACGTTTTGAAGTCGGTTGCAGGCTCAGCAACATTAGGAGTGATGCCAAGATAGAGTTACAAGGACAGATTGACCCACCACCTGACGCAAAGGCAGAAGAAAAGTATATGAAACCATGGCTCCCAAGTCATTGCACATTGGTCAGTAAAGTACAGAGGGTAGCAAGTAATTCCACCATCTCCCCAGTTTACTCTCTGGAGAGCTTTCAAGCGGCATCAAGGCGTGGGTAGCATAGGTTGAGTTAGTGGTCTACGGAGAATGACATCTTGGATAAAAATATGTCCCCAAAACTCACTTTAGATAAATAAAGCCAAGTGGACTAGAGATAAAAGAGGAGAAAAAAAAAAAGATATCCTGTGTGCTAACACTAATCTGAAGGAGCCTGACTGGCCCTCCCTCCTACCATCAGGCAAATAGGCTTTTTATCTGCCAGGTACCGAGGTGACTTGATAATACAGTCACTTAATCTTTAATATAAATGCTATGTGTGAAGCAGAAGTTGATAGTGAGAGGAGATTAGTACAAGTCTATCACTGTCCCATAATTATATCTGGAGATTCTAGAGCCCATCTCTCAATGACTAATAGAGACTCAGAGAACAAAAAGGGTATACAAAGCTTATCACTGTCAACTACCAGATATGGTTGAACTTGTAGATCATTCTACTTTAAAACAGCAGAATGTACATTCTTTTAAAACACACCTGGAGCATTTATAAAGTTACGTTCTGCTCTGGATCATAAATACATATACTTATGGATGTGTGTGTGTGTGTGTGTGTGTGTGTGTGTGTGTGTGTGTGATATCCAAAACAGATATCACATGTACAGTTGAACAAAACATAATCCTTTGAAGAATTTGTGATCACAATAATGTTGTTTTAAAATTTAAAACTATCTAAAATATTCTATCAAGTATTTGAGTTTTACTTTGGAAATACAAAATGGACAAGTTAAGAAGCAGAACTCTGTGATAGTGTACCCCTACAACCCTGAAGCAGTGGCTGTCTTCTAGGCTAGCCTTGGCTATATGGTGAGTTCAGAGACAGGCAGGGAATATAGTTATTATTTCAATAAAGAGAAAATGCCTCCGAGAGAGAGAGAGAGAGAGAGAGAGAGAGAGAGAGAGAGAGAGAGAGAAACACCTGCCTAGCTGTTTTTCTGTATAGAATTCCAGTAGGTTTTGAGGTCTTGTGAAGATTTTGTTAGTACTAGTTCATAATGTCTCAGTTCTACATCAGATAATTCTTGTTAGCATTAATGATAAATTTAGAAGATTTCATGATGTTACTTCAAATCAATATAGAAATAACATCCTAGCTAAGAAAAGCATCATTCACACATGAGTCAAATGATTTAATTTTAAATGAAAGAATTTGGGCTCTGTTGACACACACTTGGAGATGTGATAGTCATGCCAGCGGCCGCCCCATGTACAGTATCCTTAATACTAGGTAACTGGTATATGAATCAAAACTTAATAAAGTAACTATATAAAAATCGCAATATTAGCTGGGAGTGGTGGCACACACCTTTAATCCTAGCACTTGGGAGGCAGAGGCAGGTGGATCCCTGTGAGTTCTAGGCCAGCCTGGTCTATAATAGCAAGCTTCAGGGCAGCAAAAGCTGCATAATGAGACCTTGTCTCAATAAACAAACAAACTAAAAACAGCAACACTATAAAGCTGTGACTACAGTGTTGGAGTTGTGACAGTTAGGCTTCATTGTAAACATGACTAGGTTTAGAATAATCATGGAAACACATCTCTGGGTATGCCTCTAGAAAGGAGGGAAGACCCACCCTGAACGTGTGTGGCACCATCGTATGGACTGGGCTGCTGGACTGAATATGAAGTAGAAAGTGAGCTGGCACCAGCATGGTGGGAATCAGCTCCATGGTGGGAGCGGCTGGGACATCTTCTTATCTTGCACCTTGGCAGAACAGGAAACAGCTGACAGGAACTGGGGCCACAAGATCCACCTCCCAGTGGTTGACTTCCTCCCATAATACTCCATCTGAAAGTTCTACAGTCTTCCAGAGCAGTGCTCCTAGCTGGAGACCAAGTGTTTAATCACATGAGCCCGTGGGGACATTTCACCATTCAAACTACAATAACACACTTACTGATCCCTCCTGGAAAGTGTGTGAAGTACCCTGAAGGTACCCGGAGCTTGGAGAAAGAGCAGTACTGTTACTCATTGTGTTGAGTGAAGCACTGTCATCTCCAGGCGAGTGGTAGTGTGTGTGACCAAGACACCCAAATCCATCTCTTATCACTACATAAGTGTCTTCCCTGGGTGAGCGGCAGTGTGTGTGTGTGTCTCCTTTTTGTGTGATGTGCATTGTATGAACTTGAAATAAAATTCCTGTAGTCACAAATGAGTTAGCTAGCTCGAGCCACTTGGTGGTGGGGAGGTGTATCTTGAGTTAAGAGGGGTATTGGGATGGAGGTAATTCATTGTGGCCAAATGAGAAATTAGAGTCAAGAACCAGGGAGCCTCCTTATTCATGTTCTCCATTCTGAACACCTCATTAATTTCTGCATATGTCTCCAAGTCTGCTTCATTCTTTTTCTTTGAAAATGTCAGCTAAAATATCATAGACTTGAAGATGTAGATAATAATGGCATGAAGCACATTACATAGCAGTATAATTCCACTGGTATCAGTGAGGTCACTACAGACTCTTGAGTGAGGAGGCAATGGGATAATGGGGTGGTGGAATGTCAGGGTGATGTTCTTATGGTCACCTCTAACTTTGGTCCCTGTTTCTGTGGTTTGGGAGGTTGTATCGCAGTGATGTAATTGATGCTGACTTCTGGGTTACAGACAATCCTGAAAATTTACCTTTGTCCTCATTCAAATAATCCTTATGCTGGCCTAGGCAGCATATATCTTTAATCCCAGCACTTAGGAGGCAGAGGCAGGAAGATCTCTGAGTTCCTGGCCAGCCTGGTCTATATAGTGAGTTCCAGGACAGCCAAGGCTACATGGTGAGACCCTGTCTCAAAAAAATAAAAAAAATCCTTCCACTTTCAGACATGTTTCTCCTCCTGTCCTCATGAGGGTAGCACCCCCTGTTCCCGGTGTTTTGAAGAACGACTCTATTGCCTAGTTTGTCTCCCGGACTTCTGACAGCTGTCCTTTGGATATTACATCCTGTCTTGACTTAAAAAGGGAAGGGTCCCTTTCATAACACAGACAGGATGAATAAATCAGAAATTGATTTTCCACATTTTTGGAAGCTAGAAAACGAGATTAAAGAATTGGCTGGGTTGTCTTCTGAGGGCCTTGAAGGAAGGCCATGTTCAGGCCTGGGTATTGCAAGCCTTCCTTAAAGGTGACTGTCTTCACCTTTCCCTTTTACATCCTCTCCCTGTGTGTGCCTGTGTCTAAATTCCCTCATCTTAGAACTCCAGTCATACTTGATAGGACTCATTCTAATGTTTTTAACTTAATTTCTTCTCAAATTGTCCATCTGCAAATGTAGATTCATTCTGAAGCACTGAGGATCACAACCTCAACCTAAGAATTTGGGAGAGGGACACCATTCAGCTTCAGGGCTTGCATTTTTGTTCATATAATTTTACCATTTGCTGCTTTAATTTTCAGCATTCATGGTAAGGAAGTCCTCCTGTAGCAACTCAGTTTAGTTTAGCCTTAGTTGATGGGTCTTAATTTCAAATCCCCGAGAGGGAGAAGCAGCCTGATGAGCAGAGTATGTATATTGGCTGCAGAGCACTCACTTTCGGCCAGGGATCAGGATTTTACTAAAATACTCAGGGCCAATATTGTTGATAAGAAACAGTTTGCAGGGAGCAAGAGGAGTGGGAGGTGGTTCTTTAGCCTGAGCACTGTCTACCTTTCCAAGTCTAGTGTGAATTAAAATTTCCCTACGGTGGAAAAGAAGAGCACTGTTTGCCCATTTTAATGGCCCAAGTTAGTACCGACAGGAGAATACACTGGAGAACCTCCTGCTCAGAAAGGTTGTGATTGTTCAAGACTTGAAAGAAAAGGAACTTAAAATGGTTACTTTATATCTGTCTTTGATGTTGGAGTAATTGGTGCGCTTGAACTTCTAATGTGGAGATACCGGACTACAAAGCAAGATGAGCCTGTGGATACATAGCACTAGATCTTTTGTTTACAAAGCCCTGCGTGGTCTGGGAGTGATGGAGTTCGCGGCCTGAGCACGTGACACGTGCATCCTGCCTTGCTTCTGTGTGCTACTATCAGCCTTAGTGATTGGTTTTCTGGGTTTGGTTTGGTTGTTTTTCCACTAAGAACTTTTTCCTTTATATTGCCTCTTTTGCAAAGTTCACAGAGACAAATTCCAAATAGCTTTATTTTACATGACAGCAATAATAATTAGATCTATCAAGGAAAAGAAACCTCAGCCATCTTTATAAAAGTTAATACCCTACACTTCTTTTTCTCACTTGATACTTGTATTATCATACGTCTATTTGTGTGTGTGTGTGTGTGTGTGTGTGTGTGTGTGTGTGTGAGAGAGAGAGAGAGAGAGAGAGAGAGAGAGAGAGAGAGAGAGAGAGAGAGATTAGGAATGTCTACACCGTGGGTGTCATGAGCAGTGTCATTGATGCCAGAGAAATCCTTGTTGGCTGGAAACATGTGGAGATGACATTTTCTAAGTAGCAGTATGCCATTGCTTCTGACTTGGAAGGCACTGGCATTAAATATGTTTTCCCCAGATATGGCTGTTGAATTTCAAATTTAAGAAGGTCTGAATTCATAGTGCATAGTTTAGCTGGGTACTACTGTCAGAGTTACTTGGGCATAAGATTAACAGAGATGGCTCAATTAAAACTGAGCTTTCAGTTAGTTCATTCAACATTAAAATAGAGAGATGGATGTCATAATAAAAAAAAAAAAAAAAAAGATTATTACAAGGAGGCCAGGTGGTGGTGGTACATGCCCTTTTAATCCTAGCACTTGGGAGCCAGAGGCAGGCAGATCTCTGAGTTTGAGGCCAGCCTGGTCTACCAAGCAAGTTCTAGGACAGCCAGGGGCTACACAGAGAAACCCTGTCTCAAAAAACCAACCAAACAAACAAACAAAAAACCAAAAGAGAGAAAGAAAATTTATTACAAGGATTAAGTGGGATATTTGTATTGTGCTTAGTAAGGTCTGATACAATTAATGCTTTAAAGTAGTAATAATAATTAATACTCAGATAAATCATTATTTTCCATTTAGGCTGAGGAATAAAGTTGTATACATTAAAGGAACTTATAGACCAATGGAACATGGAACTCAGAAGGGACTTGGGTACATTGAAAAGATGTTTCTTTATGGAAACAGAATTTCAGCTAGACAAGAGGAATATATTTAGGAAATATATTGATGAATATAATTACTGACAAAATATTGTGTACCTTAAAATTATGAGGATAGTAAAATTTAAGCATTTTACAACCAAAAAAATCTATGTGTGAGATATTAGTGTGTGTGTTAAATTATTTGATTCAGACATTCCACAATATATACAAATTTCTAGACATCACATTGTCTAAGCAAAATATATGAATTTATTTCAAGTTACAGTGTATTCTTCTGGCACCTAAGGCTCAGGGAACATTGTTGAAGAGGGCCTCGAAAGATTGTAGGAGCCAGAGGATCAGGGAGTTTGCTATGAGGTTGTGTCTCCTAGTAACATCAGAAGCTACACCATAAAGTCTCATCAATGTGACTGCTCAAATGTGAGCTGAACAAGGATGATGATAGCATGCCAAGATGGACAAGAAGAAGCCCACGAGGCCTCAACCCTACACAAAGAACTACAGGCAACTAAGCAGTGCTTAGATCAGGAGAAATAGTCCTTCCCCAGGGAAGAACACACTAATCAATTATCCAATAATAAATGATCAGCCCTGAAAACATGCATACAAGTAACATGATACAGGTTTTATATATATATATAACCTGCTCCATCTGTATATGTGTATATACATACATATATACACATAAGAGTATATGTATCTTTTCATATATGTATTCAATTAATGAAAGAAGTGGCCATGAATTTCAAGAAGAGGAAGGAGAAGTGTAAGGGAGGGTTTGGAGGTCAGGAAGGGAAGGAAGGTAGGCCATAGTTACATTATAATCTCAAAAATTAAAGTAGAAAAATAAATCATGTCAGCAAAAATTTGCCTTATATTGGAAAAGCACTTGGTACTTGAAAATTATTAGAATTTCCATCAAAAGCTATGTGATTCTTTTTGAAATAATGTCATTCTGAACTTTGGAGTTTAAGAGCTTTACATTTGCAGGGCATGGTGGTGCATGTCTTTAAACCCAGCCAGGAGGCAGAGACAGGAGGATCTCTTAAGTTCCAGGACAGCAAGGGCTACACAGAGATGCTCTGGTTTGTGTGTGTGTGTGTGTGTGTGTGTGTGTGTGTGTGTGTGTGTGTATGTGTGTGTGTGTGTGTGTGTGTGTGTGTGTGTGTTTATGTTGGGGGGCACAACTTTACATCTCCAGAAAAGTATTGCAAGCAAAATACCCATAACTGTTAAGTGTAGACATTCCTTACCCTGTTCTTAGTTCTGTCCAAGTGATCGTCATATCCAAATGATGAAGCATATTCAAGCTAGGTGACTGGTTTGTGTTATAGCTCTGGAGGCTTGATTAGATGTGAGGTGCAAACTTAGGAAATATGCTCAGAATTGAAGCAAAGAAAAGGAATAGGTTGTTCACTTAGTATCCAAGTAGGTTATTCACTTAGTATCCAAGGTCAGACTGACTCTAGGCCTCTGCACCTGGGAGGAGGGAAGCTGGAGGAGCTGAAAAGATCTGTGGAAGCCCTCAGAGACAGCCCGTCCTTCACAAAGGCAGCCTGGGGGGGGGGACACACGGGGACACGGGGACACGGGGGACGGGGACGACTACCGAACCTCCGATGTTTCAGCCATTGCTCTCTCTATAAACCTTTTGACTGTGAACCTTTACTTGCCTATTTAGATCGTGTATACACGTATCTCTGTTGATAGACAACGTGAATGTATAGTGAAGTTTATTACTGAAATTACAGTTATTTCTAACAGTTTTGAAAGCAGTTTCAAACCATTTTGTCTGGATTATTTCATATTGAATTGTATTGTTATTGGTTTTATTTACTTATTTTGTCTTTTAGAGACAGGCTTTCTCTGTGTAGCCCTGACTCTCCTGGAACTTGCTCTGTAGCCCAGGCTGGCCTCGAACTCACAGAGATTCACCTGCCTCTGCCTCCTGAGTGCTGGGATTAAAGGTGTGCACGGCCACTGCCCAGCTTTGTTTTAAATGAACATGCACGTTCTGGTTAGGGTTTCTATTGCTTTGTTAGAACACCACAACCAAAAACCACTGGAGAGGAAAAGGTTTGCTTCAGCTCACACTTTCGCATCACAGTCCATCTTTAAAGGAGTCAGGAGCTGAAGCCGAAGCCATGGAGGAACTCTACTTACTGGCTTGCTCTTTACGGCTTGCTCAACCTGCTTTCTTATAAGCTCCAGGACCACGGGCCCTCTCACATCAATCTTTAATCAAGAAAATGTGCCACAGACCTGCCTACAGGCCGGTTTCAGTAAAGGCGTTTTCTTAGTTAAGATTCCCTAGTTCAGGGCCGAGCAGTTAAGAGCACTGGCTCTTCTAGAGGATGCACCTTCAGTTCCCAGCACCCACATGGCCGCTCACGGCTGTCTGTAACTCCAGCTCCAGGGGGTCTGGCACTGATACACAGACATGCATGCAGGCAAAACATCAGTGTACCTAAAATTTAAAAAAAAAATCATTAAAAAAATGCTGGGTATGGTAGTGCATGCCTTTAATCCCAGTACAGTTCTAGGACAGTCAAGGCTATATAAAGAAATCTTGTCTCAGAAAACCAAAAAAGAAAAAGAGAAGAAAAACGATTTCCTGTTCCCAGGTAAGTCTACCTAGGTTTGTGCCACGCTGACAAAACCCAGGCAGCACAATGAGGCTGGTGAGAGACTGTGCCGTTTGCTTGCCTGGTTCCCCTCCTTTTTATTTTGAGACAGGGTCTCTCTGTGTAGCCCTGGCTGTCCTAGACTCACTCTGTAGACCGGGCTGGCCTCGAACTCAGATCCGACTGCCTCTGTCTCTCAAGTGCTGGGATTAAAGGCATTGTTACTATTATCTTCAATTTGTCTTTCTCTTTTAAAACCATCTGTGGGAATCCAGCAATCTATGAATGCCCATAGTTTAACACACAGGAATCCAGCACTCTGTGCTGAAACCCAGTGGCCAACAAAGGCATTCTCTTTATTCTTTCCATTCAAAAGGCCTGGCTTCTTCTCAGGTCACTTATGTGGGACATGACTTTCCAGGGTGAGTAGTCACAGTCGAGTCTCTCAGTAGCAGAGAACATACACATGTAAAATGCCTTTCATTGCCATTTTCCACCACCAACCCCGGCCAGCCTTAAAACTCACCTCTTGCAGCAACTTTTAAAACTGGGAGCAAACAGCACTTCCCATGGTGCCTGCTTCTATTGCAAGGTGACCTTGGCACTTAGGCTGTCATTGAAGATGTTTGAAAGGTACAGAGAACTGCCTGGAACGTGTTCACTCCCCCTAGCCATTATAAAATGCAAATTAAGGCCACAGTGAGCTATTAACTGACTAAAGCTAAAAAGTTAGGACACTGCCAACACCTGACAAGATGCAGATCACATGCATGTTGGTCGGAATGTAAAATGGTTTAGCTACTCCAGAAAACATTTTGGCAGTTTTTGTAAAAGTTAAACAGAGGCTTAACATATAATCTAGCAGTTGCACTCCCGGTATTTGCCCATAGGAGCACTTATATTCAGACAAAACCTGTGCAAGTGTACAAGTCAGTCTTACCTGTAATAGTTCCAAACTGTAAACACCAAGCTGTCTTACAGTGTCTTAATACTAAGCAGACACTGATATATTCATAGAAGGAAAAACTACCTAGCAATAAGAAGGAATGTGCTATTGATTGGTGCATGAAGTACCTTGAGTGGATATCAAGGGCAGTATGCTGAGTAAACATACCTGCTTTAGCTGGGCATGGTGGCACTCTTAATCCCAGCACTTAGGAGGCAGAGGCAGGTGAATCTCTGAGTTTGAGGCCAGCCTGTTCTACATTGTGAATTCAAGAACAGTCAGGGCTACACAAAGAAACCTTGTCTCAAAAACAAAAACAAAAAACAAAAAAATTGTCTTAGAACATTTTGTGTCACTTACTATCATGAAATACCTGAAGCTAAGTAACTTTATATAGAAAAAAAGTTTATTTAGCTCACAATTCTACAGACTCAGGGACCACATGTAGCCTTTTTTGCTCTCAGTCTGAGGCGGCACAGAGCCACACAGGGTAAGGGTCAAGAAACATTCATGTCCGTTTTCTCTGCTTTTTATAAAGTTACCAGTATTCAAACAGGGGTTCTACTTTGATGACGTTGTCTAATCCTGACCTTCTCCCCGACATTCCTACCTCTAAACAACATAGTTGGATTGTTTCTATCCTTTTATTTCATTTACTCACTTGTTTGCTTGGTTTTTTGGTTACTTGGTTAGGTTTTTTAGACAAGGTCTCTCTGTGTAGCATTGGCTGTCCTGGAACACATGAAGAGCAGATTGGCCTTGAACTCACAGACATCTGCTTGCCTGCCTCCCTGGCTGCTGGGATTAAAGGTGTACTCCACCACACTTGGCTTGTTTCTACCCTTTTCATAATTCAGTTAATTTAACTGCCCCATGAGAACCCTTTAGGAGTACTTAAACCTAATCCAAACCTCACCAATGCCATCTCAAAAAGCCACACGCTGCTGTCGTTTATATAACCTTCTGGAAATGACAAGTGGTAGAGGTGGAAACAAAGAGAGTTGTCAGAGGAAGGAGATGCGGCATGCCTGTGCAGCGGCAGATCTGGGTGGTACGTCTGCATTTTAACTCTGGAGCGAAGTCTGTAAACCTGGGGGTGTGATGAACCCCCAGTTTGAGGGTTGCCTGGTTTTAAGTACTGTAGTTACTGAGGTATTGTCTCTCAGGTGAGGCTGCATGAGGCATGTATCAGGATTTCCAGGTGCATCCGCAGCTAGGAGAATAAGCTTAGGTTAGACCCTCTGACCCACTACTTCTCTGCTCTTCTTAGGAAAGGCTGGATGAAGGGGAAGACACATCAGAAATGGGTCACAGTTTCTGTAATTTCTCATGTTTATTTGACCCCTATACAAAGTTGAATTATGTTAATTTTCAGATATTCATGGATTTTCTCAACATTTTAACTAATTTCTAATGTAATTCCATTGTTTAGAATCTTAAATCTTTGAAATTAATTGCTTTACATATGTGCTAACTTCCTGAATTTGCATGTGTTTCTGAGTAGAATCATCACTCTATTGATGTGGATCAGAGGGGTTGTTAATTAGTTCAGGGTGGCCATTTATCTTCTCTTCCTGCTAATTACGTTCGTCTATGTGTCTTACATTCACTATGATCTCATTGGTTGTGCATTTCCCTATTTCTTCTCTTCTTTTTGTCAATTTTTGCCTAATGAATTTTAAAGTTCTTTTTAGGAACACATACACATAGATTGTTACGTTTTCCTTGTTAATTCTCCTTATTTTATCATATAAAATAGGTGTTATCCTTTGTAATGTTCCTTATCGTGGATTGTGCTTCTCATGATGATGTCCATCACAGTGTCTGTGTCCTGAAGGTGGATTTCTGTCCCTCCTGCCAGCTCCCAAATCACGACACAGAGACTTCTTATTGATTAGGAAAGCTTGGCCGAGAGCTCAGGCTTGGTTCTAACTAGCTCTTAGAATTTAATCAACCCATTTCTACTAATCTACGTATTGCCACGTGGCTCATGGCTTTATCTATCCTCTAGCATGTCTTGCTCCCTCTGTGTCTCCTGGCAATTCTGCCTTTCTTTTTCTGATAATCCTCTGTGTCTGGCTGTCCTGCCCGCCTATACCTCCTGCCTAGCTAATGGCTGTTTAGCTTTTTATTAAACCAATAAGAAGGCACCTTGGCAAAGACACATCTTCACAGTGTGCAAAAAGGTTATTCTACAATAGTGTACTTCTTGTCTCTATGATGCATATTTTCCCATGTTTGACTATCACTTTTTGTTTTGTAGGTTTTCTCAAGTTTGATATTTTCTGTCTTCACATCCACCAGCTCTTTTAGTTGTCTCATCTAATTTATTGTTATGATCATTTATTGAGATTTTAGTTACTGTGTAGCTTGCGGTTTGGATTTCTGTTTTCTTTCTTTCCTTCTTCCTCCTCTTCTTCTTTTCTAGACAGGGTTTCTCTGTGTAGCCCTAGCTGTCCTGGAACTCAATCTGTTGATCAGGCTGGCCTCGAACTCAGAAATCTGCCTGCCTCTGCTTCCTGAGTGCTGGGGTCAAAGGTGTGCGCCACCAGGCCTGGCTTTTTTTTTTTTTTTTTGTCTATTTTCTTTGAGAGAGAGAGAGGGAGGGAGGGAGGGAGGGAGGGAGGGGGGAGGGAGGGAGGGAGAGAGAGAGAGAGAGAGAGAGAGAGAGAGAGAGAGAGTTAGTTCTTTTAAACTATGATCCAGTGATGATATATGCAGTGTAAAAACAGACCTCTGCACCCCCAGCACCCACCGCTAGAGCACTGTCACCGTGTGCTGGTGGCGGTGTGCTGGTGGCGGTGTGCTGGTGGCGGTGTGCTGGTGGCGGTGTGCTGGTGGCGGTGTGCTGGTGGCGGTGTGCTGGTGGCGGTGTGCTGGTGGCGGTGTGTTGGTGGCGGTGTGTTGGTGGCAGTGACCTAGCATGTGTGAGGCCTTTTGATCCTCAGCCCTGACAACATGTACCATTTAGTTACCGGCCTAGATTCCACACCAAGCCTACATAATCATTGATCTGCTTTCCAGCTTTCTGTATTCTAGACATTCCATACAAATGGAATCAACATATGGTCTTTTATGTCTCACTTTCAATTTTTGCTTAGGAAAATGTTTTCAGGGTTTATCTATGTTATAGTACCAAAACTTCATTATTTTATAGGCTAAATAATGTTCACTTGTATACATGTGCCACATTTTGTTTATCTATTTGTCAGTCATCGGATGTTTTTACTTTTAACAGTATGAACAGTGCTGCTGAGAGCACTGTGTGCAAGTTTTTTGTGCGGCCATAAATGTTCATTTTCCTGGGGAGGTGGCTTAGAGGACAGCTGTTAGGTCATTTGGTAGCTTTGTGTTCAACTAGTTAAGGATTGCCAAGTTCTTTTCCAAAGTGGCTGCACAGTTTTCATGTCTACCAGTCATGTGTGAGGCTTCTGCTTTTTCCACTTCTTCATTAGTACTTGTCACTATCCTTTTGACTTTCCAAATATGAAAGTAGTATCCCATTGTAGTTTTGATTTGCATTCAGAAACCCAGACACTTTTGGAGGGAATATTAAACAAGGAGCTTTGTCCAGAAGAAAACGGATGCAGCCACAGAGTGAGATGAGATGTGGAGATTGCTGCTGTGGATATTGCTCTACATAAATAAAACACTGATGGCCAGTGACCAGGCAGGAAGTAGGTTGCCAGGCAGGAAGTAGGTGGGACAAGGAGAGAGGAGAATTCTGGGAAGCGGAAGGCTGAGGGGGGAGACACTGCAGCCACCGCCAGGATAAGCAGCATGTAAAGACTCTGGTAAGCCACCAGCCACGTGGCAAGGTATAGATTTATAAAAATGGATTAATTTAAGATAAAAGAACAGTTAGCAAGAAGCCTGCCACGGCCATACAGTTTATAAGTGATATAAGCGTCTGAGTGATTATTTTATAAGTGGATTGTGGGACTGCAGGGCTTGGGGAACCTGGAGAGAAGCCCTCCAGCAACAGATTGCCAGCATACCACTGGAGTTTTGTAAACACAAACTATGAAAAACTAACCCTGTGAGATACTCAGTTTTACAGGAGATGAAGGAGAAGCTGAGGATCACTCTCACAAGGGGGTCACATGACTAGGAGAATGTCCTTTTGTTCAGAAATGAGACTCAAGAAGTTAAACAAGAAGCTTCTTCATTCCATGAGCTCATTTTTTACCCAGACAGTTCCTGTGTCTATGGATTCTAGAATATGTAAGAAAAAAATCACTGTTCTTGGAGAAAACAGGGCACAAGAAGCTCTTCTGGAGATAAGCTGTGACAGGTCATCTTCTTGAGGTTCCACCGTGCAGAGTGGCTTTCAGTTACGGGCATTGATATATGAATTTGGGGAAATGCTAAACAACCTATGTTGGTATGTCTGAACTAAGAAAACAAAGGCCAAAAGAAAAATGATGCTGAATTAACAAAACTGCTTACTAGAGAGCAAAATGTTCTCTGTACTGGGGGTTAATTCTAAACACGTGATTTTTCTGTGCGTGTGAAAGATCACCTGCTCTGTTCTTTAAACAGACTTGCAAGCTACAGTGTAATCTTCGTAAATTATAGGTAATTACAAAAAAGGCACATTAAACCTCAGCTAATCACAGTTGTTTCAAAAATATGTCCCTTCTCTTAACAAAGCAGTAACCTAGCCAAAACTCGGATAAACCGGCCTTTCCCTGGGTCACATGTTTCATTCCTAAGCACAATGCCCCTGTGTTTCTCTCAGGTGTCCATGCTTTCTCTGAAAAACAGGGAGCTCCTCCCAAAGCTCTGGCATTACCTGCTCTTTGTTTGGAAATAAGTGTATTATTCATGCGAGGGGGGCAGCGCAGGTGTCCTCCCTTTCTCGCAGCCGGGCTGATCCTAGGCCTTTCATGAAATCAGTTCACTCTGCCATCCACATCTCACTGCTTGATGGCTCACTACAGGCCCAGATGCAACCAGATCATCTTTCATCCCACTGTGTTGACATTTTTAATTAGTATTTCCTGAGATGTCAACATACCGCTTCTTTCTCAAGGTCTTAAAGGGCGAAGTGGATCTAGAATTAGCAGTTGGTGTTGATTTCCTTTTTCCTGAACTCATTGGCATGTAAGGTACCCAGATTTACCCCCATCCCTTCAAAGCCCTAGCTGAAAGTTGTGTGAAATAAAACTCCTGAGTGTAAGCAAACTGAGTAAACCTCAGAAGCAGGTATCAAAGCGTATCTTTCCCTGAGTGGGCCTGTGGAAGAAACACTGGCTTCTACACATCAAGGACTGGTGTTGGGTGTCAGGTGACCCACACGGTCTTCTCAGGTTTCAACCCTTACTTTATTTTCAAACAGACACTTTCGTGTCATTCCCCAGAGGACAGAGAGGGTTCGGGCTCAGGGTCACTGAGCAAGCCTTCGCTGAGAAAGGAAGAAGAGCCGGGGAGCAGAATTACTTCAGGACTTCATTTTTCTCATTACAAGAGCTTGTAACCGATATTACTTACCAAAGTAGTTTTTCCCTCGCTGTGTAACGGGAAGTTTATGAAAGTTTACTATTGTCAATTATGTCTCAAAGATTTATTTTATTTTATTTTTTTTTTTTTCCGGAGCTGAGGACTGAACCCAGGGCTTTGCGCTTGCTAGGCAAGCGCTCTACCACTGAGCTAATCCCCAACCACTCAAAGATTTTTTTAAAAAAGTAATGTCCCTTTACTGTTATTTTCTGTACTGATGTGTATGTATTTAGTAAAATATACTATGGATTTTAGGTATACAGTATTTTCATGGCTAGAGTTTTTAAATTTTCAATTTCCCATTATAAAATTAAAAAGTGTATATGAAAACAGTGATGAATCAGTAGAGAATGCTGTAGACAAATTTCTTTCTTTTCTTTCTTTCTTCCTTCCTTCCTTCCTTCCTTCCTTCCTTCCTTTCTTTCTTTCTTTCTTTCTTTCTTTCTTTCTTCTTTTTTCGAGACAGGGTTTCTCTGTGTAGCTTTGGTGCCTGTCCTGGAACTCACTCTGTAGACCAGGCTGGCCTTGAACTTACAGAGATCCTCCTGGCTCTGCCTCCCTAGTGCTGGGATTGCAGGCGTGCGCCACCACCGCCCGGCCTACGAATTTCTAAACAGTCTTATTAAATGAGAAACAGAGCCAAATGCAGAGGAAATAGCCAAAGAGATCAGAGAACTGGCGAAGAACCACAACTACCTTATCTTACCACCTCACCGCTGTCGCTTCCCCAGAGAGAGCTTCCCGTCTAACTTGTGCCTTTATTGACTTTCTGTTCTGCCTTCTCATTGGCTCTAAGCCCAGCCACATGACTTCCTTGTCACTGCCTGTCTATACAGACCTCCAGGTCTCTATGGTGGGTACTGGGATTAAAGGCGTGTGTCACCACGCTTGGCTGTGTCCTTGACCACACAGAGACTCTGCCTGCCAAGTGATGGGATTAAGGGCATGTGCTACCACTGCCTGATTTTTGTTTATGGCTGACCTCTGATCTCCAGGCAAACATTATTTATTAACATACAAATAAAATCACATTTCAGCACAATTAAAATATCACCACAGAATACCTTTTCTGATTGTAATTATGCTTAACAAAAATGTGCTCAGCACTTTGCTGATTAAGAGTAGGATATATAACACATTCATATTTCCAAACAACAAAGGCACATGATTGCAAGGTATATACTGTAAGAGTTCTTGTGCAGGACTGGGGTGTAGCTCAGTGGCAGAATGGCCCTGGATTCAATCCTCAGACCCACAAGGTAAGCAACAGCCAAAACAAACACAAAAGCTGTGAAGTATTACAGCTCCATTTTATTTTATTCTGTCTCTCTGGGACCTCACTGTGTACTCCTAAGTGGCCTGGAACTCTCTGTGTGGATCAGACTGGCCTCAAACTCAGAGATCTGCCTGCCCCTATCTCTAGAGTGGTGGGATTAAAAACACCTGACCACAACTTCATTTTAAAAACATTTCTTTGGGATCAGGTGTGATGGTGCATGCCTTTAACCCAGCAGTCAGGAGGCAGAGGACAGAGGACCTCCGAGTTTGAGGCCAGCCTGGTCTACATAGTGAGATCCAGGACAGCCAGGGCTACATAGAGACCCTGTCTCAATAAAACAGCAACAATAACAACAGAATTTCAGGTGGGAGGTGGTGGTGCACACCTTTAATTGCAGCACTCAACAGGCAGATGCAGGTGAATCTCTGAGGGCAGCCTGGTCTAACAGACTGAGTTCCAGGACAAGAGCTACACAGAGAAACCCTGTCTGGAAAAACAAATTTCTCTGGATTGGACAACCTATGGGGCGCTCCTCTCTGGAGAAAACTGATCCTCCTCCTCTCAGCAGCCATTGATTGCTCTTCACTTAGGGGTGGAGCCTTGTGAGAAGTCCCTGTCCATCAATGTAGGCATGCCAGCTGGTGTTCTCATTATGCAGGTCTTGTTTAGGCAGAGGTATTGTTGAGGTCCCACAGATGCACCTTCCCTGTCAATACTGTGCAATACTGTGGTCCTGATAGTGCTTACCCTAAGTACATGAACATACAAGCAACACTAAACGGACTTAGGGTGTGTGCGTGCCCTGGTGAGTGTAATAATAGTGAAGAGGTCATGAGTTCAGGGGTTGAAACGGGAGGAGTTGGGCAAATGGCTACAGTGTCTTTTAACATATCAAAGTGGATGCTGGTCAGCTCTCCCAGCATCCCTCAGTACCTGTGGCTCCTCCCTTCTAAGGGCTGGGCCCCTTCCCCCAGCCTGGTCCCTGTGTAATGCAGCCATTTTGGCTACACCAGTCTAGGCCTCTTGGCCCCTGGGCCTCCTCTCAGTGGGTGGCTCCTCTCTTGCCCCCCCCCCCCCCATGATCCTATTTAGTCTGCCACCCATGTTCAGCTCCGACTCTTCCTTCTGCCTGCGTTCTCCCTTCCAGGTACAAAAATCTCCACTCTGTAGTCCTCCTCCTTCTAGTTCATTTTTTCAGTCATGGAGAAGGGAGAGGGAGGTGTAGAGATGAGGCAATGTGGCAGTTATGTATGAAATTCTCAAAAAATAAAAGAATTCACAAGTGAATTATTTCTTTGGGCCGGGCAGACAGCAGAGCAGTTCAAAGCCCTGCTGGGAAACCTGACTGCTTCAGTCGGGTCCTTGATCCTTAGAACCCAGTGAAGGTGGATGGAGAGAGCCAGCGACACAGAGGTGTCCTCTGACCTCTACATGCAGACCACGGCATGCTCAACCCACCACTAGACACACGCTTGCCTGCACACCTTCAACACCAACAATAATAATAAATGAATAAAAACATTTCTTTGTTTTAAAGCCACTTTGTAGGAATTAGCAATTAATTTGTAGTTGATTTTACTGTATATTTTAAAATTGATAACCCTGTAGGAAAATTTAAACTAGAGTTTGGTATTCATATTAGACACTAATTATTCTGTGTAACAGCTTGGTCTGTAGTGAGGACCATACAGAGGTGAACATAGCCAGGCCTGACAGCCACAGCCTCTCGCCATCCTCTCCTCTGTACAGCACCGGCAGCTTCAGCTGACCATTGTCCTGGGACAAAGATTCCACACCTTTCTGCTCATGACCAAGTTACATATGCACCCCATGGATGTCCTGAGTGTTATTTATGCTACTAAAACACATATGTCACAACCCATAGTCTTCTCTCTCAGGATCTCTGTCTGAGCCTCTCACAGATCCCTGCCGAGTTCATTAGGGCTGTGAGCACCTCAAAGTTCCGTAGTCCCATGTAGTTGAGGTGCAAGAGGAATACCACATATCCACTTGCCAGGAATGGTTGTTGCTGGTTTGGAGGTGATGGTGAGTTTGGTGATAGCCTGCACTGCCCTTATCTGCCTGACATCAGTGCTTTCCAGTGCCAGTGGAAGCAGAGCCTTGGCACACCCCCCAAGCCATGCCTTGAGTCCACAATGCCTCCTTGGTCCCCCATCTGCACGGAAGCCAGGAAACCACTGGAAGAGCAGCTCTCTCCAGGAGTGGTCAGCACAGTCTGTAGGTCTTTACTGTGTGTGGTGGTTTGAATGAGAATCCCTCCCCCAGCTTATATATTTGAATGTTTGGCCTGCAGTTGGCAGAACCATTAGGGAAGAATTAGGGGATGCAGCCTTGTTGGAGGAGGTGTGTCACTGTGGGTAGCACTGAGGGTTCAGAAGTCCAAGCCAATCCCAGTTCTCTCCCTGCCTCGTGGTTGTCTCAACGCAGAGGCTCTCAGCTACTGCCCTGGTGCCATGCCTGCCTGCTGCTCTGCTCACCACTGCGATGGCCATGGACCCTACTACCCTCTGGAACTCTGAGCCCTCAAAGAACTCCTTTACAGGTTGCCTTGGTCATGGCGTGTTGTCATAGCAGTAGAAAAGTAACTAACACCGTGCAAGTCTCGGCTGACATCACATCTACTGCAGGAGCTTCTTCACTGAGCTCAGGTTATGCTTAGAATGCCACCAGGGCACCTGTCGCTCAGGTGCTTGGTCAGCTCCACCATCTTGGGATCCGGCTCATACCAATAGCTGCTGGTACATCTGATCAGTGCTAAGGTCACCACAAATAGCACCGAGCTCTCCTTGACATGCTGAGCTGGAACAGCCTTTCAGAACAGCTCATTCCCCACAGATTATTCTTTCATGTTGGTATCAAAAGTAAGGTAAGTCAGGCTTCCACTGTCCAGTACTGAGTGCCCCTGCTGACCTGGTCATTGCATAGCCATTATGGGCACCACTTGGGCAGTTTGAGAGTAAATCCTTCAGCAAACTGCTCCATGCTAAAGTCAGTTCCTCTGGTTGAGCTGAGTTTAGAGTCCCACCAGGGCCCCAGATGCATACACTGTCCCTTACTGTGCCTATACAGATCACCGAGCTGGGGGACGCCATAGCGGTGAGTGACACCTGGTTGGCTTGGCTAACCACCTGCATCGGAGCCTCCACAGCGCCAGAACTCAGGTCCTCATTCTTGCTGCCAAGTTCTTTCCCTACAGATCCATCTTCACAGTGATTATGTTAACTTTATCTCTGCTTGGTGAGTCTCCCCTTATTTCTCAATGACTGCTGTCCAGCTGGGTGGTGATCACTTTCATCGTTTACTCTCACTTCATGCTTCCTTGACTCCTGGAAAAAGATGAGACGATAAAAGCTCAGAGTAAGCCCTATATCCAAGGCACTGTTTCAGGTCAATTACTAGCTCCCCTTAAGATGTATTTATTCTTATTTTCTATGTGTGAGTGTTTTGCCTGCATGGATGCATGTGTATGATGTGTATACCTGGTACCCGAAGAAGCCAGAATAGGGCATTGGATCCCCAGGAACTGGAGTGGTTGTGATCCACTTTGTGGGTGCTGGGAATCCAACTCAGGTACTATGAAAGTGCAGCCATTACTCTTAACCACTGAGCCACCTCTCCAGCCCTCAATTACCAGCCATTCTACATCCGGGGAGCCTCGGTTCTTGCTGAGCATGTCTAGGAGTTAGGGTTTATCACACGATGGCTAAGGTCTGCTGTTTTGTACAGCAGAGCAGAGTAGGTGCTTTGCGGGAGTAAGAATGCTTATGCAACTGAATCTTGAACTGATTATTTGAGCAAATAATCCATCTTAGTGTGTTTCTCTTCAATATAAGTATGTTTATTCTTTTCTATTTAGTATACTTTGTAAATTTTTATTATATTTTAACTTTTGGAAAACAGTGTTAAATCTAATTTCACAGACTATCACCATGAACACTTTAAAGGTTGATAGAATTTGACAGTCTTCTGGGTAGAATAATTATCTGATTTGATTCTTAATTAGAAATTAAGTACTAAGTTGATCAGGAATGTCCCCATAAGTGAGATGGAGAATTTACAGATACACACATACCTGTCACTCCCCATCCCCTGCCTGTAGCAGCTAAGATTCTGATTTACATAAAAACCTTAAAACTGAAAGCCAATCAACTTGTGGCATCAGCTTTCTCCCAGATAAGTAGAAATAGTTATGTGTGGTGGTATTGTGTTCCCCAAAATATTGTGCACCCTAATAAACTTATCTGGGGTCAGAGACAGAACAGCCACTAGATACAAAGGCTAGAAAATGGTGGCACTCACACCTTTAATCCTAGCATTCCAGAGGCAGAAATCCATCTGGATCTCTGTGTGTTCAAGGCCACATTGGAAACAGCCAGGCATGGTGACATACGCCTTTAATCCCAAGAAGTGAGCTTTTAATCCCAGGGAGTGATGATAGAAAGCAGAATGGTATATAAGGCATAAGGACCAGAAACTAGAAGCATTTGGCTGGTTAAGCTTTTAGGTTTTGAGCAGCACAGTTCAGCTGAGATTCATTGGAATATGAGGACACAGAGGCTTTTAGTCTGAGGAAACAAGATCAGCTGAGGAATTGGTGAGGTGAGGTGGCTGTGGCCTGTCTGTCTCTCTGATCTTCCAGCGTTCACCCCAATACCTGGCTCAGGTTTGATTTTATTAATAATAAGAACTTTTAAGATTCCTGCTACAGTGATGGTCTGGAGAGCTGGCTCAGAGGTTAAGAACACTGGCTCTTCTTCCAGAGGTCCTGAGTTCAATTCCCAGCAACCACATGATGGCTCACAGCCACCTATAATGAAATTTGGTGCCCTCTTATGGCTTCAGGAAGAACACTGTATACACAATAAATAAATATTAAAAAAAAAAAAAAGAAATAGTTACACATCTTTAAAAAAAATGTAACTTACCGAAAGTTGTGTGCAGTAAGCAGACAACTGAAAACCAATGTGAAGCACAGGAGTGAATGTTAGATAAGCAGAGCTCTGTCTCTTGTGAACTTTTTGCTTTCCAGCTTAGTTAGGTGTTTTGAGCTCTCTGCCAGGAAATGGAGACAACTTGTCCACCAGCAAACTCCGATTAAACCCTTGACTCCAGGTTTTCCCAAACAGGTCATCCATTAATCCTACATACTTCGTACATAGAAGAAAGAAAGTTTTAGCTTTGTAGATTTGCATTCTGTTTCTACTTTCTGAGGAAGGATTCAGTTATCTTCAACATAATCTGATTGTTGGCTTTTAATGAAAGCATAGAAAGAGCAAACTGGCATTGTGACTGAGAAATTGTCCAGTTCAGATTTATATTTCAGTTACTATGAGTTCTGATTGATGACCTCATCCATTAAAAACTCATTTTTTTAAAGCCAGGATATTCATAAGCCTCTCCCATGGATTAACAGTGAAACGGTCTGTTTTCTAGATTTTTCTGTGAGTAGAGTGCTATAGGCAGGCTCATGAGCAGAGTGGTGTGAGGAGCCATGGCTCTTCCCTGTCATGTCTGCCAAGGCCCTTCTTGTAGGCACCGGCTCTGGCAGAGAGAGGCAGTCTAGACCAGACACAGACTAAGGTGTAGGGGCTTTTCGAGGGGGTTGTTTGGAAGGTATGTTGAAAAGACTTCGACCTTCTCCCTTCTCTCTCTCACCAAGGCAACACAAGAACCTTTCTGCATTTACAGAGGAAGAAGAAAACCACAACAGAGCAGGAGGGCCTCCTTCAGAGCCAGCGGTTCTGTGATAAGGAGTCCATTGTTCTCACACCAGCTTCGGCTGTTCCTGTGGTGGCTGTTTCCCAACTGAGCTTTTCACCTTTTCTGCCCAGAGAGACCGAGATGCTTGGTCTAAATGAATGGGATTCTAAGCATGGACTCTGGACTAGCATGAAGCCGTACCCGGTGACATGAAAACTAACTTTTCAGTTCCTATCCCATCCTGGAGTGGTGGTGCTCAGTGATCTGTTCTCACAAACCCTCCTGGAGACTCCGTTCTTGTCAACCTTGCAGGATCACTGCACGACTTAAGGAAACTCTGCTGTGGAATAATGTTTTTGTACATGGTGAAGATCTGTCACTTGTATTGGTTTAATAAAGAAGCTGACTGGCCAATAGCTGAACAGAATAAGGTCAGGTGGGAGAACCAGACGAGAAGAATTCTGGGAAGAAGAAAGGTGGAGTCTGAGGAGATGCCAGGAGACTTCAGCAGACGCAGAGGAAGCAGGACTTGCAGAAAATGAGGTGACAAGCCATGAGCCACGTGACAGAGGGTAGATAAGAAGCATAGATCAATTTAAAGTGTAAGAGTTAGCTAGTAACGAGCCTGGGCTATCAGTTGAGCATTTACAATTAATGTTAAGTCTCCATGTTGGTTATTTGAGAGCAGCTGGCAGGACAGAGACTTCCACCACCAAAACTTGGCTGTGACTGCTCTCTGTGTTTGGTCAGTAGAGAGCATCAGTAGAGAATCTAAGGGAGGAACTATGAGAGGCTTAGCATTTAAAAGCACTTCTTGTTCTTCTAAAGGACCTGAGTTCAGTTCCTAGCACCCCCATGGTGGCTCACAACCATCTATAACTCCAGTTCCAGGGAATCTGATGCCCTCTTCCAACCTCCAAGGGTACCAGGCATATGCGTGGTACATATACATTCCTGTAGACACAATACTTACATACATGAATACATCTTTTTAAAATTTAAAAGAAAGTCCAAGGAAAGGAGGGGATGTAGCCTGGGTATTTATTTCCCATTTCTGTCCCGTGAGTTCACTATGATGGCTACATTCTTTTTATGGAGGCTAAGTCTTCTGTCAGGAGACTTTCTGTACACTGCTAATCCTTACAAGTTACAGTAACCTGTGTTTTTACAGTTGTTGCTATTGCTGGCCTTACAGAGGATCCTGGTATCCTTTGTTAGTGTCTGTAAAATATGTCCTTGCTTTTGCAAATAGTGACTTTGTTAAAGCCTTTAGAATTACTTTATTTCTTTTCTTTTTCTTTTTTCTTCCTTTCTTCCTTCCTTCCTCCCTTCTTTTTTACCTTTCTTTCCTTTTTTTTAAGACAGGGTCTCTCTAGTTAGTACTGGAACTTACTCTGTAGACCAGGCTGACCTCAAACTCACCAAGATCTTTCTGCTTCTGTTCCTGAGTTCTGAGATTAAAGGTGTGCATCACCACATCTGGCCTCACAGCTGCACTTTTTTAACTTTAATTTTATTCATTCTTTGACAGGACATACATACACACATATATGTATCTCTCTTTTTCTGTTTGTCCTGCGTGTACACACACACACACACACACACACACACACACACACACACACACATTTTGGCCATATCCACTCCAACTCTTTTCTTCCATTTACCCTAGGTTCTCAGCACATGCCTCCCCCCCAACTTCCTGTCCTGTTCTTTTTTGTTTTTATAACCTATGAAGTCCAGTTAAGGTTATATAAATGAGTGTGGTCACACCCCTGAAGAAAAGTGACTTCTTCTTCCCCTGCACCATTAGTTGCCAACAGTAGCTCTTCTGTTAGAGGTAGAGCCTCATGAGTCCGGACCTCTGCTATCCATGCTGACATTACTGACTGACTTGATCTTGTGAAAGTAACTGTAGCCGATCTAAGTTCCAAGCACAACACTGTCGTATCCAGAGGCCAGCCTTTGGCAAGTAGGCCCTCCATCACCTGGCTCTTAGATTCTTTCTGCTCCACCCTGCCAGTCTCCCCTGGGCCTTGTGGAGGTTGATGTAGGTGTCTCATTTACAGCTGAACACTCAGCTGACACTTCTTCTCAGCACTTTGACCAGTTACAGGTATCTACAGTGACTGCTGTCCATGGCAAAAGAGACAATAGTTAGACCAGGGTTGAGAACAGAACTAATCTGTGGGTATAAACAAATGTTTAAAGGCCAGCTTGACAATATTGTTTAGTCCGGTGACAGTAAAAGGCTCCCCTGCCTCCAGGCCTAGGCCTGTGTTCTCCCCAGTCACAGGATTTTGACCAGGTTTACAGTAGTGGACATGAATTCTGTCCTGAGGGGCAGGACTCAAGGACAGAGAGCAGGTGGGTGCTCCTAGAGCAGCCATGCCCCTCAAGGGCTCCACGTTTGAACACTTTCTCTTCCCTTATTTATGAATTGTTAGGAGAAGGAAGTGAGTTCATAGACTCATCACAGTGCCTGGGTCATATCTTTGGCCTACCAACGCAAAAACTGATTTTCATATAGGTTGCTGATTTCAGATAAAGGGTTAACATAGTCATAAAAGAATTCAGTTGTTTGTGGGTCACTAATTAGTTTTTAAATTTTAAAACCTGCTTTAAATTGTCTGATCCTGAGGACCAATAAGTTAAATAATTAAGTGATGATTGTTATCTAATTAGTCAAGTATATAAAGGTTTGCACCTCCTCATCAGTAGATGCTATTCCTTTTCTCTAATGGACTACGAGTAAATCAGCAACACTAGGAACCGCTCCTCATCGTAATAAGAGGGAAAATGACAGGAATGGGCAGAAGCTTTGAATGCATCTCACTGGTCACCTTTGTCTCAATTTGTTGTGTTCAGGGCCAGCTCCATGGGAGTGGAGTCTGTGCCATCCTACAAGTCCCGGAATTCAAAAGGGAGTAGGCTTCATTTAGTGATCAAATTTGGAATTTTTGACAATTTTTGAAAGGTAGACCTTATATTTGTCTTCATTTTTGATGGACTCTGTAAATTATGTGGCTGCCTCTTGCCTTGCCACATTTATGTGTGTTTAATGACCAAGAAAGTATAATCACTATAAAAACATCTAGGACTTGAGGATATAGCTATTAAGAATTGCTTTATGCACACTGGTCTGAAGATGGGAGGCTCTAAATGCATCTCTTATCAGCTCAAGCATGTGACTCTCAAAGACTGGAAGATTGTTTCACCTAGATCACTCTTTCTCATCATGTAACAGCTAAGGAAATCGTGGAGTCTATTATGGTTTTTATTGAAAATGCAGGCTGACTTTGGATCCAGCAGGATTGGCTGTTTTAGCTCAGCTAAACATGCTAGCAACACATACAATCATGCCAGCAACACATACAAACATGCTAATAACACTCACAAACATGCCAGCAACATATACAAATATGCTAGCAACACACAAACATGCCAGGCAACACATACAAACATGGCAGCAACACACACAAACATGGCAGCAACACACACAAACATGCCAGGCAACACACACAAACATGGCAGCAACACACACAAACATGGCAGCAACACATACAAACATGCCAGGCAACACATACAAAAGGCAAAACAGTTTCTTTGAGAAAAGCGTAAGTGTAAAATAACATGTCACAGATGTTTTATGTCACTCAGCAACAAGTAAATATTTATGTAATAACAAGCCGAGACCATTTCCCCCTGAATATCCTAAAACTGTTGATGGACTTAGAATGGTGATGGCCTTGAATGTGAGGAGAGATTTTTACACAGGGTTGAGACTTGGCTATGAAAAGGGAGTGATTTCTAGTTATTTCCTGAAGGAGTAATGACTCAGGACATCACCATTTCCATGTTTGGCATCCACCACACTGATCTGAGGGAAGGTCCGTGAACTAAGTCAGAGCATTTTCCTTACACGGTGAAGACACGGGCTATTTAATTATGATTGGCGGTGGGAGCTCTGTTCACTGTCTTTACCCTGACCAGTCTTTGTGGGACACAACACAGTCTACAACGGAATCCTTTGAAATAGTTTAGCCATGCTCTCTTCATACTATCCGGAACACGACAAATCAAGGAAGCTGTGGAATAAGGGCATTTCAGGGACTGTAGGGACAGAAATTGGAGACCACTGTGTCCGGGTAATTGGGAGGCCTCTCAGACCGACGGCTGGGTAATCATGCTGCAGACTTCGGCCTTCAAATGCTCTCTTATCATCAGAACTCTTCTCTCTGTGAGTCTTGATTTGATCAGACTCATTTTCTCTTGGGGCAAACCAACAGCAAGCCTTTTGATGGAGCGTTCCTTCCTCGTAAGTCACCGAAGTGGACCTCTTGAGAGCACACAAACTAATGCAATAGGCTTAGAGCATCTCCTAAGTAGAAGGTTTTCTGTCATTCATTAGACTAAAAGGGAGCTACCAATGCACCTTACCAGAAATTCTTATTATTTCATAGTTGAATAGGATCCAGATATCATGTTGTTTAGAGTTACGTTGAAAAACTAAACAAAGCAACTAATGAAGTCTTCTGAAAGGAAGCAAAGATAGAACACACTTAACTGCTTGACTCAATTTATCCCCTTTTAAAAACCCTGGGAAGTTGCTCATATTGGTTTCTATATGATAAAGATAACTCTTCTCAGAACAAAGGTTATTTTTTTAAAAAACATGTATTTATTATATTATTTGTGGTTTGTGTGAACATGCATGTTGCACTGTGTGTGTGTGAAGGTCAGAGGACAATCTGAGAGACTGATTTTTCTCCTCCCCTCACGTCCTGGGGATGGAGCCCGGCTGTGAAGTGTGATGGTGACTGTGCCATCCCACCTGTCTCCAGAACATAGGATTGGATGTACACTTCCGGCAGCTCTGATGTGTGCAGCTTGAATCATCAGTTCTTCAAAACAGAAGTCAGTCTATAATCCAAATAATTTGCTGTAATAAACAGCTGTGACTTTTATCTAGTGATTTAGTTCTGCCTTGTACAGCTCAATACCATTGCATCATTCATCAAATTTCCAGCCCACGAGTGCTGGGGAACATAACCAAACCTTAACACATGCAGAGAAACCAGAAGGGAGAATGATAAGTAATGTGACCAAAGGAATAATATCCCAAGAAACGAAAAGCAGGGAAAAGATTACGTGGACCAAGAGCTCCAAAGAGAGACAAATACAGCAAGTCGTCAGAGGAGATCCAGGCATAAAGTCACCTTAGCTATCAACTGACAAGAGCCTCTTTTAGACCTAAATATATAAATAAGGTTAAAAGTTGGCGGGCGGTGGTGGCACATGCTTTTAATCCTAGCACTTGGGAGGCAGAGGCAGGCAGATCTCTGAGTTTGAGGCCAGCCTGGTCTTGGATGAGATCCAGGACAGCCCAGGCTACACAGAGAAGCCCTGTCTCAAAAAGCCAAATAACTAACTAGATGAGGTTAGACGTGAACAATGGTGTGGCCACTGCAGAGTTGTCCGTGCTCACTCCAGCAGATAGTTCTATTAAGGTCACACGGGAAGGAACATAACTCAGATATCCATCCAAATATGAAGGCACTGGACTTCCTGATTAAAATAGTTTTTGGAGTCCAGTGTAGTGGCACATGTCTGTAATTCCATCACTTGGGAGACTGAGGCAGGAGGATGACAAGTTCAAGGCCAGCCTCAGTTATAGAAAGAGACCCTGCCTTAAAATAAAAAGCAAGAAAAAAATGGAAAAACATTTAAGCTATTAGAACTGGCAAAACTTTCTTTTCTAAGACCCCAGTAGCTCAGGAAATAAGAGCACACGCTGGTAGTTTGTGTTACAGGCAACTGAACAGCTTCTGCACAGAAGAAAACAGTCAGTCGAACGAAGAGACAAACTACGGAGCAGAAGGAAGTCTCGACCAATCAGCTGGCAGATGTGTATGCTGTGCAGGAAATAGATGGAACTGGAGATGTCATGTTAAATGAAATAAACCAAACACAGTAAGACGGTATTAAAGAACAACAACAATAACACAAGTAACCCAACCAATAAATGGGCTAGTAATCTGAACAGATACATCTCAAGGAAAAGGTTAATCAACGCATGGACAATGCTCACCACCTGCAGTCATCAGAGAAATGCAAATTGAAACTACATTATCTTACCACGTCAGACCATCTATTATCTATTATCAAATACACACATCCACGTGTGCGCATCTGTACACACACACACACACACACACACACACACACACACACACACACACGCACGAACGCACGCACGCACGCAGAGTGGCCTGGGGATGTAACTCAGATCAGTAGAATGCTTGCCTAGCATGCACAAAGCCTTAGGTTTGATCCCCAGAACCACATATCCAGGCAGAGTAGCATACACCAGTAACACCAGCACTTAGGAGGGAGGTGGAAGCATGAGGATCAGAAGTTCAAGGTCATGATAAGCTACAGAGTGAGTTCAAGGCCAGCCTGGAATACTTGAGATCCTTTTTCACAGGAAAAAAAAATACTGTTACAAATAAAACAGGAATCTTTATAAACTCTTGGTGTGATGTAAGTTAGTCCAGACATTATGGAAAACAGTATGGAGGGTTCTTAAAAACTAAAAATACGCCCACTATGGTGGCACAAATTCAAACAAAACTCTAGCACTCAGGAGTGTGAGGCAGAAGGATCAAAAGTTCTACGTCGGCCTTGCTATATAGCTAGACTTTGTCTCAAAAACAAAACAAAGGTAAACTAAACTAAGATAAAAAGAATTAGCATATCATCCTTCCTAGGTATTTACCTAAAGGAAATCAAGTTATTCCAGGACTATTCACAATAGCTAAGCTACTAAGTCAACCCAGGTATTTGCCAACAGATGAGTGAATAAAGATAATGATATCTATCTATCTATCTATCTATCTATCTATCTATCTATCTATCATCTACCTACATACCTATCTCTCTATTCATCCATCCTTGCAAACATCCATATATATATATATATATATATATATATATATATATATATATATATATACACAATGGAGCATTCAGCTATTGAGAAGAATGAAAACTTATCATTTGCTTTCACTGGAAAATAGATGGAACTGGGGACATCATGTTAAGTAACACAAACCAAACACAGTGAGTATCACATGACCTTTCTTGTACACACAACTTAAGAGAACAATCTGGAAGTAGAACTGATAGAGGAGGGGGAGGGGACGGATGATGGGGAAGAGTGGGAGAGGCGAGGGCAGCAAAGCCGTCCAGGACACGTCTATATGGAAACGACACAGAGAGTGCGTTAATGTGTACAATGAACAGGAATTAATAAAGACACCAAGCAAAAGAGCTTTGATTTCATGTATTTATTGACAAAACACTATTATGTTCAGTTCAACTCCAAGTTTACAAAAATAATATGATTTTCTTGATTTAAATCCTTTCTCCCTCCTTTCTTCCCCTGCCTCTTTTTCTCCCTCCCTCCTCCCTCCCTCCCTCCCTCCCTCCCTCCCTCCTCCCTCCCTCTGTTTCTTCTTCCCATTTCTGAATGTTTTGAGACAGGGTCTTATTATGTACCACAGAATGACCTGGAAGTCACCAGCCCAGGCTAGCCTCAGATTTATAATCCTGCCCCTGTCTTCAAAGTGCAATGCCAGGCTAGGATTTAGTTTTGATGCATGCCATTACTGTAAAAATTCAAATAAAAATGAAGTTAAAAAAAGAAAGACTTGAAAATATTTCAAAGTTGTAAAGCTGGGCACAGTGGCAGGTGGGAGGCTTAGGTGTGAGAATTATTGACCCTGGAATTCAAGACCAGCCTGAATGATACAGTGTCATTCCTTTTCAAGACAGTCATTTTGGGGGCTGGAGAGATGGTTCAGTGGGTGCCCCATTTACACTCAGGCATATACATACACACACAAAGACTTTAAAAATTAAAATAATTTAGGTTGTAGAATTAAAAAAAATTAGGAGTTAGTAAATGCTCAAGAATGCTATAGAGTCCCTATCGTCCATTTGTGTTCTTGGATGCTTCTTTTTTGTTTTTCTGAGACAGGGTTTCTCAGTGTAACAGCCCTGGCTGTCCTGGAACTCACTCTGTAGACCAGGCTGGTCTTTTTTTAAATTTCATTATTTTATTTTATTTGGTTTTTCGAGACAGGGTTTCTCTGTATAGCTTTGGAGCCTGTCCTGGAACTCACTCTGTAGACCAGGCTGGCCTCAAACTCACAGAGATCCACCTGCCTCTGCCTCCCGAGTGCTGGGATTAAAGGTGTGTGCCACACCCAGCAGTTCCCCCCAATGCGTGCCGCACCCCCCCCCCCATCTGAGGACTGAAACCAGGGCCTTATGCTTGCTAGGCAAGCGCTCTACCACTGAGCTAAATCCCCAACCCCAGTTCTTTTTTTTTTTAAAGAAGAAAAAATTGTATTTCAAGAAATAGCACCTGGGTCACAACTCGTCCTATCTCTGCCACAAGCTGCGGTGAGCAGCCATACTCGATGACATTCTTTTAAAAAGGCTTTTATTATGTGTATTACTGTGTTTAATACGAACTTTAACATGGGGGTGCAGCACAATGAACCCTTGCATCTGTCTTAAGCTGCCACAGCTGCCCATACATGAACAATCTGGTTCTGCAGTGTCCAACTTCTCCCTAACTTAGCTCATGTTAAAGCTAATCCTGGCGTTATTTTATTGACAAGTAGTACAATATGCATGGCTCTAAGCTATAATTATTATTGCACTTCACCATTAATGAAAGTTCTGAATGGCTCAGCAGATCAAGGTGCTTGCTGACTTGAATTTGAGCAGTGGTCCATATGGAGGAAGGAGAGAACCGACTCTTGAGAGTTTCTTCTGTCGTCCACACTCATGCTGTGACGTCTGACACACTGCCCACACAAGGAAATAGATACAATAAAAAAGAGAAGTTCCGGCCGGGCGGTGGTGGCGCACACCTTTAATCCCAGCACTCGGGAGGCAGAGGCAGGAGGATCTCTGTAAATTTGAGGCCAGCCTGGGCTACAGAGTGAGTTCCAGGAAAGGCGCAAAGCTACACAGAGAAACCCTGTCTCGAAAAACCTAAAAAAAAAAAGAGAAGTTCCTTAAGATAGCCAAATAGTTTATCTGTGTTTGCTTAGACGGCTCATTTCTCAAAGCAGTTGCTTTGCTTGGGATTGGGGGTTGTGCTGAGTGGTGGAGGGCATGCTTAGCATGCCTGGAGCCCTGGGTGAAGTCCCCGGATGAGGACAATGGGAGACACAGCTTTTGTTTCGTTTTAATAAGGTTTCCAACAAGACCCAACACTGTTCTTAGTCAGCTTGTCTCCTCAGTCTATGGGTCCCTGCCTCCCTTCTGTTTTCTTTTAGTTTATATCTTTTCATAGAATTCTACTTGAAAGTGGTTAGAAACTGGGAAAGTATCTACTCTCTCACTTTTTAAAAAAAGTAGCTTAAAAAAAACCTCATTATTGTGTGTGTGTGTGTGTGTGTGTGTGTGTGTGTGTGTGTGTGCGTGCATGTTCCATGATGCACATGTGGAAGTTAGGGGACCAACTTACCAACCCAAAGGTATCAGTTTTCTCCTTCTGCCTTGTGGGTCCTGGGGATCGCTCAAGCCGGCCGGCCTGACAGCAGATGCATTCACCCGCTGAGCCGGCTCTCCAGCCCGTCTGTTCATTTCTTTACCAAGTAAGGTCACACCTAAGTTTTCCCGGGCAGAGAGCTTCTGTGTGAGAAGTTTTCTTTACTGAAATCTCTCTCAAGGAATCTTCTACCTTAGGGCACCTGAGGCTGTGGAAAGCTTCACACTACTTTAATGCACATGGTAGAGTGTAGTGTGCAGGTCTCCTCCAACTCCGCTCACTAGGATTCACTTTCTTTACTGACCTGACAAGAGATTTTCTTTGCTGGATGCAAGGGGTCGCTTTGTAAGTACAAAGAACTCTTTTCAATGGAGGAAATTGTTCAGGGATGAGCTGTCCCTTCTGTGAATCTCAGAAATTCAGTTAAGTGGCATTTATGTGCTACTTTATATTATAAAAAGGTAATTGGTATTTTCCTTAGAATCTTGGCCAAATTCCAGTTCTGATAAACATGTTCCATTTCCATTAATTTCACTTCAATTTCAAATGGATTCGGTGTCCTTAATTACCTGCCCCAACCTGTTCCTGCATATTGCAGTTCACCTATTCAGCAGCTGCTGATTTGGGCCTCATAGTAATGCAGGGAACTTCATCAAAAGAACTTGAGTGTGTGTGTGGTAGGAATGGTTTCTGAGGGTTCTAGAACCCATATTACCCCGTAATACACAAATCTTGAGAAACAGAGAGGAAGAAGGTGGAGGAGAGGAAGTAGAGGAAATATGTGTGAGTGTTAGAATCAAGGGCCCTGTCATTCACTTAGTACTTTTATTAAGAAACTTGTGTGTGAGGCATTGTTCTGGATATTTCAGGGAGGAGAACAAGACAAAAGGGAATAATAGTGCTGGCCTTCAGAATGTGCCATCTGCTGGGATGACTTCTCACAGTATTAGAGAGAGCCGACTACTCTTCCAGCAGTTTCTTACAATGAACAAAAGCATGAGCAAGTTTCTTCCTCAAGTCTTGGGTTTCCTCATCTGTGAAATGGAGACAGACTCTTGTCCCAGCACTTGGTGAACATTTTGTAGCCTGGTACATAGTGCTCAATGACTTAGTTACTGTGACTTGCATTAGCTGCGAGGAAGATGTCAAGTTATACTCAGTGGAACACGGAGATTCAAATGTCATGACTGTAGATCACAGAATCCCAGATGGGATTAACTTTATTCATTCACAAAATGCCAGAATTACAGAATTACAGTCATTACTGCCTCCCAGGCTCTAAAGCCTTCATTCACTAACACTCTGGTAAAGATCATAAAACCAGGAGAAGTTGTGCTCTTACTCTCGCCCAGCATCTAATTTAAAGTCCTGAATGGTGTTAGACACCGTGACTTGGAAGTTCTGCCTTTCAAAGCTGTTACAACAGGAGAAAATAAAACCTTTACTGTTCGACGTTGGCACGAAGTCCAGAGTCCCTCCCTATTTAACAAGCCCTGAGCTTTCATAGGAGACATAAGACACTTAGGGAAAAGTATTGCCACAAGGCTGCCGAGGACAACAGCTGCCAGCACACCTTCTATCAAAGCAAGTAAAGACTTGAAGCAAGCCTGGGCTCCGGTTGGAGTTAGAAGCATCACTGTGACATGCCTGTGCCGGCCAGGCTCAATGCATTCCTTAACACCAGGACTCCAGGTTACTGGATGCCGGAAGCCTGGAGTCCTGAGGCTTTGCTCAGAGGGTGTTCTTTCCTTGTGGGCACGCTGGCTCTGAAAGTTCAGTGCAGGGAACTGTAAGGACGAATGGGCCAACTCCTTTTCTTCATCAGGCTCACAGTGTGGCTGGTGCATTCACTCATACCCCCATTGTGCTGATGCTCACTGCCTGCCTACAGTGTTCAAGGCCACTCTGTTGGTGATAAAGTAAATAAAGTAGTATATGCCAGACGGATTGTAGGTTATGACCTTCATATTCTTTGTGTATTTTTGAGAAAATGATCTGAGCTCTTTTAAATTGAATGAACTCAACACATTTACATGATACAAGCAGAGAAAGTACTCAACTTGTCTCTCCTACTGAAAATTCACTCCAAGTACTAAGGAAGCCCTAGAAGAGAAGTTAGTGAGATGTGTGAGCATGTGTTAGTCAGCTCTGAGCTCCTGCCGCAGGTATCTGAGATGATCAACTTGTACCGAGAAATGATTCGCTTGCTCAGTGGTAGGGTGCTTGCTCAGATGCACTTGATCTCCAGCATTGAAAGGGGGAGTGTGGCCGAGAGAGAAGGGGGGTGTGGCCGAGAGAGAAGGGGGTGTGGTCGAGAGAGAAGGGGGTGTGGCCGAGAGAGAAGGGTAGTGTGGCTGAGAGAGAAGGGGGTGTGGCCGAGAAGGGGGTGTGGCTGAGAGAGAAGGGGGTGTGGCCGAGAGAGAGAGAAGGGGGTGTGGCTGAGAGAAGGGGGTGTGGCCGAGAGAGAAGTGGGGTGTGGCTCATGATTTTGGAAATTCTAGTTCATGGTTGACTTCATTCACTTGGTCTTGTGGTAAAGTAGCACATCACAGTAAGCACCTGCAGAGGAAAACTCTTCCCTCACTAACCGGAAAGCAGAGGGGAGAGGGAAAGGGCTGGAGTCTGCGGTTCCCGTTGAGGACATCCTCCTGGTGGCCTGAAGACCTCCCACAAGAGCCCTCCTCTTAGAGCTGCACAGCATCGGTAGCACTCACTCCCACACCTTTGGGAGACCCTCAGCATCCGGACTATGGCGCTGTGGAAGCAGGCTACTCCATCAGCTTGACAAAGAGGAATCTATGTCGATTTCATGATAGCTGTATTAAGTCTTTGCTTTAGAGTTCTGTCCTGGGTAGCTAGCTTCTTCTCAAAACACGAGACGGAGAGCCTGAGGGGATGGCTCAGTTGGAAAGAGCACTTGCTGTGCAAGTGTAGGGACCTGATTTAGGACCCCTAACATCCTTGGAGGAGAGTGGTCACGGCTGTGTATGTGCTCCAAGCAGTGTGTGTGTGTGTGTGTGTGTGTGTGTGTGTGTGTGTGTGTGTGTGTGATCTAAGACAGTTTCACAAACCTCCTCTTAAAGTAGACTTTTAGCCAGGTAGCACATGCTTTAGTCCCACTGCTTGTTTGGATGATCGAGGCAAAGAATTGCTTGAACTCAAAAGTTGTAGGTCAGCTTTGGTAAAACTAAGATCCTGTGTCAAAGAAAGGAAGGGAGGGAGGGATAGAAGGAGGGAGGAGAGAGGAAGGAAGGGAAAGAAAGCTCGTTTGTATCACTGGTCAATCCATTGATATTCTCTGGTATGTTGGAATTTTATATGCTGCTGTTAATTGCTTTAAGAGGCACAATCTAATGGTCCAGTCAGTTACAGGGATTCAAGTAGTAGTAAGTCAAACAACGTAAAACTCTATTAGTTCCTTCTAAATAAGAGTACTCTCTGTGTGAGATTGAATTCGATGTGGCCTTCCGTCCTAGTAAACACCAATCAGTAGGCAGAAGTTAAAACAACACTGACCAAATAATTGCACTTGGAAGCTGCTAATAAGAACGCTTCTGGTTTTGGAAAAGAGAGGGAACTTTTGGTGGGTTAGTGGGTAAGAAACTTCACGTGTAGCAGAGCTAGGTCACTTCAGCATCACAGAGCGACTATAAGGGTTAGACAGTTTTGAAAATCTCTTAAATACAGTGTTGTTGGTTGTTTTTGTTCTTTTATGGGGACCCCCCACCCAGCTCCCAAATAAATCACACATGGAGGCTTATCCTTAATTATAAATGCCTGGCCTTAGCTAGCCAGCTTTCCTGAACTTTAAATTATCCCATCTGTCTTTTGCCTCTGGGCTTTTCCTGTTCTCTTACTTCTGTAAATCTTACTCTTACTCCATGGCTTGCTGTGTAGCTAGGTGGCTGGCACCTGGAGTCCTCCTCCTTCTCTGACTACTTCTTATTCCTCTCCTCCCAGATTTCTCCTTCTATTTATCCTCTCTGCCTGCCAGCTCTGCCCATCCTTTCTCCTGCCTCGCTATTGGCTGTTCAGTTCTTTATTAGACCATCAGGTGTTTTAGACAGGCACAGCAACACAGCTTTACAGAGTTAAACAAATGCAACATAAACAAAAGTAACACAACTTAAAATAATATTCTACAACAATATAGTCCTAAGATAGGTGAGATAGACCATTCCAGAACCCCCAGAATTTGGGAGGCTGAGGCAGGAGAACAGCTTGAGATGAAGAGTTATAAAGCCATGCATGTAGTAGAACCCGATTACATTTTGGTTGGACAAACAAGGTAAACAAATATCAGCTTAATGGAAACTGTGCTACCATTCTAATTCTTGGAAGGTGCAGGCACACCTATGCAAATGTCCATTATGTTTCTGTTTCCAAACAATAGGGAGAAAACCATCTTCTCTCTCTTTCCCACTTAATACAGCTGTGTAATCTAGACAGAATGCTTGAGTCAGTTCTTTGAGTAACTACCACCACATAGATAGTGAGGTCACCATTTTTGTTGTGATTGTTTTCTGGTAATCCCAGAAATACGATTAAGGCAGTCTACAACCAAAGGGCATTTGCCTGGACAGACAGAGCTCCAACAGGAGATATTTAGTTCCTCTAGGAAAATGATTTGTTACTACTAGAGAAAGCAGAAATGGCACTCTCTTTCCCTTTATCCCATGATTGGTAACAGTTCTCTAGAAGAACAAAACAACAGAATGATTATATTTTACAAGGGAGATTTCTCACATTGGCTTACACAAATTCGAGCTGGGTGTTACAATGGTTGTCTGCTTGTTGGAGAGACTAAGAACCCAGTGGCTGTGCAGGCCATGGGGCCAGATGCCTCAGCAATTACTATTATCTATAAAGGGGAAGACTCCTGGAGAGCTGTGCTCTGCACTGCACTCTGGAAGGCTGAAGAAGCTGGGTTCTGATGTCATCGGGGGATGGTGGTGGTAGCTGCCACAGCAGAGGAGATGCTTTCACTAGTGGTACGTGAAGGTAGGTTGGCAAAACCTGCCTAGCCCAGGTTGACTTATATCTGGAGCAGATCTACATCTGGGTTTATTCTATACTAGCTTCATGTGGCTTGCATCTACAGTCACATTCCAAATAAGAAAAACAAATCTAAGAAAAATGGGATAACACTGATGCTGCAAAAAGCCACTTGAAAGATTCTGTGTATACATTTCCAGACCTTGCTTCTCTGTTAGTGGATTTTCCCCTCAGGTTCCTCACCACACAGAAAGTTAAGCGTCAGTGTAATGAGTTAACAGGAAACAAAGTACTTCCACAAAATAAAAGTTTGCTATTTCTCTCTCTAGCTTAAAATAAGTATGTGGTAATTAATGAACAGATAGTTATTTTAAGGCAGGCCAGCCTGGTCTACAGAGAGAATTCTGGGACAGCCAGGACAGAGAAATCCTGTCTCAAAAAAATAAAAACAAACAAAAAAAGCATGACATAGAAAATGGCCAGTTTGTTGTAAAAGCAATTGAATCATAGCACTGTGTAGTTTGGGATTATCAGTTAGTGAGGAAATGGATCTGAAGAGTGGATAAACAGATATGGTTACAGTTTCTGGGTAACTCAAAATTTCCAAATTTGTTCATGCCACTCTCATGTTTAAAGCTCCACAGTGGTTCTTACTCTGTCCAAATGGAGTTCATAGTCATCAGCTGGGCTTTGGGAGTCCAAATCACGTCCCAACCTGTCTTACTGGTTTTATTTTCTTTCCCGTCTGTGCCTCCTGCTCTCTCGTCCACAGTACTATCACCTTTCCCCCAAATATAGACTATTATTTCAGGCCTTTATATGTTTTTTCACATTCCACTCAATTAGCTTACAGTATCCATTCCCTGCACCGTTGCCCCCTCCCCTCCCCAAGGTAAATTCCTTCTGATATCTTTGAATTCCAACTCAGATATCACTTTCTTTATGAAATAAGCTTTCTGATGCTCCCTTCTTGATTCCTTTTTACTACGAATAATGCTGTTTGCATACTTATGACAGAAGCAGTGTTTGTAGAATAAATGATTTATCTTGTGGTCTGTCACCTACTCATAAAGAGATTATTTACCCTGAAGGATCAGTGCATTTATAAATTTCCCTTTATAGTGAAGCACATCTCCGAGTGATGCTGCAAAACACTTGTGGTACAATGTGTTTCCTCCTTGTGCATAGACTGGCCAGGAGTCATTGAAGAAAGCAATGCCTGAAATTATTAGGCATTTTTCTTAGAATTCCTAAGCATGGCCAAGGCCAAGGCCAAGTGTTGACATATGCAAAATTTAATTTATCCTAAAACTCAAGGAATTTAAGCTTCATAAATATTTTAGAGGTTTTTCTGCAAAAGTGGCCTAATAATTTCTAGTGCCTCCATGTTCTAGTACCTCCATATTCTAGTGCTTTCATGTTCTAGAGCTTCCATGTTCTAGTGCTTCCATATTCTAGTGCTTCCATGTTCTAGTGCCTCCATGTTCTAGTGCTTCATGTTCTAGTGCCTCCATGTTCTAGAGCTTCAATGCTCTAGTGCCTCCATATTCTAGTGCTTCCATGTTCTAGTGCTTCCATGTTCTAGTGTTTCCATATTCTAATGCCTCCATGTTCTAGTGCCTCAATGTTCTCATGCATCCATGTTCTAGAGCTTCCATGCTCTAGTGCCTCCATGTTCTAGTGCTTCCATACTCTAGTGCCTCCATATTCTAGTGCTTCCATGTTCTAGTGCCTCCATATTCTAATGCCTTCATGTTCTAGTGCCTCCATGTTCTGATGCCTCCATGTTCTAGTGCTTCCATGTTCTAGTGCCTCCATGTTCTAGTGCCTTCATGTTCTAGTGCCTTCATGTTCTAGTGCCTCCATGTTCTAGTGCTTAGTAAAGTTCCTTTCAGGTCGGGGTTTCCCAAGGGAGGTGCTCAAGAAATATTGGTTAAATGATTTTTAAATTAAAAAAAGGGGCTGAAGAGATGGTTCAGTGATTAAGAACACTGACTGCTATTGCAGAGGACCCAGGTTTGAGTCCCAGCACCCACAATGACATCTTACAACCATCTAAAATTCCAGTTCTAAGAGGTCTGATACTCTCTTCTAGTCTCCTAGGGCACCAAGCATGCATGTGATGCACAGACACACATTGAGATAGAACATCCATACACATAAAATAATATAAATAAAATAAAAATTAGTAAACATGGTCATAAGTAGCACCTATGCATGGGTTCCCACATATCTGAACATGATTCTTAAAACTACAGATGGTTAGGCCTAGAAGGACCTTTGAGTCTATCTTGCTGAATGTTCCCAACTTAGAAATGAAGAGATAGGTCAAGACTAATGAAACCATGCTTGAGTTGAACAAGATAAAATTCCTGTTTTTATAGGTCCAAATGGGGTCTATAATTAGCAATTTAATCAAAGTGAAAGTTCACATTGCATATCAGGATGTAGGATTCTCCCCTCAGATGATAAGAACAAAGAGCTTGGGATTAGCGTCTGTCTTAGTTAAGGTTTCTATTGCTGTGAAGAGACATCAAGAGTTGCTGTCTCTTATTAAAGAAAAACATGAGTTGGGTCTGGCTTACAGTTCAGAGGCTTGGTCCATTTGTCATGTCTATGGTGCTGGAGAAGGAGCTGAGAGTTCTACATCTGGATCCACAGGCAGCAGGAGAGAGAGTGAGCCACTAGTCCTGGCTTGAGCTTCTGAAACCTCAAAGCCCACCCCCCAGTAAATACTTCCTCTAACAAGGCCACACCTCTTAATAGTGTCACTCCTTATGGGCCTATGGGGGCCATTTTCATTCAGACCACAACAGTATCCAAGTTGCAGGAGAGGTGTCGTGGTCCTATGGCTTTACCAGTAATACTGGATCAGGGATGCATTTGAATTGTAGGAAGAAAGATCATGTTTTGCATGAATGTTAGGTTGGGGAATTTATAAAGAATAATTGATTGAATTTTTTAAGGCATTTAATTATTTGTAGTGGTACCAGAGCTTGAACCCTGGGCCTCCTTGCACACATTAACAAGTACCCTACCACTGAGCCACATTCTTAACTCTATTGATAGAATTTTTAAGAAAAACTCCTCAGCTGTAAAATGTTTCCCAGTAAAAAATTCAAAAGCATAATTTTAAAACGTTATGCCAAATTTAACTGGTGTAGTTATATTTCAGAGGGCTGGAATTTCTCAAAAGACTCCTGTTTCTGGAACATTCTTGATCCTAGCTAAAACAAAGAAATGTAATTGAAAGTGAGGATTATTTTGCTTGCTCTGTCCTGCCTCATGGGGAGATATTCTTGCTATGGAGGCTGCATTCATTTGCAGAATAAGATTCCAACAAGGAAGTGTCTGCTCGCCAAGCACAGCGGCAGGGATGTGCCCTGAGTTGGGTTTTGGCTCAGGGATTTCTTTGGGAAATCTCTGTAATTTTTTCTCTCTTGGCCCTTGGCACCTAGATGCAATTCAACACAAGACATTTTTTGCTGTATTTATTTAATGTTTTGGCAGTCTTTCTATCAGAAGAAATATGGCATTAGTCTTGAGAGCAGACAAGTTGCTGCAGTCCTGGAAGATGTAGATGTTTCTGTGATGGTTTCCTGGTCGGTAAGAGGAAATGCTTCTAGTTCTTTCTCCTATAAATACAATGATTTCTTCGGTTTTTGCCTTTGCCTCAGTTTCTGAGTTATTTACAATATTTTTGTTGTCTGTTTTTACTTCATGGTCACCAAAAAAGCTAGCAGTTTGGAATGGTCTAGCATCTGTCTCATTGTCTCTGATTTTCTTAAGGTATGTCTTGAGATTTACTAGATATGAGATCCAAAGTGATTTTTACAGACAACTAAATATTTCACGACTGTCTCCAAATATAGCTTATGTTTATAAGTACAATGTATACTCCACAAAAGCAAGAATTGTCTGTTTTATTCAAGACAAGTTTTCTCTTGGCTGTTCTGGAACTTAATTTGTAGACCAGGCTGGCCTTAAACTCTCAGAGATCCTCCTACTTCTGCCTCCTGAGTGCTGGGATTAAAGGTGTGCATCACCATACCCAGCAAAAGCAATCTTAATATTACCATGGAATCACAAAATACCCTGGATAACATAAGTATGCCTCTGATGAGGCCAATGATTCAGTCATAGTAGCAAGTACAGCCTTGTTGACACAAAACAGAATAGATAAATGAATCTAAGTTGAGTTCCAGTTGTAAACACATGTAGTTAAAACTCTTGTCTTTTGAGGAAGACAATGAAAATATACGTTGGCTAAAACATGGCCTCTTCAACAAATGATGCCTAGGTAAGCGGGATACCCATGAATAGAGAAAGAAATTAGATTCTTAAGAAATCACCCTGTACAAAGTCAATACCAAGTGACTCAGAGACCTAAGTGTAATACTCAAACTCCAAAACTGTTAAAAAACACACAGTGTGCAAATAATTGATGATACAGGGAAAGGAAAAGACTGAGCAGGACTCCAGCCACTTAAGAAATCCTGGCAACAGTTGACAAATGATTTCTTTGACAAATGGTTTCTTGGGGAAATAAAGAGGTCCTCCCCAGAAAAGGAAGCAGTTAATTGAGAGCATGGCTAGAGAATGGGAGAGTCTTTGCTGTTATACACCTGATAGAGAATTAATATCCAGACTATTTACAATGAGCTAAAGAAATCTATGCCATACGAAATGGTACCATACAGCATGAAGGGTAAATGAAAAGACAGTTCTCAAAGATGAAATACAAGTGCCGAATGATACATAAAAATGTTCAAATTTCAATCTCATCCCCAATCCTATAGCAGATGCTTCCAGGGGCCTGTTTTCCAACTTTGTCTCCATTCTCTAGAGACTCCACAGAACCTCATAAGGGATCCAACCTTCTTTTCCCCTAATTTTGTGTCAGCTGCCAATACCCAAAGGCACGCTCTATCTGGAAACCTTCTTCCTTGTCTTCAGCGACTGAGAAATGGATACCTCAGTCAAAACAATGTTAAAAGTAAAAAAATCTAGGCACAAAACTTCAAGGAAATCTATGACACTATAAAAAGACCAAATCTACAAATAATAAGGGAGAAAAGCAAGCATAGAGAGAAAATACTGGACCAAAGCAAGATCGAAAACCATCTGGGCAAACTGCAAACTCTGCATCTCCATGTCTGATGTCAAGATGCTCCCCAGCTCTCCATCTCCTTTCAGCTTTGTTGACTGATACATTCTGTTCTCTCGGGTTGACTCCACTCCCTGTTAGCAGCTTCCCTCAGCAGGTGTCCTGTGGCTCTGACATCTCCAACATCTTGGGGTCTTCAAGGCAATCCAGGCTTCAACTTCACAGCTTCACACAATGTCCTCTTTGGGCCCATGCAAGGGCACCCCTGACACATGCCTGGCCTCAGCAACTTTTCTTAGTCGTGGAGGAAGATTTCATAAACCCTTTCTTCTATCCTTGACTCTAAAGCCAGAACCACATGACCAAAGCTGCCTAGTTTTGCTGCCTGCTAGAGCTGGAACATGGCCCCCTTGTTCAACTGCATCTTCACCAATGTCTTAGGGTTTCTATTTCTATGAAGAGACACCATGACCAAGGCAACTCTTATAAAAGGAAAATATTTGATTGAGGTGGCAGCTTACAGTTTCAAAGGTTTAGTCCATTATCATCATGGCAGGGAGCACGGAGGCTGGGAGTGTGGTGGTATGCAGGCAGATGTGGTGGAGTGTGGTGGTGTCAGGCAGACGTGGTGGAGTGTGGTGGTGTGCAGGCAGACGTGGTGGAGTGTGGTGGTGTGCAGGCAGACGTGGTGGAGTGTGGTGGTGTGCAGGCAGACGTGGTGGAGTGTGGTGGTGTGCAGGCAGATGTGGTGGAGTGTGGTGGTGTGCAGGCAGATGTGGTGGAGTGTGGTGGTGTGCAGGCAGACGTGGTGGAGTGTGGTGGTGTGCAGGCAGATGTGGTGGAGTGTGGTGGTGTCAGGCAGATGTGGTGGAGTGTGGTGGTGTGCAGGCAGACATGGTGGAGTGTGGTGGTGTGCAGGCAGACATGGTGGTGGAGAGGTAGCTGAAGTTCTATATCTTGTAGGCAGCAGGAAGCGATCTGTGTCACTGGGCAGTATTATGAGCTTAGGAGACCTCAAAGCCTTCCCCCACAGTGACACACTTCCTCCAACAAGATCACACCTTCTAATAGTGTCACTCCCTATGGGATTATGGGGGCCAATTACATTCAAACCACAGCCAGTGTAAATGGAGGTGGAGCTTTTTGTCCTGCCTATTCCCAAATATCTAGCAGCTGATTCCCAAATTACCACACAGAGGCTTATATGAATTGTAAATGTTTGGCCAATGGTTTAGGTTTATTACTAACTAGCTCTTACATTTAAATTAACCCATTTCTATTAATCTATGTATAATTCACGGCCCATAGCTTACCATTTTTTTTCTTGGCATCTTGCTCCTTGGGTGGCTGGCTCACATCTCCTCCACTCCACTCCTCATCATCTGAGTCCTCAGTTTGATTGCTCTGTCTAACTTTATCTTGCCATTGGCCAAACAGTTTTATTATCAACCAATGAGAGCAACACACATTCATAGCAAACAGAAGAATCATCCCACAGCAACCTAGCTTTCTGTTTTCTATGATTTCCTTCACTACCTAAGTTTGGCTGTCCTGGAACTAGTTCTGTAGCCTAGGCTGGCCTCAAATTTAGAAATCGGTGTACCTCTGTCTCCAGAGTGCTGGGATTAAAGGCATGCACCACCACACCCAGAGCTAAACTTTTTTTTAATTCCTTTTTACAAGTTGGAAGCTTAGCTGGGTGGGATCTTGCCCTGAGGTCACCACTCCCTTTATTCCATTTCTTAATCTGTTTATCTCCTTGAATACAGGACTTAACTCCATTCCACTTCCTGGTGTTTCTTTTCTCCTGAAATTATTCCACATCTTGTGTTTATCCTTGCTCAGCGTGCTCCTTTTCACTACAAATCTTCATCAGAGTTAACACTAATGACCACACGATAGAGTCTATGTTAGGCTGTTTTGAGATTTCCTCTGCCGACAGAATTAATCAGAATCTCTTCACTTCAGCCTCAGGCAGACTTTTCAGACAAGGGCAAAAAGCAGCCACATTCTTGACCAAAATATCACAAGACTAGTCTCTAGGCCACATACTAACATTCTTCACCTCTGAAACCTCTTGAGACAGGCTTTCACAGTTCAAATCACCCTTAGCACTACTGTCTTGTATGTTCCTGCTAGGTTGGCCCCAAAGTATTCAACTGCTCTACTGATCTATAGTCCTAAAGTCCATATGCTTCCAAACAAAAACATGGTCCATCCTATCAAAACAATACCCCATTTCCTGGTACCAACTTCTCCTTTAGTTAGGGTTTCTATTGCTGTGAAGAGACACCATGACCATGGCAATTCTTATAAAGGAAAACATTTAATTGGGGCTCGCTTACAGTTTCAGAGGTTCAGTCCATTATCATCCTGGCAGGACATGGTCACATGATGGCAGACAAGGAGCTGAGAGTTCTACATCTGGACTCACAGGCAATAGGAAGTGAATTGTGTGTCACACTGAGCATAGCTCGACCAAAGGAGACCTCAACGCCCAGCCCCACAGTGACACACTTCCTCCATCAAGGCCACACCTACTCCCACAAAGCCATATCTCCTAATATTGCCATTCCCCTTGGGGGGCCATTTTCTTCCCAACCCCTACAGTAGCCCAGGAATGCCTCAAGGTGGGTGGTGTCTTCCTCTTACAGCATTCCATGTATTGGGGTTCAAGTATGTACCACCACTTGTCACCAGGAGATTTTAGAATCAATCTTACTGAATTAACTGATTTTACAGATAACAAAATTGAACCCTACAAATGTGACATAAGTTACTACCAAACCCCCAAATCTAGTTTCAGAGCCTAGCTTTTTCTTACTCCATATTACACCATAGTTTCTGGGGGTCAGGGAGTGGAATGTGGTGGTTTGAAAGAAAGTGGCCCCCAAAGGGAGTGGCACTATTAGGAGGTGTGGCTTTGTTGGAATAGGTGTGGCCTTGTTGGAGGAAGTGTGTCACCATGGAGGCAAGCTTGAGGTCTCACATATGCTCAAGCCTCACCCAGTGTATCAGACCACTTCCTGTTGTTTGCAAGTCAAAATGTGGAACTCTCAGCTCTGTCTCCAGCACCATGTCTACCTGCAGGCCACCATGTTCTACCATGATGATAATGGACTAAACCTTTGAAACTGTAAACCAGTCCCAATTAAATATTTTTCTTTATAAGAATTGTCATGGTCATGGTGTCCTCAGAGCAATAGAAATTCTAACTAAGACAGTATGTTAAATTATTTGGGCAATGAAAAAAGCAATAATGCCACAAATTATAATAGAAAATTTTTGAAAAGGTTATGTGTTGTTTCTTTAGAGTTGATGAACATCAGAGTCTTCAATATTGGAAGAGAAAATTATATCCAAATAATTTGTGAGGGATTAGATAATATGCTAGGCTCAGAGCATTAGAACTTTGTCTTTGGATTCTCATTCATTGGACACTGCTTCCTGAAAGTTGATATGCATTTATTAGATATCTGTTATGTGCTACAAACTACTGCCAAAGCTATACTAGGTACAGTCTACAACCTTGAGAAATAAAGTGTTCCAATAAAGTGTACCATCAGGGGTTGAGGTTGTAACTCAGTGGTAGAGCATTTGCCTGACATATCTGAGGTCTTGGGTTCAATGCCCCACACCACAAAAATAAGTAAGTAAGTAAATAAATAAATAAATGAAATTAAGACCTTAAAAAGAGTGACTTCAGTAGAGGTACGATCAATTACAAAAAGAAAACTTAAAATTAAACCTCAAGATTTGATCATAGCTGGGCATGATTACACAGTTTGTAATCTCAGCATTCAGGAGGTTGAGAGAAAAGGATAGTTTGAAGCCAGCTAGACTATACAGTGAGATCCCGTCTCGACAAAAGAATGAAACAAATAATTAACAACAACAAAAATGAAGAAGAATATGGTCGGTTCATTAGCCTTACATTAAAAATGCTGATAGAAAGCCGGGTGGTGGTGGTGCACGCCTTTAATCTCAGCACTTGGGAGGCAGAGGCAGGCCGGTCTCTGAATCTGAAGCCAGCCTGGTCTACAAAGCAAGTTCTAGGACAGCCAGGATTGTTACACAAAGAAACCCTGTCTTGAACTCTCCTCTCCCTAAAAAATGATGATAGAACTTTCTTCCATATCCCAGTTAAGGATTTCAAAGCATTCCATACAGTTCCATAAAACATCACAACTTTCTCAAAGAGAAGGACTATTCTATTAGGAATCAAAGACACTGAGATGTTAAGTGGCTTATATATTAGTCATCAAGAACAGGAATAGCTCTAAGATTCCTCAGTGCTGGGTGATTCCCAGAAAACTACACCCTTCACAGATCCAAATTAACTTGGACCACTCCTAGAATCCTGGACATGTCTGAAAAGCGAGTAGATCATTGCCCTTTATTTTAGGTTAAGTCACCCACAAATCTGGTTGAAACTGACTCATCTGACTATAGTTCACCAAACTGTTGCTCCTAACATGGGTTTTTCCACCAGAAATATAGAACCCTTTATTAGTCTGTAGGTGAGGTTGCGTGGCAACAGTCAAGTCCATAGCAGATGAATGGAAGCCACAAAATTAAAGGTATTTCTTGGCATCAGGACCCAAACTAAGATTGCTGATGCAGGCACGGCAATCTCTAAACATTTCCAGACAGGTTAGGAACACAAGCAGGGTCAGCTTTGGGCAAACCCTGCCTATGTGACTGGCACTAGCACAGAAGATGCTGTGTGCATGCTCATTCGCCCCTGTTCTAAGACACAAAGCTGTTTTTACTCCAGGTTTAGTTTCTCCACCGTCTTCACATGTGACTTCCCTAAGTTACCATTACTGCAGTAAGAATGAGAAACAGTAAGTCCTTGATCCCTGTGGAGCACCCCGGTTGCCAGCAGAAATGCCGTTCCTCTCTTCCACAACCTTCCAGATTTTCAGAATATGTTAGTTTGGATCAACCAAGGACTAGATTTACTGGACGAAGGAGCAGAGGAAGGTTGGGAGAGCCTTCAGATCACAAAGAAGAGAGGGATAGAAAGATGGCTAGGAAGGAGTTTTGGACAGCAGGGAGGTCCTAGGAAAGATGATGGACAAGAGGACTTTGAATCAAAGCCACTGAGGAGTGCTGCACAGTGCCATCGTGGTCTCTTGGTACCTCTGCTGTGGAGCAGCCTTTGGAAAGTCTGGCCTCAGTACAAATGGAGTGCTAGGTTGAGTGGACAGAATCTGAGGCTGTGGTCAATGATGATTTCCACAACAAGGAGTCTGGGATGAATGTCATCATTTCTGCTGTGGCTTAACTGTTGTGTCTCATAGATCAACTTCTTCACATAGGCTTGGGGAGTAACTTATCCATGATTCCACAGGCTTCTCTTTCTGGGAGGAGACTTAGAAAAGGGAACTGTGGTGTGTTTATGCCTGGTGTAAGACCGTGGACGGGCCACTACTTCACTGAGCTTGTGATAGCATGGCTTTTGCAGTGGCCATTATCAGTGGCTGGAAACCATCACTTTCTCAGTTAGGTCTTTAAAGATGGTACATTTACATTAGCGTATCCAAGATGCGATGTTGTTTTGACTCACTGTGCTGGGTATGAGAGAAACTGTTGAAAACATTTCACTCACTTTTTTTTCTGTTATAGTGGCTCTTTCCCTGTAGGCCAAGAGTCTAATCAGTGGGATACCCTAACCACTAAACTGCTCTGATTGGTCTCCTGGGACTGATTACAGTATTAACTACAGTATTGTTACAGTATTACTCTGTGCAGTGTTTAATCAGTGGATTCTGGTTCTGGAGATCTTCTCCTTCTCTCCTCCTCCTTCTTTGCTGTCTTGTCCTTCTCTCTTTCTCTCCTTACTTTTTCTCTTATTGACTTATTTTAAGGTGTGAGCAGCACCCTTGTTTACTGCCTTTCTATTTCGCCCCTCGGAAGAGCATGCCCCATTAACCACTTCTAGAATTTCCTTCATGGTAATTGTGGTCTCCTGACTTCTGGAAGTTAAGAAGCCTGGCTCATATTTATTGGTGATCCTATCATCTCATGAATATTCATGAGCTCGGCTCTGTGATGCCTTTATAGGACCACTGCTTCACTTATTACCTGTCAGTACACTCCTTAAAACCTTGGTGGAAGATGTTTTCTTGGCCATTCTATTAATCCTTTTGGACATCTTGTGGAACACAGTTCTAGCATGTCTAGGATGGAGTCTAAGACAAGACTGTCCTGATCTGACATGACCACAGGTGAGGCTTGGCTCCGTGAATTCTGCCCCTTAGGCATGTTCTTACCTCACCTGCTGTTGGCCTTACCCACTTCCCTGTGCCTGAATTTCTTCCTCTGGCTGGGTGACTCAGGTATTTCCGCTTTGCTTAATGTTGGTCATCACAAGTAGTTCAGGTCTCCAAGAACCACTCCAGCAGTGACTTTTCCCCACCCTCTGGGCTTCTTGTAATGATACAAATGCAGACATCTTTAAGCCATTGTGTTTTTGCTGATCCAATCCAGTCATATAGTCTGGTTCTTTGATGAAACACTTTTTTGTTCTTGTGTATGTGCGGTGATATTGTGTATATGTGGTGTGTGTGTGTGTGTGTGTGTGTGGTATGATATATGTATGTGTGGGATATATGTGTGTGTGGTATACATGTGTGTATATATATGTACATGTATGTGTGCATGTGTGTGTGGTGTGTACATGTGTATGGCCTGTATGGTATATGTGTGTGCATGCATGTGTGGTGTATATGTGTGTGTGTGGTGTATGTGTGTATGTAGTGTGTATGTCTGTGTGTGGCATGTGTATATATGTGTAGTTTGTGTAGTGTGTGTGTATGTGTGTAGTTTGTGTAGTGTGTGGTGTGTGTGTATGTGCTGTCTGTAATATGTATGTGTGTTTCTGTGTGTGTGGTGTGTATGTATATGTGTGTTTGAGTATATATGTTTGTCTATGTGTGGTATCTGTATGTATGTGAGTGTATATGTAGTGTGTGTATATGTGTGTAGTGTGAATGTATGTGTGTATATATGTGTATGTGCATGTGTGTATATGTATGTGAAAGGATGCAAATGTATGTGTTGTGTTTACCATTGTGTGCCAGTACATGGAGGCCCAAGGATGGTTTGGGGTGTCCTGTTCTATCATAATCTCTTACTCCTGTGAGATAAAGTCTCTCTTTGAACCTAGAGCTAGGCTGGTCAACAGCAAACCCTAGCAATCCTTCAGTGTTTGGGTTACAGTTGCACCCTGCTTTTATGTGGGTGCTGGGCTCCGAGTTCAGGTCTCATTGCTTGCACAGCAGCTGTTCTTACCCCCGAGCCATCTCCCTGATGTGAACACTTTTAAAACCAAATCCCAGAGCCTCTGCCCTGGATCTCTGTGTGGAGTGCTTTCCTTAGCAGGCCTCACAGCCCACGCCCGGATACCTAAGAGAGGAGGAAATGGCAAATCTGGAGGGCAGCATCTCGGTGGGAGCAGACAGCAGCTTTCCCCAGCACAGATGAGGTGCTTCCTCGTACAGAGATGGGCTCTGCACAGCCACATCTTCAGGAGGAATCATGGTCCCCTCTTGTTTTTTAAGGTCCCAGTCTTCCCATTAGGGCCCTGACTCTACAGTGTCAGTTACTCCTGTGCTGATCGTTCAACCATCTCTGGAAGTCTACGACTTTTCTCAGACAGGCAGCCGCCCCTCCTGTTTCTTTTCTACAGTAAGAAGTGGGAGTCCTTTTGTAAAAGGAACTAGAGAATTCCTCTCAACTCTTTGTCCTTGGCTCCCACCTTCTCATTATCTGCTCAACAACAACACAACTTAGCAGCTTGTGTTTTTTAATTACTTAATTTTATTTATTTATTTTTTGGCAATAGGCTCATGTATAGTACAGGCTGGCCTCAACTTGTACCCAAGGATGATCTTGAACTCCTGATCCTCCTGCCTCCACGAGATAAATGCTGGGATTACAGGTATGTGCCACCATAGCCATGCTGTAGTTACTTTATTGTCTTTCAAAGTGCTCCTGAATAATCATGCTTTCCAATGTGACACTTTCCTAAGTATTATCTGCTAAAATCTTACCCATTTGGACATGCCTGTGGCCAACCTACCACTAGAGGTTAGCCCACTTGATCTGTTCTTTAGTTAGTGAGCCAATCTTTTCTGTTTGTTTGTTTGTTTTGCTTTTTTCTGAGACAGTGTTTCTCTGTGTAACAGTCTTGGCTCTCTGAGAACTCACTCTGTAGACCAGGCTGGCCTTGACTCACAGAGAACTGCCTGTCTTTGCCTCCTGAGTGGTGGATTAAAGGCGTGTGCCACCGCTAGGAGTGAGCCCATCTTAAACCCCTATTTTCCTGCCTGTTTTCTTGGGCCACCCTCTGTATCACATGGATGTTTGTATCTATTCCAAATAAATACCAAGGTGGAATTAGATATGAAAATTATCACACTATTGGAAGGAGCAGGGGGAGGTGAAGACAATTGTCCTTGTTGGGGTTTTTATTGCTGCGATGAAACACCATGACCAAAAAACAAATTAGAGAGGAGAGGGTTTATTTGGCTTACATTTCCACACCACCGTTAATCACCAAAGAACATCAGGACAGGGACTCAAGAAGGGCAGTAACATGGAGGCAGGAACTGATGTAGAGGCTGTGGTAGTTTGAATGTGATTGACCCCCATAATCTCATAAGGAGTGGCATTATTGGGAGGTGTGACTTTGTTGGAGTGGATATGGCCTTGTTGGAGGAAGTGTGTCACTGTGGGGGTGGGCTTTGAGGTTTTCTATGTTCAGGACACCACTCAGTGTCTCAGTTGACTTCCTGTTGCCTGCAAAATGTAGAACTCTCAGCTACTACTCCAGCACCACATCTGCCTGCTGCCATGCTCCCATTATGATGATAATGGACTGAATCTCTGAAACTGTAAGCCCCCCCAATTAAGTGTTTTCTTTATAGGAGTTGTTGTGGTCATTGTGTCTCTTCACAGTACTAAAAACCCTAAGACAGAGACCATGGAGGAGTGCTGATTACTAGCTTGCTCTCCATGGCTTGCTCAGTCTGATTTCATACAGAACCCAGAACCACCAGCCCAGGGATGGCAGCACCCACAGTGATCTGGGCCCTCCCCAATAATCACTAATTGAGAAAATGCCTCAACTGGGGCTCCTTCCTTTATGATGACTCTAGCTTATGTCAAGTTGACACAAAACCAGCCACTATAACAACAGATCTTATTTAATGTAACAGCAGTATGACAGAAAGGAAGAATTATACAGGGTTGTGAGCACATGTGATTGTGGATCAGGAAGGTGTTCTTAAGTTAGTTCTAGCTCTAAGATTAAGAAGAACTCTTAGCCCATGTTCTAGTGTGCTGAAGAGACACCATGACTAAGGCAACTCTTAGAAAAGACAGCATTTAATTGGGGTGGCTCATAGTTTCAGAGGGTTAGTCCATTATCATCATGGTGGGAAGCATGGCAGCACACGGGCAGACATGGTACTGGAGAAGGAACTGAGAGTTCTGTCCTTATCCACTGGCTGAGAGAGACTGGGCTTGTCATGGGCTTTTGAAACCTCAAAGCTCACCTCCAACGACATACTTTTTCCAACAAGGTCACACCTCCTAATCCTTTTAAATAGTGCCACTCTTTGCTGACTAAGCATTTGAATCTATGATCCCATGGGAGCCATTCTTATTCAAATTACCACAGTCCATTCCCTGGCCCCCAAAGACTTGTAGCCATAACATAATGCAAAATGCATTCAGTCCAACTTCAAAAGTCCACAAAGTCTATAACAGTTTCAATACTGTTTAAAAGTACAAAGTTCAAAGTCCCTTCTGAGACTTATGCAATTTTTAACTGTAACACCCTGTAAAATCAAAATAAAAAAGAGAAAAAAACAATGAAAAATAATTAATCAAAAAGAGGGCACAGTGAGGAAATACTGGAGCAACGCAAGACTGAAAACCAGCTGGGCAAACTCCAAACTGCATCTCCATGTCTGATTTCAAAACACTCTTCAGATCTCCAACTCCTTTCACCTTTGTTGACTGCAACGACTTCTTTCTCTTGGGCTGGTTCCACATCTAGTCTGCAGCTCTCCTTAGCAGATATCCCATGACTCTGGCATTTCCAACATCTTGGGGTTTCCAACACAATCAAAGTTTCATCTTCACACTTTCACACAATGGCCTCTCTGGGTCTCCATTTGGGGACACCCCTGACACATGCTTGGCCTCAGCAGCTTTCCTTAGTCATGGAGGAAGAATCCACAACTGCTTTCTTGTAACCTTGACTCTAAAGCCAGAACCATGTGACTGAAGCTGCCCAGTTCTGCTGCTTGCTGGGACTGGAACATGGCCCCCTCGTTCAATTATATCTGCATCAATTTTCTGTTGTCCATGGTTTCCTTGGCTGCTTAAGCTTTTCTTTAATTCCTTTTTGTAAGTTGGAAGCTTAGCTGGGTGGAATCTTGCTCTGAGGTCACCACTCCCTTTATTCCACTTAACATCAGGCTTTTCTTTAAACTTTTTATTTCCTTGAGCCCTGTACTTAGCTTCACCACACTTCCTGGTGCTCCTTTGTCCTTCAAACTGTACATATTGTATTTCTCCTTGCTCAGCTCATTCCTTTTCATTATAGATCTGCATAAGAGGGGTCACTAATAACCAGTGTGACACAGCCAATACTAGGCTGTCTTGAAATCTCCTCTGTCAACACCATTAATGCAAGACTCTTCAATTTAGTGTCAGGCAGATTTTTCAGATGAGGGCAAAAATAGCCACATTCTTTGCCAAAATATAACAAGAATGATCTCTGGGATACTTACTAATATCCTTCTCCTCTGAAGCTTCTTGAGCTGGGCCCCAACAATTCAAATCACCCTCAGTACCACTGTTTTCCATGCTTCTACTAGTATAGCTCATTAAGGCCCACTTAATGCATTCAACTGCTTTACTTATCCAAGATCCCAAAGCTCACATTCTACCAACAGGCAGCATGATCAGGCTGTCACAGCAGTACCCAGCTTCCCAGTACCAGCTATGTCTCAGTCACTGATCTATTGCTGTGAGGAGATACACATAGCAATGGTACAGCTCTTATAAGAGAAAGCATTTAGTTAGTGCTTGCTTACAGTTTCAGAAGTCTGGTCTATTATTAGCATGGTGGCACAAAGGCAGAAATGATGCTGGAGAGTAACTGAGAGGTATATAAATGATCCACTGGCTGAGAGAGAGACTCTGGGCTTAGCATGGGCTTTTGAAACCCCAAAGCCCACCGGCAGTGACATTTCCTCCAACAAGAACACACCTCCTAATCCTTTTAAATAGTGCCACTCCCTATGACCAAACTTTCAAATCTGTCAATCTGTGGGGGATGTTCTTATTCAAACCACCTCATTTACAGTACAAAGCCAAGAAAGAGATGGCTAGGTTGATGGGGAGTCCTCCAATCAAAGCCGCTGATGAATCGGTCTCTCTTGATACTTCTGCTAGGCTCCATAATTGGCTGAGAGCAGCTCATGGCAAGCCTGGTTTCTAGGTAAATACAGTGCTGGATCCACAGGAGCAGATTTAAAACTATTGGTTGATTACAGTTTCCACAATAGAGTCTTGGAGGGATGTTTTCATGACCACTGCACACAGCAGCCAGCTACTAATGTAATGACTGGCAGTCTTTACAGGGTTAGGCATACTTGTGAAGTTGGGCATAGTGGCATGTCTAAATCCTAGAACTAGATAGATAGAGGCAAGGGGATCAGGATTTCTAGGCCAGCTCAGCTGTATAGTGAACTTAGATACAGCCTGAGTTACAGGAGACCCTGCATACATAACACACACACACACACACACACACACACACACAACACACACCGAGAGAGGGAGAGGAAAGATATCTGATGTCCCTTTTGTCCTTCCTCTGACATTAGGGAAGAAGTGATAAATGTTGAGTAGACAAGGTAGGAATGATGGAACATACCTTTGCTCACGGGACATCCAGGACCCCTCTGTTCTTGTACTATTAGGAGAGACTCCCCTAACAGTCATATGGTTAAGGTAAGTCAGATAACTTGGTACCTGTTTACCTTCAAAGACACTTTGTATTTATAATGGAGATGTGGAAGGAAGGATTAGGACTTCTGGGAACCCTGCTTAGGAATATGTGATGGTTACTGTAGTCAATTTGAGATGTAATCTAGAATTACCTGGGAGAAAAGCCTCTGGCCATGGGTTATCTTGTTTGTATTAATTGACATAAGAAGACTAATCTTGACCCTGGGTAGGACTGTTCCCTGGGCAGGGGATCCTGTAAAGCACAAAATGGAGAAAGCGAGCTGTGCACTATTAAGCACTCATTGCCCCTGATTCTTAACTGTACTCAGTGTGGCCAGTTGCTTCAAGCTCTTATGCCTCGACTTCCTTGCCATGACGTACCTTGAGCTGCAGGCCGGAATCAGCCCCTTCTTTCTTAAGTATTGTCGTCAGGGTATTTTGTCACAGCAATAGGAAAAGAGAACAAGGCTGGGTGTAGCTGGAAGTTTTCCTGTGTCCCACCCAGTCCCACAGCCGCTCAGACCCAAGTAAACACACAGAGGCTTGTGTTAATTACAAACTGTGTGGCCGTGGCCTATGGCTCAGGCTTCTTGCTAGCTCTTTTAACTAAACTCAGCCCATTTCTATTAATCTATAAGTTGTCATGGCTTACCAGTATCTTCACATCTTGCTTCTCCTGGCGGCAGCTTGCAGCATCTCTCTCCCCTCTACCTTTCTTCTTCTTGTCTCTTTGCTTGGACTTTCACCTGCCTCTAAGCTACCTTGCCATAGGCCAATGCAGTTTATTTATCGACCAATCAGAGCAACACATATTACAGCATACAGAAAGACATCCCACAGCACTTCCCCTTTTTTGTCTAATCAAAAATAGAAGGTTTTAACTTTAACATAGTAAAATTACATATAACAAAACAGTTATCAAGCAAGAATTACAGTTACAATATCTAGTCTATTTATATTTGGCAAATTAAAGAAAATATTCTATCTATCCAATATTTGTGAGTCTAAGGTTTCATATCTAATTTATTTTTTATCATAACCAAGGAAAATTATAATTATAACTACCTAGTCTTCAACTACATCAGAGATTTCAGAAGAATATAATATTATCTAAGTCAACAGGAAGTGCATTGTAAGCAACTTCCAAAATTCTAGAAATGACAGAGATAGTGAGCTGCCTGGACAGTCACTCAAAGTTCCTCTGCAATGTTGGGGCATCCATCTTCAGCCTATAGGCCTAGAATCTCTCAGTCACTTTTTCCTGTGTCCTGTAGAATATCTGACAGTCCCCTCTGTGAAGCAGGAACCTGAAGGACCATTTTTGCCTTATTTTGTCAAATTCAGTGGTCATTTTCCTCTGGGTCCTGTATGTCCAGTTTATACAACATTTTGTCAATCAGTCCAGGCAAGAACAGTTTCTTACCTAAATGGCTATTTTTGCCAAGAAGAAGATAAACTCCATATAGAGTGTCTTTGATGCCATCTTTCTCTCTGAAGTAAATCGGTGCTGCCAGGAGCAGACATGTTTCACTGTCCAGAAAGTCTAAGTTTTTTAAAACATTTTAAATGCTATATTCTGTAGGTCTTTTAAGTGTTTGAAGATTATCTACCTAGTTGAAGTATATCTATGTATACCTAGAAAACTAACATGACTATAAGTTTGATTATCATAGATAACTATTAATCTGTATTTCTTAATTATAGATTATAATTTCAAATGAACTGCATAAACATAATACCTTAAACAAGAGTAGAAATATACATACAGTATAACAAAATTAACTTTAAATTTGTATCCATAAACTAAAAATCCATAGCAATGTAAAACATTTTAAACAAATTTGTTGCTCTTTAAAAGTAGGTTCAATAATCTATCCTTTTATTCTAGCATATCTATACTATCTTCTTTTCTTCTTTAGAAAGTGATTGCATTTATAATCAACCCCCTTTAAATAAAAAATAAACATTTATAAACAATATTTTGGGAATTTGGGCGTAGCTCCTCATACTACTTCCTGCTGGATGGGGGCACTGGCAATCTTATGGGGATGCTGAGAAATTTAAGAATTATGGTGAAGTCCTGACTGGAGAAGTCTGTGAGGTTGCATTGTTTGAGCCAGTTGCCTTGAAGCTGTTCTGGATGTTGGATCACGTGGGCCATGGTGTCATTGGAGACCTTTCAGGGGGTCTTCCTTGATCAAACCATATTAGCCTGGAAGCAACCCATAGGTTCTCATCTTCTGTGGAAACAAAAGCAGAACCTCTTTTCCAAAGCAACATATCCTTAGACATAAATTTTGAAGTCAAGATACCTGTAAATATATATATTGGTTTAATTCAGCAGCCTTTATAATCAAATGTCTTTCTGCAGTTAAAAATCCCAAAGACAATATAATCCAGACTCTCTGTGTGATTTCCATCTTTATGTGGCTTATTTTTGATATTATTTTTATTGTCTCTTTAAAGAATTTATTTTTTTTATATAATTTATTGTATAACTGTCTATGCTCTTTTCCTCTCTCTTCCAAGCCTACGTACAATTTCACACACATTGTAAACTGTTTAGGGTTTATTCCTTCTGAATCTGTCTTTTTGTGAATCTATTGCTTTACCTGCAGCATGGCCAGGACTGAAATGGAAGCCTGGTCTGCTGGCTCCGCCCTCCTCAGCTTCTCAATGTGGTGGAGATAATTCCCTGCCAGTCAGTTCCGGGAGCCATGCTGTCCACCGACTCTGGGAGCGTGTGGCACAGAAACCTTTTTTTTTTTTTTTTTTTTTTTTTTGTCTGTACTAGCAAAAGCTAAATCTGACACACAGTGTACTGCATGGCTTGGAGAAACCTCTGTGGACCTTGGTGGGAATCTGTCATGCTGCACTCAAGCCTGAATGCTGTGGCACCTCTCGGCCCATATGAGACATGAAGTAGGAAGCTGCTTTTGGCTTTGTTTTAGAATCTCTTATTAAGTTCTCTTAGGTTTTAGGTGGAAACTCAGCCAACACATTGGGCAGCCAAATGTGGTTGAAAGTTTCTCAGGTCCCGAGCTCCTCCAGTCCCACCTGCCCCACCCCTCCCTGTTCCCCGCCTGGCCCAATGCTTATAAAATAATCTGCTTATAAAATAATCACTCAGAGGCTTAATTACAAACTGTATGGCCATGGTCTATGGCTCAAGCTTCTTGCTCTTATAATGAAACCCAGCCCATTTCTATTAATCTATATATTGCCACATGTTCTGTGACTTTACCTGTGTGCCATTACATGTTGCCCCTTGGACAGCAGGATGACGTCTCTCTGCCTCTCCTTTCTCTTCCTGTCTATCTGCTTAGATTTCTGCCTGCCTCTAAGCTGCCTTGCCATAGGTTCAATGCAGCTTTATTTATCAACCAATCAGAGCAACACATATTCACAGCATACAGAAAGACATCCCACAGCAGCTGGATATAAAAACTTCTTGAATCTAAGGAAGACCTAGCTGTATGATCTTAGCATGAAAACGGAATCCATGTGCCAAGATGAGCAGGGCTAGGCAGAAACCTGTAAGCTGACCAGCATTATTAAGCTTGAGTCTTCCGAGTTATGATCAATATGTATATAAAACCATGCAATTTTAAAGCTTATCTATGTTTTGTGATGTATTAGGCTTTCCTATTCTTACTGTGATTAGCTAGCATGACAGAATACAGATATAAACTCTTAACATCTTTCTCTACTTTAATGTGTGTGACTTGTTTTTGTTTTTTTTCTTTTTTAAAAACAGGGTCTCTCTGAGTATCTCTGGCTTGCTTGGAACTCACCGCGTAGATCAGGTGGGCCTTAAAGTGTGTGGCAGTCCTCCTGTTTTCCGAATGGCAGGATTACAGGTGTGTACCACCTTGCCTGGCTTCTGTTTGGTTTTCTTAGTGACTCAACAACAATGGTTTGCAGAAGATGATCCACTGAAGGAACTAGCTCTGCAGAAGTTGAGAAGACTTCGTTAAAGAATCAACCACTTTCAGCTGTCATGGTGGCTTATAACTTTACTCAAAGCAGTTTGGGGAAGCTGAGGTGGGAAGATCACTTGGGACTGGAGTTCAAAACCAACCCGACAACATACAGAGACCAATCTCAAAACATACAAAGAAGCAAAACCCTGACTGAGCTTTGAAGAGAGTTCTGGGCCTCAGACAATCTGACCCTAAGCGCTCTGCCAAGAGTTCCTCTGCCCTCTCTCCCCTCCCCAAAGAAATGTACCTTAGTCTAAAATAGAGAGCAAATCAGCTCCTTCGGGCTGTGAGAAGAGAAGAACAAGGAGAAAGCTACACAGTAAAAGCTGTGGAGAGAGCTTAGCTGATTCGAGTGAGGAAGGGGAAGAGTGTGAGCCGCTGGGGAGGGAGCTTTGACTCGGAGCAGCGTTTCTTTATTTTTGAAGAGTTATTTTTAAGCTCCGTTGCTACTGATGAGTAATTCCTACTCATATTGTATTTAAACAACTTGTTGGAAGTAACTTTGCTAAATATCTCTCTCTCTCTCTCTCTCTCTCTCTCTCTCTCTCTCTCTCTCTCTCGTTCTGCACTCAAAGGCAACATAGACTAAGTCAGATCATTACTTACCACCTTTTTAATTTCAACATTTGTAAGACATCAAATCATTCAAAAAAAATCTTTATAAAATCATTCTAATCCAGAAGAGGGATGGAGAAACCTCTGAAGGAACACAAAGTTTTGTGGGCATATTTTTAAACCTCAGGAATAAATCACCATCAGGCCTGGCTCAAAGTTTATCCTGAACAGAAAGGCTCTATATGATCAACAAAGGTAAAAGTTTAAAAGAAAAGTTAGAGTGGGAAAGAGGAAAGATACTGAACTTGGATTTTAATTTCAGGTCTGTTTGTCAATAACATTTATATTTTAGAAAATAAGTTACCTTTCTGAATTTGCTTTCTTATAAAGGAAAATAATGAAGTTTCTTAGTCGATCCTTCTGTATACAGTTTGATGAAGCTGATGTAGGTGTGGTTTGACTGGACGCAGGTAGAACCTGTGACACAGGGTAGGTGTGGGTCTTCAAGGAGGTCAGGGGTTTGGATGAGAGAGATCTCCCCTGTACTTCTGCCTCCTGGAAGAACTACACAAACTTAATAATACACGAGGCCATAAAAGCTGAACAAAGAGAGGCTGCTGGGCTTAAAGGCTCGGTGTTGTGGAGGGCGGATGTCTTCTAGCAGTGTTCCAAGGGGATCCAAGTGAGGTGCAGGAACAAGCCCATCACCAAGCGCTTGGAAAGGCCACCTCTGAGGTTATGCAATGGAAAAACAGACAAACAATGACTCAGAGCCTCAGCTGTGTGTGGGAGCCATTGAAATAAACTGTCAAAGGGGAAATGTGGATTGCAACAGCCGCATACAAATGAGGCGGAGGCCAGAGGCTGACATTTCAGCAAATGTGCTGTCAGTGATCAAGGTAGTGCCTGCAGGGACTAGTAATCAGCATGTGGGCCATGTGCCTGGAAGGGGTAAGGAGAGGACTCCTGTTGGGACATTGTTGGCTGTCTGGTGCACCTGGCCTGTAGGACACCTGAGAATTTTCACCATGGCTCTGGCTTAAAGCTAATAGTGGTGATAGTTGTCCTGGCAAAGCAGGGGCTGTCCCAGCGTTCTCTGCAGCGAGTCAAATGAAGACGGCAGTCACTTCCCCGGAGTTCTGTCAGACCCTGGCCGGAATCATTTGGTATTACTGAGAGCAAGTGTCCTTGTTGTAGGAGAGGCAAAATTCTCACCATGTTAAAGAGAGAAGGGGTTTCAGAGAATTAGTTAGCTAAATTATCTTTTTGTGGTACTGAGAATTGAACCTAGGACCTAGTGTATTAGAGTCAAGCACTCTACCACTAAGCTAAATCCCTGGTCCTAGAATTTATTTATTTATTTATTTAATTTTAATTTTTTTTTTACTTGTTTTCTTTCTGTAAAGGTTTTTTCTTTTTTCTAACGTAATATTTTTATTGATTATTTGGGAATCTCACACAAAACACCCTGATCATGCTCTCTTCCCAGTCCTCCTAGGTCCACCCCCAACCCTTGATCCCCTTCCCCAAAAAGAAGATGAAGAAGGAGGAAGAGGAGGAGGAGCAGGAGGAATGGAGGAGGAGGAGGAAGAGGAGAAGAAGGAAGAGGAGGAAGGGAGGAGGAGGAGGAAGGGAGGAGGAAGGGGAGGAGGAGGAGGAAGGGAGGAGGAAGAGGAGGAGGAGAAGGAGGAAATATACCAAGTCCAATTTGTGTTGCCCATCTTCTCAATGGAGTATGGCCCCCAGCGACCAGCCCTTAAAAAAAACCAAGTGTCCCCCTCCCCACCAAGAAGCCGTCAACTGTGAAGAGCTGCGCTTTAGCTTCCCCATCTCTTCAGTGGCTTCCTGTCTAGACTGTTTTTTGGAGGGGAGGGGATGTGGTGGTGAGAGAGTTGTCGCAGAAGTCGTTAATGTCTCTCATTTTCAACTGTGAGTTGGCTATCATCGATACCACTGAAAAAGAAGCTTCCTTGTCTGTAACATCCAGAGGCAGACAGCTCATGAACTTCCAGACTACAAACATCCTTATGGCCTCTGGCCACAGCACAGGCCAGGTCCACCAACATGGCTTCAGGCAGGAGCACAGACCACAGGCATCTCCATGGCCTTCGTGGTAACACAAACACAGACATCAACATGGCCTCCAGTGGGAGCACAGGCCACTGACATGCGCACAGCTTCTGGAGGCAGCATGGACCCATAAACCTCAACATATTCCCCACACGCCGCAGCCTCATTCCACATCTGGCGCTGTTGTGAGTCCCCAGTTCTGCCTCTCTCCACCACCTCTCTCTCATGTATTTGCTCATTATAGTGGCGTTACAAACTGCAGTGGGTCACACAGTATGTATTTTTGTCCGAACAGCCTTACATGCAAATAATTATTGCAACAAGTCATTGGTCTGGTTCAAGGTTTCTGTTTTCTGAAACACCACAAATACTGGATTATTGCTGAGACTGGTCTCAGACATCCTGCTGTTGCCCAGAGTCAGTGTGATCTCTCTGTGGGGCAGGGGTCCGGGGCAGGGTCCTTGAAAACTCCATGCCACCACCGCCCCTCGGCTCTCTGGGTGTGACCACTGTGCTTGCAGCCTGTGGGCAGCCCCGCAGCCCTGTGCTCTCCTCTTCCCAGCAGCCCAGGCTGCAGCAGTGGCGGCCCATGCTTCAGGCGGACGGGCAGGATGAGGACTAGCTCTGTCAGTAAGGAGATGGGCTTTGTCTGCGGCTTCCTTCTCCTACCGCGCACATACACACCCTACGCCAGTCTCCGCACGCGCGTGGCTCGGCTCCATCTTTCCTTCCAATTTTGTGAAACCACTTTTTAAAACCATCTTCCCATGAGACCTGCCTTCTTTTAGTTCTGGAAATACTGTGTCTGCAGACTCACCCTCCACTGCCACCTCTGCCCTCCGAGACGCCACGGGTCTCTCAGGCTTCTTGGAGCTGCTCCGAGGTCCTGTGGGTGCTGGCAGCCACCGCCATCTAGGTTCTTCCTGTCATGTCAATTCTTAGGATTTCAGGAAATTACCTTTCCAAGTTTTTTGTTAAGTGTGCCTTCTATTATACCAGTTACTAGAACATCTGAATAAAATAATTTTCTTTCAGGTGTTTCTCAGCTTTAACATGTAGATGCTGGATTAGCAGGGCATACAGACTGAAAATTGGGTGAAAAAAGACAGTAAAAATCATTTGTTAGTCCACGTTGTATTGATAGTTTGGTCAAAACGGCATAGTTTTGGCATTAACGGCCAGTTTGACACTACGATCACCTGAAAGAGTCAATCGTGCATTGCCTTTATCAGGCTGGTCTGTGGGTGTGTCTGTACTGGATTGTCTTGGTCATCTCAGTAGATTTAGGAGGGTCCAGCCCACTCTGGGCAGCACCGTTCCCTGGGCAGGTGGTCCTGGGCCGTGTGAGAAAGCCAGCTAAACGTGAGCCCATGAGTGAGCACGCAGCATTCTTTCCAAGGTTTCTGCCTGCCCTGACTTCCTTCAGCGATGGACTGTGACCTAGAAGTGGAAGTCACGTAAATCCTTTTCTCTAAGTTGCTTCTGGTCAGAATGTTTTATCACAGCATCAGACATGAAACAGAGCAGCAGATATGAGCAGAATGTGGTTACAATAGCCTTTCATTTGAATTGTATAAAAAATTTAAATTCTGAGCCCCAGAAATGATGGGGTCCTCAAGACTTATTCCTTGGCAGAGGGACAGAATTCTTTCCACTGCCAGTATTTAGTGGTTCGTGGGATGCACGACCAGGGCTTTCTTCCATCTATGAGTATCATAGAGAAGAAGAGTTTTTCTTTGAAAATCCCAGGAAGATGTGAAGAAGTTGGGTGAGGCAGAGACAAGGGAATCATGACACAAATCAACAAAATCTTTTTAGCTTTCGAGTAGTCTTCATTGTGACACAATCAAGCTTCTTCCCAGGGAAGTGGCAGTGTACCTTGGAGTAGCAGCTGCAACAAAACTGTGTTTCTGGGGTAGCAGTGGCAGCCATGACAGAGGTAGTGGTGGTCACCTCCAAGGAGAACATCGTGGGCAGCTGGACCGCCATGGTATTCGGTGTCAGTGGCTGCTTCCCGGCAAGCTACCAGTGTGTTTGGGGTTTGGCTCCTGCCCATGTTGCTTCAAGCCACTTCCCAGCTCTTCTAGTTGACTTGTGATCTGCTGAATTTGCTTCTTTTTCTGTTTGTACTTGTTTTTAGTTTTTGAGACAAGGTTTTACATAACACAAGCTGGCCTTGAACTCCTGAATTTCCTGCCCCTATCCCCCAAATGCTGGGTGTACCATCCTGCCTAACATGGATGTAATCCTATTAACGGACCACTTCCTCCTTTGGCTCTGCAACACATTTATGTCTCCTGCTCACAGCTTAGGGCTTGACGAATGCCTCTGAGGATCTTGTTAAAACGCACATGCACGGTCTGATGTCAGAACTAGGGGATCCAGTGTTTTAAAGATTCTGAATAAATAAGGGTTGTCTTTCCAAAGCAAGTGACAAAAGCTCAGATTCACATCGGCCTGAGCGAAAAGGAAATATGCTGATTAGGAGGTGTAGAAAGGAGGCTCTTCAGGAGCCGTGATCGAGACACCCCCCCCCACACACCCCACTCCCCAACCCCCCCCAACCCCCCGCCTTTAACTCTTCCTTCTGTCTCTGTAGTGTCTTCTGTCTCGGATCTCTTGTGATATCATGAAAGGTGTCACTCACCCAGGCATCCCCTGAGCCAAGGCTCTGCTGGAGGCCCACGTTTGAAAACCAGCCTTCTGGTCAAGGGGATGCAAGGATCTGATTAGCTGTCCCGCACCTCCTGCCATCCTGGAGGTTGGGAATGGTGTTCTTTTCAGTTTGTTGTTGCTGAGTGTCTTTCCTGAGGATTACTGCACCTCGGACACATTGAGCACTCACTAGACATTCTACTAGGCAAAGGAGGTTGCATTTCATTAAGATGTAGTCTTTGGCTTTTTTCTTGGTTTTTCAAGACGGGGTTTCTCTGTGTACCCCTGACTGTCCTGGAACTTGCTCTGTAGACCTTAAACTCAAGAGATCCACCTGCCTCTGCCTCCCAAGTGCTGGAATTGGAGACGTGTGCCAACGACACTTGGCTAGTCCCTGCTTTAAAATTACAGAGATTCTAGTGAAGGGAAGCGAGCAAGGGAACAAGTAATTAGATACATCTAACTTATTACTGAATGTCCATGAAATCCTTGTCACCATCCTAATGCAGCGAGTTCAATAAAGCCCTTGTCCTGGGGAGCTTACACTCCCCAGAAGTACAACAGAAAAGAAGTTCAAAAAAAGTAAAGACTGTAGGAGCAGGTGACCTATGCAAAGGAAAATAGACAAGGCATCTCCGAGACAGTGCTAGAGGCACCGGAAACACGCGGGAATGGACGGCTGGACGGCCGCAGGGAAGGCTAGTCCAGAGGAAGCAGCCGGCTGCACAGCGAGCGTGGCGGGTCTGACAGCAGGGCACTGTGAGGAGCTGTTGTAGGTTAGTACAGGGAAGCAGAAGGGGCGTTAGATTATGCATGACTTTGTAACCATGGTAACGTCTCTTGCATGGCAATAATTTGGGGATCCAGAGTAGAGAAGAAACAGGATACAACCTGTTTTTAAGGAATCCTGTTTGAAAAGAAACAAACACAAAAGCTGAGAGGCAGCTGGAGAGATAATTACAATAATCTAGGTGAAAGAGAACAGCGTGACCAAGACATAAGAAATGGTAGGATGCTGGGTGTCCTTGAAACGGGTGTGACCAAGATATAAGAAATGGTGGGATGTTGGGTGTCCTTGAAACAGGTGTGACCAAGACATAAGAAGTGGTGGGATGCTGGGTGTCCTTGAAAGTATCTTAAACATTTTGGTGATAGATTAAATATAGGCTCTGAGGAAAAGACAGGAAACAAATGCAGTTCTAAGCTTTTTGGCTTGAGCCTCAGGAAGAAATTGCCATTATCAAAGTGGGAAGTGTTGCTGATGGTATTGAGGAAGCTATCAGACATGCTAGAGTATGTATTAAATAGGTAGCTGATTATTCTGGAGTTCAGATTGGATGTTTGGGCTAGGGATGCATATTTGGTGGTTTTCTTCTCCTCCTGTTCCTCCCCCTCCTCCTCCCCTTTCTTTCTCCTTGGGGCAGAGATTCTCATAGCCGAGGTTGGCCTTGAACTTGGTATACAGCCAAGTGTTCTAGTTTGCTCTCTGTTGCTGTGACGAAACATTGACCATAAGAGGAGAGGGTTTGTTTGAGCTCAGTTACTGTCATCGCTGCGGGAAGTCTAGGCAGAAACTCAAGCATGGATTTAAAGGCAGGTCTGCTTGCTATTCCAGAAAACATTTCTTCAAACTCGCTCACAGGAGTAAAGAAGACAGGGAACCATGATGGGATGCTACTTGATGGCTTGTACAAGGCCATGCTTAGATGGCTGTCATATGCATCTCAGGACTACCTGCCCAGGAACTGGTGTCCACCACAGTGGGATGGGCTTCTTTTACTAGTTAACAATTAAGACAGCCCTTTACAGACATGCCAATCACATCTAGGCAATCCCTCATTGCAGACTTCCTTCTCAGGTAACTCTTGGCTGTATCAGGTCAGGTTGACAGTTAAAGGTAACGTAGGACTCCAAGAATTACCTTGAACTTCTGATCCTCCTGTCTCCACTCCCGGGTACAGGATTACAGGTTTATTGGGGGCTGGGGCTAGAACCCAAGACTTCATCCATGGTAGGCAAGTGCTCTACCAACCAATCTATATTCCTAGCCTCAACTGTTATTCCTGTGGGTAGCTTTTAAAACTATGAAACTGGTTAGACATCTGGAGAGTGAGCAAATACAGCCCAAGGTTTAGAAGCCAGGCTAACAGCAGTCAGCAAAGACAGCAAAGATCAGTAAGAGGAGAATCAAGAACCAGAAGCAGTGAGAAAGTATGTCAAGAAAGAGGTCAAGATGCTCCAGCTGTGGGTCAGGAAGCAGTGGGCTAAGGACTGGCCACTGTTTATGGCCATGTTGAAGACAATGTAACTTTGTTGAATTATTTTCTAGAATATTCAAGTTGAAAAGACCAATTCAACTGTGTTACAAAAATAAAAAGAAGAGGATAGAGGATAAAGGTCATTGTTGTCTGAAGCAGAGAAATGGAGGAGGGACCTGGAAAGGGTATGGCAACAAGTGAGGTCAGTGTCATAAATGAATATAAGGGGATCACACATGGGATGCTCTTGGAGTTATAAGGAGGCTATCTTAAGAGGATGGAGGACAGGAAAATTTATCTGAAGTAGATGTTGGGATAGCGTTTCAAAGAAGGTAGTAGATGGCGAGCACAATTTTCAAATAAAGGATATGTTTGAAATCCCATAAGAGAGAAACAACCTGAGGTATAGAAAACGGCAAACAATTTAGAACGACTGGGACAGAAGACAGTGAGGCCAGCTAATGGAGGATTTGGCCAGAGGAGAAAGAATCAGCAGAGGGACATTAAAGCCTCTCCCAGGCATGGTGGTGCACACCTGTAATTCCGGCACTTGGAAGACAGAAGCAGATGGATCTTTGTGAGTCAGAGGTCAGCTTGGTCTACGGAGTGAGTTTCAGGACAGCCAGAACAGCATAATAAGAGATGCTGTCTCAAAACAAACAAGCAAACAAACAGAAAATCCCCAAACCAACACTGAAACATAAAACAGCTAGTATGAATTTAACAGGTATGTGTATCTTAATATAGCTTTAAAAATTTATAGCTAGGTGGTGGTGGTGGCGGCGGCGGCGGCGGCGGCGGCGGCGGCAGCGCACACCTTTAATCCCAGCACATGGGAGGCAGAGGCAGGCGGATCTCTGTGAGGTCAAGACCTGCTCTACAGAGTGAGTTCCAGGACAGCCAGGGCTACACAGAGAAACCCTGTCTCAACAAACAAACAAACAAACAAAATTATACATAGTTATTGTGCATATTTATGGGATATGCTATGACATTTAAATAATACACATACATATATAATGTGTAATGAGATTAGAGCAATTGGCGTATCTGCCATTCAGAAATGTACTATGTCTTTGCCTAAGGACTATTGAAAATCTTTACTGTTTTCAAATATTCAGTTCCTTGGCCGCCACAGCTGTCCTGCCATATTTCCTCCCCACCAGTCACCTCTCTTGTTTTGTTTTTCTTCGTGGCAATAATTACTATTTTTTAGTTATTTATCTTTGTGTGTATGGGTGTTTGGCCTGCTTGTGTGTCTGAGCACCGTGAGCATGCTGTTCCCACAGAGGCCAGAAGAGGATGGTGGATTCCCTGGAACTGCGGCCTCTGCAGGAGCAGCAGTGCACTCAACCCTGAGCCACCTCCCTGCTTTCTTGGTTATTTGTTTGTTTTTTAAATTTATGATGTGTGATGTGTATGTCTGGTGCACAGAGAGGAGTGAGGAGACAGGAGGGAGGAGGGAGGAGGGAGGGGGGAGGGAGGGGAGGAGGGAGGGAAGGAGGGAGGAGGGAAGAGGGAGGGGGAGGGAAGGAGGGAGGAGGGAAGAGGGAGGGGGAGGGAAGGAGGGAGGAGGGAAGGGGGAGGGAAGGAGGGAGGGAAGGAGGGAGGAGGGAGGGAAGGAGGGAGGGAAGGAGGGAGGAGGGAGGTTTAAGTTCTCCTTCCACCATGTGGATTCCTGGGACCTCAGGTCATCAGACTTGGTGACAAGCACCTTTACCTGCTGAGGCATCTTGCCAGCCCAATTATTACTGTTTGGAATCATGTAATCTAAACTTGCTTATTGACTTTCTTCTTCACCAGAACAGGGTTCTAAATTCTTTTCTTGAATCTCCATTCCTCAGACCACTCCCTTGACTGTTTGAGCTAAAGACAACACTTGAAGTATGTTGAGTAACCTGTGTTTTCCCAGAGAGAGACTTAGAAGGAACATAGGCGATGACTTGAGGAAGCAGAGGCGGCAGAGGAAATGGGACGTCGGGGATCCAGGTGAAAGGCGGTGAGGGAATGCATTTACAAAATGCTGACAACTGGACACCAGAGTGTCTGGAGGCAGGATCTACAGTGATCTGTGTGGAGGAGGAGGAGTCGGGTGTACAAGGGAGGCAGGATCTACAGTGATCTGTGTGGAGAAGGAGGGGTCCGGTGTACAAAGAAAATGCATCGGCTCTTCACTTCCTCCTTTAGGCAGTCAGTGGACGATGGATGGTGGTGTCATTCAGAGCTTTGACAGCAGGGGTTTCTTTTCCTTTGGTTACGTTGAGTTTGGGGCATGTTAGGGAGAAGCTATTGAGGAGAGTATGAGTGGAATTAGGCCGAGGCGAGCACACCTTACCTGTTGCTAAGGGAATGAACAGAACTTGTGGGTCTGAGCACAGGGTCTCATAGATTTCACGCTGGAGATTTTAAGACTGAGAAATTTACCAGACACTGTTAGCTTGGAATTCTAAAATCAGGTTGTGACTGGGGTACAGGTTTGGGTATTGTGAGACAAAAAACGTTAACTAAATCCTGAACCTGCGTGAAGTCACTGGAGAAAGGTGCAGATGTTTAGTTGAGTGTAGCTGGGGAGAACATCCATCTGGAGTGACTTGTTCTGCCTTAAGAGGTGACACATACTGTAAGTGTGTATGTAAGAAAGAAGTTAGGAATTGGAGAGGAAACTGGAGGGGCATGGGAAGAGCTGGAAGGGGAGATTATGTAAACACAGTACTGAGGTAAGAAATTCTCAGAAACAAATTTAAATTAAAAACAAAAACAATCAAACAAAAAACCAACCCAGGAACCGAGTCCTCAACTGTCCTTCATCTGTTTGTTCTGTTCTCTGGATGATCTCACCTGGAGTCATCGCTCCAGATAGCAGCTGGTCAAAGTCACAGCTCGGGACCTTGTCAACATCAGTCACCTCTCCTGTTTTGTTTTGCTTCATGGCAATTATCACTGCTTGAAATCATATATGTTTAAAGTTGTTTATTGCCGCTGTTCCCCATGAGAACAGGGCTGCGTCTGTTTAGTTTTCTGGTGTGTACTCAGCATCTGGAATGGCATCTGGAATGCAAGAGACTCCTTTAAACACATACGATATTCTCTGGTGAAGCTGCCATAGTCTTTTTGAAATTTTTTTCCTTCCAAAAAGAAAGGTGAGGGAGCCTGGAAGGAGGGCAGGAATCAATACACAGGGGTGCTTTGGAGACAGAGTAGGGTTGTAAGCTCAAGGCAAGCCTGGGCATCATAGTGCCAGTTCCAGGCCAGCCTGAGCTGTGTGAGTTCATGTCTCAAAACAAAGAAACAAACAAACGAGAAAGTAAGGCACGGAACCAACATAAAAAACTTAAGACTTGAGTTAAGCAATGGGCATTTGATAGCTCAGTGGTTAAGAGTACTTGTTGCTCTTCCAGAGACCCTGGATTTAGTTCCCAGGACTCAAGTTCAGTTCCCAGCACCTACGTTGATCAGCTTACACTGTAACTCTGGTTCCTGGGCATCTGATGTTCTCTTCTGGCCTCTTCAGGCAAATGGTGCACTGTATATAACATCAGGTATAAAATAAATCTAAAAAAAGAAAAACAAAAAAACAAAAAAACAAAACCCCAAACCAGCTGAATTTGTAGCTAGATAGGCAAGGACGAGCATCTCATGAGGTAAGTCATCATTACTTGTTATTTGGAGTTGTGTCAAGAGGGATAAAATTCTAATTTAGCCAACAGAGCATTGCTTGGAAGTAGAGAGGATGTTTGGAAGGGAGAAGGAAGTTCTGGGGGAGCTGACCACAAAGAAGTGGTTTTGAGATTGGACAATGATTAGAGACCAGGAGAGCTTTGTCAGATATGTGGAGAATCAGGGTGGGCAAGTCTGGTAAGGGCTCAGAGAGAGAGCTGCGAAGACCAGAAAGAAGTCACATCACTAACAGCAGTCACAGAAACAAGCATATCAAAGGCCAGCCTGGGGTGGCCTCGCTCAGGCGAAGTGAGGGACATGTTGTTTGAAACTGAACAAAAGATGAACTTCACAGTGTGGTGAAAAGAAGTTGGTGGATGATGTCCACTCTTGGAAAGGAGTCACAGTTCCCCAGTGCAGTGTACTTGAGCTGGGGCTTGGTTCCCCGAGTTCTCTACACTGTGAGGACAGGGGTGGATCGAAGGAGGGACTGTTAAGCAATTTCAGAACTACAACTTGAAGAACTGGAAAATTCTAGAAAATTCTTGAAAGTGTTTTGTTTGAGGCACCTCGTCTACAGTATTTTACTATGGCAGCCTGAGAAGGCACCGCCAGGCTGTGGTGGTCGCGGCCCTGGAAGGTCCCTTGGAGAAAGTGTGCAGCCTGACACACTGACTTCTCTTACAGGGTTTTGCTCCAAGTCAAAATGGGCTGCAAACTGGCTCTTCAACAACCGAGCCTCCCTCTCGGCCTTTGCCAGGCAGTTGCCGTCAAGGCAGTCGGGGCCTCATTTCCAGGGGAAGATGTTCTTTTGACAAAGGGGATACAGCCTGAGCTGCTTGGCCGAGAAATGGCCGGCACCTCCATCTGACTCAGAAGGGAGAGTGCATAGCTTGCATTCCTGCCTGGAAGGGAGATTTTCTTCCAGAGAAATGTGGAAATCAGCAAGCAGTTCAAGGGCCTTGGGGTGAGGAAGCGATGCCAAGGCTACCCAGAGGTGGGAGTTTATAGGAGGCAGGAAGACATCCTGAGGACAAGTTTAGACAAGAGCTGCTCAGGCAACGACATAAAAGGAGGCAGAACAAGAAGTCTCAAGATTAACTTGGCATCTTACAGAGCTGCTTGAGAAAATCCCCAACCGGGGCTGTCAGAAAGCCTTCCTGTACCTTCCCCGGGTGCTTGCCCTTGCCCCAAGCCTGCTTCCTTGTGGATATGCAACGCGAACCAGTCTTTAGATGCTCAGTCTTGGCAGCATTTGAGATCAATCATTTCTTGCTTGGCACTTCCCTGGGGAGGACGGAGGTCTCTCGAGAGCCGGTGTTAATAAGGTAATGCAGAGCTGTGGCCCAGGTAATAATACAATGAGGAGACAACCAGAGTGATTTCCACCCCTCCCCACCCCCACCCCCAGCACACAGACACATAGCTGGTCCTGTTGATTGTCAGGATTAAAAGTTCAGTTTTCTATTTTGCTCGTCTGTGGAGATACACAGATTCAAAAGAAAGCGATGGCTTCCAGGAAGGGAAAGGGTTAATCAATCTACTCGATTATTGTTCTTCAGCTGCTTTTTCACTGGCTGTGGTCCCAGTTTTATTTAGAACTCCTTTTGTTGAGAAAATAAAACAAAACCAAAACCAAAAACAATTGAATAGGCTCATGCTTCCAAGAGCTGTAACAAAGTTGGCCTTTGCTAAAAGATCAGAACATTTAGCCTTTATGAGGCATCTGCACAATCCTTAACAACGATTGGTGTGTCCCACTGGCCGGGCTCAAAGAACAAACCTAAAGATATTCAGGCCGGGCGGTGGTGGCGCACGCTTAATCCAGCACTCGGGAGCAGAGCAGCGATCTCTGTGAGTTCGAGGCCAGCTGGGCTACCAAGTGAGCTCCAGAAAGCGCAAAGCTACACAGAGAAACCCTGTCTCGAAAAAAAAAAAAAAAAAAAAAAAAAAAAAAAAAAGATATTCAGACTGTCTTTACAAATCTACTTTTTTTTCTTTGCCACTGTGCCAAATATTTTTTGTCATTATAACTTGTTATGACCATTTGGTGGCATTTACAGTTAATGCATCTGCCATACATATCTTAGTTTGGTGATGAGTAATCTAGTTTGGAAAGGTTTTCATTGAAAAAGTTCACGCAGATCCTCTTACAGTTTGGGAAGTGTTTAAACATGATATAAGAAATCACGCCCAAGTCGGATGTGTGTCCGCGCCTGTCATTCCAGCATGCAAAAGGCCGAGGTGAGAAGGAAGACAACAAGTCTGTGACTAGCCAGGGCAACCCATAGTTTCAGGATAGCCTGAGCTACAGAGTGAAACCATGTCTCAAAAACTATAAACCGAACCCAAACCAAAAACTTTCTCTGTTTTTTCCTCCCTCCTCCGTCTGTGCTGCAGTGTCCGACAGAGACTGCATTGTCATGGTCACAGTGTCCGACAGAAACTGCATTGTCATGATCACAGTGTCCGACAGAGACTGCATTGTCATGATCACAGTGTCCTACAGAGACTGTATTGTCATGGTCACAGTGTCCAACAGAAACTGCATTGTCATGATCACAGTGTCCGACAGAGACTGCATTGTCATGGTCACAGTGTCCGACAGAGACTGTATTGTCATGGTCACAGTGTCCAACAGAAACTGCATTGTCATGATCACAGTGTCCGACAGAGACTGCATTGTCATGATCACAGTGTCCGACAGAAACTGCATTGTCATGGTCACAGTCTCCTACAGAAACTGCATTGTCATGATCACAGTGTCCGACAGATACTGTATTGTCATGGTCACAGTGTCCGACAGAAATGGCTGGTAGATTTATTTTTGACTCGTGGTTTCGGTCTGTCATAGGCAGCAAGGCATTAGAGGGATTTCAGTTCACGGTGTTAGGAACTTGGTAGAAGATGCTCACATCCTTGCCAACCAAGAGTCAGAGAACAGCAGGAATCAGGGTCTGGATATAACCTTCAAAGGACCAGTCCCATTTGCCATCTATGGTGTATCTCCTGAAGATTCCATAGCTTCCCCAAACCCTCTACCATCGGGGCTAAGCATTCAAGACAGGAGGCTGTGGGAAACATTCAGGCTTTATAGCACTAAGGGTCTATTTCCTGGTAGAGGATTCACTCGGATGTTTTAGAGACGCTGCACTGATAGCACAGACAGCTGATGTGTGGAAGAACAAGGAAGTTCTAAGTTTGCATCTAGACAGTGCACATCTTATCGACAAGTGATTCAACTCCACTGCTTTAGTGACATCTACAGCATGGAGACGTACACTTAAAACAAAATCAAAATCAGCTGGTGGACGGCCATAGGAGGAGGCTAAAGATGATGAGTTGCTCAAATCACTGAACTTTGGTATCAGGATTCTAGTTTCTAAAAATTTGATGGATTCTGAATTTATGTTACGTCACCAAAATGCATTTCAAAAATGGCCAAATATTGAATATGCCATGTGACTAAACCTAACATTTTCTATCAGGAACAAAAGAAAGAAAATCTAAGATGGTGAAGGACATGCAGTCTGCTCAGGGACTCAATGGAGAAAATGTGGGCAACAGGTAGCAGAAGTGGGTGACTAGATAGCTCTAGTTTTCATGGTAGAGTAAAAGAGGAAACTTAATAAACATCCTGGAGAGACTGGTTTGTGAAGCACCTACTCACAGTGAGAGAGAGGAGAGAGAGAGAGAGAGAGAGAGAGAGAGAGAGAGAGAGAGAGAGAGAGAGAGAGAGAGAAGGAGAGGGAGAGAGAGAAGGAGAGAGGGGGAGAGAGAGGGGGAGAGAGAGAAGGAGAGGGAGAGAGAGAACGAGGGAGAGAGAGGGAGAGAGAAGGAGAGGGAGAGAGAGAGGGAGAGAGAGGGAGAGAGAGGGAGAGAGAGAGAAGGAGAGGGAGAGAGAGAGGGGGGGGAGAAGAAGAAGGAGGAGGAGGAGAAGAAAAAGGAGAGAGAGGGAGAGAGAGAGAGAGAGAGAGAGAGAGAGAGAGAGAGAGAGAGAGAGAGAGAGCGAGCCAACAGTAGGTGGCAAGTGCTTAGGAGTTTCAGTAGCAGCTTCCCCTGGTAGAGGGAAGAGCAACCTTGGCATCTAACACTCAGACTGTAAAGCTGCTGGATGCCACTTTTCAGAGATGCCTTCTGTGTCCGATGCTTGGCTACTGAGGCCTTCCGTGAGCTGTGTCTTGGGAAACTTGGAGCAAACACCACAAGGCTGTGTGCTGCAACCTGGGCAGCAGAATACCTTTAGACTGCTTGGAAGAACCATGCAGCACTCAGGAAAGTGGAAACCTGGTCAGACCCGGGGGCTCCAGGGAAGCGTTGAAAGTCCCATGCTGGACACTCAGGGGTGGGGTCAGTATTTAAAACAAGACCGTGAAGACTGGATCAATATCTGCCACGGGACGGCACAGAGGGCTCACTAGAATGGGGTTACCAGCTGCAACCAGACTCCCAAAGTTATCACCTGGAGACAAGAAAACCTTTTGCAGCTTGACCCCAGAAGGACTGTCCAGAGATGTGACTGGCATCTGTGGCCTGATGGATGAGATTGGCCAGGCATGTGACAGGCACCTGAGAGTTGGGGCAGGAGCCAGCCCCTCCCCCGCTGTCTCCCTCTCATTTACTCCTTCTTTATTCAGTACCCACACCAGTTTGACAGAACAGCCACGCACTGCTCTGTCTCTGTCCTCTTGACACATCCTTTTCCTCCTTTTTTCCATTTGCATTTCCCTTTTATGGCATTCCCAAGAACACGGCTGTCCTGGTGTCGGGATTTCTATTTACAGCTTCCCGATGGGATGGCCTGGCCTGTTTTAGGCTATCTTACTGCTTATCGCTGTCTTTCCTTCTGTGTCTAGACAAAGCTGGTTTGTCGGACCCCTGTCTGTACTGTTCACCTTGTACTTAGTTCTCTTCCTCTACTTTATCAACTCAGTTTGGATCACTAATTTTACTCTGCCTTTTCTCCTTTACACTCATCCCACGTGTCTTAGTTAGGGTTAGTGTGGCTGTGAGGAAACAGGAGGACCAAAAGCAACTTGGGGAGGAAAGGGTTTTATTTCACTCACAGTTTGGTATTTTTTTAATTTAACTTTATTTTATGTGCATTGGTGTGAAGGTGTCAGATCTCCTGGAAATGGAGTTATAGACAGCTATGAGCTGCCATGTGGGTGCTGGGAATTGAACCCCAGGCCTTGGGAAGAGCAGCCAGTTCTCTTAACCACAAAAACACTCACAGTTAGCTTATCATCAAAAGCAGTGAGGAACCTGGAGGCAGGAGCTGATGCAGAGGTCATAGAGGGGTGCTGCTTACTGGCTTGCTCATCATGGCTTGCTCAGCCTGCTTACTTACAGAACCCAGGACCACCAGCCCAGGGATGGCAGCACCTACAATGGGTTGAGCCCTCCTACATCAATCACTAATTTAAAATATGCCCTACAACTGGATTATATGGAGGCATTTTCTCAATTGAGATTCCTTTCTTTCAAATGACTCTAGCTTGTGTCAAGTTGACATAAAAGTAGTCAGGACACCACAGCAACTAATTTATTAGTGTACACAGTACTATCAGTATTCCTTTACTTTCTAAAATGATTAGTGTTTATATGGTAATTGTTTCTCATTGACTATTATTGTCTTTTTATATTGGCCCTACTCTTTGGTGGTAATTTTCTTTTCAGATAGTGTTCTGCTTTTAGGAGAGTACTGTGTATTGAGCCTGAAATCCTGAACACACTGGGTGGTGATAATGCACATTTTTAATCACATAACTTGTGAGGTAGAGGCAGGCAGATCTCTGAGATCAAAGTCAGCCTGGTTTACAGAATGAGTTCCAGGACAGCCAGGACTACACAGAGAAACCATGTCTTGAAAAATAAACAAATAAATAACAACAACAGACTTAAACAAAACAAAAAGAAATTCAGAACACAAGTCTAGGAGAGGAAATGATACTCCAGCCCTACTATAGTCTAGTCCATCTTGAACAGTGCAAATGTTTCCACTGCAAGAATAAGGGGGATTAAAAAAAATCCAACCATTGACCTAAACTCGGATTCACAGATCCCAGTGCTAAATCATAAGAAACATGAAAAACCAAGGCAACGTTCCTGACCTCAAGGTAATATTCTCACAGTAAAGAAAGAAATCAGAGAGATACAAACTCTGAAATGAATTCCAAGAGCACATAAAGAAACAGTTGAATGAAATGGGGGAGTCAACATAGGACATTAAAGTGGAATTCAATAAAGACTTTTCTTTTTGAAGAAAACTCAGACTTACCCACTGTAAGTGAAAAATTCAACAGCTCCAAGAAGATCCATGGAAAGCCTCAGCGACAGAAAGGATCAGGGAGAGGACAGACTATGAGGTGAGAAGACAAGGTTGAGGACCTGGAGTATCCTTATAGTGAAAAAGAGAAATTAACAGAAAACTAGAAACTGCACATGTGAGATCTATGGGAGCCTACAAAAGACCAGATCTATCATGGGCATAGAAGAAAGAGGGGAGTTTCATGCTGTAGACATAGGAATTTTCAACAGAAGTATAGCAGAAATTCCCCAAAGCTAGGGAAAGGAATGCCTATCCAAGTGCAGGACACAGTTACTAAAAGAACAACAAACAGGTTCTTTCAACCTCCCCATATTATATTACAGTTAAAACACCAAATAATGGAACAAAGAAAAGAGAGAGGGGAAGAGGAGGGAGAGAAAGAAGTCACCTCAGATAATAGACAGTTTCTCCAGGAGGGCTTGGAGTCAGTGAAAAAGAGCAACTGCCATCCATCCTAGACCGTATTCAGCAAAATGGTCTGTCATGATTGTAAAAGAAAACCTTTTCATGACCGCTAAGGAAGCTCTACAGAAGATATGCCAACCAATGCTTGATGCTCAAGTGAATGAGAAGCAAATCCACAGGACTCAGGGAAAGAATAAAGCACAATAGGTCATTAGTTAAGCAAATGATAACTAGAAAAGTACCAAACAGTACAAAATCAACGTGACAGGAATTAATACACACTTTTCAATAATAAATAAATCCGAATATCAATGATCCAAACTCCCTAACCCTAAGAATAATGAACTTGAATATCAATGATCTAAACTCTCTAAGCCTAAGTTATGGACTAGCAGATTATACAGAAAAACAGGACCCATGTCTTTGTTGTCTCCAAGAAATGTATCTTGCCATGAGAGACAGACACAACTGTGGGTGAAAGGATGGAAACATTCTGAGTAAATGAAGTTAGGAAACAAGCGGATGCCACTGTCCTGAAGCCTGGCAAAACAGACTTCAAACCAGAATTAGAAGTAAAGAAGGCGACTTTATACCAACTTAGGAACAATCCACTACACATGAAACATGGGCACACTCTGTTTCATAAAACAATTACTACTGTATGTGAAGGAGCAGATCTACCTCAACTCAACAGTAGTGGTTGACTTCAGTGTCTATCTTCTACAATAGACCAGACTTCCTAACAACAAAAATAAAGATAGAAACATCTGAGGTAAATGATGTAATAGATCAAATGAACATAACAACTATCTGTAGAACATTCCATCCAAATGTTACAGAATATATATAATAACACACAAGAATTTTCAACATATGTAGGAAAGCTGATTATTTTATTTAACCACAAGTGAGTAAAACTAGAAATCAACAACAAGAGAAACTATAAAATATAAACAACTAATGGAGATTAAATAATAGGCTACTTAATGATGAATGGGTCATTGAAGAGCTCAAGAATGAAATAAAAAATTCCTAGAATTGTATAAAAATGAAAACATAACCTATGGAGTATAGTGAAAATAGTCAGATATTTTGAGTTACAAGTATCTACATTAAAAATTCAGAAAGCTTTCAAATAACTTATTGATGTGTCTTAGGGCCTTGATTAATGAAAACAAGCCGAACCAGAGTAGTGGATAGAAAGAAACAGTCAAGATCAGGGCATAAATTAATGAAATTGAAACAAACAAATCAATATAAAGAATTAGTGAAACAAAGAGATGCTTCATTGAAAACCTAAACAAGATTGGAAAACTCTTAGCCAAATAACCGAAAGAGGATGAAGACGAAAATAAAATTAGAGATAAACGGGGGGGGGGGCACTGCAACAGATACTAATGAAATTATTAAATATGCACATACCTTAAAAGTATGTATTCCACTAACTTAGAGAACCTGAAACAAATACATTTTTAGATGAACATGACCTACCAAAATTAAACCAAGATAAACATTTTAAATTTAGCTCTAACAAGCAGTAAGATTGAAACAGCAATAAAAATAGCTCAACTAAAAGAAGTGCAGGCCCAGTGGATTCACTGCTGGATTCCAGCAGACCCTTGGAGGACTAACACCAATACTTCTCAAATTATTCCACAAAACAGAAGAGGAAAGAGCACTATCAGGCTTTCACAAAGCTGTTATTACCCAATACCAAGCCAGACAGAGACAATAGAACAATAAGAAAAAAAAGAAAGAATGAAAATTGTAGTCTAATATACTTATGAATGTAGATTTAATAAAATATTAGGAAACTGAATTCATAAACACATCCAAAAGATCATTCACCACAATCAAGTTAGCTTTGTTCCAGATATGGAGAGCACAAAGCGGTAAATGTGATGAATCACGTAAATGTACTCAAGGACAGAAATCACATGATCATCTTAGGAGAGGTAGAAAACTTTTGACAAAACCCATCTATGCTTTTTTTTTTTTTTTAATCAACTTGACACAAGCTAGAGTTATTTGGGAAGAGGAAGCTCTACTGAGAAAATGTCTCTATCAGACTGCCTTGCAATTCCGGTATGGCTGGACCCAGCTCACTGCGTTGCCACCTAGGCTCCTGGTTCTGGTTGTCTAAGAAAGCAGGCTGAGCAAGCTGTGAGGAACAAGCCAGGAGCAGAGTTCCTCCATGGCTTCTGCATCAGCTCCTGCCTCCAGGTTCCTGTCCTGACTTCCCTAGATCATGGACTGCAAGCTATAAGACGAAATCAACAATCCTTCCCAAGTTTTTTTGGTCATAGTATTTTATCACAGCAACAGAAACAGTAACCAAGACACCATCTTTTCATGATAAAATTGCTGAAGAAACTAGGAATAGAGGGAACATATCTCAGCACAACTAAGGCCCTTCATGACAGATCTATAGTCAACATCTTACTAAATGGGGAAAATTGAACACATTCCCAGTAATATCAAGAACTAGACAAGGGTGTCTACTTTCTCCATCCTCAGTCAATATTCTACTTTAAGCCTTAGAGCAATAAGACAAGGAAAAAAATAAAAATGATATAAATAATAAAGAAAAAAGTTAAAGTATCCTTATTTGCTAATGATATGAATCTATTCACGAGACTTAGAAAACTACTAGTTATAAACACCGAGTAAAGTGTCAGCTTAAAAATTAACAGCAAAATTGAGGAGCCTTCCTGTGTACCAATAACAAACATTCAGAGGGGAAAAACTCAGGGAGACAATCACAGTCACAATAGTCTAAAATACACCTTGCAATAAACCCAACCAAGGAAGCAAAAGTCGTCTCCAAGGGAAACCTGAAAGTGCTGAAGAGACGTAGAAGAAACCCTAGAAGATAGCACTTCCCGTGCTTAGGTATCAGAAGAATGAGTAGCGTAAAAATGGACATCCTACCAAGAGCAATCCACAAATTTAATGCAATGCCAATCAAAATTTCAGTGCTAATCTTCACAGAAACAGAAACCTGCTGTGGGATGGTTTGTATGTCAAATGCTCTGATTGGTCAATAAATAAAACACTGATTGGCCAGTGGCCAGGCAGGAAGTATAGGCAGGACTAACAGGGAGGAGAATTGAGAGAACAGGAAGGTGGGAAGAGACATTGCCAGCCACCACCATGACAAGCAGCATGTGAAGACGCTGGTAAGCCACGAGCCACGTGGCAAGGTATTGATTTATAGAAATGGATTAATTAAAGATATAAGAACAGTTAGCAAGAAGCCTGCCATGGCCATACAGTTTGTAAGCAATATAAGTCTCTGTGTTTACTTGGTTGGGTCTGAGCGGCTGTGGGACTGGCGGGTGACAGAGATTTGTCCTGACTGTGGGCCAGGCAGGAAAACTCAAGTTATAGAAACCTACCTTAAAATTCATATGGGAATACAAAAGACACTGAATAGTCCAAATGAGTTATATACCAGATCCTTAGAATAAAAATAGCATCGGATCTGGTGCAAAACAGTCACGTGGATCAATGGAATGGAGTAGAGAACCCAGATGTAGCCATCTGCCGAGGTGCTTAGGGGTAGGACCGCTACATGGAGTCTGAGAATTCAGAAATCCAGGCCGCAGGGAAGAGCGTGGTTGTACACACAGTAGATGAAGTAACAGGTAAATACAAAACCTAGTCTACTTATTTGATCTCTCCCGTTCCCTCTCCCCCACCCCACGCCCCGTGTCTTTGCACACGTGTGGAGGTCAGAAGACAACCCCGAGAGTTCACCCTCTTTCCACTGTTTGGGGGCTCAGGTTAAGGGGTGTGGCGGCAAACGCCTTTACCCACAGGGCCACCTTACCAGCCCCAAGACCTAGCTGTTCTTAGTGAACTGTAAATAGTTCAGCTGGACTGGAGTACGAAATATGAGGCAGGAGATGGAAGTGGGGAGGTACAAAGAGACCATAATCACGAAGTCGTTCATACCAGTTAAGGTGCTTGGAGGCGCCCCGTAGGAGCGGCCACTGCTGGAAGAGTTTAGGTGGTATGGGGTGGAGTGTGCTCAGAAGTGAATAGTGATGGAGCCACTCAGGAAAGGAAGTCGGAGACAGCTACAGGGAAATGGAAAATGGTGGTAACCTGAAGCAGGCAACGGTGATAGGGAGCAGCCTAGAGAATGTACTAGTCAGTGGGCAAGATGGTCAGCTATGATGACAGAAAACCTGAATTAAAGATTAGTCCCAAGTCTCTGACGCGAAGGACTGGATCTGCCATTTAGTGAGCAAAGAATGGGAGGAAAAAATATGGAAGAGAAGAGTTTGCTTTTGGACCTAACAAGTTTGATTTGGTTATAGAAAATCCACATTGAGTTATCTAGTATGATATGATATCTAGTTATCATACGACAGACCTATAAACTGAGAAATGAATTTTCTGTGGACATAATTGAAGGCATGAAAGTTCATAGATTAAAACACCAGTGTCTGTTGTGTGAGAAAAAAAAAATCCCTAGCATAATACTCGTAGAGCAGGGAATCTCTCAGGCAGAGGATGGAGACTCCACAAGGAGACTCAGAGGTAGCCGGTAAGGTAAAGCTGGAGGGTGTGTTGTGGTGGAGGCTTGGTAAGAGTTCAGAGGAAGGAGTGACTAGCCACAGCAGCTGCTAGAAGCCCATGTCAGCCCGGAGTTCACTCTATTTAACCAGTCATTGGTGACCTGCCCTGAGCACTGTTCACGGGAATGCTAGATTCAGAAAGAAAAGGGAGTAACTTGGAAATGAGTCAGGGCTGAACAAATGTGGATCTTTAGGAAGTCTGGCTTTGAAGGAGAAACAGGACAGTTACTGTAATGAGCCACTGACTTTAAAACAATAGCTTAGGCTGAGCTGACTGGAAGCCTGATGGGAAGGAGTCAGTGGGAAGGGAATGATTAGAAGAGTATTCCGAGGAGGGCAGCTGAAGGGTTGAGCCTCCTAACAAGGCTGGAGGGAGAGTTGGAACTCTGTGAGGAAGGAGCAGGTCAGCCTCAGACAGGCTAGTCCAGGGTTCCTGGTCTGTCACAGCTGCAGGGAAGAATGAAAAGTTTTGAGTTTTGTGAGAGACATTGAAACAGACTAACTTTCTATTTCCCTCAAACTTCTGACTTTAAAACCGTTCCTCATGCTTCAATTTGGAAATACCTTAAAAATATTTTCATACTGTAATCCCAAAAGTAAAAATAAATGCTGCCAATTAAACTGTAAGCTGCACAATACTTTTAGAGGTAAAAAAATATGTAAAATGGACATCTTGGTGGTAACCAACAGGACTGTAATTGTACTTAGGACCCTCTCAGCAAGAGGGAAATCATGCCTGATACTGGAGACCTAGCCAATTGCCTGGAACTAGTGAGGCTGTGGATTTTGGTGGAGAACCTAGTACCACTGCTTTAGTGAGACAGTGCAATTCCTACCTGTACTCTAAATATTTACCCACAGATGAGGTGGCTCTCATCCTTCATCAAAGAACCTTTTCTTTGCAGCAGATGAAGATGAGCACATAAAGCCACCACCAATCAAAATGCAGAGAACAAGTTATCTAGTAGTGTCCAGCCAACTGATGCATCTGCTCCATAACTCCCACACCTGAGGCTCGGAGGACATTGCCTCCGAGGGGGTGGAAAGACTAGGAGCCAGAGGACCAGGAAGTCTGTCATGAGATCGTGTCTCCTAGAAATGGCCAGGAAACTATGCCCATGAAGTCTCAACAACATGGCTGCCTAAACACGATCTGAACAAGATGACACTGATGGACATGCTGACATGGAAGAGTTAAGTCTCATAGGACACCCACCCAAGGGACTACAGACCACAAGGGCTTCTGAGAGCAGGAGAAGCAGTCTTGCTCAGGGAAGAGCTCCACCACTGGGTAGCCAATAACTAGGGACCAGCCCTGAAAGCAATGCACAGAAGTAGTGTGATGTGGACTGAGCAGGCTGTAGTTATATGTTTGTGGGACTCTCTCTCTTGAAAGAGGCCAGAGAAAACAGGAGGGCACATGGGAGGAGTTGGAGGAAGCAAAGGGAAGGGATAAACTATGTAATTAAATTTTAATAAAAAAAATTAAAACTCATGAAATAAACTTCAGATTTGTTACACAGGGAATAAAAAGAGTTCATTCTTTTTGTCACAGACAGGTCTGGACAGAACTCTCAATTTAATTAACCCAAAAAGAGCCAACCCTGGCAAATTAAGTATAATATAGCAAATGAGCCAATAGTAGTAAGAAAGAGATAGAAGATAATAAAGACCAAGGAAGAGCTTGGTCTGGAAAAAATATAATGAAAAAGAATGGAAAAAACCTCCATGAGTATTTTGAATGTAGAAGAATTTAGCAATGACATATACATCTATAACAAGCAGTAACTATCAAAATGCATGAGAAGTCACAGAGCTAAGGAGATAGAAGACCAACACCATTATAGAACTAACTTACATAGAGTAACAGACAAATTAGATGCCATAAACCAGAATAAGTGATGTGAAGGACGGGCCTTAGAACCAATGCAAGTCCATATTTAAATAATTAGACATGAAACATAATGGAGGCAATGAGCTTGATATAGCAGAAAGACAACTGGAATCACTAAAGCAGACTGCCAAACAAACAGCACAGAACATACACTGATAAACAGAGAGATTATAGAACATCTATTGTGTAGAAGGTCATATCAGTCAAAGCACCATTCACATATATAACAAAGTTATCCACATATTCAAGTCAGTCAACAGCACATTTGTAACCTCAATGGAGAAACAACTATCATACGAAACCCTGACTTATAGCCAAAGACTAAGTTAAAATACAGAAATCAAGAGTGGAAAAGGCATGATGAATGAACAGTATAAAAAGAATGGGATGAATGAAGATGTAGGAAAAGTGAGATCTTGCTAATTTTAGTATCTTACTTAAAAAGGAACCAGTCGGTACTGTCTGTTAAACCTGTGGTTCAGTCATTGGTTAAGGCCATGCTGCTCATGTGACTTCATTGCTTTGCTTTACTCTGTCTTTGAAAAACACATAAAAGGGATAAATCTACAATAGGTGATTGTTCATCAGGAACAACTGTCAACTGAGTATTACACTAATTACTCCGGGGAATTACAAAGATGTTGAGAACATAGACTTGCCTTTGAATGGCCTCCATTTTACAGACAGGGCTAAAGTTGTGATGAATTTGCTTCACAGGATGGAAAGTCCCCACTGGCTTTTATGGTATACTTCCAGCGTGCTTACTAATGCATTTGTTTTGGACTCCAAGGCATCATTGTTAGCATCTGCAGCGTTTCAGAGTCTCCAGAAGTGGATCAGTTACCCTGCTTGCCGGCAAGAGGACAGAGTAATGAAGACAGAAGTTTATCGGCTTTCACATTTGGAACAAGTTCAGAACAGGAAATGTCAATGAACTAGATCCTAAATTAACCAGAACTGCCACTAAGTGAACTTTTTAAATACACATGAATTTAAACACATAAAGTTATGGCAAACTAAAAAAATATCACCAGAAAAGACTCATATCAAGGATAGGAGATTCACATTCAGAGTCCACGCTGGAAGAGCAGCAAATTCAAGTCCAGTGTCGTTCAACTTACTTTTCCATCCTCATTCCTGACAGTGATACACGACACAGCTCCAAGACCAGAGTCAGGGGTGCTGAAGAACTGGATGAGGGCTCCAAAAGACAAGGAAACCAATGTTTATGATGCTATGCTTCAGCTTTAGGAAAACCTTCAATAGCAAGGATGGATAGAGAAAACATTTGCGTGTGGACTGTGAACAGTAATGTAGAAGACTCACTCGGCTCCTGTGAGCTACATCTCCTTACAGCTTTTAATAGTTTTTACTCTGGCCGCAGGGGTTTGGAATTGTGCTTGCCAGGGTCTCCCAAGGGTCTCCTCTAGGAAGTGCCTTCTTTCTGCTCTTCGTAGCTCTGATCATACCCTGGGACCCTGACGTTTGCTGAGCTCTCTTTGCTTGGAAGCACCTCCCTGCTCCCCTCCCCCGACCCTGCACATTACTCCTGATGGCTCTTCTTATTTGGATGCATCTTCATTTCTTGGGAAGAGGATACCTGTGGAAAGTCAGGATGCCAACATGACTTTCCTTGCTCATATTCCCACCAAAGAAGAAGAACCAGACGTCCTGGTCTGAACTTAGGTTGTCCCCCAGGACCGAGTTGAGTTGTTAGGGCTCATGATGTGGTGTACAGTCATGCTAACATGAATGAGTTCTGTGAACTTTGATTTATTTTGTTTACTTATTTGAGTAAACAATTGGATTACTCACAGTCCTTAGTTCATAAAATACAACTGCCATTGTTTCATGGATGGCATTTTATTTGTTTGTTTTTGCTTTTGGTACTAGAATGAGCAGTGAATCTACTATATACTAAACAGTTAATACATTGCCAGTAACTTATAACTATCTTTTCCTTTTCTGTTTAATTTTTATTTTCTCTCTTCGCAGATGACAGTTGGATTTTTGAAGCTAGCAGATAAAGTGTATGTCTTTATTTAAATACAATCCAATTTACGTGAACACCAAAAAAGTTCCTTGAGATGCCAAGGTTCCAGGTATAGCCACTCACAAAGACAGAACCGAAAAGCTGGTGAGGAAATTCCACCAGGCAGAGATGTTCAGATGGCTATTACGGTAAAAGTGACCTTACTTTTAGAGCACATTGCTGTGGTATGGCAAAGGTACTGTCGGTGACACCAGCACCCATAAAGATAAAAACAATAAAAGCTGGTGCGGGTTCAGTTTTATAAATCAAGAGCTGTGAAAAGGTGAGAGAAGCTTTTAACGTTTGCCAATCAGAATGACTTTTCCTGTGTTCTGCAGTCAGGGCGGATGACTGCAGCAGCCCCTTCCTTTGGTTTAATGCCTGTCTCACACGCCTGTCTCACACGCCTGTCTCACACGCCTGTCTCACACGCCTGTCTCACACGCCTGTCTCACACGCCTGTCTCACACGCCTGTCTCACACGCCTGTCTCACATGCCTGTCTCACACGCCTGTCTCACATGCCTGTCTGTCTCACATGCCTGTCTGTCTCACATGCCTGTCTGTCTCACATGCCTGTCTGTCTCACATGCCTGTCTCACATGCCTGTCTGTCTCACATGCCTGTCTGTCTCACATGCCTGTCTCACATGCCTTGTCTCACATGCCTGTCTTACATGCTCGTCCCTGAGCTTCTAGTCTGTGAACAACTTACTCAGACCAAACTTCTCCTTTTCTCCAAGTTAAACTTCTGATCATATGAGAGGAACTGATAAAGGAGGCCCTGGTTAGCGATTTAGTTATTTGTTGTTCTAAATTAGCAGGAGGGGGGTTTCCTCCCCGTGTCGTGCCCTCCCCTCCCCCACACCAGGCTGTAGTCTTACATTTTTGCCTAAGCATGCCTGGGACTAAAAAAAAAAAAAAAAAGTTTGCTCTACAAAGCACATGGGCTGGTGGCGTTCTGGTTTGGAGGCTTGCAGGATTTTGCTGAAGCTTTAGTCCCCTCCCTGCGCCCAGCCCTGCGTGTGTGTGTGTGTGTGTGTGTGCGTGTGCGGTGCGTGTGCGTGTGTGTGTGTGCGCGCGCGTGTGCGGTGCGTGTGCGTGTGCGTGTGCGTGTGCGGTGCGTGTGCGTGTGCGTGTGTGGTGGGGTGCTCTTCCATTGACCTGTCTCCCTAGACTACTTATTACTTTTTTGTTTTGAGACCAGGTTGCTCAGACAGGCCTTGAACTTGAGATTCTCTTCTCTTTGCTTTCTAAGTAGGATTCTAGGCCAAGTATGAAAATATTAAAATTTTGTAAAATTAGACCTGAATTATGTCATTTGCAAAGCAGCTCATTATAAATAGTTTGAGAAGGAAAAGGTCCATGATCATTCTTAATCTGAGAGTATTTTTTCTTTTTATTTTCAAGAAGTACAGTTAATAACTGAAACTCACCCCTTCGTTTACATGGATAAAAACAGCTAAAAAAACCTAAAAAACCTGGCTGCTCAGATCGTGACATCAGCGCCCCCTAGTGTGCATCAGGTGCACAGACACAGAGCCAAAGTCCAGCCTCAAACGGGGAACTATATTCTTTAGACCTTCGGGGAAGCTACAGGTAGGGCCACCTGCAACAGATTTCTTTGTGATTCACTCTTATATCATCAATACCGTTTTACCAACAAACGAAAACATATAAAATAATAGAATATGTCAAAGAGTAAATGAGTGCCAGGACTGTGGAGGAGGAGATGTACAGGAAGCCTGGGAAGGGAATCAGTGCTTGTTAACTATCTGCTGAGTGCTTTGCTTCTTACCCTTTCCTCAAAGCAGAGGAAGAGATGGTGGTGTTTTCCTGTCAAGTTTTTGTAATGGATGCTAAGATAGGTCAGGTCCCACCAAGTCACCGCCAGATGACAACTCTGATTTTCTTGCCTGGTTTGTAAACAGGCATGGGGAGTGCTCCCTTCTGAGCTATCTTTTCAAGGATGGTTTACAAAGAAAAGTCTTGGAAACAGCATGTCCTTCCAGAGCAAATGTTTGCTTTTGAACAGGGCAACATCTCCATCAGAGCGAGACCGGACGGGTAGGCTTGGAGCCCCTTGTGAGATTGGGGTTTCCTGAGCCTGGCATTGCTGGAGGAATGATGTAGACCTAGTGTGTGTGCACAGCACAGACATGGCATCTCTGTTCTCCCGTGGTGGGACTGGAAACTGAGGCAAACACGAAGTCTATGCTGCCTGCTCTGGCCTAAATAATACACTTCTTTTTATTAGTTAAGGATTCTTGTATCTTCTAGAAGCTATAGAATTTTGGGTGATGAACTTGTGTTTAAGTAGGGTAGCATTTTGAGACTCTCATGGCTCTTGGTAGTCACCACCTAAAGGGACCCCTACCTGCGAGATGTGAGGGCATCCTATAGCCCTATAGTGGCTGCTCTTCCTAATCTCCCAGAGATGGAATATTCCTGCTTGCCAGGCCCTTCCTCTGACTACAATATTATCCCATTTTAAGAAAACCAGAGAGTATGACTAATCCAGGTGTCAAAAGCTGAGGCCAGCAGATGCACAGGACATACTATGATGTGACTTTTTTATTACATACACAGCATATTTCCTTATAATAATGTACTTTTAAGAACTTATTTTGATAAGCTGTACAAATTTAACTGTTTATATTATACATTTCTAGGGCTCTCTGGAATTTATTTATTCATTACATTTAGCATTTTAAAAACCCCAGAAAATTGAAGGCACTTATAAACAGGTTTTTACAAAAAATATTACTGTCTTTCTTATTCTTGGAAACTCAAAATTTGCTGTCAAATTTTAGAATCACAATATAGAGGTGACCAAAATGAAAATGAGCTTACTAAAATGAAAATCATTTAACCTCTTCTTAGAGAGTCTAATTCACCAGATCTGGGCTGAATCCAGGAGTCTACATTTGCAGCATGGACCCAGATAATGCTGATCCGAGTGTTTTGAGAACCACACATGAGAACTCTGTCTTGAGATATAAAAGAATCATCAGAAAGACACATGACTGAAGGCACACAAGTGACTGGTACAATGTCATGTCTCTAATGACAAAGTGGGCCATTTATTCAGTTAGGTCACCGGGAGCATTTATTAGATTGAATGAGTGCCACACAGGCATAGGGCTATTTGTGCTGTCTCAGGTAACAAAGGTAGAAGAATTAGTTATATTTTCTTCTTATTCACACAAGAAATAATTGTTGTCTACTATGTGTAACAATGTATCTGCTATTATAATTTCATTTTATAACCCCAGCCTTCATTCATCTTCTGCATTTTTTCCCAATTCTTTGAGTTTTTATGAGCAAGGGTGGAAATCATAGTGGACATGGATCTAAACTTTCTTATCTCTAAAACATGTCATTGAGTGTACACACACACACACACACACACACACACACACACACACACAAATCCATAAAGATTGGTTAAAGAAAACCTCATAGTATCCTTATTTTACAGGCTCACAGATCCATAAAGTTGGTTAAATAAAGCCCCATAGCATCCTCATTTTGCAGGTGTGAAAACTATTAGGAAGAAGCTAAGTGATTTGCCAAGAGCCACGGAAGTAGGAAGCATCATGCTGGGCCTTCATTCTCCATTTCTGGCGCCTGCCTTCCAGTTTACCCAGTGGGTCTCACAGTTGGCTTCCCACAAAGATCGTAGAAACAGTGAGGTCCCCTGTCACATTCTGGACATAATTTGATTTTGATGAAATGCGATTTACACATACACTTTCAGAACAGAAGACTCTCCTCTTGTTTAAACATGGTACACCTGTGCAGCAAAGAGAAAACCTGACATCCATACCATGTCATAAAAAATTGCCCCAAAGGAAAAGACAGAGTTCTGTTTCCAAAATGAAGCAGTATTTGTAATAAACAGAGGTAAGACAAGCTGAATTATAAGACATTGTAACCCTGTCCTCTGAGGTATGCACACTGAATTATCTTAGCAGTCTTCAAAATGCCCCATGGGAGGTGGGGAAGGAACCATAGAGCAGGCTCAGCTACACAGTTCTCCGTGGATTCTGAAAGAGACTTAGGGACCACACCTTTGGTTTCTTGTTCCCAAGTACGATGCCAGCCATTGCTTTGGGCTTCCTGCCTTTCCCAGAGACTTCTCTAGACTTGTGTTTTCCAGGGCACCCAGACCCTGTCTCGCTTTCAATAAGTGTTCAGTAACAACAATAACACAGAAGTGACTGTTTATTCAGATGGAAATTGACATGGGTGTGATAACATTTGAGATTTCAGTTTCCCACTCCCAAGGTCATAAGGAGGCTTGTGCAACAAGCGAAAGAACACATTTCTGTGGCAGGTTCAGGTCAGCAATGCTTACCTTTTGAGGTAAGTGTTGTTTTCGAATGTTCTCACATGTTCCCGAATTAAACCAACACCGATGAGCAAGCAGGTCTCATATTTATTTCATCTTTGCAAATGAAACTCAAAACAGCTGATTTCCTTACCACTGTAGTTTGTCTGAATTTGAGCCTGGCTTTTGATCCATTTTGGAAATTCATTTAGCTACACAGAGGGTGTGCAGATTGTCCTCTAGTTGGATGGTAGGCATCTCTTTAGAGTTGGGCGTCTGCCTATCTTACAGTGGACACAGTGACCTGGGTTTGACTGTCTGCTGCTTGCCTGGGCGTGATGTTAGTCAAGAAGCTAACAAGTCCCAATGTCTGCATTAATGAAACTTCACGACAAGGACTGGAGTTGAAGTAGTTCAAAGCCCGGGAAGGATTCCATGGTGGGTTTAACTGGAAAGGGCCGGGTGTGGTCGAACTGAGGACCCAGGGCAGCTAGAGTTCATCCTCTGTCTCTCTCCAGCTGCTGTCCTGCCTTTCTGTGCTGTGGGTCAGTCGTAAAGTGCTGACATGTAGCAGTTGTTTATGAGAGGACAGGACCTTCAGCCCAGTCACAGTCCTAAATATTTACTCAGGATTCTTATTCTCCTGGTCAAATCACTCTGAGACTGTGGCCCGAAGGGTTAGAGACTGGAATATTTCAGCTATGGTCACTGGAATCAGGGTACAGGGCATAAAATTGACTCCACTCAAACCAAGTGACTGGGGAGAGAGCTTTCTTTGTATTGGCGCGCGCGCGGGGGTGGGGGGTGTGGGGATAGTGTGTTCCAAATAGAGAAGGTATTCTAGATGTGTACTGTGAGATTTTGTTCTTGGCAACATTTTGGTTTATTTTTTAGATTGTATTTTAATTACAAGATTCCCCCCTCCACACCTCCCATATGCCCTCTCCTGCTCTCCTTCAAATTCACAGTCTTGTTAAAATCAATTGTTACTGCATGCATGTATGTTTCTGCAAATACATATATATTCCTGACCATTTGGCACTGGAAACCAGCTGGTGTGCTCTCCCCTGGGGAGGACCACCTCTCCCTCTCCCAGCACTCCTCGGCTGCCTGTAGTTCTTTGTGTAGGGCTGAGTCTCATGGACTTTCCCTGTCCACTTTGGCAGGTTCGTTGGTGTCCTCTCTGTTCAGCTCATGTTTGGGCAGTCGTGTTGGCGAGACTTTATGGGAACAGCTTCTGATGTTACTAGGAGACACAATCTTGCAGCAGACTCCCTGATCCGCTGGCTCTTTCAGTCTTTCTGTCTCCTTTTCTGAAACGTAGCCTTAGGTACTTTGTAGATATATCCATTGGGAATGGGCTCGGCAGCTGCATTTTGATTGGCTGTGGTTTTCTGTCGTGGTCTCTGCCGCAAAGAGAGGTTTTCTTGATGAGGGGTGAAGACTACACTTATCTGTGGGAAAAAGAACAAATGTCTGGACAGACGGTGGTGGCGCACACCTTTAATCCCAGCACTCGGGAGGCAGAGGCAGGCGGATCTCTGTGAGTTCGAGGCCAGCTTGGGCTACAACCGTGAGTTAGGATCATGCTGGGTTAGTAAATTAGTGGTTGCAGGTTCTCCTGCAGACAGTGATTTCACGGCACTGAGCAGTCAGCTAGGTCTCCTGTACCGGGCCTGGTCTCCGCTTGTGGAGAGGGTCTTAAGTCCACTTAGAGAGCTGTTGGTTACTGCTGAGGGATTGGAATCTATAAAATAGGAGTATAATATTGGCTTTTTCTATCAAATATATATGTCGTTAATTGCAAAGTTATATGTAGTTCCAGATATCTATACATTTAATTGCTTCATGGGCAGTTAATGTACCAGTTAATTTTATTGTTTTTTATTTCATTTATTTGTTGAAAATTTAATACACGTAGACAGTGTATCTTGATCCTACCTCCTCCCAACTCCTCTTCCCACTCCACACGTATATCTAGGTGATACATTCATTTTTCAAGTTGTACAACTTCTTGCTAACTCAGAGACACCTATACCTGGCTATCTGAAGACCTTGGATGCACTAACAGGTGGGTCTAGGACACATCCTTCCCTCAACTTAGGTTGATGGTTGATTTATGCATTGGCTTGACTGGGATATGCAGATACCTAGCAAAGCATTGTTTCTGAATGTGCATGTGGGAGTCTCTGGGGTAGATTAGCCTTTGAGTCAGACTCAGTAAAAGCATTAGTCCCGGTGGGCATCATCCAATCCACTGAAGAGAGAATGAAGAGGAGGAGGGAAGATGAATTCACTCTCCTTGACCTGGGACATCCATTTCCTCCTGGTCCTGACCATCAGAGTTTCTAGTTAAGACTTTAGACTCTGGTTCTTAAACCAGTAGCCACACCCTGCTCCCCGGGCTACAAGGCCTTTGGACTCCAGGCTGAACTGTACCACTTGGCCTCCCTGGGTCTCTAGCTTATGGATGGCACGTCTTGGGCTTCTCAGCCTATGGAGTTGCAGGGACCAATTTCTATAATAAATCTCTTCCTATATATTCATGTCTATTGTTTCTCTGACTAAATATTTCACCAGCGTCTTAAACTCAATAGACAAAGCCTGAACCACCGCCTTCCTCCTCAAGGATGTCCTCTGTATCTTAACCAATGGTCCTTCTGTCCATCTGGTTGTCCAGGGGGAAGTACGGCAGCTCCGTCTCTCTTCTAGACTAGCTTAATTAAGATAATCACCAGACTGTTGGTTCTAGCTACCGTCTGTCAGATGTTTCTAATTTTCTCATTTCCTACTGTCACTGTCTGTGTTCTGGCTTTCACCTTTCTTAGATTTCACCTTTCTTAGATTTCACCTTTCTTAGATTTTACCTTTCTTAGATTTCACCTTTCTTAGATTGCTACTAGCGGATTTTCTACAGTGCAAATTTCTTCCCCAATTAAAACTCTAGTGGGCTCCCTCCCTCCCTCCCTCCTCCCTCCCTCCCCCCCCCCCCTCCCTCCCTTCCTCCCTCATTCTCTTCCTCCCTCCCTCATTCTCTTTCCTCCCTCCCTCCCTCCCTCCCTCCCTTTCTTCCTCCTTCCCTCTCTCCCTCTTTCCTTCCCTCCCTCCTTCATTCTCTTCTTCCTTCATTCACTTCCTCCCTCCCTCCCTTCCTTCTCTTCCTTCTCTTCCTTCCTTCCTCCCTCCCTCCTTCCCTCCCTCCCTTCCTTCTCTTCCTTCCTTCCTCCCTTTCCTCCATCTCTTCCTTTCTCCTTCCCTATCTCTCCTTCCTTTAAGGACTATGAATGTTAAAAATCCTTCTTGTGACCTGAAGTCCCCTTTGTTATTGTCACCTGGACTTACATTTTGCACCTGATCCCTTTCTGTTTCTTTTTGAAATTCTGCATCTGATTGTGTTGAACTGGACATAGTATCCTGAGACATCATGGTGCCTCATATCTCCAGACCTTCAAATGTGCCATAGGTTACTCTTCATTATAGAGCCAACTAATTAATGACAGTATGTCGGCCATGGCAGGTGCTTACTACTGAGAGCACCTATCATTTTCCATTTTATCTCTTAACTGAGTCTTATTTATGTATTGACTGAGGTCCAACCAAACACTTTATGCTAGGATATTTACTCTTGAAGACAAAAGTTACCCTGGCTAGATAGTGATTATTGGGGGCGGCTTGATTATTCTTGGGAAAAAAATGACACCCAAGGATGAGGGCTGTAATTCAGTGGTAGAGCACTTGCCTAGCACACACAGGAACCTGGCTTTGACTCACAGTACTGGCCCACCCCAGTATAGTTCTATGATTAGTGGACATAACTGGAGCTGCCTTCCTGGGGGAATTTCAGAGCTGGTCTTCAGAGAGCCACTGTCACCCAGAAGGGGAAGCTTTTCTAACCCGTTCTCCTCAGTGAATGGATAGATGAATTTATTAGGCTCTGAGAGGCGGAGAATGCATAGTTTTAGTGTTAAGGGAAGGAAACGTGGGTTTTGATGAAGGTAACAAGGCCACACACTAGCCTGACCTTACAGACAGAGGGAGGAAGAAGTCAGCGGAGAGTGAACTGAGGGAGGCTGGTGGGGTTTGTGGGGCTGTGCCGGAGAAGCCAGACCAGGAAGTCCAGCAGCTTGTCATGGACCAGGCTCAGGGCACAGGCTAAGCTGGCAATGGCTGGTATGGGGACGAGTAGAAATGTGATAGTCAGATAAGCAGTGGACTAGCAGATTCATATTCTAGGCCTGGATCTCCCACAAATGAGCTTTGTGTGTTTGTCTGAGCCCAGAGTGTTGGGGGGGGGACTGTTGTAAATCAGTTAGTTTTACTGCATGTACCACCATTGGCAAAGCTGTAGCATGCAATGATATATTGATACGTACACATTATAGTTTCTGAGTTCCTCCTGGGATTTTACGTTAGGACTGGCTGGAGAGAGGGTTCAGCATTGAGAGCATTTGCTGATTTTGCAGAGAACCTGGGTTCTCTTTCCAGCACCCACATGGTGGCTCACACCCATCTATACCTCCAGTCCCAGGAGCTGACCCCAGTGAGCACATGGTATACACAGACTTACACACAGGCAAAATACTCATATGTGTAAAATAAAATAAATCTAAAAAAAACCTCTATAAAAGGTCCAAGATAATATTTTTGTCAAAAAAAAGTTGATTATAAAGGAACTCGATCATTAGTTCCATCATGTCTGACTCTATTCTTCACAAGAAAGTGGGCAACCAAAATTGAATTTACATTTTTATTGTTATATTTTATCTTAAAAAGTATTTCTGAAAGAATTGTTTTTAAAACCCAAATATAATCATTTTGGCAATATGAGCTTATATTAAATGATTTTTAAAAGGCAATGTTTAGAAAATTGTAAAAACAAAACTACAACTTAAAACTCACTGCTTATTATGTTCTATGAGGTCAGAGTTTTTAACGAAGAAAGGAAAGTGAGTTTGAGAAAATAAATAGAACGTTTTTCTTTCAAGTGGAGTCACAGGCGTACTTTTCCTAGGATGGAGCATTCGGTCTCACATGTAAAGTTATTCTGTATCTGGGGTTGGCAAAGCATTGAGATAAATTCCCACAAGATCTGATTATAGCAAGTTCTTGGACAGATGCTTATCTCTAATTAATAGTGTTTTCATCCACACTAATTATGTGGTCGTATGACATAGCCTTGCAAATCATATCACGCTCTGGTAAAGCCGAACTGATTTAATTCGATGATTTCCCAGATGAATTTGGGGATAGTCCCCAGGATAGAGTCCAGAGACTCAGCTGATGTTATTTGGGGAAATGGTTTTACGGTCAATCCAGGAACATGTCATCAGATTTCTTGTACAGATTCGTTTCTAGGAGGTGGAAACCGATCCTTCTGTGGTTACCCTCTGGCTCTGAGCGTTCTTGCAGTGGGTGTCTGTTTATGGCCAAAGGCAAATGTTGAGGTGTCAGAGTCTGTGCAGTTTAGATCACCTCTTCTAGGACCTAAACAGACGCAGCCCAGTTTATAGTTTATGTTGCTCATTTTTCCTTAAGTTTTTGTTTCATTGTGTTACCAGCAGAGGCAGTTACAGATTCCAGATTGTTCCCACGACTCAAGCAGACAGGAGAACCCTGTCCACCCAACTTTGCTGAGGCAGCAACAGCCCCATTCACGGCTGTCCCAGCTCACTCTGTGTTGGAGCAGAAGCACCACGGCCCCAGTGCTGGTGAGAACACTTGGCGTGAAAAGTCACGGGCGAAAGAAAGGCGTCTCATTGAGAATTCCTGTCATGGGGCTGGAGAGACAGCCGAGCGGTTAAGAGCATCTGTTCTTGCCGAGGAAGGACCTGGGGTTCACTTCCTAGCATCCACGTGGTGGCTCTCAGCCATCTGTAACTCAGGCTCCAGGAGACCTGATGTCGACACCAGGCATGCTTATGGTGCGCACACAATCACAAAGGCAAAACACTTACACATAGAGCAATCTAAAAAAGGAAGCTAAGGCCAGGGGTGGTGGTGCACACCTTTAATCCCAGCACTTGGGAGGCAGAGGCAGGAGGATCTCTGTGAGTTCAAGGCCAGCCTGGTCTACTAAAAAACTTCCAGGACAGCCAGGGCTGTTACATGGGGGTGGAGGGGAGCAGAAAGGGGAGGGGGAGGAGAAAAAAACTTAAAAGAAAAAATCCTGTCATTTCTGCTGATCCCCTCAGTCGATGAGAGTCCCAGGTTCTTTCTCCAGTGTAGATCTGGGAATATTAACTAGCTGAGCTGTTAAGCTCTGGTTAAGTCTTAACCAGTCGTTGTTTGCCCTTGCCAGCCAGTCTGTTTAACTAGTACTAAAGGAAAATACTTCTTTGCCACAGAGCTTCTTTTACCCCAGCCTTCTCCACAGGCACAAGCTACAGGTATTGAAGAGGAATTTAAAGTTCATTGGGGGCTGTTGAGCTGGTAAAGGTGCTGGCCACCAACCAATGACCGGAGTTTGATGCTGGGAACCCTCAAGGTGGACAGAGGATGTTATCTTCTGACCTCGACACCCAGCATGTTACATGTGTGCACTCACATCCAAGCCCACACTTCAACACAAACAAAGACGTGTAAACAAGTGTAAAGCTAATTTCTTCAGTTCTGTTATTTTATAGCCAACCCATGCAGCAGTAGGTGTTCATTTACTAGTGGGTGGTATAGAAGCCTAATTTTATTTTCTTTGTCAGGGTGTGCTTTGGGGGCTTAATGTGGAAAATTAGGTGATCATGAATGGAAAGCAATTGTGTAACCATGTACGTTAGATTCATTTTAAAAGAATTTTGAGATGAAACATCCTGACAGTTATACTGGTTCATTAATACTGTCAAAGAAGTTTTGTTGTTGTTTGTTTTTTGTTTGTTTTTTTCTCTTACCCCTGGTATTGGAGATCAAACCCAGGGCCTTTCATCTACTGCAGATTCATGTACCCAGAAGCTCTTGCTTTCTGAGTGAGAGTCCAGCTACCGAGTTCAAACTGGCCTTGAAGTCCGCCTACCTTCTCACCATACCAGGAACTCTAGTTGGAACCTCTCTTTGCACACAATACTTGATAGATACACTTCCTAGAATCTGAAATGTAAACTCCTCTGATGAAGTGCTTTATTTAGAGATCTGCTTTTGTGTAGCTGGTCTGTGCTTTTCACACTTGGGCCCATTTAGCTTTCCCTACAATTAGAGATGCTCCTTCATCTTGTTGGGTGGTGCTGGGGACTGAACCCAGAGCTGTATGTACAAGTGCTAACCACATCCTACCCCTGAGCTGTGTCTCCAGCCCCTAGAGATGCTGTTATGAAAGTGAAGACTTCCTTAATTGAGTGAATTAATCGATGAAGACTTACAAGGAAGACTAAATCTCCCTCCACCAAATCTGTGGCAAGGTCTGGGACGCTATTGCCTTTGGCTCTGTCAGAGGATTTATATCCCTAAGGGCTCTCTTGAATTTGGCAAGTGCTTCCTGTTTGCTGGATGACACATTCCTCTGGCAGTGGGTAGGTGGAGGGGAGTATTCCTGTACAGTTTGCTCAGCTTGGAATTGCCAGGAAACCTAAAGCCTTTGCTTTCAAAAACACACAGCCTAGCTTTGCAAACCCCAGAGGATTGGGGGAGAAAGCCGTGCAAGCCCCAGAGGGAAAGCAGGGCTTTGAAGGAGGACAGGGCCTCCCTTCCCTCCTCTCCCTTTATCTCACTTCAGGCTGTAAATCTGTCCTCCATCTTGGATTGCCTCGTTGTACCCAAATGCCAGGCAGACACATTTTGGCTGAAGTACACTGACTAACCCTGCCCCAAGGGGGACACAGTCCCGAGTCTCCCTCTGGTGGACCTTTGCTGTCCACACTGCTCTGTCAAGTTAAGGGAGGAAGGAACTTCAGAAACACAAATATAAAAACGTATCATCTACCCAGTAAAAATATTTCAGGACACCAGCACTGTGCATTAGTGTTTTCCAGACACTAACTAAATTAAGTTGCACACATGCTTCTGTAAACCCGCTTTATTTACAAGGATTTATCCAGACTTTGAAAGTTTAAGTAAGTCGTTCTTTGACACAAAGCAGTTTCCTCTCTACTTGATGAGGGAAATAAACCATCTTTCTCTCTTTCTATTGTAACAGAGGAAGACCAATGGATGGGCTGTATAAAATGTGTCATTTCTAATTAACGCCTGGGCAGTTCTCTGGGAATTTGCTTTGGGAACTCTCACAGTGAGCCCTACTCCTGGGGAGGTTTAATTTGTCCTCCAGCAGCACGCTGGCAGGCAGGTCTCCAGAGAGCTCATGCTCCCGGGGCTTCCTTTGGGTCCTCGGCACTGCTCCCTTCAAATGTGGGATAAAGTGTGGCCACTGCTCCGTGGAGCCTCGCGGGCTCCTGACCTCTGCCATTATGTTCTTTTGTCTTCATTCACGTTCAGACCCAACTTGGGAGGCCGGACTGGAGACAGACCACGTCTGTCTGTACCAGTTCCTCCCTGACTGGAGACAGAGCCGTTAGTCCGTGCTGATTTTTCCTTTGTTGTTTTTAGGTTAACTGTCATTCAGTTATCCCTTTTAAAAGTTTTCTTTCCCTGAAGCGGGCCATCTCTGTAGCCCAATTATGAATAGCAGCGATACAACATTATTACAGCTAGGTTTAAATAAAGGTCCTTCTTGACTTTAGCTCTCTGAATAGAATCTGGCATCATTTTGTAATTTATTTTTAAAATTAAAAAAGGTGAGAATTTATCTTTGGGTGATAGTTTCGGCTCTGGGGGATTTTATTACATGCAGTCCATTCTGTGACCTCCGCCATCAGCAGAGGTCAGCAGTGCAGCACCCAGCTCCACCCAGGTTGTCCTGTCCTCCTCCACTCCATCCCCTCTCGGTCCCCACTGTTTATCCTCCCCACAATAGCACAGACTGAAGCAAGTAGTAGGCACCATTCTGAATCTGGCTTCCTTCACTCCTATGCTGGTTCGGTGTTTATTGACGTCTTTTCATGCTGTGGACTGGATGGTTCTGTTCTGGGATCCAAATTCACATATTACGGCCCTAATCCCCAATATGGTAATATCAGACTTTGGTTGGGTCATGAGTACGGAGTCCCCACGATGACCTTGGTGCCTCCTGAGGGGATGGTGGTGAGACTGCTCTCGGCCGGGAGCTGCACTTTACAGTGAGGACTTTCCGGAGTCTAGAACCGTCCCTGAAGTTACTCAGCTAGCCTAGGCTCAGCTAGCTAGCCACAGGTTAGTCCAGTGTCAGCACTGGTTCCTGCTTGTTTCTGAATGGTGTCCAAGAAGAGGATGCATTACTGTTAGTTTTCTTACCAACGGCACATTTGAGTTATTTCTCTTTGTTGACTATAAAGGAAGTTACTAAAATATTTACACAGCTTTTAAATTTTTATTTCTGGAGGATAAATACCTATTACTGATATTGCTTAGACACATGACAATTGCATGTTTAATTTCACTGGGAACTAACTGCCCAATAGTTTTCTAGACTAGCTGCATCATTTTGAATTTTATCCACAGTGTATGAGAGTTCTACTCCTTCCATCCAGTATTTATTTGGTTTTCTTATGTTTACATTTATTTATCATCATCATCATCATCATCGTGTGTGTGTGTGTGTGTGTGTGTGTGTGTGTGTGTGTGTGTGTGTACACATGGGTGTGTGTTTGCCATATGACAGGTTTGGCTTCTGTGCGATGGCAGGTATGTGGAGGTCAGAGGACAGCCTTGTGCAGGCGGTTTTTTCCTACTTTCATGTGGGTTCCAGGTCTCAAACTCAGGTTGCCAGGTTTATGTGGCAAGTGCCTTTCCCACTGATCTATCTTGCTCGCCCCTTTGCTTTAATCTTAGTGATCTCAATCGGTGTGTAGTAACCCCATTCCAGGTTTAATTCGTGTTTCTGTAACGATCGCGGTTGTGGGTGTTCTGCTGAGTTTTTAGAGCTCTTTGCACTGGGTGCAGACCCGTTAATGGCCAGTGGTGGGAGATTTCCAGCTGCCTGGTAGCTTGTCCTTTAATCTAACAGCATTTTTCACGGGAAAGGCTCTCTTCCTATGTTTTTAATTCTGTTGTAGAATATGAATATAAATATGTATGTTTATTATTCTAACTTTTTTTTTGTAAAAGGAAACCTATTTATTTATAGTTTGGCCAAACAGTAGAGGAACCTGTTATCGACTTGGGGGATCACAACCCGTGCCCCAAGTCAGGTCTGACCACTTGTCTTCAATAAACCAATTAAAAGAGATAAATTAATAACAAAGCAGAAAGGGGGTTTTTCCAGTGTGGTCACACGGGAGAGGGACAAAGAGGCGGCGGCTTGCCCACGTTTGTCTTCAGGGCCTGAAGTGGGGTCAGAGTTTAAATAGTTCAGAGTTTTAAATGGTGGTGTTCATGCCTAATTGAACGGTGACTTGATTTAGGCACTGGCAGCATTACAGATTACTATAGACGAGGTTGGGAGTCTTCTTGTGTGAATGAGCTGAAGTACTGGAGATCTAGTTCAGTAGAGCACCTACCTAGTGTGGCCGAGTTCCCAGATTTGTCCCCTGCAAAATAACACACACACACATACTTACATACATACATACACACACACACACACACACACACACACACACACACACACACACACTACCTCTTTTTGATACTGGCATTCTGTAGATGTGGTTTGAAAATCAATTTTACTTTAAGGTAAATCTTACTTTTTTTGTGACTGAGGAGATAACTAGCCCTTCTCTTCCCCAGCACACCATCACCCTCACGCTGGTCAGAGAAGGAAGCAGTAACCCATGGGTCGACACAGAAGAGCCTTGGGACACTGTGGAGGGAGGGCCCGCAGCGGTGGGGGCGGCTGGGACACTGTGGAGAGAGGGGCCGCAGTGGTGGGGTCGGCTGGGACAGGCCTTCCCGATTGCTAATCAGCTGGCTTTCTGGAGCCATCAAGTTGGATACTTAGGACAATGCCTTTAACTTGGAGAGTCAAGAAGGGTTTGGATATACATGGGAAAGCATCTGATTATTTTTGTTTTTATTTTTTCATACCAGTTTTCCATAAAGCAGAGAAAATCTGTATCGTCACATCTGACTGGTATGTGAGACTTCATCTAAACTCAAATCAGCACACCCTGGTGAGGTATGTACTTTTTCCTTCAGTAATTTACTGCTTCCCCTGCCTGAAAAGTCTAGTAAACCAAGTAACAATGGAGCTGGGTAGAAAAGGAATTGTCTCATCTTTAAAATAAGAAACACCGTGTTTTGGCAAAAGCAGCCGCAGCTTGCTACTGTAAACACCAGCAATCCTGCCACAGACAGCTGTGTGCTGGTGGGGCCCCCACCCCGGGAAACATGTGCACAGTTCAGACATACACACTGCACCCAGGCAGCAACAATGGAGAATGGGAGCTGGAGGTCTTTTCCCAGGTTTTATCTTTAGCAGGCATCAATGTCCAGTGTAGTAAGTCGGCTACCAAGTTCTCCCAGAAAGACTCTTGCTTCCTCTGTTTGTATGAAGTTTCCTCCAAGTGTGTGGCTGGAGAGACCCAAGTCCACAAAGAACAGCAGTGTGGGACAGGATTAATGTCACCTGTCTTTCCTTGACGGCTCTGCTCTTGAGGGCTAACACACTTTAAGCAATATAAAAAAACTCGAGATCTGTACATTTTGAGTCCCAAGCACCTTTTTCAGGAAAATTACAAAACCTGGCAGGCAAGAGACATGTTTCTGCCTCAGAGCTGAACATGCCACCATGAAGAAACTTTATTTTGGGATGGTTCTGAGTATATTTAAAGATACATGAGTGGCACTGTTTTGGAATACAGGTATTTGGCTTTTTTTGAGCTGACTGAAGTGAGGGAGCAGCGTGGGAATCTTTTATGCGCACACAGTACCGCAACATTACGAAGACAGCAGAGAGCTGAAGGGGCGGATTACTGAAAGCGTAGATTGACAGATGTCGAGACAGATGACATCTCCAAGGAGACGTGAAATGTCGTCTAGTCCGGTTGTTCTTCACACGAAGGGGCATCACTGTCCCTGGTTAGAGCTCAACTCCAGGCTTTGCTCCCCAAACGTGGATGGGGCCTGAGGTTTTAATGATTTTTTTTAAAGAATGTTTTAGATTTATGGCGAATTCATACATACATACATACACACATACATACATGCATGCATGCATACATACATACACACACACATACACACACATACATACACACATACATACACACATACATACACACATACATACAGCATGCATGCATACATACATACACACACACATACATACACACATACACACATACATTCATACATACACACATACACACATACACACACACATACATACATACATACATACATACACACATACATACATACACACATACATTCATACATACATACATACACACACATACATACATACACACACACATACACACATACATACATACACACATACATACAATGAATCTTGATCATTTCCAGTGCAAATCACCTCCCCAAGCCCTGATTCTCACAGTGCTCTCCTCCCTTTATGTCTCTTCACAAACTCACTAGTCCAGTCAGCACGCATCTCCTCCACTCCTGTTCCCCAGCTCCTCAGTGAGGGGTGGAGCCACACACACCCGCGCTCAAGTGTTGACTGGCTCGATCTTGTGCAACTAACCATAGCTGTTGTGGGTCCGGGTCCACAGGTCGTCACACCATGCCCAGAAGACGGCATTTCACAGCGCTCCTCCTGTTGTGGCTTTTATATTCCTTCTGTCCTGTCGTCCACAATGTTACTTGAGCCACGGGAGAGTGGAGGGAATACAAATCTCCCATTCAGGCTTGAGTAGTCAAAGGTCACTTTTTCTTGGCACTTTGACCAGCTATGAGCCTTCGCACTGACCACCACCTGCTGTAAAAAGGAGTCTCTGTGATCAAGATTGAGAACAGCGCTGATCTATGGGACAAACAAATATTTAGAAGATAATTTGATAAGATATCCATCCATTCAGAAAAACAATAAGTAGTTGGCCCTGAACCTCTAGGGCCTATCACTTTCCCAGCCATGGGGTTTTGACCAGGTTTACTGTACCAGGCACGACTTCCTGACTATATGTGGTGGTGCACACCTTTAATCTCAGAACTTGAGATGCAGGCAGAGGCAAGTGGATCTGTGATTTTGAAGCCAGCCTGGTCTACATGGTGATTTTCAGGAAGCCAAGGCTGTGTAGAGAGACTCTGTCTCAAAATACCAGCGTATAACACATATCTGCTGTGTTCTATTATACACGCACACATGCACACACACACATAAATTTAAATACACACATATTTAAAAGGAGTTTATATAAACATACACACAGGGGCTGTAGAGATGGCTGCACAGTTAAGATGGCTGCTCTTGCAGAGGACCGGGCTTCTATTCCCAGCACCCAGTTGCAGGGGGTCAGACACTTTTCTGGCTTCTGCAGGCACCAGGCACATGCGCTGCACAGACACACACACAGGCAAACACTCATACACATAAGATAGCACAAACTAGAAAAGGTTTATAAAATTGTGTATTTTAATTAGCCTATAAAATAGTGGAGTTCCGTAAGTTTTTTCATATATCCTTAGCTTTGGTTAACTTGCCCCACCCTCACCTCCTCCCACTCCTGGTTAAACCCTTAGCCTCTAGCACCCCCCTGCTTTTAATGACGTTTTCTGTAATGTCAGCGGTTCTTGTCTGATTGTACCTTAGCACCTCTACCATAGTCCCGTCTCATTTTACATTTGAGGCAAGTGTCTGCCTGTTTTGTGGAGGTTGTGATTTTATTTGGGATAAACTCTTGTTGCATACAAGTTATTTCCCTCTGTCGAGGAAAGCGTTGTAATAACTGCGTCTTCTGACACAACCTCTTAAGCTAATTCTGTCAGTTGGAGTACCGATGTCGTGTCGTCTGTTGAAGATGAGAGAGCCTCTCACCGCATTCCATCTGTCACTGTAGACGTCCCCTCTAAGGCGTCTATGGCCATCATGGCCCGCCTCTCTTACCAGAATCTCTCACAACATTTCCACTAAAACAGTTCTTCTCAAAGTTCCCAGTGCCCATCGTATTGCTGAACAGAATGGTCTGTTTCGGTCTGTCTCACCAGCACCACCTGTATGCCTCTACTTAATTCTCCTTTCCCTCCTCGGCTTTGGGATACTGCTACTCTGTTATCTTTCCACCTCACGTGCCCTTCCTCAGGAGATTCTGCCTACTCTTCTCTACCTCCCACACTGGAGTTCTGCAGCCCTGTCCTTATTGATATCCGCTCTCTACATGATTATCTTCAGCATTATTGCCCATATAGAGAGAATTTGCAAACATATCTGCAGCCTGCTTACTTAAACGCTAAAATCTAAATTAATATGCGTAGTCCTTGTTTGGGAGAATAGTATGAGGCTGTAAAAAGGAAGCAATCTAAAATGATGCAAAGGCTTTTTAATAATTAACGAAGAAAATTATGATCATTTATGACTTCATTAATTTCGTTACAATACTGGAAAATTTAAAAATAAAAGCTAATACTTAGGTCATTATAGTTTCAGACATTAGAAACATTGAGAACTGAAGTATTTTGTTCCTCTGTGAAACAATAGTTTGAGAGATCCAGAATAAGATGGCGGTGGACTGGAAGTTGATTCTGAGTGACTCAAGTCAAGATAACACAGAAGGGCTCATACTTCAAGAGACCAAGTGAGAAGCCGTGGAAGTCACAGAGGTGGCGACAGAGGAGCCGCAGAGTGAAGAGAAACCAAGGGGGCTCCGACAGGGCAGCGCGAGGCCCTGGCTGTGCCGTTCCTTCCCCAGGAGGGGAAAAGAAGCGCCTCTGACAGGAAGTCAGGCAGCCCGGGTGACTGAGGCAGGCTGGTCCTCCCGGCTGGTCCTCCACAGGGTGGTTTTTGCAGTCCTCGCCGTGAGACACAGTGACCCCTCTGGTCCGATCAGCCAGCAGCAGAGAGATCTCTTCTGCTATTCCATATGTCTTAGAGGGTTTTATCGAGGTGCTGTCTTGACAGGGAACCTATTGTTGAGGATTGAGAGACATGGAGTGGAGAACAGAGAGTAAAGAACCAAGGAGCCATGAGATAACTTGTCAAAGCACCAGTGTGAAGGAGCAACATGAGGCAGTCACAAAGAGGGGAGGGCCCAGACACTAACACACAGAAAACTCCCAGTGGCATAAGGGATAGAGCAGGAAATGAAGTGTGGATGACATCAGCTTGACCCTTGGAGCCTGAGGGGCTAAGCCCATCCCCTGAGGATAACTGCAGAGTACCAGCCGTGAACCTGAATCAGCAGGAAGGCCACTGATATTTGGGGTCACCCTCTGACACTGGGACTGGGGACACCTTCAGTCCAGCAGACTACTTTACACACACAGGTGCAGCCCCTGGACAGCATGTGTGCAGACCAGAGGACCACTGTGGGACTCACCTCTTTTCTTCTGGGACATGGGTCCTGGAGCTTAAACTCAGGTCATAGGCTTGGTAGTAAGTGCCTTTACCCAGTGAGCCATCCCATAAGTCCCTGTTTTCAACTTTCTCAGTGATACCAGGGATTGAACTTTCAAGAGCAGGCTTTACACAACAAGAAGATGCCTGGATAAAATGGAAAGATCCAAAACTAATGAATGCACAAATTGTAACACAGAAACACAAAAAGGCAAGGTAGCAAGACTTCTCCAAACTACAGTTCCACCAATGCCGAATCCAGAGAGGCTGAAGAAGGTAGACTGTAAGAGGAATGATTCAAAAGTTTACTTGAAAACAAGAAAGTTGGCAGTGGTGGCGCACAGCTTTAACCAGGCAGAACTCTGAGCATTTGAGGCCAGTCTGGCCCCAAACACAGCAAGTTCCAAGACAGCCAGGGCGACACAGAGAAACCCTATCTTAAAATAACAAACAAACAAAACAAAAACAACAGCGAACAAACAAACAAAATCAATGGCCTCAAACAAGACGCAAACAAGTGCATGAAGTAGGAAAACCAATATAAGACCCAGAGAAGAAAGTCGGCAAGGAAGTTGAAATTTTTAATGAAGACAATGGAAATGTTGTGTGTTGGTCACTTTTCTATTGCCGTGAAGAGACACCATATCATGACAACTCTTTTAGAAGAAGGAATTTAGTTGGGGCTTGCTTACAGTTCCAGAGGTTAGTCCCTTGTCATGGTGGGGAGCATGGCTGCCTGCACACAGACGTGGTGTTGGAGAAGTAGCTGAGAGTTTTACATACAGACATAGGCAGCAGGAGGAGAGCGACACCTCAAAACCCACCAAGTGTCACACTTCTCCCAGCAAGATCACACCTAGTCCAACAAGACCACACCTCCTAATCCTTCTTAGGTAGTGTGACTTCTTGATGACTAAGCATTCAAATACATGAGCCTATAGGGGCCTCCACATGTTGGAAATGAAAACCTCATGAATTAAACAAAGACAGTAGAAAACAGTAGGTTAGAGCAAGCTGAAGAAATAATATCAGGGATCGAAGGCAAGGTCCAGGAAATACTGCATCCAGGGATCAATAAAGAAAAGGGGGAAAAAAAAACCCAGACCAACAAACAAGCATGACCACAACTTTGGTTCAGCTTCAGAGAACTTTGAGATATGATCAAGAAACCAAATTTAACAATTGTGGCCTTGAGTTCTTGATTCCTGAGAATCATATGAACCGAATCTCACCCAAGCTGACAGACTCCAGCATCAGTAGTGAAGGCTACAGCTTGTCATGGGTCCTGGTCCATCACACTGAACTCCTAGACTTGCTGATATGCTTGTGTGGCATTGCATATCAATGGGAAAGCTCTGTGAGGCAGATAAGTGAGTGATACAGGCAGATGGCAAAAGACTCAGGATGTTGGACTGGCTGTCATCACATCACTTGAAAGAAACTGGAATCAAACAAGTACAACATCCTTTAATATTTAATATTTTAATCTAGACATCTCTCTTTCTCTATATCATACACACACATTTTGGGGGGAGAGGAAGGAGATGAGCAGAAGGGGCAGGGAGAATAAAATTATGGAGTATGAATATGAACAAGGTATAAAAATATACATATATGTCATATTGAAGCTATTATTTTGTGTATAAACTAAAAAAGTTGATGACAATAATTGAATAGCATTTCCTGACATTGCGGCTGACTTGGCCAATAAAATGTAGTTTGACTGTTTATTGTATCATTTATAATATGGAGTATTTTTTCCTATGCTTTGAAAATTGTTATATCCCTTTCTAAGTTTGAGTCAGCTTCTAACATTTAACATTCTCTGGGAATTCCTTTAATTTGAAATAGTTTGATTATATCATTTTCTGTGGAACATCCTCATCTTTTCCCTTACAGCTGTGTTCTTGTTTTATGTTTTGAGACAGGGTCTCAGGGTATCCCAGGGTGGCCTTGAACTCATTATATAAACAAGGGTTGACCTTGAACTGATTTTCCTGCCTCCACTTCCTGGATACTGAGCGTGTAAACATGTGCCAGGCTTATATGGTGCTAGGAATGGAAGACAGGGCTTCATTCACGAAAGGCAAGCCCTCCACTAAGTGAGCTGTGTCCCCAGCCCCACCTCCTCCTTTATGGTGATAAATTTACTTCAAGTGTGTGTGGTTGCACAGCCAGTGTCTCTTAAACAGTGGCCACTTCAAATGTCCTCAGCCTAACTATTTCTTCTTACAGCTACTCCTATTCTTGTTTAAATTTCACTTCACCTCTCTTCCTTTACTACTCTTACCTTTGATGAACGGTTTCCTGTTATGATTGTCTATTTTGTGAAGTATCATGTGGATTTATGACTGAGTGACAGGGAACTACATATTGACACACTTTACTATGCTTTAAATGATAAAATAGGTCATCTATACTTTGCACCTTCCTCCAAGGATTAATTCACACCCTAAGTCCTCCTAGAAACCTTCTGCAAAACTTAGCTTGTAACAACATGGCCTCCTGTGCACCCTGCGGACTTTGTGTGGACTCCTCATTAGTAGCTGTGTCTTGATGCTGAGATTATTATTTATCTTTTTATTTATATGCTCTGACTCAACTTTAATATAATCAACTGTGGGAATAGATTGTATCTTACAATTCAATATCTTCAACACGCCTCATACAATGCCTTGGACAACAAATGCTACGGATGCTAAGACTGACATTGTGGTGAAATGTTTATCAAAGTGTATTCATGGGGTATTAATAGGCACTGTAAGAAAACAGTGTTCTATGTTCAGTTACCTGACAAACTCCAGAGAACTTCTTGGAGCCTTTAAATGAACCAAGTTTTATTTGCAAATCTTTTCTAGAAAAGGAACCTATCAGTTCCTCAAACTTAATTGACCATAGAAACTATTTTGTGTGAAAGTTTTCCTTGGATTAATCTCTTGAGATGTATGCTCAAAGTTTTCCTAAAGCAAATAGTTTGTTTACATAGAAATTTCTGGAGTCTAGGGCACAACAATAGATAGGCAGAGGTCATACAAAGAAGTGCCATATGATCCAAGAGAGGCCTATGTTATATATGAAGAGACAAAATATTCACACCCTAAAAATCACTAATGAACATGTGGGAAGAGGCACTCCATTACCTCACAATACCTCAGACATGCTTGGCACACATTTAATGATCATATATTTTATCCTTTCATTTAAAAAGGTACAATGTTTTATTTTATTTTATATTTGTTTTATCTTATGTTGTAGAATGTGATTTGATCATATTCACCATCATTCTTTGTGCTAACTTCTCCCAGGTGCATCCCCACCTGCTCACCTCTTTCAACTTTATCCTCTTTTTTTTTTTTTTTTTAACAATTCAGTTTTGCTGCCCATCTACTCAAGGGCATGGGGCCGTCCACTGGAGTGCACTTGACCTATCAGGGACCACACCCTTCATGGAAACTGGCTCTCCTCCCCGGAAGCCATCGCGTGTCAGTAGCTCCTCTGCTAGGGCTGGGGGCCCTCGAGGTCCTCCTCCACGCCAGAATGTGGACTGGCTTGGTCCTGTGCAGGCAGCGCCACACTGCTGTGTTCCTGAGGGCAGCAGTCCTATCGCGTCCAGAAGATACTTCCTTTTCTGTTATTCCAGCTGCTGGCTTACAAAACTGTACTACAGGCCTCGACACTGGGAAGTCTTGCTTTTCTGGGATAAATTTTGTTTAGTCATAGAATCTAACTATTGGAATGCATTAATAGAGTTACTTGTTAATACCTGATTCAGGTTTTTTATTTTTATTAATTTTAAGTGTCCTTAAATTTTGTTGGGTTAGCTTTATCGCATTTTACTATTATAATAGAATAATCATGTGGATTTGGAAGCCTTCCATTGTTATTTATGCTGAGAGAAAACAGCTATAGACATCTTGAATTTGGTGCCATTTTTAATGGAAGAGTTTTAGCATAAGTTTTAGCAGTTGGGGAAGTTTTGCTCAGACATTATCTGCTTCCTCATACTTTAAATTTTGTGGGTGTAAAAAACATGGTAGATATTGTCAATGGTTTGTGACATCTTATGAATAGAAAACATTTTGGTGCAGAAACCAGAATAACTGAAAATAATGCAAATTGGGTCTTTCACATACCTGCTAATTTTTCACTAACTTTCTGATGTCTAAAAAGAAACCAATGACCCACAAAGCCCATGTAATGATTTGGCTGCTGCTTACGGCTCCAACCTCATTTCACACCATCTGTCCATGCATCAGTCACAGGGTCTTCCTTCTGTCACAGCAACACACCTGCCATCTCCTTCCCTCTGGTGATGAGGAAAAGTAAAACAGTTGTTGGAGAGTGAGAAAAGGTCTCTTTCAAGAGATGACATGTCATTTGAAAAGGACAATGAGGTTCCTCTTTGGATTCCTGAGCGCTGTGTGCACCCTGTGGCTGCTGCTGAAGCCCAACATGGCAGAGACCTCTTGGGCCTTCATGAAAAACTCTCCCCTTCTGATGCCAATGGGAATTGAGAGCCCAATATGGCCAGTTTTGACAAGCATTAATGTAAGCCTAGAACTGTAGCCATGCAGTTGGATTCTCCAGAAGGTAATGTATAGTAACTGCTTTTTCAAGTATGTTTGAGAACATGTCACCCAGACACCTTGGAGATTAAGGATAACCCTGAAGGTCACTGACCTCCATTTGTTAACAGTAGCATGCATGCCAGCTAAGCCTTTTCATTTTCCCAATCCTCTTCAAGCTGGTGTAGTACCTACTTTTCAGGAGTGGCTCTGTGCAACATTTATTGGCCTCCTGAAATTCATTTAGCCTCCCTTTGAAGATACCTTAAAATTTATGAGCCTGAATATAGGCATTATAAGACCATTAGTTATGATCCTTATGAGCTGCCTGTTGTTTCTTTATGGTTCTTAGTTGTTCTTTTGCAGAGCTGCCAGCTTCAGTCATGATGGGATCAAGAAAAATGGGCCTTGGTGGTTTGTGTTCCTGGAGTTGTATCCATGCCAGTGGATGCTCACACACTCCAGAAGAGAATTTGACATTGCTGCTGCCGTTGTTGCTGTTATAGCAGTGGCAGCCACTGCTGCTACTGTTTCTGGGATTAACATTTCATAATTGCTTACTACATCTAGCACAGTGGAGACCCTGGCAGCAAAAGTAGCTACCACAATTAGTTAATCTTTCATTCTATTGGGCATGATAAATTTAATTCAATAGTTATATACATTTCGACTGGCTTTGAAAAATTTACATTTATAAACTCAAGTTCCATTTGCTTTTGGGATACCATTTTACAAGGACTCCAATTTGCAGTAAGGCTCATTAAGGAAAGGAATGGCTCAGTTGCCTTTAGCCTACTGGCTATGGGTGAGATAGGACCTCTGTTGGTCTTTTCTGTGTCGAACACACAGATTGCAAGCCCAGTGCCACTTTGAGATCTTTGGCAGCAGTTAACTCTGCAGCTCACACACGATTGAGCCTGTATGATAATGAGTATTCAGAGATGGGTAATACCTGGGGGGCACTCACCAACCTAAGACAGAGTGTCTGTGTGGCCTGGGTAGGTGTCTCCATGACGGGTAAGGTGAGCTGCTGACGCCCCACGCAACCTAAGTCAGAAGCTCATTTTTTAGTAAAAGGGGGACCTGTAGGGCCCTTGTCCCCATTTTGGATAACTGTTGCCTTGCTTGCTGACCTTGACCTTGATATCCTCCCTATGCTAATTCCCTGCCAGGTTCCACCCTCCTGAATACTTAAGGGGAGTTCCTTGTCTGTGTGTCCTGAATAATGGGCGTTAACAGCTTAGATGCAAGATTGTAAAACATCAGTAGCGAACTTCTGCCCTCTAGGGTTCTCCCATTGTGCTGTAAGCCTGTAATTAAGACCTTCCCACTCCTTCAATAAATGGCATTTGGCATTAAATAAATAAATAAAAAAAGAAAAGAAAAGTTCAAGGGTTCATAGCTGGGTAAGACTGATGATTACTATTCTTCTCTGGTAACTTGCTTAACACCTTTGAGCCTGTGGAAACTAGGATGAAGCTCCCTGCCAAGTTCCTGCTTGATTTCCCCATGTTCTAGGACTCACGTGTGTGGTGTCTTCAGCAACAGGGCCTTACTATTCAGTTCTGGAGGGTAAACAAGAGCAACAGCAATAGCCTTACTGGTTTGTGTCTGTGGGACTCCACTAGCTAACAAGTCAGAAGAGGTAGCCCATGCCTGCCCTGGGCTTTTTGTTAGTCTGTGGTTTCTAGGGGCACTGTCATCCCATTATAGGACCGCTCCGTTTAAACTCTTCGGAATTGGGTGTATATGTATTTCAGGAAGACCCAGCAGTAGCAGGTTTCCACATAACTTCTTCCCAAGGTCTTTAGTGTTGTTCCTCCCTGCCTCCCATCCTCTTCCTGCTCTTCCAGCTCCTATCCCACTTAAGCTTTCTTATGCTATTATTCCCCTTGGCCCTTTACTCCACCACATCGTATCTCCTCTCCCTTGAGCCCAGGCTCCTCCATGTCCCATTCCTAATTTCCCAATCCATTTACCTGTAAAATTTAGAATTTCATTTTTAACATCGGACTAAAATTCTATCATGTAGATGTACCACATATTCATTATCCGTTCATCCGTTGATGGATGTCTAGGTTTTCCATTTCCTGGCTCCTGTGAATAAAGCCCATATCACTAAATTTTCGTTTGTTTCCCAGTTAGACAAGTTTTTAAAATACGCACATGATCTTTTCCACCTTTGCCTTGCCTTCTTCACAGTGTTCAGCATCAATTCATGCCAGAAAGGACGACATGCTGAAGCCAGGTAAGGACAATGACTGGTTAATGAGCTGTGGACTGGGGGTGAGTTGGAGCCTTCAGGCTTTAATTTATTATCTAAGATAGGATAAACCATTTTACTAGATTTTCAAAAGTAATAAGTGAGACAATATTCTTGAAATTGCCATTACTATGGTCTTCAGAGACAATTATTTAAACATTGTATGACAATGACACATTTAATACAAATTGCATTTTCTTAGCCATAGGACTAAAATTTCATTTTCAGATACAAATATCCTGGGGCTAGCCACAAATGACCCTTCTTCTCCACTTTAGTCAGTGGGAGGAATACCTAGGCACCTCCACAGGAGTGAGAACAAAGTTCCTTAGCCACCAGGACATGATTAGGATCTGAAGTTTTGGTTCTTATGAATTCCCAGGCATGTACATCAGGATTACTGTTAATTTCTATGTTATTTCTGAACACTTCATCACAACAACCAGCTCAACACTTCGGAAAGTTGCAATAGTGTGAGGATTAATGCGTTCACAATGCCTTTACCTAAAGATGGCTCCAACAATAACATTTTGATGTAATGAAGAAAAGGTTTATCCTTTCCAAGTTTGGTTTGAGAGGAGGAATGGTGAGCCCATCAAAAAGATAAGGGTACACAGAAAGAAAACCAATGGGACAAAATGTTCTTCTTCATTCATGTTAATCCTCACACTTTAAATTTCTTATTTTGTGTATACTTTTTGCCTGAATATACGTCTGTGTAGCATGTGTGTGCTTGGTCTTACAGAGGCCAGAAGAGGGTATTGAATCCCTTGGAACTGGATGGTTGTAAGCCATTGTGTGGATGTTGGGAATTGAACCCAGGACCTCTGGAGGAGCAGTCAGAGCTCTTAACCACTGAACCATTTCTCCAGCCTCAGTTCTCATCTCTTAAAACAGAACACTGTACTTATTTCACGTGTATACTTTACATACATACTTACATATGATATGTGTTAATGTATGTGATGCATTTAATTATAGAGACATTTGATCATGTAATTCTGATGTCATCCTACTTAACATCTAATCAACAGTTCATCTCTTGTCATTCCTAAGACATTTACTCTTTCAAGTGAAAAGCCATGAAGTTTCATGTATTATTTGGTTATTATGCCCCCTTTTTTAGTCTCATTGTCTTATGGAATGTGTGCATTTTAGATTATTTTAGTGCCTTCTTCAATGGCTGTTTGTTTGTTTGGTTTTTTGAGACAGGATTTCTCTGTGTAGCCTGGCTGTCCTGGAACTTACTTAGTAGACCAGGCTGGCCTCGAACTCACAGAGATCCACCTGCCTTTGCCTCTGCCTCCCAAGTGCTGGGATCAAAGGCGTGCGCCACCACGCCTGGCTCATGGTTATTTGTGTGTGTGTGTGTGTGTGTGTGTGTGTGTAGCCAGATTCCTCTACTTTGTGCACTTCTTGTAAACTGGAAATTGGGTCAAAGCTTTGATGAAGCACAAATTAAACTCTTGTGTATGGCGAGAGTACACAATCAGTGGTGCACCGTGTTGACGTCATATCAGCTTGTTCCACTGGGGAAGTGTGCTGATGCACGTCTGTAGTCTAGCACGTGGAGGCCAGGCAAGAGGGTCAACGTTCAAAGCCATCCTCAACTGCACAGCAAGTTCCTGGCCAGCCTGCGCCGCCGAGATCCCATCTCAATAAAATAAATAAGTAATTACTCCAGTAGTGAATGCTTGGTTAAGGAGCTGCACCCTTTCATTGTAAATGTATTTCTTTCTCCTTGAGATTAAGTAGGAATTGTGTATAAATATTTTGAGATTCTATGGTGAAACCATTTTTTTTTCCCCAGAGAAAGACATGTGTTGTTTACAGCGGAACCCTGAGAGAACGTGTGAAGATATGTCATACCTCTGTAGTAGAGAAACACGGAGCTGGCAAGACATGACACATTTGAACAGACAGACACTGTGCCTTTGGCATGCTGGGAGAGGACTTAGTGAAGGGTTCAGCTGGGGCTGCCTCGGCAGTGCTAAGTAAGGGAATCGAGATGAATAAGTTCTGAGAGGAGATGGGGAGAGTGTGAACCTTAAGATATGGTCTCTAGGGCAGAAATCTTTCATTTTTCTCTCTGTTAGTATCAAGTAATCACCTAACTAACCAGGGACCAAAAAGCCAGTGAGAGGAGCTGAAGTTTGAAGGCTGCTGATAGAATGGCCATGGCTTTATGCATATTCTTGAGGGGGGTATGTGTTGAGACACAGTCTTTGCAATGTAGCTCAGGCTAGCCTAAAACTTGCCCTCTACCTGCCTCAGCCTCCTGAGTTTGGGACTACGAGCATTTGCTACATGCTTAGCTGTACAAGGACTAAAGAAAATACTTATTTTTGTTTTGTGTGCATGCATGTTTTGCCTGCATGTATGTATGTGCACTACATGCATGCCTAGTGTCCATGGAGGGCAAAAGAGGACATCAGAGCCCCTGCAACTGCAGTTACAGACAGTTGTGAGATGCCATACAGGTACTGGGAACTAAACCCTGGTTCTCTTGCAAGAACAGCAAGTGCTCTTAACTGCTGGGCCGTTCCTCCAGCCCCCATATATATGGATTTAAAAAAGAAATTTAAAGAGCATGGTGTTGATTTGGAGGGAAGAACACTGTCTTCTTATCTGTTTGAAGTTACAGAAAGCCTCATCTTTGGACATTTGTTTGGGGCTATTCCCAGTATTGGGACAACTTTTCTTTTTAAATATATATTTTATTTTTACTTTATGTTCATTGCTATTTTGCCTGCATGTATGTCTGTGTGAGTGTATTAGAAGCCCTGGAATTGGAGTTACAGACAGGTGCGAGTCACCATGTGGGTGCTGGGAGTTGAACCTGGGTCCTCTGGAAGACAGCCAGTGATCTCCACTACTGAGCTATCTCTCCAGGCCCATGGGACAGCTCTTGAGAGCAGCATGGTGAGATGCTCTGGAACAAGGGGACAGGTAACCTGGGACTTTGTGGTCTCATTCAGATCCACCATCAGGCCAATGGTGGAGGATTGAACCACAGTGGATCTAGGCGAGTCCATTTGCTGCCATATGAGGACGCCAAAGTCCTGAGAACTGTGTATGTGTGTTCTGTGAACCAGATGCAGGACATATAGGAGGGAGAAAGTCTAGGAAACTACTGGATGATAATGGCCCATATAGGCTCATATATTTGAATGTGTAGTTCTCAGTTGGTGGAACTGTTTGGGAAGGATTAGGAGATGTGACCTTGTTAGAGGAGGTCTGTCACTGGGCATGGGTTTTGAGGTTTCAAAAGGCCACACCAGGCCTAGTCTCTCCCTCCGTCTCTCCGTCCCTCCGTCCCTCCGTCCCTCCCTCCCTCCCTCCCTCCCCTCATCTCTCTCTCTCTCTCTCTCTCTCTCTCTCTCTCTCTCTCTGCTTCTATCTTGTAGATATGATGTAAGTTCTCAGCTACTGCTCCAGTGCCATGCCTGCCTGCCTGTTACCATGCTCCTCTCCACGATGGCCCTGGGCTTACCCTTTGAAACTGTAAGCATGCTCCCAATTAAAGGCTTTCTTTGATAGGTTTCCTTGGTCATGGTGTCTCTTCATAGCAAAAGAACAGTAACTAAGACAGAAGCCTACCTCAAAGAGCTTGCTGACACAGGCAAGATTATTTCACAGGAAGGAGAGCTGAAACTTAGAGCCAGAGGATGGGGTGTAGAGGCTGTAAAGAAGCATCCATAGGAAAAGCACTGGCCTCTCCAATGGACCTGTTATGATGTCATGATGGAGGAGAGGTCACCAAGGAAACAACATGGTCCATGAAGAAAAGAAACCGTCTTAAGCTCATCCCAGGATGAGAGAGCCCCAATAGGGCAGTTCTGTTCCCCGTGGGGTGCAGCTTCCCTGCTCTTCAGGAACAGAACCACCACCTCCTCTCTCCCACCGTGAGAAAGGGGAGGAAGCACAGTGAGTGAGATGTCAGGCAGGAGGAGAAGAAAGCAGGGGCCAGGGAAGACGCTGGTGCCCTTTCTGCCTCCTACAGTCAGCTCCACACCAAGGAGCTCGGTGCTGGAGAGAGGATGTAGCAACAGGACGTGAAGTCCAGGTTTGGTTTTTGCCTGCGACGTGGGACAGAGTATTTAAATTGTTGAAGTTGACTGGCTTTTTGGATAGAAGTGACACACTTTTCTTTCTGTGTGTGGAGTTTTTCACTTTCGTCACTTGAGAGCAATGTCAACGCAGACCACAATAGACCTGTTCTAGATTCATCTAAAGGGTAGAAGAAAATCAGACAGTGAAGGAGTCTGAGTGAACAGTGGTAGAAAGTGATACTGATGGGTTCTTCTTGCACTTTGGCATTCCCATCTTACAGCACACTGGATATTCTTCTGGGAGGAGAGACATTTTACTCCTGTGGACTTCAAAGCACCAGCATATACCAGAATCTTCTCTCCAAAAACAAATTGTATCCAGCACAGTAAAAACTCCAAGTTAATAAAATCAGATTCCTTCTTGTGGTTAGTGGAGACCACGTGAGTTTCTAAGTGCGGAGGACGTTTGCTTTTCTTTTTCTTCTAGTTGTTTGACTTGTAGCTGAGGAAGATACTTCATCGAGCTTCTGCCAGAGAGGTCTGCAGCTTGGAGAGTGCTCACGGGTCAAGAAACAGGGATAGCAATGGAGTAAGTGGAGGCAGGGGCAGGCCTGACCCCACACTGGAAGACTGGATGTAAAGTGAAGCAAGGCAACAGGATAGGCCTGTTGCTTTTATTCAGTGCATTAACATGAAAAGCATAACGCTACATATCTGTACACATTTTAGCTAAATAGGCTCCCAATTCAATTTAATCTCAGAGACCCCTGCCTCTGTGTTTTCGCTTTGTCTAAAAGGCCCTTAGTTTTTAGTTTAAGGATCTTGGGTTGGGTTGTTTTCAGCACATCGTTTTTCTGGAAGGCCCAAGTATGGCATTACTTCACCCTGCAGTCCCCACAGGGTCTGGGCAATGTTCTTGGAAGCACAAAGATGATCTCACACAATTGGAGAAGGGGCTCCTAATAAAATAATAGTCCTTCTCTCAGGCCACTGCACACTGCTAAAATATATTACTTTTTAACCTTTGGCTAAAATCCCATTTAGAACAACTCAAGTATCAGCTTCCTGTCAGCCTTACCACGTTCAAGGCTATAATTTTTGACAGCTGTAAGAGATCTAGGATTTTGTGGGAGCCCAGATGAGCTGTCTGTAGAAACCCTTTTGTGAGAGTCATTTGTCCAAAAAGGCTGGATCATAGACTCTCCAGCCTTGCAGTCCTCCAAGCACTCGGATTATCACAGCAGTGCCTGCTCAATTTCCTCTTGGCAGGCATGGTTCACCCTGGACCTGAGTTCCACCTGTGAGGGGCAAGGAATTCCCTCCAAAAGCTTCAGAAGTTTCTGAAGCTTCTCAGTCACAGCCATTGAGGAATTTTAATGCAGCCTTGGGTGTGTAATATAGGCATACAAATAAAACATTTCCTGATAATAAATGTATTTTAAAACAATTCTTTGGCATGCATATATTATCATTAAAGAGGAAAGCAAATTTGCATAGTAATAAGATTGCTGTGCTTTACAAAATTTATGCCCAATGTACATAATAATGGGCTTCATTTTGACATTTTTATACATGTACATAATGTATTTAGAGCATGCACCCCAACACCCACTGTTATCCCACTCTTGCCCTTTTGAACCTGTTAATCCTCTCCCCAACTAGTTCTCTTCTATCCTATTTTTGTGGGTTTTCTTTTCTTTTTTTCTTTTTCTTTTTTTTCTTTTCTTTTTGTGGCCCAGTGAGTTAAATTAGGATTGCTTTCCAGGAACATGGTAGAGAATTATTTAAGGAATATTGACACCTTACCGGGTGGCTACATACTGAAGAAAATATCTCTCTGTTATCTGTAGATGAAATGTCTTGCTTTTAACATAAAGAATTAAATCACAGATAAATAGTTAGTAATGCAGGATGCAATACACCTTTAACAGTTTATAGAGCTAATTGATTTTTTGATTTTGTTTATCAGCAATGTGGTACAAAATGGAGGAAGAATTCTTAGAGCCATTCTAAAAGTTCTTGGAAATTCTATCCTATCCCCAAGCAAAAACTTGTTTAATTGTTTTCTTAATGCTTTTTAAAAAAATAAAACTCAAGTTGGCAGGTCAAATAGCAATTTTAAAAACCAAACACGACAATGATACATTTCGAAGATATGGTAATTTGATCGGATATGTAACCTGGCTGGGGGCTGGGACCCTCAGCTGCCCCTAAGCAATCCTGTAGGTGGAAGTTTCTCTCCTGCCTGCCTGTTCCCAAGTACCTAGCATCCACTTCCCAAACAATCCACTCGGAGGCTTAATATTGCTTATAATGCTCTGCCGGTAGCTCAGGCTTATTATTGACTAGCTCTTACTCTTGAATTAACCCATACTTCTTATCTATGTTTAGCCATGTGGCTTGGTACCTTTTCTCAGTGCGACATTCTCATCTTGCTTCCTCTGCATCTGACTGGCGACTCCTGACTCTGCCCTTCCTCTTCCCAGCATTCTTAGTTTGGACTCCCTGTCTATACTTCCTGCCTGGCTACTGGCCAACCAGTGTTTTATTAAACCAACTGATGAATCTTTACAGTGTAGAAGAGAATTATTCACAGCACACATAATCCATTCCATCTTTGACTTATAATTTGTGTGGTGACACATTTTTTTCTTGAGCTAACATCTGCCTCCATGAAACTTTCACTCATGGAACCTAACTCTCCCCTGTAGGTCTGCATGCAGTAAGTTTAATTCCATATTAACTGGTTTCAGATAGTTATTGTTTATTCTGCAACTCTTTTGTTTGGGTTAAATAATATAGTTTGTGGAACTACAATCTTGGGTTGAGGGTCTTTTACCTAGTGTGGTGGTTTCAATGAACATGACCCCCCATAGGTTAGTATATCTGAATGCTTAGACACCAGTTAGTAGAACTGTATGGGAAAGATTACAAGGTGTGGCCATATTGGAGGAGGTGGGTCCCTGGGCGGGGGGCTTTGAGGCTTTAAAAGCCCTCACCAGACGGAGTTCTCTGCTCCAGTTCTAACAGGGCAGCCATGAGCTGAGGGGAAGTGGAGATGGCTTGAGCAGGCGCAAAGGACCTCAGGGACTGTTGTCTACAGCTAATGACTGCTAAGCCCCAAGGCGACATTCGGTGCTGACATGCAGGTCGACTGCAGGGTTTTGCCCTTGGCTTACCGAGGGAGCTGTGCTGCTGCAGGGCCCCCGTTCTGAAGTGCAATGCAAAAGCAACATCATGTATGCGCATTTATTGGAGTTTTTCTTCAGTTTTTCCCCTCTCTTTTAGCTATGAAACTTGAAAGCACGGATCTCCTATCTCGTATAGCTAGACCCTCCCATGGGCAGTATGACCATGTCTCCTAACTGGCCATTTTATAACACAACATGAAGAATCCTCTTCAGCCTTGTTTTTCCTGAGTTGTGTTTTTCAGTCATTACTTCAAGGAAAACTAAATGATTTAGTTGGAGGAAAAACAAAATAAAACTAAAAGCCCCCCCAGGCCCAGTCACTCTCTCTGCCTGCTGCCTGCAGATCCTCGTAAAGCTCTCAGCTGCTCCATCCAGCTTCATGCCTGTTTCCCACCATGATGATGATCATGGACTAACCCTCTAAAAGTGCAAGCAAGCCCCAATTAGAGGCTTTTCTGTATGAGTTGCTTTGGCTGTCTTGTCTCTCCACACAATAGAACAGTACTAAGACACCACACATGTTCCAAATGCATAATTGAGATGCCCAGAGCTGAATTCAGTCTTGTTTACCTCTTTCTCTTCAATACTGTATATTTAGTAAAAGGCTACAAAGCAGAGGACCACTGGATTTTCTCTTAGGATCATATCATACTACTGACACAGCATTTGTTAATGAAAACCCTCAAAATTTAAGTGTCAAATGTCACCAAATTTAGACATTCATTCTTTTAACCTTTGTGTGGGACCTTGTACTTGTTCATTCTAAATTTTATTTATTTGATTTGGTTCATTGTTCCAGCTTTTTGTGGCTCTTTATAAATCTTGATTTTCTTAATCAACAGCATCTGTTGTGAGTCCTGGCTTTAATGAGCACACTTTCCGTATTTCTATCTTCTTCATAGAAATTAGGAGGACAGAGATGTCAGCAGAGAGTGGATTGACGTGGGACCTAGAGCCAGGGCCTTACTGTTGAGTAACAGTGAGGTCTGGGTGCAGATGTCAGAACAGCTGTGTGGAGTGGCGGTGTACCGAGAGGTCAATGATGTTCTGTTGCTCTTACAGTATACTTTCTTAATAAAATAAAAGCAATAAAGGAAGTGTTTAAATTAAAAGCAAGAAGCCACTTAGTGGTACACAACTTTTTTTTTTTCTTAAAGCTAGTCATGTCTGTTTTTGAGGTACAAGTCACTTCTCCAAACCTCAGTTATTCTTGTGTTTAAAAATAATAATAAAGACTTGGTGGTGGTGGTAACGCCTTTCATCCCAGGACTCAGGAGGCAGAGGCAGGCCAATCTCTGAGTTCAAGACCAGCCTATTCTAAAGAGTGAGTTCCAGGACAGCCAGAGCTACACAGAGAAAACCTGTCTTCAAAACCAAAAACCAAAAACCAACCAAACAAAACAGAATACAGTTTTCAGACTTTAGTTTTTAGGTACTCTAGTTCATTTAATTGGTACCTAACAATGTAATTTTGCTTAAGCAGTGCTTACTCTATGTGGGTCTTCAACCCCCCTTAAATCTGCTCTAAGTCTTAACAGTGGCAAGAACACTGTTAAGTGACAGATGCAAACTCTGTTTCAGTTGGTACACTGACTGAACAGGAGGGGGACTGGACTTCAGGAGGTCAGCTGAAGGATGGGTTGGATTTTTGAGCTGGTAGTGGATCTAGAATGACCCTTCATGAGAAAGATTGCCAGTTAAGGTCAAAGAAAAAATACTGGAACTAAATTTACAAAGAGGTAGTAATTCCCTCCTGATTAATGACTGCACATAGATAAAATTGCCAAGACAGATAATGTTACATTCCAACTTCTAAAAAGTTCTCTTCATCAACTGGATACTGAAAGCTATGTTTAAGCAAGACTAATTAATAAGTTGTTTGTGAGTATGCATGCCTAGTAATGGGATCAGAGTTCTTTATTTTCCTTTTGTTTATGCAGTATCATGGTTACATTTTGGCTATGTTTTCTAAAGTTATGATCTGGACTGCAAACAAGTTCCTAGTCAAACTATTATGGGGTGTTTATAAAATAAATTTGGAGTGTAGTTTAACTTCTGATTCTCCTCTCTACATGTATATACACAAATCTACACACATTCCATCCATCTCTCACAGAGTCACAGAATATGTTCATTAGCCTTGTCTAGCACAAATATTGTAATTATAGCTCACTTGTACATGAATATTGTTATGAGCCACCACCTACCCTTGAAGATTTTTACTTTTGTTTGTAGGCAGTATATGTACGGAGGTAAAAAGCCATGTGATGTCTGCACACACTTTCTACTTTAACTGAAATGGATTTCTGTGGACCTCCAGATGTATTATGCTACCCACTTCTCCAAAGCTTTGCAGATCTTCTTCCCTTTGCCTAGAATGTCCCTGTAAGTTCCCCTGATTTCCAGCTCTTGCTCAGTCCCTGGTGCCCGTCATTCACACACCAGGCACCACACAGCACAGTGTGCATTTATTTGACCATTCCTTCCCTGTTTATAAACTCTGCAAAAGGAAAGATCTTGGGTTTCACTTGTATTTCACTGTCAATATGGAGCCCAGCATAGGGGGTCTGCTCAGGGCATCAGATCTTTGAGAGGAACTGGGAAGAAAGTGGGAGCTTTAGTTCAGCTGAATGTGAAGGTTTGTGCAAGGCATGTCATAGAAGTCTAAGAATGCTTGAAAGCTGAACTGAGAAACTGAAGAACACAGCAGGAAGAAGGTGGTGAGGTACAGATGGAGCAGGAAAGGATGGAGCCCCAGGGAACAGAGAGAGGTGTGGGAGATTTTTGCCCTGAGTTCTGGTGGGCTCTCACTGTGCAGATGGTCACGGGAAAGCAGAAGCTGCCAGGATGGGTATGATTGGAACTTACCCAACTTTGAGGACTTTGGCTAAAGCTACTTATCAGGACTTAATAGCCCTCTTCAAAGCAGAATGGTGCTATAGAAAAAGTCTAGACTTCAATGTCAGGCACACCTAGTTCTAGAATGTACTATAACTTTTATTATCCATCTGATTTTGAGTCAGACATTTGACATGACCACATCTTAGTTTTATCCTTTCTTAAAAGAGGACAATCATATTCATCTTGGAAAGAGTGCAGTTAAATGAGAGGATGTTTGTAATGTATCTAACTAGCTGTCTGGCTCAGAGCAATTATTGGATAAATAGTAGCACTTCTTAATATTAACCAGACTTAACCTTTATAGGACTTTGGAATCATTCCATTCTTGACTCTAAATTGGTCAGTATTTTAAGATCAACAGTTTGAAGAAGTATTTTAATCAGTCTTGAAGATGACTCAAAGTTGAGAAAAATAATTTGCTGGCTGACAGTCTAAGGAGTCATAAAAATCTCAACAGCCTAGAAGGACAGGCTGAAACCAGCATAATAAAGCTAATAGGGATAAATTTAGACTCTTGATTTTTGTTAAAAGAAGCGACTGAAACCAGAAAAAAGAGAACTCGCCTGATAGTTTATAAGAGAGAGAAGGCTCAGGAGGGCTAGCTCATTGTCAGTTAACACAGCCAGCTGGGTTAAGGCTGCCAAAAAGCTGATGTGATCTGAGGGCACAGGATGGAAACAGAGCCTCCAGAAGAAATAAGGTAGCTGTCCAAGTGTCCTCACTGGTCGGACTACATCGAGGGAGCTGTGCTTGGTCATCTGTCTGCACTTGAAGAGAGGCAGGTCTTGGAGAGGGTTAACTCAAGGGCCAAAGCTCTGCAAATCGTGTCATTTGAGCTATGGTCAAAGGCAGAAGGGATGTTTAGTCTGGAAAAGAGGACCGGAGAGGTGCAGATCAGGAGTGGAAAGCAGGTGGTTTGTAGCCCTCTCCGGCTTTGAATAGTTGCAAAACAAATCTGTAAGAAAAGAGCATGATTGGAAACGACAGGAAAGGGCCCATGCGGTAATGAATGTGGTCGTGTAAGCACACGTACAGACACACTCCCTGGCATTATGAACTTTCTAGATGTGCAAGGCTGTCATTTTGTCACTACAGCAACTTTGCTAGGTGAGAAATTATCATTTTACAGAAAAGGAAATGGAGACACAGACTCAAAGTCTGTGGGACAAATGGTGAGCCGGGGCTGTGGTTCAGATCCAGTGTGCCTGGAGAGCCTGGCCTTGCAGCCCTGGAGCAGATGAAACAGTACTGTCTGCGACACAGGAGTTTCAGGCTAAGCCCAAGACAGATTCCTGACAAAACAGAATGGGGGTTCAACCTCATTTCTTAATGTTTTCTCACTCCCAGAGATGGAGAGTTTTGCTGCTTAGAAAGGCAGAATTGTAGCTCAGGATTTTTTTCTTTGCCACAATTTATTTTTTTAAAAATGCTTCTAGAAAATTTCAACTATTCAAATATGGAAAAGGGCATCTCTAATACCTGTCAGAATTGTAGATGTGAAGTTTTTCTTGGGCTTTGTCTGTGGAGAATGATTCTGTAGTCTCTTTGTCTCTGTTGCTCTGTGATTCTCAGGAGGTACATTTGCTTTGGCCCCATGGCAATTCCCAAAGCTCTTTATACACAAGTAAGAGCTCACCTCCGGGGCTGCTTTGAGGTCTCAAGACCCTTGCAATGTGGGTTTTGTGTCATTCCTGGAGACATGACCTTCTGCTATGCACAGCTCCAAGTCTGTGTATATGTATCTTGAGCTCTCTGTCTTCAGAACATGGTTTAGATTTTCAATCTGAGGCTCTTCTAAGAAAGATTTAGACACCAACTTACTTTATACACATGTATATATCATTTGTTTAAAAATCAGCTCAAAAGGGGAAAAATAAACCGTATCTTGGTTCGCCCTTTGGAATGGAGCATTGCTGAAGGCATTTCATTGTGGCCTTTTCATGACTCAGTGTCTGGGAACCCATTAATAGTTTTGAGAAAGACCTGTAAACTTTTCTAGACCCTTGAAATTCTTCCAGTGCATATCATACCGATACAGGGTTGTCTCAGAAAAATCTTTTTTTCTTGTAACATATGTGGGAGTGAAACTGATATAAGTAAAACGGTCATCACAATATTGCCTCACATAAGTAAGGATACTCTTAGTGATATCACTTCTGGTCTTATGCAGAGCATCCCACAGCGCAGTAAGATTAAAACTGTGTCTCCATCAGGAAGCCTTTGTCTTCAGTGAACCCTCTGTCAACTAGAGGAGATGCCCTCTCCTCCCTGGCAGTAACAAGAGGCCGAAGAACTCTGGATCCCATGGGAAAACTGAAAGCAGAGTTAACATCTCTAAAGAAAGTGCCCGTAGTCTACTAAAGCCCACACTTCAATCCTGCCGATGTCCTTACTCCGTGTGGAATTTATCCCAAGGGCCCAGGCAAGCAATATCACTCATTTAAGTCTGACAGACATGTGCCTGTTCTTTACACTTCTTCTGGTTCTGTTTGTCATCCACAGTTGAAGACTCCGGTGGGATCAGGTTCTGTACTAAGTGTTTTACATTAATATCCGTTGTCTTAAACTCCCACAACAACTTCCTGAGGTAGGCAGTGCCATCTCCCCTTCTATAAGTGAGGAAAGAAATTAAGCCCTAGGCAGGTTAAATACCTCATGCCCATAACGCAGCTAGCAGGTTATAGAATTTAAGATAAAAATAATGTAAAGATTTCCAAGCAAGGATTATGTTCTGAGCACGACACCCTGGTTTATATTATTAGAACTGCAGATGTACAATAACTTCATAAATGAAGGACTTCTCTTGATATTTCTTTTTTTTTTTTTTAAGATTTATTTATTTATTATGTATACAGAAGAGGGCACCAGATCTTATTACAGATGGTTGTGAGCCACCATGTGGTTGCTAGGAATTGAACTCAGTACCTCTGGAAGAGCGTCGGTGCTCTTAACCTCTGAGCCATCTCTCCAGCCCCCTTCTCTTGATATTTCTATGCATATGCACAGCACACTTCAATCCTGTCTACGGTACCCTCTCCTGCTTTTTATCCTCCCATTTCTCTTCTCTCTTTGCTCTCCTCCCCTTGCCTAGTAGACCCGTTCTCTGTGTAGCATCCACAATCAGAAACAGAGCAAGGAATATCCACAATCAGAAACAGAAAGGAATACACGTACACTTATTATTCAGGTTCCTTTTTTCCACTCTTACACAGTCTCAGAGCCAGATCAACCCACAATGAGCTGCGTCTCCCTACATCACTTAATGTAATCAAGACAATACCATGCCACAGAAGACACGCCCCCCGCAGGCACGCCCCCATCCATGCCCTCAGCTGACCCATCCCCCGCAGACACCCCCTCAGACACCCCTCCGCAGACACGCCCCCGCAGACGCCCCCCGCAGGCACACCCCCACAGACACGCCCCCGCAGACACGCCCCCGCAGACACGCCCCCCACAGACACGCCCCCCACAGACACCCCCACAAACACCCCCCCAACAGACACGCCCCCACAGACACACGCCCCCCGCAGACACGCCCCCCACAGACACACACACCCCACAGACACGCCCCCGCAGACACACACACCCCACAGACACGCCCCCGCAGACACGCCCCCGCAGACACGCCCCCACAGACACGCCCTCCATACATGTGCTCAGCTGACCCATCCCCTGCAGACACGCCCACAGGCCAACCTGGTCTACTGTCCCCATCATTGAGACTCTTTTCCCAGGTGACTCTAGGTTGTGTCAAGTTTAAAAGGCTGATGAAGAAATAAAAGGTTAACGTGAAAAGTGTATGTAACTGTAAGAACTTGAGATACAGCATTAGAAAATGGAGTTAGTGAATTAAAAGGGGGCAATAACTTTAAATATATTATAGACATACTTTGCAAAACCATTTGGAGCTTTTAATGAAAAACGATAGCATCGGTTTTGACATTGATTCTGTGAAGCAGTGGAGTAAGGATTCTTCAATTTTATTGGATGAGTCTCCACCTCTTTGTGTTTCTTTCATCTGTGAGTGCAGTCTCTAATGTCTGTCTTTCTGTTAACATGCTAACCCTCCAAACTTCCACAGTGATCATCATTAGCCCTTTCCAGCCCCACTGTCCAACGCTTCCACGGTCCTGACACACCTCCCACCATGGCCTCAGCCACACTGCTGTATCTTCCCTGTCATGGTGGACTCAAACCATCACCCCCAATAAATGTTTTCTCCTGTATGCAGTCTCTTGCAGCTAGTTTGATTACAGGAATGTAAAAGTAACTGATATAGGAAGTTGGTATCAGAAGTCAGGTCTTTTCTGGGGTTATTACTTGCTCCCCACTCCATCCTATCCCATCCCACCTCACCCCACCCCATCCCATCCCATCCCATCCCATCCCATCCCATCCCATCCATCCCATCCCATCCCATGCCATCCCCACCAGTGCTGGCTTTATACCCTACCCCAATCATCTACTTACAACCAGACTTTTCATATGCTATAAACATGTATAAGAATGGCGATATTTTTATATAAAATTTAAAAAGACTTATTTATTCTTTCTCCATGTGAGCCACTGTAGAGAGACCTGTAATAGTATACTAAACCAAGAGGTCATCCTCCACCTAACCTACATCTTTTTGATTTAGAACTATGACAATCCAACAGCAGAAGCCAGGATGCTCCGTCAGAATCAAGTCTGAGTCTTCCTTTTTAAACTGGATTGCCACCAGGAGGCATGGCAAGTGGGTGTGTTTAGAGGAAAGAGTGAAGGGCTGTGTTCCAGACGGCCAAGGGAAACTTGTAAAGTAGGGCTGTGTAACACCCCAGCTTAGTTCCTTCCCTGTAACTTTTTAACTAGGGGCAGGTGAAAGAAGATGAGCATTTACATTTTCTTTATTTATTATGATATGGGTGTTTTGCCTTCATGTGTGTCTGTGGACCACAAGCATGCAGTGCCCCTAGAGATTGAAAAAGGTGTCAGAGTCCTGGAACTGGATCTCAGATGGGGGTGAGCTGCCACAGCCATGTGGGTGTTGAGAACCTGAGTTGTCTGGAAGAGTGAGTGCTCTAAACCATGGAACTGTCTTTCCAGCTCAAAGATGAACTTTTGAATTATGGCTATTCTGAGTGACTAAATCAGGGAATGATGGATATAAAATGAGAAATAATTTTGTGTTGATTTAAAGAAAATATTAATTTTAATTTTTATTCGTGTGTGTGTGTGTGTGTGTGTGTGTGTGTGTGTGTGTGTGTGTATGTGTGTATGCCACATATGTGTTGGTGCCCTCAGATGCCAAAAGAATGAGGTCAGGTCACCTGGAAACAGAATTAACAGGCAGTTGTGAGTTGGGTTAACTCCTAGGAACTGAACTCAGGGCCAGTGGAAGAACAGAGAGTGCTCTCAACTCCTGAGTTGTATCTTCAGCCCTTTCTACTTATTCTCCCTCTTACTGATGAAGAAGAGTGTTAAATGTTCTTTAGATACTTCAAGTATCAACTCTTTGAGTGTCTTTATGACAAAAGGTGTAAGACCATAAATTGTCTGGAAAGCCCAACCCGAGAGCTTGGTTATGAGGGTCACAGTGTGTGTCTTGGTTCAGTTTATTCAACTAAAGCAATAACACTGTACACCAAGTGTTGGCAGCTTTGGGCTTCCACTGTTAGCCCAGGAAGGGCCCCAAACTCTTATACAGTCAACGTTTAGAAGGGAGCAGGACAACACCATGGCCTCCTTCCACATGAGACAAACGGGCTCGTTCTAGCCATAAACCACAAAGCAATGACAGCGTTTGTACCAGAGGCTTCCTTGTATCCAGTTTACAGTGATAGACAGACTGCCATATCTTATGTAGTGATGAGACTGTGTGGCAAGGTGTCTGGTGGTGCAGATTTGATTCTCGCTGGCCTTATCAGAGAATAAAGCCCTACTATAGAGGATAATATATGTGATCTAGGCTACGAGACTGGCCGTCAAAAATAGCTTTCACAGTTCATAGCTTCAAAGAAGATGTATGGACTTGGGGTTTTTACCTCCAAATGGCAAGCAGGTGGCGAGGCCATTGGCAACAATCCAAGAATCAATAGAAACACAGCACGTTTAGTCCTGGCCAGTGCTGTTTGAAGTGAGGGTTAGGCTTCCCAGGCTGTCTGTTGTGCTGATTGGCTCCTGACTGCCGTTCTTCTGGAGCTGTCCTTGCCACTGGAAAGCTGCGACTGCCCACATCAGCTACACAGTTTTCAGAATCATCAGGGAAGAGTTGTGTCAGGTGGAGGAACCCTGTGAAGTGGAGCAGATTTTCCCCAGTGAGGCGGTGAACAGCTCATTTTTGTATGAGGCTGAATACTATTTGGGACAGGGCAGCTGTGCTCTTGATTATACTGTTTCCATTTATATTAGCAAAGCTTGTTGGGTCCTTCCCAACCTGTTGGTCAGTAATCCCTGGTTGACTCATCTCAAATGGGGATGAGCTACAAGGTTCCATGCATCTGCTATTCAGTTTTAGCAGGAATTGGCTGTCTAACCACCGTTTCTCAATGGGATTGTCATACTGTGGAAATGATGACACTCTTCCTAAAGGAATGTCTTTGGGTGGAAGCTAATCCTTCTAGAGCATATCACCCAGATGACCATGTCTAGAGCTATAGTACACAAAAACTGTGCATTAAAAAATGTAGATACTTTTAAGCATGGGGCTCTGGGTAATTTGTTATATAGTAATAATTAACTAGTATAACAGTGCTAATATTTAAGAATGTTGTGAAGTCCCAACAATAATTTAGAGATTTTATTATCAATATCAGCTCCAGTCATCATGAAGGGTATAAAAAACCAAATATAATTCTTAAGTTCAAATTAGCACTTCAAGATCTTTACTTGGCAAAATCATTAATCATAGAGATTGGTAGCTAAAAGGTCACAGGGTTTTGGGGACACAAATGTAAAGTTTGCACAATAGCTTGTTTGATAGCTTCCAGAGTGAGTGGGTTTGAGCTCTCTTCAATCTCCATGCTGACTTCAAAACTAATAGCTATAAAAGATCAACAAGCTTGTCCACATCTCAATAGCAAAAAAAGGTCCAGATTTTGTATTTGCTTTTTTTTTTTTTTGGGTTTTTTCGAGACAGGGTTTCTCTGTGTAGCTTTGCGCCTTTCCTGGAGCTCACTTGTACCCAGGCTGCCTCAACTCACAGAGATCCGCCTGGCTCTGCCTCCCGAGTGCTGGGATTAAAGGCGTGCGCCACCACGCCCGGCTTGCTTTGTTTTTGAGAGAAGCAGCGTGACAGTAGATTTTCCTTGATTCTTGGGTAGTTTAAGCATTGAGAGTCCATTCACATAGCTCGAGGGAACTACTTAGTAAGCAGAACTCTGAATTTTGCTGATGGCAGTATGGTAATTCCCTTGTGAAGGCTGTTGACAATAAGGTTTGTGACAAAACATCTATGCAGAGAAGGCTTTGGACATTGTGAGACCAGGGCATTTATGTCGAGTTTTTACCTGTCCACTGTTGGCAAAGCCAGGAGTTTAGGTTCCGCTGGAAAGAACTGAAAAATATACATTGAAGGTTTTCTATTTGATTGTGAATTATTTTGGTATTTAGGTGCTAATGGTTTATTAAAAAACATGTCGGTTGTTTCCAAGGCAGGAAACAAGTGCTAGCATTGACGAAAAGATGGAAGTATTGCCACAAACTGACATCAGTTTGGCGACATTCTACTGTAAGTCTATGCAGCTTCTGTTAGTCTTTCTCCTTGTCCGATACAGGATATTTGCTTTGTGTTGAGACACTGTGTTATGTACTACCTCAGCAGCCTTCAAGCCCTAGCTAAAGGCTGTTATTTTGCCTCTGGAACTCTGTTATTTCTCTTGGATCATTTGGGAAGGGACAGGGAAGTAGTTTAGAAATTGATTTATGTATCTCGTTAGTACTTTACACATAGGGCTCTTCCTGATTGGAAGATCCCCTGTGGGTTTTATGGGAGCTCACAGTATAGGCATCTGAAACATCAGGGCTCAGGACAGTGCACTGAATTCACCCAAAGTGTCCCACAAAAGGTTGCTTTAGCTCCTCAGGCCCATGGGTTATATTCCTGGGTTCTTCTCTGTAATGAATCAAAATAAGAATTTTTGTTAGAATTTCTCCGCTCCAGCACTGGTCTCCAACACAACCACAAAAACTGGAATCTTTCTCTTTGCAGCTTCTACAGCATAGCCAGATATGGGCATTTGGCTTTCAAGGCTTTTGGGATCAGGGAGATTTCTGTCCTATTCATGATCACCTTTCATCTTGAAGTGCCGTGGATGAGGGAGAGAGAGAGGGGTCAGTATATGAGGACAGAGAGAACAGTTCCGGGTCTAGTAAGCAAGGCTTTGCATCGACTCTCACTCTTCAGACAGATGAACTTGTGTGTGTTTGTACCAATTACCCAGATTCCCTTTGTACAACCCCCTCTACCTTCCAGGACATACTATTAAACATTCACATCAGTTTATTTTTAGCTTTCACATATGAGTGAGAACAAGCGGTATTTATCTTTCTGTGTCTGGACCATTTCACTCAAGATAATATCCTGTAATTCCATGCATCTTGCCTCAAATAACAGCATTTCATTATGTTTTTCTTTTTTTTAGCATTTCATTATTTTTTGTGGTCTCTATATATGTATCTATGTGGGTGTATGTTTGAATTTATTCATTTATTGAGGGTAACCTAGGTTGATTTCATATTTTAGTTATTACAAGTAGTGCTACAATAAACATGGATTTTTTGCTATGTTAATTTCCTTCCCATATATTGCTTTGGGATGGACTTTCCATACACTGTGAATATGTGTTGCTACTATTGGCTAATAAAGAAGCTGTTTTGACCTATGACACAGGATATAGCCAGGTAGGAAATCCAAGAGAGAGACAGGGGAGACACTGAGCACTGCTGGAGGGTGGATGGGGTCGGGGCTGGGTGAGGGATGGGTGGGATGAGGGTAGGTAGGGGGTGGATGGGTGGCGGTGTGTGTGTGTGTGTGTGTGTGTGTGTGTGTGTGTGTGTGTGTAGATGTAATGGAACACAGGTAAAGCCATGAGACACATGACGGTACATAGATGAACAGAAATGGGCTAATTTAAGATAAAAGAGCTAGTTATCAGGAAGCCTGAGCCATAGACCAAACAGTTTGTAATTAATATAAGCCTCTGTGTGTTTACTTGGGACCGAGTGTCTGTGGGACACAGGAAAACTTCCAACTACAATATGTAGCCAGAAATAGGTTAGCTGGAACATTGGTAGATCTACTTTTAGTTTTTTTGCAGGAGCTCCTTGTACTGGTCCTCATAATGTGAGTTTTAGGTACTAACTTCTGTTCACTGTAGTGTAAGGAGTGGAGAATCCTTTACTCTTCTACTTACCACTTAGCCAGGGAACTTACTGGTAAAATGGATTGCTGGTAGGCCTGTGTCTCTAAATCTGGTGCTTAGGGCTTTAATCCTTTCCATCCCAGAGCTGCTTTGCTGTTACATCCTGAAGTGGTTGCCTCTGGACTCTGATTCACTCTGCTCACCAGCTCAGTGTGTGCACAGATTCACCGTCTGCTCACCAGCTCAGTGTGTGCACAGATTCACTGTCTGCTCACCAGCTCAGTGTGTGCACAGATTCACTGTCTGCTCACCAGCTAAGTGTGTGTGCAGGTTCACTGTCTGCTCACCAGCTAAGTGTGTGTGCAGGTTCACTGTCTGCTCACCAGCTAAGTGTGTGTGCAGGTTCACTGTCTGCTCACCAGCTCAGTGTGTGTGCACAGGTTCACCGTCTGCTCACCAGCTCAGTGTGTGTGCACAGGTTCACCGTCTGCTCACCAGTTCAGTGTGTGTGCACAGATTCACTGTCTGCTCACCAGCTCAGTGTGTGTGCAGGTTCACTGTCTGCTCATCAGCTCAGTGTGTGTGCAGGTTCACTTTGCTCACCAGCTCAGTGTGTGTGCACAGGTTCACCGTCTGCTCACCATCTCAGTGTGTATCACTGAAGGAACACAGAACCAAGGGCATTGTGAGCAAGGAAGAATAAACATCATCTCCCCTCCCCCCCACTGCCACCAACCTCACACACAGAAAATGATTGTGTAGGTGGTTGTTAGACTTAGACAACTTGACCTCCTCAACTGTCTGTATAAAGAGCTACCAGGGGGGCTCCGCAGGAACCTTCTAGCCAGTGAGAATGTACTGGGACCCTCACAGTGCAGGAGGGCTCCCTCTTCCAATAAGGGTGAAGCGCGTTACAGGCACTTTCAGGTTGTGCCCATATAAAGCTAATCTGAACACACTTGTGATTGGTCCCTAATGCAGCAGCTGGACCAAAACATCACCCAGGAATGCCGTGTAAATGAGACTTAGAGGATGAACGTGAGGTGCCCCATGCAGCCCCATAGAAATGTAAGGCAATATGATCTCTCTACTGTGGTCCCTCCAGAAGGGCTCGCAGTCCCTCTTCTACACGGTAGCATCCCACAAGAACCTGAATGTCCCTGGGTGGCACTGCTTGCTTATTCATTGTATTTTGTGAGTAGATGTCTTCGTCACTGTTCTGTTGTTGTGAAGAGACACCTTGACCAGGCAACTTATAAAATACAGCAGCTAATGGAGGGCTTGCTTACAGTTTCAGAAGGCTAGGTGTCATTTTCTTCTCCTCCTCCTCTTCCTCCTTCCTTTTCTTCTTCTTCTTCTTCTTCTTCTTCTTCTTCTTCTTCTTCTTCTTCTTCTTCTTCTTCTCTTCTCTCTCTCTCTCTCTCTCTCTCTCTCTCTCTCTCTCTCTCTCTCTCCCCTCAGTAAAATGTGTTACATTCAAACTATTGAGTGGATTTTCTAGTTGAAAACTGACTTTTGTCAGTCTGTCCTTCCACACTTGATTCATGATATTTAACTCCAAGATACAGATGCATCATGGGAAATTACTGTCCACATCTGTTCAGGGTTTCCCCCAGCTGGAGCTCCTTCTGTTTAATCATTAAAGCTACAAACACACTTTAGAATTAAAGGACACTATGCTCGTACCAAAGGCCATCAGCTGCAGAATAAATAACTCAAAACACCCTCAAGGGAGATCTTATTAGTATAGTGAGTGCACAGGATTCTGTTTTTTAAGGTAGAAAATCTGAGCATTCAAAGCTTGAACACCCAAGCCTTCCACTGTGCAGGAGGTGTAGGGAACACTAGGTTGTACTGAGTGAATACGTGAGGTATATGGTCAAACACTGGTGTCATTTATATACCAGACAGGCTTCCCTCCGTCAAGTAACTCTCAGGTCATTTTATAGCCGAGATGTTCAATATTAGGAAGTCTGTCAAATCTTGCCTTAAAATAGAAACATCCTCCAAAGAACACTGGGTGAAGTTTTCAGTGAGCCAGACAACCCTTTCTGAAGAAACACCTATGGATAGATTGGAAGAAGGAGGGACCAGCGAAGAAGGAGGAAAACAGATCAGTGTAATTTGGGGGGCATGTGGAAATTTTTTTTAACTCTTCTGGGTAAATATCAAGGAACATTCGACAGATAACATGACAAGGATATGTTTAGCTTTGTAACACACTGCCAAAACTGCCTTCCAGAGTGGCCTTGGCCATGGCTCGCCCCGACCAACAATGTTTTTCACAGCATTTGGTGACATCAGTGTTCTGGCCTGCAGCCATTTTGATAGGCTTCTAATGGTGTCCTGTTTTAACTTAAATTTCCTTCTTGCATTATGATGTGAATCATCTCTTCATGCTTATTTATTACTATCCATATGCCTTTTTTGGTGAGATGTTTGTTAATGTCTTTGGCCTGCTTTTTGATTGTTCTTTATTCTTTCTCTTTGGGAGGATGCATTTTAAAAGTGTGTGTGTGTGTGTGTGTGTGTGTGTGTATCTGTCTGTCTGTCTGTCTCTCTCTATGTGTGTGTGTACAGACACCTCCTTGCCATGTTACCACTTGCCATGTGGAAGTCTGAGGATGACTCTTAGGATCTGGAACTCAGGTCCACTTGCACACACTTGCTGGCTTTCCCCCCTCGTTTCTGAGTTCTGAGACCTCTCTATACGTTGTATAATAATCCCTCATACGTGGTTTGCAGCCTCCCTCCAGTCTGCTGTTTCCTCTCAACTATGTCTTTTGCAAGACAAAGTCTATCTTTGTAGGGGAATTTTTCTCAGCTCTGCATTTCATGGGTTTTGCCTTTTTAAAGTCACAATTAAAAGACCATCTCCAAAATGCTGTCATATAAATATGTTTTTCTAAGAATTTTATGGCTTTCAATTTTTCATTAGGTCTGTGATGTATTTTCGAGGTTATTGTAAAGTTTGTGTCCAGAATTATTATTTTTTTTTATTTTTGCATGTAGACATTAATTTGTGAGAGAATCATTAGTTGAAGACTTTTCTGTCCACTATATTGCCTTTTCTCCTTTGTCGAAGATCGGTGGATGATATTTATGGGCTGGAAAGCTGGAATTCCCCTAATAATCCATTTTAAAAATTCATATACTTGGAATTTGTGCTAGTTCTTTTCTTTATTACTGTGACAGAGGCAACTTAAAAAAGTTGACTTCAGTTCATGATTTGAGAGGTCCGAATCCTCCACTTCTGGGAGACACAGTGGTGGGAATGTTTCCGACTGTGGGGGTAGGGACATGAGATGTCAGTTGTCAACACAGCCCAGGCCAGGAAGTAAAGACGCCTGGCCTGACCAGGGGACATAACCTTCCAAGGGATCTGGCTCCTCTGTCCAAGCCCCAACTCCTTATGGCTCTATAGTCCTCAACAACAGCACAAGGGGCCCATGGATGTCTCAGTGACTAGAGGTGATTTCTTTCTTTCTTTCTTTTTTCTTTTCTTTCTTTTTTTTTTTTTTTTTTTTTTTTTTTTTTTTTTTTTTTTTTTTTGAGACAGTTTCTCTGTGTAGCTTTGTGCCTTTCCTGGAACTCATTCTGTAGCCCAGTTGTGACTTGAACTCACAGAGATCCTCCTGCCTCTGCCTCTGCCTCTGCTGGCACTAAAGGCATGCGCCTCCGCCACCACCACCACCCGGCTTAGAGGTGATTTTTAAAGGAAGCAGGAGATAACTTATGCTCACCCACACCATGGCATCAGTTCACCTGCACACAAGCGTCTCCACATATTCAAGTTGGAAGGAGAGCTGCTGCTGTCTGACCCCACACACACACTGTGGCACAGACACACACAATCACACATGTATTATGTAGCACTGGGGACCAGCATTCAAAACATGAGCCTGTGAAGGATGCTACAAACTGTCTTTTGGACCTGACAGGATGGTGTGCTCACAAACTCAAAGCACCTGTTGCTATCTGCATAAAACCTAAGACAGGTCCCATCAGCATCCCAGGATGGATGGGGGAGGGGCTCAGGAGGCCCTGCCTCCTGCTGAGGATCTATTTATTGATAGTTACTGACTGTTGGGAGAGGGGAATAATTTTCTTTAGGGGTATAGCCACTAGTGTGCCATGATCCAGTAAATAACCTCACACCCATGCACACATAAACTCTGTAATGTAACTCAGTCATTTGTACATATTAAAAAATGATTTGAGCCGGGCGGTGGTGGCACACGCCTTTAATCCCAGCACTCGGGAGGCAGAGGCAGGCGGATCTCTGTGAGTTCGAGGCCAGCCTGGGCTACCAAGTGAGTCCCAGGAGAGGCGCAAAGCTACACAGAGAAACCCTGTCTCGAAAAACCAAAAAAAAAAAAAAAAAAAAAAAAAAAAAAACGATGTGAAAGGAGGCAGCAATAAAGAATCCACAGGAAGTGTGAGGGGACAGAGGAGTGTGAGGGGACAGGGTGTGTGTGTGTGTGTGTGTGTGTGTGTGTGTACGGGGGAAGTGTAAGGGCACAGGGGGAGCGTGAGGGGACAGGGGGAGTGTGGCGGGAACATGACAATAAATTATATGCATGTATGAAATTGTCAAAGAATAACTACAAATATTTTAAAAAGAGTAATGCCAAGAGGAAAACATTTATATTAAGAAAAAATAGGACACAAAATAGTACACAGATTTAAGGTTCTAGTTTTGTAAAAAGAAATGTGAGCTGTAATCTTAGCTACTCTGGAATCTGAGACAGGAAGATCCCAAGTTCAACACTAACCTGATCAACTTTAGTGAAACCCCATGTCAAAAAAGGGGGGGATGGGTGTACCTCAGTGTACAGCATGTGCCTAGCGTGAACAAGACTGTGCATTTAACCCGCTGTTTTTAAAAAAGGTGCTGATGTGATAGCTGTCTGGAGATGAAAGATCACAGACAGCCCACGCAGGGAGACAGGGTTGTCTGTTCTGGATAAATATTAGTAAACTATAAACTCCTTTAAAAACTAGTTCATGGGGCTGGAGAGATGGCTCAGTGGTTAAGAGCACTGACTGCTCTTCCAGAGGACCCGGGTTCAATTCCCAGTACCCACATGGCAGCTCATAACTGTCTGTAACTCCAAGACCTGACACCCTCACACAGACATATATGCAGGCAAAACACCAATGCACATAAAATAAAAATAAATTAAAGAAAACCTAGTTCCTATTTCCCACAATCAACTCTCAATCTCAAACAACAGTTCATTTTGGGGGCTTCTTTATCATTGTGTTCTTATTTCCAAACTCTTTGGCTTTTACTTAGGCATTTTCTTCTGATCAGAGGCAGTTTTCAATTACATGTCTCTGTTTCCCAAAAGTAGCCCCCTCATACCCAGTTGACAGACTACCTTATGAAGGCAGCTACCAACGTTTATCATGTTTTTAAAAACATTTCTGAGTTCCCCACAAATGTAGGAACTGACTGCGGTCACAGAAGCCTTCTTTCCTCTATTATCCAAAGATGGGCAATGACACAGGGGTCGCAGAACGACTGTGGAGTGTGTGCCGTCTGTCAGAGGCTAGAAGGCGCAGGAGTGGGTAGGGACTAGAGAAAGTGAGCACCACACCTTCACCTGGTTCCAATATGGCTGCTGTACCAGCCGAAAGGCCTCCTTCATGGTGGCAGCCATAGGACTAGCCTGTTCCCAAAGGCTCTGGCAAGTTCTCTACAGAGATACTTAAGGGCTATGGAGCTCCCAGGTACCTGCCCCAACAAAGCAGCAGGGCATCAGGTAGTCCAGGCTGGCCCCGTAGTTGTTATGAAGCTGAGAGTGACCTTGAACTCCTGCTCATCCTGGCTCCACCTCCCAACGCTGGGATTCCAGGCTTGCCCCACCACACCTAGTCTACCTCTTCTTGATGGATGTAGTCCTGCTAGGAAATATTTTTGTAAGTGCCTGGAAATGGTCACAATAATTCATTTCTGAGTGTGTTCCAATGGCTTTTTTTGGAATATATTAATAATAAATATTTTTAAGTTTATGACTCCTAAAAAGGAGGAAGTGTGGCGAAACTTCAGGATGAGCCTTGAGATCTTTGAAAGGCTAGCATTTTGTTGCATTAAACATTCTTACCTAAGTGACATTCCAAAATCCGTAATCCTTCTTTTGAGGGAGTGGACTGGGAAAGCTGCCAATGATGCAATGGGCTTCGGGGTTGCTCACTTTTGGGAAATCTGTGATGTGCTAGAATACCCAGACCCCAGGGATAGTGATGCGCAGAGCTGGCTGTACACCAAGACTCACTCAAGCCTCTGGACTCGGGCACCCAGTTTTCCAAAGTGTGCAGTACACATCACATTTTTATTTTGCTTTGAAAATTTATTTCTGTAAACCCCTGTTTGTACATGCAATTTGAAACTTTTCTTTGCTTATTTCAAGTGTGTTCATAATCATTCGCTGAAAGATTTTATGATGATTACTTTAGAATTCATAATTCATTATTTTAGAATTCATAATTCTAACATCTGTGACATCTCAGTATTGGCCTCTGTCTTTTCTTATTCAAGTGGACATTTTTCTTTGTATGGCGAGTGGTTTCTGTTTGCATAAAGACATTTAGGGTATGATGTTTTGAAGACTAGGACTTTAGTTAATTTTCTGTTTTTTATAGTCCTCTGTTTCCATGTTAACATGAAGGGACTTGACCTTATTACTACCAAAGGGAGGCAAGAGTCTAGAGTCTAGTTTCCATTTAGCCTCCCCACATACTTGAGGGGATGTTTTGTGGGTTTTTTTTCTGCCTTTACTGACACCCTGGAGGCAATGGAAGCCATGCTACCTTACTGGTATTAGAGGGAAGGGGACTCACTGTCCTTGGGGACTGGTGGCTTCCCATCATCTTTTCATCCATCCTGGCAGGGAGAGGTGGAGTGTCCAGTCATTGTGGAAGCACACATCCGTAACTGGCTGTCTTAAGAAGCTTTTCACACACACAAAGTTATGTGTACAATGAACTCTTTATACCTATTACAGAACTTCTACAAGTTCTATAATATTATATTTGTCAGGACAGCTTCATCTGCCTCGCTCAAATCTCTGTTTGCTTGCTCAAGTATTTCATAAAGAACCCCAGATATTACTTCTGTCATTATGAGTACTTCATCTGGAATTTTAAAATTCTATACTCTCAATTTCAATTTAATTCTTAGTAAAATTAACAATCATTCTTCAACATAATTTTATATTAATCTTCATTCAAATGTTTATAATTATGTCAAGAAGGGATTTTCATATGGTTGCTTTTTAGTTGCAACTTTATTTAAAAAACAAACCACAACATAAACTGCACCCTCTGGATAGTAATTGTTGCTCATTTTTCTACCCTCGTTTGTTATAAAACTTGATAAAGCTATCCAAACTCGATCTCCAGCCCTTCACCTTCAGTTTCTCATTAACCCACTGCCTCAGTCAGTGTTCTATTGCCATGAAGAAACACCATGACCAAGGCAGCTCTTATAAAAGGAAGCATTTAATTGAGAGCTTGTTTACAGTTTTAGAGGGTTAGTCCGTGATCATCATAGCAGGGAGTGAAAAAGCATGGTGCTGGAGCAGTAGCTGAGAGCTTTACATCTTGATTCACAGACAGCAGGCAGATTTTATACATGTGTATAATATATTATATATATATTTTATATTTATATAAATAATCTCTATCTTATCTATCTATCTATCTATCTATCTATCTATCTATCTATCTATCTATCTATCTATCATCAAGATTGAGCCTAGCATGGGCTTTTGAATCTTCAGAGCCTACCCCCAATAATATATCTCCTCTAACAAGGATACATCTCCTAATTCTTCAAACAGTTCATGAACTGGGGATAAGCATGCAAATATATTAGCCCATGGGGGTCACTCTCATTCAAACCACCATACCTGTTTGGAAGGAGTCTGGTGGAAGATCCATCTGGGCTATCCTTCCTAGCTCCTCCCCAAACCCGCCCCTTCAGAGCCCGCCAAACACAGCTCCTCCCCCAGAGAGGATCAAGACCACTCCCACAGGGGATATATAAGCAGCATCCCAGAAAACAGACTCCTGGTTCTACCGGTCTCATTCACTTCTCCTCTCTGAGGGCCGGGGAATCGCCCAGGAACACTTTACCCATCAAACCTGGGCTTTTCCTGATTCGGTCTGATTCAGTTTGTTGCGATGGTGGAGAGGCCTTCAGGAGGCTTAAAATTCATCAATACCTACTTTGATTGAGATTTTTGTCCTGTAAGCCCTGCCTGCAGTTCCATATTTTCAAATTCAATAATTCTTGCAGTAGTTGAGAAGCCCAATTTGTTCCTCTCTCCAGAGCACGTTCTTTCTGGACCACCCGGTTGCTTCATTTCCTGTCTGTGTGGCACTTCCTCCTTTCTTGATCTCTAATTTGTGGATGCTCTGGGAAACACTCTGTCTTCTCTTTCACATGCATGTGTTTCTTAGGTGTCTTTTAAAACAGTGTTCAACCTGGTGTTTCCTTTGCGTCTAAGCCAGCTCACATTAGCATTTTTGTTTCCTTTTTTTTTTAAGCATTTTTGTTTCCTTTTGGGTGTCTAATGGACATCTTAACAGCCTTGACTCCAACTCCAGCCGTGCTCTTCCTGATATCTGTAAAAGCACAAATATAACAGAGGGAAAGTGCCCTGCATTACCTTAGCGCTGTAAACCAGAGCTGTTGGAGGAAGCGCCATTGAACAGGTGATACTTGAATAAAAATTTGGAGCCAACTAGTTTTTAAGAGTGGGGAGAGAAAGTGAAGAGTGGGAGGGAGCAGAACAGGGGAGGGAGAGAGGGAGAGTTAATGGTCATTATTTCTTTTCTTATCCCCACTCTAATTTATCAACAAATCCTTTTTGCTCCACATATAAAGCAAATCTACACACTAATCCATTTTCATCCATCCCTGCTCCTTCCCATGCCACTGTCACTTTTCAGCTGAACCAGTGCTGTGGCTTCCCAAGGGGCCACTGGGATAGGATGCTGTTTTAGTCTCTTGATGCTCCCGACGAAGGCTGGAGGAGGGTGATGCTCCCTATTTTGTTACTGTGTAAGCAAACTGTTTTCATCAGTCATAATGATGTTTTAGTAGGATTTGGTGAACCTCTTTGTTCAATAAATGCTGTTTAATAGTTTGTATCACCATTAAACTTCAACTCTCTATAACTTTAAACCATTTCTTCTCTGTTTATCTTTCCGAATATCTCCCATCACCTTTCTCCAATCTTACATTGTTTTCTTTTCTTTCTTTCTTTCTTTCTTTCTTTCTTTCTTTCTTTCTTTCTTTCTTTCTTTCTTTCTTTCTTTCTTTCTTTCTTTCTTTCTTTCTTTCTTCTTTCTTTCTTCCTTCTTTCCTTCTTCCTTCCTTCCTTCCTTCCTTTCTTTCTTCCTTTCTTTTTTGAGACAGGGTTTCTCTGTGTAGCTTTGCGCCTTTCCTGGAACTCACTTGGTAGTCCAGGCTGGCCTCAAACTCACAAAGATCCGCTTGGCTCTGCCTCCCGACTGCTGGGATTAAAGGCGTGCACCACCACTGCCTGCCTTACATTGTTTTCTTGACACACCCCAAACATGATGACTAGCTTCCTATTTCATAGCCGTGTGTGGTTGTTCCTTCTGGATGCAACAACTTGCCCCAGCCTTGCATCTTGACTTCTTCGTCTCAGGTTCTTGCTGCTGTTTTTCTTTTGGCTCTGGGCGTCAAGGCAGGACCCTGCACACATACGCTCAGCCATGCCTTGAGCTCTCTCTGAGCAGCCCTCCCTGGCACCCCAGAGTGACAGTTTCACTCCCTTCCATTCCATTTACTAGGACCTTCCCTTATAGCCCTTATCACCACAGGACATCTATTAACTAGTTTTATTATCTACTATATCTACTAGAGAGTAAGATCCACGAGTCATCTGCTTATGGAGCTGAGATGGATAACACTGTTGAATGAAGAGATTCTTCAATCCCTCAATATAACTTGGTTTTATGGGTGAGGACACTGGGAACCAGAGAGATGAGGTTGCATTTTAAATTGCTTGCTGAGCTGGAACCCCACCGCAGTCCTGTGAGGTCTCAATCAAGATTAAATTTTGCAGTGTAGCACCCTAAAAGACTCCATCCTCCCTATTCCCTGCCCATCATAAATGCAGGGTGTGCTGCGTATTTGTTTTTATTTTTTCATGTCTTTAACAATGATGCAAGCTGACTGGCACTTTCCAGGATTTCCCAGAGGGGAGAGGAGCAGAACACCTCTGCTGGTCTCTGCTTTGAAATGGAGATTTTGCAACATCAGTCACCGTGCCATTGTTGGACAACAATATGTGTCTCAGAGGCAGGGAAAGGTTCCCACACTCGTCGCTTACCAGACGGCTGGCTGGTGAGCCCTGGTCTCCCCATTACTCCTGGGTTTCTTGTTTCTTTTTCCTCTCTCTTTGTTATGTCATCTATTCATGACTGGGGCAAGATGCCATGCTATTCTTTCTTAGTTCTGGATCAGTCTGTTATTAGCCATTCTCCTTGGGTGCCCTATTCATGGAAAATGAACCACCCCCGGCTGCAGTAGGTGAAGTACGTGGAAAAGTTCAAGGACGTTTTTCCTGCTGGGTTTGTGTGTTTCCTGTGATTCAGCAATCTTCAGAGGGAGCTCTTCATCTTCTTAACCATCATGGCCCATGTCTGTGGTCCAGATCGTGTGGATGTTCTCAGAGAATACCGAAGCTAAGTCCCAGCAAGTTGAGTGCTACCCCGAAGTGGGCCTCTGCTGTGGGCTGTCCAATCAGTCCGTGATATGTTTATAAGTCCTGAAATGGAGCCTTCGAGACTAAGTTGAGAAGACTCATCACAGGCTAATCAGGTCGCTTGTGGTTAAGCCTGAGTTTTTCTTCAGGAATCCTCCACAGCATTCTCCTTCCTCTACCACAGCATTCCTCTCTAAGAGAGTGAGGAGTAGCAACCTGATAGAAAGTTGCTGTTGGGTTTTGTGCTTTTTGCTGTTTTTAGAAGTCACGGTGCCCTTTCATCTGCAGAACCTGAGTAGGATGTTAAGAAGCGGATCTCTACCTAACTTGTTGATTCTGTTGCCTGGGAAGTATAAGCTCCCCCTCTCTCAGAAGTTGTACAGACAGACAGACAGACCCTAATTTACTTAAGATTTTCCATCTTTGTAATGGTACAAAAGTAATGTGAATTTAGTAGAAATCATTCTTCAAATTTTTAATTTTTCTTTCTCTGCTCACTCACTCGGTCATAGAGATATAAAAACTGGTTTGTATAGTAGGTAAAGTGTATTAAATGAAGCCTGCATTGTTATTGCTGGTGCGTGTGTGGGTAGAAACCAAGAGGAAACCTGGGATGTTCTTTTGCAGGTCACACATACTTTCCCCCCTTTTTTGGAAGTCTCTCACTAGCCTGGAGCTTGCCAAGTAGACCAGGCTGGTTGGTCAGAGAACCAAGATGTCCCTGCTTTTCTGTCTCCCCAGTTCTGGGATTACAAGCCTGTGTCATCATGCTCCCACCCACTTTTGAAGTAGGTCCTGGGGACTGAGTTCATGTGTCTTGGAAGCACTTTACAAATTGAGCTATCTCCCACTCCTAAATGCATTTTTTTTTTTTGAGATACATTTTGTCTGTGTAGCCCTGGCTGGCCTGGAACTTACTTTGAGGACCAGGCTGGCCTTGAACTCAGAGATCTGCCTGCCTCTGCCTCCTGAGTGCTGGGATTAAAGTGTGTGCCACCACCGCTCAGCTCTAAATTAATTTTTAACTTATGTTATTTTCAGGTTTTAATTGGTTTATTGGCATAAACCTCATCATATCTGATATGTTCTTTTTGTATGAAAATGAAGACCCGAGTCTGGAAGAACTTTTGAAATGTTGAATCATCAGGTAAAACAGAAAAGTGAAGGAATATATCTTAAACTTACAGATTAAGTATGTCCTAAATTTTTTAAAAACTGATACTTAAAAATTGTGCATATTTGTAGGGCACCATGTGATATTTTGATATATCTAATGTTTGAATTCCAAAAACTTATTTATTTCCACATGTGTTTGCCACTTGTTTTTGATGAGAGAGAATATATAAAAAATATTTCTTCAGGCTTTTCTAGTAAAATGTATAGTATATCAGATTAATATTATAATTTATAAAGTATTTTAAATTTACAGTGTTTCATAGTATTGATTAAAGAATTGAAAGTGAAGACTGCACTAGAGGAAATCTGAACTCAAAGTTCTGCTGCACATCTTGCAGGAGTGTGATTTGGAAGAAGTTTCTTTTCCTTTTTGGTCCTTGTTTTCCTTACACGAAAAAAAAGTTACTAATAAAGTATCATGGGGGTTCTATAATGTATACACACATACTTAAATAAAATGTTTGGTATGGTTTGGACATACGATAAGTGTTCATAAGTAATATCTCTGATTATCATTATTAATGTAGTGTAGGATGCTGCAGAAGCAGGAAGCAGAACGGGGTGCTTCCTCAGGGAGCAGCTTCTGCCTTCCTAAGCCGGCCCCTCACACAGTGTGCCCGTCCTTTGGGGACTTTCAGGCACTCCTTCCCAGAGGCTCACAGGTCCTATGTTTACATTTCCCCCTTAGTTCTATTTCTGAAGATGTAGGAAAGGGACAGGTTATTGTGTGACATTTACTGTCCCTCTTAATCTTTATAAACAGGCAAAACCAACCTAAGATGTATATGATTAGAATAGTTTAAAAAACAAAAGGAGCGTGGAGGAAAAGATATCATGTGAGAATGCCAGTCTGCAAGTTAGCAGTTTGGTCAAATGTATCCAGTTCCAGTAACAGTGGCTCAAACAAGATGTATAGGCAGCCTGGCCATTGTGGCACTCCCTGGTCTTCCATAACTAGACTGTCCATAAGTCTTTGGCTTTACTCTCTTTTTGGAAGCTGCTGGAGTCTTCAGACAGCATTCTTAGACATGTAATACAACAGATAAAATACAAGTTTCCCAGTTAAAAATGAATTTTAGATACCAACAATTATTGTTTAATATTAGTATGTCCAAAATTATATAGTACACATTTATGCTAAAAACTGTTTATCTGAAATTCAAATATAACTAAATAACTTTTACTTACTTTTTAATTTTTTTTGAGACAGGGTCTTTCTACATAGCTCTGGCTATCTTAGAACTCACCATGTGGACCAGGCTAACCTCCAACTCACAGAGATGCCCCTGCTTCTGCCTTTCAAGTGCTGGGATTAAAAGTGTGCACCACTTTGCCAGGCTTTAAGCACCCTTTATTTGGGATTGCCAAATGCAGCAGCCTGACTCTAAAATGAGAGAAGTGCCTGTCTCGTGTCTGACAACTGAATGTGTGTGTGCTTTTAAATATACTTCTACTTATATCTCATTGGTTGTCCATAGCTGCAAGAGAGAATGAATAAATGAACAAATGAAAGACGGCTCATACTCAAGTCACAGCTAATCTTCCTTTTCTTTTTTGCATTTATTTCTTTTATGTATGTGGGTGTTTTGTCTACATGTATGTCTGCACACCGGAAAAAGGAACCGGATCCCACGGCACTATAGCTACAGACGGTTGAGAGCCACCACGTGGGTGCTGGGAATTGAACCCAGGACCTCTGGAAGAGCAGCCAGTGCTCTTACCACATTGGATACAATTGTTTAGGAGACTGGTGGGGTAATATACAGTGTATCTGTGAGGGCATTTCCAGAAAGGACTAACTGCAGGGAAGACGAGGAATGCAGGCAGTATCACCCCTTAGATGCAACAAAAGGATGAAAAATACAAAGCCAGCCAAGTTCCAACTGTCCTTGTCTGCATCTCGGCATGACGCGATGGCAGGCTCTGCGCTGTGTGATGGGCTGAACGGGCTGAAACTGTGAGCCAAAGGACTCTCTCCTCCTTCAGGTCCCCCCCCCCCCCCCCCCCCCCCCCGCGCCCGCCCGTGGTCATGGCAACACAACACAACAGTACCTAACTCCTACTGCGGAAGAGGGTGGGGCTGGTCCTGATACACGTGCAGACTGTTCGGCCTTGGGTGGAAATTTGTCCCAGGGCTTTTTTTCAGACAGATGAATGTGGAGATCATAATCTCAGTGTTTTAAACATTTTTCTCAACTGGAAGCAGGCTAGAATTTTCCTTTCGCTCCCTCTACCTTCTCTATACGGGGCTATCAGCTAGCTACAAAGCAGCCAATACACTGTCCATTTTTCTGGAAGAGTTTTCCCACATTTCCCGTCTTACATATGTAGGTAAACACAGAAAGGATTGATTTTTGAATGCCCCTAGCTTTTCGTGAGCGTTGAAGTATTTGGGACAGTAGTCTGGGGCTAAATCTTGATCTGTGTTATGTAATTTCATCACCATCTTCTGAGATAAAAATGTAAAATGCAAACAGCAACTTTAGAATAGTTTAAACTAATAACACGGGACAAAATGTGCCTTCTAGTCTACTGTATTTCATGGCTCTTTGTGATGTCAGATTTTGTTAAAAATTTACTTATGTAGGAGTTAATTTACTGATAAGTAAAGTAACTTATTTTTAATAGGTATACACACATGAACATGCACACAATTTCCACACATTTCCACACAAAAGATTAACGTAAACTTTCTGTAAAAACTTTCAGTTTGGGGATGGAGAGAGGGCTCAGTGGTATAAGGCACTTGCCACCAAGGCTGAAGGGTTGAATCGATCCCTGACACCTACGTGATAGATGGAGAGAACCAACCACCTCACACTGTGTTCTGACCTCTATAGGTGTGCTGTGGCGTTCATTTGCCCACACGTGTACATGTATCCACATATGTTATATAAGTAAATGTAAAAACAATTAGTTTATTTCAGAATTTGTTAAATGTAAGACAAATTTCAAAAGCTGAGTTCTATATCCTTGCCAGATAATGAACATTTAAACTGACAGTAATATTTTTATCATATAACATGAATTTTTTGCAGAAACACATTTGCAAAACAAATGTTCAACCCAAATAATAATTATTAAACTGAAGGTCTGGAAGTTATTTTTTATTCCCTGATATTAGGTTATATTAGTGTCTTAGTTAGGGCTTCTATTGCTGTGAAGAGACACCATGACCACAGCAACTCTTATAAAGAAAAAAAAACATTTAATTGTCACAGTTTCAGAGGTTTATTCCATTATCATCATGGTGGGACACAGTGGTGTGCAGGCAGACATGGTGCTGGAGAGGTAGCTGAGAGTTCTACATCTTGTGCAGGCAGCAGGAAGGGCACTGAGACACTGGGTGTGGCTTAAACATATAGGAAGCCTCAAAGCCCACCCCCACAGTGACACACTTCCTCCAGCAAGACCACACCTCCTAATAGTGCCACTCCCTTTGGGGGTCATTTTCTTTCAAATCACCACAATTAGGTCAGATAGTCAATTGATATTTTATAAGCAAAAGGTCTATCCTCGTGTGTTCCTGAGACCTTTGAACAATTAGCATCTATATCATATTGCTGTGAGCATCCCCACTCACTCACCATGCTTTATCAACCGTAAGGATACGTCACTTTGCATATTAGGTAATATGCACATTGGTAAAACTCTACAAAGGCCTCTCATTATTGCCAGATAGCAGCTACTCTTTCATTCTTGAGTTCCCCGCCCATTCTTCCATCTAAACCTGTCACCTGCCACACACACACTCTGGCTGTCCCAGGTCTCATTCATTCCGACTAAATTTGGGTTTTCACTTTGTCTATTCCTCTTTCTTTCTGGGAATTCCCCCCCCACACACACACACAGTGAATTCTTTTTACCAACGTGCATTCCACACCAGATTCTCTTTCATTTTACAAAACCTTCCCCCCTTCAGCTTCCAGCTGTATTTTCTCTCATTCACAGCCAAAGTTGTCTGTGCTTATTCTGCCAAATTCTTTTCCTTTCTTTTCTGTTGTCTTCATCACTATTTCATTGGTCCTGCATTTGCTAATATTAATATCACCCGCGTTTGTCATGTCACTTAATGCAAAGAGCCCCTTTCTGCTCTTGTATGATTTCTGGGCATTCTTTGAATGCTTAATCCCTACCCTTTGCATGACTTCCCTAGGACTCTTCACATCTTTGTGCCTGGACTCCTCACATCCTTGTCCTGGGACTCCTCACATCCTTGTCCTGGAACTCCCACATCTTTGTTTCCCAAGTCCTCTCCCATCCTGATGTCTTAGTTAGGGTTTTATTGCTATGAAGAGACACCAGTGACCAAAAAGCAAGTTGGATAAGAAAAGGGTTCATTCAGCTTACACTTCCACTTTGCTGTTCACCACGGAAGGAAATCAGGACAGGAACTCAAACAGGGCAGGAACTTGGAGTCAGGAGCTGACACAGAGGCCATGGAGGGATGGCTGTTTGTAGTAGGATAGGCTCATAGGGTTGAGGAAACTGGCCCAAACTAGTTGCCAAGGCATGCACATAATGTACTTCCTTACGAGCCAACCTGGAGTCTGCCTAAAGGCCTAGCAACAGGCTCTGTCAGAGTTCCTGATCGTGTCAAGTTGACACACAAAACCAGCCAGTACACCTGGTATCTTCATTCTGCAGTCTCAGGACCACTTGCTTTCCAATGCATACATTCTCACGAGTGCTGTCATGATCCTTACGGCTGCTGGATATAATGCCAACATTGAACTATTAATAAACTATGAACACATCTCTCTACAGACCTTGTCTGAGCTCCAGACCAAAGAATAGCCCACCTGAATGTCTCACAGTTTCTGCATCAGCATGTTCAAACTTGAACTTGAAAGAGATATTTAATGTACATTTTAAAGATGAACTTGCTTATAGTGACATTTTGAATTTATAAGTTTCTACACAAAACTCTTCAATGTCAGGCTGTCCTGCTCTAAGTAAAAACTACAGGCATCGAAATTCCCCCAAGACTATAATCGGCATCAATGCTGTACTCCCTGCCCTTATCACCCCTGCTCTTCCCCTGACGCAGAGCACTCTAGCCAAACTGACCAGACTTGCCCTCAATGCAGAGGGCTCTGTAATTGGTCTTCCTCCAGATGTATGTAGTCTCTCCCGTCTTTGAACACTGGTCAGACACTAACTTTTGCTGAGGCTTTCCCTCACAACTCTGCGTAAAACTCAACTCACCCTCCATCCTAGCATTCTTTCCCCTTCCTGTGTCTTTGTCCTTGTAACATTTACTGATGTTGTAATGCATACTAAGATTTTCTATCTAGTTCTCTTCAATAGATTATAGACTAAATATGGCAGAAGGTATTGCCTTTTTGTTGATTGGTTGTTGTTTTTATTGATCTGTTGCTTAGAGTAGGACCCAGCATTTAGGATCAATAAGTGACTGTGGAAAAAATGAAGGAATGTCCAGCCCCATCAGTTCCCAGATGTGCTAGCTGGTCCTTCAATAACAAGCACCAACCTGTTCAGGACAGAAACCCAAGACTGACTTGGACTCAGCCCCTTGCATCCACCCAGGATTTGCCTTCATTCATCCTTCCTGCTGTCTCCTTGGAACCAGCTTCTCTTTACTTCCTACCACATGGTTGGTTTCTGTTGATCCTTCAGATTCCAGCTAGATATCCTACACTTTTCGTGACATTTTCCTTCCTTTCTCCAACCTCTAAATGGGTTTCTTCCCATAGAGTGCATAAAGTTTGATAATGCACGAGTGCCCTGTCATTCCCTAAAGAAATTCAGAGTTGGTAGAGAGGGACTTAAAAATTAAGTGCTGAGAGACAGTAATGGCCCCAGAGATCTTCAAGGATGACTGTCCTGTCCAAGATCCCATGACATCTGCACTACAGCCTGGAATAGAAACCAGAGTGCTGCTATCCAATGCAGTGAGAATTTATTTCACAGTTATCAAAGCAAACCAAAGGTTATCAGTGGGTTGGACATTTAAAGATTAAGTACAGCTGATGGCACTCAACTCTTATGCAGGTAGCTTAACTTCAGTGGTTCTGGTCTCTCTCTAAAGGGAAAATGGAGGTGTTTATGATTCTGTATCATAATGGGTTCCAGGTGACCCAGGCTAGACAGCTAAGCCAGGGCCTCTCTTCTTTGATTTACATGGCAGGATCCAGGCCATCCTTAAATTGAAAAGATACAGTAATGAGTAAATGCAGAAAGAGAAAAGAGAGAGAGAAAGAGAAAAAGAGCTTAGGGAAAACCTGGAGTGCTTTCCCAAGTCCAAAGTGAGCTATGGCTGCCCCTCTGCCTCCGAGGGTTTGGCCATAAATTACTAGCTAATGCTTAGCACTGGGGCTCTGGCCCATGGTATATCACAGAGGACAAGATGCCTCCAAGCAGAAACACTGTAATTGGGGAACAGTAACATCTGTGTCAGTCATGGGGCCGCAGTTAAAGTGAACTGAGAAGTTACAGGCTGTGCTGTGGATGCACAGTGATAATATGTACATTTCTCTGAAAAATGATGTCCTCAAGATAGGGGTCTCTTTAAATTCTTTGGTGTCACGATATCCCAAAGGGCACCAGTAGGAACTGTAGATTTCTACCTTAACATTAGTACCCTGTTAGCCAATACCTCAACACAATTACAGTTTGGAAAGCATGAAGTCTGAGGAACTCAGAAAATGGGCTCGATTTTGTAAGCACAGATTCTGTGACACTACAACACTGTGCTGTAAGAGCATGTCACTTAGCTCTCTGAGCCTTCTGATAGGGCAGGGCCAAAGAATCCACACATCGCAGAGCTAGATTTGGTCCCTGATCTCCAGACTATTAATCCCTCCATCCTTCTAGTGGATTTATTTATTTGTTAAGACCTTTTTTTAAGCAATTAAAAGTAACTGCTGTTCGAGGCTGGCATATGTGCAATTTATCCTGTTATTAAATAGACCAAAGGAAAAGATAACTGCATCCTTGTCATCTTGCATTTGGAAGATTCTCCAATTAGATCCAGGTGGGGTGGTACACACCTGTGAGCTCAGAACTCTGGAGGCTGATGCCGAAGAATCAGCCACAAGTTTGGGGCCAGCTGGGGCTACAGCCCCAAAATACAAAATAAAAATAAATCACCCAGTAGCATAATAACACTTAAACACCCAGATGATCTAAAAGTGTTCAGGTAGTGCCATCAGAGAGTACTCTAGAGAGATGGAAATTGAGCTTAGAATTCTCCCCACATGCTTGCTTGTGAGGCCCTGTTCAGTTCTGAAAACCGAATGATTACTATCTACTGGGCCCAAAGGACATCCATGATTTCAAACACCCCTTTACTCTGTAGGTTGACCAAGAATGCCCCCACTTCATGTCCATTGCCCCTGGGCTGAGTCCTGAGCAGCAGAGCATATGCTATCTGTTCTTCCTTGGCACAGTGCTCATGCCTGCCACCCCCAGGAACATTTGATGCACATCATGAAGAGTCCTCATCACTACACTTTGTATCTTGAGCATACCCACGGAGGCTTCACCTTGTACATCTACTCCAATCTGAACCCTCAGGAACCTAGTCAAGCATCTGGATTTGGTTCTTTATCCACCCTCTCGGTGTAGTGTTTCAGGTACACTGATTTCTGGGCTTCACCACCAGACACTAGACCTCCCCAGCACATTCTTTCCTCCTGGGACATTAATCTGATCCTGTTGCTAAACCACCACTCACCATGGAGGGTGCTGCTAGGTTCCCCCAGGCCACTGTTGCAACTAGTCCAGCCATTCATGAGATAGTGAGCCAAGATCACAGTGTCATACCACTGTATCCATTCTCTACTATTGCAGAAGCTGGCATATATATATATATATATATATATATATATATATATATCATATACATATGTAAAATCATAGATATATATGTGCTTTCCATATGCTCAAACAATTTTTATAACTTGTTTTCTTACTAGAGTTGCCTTTGACAATATCTAAAATGCTATCTACCCAGTCTTATACCAATTATTTGGTAGTCAAAACATTTATTAGTAGTAGATAATCATTCAACGGTAACTTTAAACTCTCAGACTGAATTGCTAGGGAGATAGTTCTTTTGGCAAGGCACTTGCCTTTTAATTATGAAGACCTTTCTTGGATGGCAAACCTCATGTAAAATAAGCTGGATGTGGCAGCTCTTGTAATTCCATATCTGGGGGTTCCTGGCCAGCCAGCTTAGGCTGCTTGGCAAGTTCCAGTCCAGTGAGAGACCCTGCCTAAAAACAAAAAAGGTGGATGCTATCCGAAGAACAGCACTTATGGTTGTTCTCTGGTTTCCATATACATGAACATGCATACATGTGTACCCACAAGTACACACACACACACACACACACACACACACACACACACACACACTTCAATTGAAGAGATACATGTTAGCTTTAAGCCCATAATTTTATGGAAGTACAAGAAATGGAAAAAGATATTCTATCCAAGTAGTAACCAGAAGAAGGGACAAAATTGACTTTAGGAAAAGTGTAGATGATACACATGAGCTGATCAAGGGATAATGAAAATTTTGTTACATACACCAATAGAATTTTATTAAGTTGTAAAGAAAAATGAAATTATAAAATTTTAAAATGAAATTTTATAAAAATTTAGAAAAATGTATGGAACTTGAAAATATTGTACTAAGTGAGGTAACTTAGACTCAACAAGGCAAATGTCACATGTTTTTTCACTCATATATGGATCTTAGCTTGTGATTTCTACTTTTATACACTTGTATTTATCTGAGTGTGTATATAGACCTTCCATATACAGGAAGAGACCCTTCAAAGGGGTAAAAGGAGGCAGTGAGGAGCGGGATGGGGGTGCATGTGACTGAAAATAGGGGTGGGGGGGACAAGGAGTGGAAAGCTTCAGAAGGGAGATGGGATGAGGAGGGTTGGGGAGGGTCAATCAAAACCATGGAAATGCTGTCAGAAAACCTGCTTCTTTTTTTTTTGTGATATATATTTTTTTATTTTACAATACCATTCAGTTCTACATATCAGCCATGGGTTCCCCTATTCTCCCCCCTCCCACGCCCTCCCCTTACCCCCAGCCCACCCTCCATTCCCACCTCCTCCAGGGCAAATCCTCCCCTGAGGATTGTGATCAACTTGGTAGACTCAGTCCAGGGAGGTCCAGTCCCTTCTTCCCAGACTAAGCCAAGTATCCCTGCATAAAAGTTCCTGGTTTCAAACAGCCAACTTATGCAATGAACACAGAACTTGGCCCCACTGTCTAGTTGCCTCCCAAACTGATCAAGCCAATCAACTGTCTCACCTATTCAGAGGGCCTGATCCAGCTGGGAGCCCCTCAACCTTTGGAAAACCTGCTTCTTTATAAGCTAATTAAACAATAGCAAACATTTTAAAATGGATAAAGCCCTTTTAAATGTATATGTACTCAGCATTGAGAACAGAGTATAGTAACTGAATAGGGAGATAGACGATACATTTGTATTGATTACTTACTGATCAATGTGTTGAACCACCTGATCAACATGACTGGAGGGGGAGGCTGGGTTTGGCCCATTGTTCCGGAAGCAGCCTGTCTCAGCTGCCATCACTTTCTGGCCATGGTAAGGCAGAACTGGGCAGAGAGGAGCCAGAGCGAGCTGCTTGCCTCATGTGGTCAGGAAGCAGAGAGCCTATGTGAACACTGGAGATGACTGACTTGTTTATTATTCAGTCAAGTGGGATTTCCCCAGTGTCCTTTAAGACTCGTGTAGGAAATGATTCTAGTCTAGCAAAGAACATTTAATGTTGCTTTTTGTTTGTTTTTGCCCAGAGGACCAGCTTCAGCACATTCAAGAAGAAACCTAAACTTAAATCTAAATTTGCTTCCACATAAATTAGCTTACCAACTCTAGTAATTATGAGACCTACATCTTAAGGTTTTTTTTTTTTTTTTTTTTTTTTTTTTTGGTTTTTCGAGACAGGGTTTCTCTGCGTAGCTTTGCACCTTTCCTGGAGCTCACTTGGTAGCCCAGGCTGGCCTCGAACTCACAGAGATCCGCCTGGCTCTGCCTCCCGAGTGCTGGGATTAAAGGCTTGTGCCACCACCGCCCGTCCATCTTAAGTCTTAAACATTGCCCTTTTAATGAGTTTACCTAGGTCATACCACACCTTGCCACTTAATCTACACAGAACTGTGAAAGACCCCTCCATCCCCAAGAAGAGAAGAGCATGATGTGAGCCATACAGTTTCTAACAGTTTTTCAAAAGCCAACTTAAAGCTTAATTTAGCAAAAGCTCTTTAAGTGTTTCAGGGGCTGTTCACAGTGAGGATCTGTCAAACCATGTCTATCCTTGAATAACTAAGATACCTTTGACATGTAGGGAGAGATAAAGACAAAATCAAATAAAAAAGGATGGCTTATCTGTTCATTCTTGTCTTAGGAGAGACAAAATTTCCCTTTTTGGGGGTCACTTAGTAGAAGCTATTGAATTAAATCTTTCCAACATAGATTGAAAAATTGTAATGTGTTCCTGTTTAAGTCTTGATATAAAAGAAGGGAAGAGGATATTGGTCAGTTTCAAAGCATCAGCTCTGACTGTTAAGAAGTCTACACCCAAACCTTTAGTCGTCTATGTGAGAAACTGTACACACACAATTCTTTTATTCAAAGGAATGTGACAGTTTGTGAGAAATTCTAAGGTGCTGGTGGGGCTGTCTTTGAAGGACATGTGAGGGCTGCCTTCTGAGGAAAGAGAAGGCAGCATCCCTGACTGACCAGCTTGTCCAGGCAGCGCGATGGGGGATCCCACTGTTCTCAAAGAGTCATGTGTGTTCTAACAAAGTGGTATGCACAGGGAAAAGAAATGGAAGAATCTAAAAATAATCCACCCTTTTAAAGTCTAAAGGTACAGGTACAAAATTGTGTTGATTACTGTCCAGGGAAGACACACACACACACACACACACACACACACACACACACACACACTTTTAAAAAGCTTTAGTCTTATATTATTGTTTATGAGATTCCAAGGCTCCCTCAAACTGGAAATCTGTAAAAATTGCGTTGTAAGTTATTTGGAATTTTCTCTTTGAAGAATTAAGCTGCATATCAAACATCCCATATATCTTATGACTCAGACTTAGAACTTTCTGTTTTGGTGTTTGATTATAAAAAAGAGAGTCCTTGAATAAGTAAACCAAGGCACTTGCTTCTTTCTCCGGAGTTTAGTCAGTTGGCACCCAGCAGGTGCCTTGGTTCTTCTGGCCTTGAGATCTTTCTTGACTGGAGGTGGAGAAGCAGCTGTAAGTGCCTTTGTGGTCTACAGATCTCCCCTCTTTTTCTGGGTTCTTTTTTGTGTATTCTTAGCCTGCCATCCTCCCTTTACCGCTGAACACATTTTCACGCAGACCCCAAATTCCCATTCCTTTCTTTCACCAGGGGGCAAGGAAAGCTTTTAGAAGGGGCTTGATTGCAGCCACTGCCCACGACATAGGAGCCATAGGAGCGGGCACAGCTTGGACAGTGTCAGGTCCAGTGAGGTCACAGGAAGTACACAGGGTTAGTACCGGGGTCCTGCCGCTGACCGCTGACTAGAGTTCCTCAGTCACACTGGAGCCTTGCCCTGAAGAGTCCCCCTCCACATTCCCGGCAGTTCCCAGGCTTCCTGCATTTTATCAGAAGGCATGAATGCGAATCCTAAAACGGGCTAGTCTGGACTTGTGTGGTGGTCTGTTCCTCCCCGCACTCACTCCTTCCAGTGTTCTGTCCCGCGCCATCCCTCACTGCCAAGGACAGCCCTGTCCCGGCCCAGAGGCTGGCTCTCAACTTCATTACGACTTTTCCTTTAATCCCATCTCTTCAGGACAGATCAAAAGGCTCAGTTAACAAGATTGTGTAGAAAACCAGATGTCCTCAATTCCCTGCTCCCGTGCAGGCCGCAGAACCTCTCATTTCTCTTTAGTTTAACGCACAGGGCCCCGGGCAGAGCAAACTCATGCCGAAGGACAGAAGCCGGGATTCGGTTCCCCTTCCTAGAGTCAGTGTTTCAGCCTTCAGGGTCCGGCTTGAGCTGCAGCGCAGGTCTCGCACTGCGGCGGACTGTAGCGAGCAGCGCTCGCCTAACTGCTGCTCGGCTGATGCTTGAACCCTTGCGTAGGCGCTCACGCGACTGTTGTGACCACTGCCACTGTTTCTCTTCTAGAGACCAGAAAGCCAGACCAACAGGGGACAGGGGACTCATGTACTCAGGGCCACGGAGCTGCTAAGGGCTGAGGCAGGGTCTGCTTCCAGGTCCACGATCACCCTGCCAAACATTGCCCCCACTCTGGAAAACACATTACTTTCACCTTAGTGAAACACCCATAATAGCTTTTAAGAAGAAAACGTCCTTAAAGAAGACTTGAATAACTTAATTTCTCTATAAGCTTAAAACCACTAAAAAAATTAAGCCCTATTGATTTAGAAAAGGACAAACACTTTTAGCATACCAGGTGATGAGGTGAGTCAGTATATCATGGTCACTGTTCTCTCAGGTATCCACGGTGCGACATGACTGACACACGGTGTTTGGCAGGCAGCAGGCTATACCGTGTAGATTACAACTCAAGAATGAGCGAGAAACTACTTTTGAACATGCAGTTTACATTATCGCACTCGCCCAAAATATATCTGTAGGTTGGTTGGTTCTTTACACAGTATTGTGAATCTTTAGCTGCTAGGTGAATAAATAGAAACCCAGACTGCATGTCTGCTGATCCGATTATGTATATATTACCAACCCTAAATCTCATTAGAAGATTCTTTCTGAGGAACTTAATATTTTTAGATTCTTGTCCCAGAAGCACAAGCTCCTGAGTTACTCTTCTGTTGAGTGAAATATAGTACAAAAGAATTAATCTTGCAATAATTCCTGTAACAGTGACTTGGGAAGAGGAAGGGAGTGGAGCTTCTCAGACAGTTCACAACCACAGGGCGTGGGTGGGGGTGGGGGCTGGGCGTCTGTGCAGAGAGGACGGAGCGGACACAGGAAGGCAGTCTCGGGCTAGACCAGTGCTTTCCCAGTGAGAGATAATATGTGGGCCCCAGGATCCGTGCTTCTGTTCCATTACTAACTGACGGCTGATAGGCGTAATGTTGTTTCACCTTTTTACGTACAATATTCTAGCTTTGTTTTGTATTTAACTTGGTTTGGAGTAAGAAAAGATGAGGAACATCTTTGTGCCATAGAGCTTCCAAAGGGCTGCAATTGACATTCAGACTTTTATTATTATTTTTTTAAAGCAGTTGGGATCTGTAAGTTGAATCCCTCTTCTGAGGCCCCAAAATCTTCCCCCAATTTGGGAGCACATGGTAGAGAGTGAAATGTCACACTGAATAAAACTGTGGTAAAGTATTAACATTTTTAGAAATCACTTGGGAGATGTTAAAAAAATTACTAAAAATGGTGCATCTAATTTTTTCAATCTTCTGTCTCCCCAACCCCCAACCCCCTGCCTGGCCAATCTTTCATTTAAAAAAAAGTCACCGTGGGCAATATGTCTCCATTGCTTTGTCCTGTGTCTCAGTTCTAACCACTAACATGGAGGGAATGTGGCAAGTATTAATGTTTTCCTGGGCATCACTTTGGCAATTGTCAAAATCTTCTGCTTCAGAAAAATTGTTTTTATGCCTTGATTGGACATAACTGGTGGATTTGGTTTGGAAATTCCCTGACTGTAGGAAGAAAGGATGGCAGCTACGCAGTGGGAACTAGTGTTGCCACCCGTACCTTTCCGTTCTGCAGGAAGCACATTTGATGAATAGTTCCAACGCATGTAAAGAGAAGGGAGGAAGAAGGGTATTTCTGACACTAGCATGATTAGAAAAATGCTGATGTCCAGCCCAGTAACAATCTAAAGGAATTTCACAAGGCTAGGGAAAAAGTAGGAATCCAAATATGCTCTGAAGTTGCCATCAATAACTCCTGAAGTGAGAACAGTGAAATTGTAATAATGTTTGGGTGGCTCTCCCAGCGGAACGAGGAATTGACTATTCTCTTCATTTGTGGCTTCAGCTAACGAGGTGGAGAAAGTCCAACAGAAACTGGGCAGTGACGTTTGCTCCTTTGTCAACGACAAAATCATTTAGCAATTTCCTGGCCTGCAAAACATCCCAATAAATCTCCTCTGTATACCATTAGGAAGAAGTGTGTGGAACTGGGCGCACTTCAGAAGGCGGTTCACCTTGAGGAGCTATGCTGTTATCCTGTCTTATTGCTCAATGGGAAGTTCAGCCCAGTCACCAAGTAACCGGAGCCTGGGTTCGCGCCGTAAATCTCCAAGCGAAGCCCCTCACATCCAAGCGCTCTGCAGCGAGTTTAACAAGGCCATTCTGACTGAGCTTCCTTTGAGTTGGAGGAACAGCTCACTGTCAGGCCCTGAGCCAGGCTGTTAATCACCGAGGAAACCAGAGGGTGAGGGATGGGGAGATCATGAAACGTAACTTTTTAGGACTGATCCCAATGTCAAAATGGAGCCTGGTTGGAAACCCTGTAAAGAGCCTCAGTCCTTGGGGCTTCCGCACTGCAGCGAGGTCCTCTTCTGCACCTGCAGTGTTAGCCTTGTTACCCCGGCCTCCAGGGACTTCCCATTAGTCATCAGATCAAATGTAAACTTCTGGCTGCTGTCTTCAAGGTCTTACTGACTTCAAACATTGGAGCATATCTTTGTTTCGCTCTTGGATCTAGCCACGTTGGTTGTCTTGTGGTAACTGTCTGGCTTTCTCCGTTGTAAAGCTTTGCTACTCGTTAATGGAATTACAGAGTTTAGTTTCTTTGAATTTGCTGGGAAAATACCAAAAACGAAAAGACTAGCTGAGCCCAGAGAACTGTTCAGGAGTTATTTGACGAGCAGGACGGGTGAGAAGCTAGCTCACTGGACAGCTGGGCTGCTCTACTTGGAGCAGAGATTCTACAGAATTTTGTGAGGATATTGGAGACCCTGGAACACAGCTTCAGTTTATAAATGTTTGTTTGTTATACCATTTATTCCTTACCACAGTGTCATTCATGACATAGTTGAAGCAAGAACTATTATTGCTGGTTTTTTGTTTTTTGTTTTTGTTTTTGAGGTGATACAGCCGGGACTTAGAGAGAATACATTACCTCGTGCCATAAGTTTGGACCCAATTGTTGTGATAAACACACACACACACACACACACACACACACACACACACACAATGAGATGGTTAGCACTTTCTTGTATAAAGGCCCAGAGTATAAATAACTCAGGCTTTGCAGACCATGTGTTCTCTGTCACAAAGCACTGACCCCTCCACTTTTACTCAGAAGCATTCACAGACAATACTTAAACAAATGGGCATGGCTGTGTTCCAATAAAATCCTGCTTACAAAAATCGGTGGTGGGTCAGAGTTAGTCTGTGGGACATAATTTGCCATAAACTATGCTATAAAACTGTAATTGGTTTCATGTCAAGAGTAAGGATTCACACGCCATTAAATACTTTTATACATTTGTATCTTCAAAATGTAGATATTAATAGAGTGTAAAGGAGAGGACCCAGGCAAGCAAGTCAATATGGAGGCTATTCAGTGAGGAAGCCCCAGGAGTCAAGAGGTCCTCGGGGAGAAGGAAGGGAGTGATGTCCAACGGTTGATTTTCTCAGTGTCCTGGACCCTGTGGCTCTCCCTCGGCTCTTCCCCTTGTTAGCCATGTACCCTGGAAGCCCTGCCTTTTCTACGCTGAATGCTTTTGTCTAGACGCTGTCATCTCTCATCTGCTATGACAAATATTCCGGGTCCTGTTTCCTGAGGAGAAGACACAGGCTCTGCCCTGAGGTCAGGACCGGAAGTTCAGGCAGGTAGACGCTTGGCTTCTTCCACCAACTTCTGGGTCTAGCACAAAAACTTTATTCTCTGGTGACATGCTCACCTAGCACATCAGCCCTGCCACAAAGGCCGAGAGGAAAAACCAAGCCTGGAGCTCACTTTTAGAACACTGTAGTCTCTAACTGCGTTCAGACAAATGAGCGTCCTGGTGGGCCCAGATCTTAAATGTCTCATCATCTTCAAAGGGCTATCTGGTCAGGTCTCCTCTCCACCAGGATCCACTATTTTTCTCACCCAAAATGGTTTTTTTTGTTTAAAATTTATTCTATTTTGTTAATATAAAAGTTAAAAAATTTTATGTGTCTGGGTGCTACGCCTGCATGTATGTCTGTGTACCATTTGCATGTTTGGACTAGAGTTCCAGATGGTTGTGAGCCACCATGTAGGTGCTAGGAATGGAGCCCAGGTCCTTTGGAGGAACAGCAAGTGCTCTTAACCACTGAGCCATCTCTCCAGTCCACTAAAGCACTTCCCGCCACTCCATTCTTTCCACACCATCTACCACGTTCTGCCCCTCTTTAAAACCCAGCCCCAGGACTTTGAGGAGTTGCTGCTTCTTTCCAAAGCTTTGTCTGCTCAGGTTTACGCTGTTTTCCCATTCATCCAGAATCTTACTTTATTCTCGTTTATGGCTTCCAGGTTAACTTTCCATGTGTGCTCTGGGATGATTTCTCCTCTTGTAGTCACTGACTCAATTTTAAGTTGTCTGTGTCTTCCAGGACAGTGCTAGACTCCCAATCTCTTACCACCCGTTAAGTGGGCTGTGCCAGCCATCTTTCAGCAAGTCTCTACCACAGAGGTGTTTTCCATTTCTTACTATTTCCTTTATGTTAATACTCACTTACTTTGGCTAGATCTTTTGATTAACATTGTTCTTTTCTCTGTCAGGACTTGGGACAGCTTCCCTCAGGGGCTGCTTGGAAGACATGAGTGAAGACCCATGGAACATCAGCTGTGGTATTGGTGCAAGTCTATAGTGTTAAGGGCAATGAGTATGTGTATGAAAGACCACACATGGTTTTGTTCACAACTCAATTTCTTTAGCAAGTGCCTTGTTTACGAGTGAGGTGTAATAATTATAGGCTGAATAAAAGAATGGGTGGACGGACACTGCCAAGACTAGCTGGTAGATCACTTGTAGAAAAGGAACTGATTGTCAAAATCAAGGAGATGACTTCCGATGTTGCCCTTCCTTCCATCATGTTTGGCTATCACTGAGCCAGTCAAGTCTCACAAGTGGAATGGTACACTCCAAATCCCCAAAGGACCAGGATAGTGTCATTTTCTGAAATGTCTCCTGTTCTAGATCAGCAGTACTTGCTCCTTGGACTGGTGAGGTGTGTTTTCCTGTGTGGATCCATGTGAACTTCTGAAATTATATGAGCAGGTCACATATGTAGTGAGTACTCATGAGTGGCCAATATGTGATGCTTTGATTATAAAGACAAAACCTGACTTCTCATATGATTAAATCATCAATTTTTCTAAATTATGTTTTCTTAAAAGTATTTTCTTCGTCTATTCATTACGTAATAGAATGCAGAAGGGGTGGCTGTAGTTATTTGACGCCTGCGCATACTTACCACAAGGTGGCAGTATGGCAGTCCCTACTTGCTTATTAGGACTATAGCAATCACTTGCATGTGGAATTTTTTCCTACTTCAAGTTTCCATAAAACCATACCCATATGTCCTAATTTGCACCTAAGTATACTTTAAAAAATGAAATATGGAACCACATATTCATACTCATGAAAAAGCAGTCATAAACTTGTTCCTTTATGTTAAGACAAGTATTCTGTTTTCTGTCTAGCCCTTAGTCCTCACACATGAACATCATATAGTGATAAAGAAGCAAGTTTGTGTGAGTGGGCAGAATATAATTTACAGCATGTTAATATAACTTCTATGGGATTGCATAAAAATACTTCACTTCATAGGTTACGCCCTTCTTGTCGACAAGACTCTAAGTGGTCCTGGGCTGGGATGGCACAGAAGCCGGAAGCGAGTTCTCTGAGACTGGAAGGAGCAGGCGCACAGGGAACTTCAGCTCTCATATTCTGGTTGCAGATGGTTACCAAGCACCAACTGGCCCCATTTTATTGTCTAAAGGCTGATTTTTGCCTTTTAAGAGTTTACAATCCAAACACATAACCAGAAAAAATGCAAATATGTGACAAGACACTCGTTAGGAGAGGAAGGGGAGTCAAGGAGAGGAACGTTGATTTTTGTCTTTCCATGTGGAGACAGACAAGAATAAGAACAGGAACATCAAAAATGGACAAACAATCACGGAAATAATGAGACTGAGTTTCTGTTTCAGCTCTGTCCCATGCAGTTCTGGCTGCCTTCAGTTTCCTCACACGTACAAGGAAATGCTGCCTTGGGTCTTGGCCTTAAAAACATTAACAAAAGTATGTTCAGCTAAAAGTTGATGTCAATGAGTAGACTTCAAAGATTTGCGTTGAATGTGGAAAGCAAATTATATGGTGTCTCATTCTTTGTCTCTTCCTCAGAATTAATTACAGCGCATGCTACCTGCAAAGGTCTGAGCGGCCTGTGAATACTTGGTTTAGCTTTCTTTAATTTGATGTCTCAAGCTTCATTTAACCACATTTTCTTCATTTACTTATTTTGTACATTGAAACTTGATGTTTCAAGCTTCATTTAACCACAATTCCTTCCTCCGCCCAAGCCATGAAACACTGATTGACAGCAGATAAATGTTAATGGCCCTGGTGGATAATTTGGGTCTTTAAAGACTCTTCCAGGGCCAGTAGGGGTGAGATGGCTTGATGGATAAAGCACTGACAACAGGGGCCTGATGTCCTGGTTCTGATGCTCAGAACCAACTGGAAAGAGAACTGTTGGCACAGGGTTATCTTCCCACTTCCCTGTGCGTGGTGTACCATGTGGTATGCCTCCCCCTACAAACCACACACACACACACACACACACACACACACACGATGATGATGATGATGATGATGATGATGATGATGATGTTAATGATGATTTTTTTAAAGGACTCTTCCAGCTACAGGATTCTAGGGGGGAAACTCCAGGAGGGCAGAAACCTATGCCTAAACTCTTTATCCCTAGTGTTGACATGGAGAAAGTGATCAACATTTGAAAATCCCTAAATGAACTCCATCAGTATAGGCTTTCCTCCCTTTGAAGTTGTTTACATATAATTTTTAAGCAAAGAACTTTTTCTTAGATCTGAAAACTGCAGGGGAATTGTGCAAAGAGGCCTTGATGGACAATGTAGAAGTGTGATTGTCTGGAGTATTTGACCCCAATAGAACTGGTTTCCCTTTCCTCCTGTTTTTTATGAGGTGAAGTCTTATGTAGAATCCTATGGGGTGGGCAGCAAAACAAAACCAGTGGGTGGGAAGCATCTGCCAGTTCCAGTCTGAAAATCAAAAAGGAAAAGAGTCCCAGGATCGGAGAGAATGAAGTCTTGAAGTGACCAAAAGGCATGTGAAGAGAATTTATAGAAATGGCCGTTTCCAGAAAAAAGAGGACATTGTGACCAAGTAGTTGTCCCCAAATCAGAAAGCTTAAGAAACTGATCCACCTAAGGCAGAGAAATGACAGCAGATACTGCTAGAATACAGTGAGTATCTGAGTCAGAATGAAAACACCCACGTGTGCGTTACCATGGTCTGTATAGGTGAAGATTCAGTTAAAGGAAGAACTTTCTCAGGGATGAAATGACACCATTCTACCATTAAAGGCACATTAACAGGAAGGTCAACACATTTACACAGCATCCAAATGCTAGGACTACTATTGTAGAGTGTGCTCTCTCTGCCTGTGACGCCTTGGGCTGAGGTCAACTCTGGAAGGTGTCTGCTGGAATGCATCATGTGACTAGAGGGGCAAGGACACCCTGACCATGGGACTTACTACTCGCCACACTGCCGAGACAGGGTCCCAGGAACGTTTCTGGGTAAAGAGGAACAGAAGTGTGGGATGCTCTGTTCTGGACTGCAAGAGCCCTGGAGGTTAGCAGACAGGACCTGAGGACGCCAAGGTGGAGGCACTGAAGGTGTAGCAGAGACAGGAGGTTTGGGAGACACTAAAGTATGTTTCATCCACTTTATAACTTTGTTCGAGGCATGTATAAAAAGACACGATATTAGGTCGAAAACAACATGACTTGGAAGATAGCCCAGTGTTCCCGTTTCTGTTTTATATCAACTGTCTTGTCTAATTAACTTGTGTGCATCTTACAATAACATATCAGTATTTATAATTATCTGTACATACATGTACAACAGTTATATTTAGTAGCATACAAGTACATTTGTAATTATTAGAGATAAAACTCAAAGTATAAACTTATTTGTATAATTTTTTCTTCCTTATATTCCTATGTCTTTTTTCTTTTCCATTTAAAAGGGTTTATTATCCTTGGTTCTGTAAGCCAATTTTATCAAGTGAAAAATGTACTTTCCTATGTTCTGCCAGATACCCACCACCCTTCCTTCTCGTCCTGCCTCTCCTGCTTCACATATGCTTTCATATTACCTGCATGTGAATGATTTTATGCATCTATAAAAAAATCTAGGACCCACAAATGAGACAAAACATTCAATATTTGCCTTCTGAAGACTGATTTAATTCACTTACTATGATTATCTCTACCCACATTCATTTTCCTACGAACAGCCTAATTTTAGTCTTTATGGCTGAAAACAATCCATTTTGTGTATTACCTACATTTTCTCCACCCGTCCCTCTGATATGGACGTTTAGTACGGTCCTATACCTCAGCGCTTGTGTCTAGGGATGTAGTAAACACTCATGGGCAGGTGTCTCTGTGGTGCGTGACTCAGTCTTTTGGGTAAATAAATGTCCAGTATGCAGGATTGGTGAATCTGGGTTATAGTGTGTGTGTGTGTGTGTCTCTGTGTGTGTGTGTGTGTCTGTGTGTGTCTGTGTGTGTGTGTAGCTAAGGAGCAAACTCAGGGCTTACTGCATTAAATCTACCACTGAGCTACATCCTCAGCCCCAACAGTTTTTGTTTTTTTGTTTTCCCATCAACGTCACTAGGCATACTTCTATAGTTTGTTTTACAAAAGGAAAACATATTTTACTATTTTTCTCAAAATAGAATTTAAATTATATTACTAAATTTCTAAATTTTAGGATACACTTCAATTATTGTTTTCATTAGCTTTAGATAGTTAACAGCTCCTTTGTTGGAGTTTGCTCTTTATTTTTCTTCCCTAAATCTCTCTCTCTCTCACACCCCCACACCTCTCTCTCTTACACACACACACACACACACACACACACACACACACACACACACTTGACATTTTATTTAACATGTTAACAAAAGAGAACTAGTAAAAAGAGACCAAAGCCCCCATCACGATCAGACTCCTTGGATTCTTTGCTTCTGCTTTCTCCTCCTCAGCTGGGGCAGCAGTGGAGGAGGCAGGACAGCTGCTCGGGTGACTCCAGCTGCCGGAGCAGATCCACGAGTCCCTACACTGAAGATGAGGCTTCCAATGTGGTCAGTGCCTTTGCAAACAAACAGGACAGAAAGGCTCAGCACTGACACCAGAGCTTTAATGAGGACATTGATTGTATCCTCCACGACTGTCCTGTCTTGCAAGATGAGGGCAGAGGGAGGCAAGCTCAGAGATGGAGGATATGGTGCAGACTCTGGCGTGATGCTGGCTGGCAGTCTTCACCCCAGTGCAGAAGGACCGAGCTGCTTGGTGACGGCTAAGGAAAGTGCTGTCCTCTTTTCAGGTCTCCTTTCACAACGGCTCCTCTTGCATCCAGCTTCCCACCACTCACCCTGTAAGCTGCGTTCACAGTGGAGCTTTGGACCTTCTAAGACCCTTCCTCTCCCTTCCATGGTTTACCAAGTAGCATCTCCTATAGTACAGGCCTAGAAATATGGGAGTATGTCTTTTCTATTGCACTTAGAAGTATAAGAAGATAATCAACCTACTATTTTTTGTAAATTTTTTAAAACTGAAAATAGATTCTTCTCTCATACAATACATCCCAACCACAGTTTCCTTCCTTCCCCTCCTCCCAGCTCCCTGCCACCTCCCCTCTTCATAGATGATTTCTTCTGTTTCCTCTTCAGAAAAGAGCAGGCTTCCAAGAGATGACAGACAAACAGTTAGACACAATGAGATGAGGCAAAAGCCCTCATATCAAGGCTGGACAAGGCGACTCAATAGGAAGAAAAGAGTCCCAGGAGCAGGTAAGAGTCAGACACACACCCACTCCCACTATTAGGAGTTCCACAAAAACTCCAAGCTAACAGCCATAATAGATATACAGAAGACCTGGTGCAGACCCATGCAAGCCCTGTGTTTGCCATCTGAGTCTCTGTGAGCTCATATGAGCCCCAATTAGTTGATTTAGTGCGCCATGTTCTCCTGGTGTCCTCCATCCCCTTCTGACTCCTACAATCTTTCCTCCTCTTCCATGGGGTTCCCCAGTCTCTGAAGAGAGGGACCTGATGGAAACCAGTTTAAACCCTCTCTTTGCATAATGTCTGGCCATGGGTCTCTGCATCCTCTCTGATCTGCTGCTGGAGGAAGCCTCTCTGATGATCTATGAGTATAGGAGAGTATCATTAGGAATTATTTCATTGATTTTTTTTTGGCCAGTTGTGTTTGGTTCTACCCTATCTTGTCTCTGGTTCCTGGCCATCCAGGCAGTGTAGGCAAGGGATCCCTCTTGTGGGGTGGGCCTCAAGTTAAACCAAACATTGGCTGGCCACTCCCAGAAGTTCTGAGCCACCGTTGCCCCAGCACATCTTACAGGCAGGGCAGATTGTTGACGGAGAGTTTGTGGCTGGGTTGGTGTCCAGGTTTCTCTTTCAGAAGCCTGCAGAGTGTGTTCTCATGCCAAAGAGACTGGAATGTGGGGGCAAGGACTCTGAGCCCACACTCTCCATGTTCAAGGAGCTGAGTGGAAGTTGGCCTCAGCAATGAGGCCCCAGTGTCAGCTTCTCAGTGACCCTCTGTCCCAGCATTAGTCTGGGTTATTTAGGGATCTCCACAGAAACTCCTCAGTCAACAACTCAACTGAATGCAGCCCAGTCCTGCCACTGGAAGCCTTGTTTGGTTACAAAAGATGTCCAGCTCAGACTCCATATCCTCCATTGCTAGGTGTCCTCACTAGGGTCACCCTCATAGATTCCAGGAAGTTTCCACTGCACTAGATTTCCACATCACTGTCCAGGTTCCCCCAATTCCAACTGTCCCTTCCCAGACTCTCTACCTCCATACCTCAACCTGATCCTTCTGGCTCCCATCCTCACCCACTCCCAGTCCACCCTCAGAATCTATTCTGTTTCCCTTTTCCAAGGATATCCATGTGTCACCCCCATAGCCCACCTCTTTACCTAACTTCTCTGGGTCTGTGTACTGTAGCATGATTATCTTTCACTTAACAGCTAATATCCACATAGGCGTGCATACTATGCTTGTCTTCCTGGGTCTGGGTTATCTCACTCAGGATGACTTTTTCTAGTTCCATCCATTTGCCCCAAAATTTGATGATATCATTTTTTAAAAATTGCTGACTTATACTCCATTGTGCAATGTACCACATTTTCTTTATCCATTCTTTGCTTGAGGAGCATCTAGGTTTTTTCCAGTTTCTGGCTGTTATGAATAAAACTGCTATGAACAGAGTTGAGCAAGTGTCCTTGTGGTAGGATAGGGTGTCCTTTGGGTACATGCCCAAGAGAGGCATAGCTGGGTCCTGAGGTAGGTTGACTCTCAGTTTTCTGAGGCGCCACCATATTGATTTCCATAGTGGCTGTACAAGGTTGCATTCCCACTGGCAATGGCGGAGTGTTCTCCTTGCTCCACATCCTGGTGTGCGTGATAAACACTGTCTCTCAATGAGAAAAACAGAAATGGGCCTGCAGTCGCTGCCCTGCAATTGCATATAACCTGCAGCCACAGTACTTCTATCGAGAACTGATGGATGGGGTTCTGACTGACTGCAGTGATTATAAATGTCTGCTTACTCAGTGGTTCCTCTTGACTGTCGGCTTGATTGGATATGGGATAAAATAAGAGCCCTCTGAAGGAGGTCCGTGCCGAGGAAGGCTGTGCTGCTGTGCCTGTCTGAGCTTCTTGCTAGCAAGTGCATCTGCTCTGCTGCTGCTGCTGCTGCTGTCCTTCATTACACTGGAACCCAGCTTCTTCGGCCTTATAATGTGGACCTGAAGGCTACTTGCCCTCCTCTAGCAGCAGACTGGGACTCTGATGAGTCCCGCTCCAGGGATGGAGATTCTCAGCCTCTCCACGTGCAGACAGCCATTGTCATGCTTCCTAGCCGCTGCTTGTGCGGCCAATCTAATGAATCCCTCCTCACAATGTATGTTTATTCTTTGGGCTCTGCTCCTCCAGAGAACCCTGACTAACACACTGTCCCAATAAACACATTAATTTGAGTTTCACTATGTGCATACTCTTTGAAGGTCATGTGGAATTCACTTGTGGTGCTTGCTGACTATGGATTGGGACTGTGTGTGTGTGTGTGTGTGTGTGTATGTATGTGTGTATGTGTGTGTGTGTGTGTGTGTGCATGTATGTGTTGTGTGTGATGTGTGTGTGTGTGTGTGTGTGTATGTGTGTGTGTGTGTGTGTGTGTGTGTGTGTGTATGTGTGTATGAAACAGGGTCTTACTGTGTAGCCCTGGCTGGCCTGGAACTCGTAATTTACCCCATGCTGGCCATGAACTCACAAAGATCTGCCTGTCTCTGCCTCCCAAGTGCTGGGGTTAAAGGCATATTCTGCCCCTCCCAGCCAATCACTCATAATTTTAAGAGCACTCTATTGAAAATTTTCATCTGTTAAAATATAATTGAGTCTTAAATATTTGTTATTACATGGCTTATGATTTTTTCAGTTACAACTTACAAAAACAAATACTGATTCAACTCCAGTCGCAGACACCCATATAACATTTAGTATGTGGTGCTCTTGTTACAGAAAGACAAAGTCATAAGCTTTTGAAGAGTAAATGGAGTATTACCAAATATGCATTTTGTTTACATAGTTAAAAACCTCCTGTTGTATACTTTAAAATATAATTAAAAGTTTTATACATATGGGTGTTTTGATTGTATATGTCTATGCACCATGTGCATGCAGTGCCCACAGAGGCCAGGAGAGGGCGCCAGATTCCCTGGAACCTGAGTTACAGACGTTTGTGAGCCATTATGTGGGTGCTGGGACCACAAGGAAGGGCCATCGAAGCTGGGACAGCAAGTGCAGATTTTACTGGAACTTCCAGAAGGAATGCAGCCCTGCTAATAACCCACTTTTAGTCCAATTGTTACTTTTGTGGTGATTTTTTTTTAAAAAAGAACAAAAGAAATTAGTATGTATACCGTGATCTCAGTTTCCCCTCTTCATGGGCATCCCTTAGAGTTCCATGGTGAAGCAGAAGGTGAAGCTGGAACTGACCAATCACAATTCAAATCTTGATTCTGTTACTTCCTGTCTGGTTGACCCTAAGATTTTTTGCTTCCTTGGTCCTGATTTTCTTCATCAAGAGAGGGAGTTGACTCATCCATGTCTGTTGTTGCTCTATACATAACAGTAAAAAATTAGAAACAGCCTAGCATCAGTAGACAAGTAGATAAAGAAAATATGGTATATTTACACAATGGCCTATTATTCAGCTCTTAAAAAAATCATGAAATTCACAAGCACATGGATGGCGTTAGAAAGTGTCATCCTGAGTGAGGTAACCCAGACCCAGAATGACAAATATTGTATGAATTCTCTCATATGGGATGTTAGCTTTTAAGCCTTCTGTAGACACCTACTATCTGAATAACCACAGAGGTTAGGTAGAGAGTAAGGGACTGGGGAGAAGGGAGGCTCTCCAAAGGAAAGGGAAATAGAATATATTTCACACTGTTATCTAATTGAGCTGTTGGCTAAAGGGGCCCTATGAAAACTCCAAACAACTCAGGCTATTGCCAAGGTTATTAGCTACTCTCTGCAAACTGGTGGCAAGGTCCTCTTGTTGAAGACTTTTACATATCTCATTGAACATGGAGAAATCAAGCTGCTGTCTAACTAGACCCATCACCCCTATTGACTAGTTCATGGTACTGGGAGGTACTCTGCACACTACCAGAGGAGACCGGTGATGTCGACCCAGCTACAAACCCTTTGATCTACAACAGTGACCTGCCTGCAGAGATGCTGGCATAGTAGTGGCACAAACATTGTGGGAGTCACCAACATGATCTGATCCAATTTAAGGGTCACTCCATGAGATGGAACCATGCCTGACACTGCTCAGGAGACCAGAAACGTGAGACTGGGAAGGTTATGGACCTAGGAGAAAACTGAATGCCGTTGTTATACCAGAGGAACATAGCAATAAATGCCCCGATTCTGCTATACCCACAGACCAAAGGCTCACTCAGTCTCATCAAAGAAGCTTCCTCCTGCTGCAAATAAGAATTAACAGGGTAATGTTCAGAGACTGAGAGACTTTGGAGCACTCAGTCCTAAATGAGAAGTTGTGGTGATTTGAAAGAAAGTGGCCCCCAAAGAAAGTAGCACTATTAGGAAGTGTGACCTTATTGGAGGAATTCTGTCATTGTGGAGGTGGGTTTTGAGGTCTCAAAGCCATATCCAGTGTGTTAGATTCAAGATAAAGCCACACCCAGTGTCTCAGACCACTTCCTGTTGCCTGTGAGTCAAGATGTAAGGACTCTCAGCGCCTGCTCCAGCACCATGTCTACCTGCATACCACCATCTCACACCATGATGAGAAAGGACTAAACCTCTGAAAATATAAGCCACCACAATTCGGTTTTTTTTTTTTTTCTTTATAAGAGTTGCTGCGGTCATGGTGTCTCTTCGCAGTGATAAAAACCCTAAGACAGAAGTTGGTACCAGGGACTGGAGTATTGTTGTGATAAGCCTGACCATGCTTTTGTTTGAGGGAATATGGACCTGGGACTAAAAGTGTTGAATGCTTTAAATTCTGTTTGATGGGCTATCCTAGTAGGAGCATGGAAGACAGTAGTGCTGAGGGTGATTTGAACTTTGGGGGCCTGGCTCAAGAGGTTTCAGAGGAGAAGAATGTTAATATGTGGCCTAGAGATCTTTCTTGTGGTATTATGGTAACAAATGTGGATGCTTCTTGCCCTTGTCTGCAGAGTCTGCCAGAGGCTAAAGTGAAGAGATTTGGATTAACTCCATTGGCAGAGGAAATTTAAAAACTGCCTGGTATAGACTCTGCTGTGTGGTTATTAGTGTTAACTCTAATAAAGATTTATAATGGAAAGGAACAAAATGAGCAGGGTAAATTACAAAATGTAGGATTTAAGGAGAGAAAGAACTCCATAAGTAGAATGGAACTAAGTCCTGTGTTCAAGGAGATAAACAGAATAAGAAATGGAATAAAGGGAGTGGTGTCTTCAGCACCAGATCCCACCCAGCTAAGCTTCCAATTTGTAAAAAGGCATTACAGAAAAGCTTAGAGCTGGGTATGGTGGCACAAGCCTTTAATCCCTGGCATTCCAGAGGCAGAGGCTGGTGCATCTCTGAGTTTGAGGCCAGCCTGGTCTACAGAGCAAGTTTCAGGACAGCCAAGCTTAGGCAGTGAAGGACAGAAAGCTGGTGAAGATATAATTGATGAGGTCATGTTCCAGCCCCTGTTAGCAAGAAAGCTTGGCAGCTTCTACCGAGTGGTTCTAGTGTTAACACAGAAGAAAGGGGCTACGGAATTTGCCTCTGCAACTAAGGAAAGCCGCTGAGGTCAGGCATGTGTCAGGGATGCCCCTGAATGGAGGCCCACTGGCCCATTGTGTAAAGCTGTGAAGTTGAAGCCTGGATTGCCGTAGAGACTCCAAGATGTTGGAGAAGCCAGGGCCATGGGATACCTCGTGAGGAAAGCTGCTAAAAGGGAGCAGAACCAGCCCAAGAGAAAGAAGTGTGTTGCAGTCAACAAAGTTGAAAGGAATTGGAGATCTGAGGAGCATTTTGGCATCACACATGGAGATGCAGAGTTTGGAGTTTGCCCAGCTTGTTTTTGGTCTTGCTTTGGTCCAGTATTTCCTCACTATGCCCCTCCCCTTTGTTTTAGAATGATAATGTATATCCTGTCCCATTATATGTTTGAAGTATGTGAACTGTTTTTTGATTTTGATTTTACGGGGGATTACAGTTAAGAGATTGCATGAATCTTGGAAGAGACTTTAAATTTTAGACTTTTAAATAAGTTTGAGACTATTGTAGACTATGGGAACTTTTGAAGTTGGATTGAATGCATTTTTGCATTATGATATGGCTACAAGCCTTTTGGGGCCAGGGAGTGGAATGTGGTGGTTTGAAAAAAAAAATGGCCCCAAAAGGGAGCAGCACTATTTGGAGGTAGGGCCTTGTTGGAGTAGGTGTGGTCTTGTTAGAGAAAATGTGTCACTGTGGAGGTTGGCTTTGAGGTCTCATATGTGATCAAGTCACACCCAGTGTCTCAGACCATTTCCTATTGCCTGTGAGTCAAGATGAAAGGATTCTCAGCTCCTGCTCCAGGACCATGTCTCCCTGCGTATCACCCTGTCGCACTATGATAATGGACTAAATCTCTAAAACTGTAAGCCACTTCAATTAATTGCTTTTCTTTTATAAGAGTTGCCATGGTCATGGTGTCTCTTCACAGTGATAGAAACCCTAATTAAGAAAGATGTCTGTATCGTACGCTGTCGTACTTTGGGTTACTATTTCTATGATGAAACACCATGATCAAAAGAAAGTTGGTGAGGAAAGGGTTTGTTTGGCTTGTGCTTCCATAGCCATAGTCCATCACTGAAGGAAGTTAGGAACTCAAACAGGGTGGGAACCTGGAGGCAGAAGCTGGTGCAGAGGCCATGGAGGAGTGTTGCTTACTGGCTTGCTCCCCCTGGCTTTCTCAGGCTGCTTCCTATAGAACCCAGGACCGGCCGGGCGTTGGTGGCGCACGCCTTTAATCCCAGCACTCGGGAGGCAGAGCCAGGTGGATCTCTGTGAGTTCGAGGCCAGCCTGGGCTACCAAGTGAGCTCCAGGAAAGGCACAAAGCTGCACAGAGAAACCCTGTCTCGAAAAAAAAAAAAAAAAAAAAAAAAAAAAAAAAAAACCCAGGACCATGAGCTCAGTTGTGGCCCCACCCACAATGGTTTGGATCCTCCCCCACCAGTCACTGATAGAGAATATGCCTTACAACCAAATCTTACAGAGGCATTTTCTCAACTGAGGTTCCTTCTTCTCAGATGACTTTAGCTTGTGTCACGTTGACATAAAACTATCCAGCACAAAATCCCAGCACTCTCTCTGTGAGTTCCCAGCCTGGGCACCAAGTAGCTCCAGGAAAGCGCAAAGCTACACAGAGAAACCCTGTCTCGAAAAACCAAAAAAAAAAAAAAAAAAAAAAAAAATCCAGCACAAACACCTCCCCTCAGGGCTCAAGGAGCTACACAGAAGAGGAGGTGGATAGTTTGTAAGAGCCAGGAGTGAAGGAGGACTCCAAGGAAGCAGTGTCTTCTAGACAATACAGGGCTGATGAACAGATGAACTCAGAGACTGTGGTAGCATGCACAGGGCCTGCACAGGTCCAAGCCAGATGTGTTCCCAGAACTGAGAGGAGGAATTGGACATAGTGTTCTATTTCTACACCCTAAAAATCCCTATCTGCTTGAAAAGGAAAAATCAGTTTTCTCCGGTGGTGGCTCACTGGGTCTATCAACCATACTTCAGGGCAGGCCTTGTCCCCAGGAGGAGTTAGGCAACACAAAATGAACTCAGCACTATTTAGTCTCATATTGCTTTGTTTAGGCATTTTTTGTCTTACTCATCTTTTGCTTATATATTATGGTTTCTGATTTTGTGTCTTTATGGGTATTATTTGTATGTGCGGTTTTTTGTGATTTCTCTCTTCTAAAACATTCTGTTTTTGTTTATTGGTCTATTTTCTAAAGAGAGAGAGAAAAGAAAGGCAAGGCATGGAGGTGGATGGGTGAGAAGTGGAAAGGACCCAGAAGGAGGTGGGGAAGGTGGAAGTGTGAACAGAATATATTCATGGGAAAAACATATTTTCAGTTAAAAAAAGAAAGAAAGGGGTGAGAGTTAGATATGCTTAGATATGTGAAGTGGCCACCTTTACGCCAGCCAGCCCTCCAAGAGTGTTATTCCCACTTTCCACAGACCACTGAAGATTAAGTTTGCACAGAATGACCCATTTAACAACCTCTACATTTGGAGACCCCAGAGCCTCCTGGGAAGAAACACATCCAGATCTTGAGTGTGAGTGAGAGAGAAAAAAGACAAGTTAGGAGATTGTTCAAACCTTCAGGCTAAGGAAAGCCTAGCTATGTCTCTGGGGTGAGGGTGGGTGTTCCTCACCTCTGACTTTTCCTGTCCCATCTGCCCTGCCCTGGGAACAGCCCTCAGAGTCTCCAAGAAGTAGAAAGATTGTGTTCACGGATGGCACACAACAGGAGCGCCTGTCCGGGTTCTGAAGATTAAATCTTAGGCTTGTGGGCTTGTGACTCAGGCTGGGGCTTGTCTGTGGTTCCGTTCGGTCCATAGATCTGATCAGGGTCAGCACAGTAAGGCCGCCTTTCCACACCTGGGCTCCAGTAACCTGGAGCACATAAATAGCACTGTTGAGCTATTTTCACTAGAGAACATTGAATGGCCCCAGAAGACAAACACATTTGAAAGGATTACACTTAGGAATTGAAGATTAATCTCCTTGTATTTATTAGCTAGGAGTACCTGTTTGTTTTCTAGACTGGGTGTTTTGTATTCTCCCTCCCTCCCTCCCTCCCTCCCTCCCTCCCTCCCTCTCTCTCTCTCCCTCCCTCCCTTCCTTCCTTTCTTGTTTGAGTCAGGGTCTCTCTATGTAGCCCTGACTGTCCTGGAACTCTCAGTAGACCAGGCTGGCCTTGAATTCAGACATCTGTCTGCCTCTGCCTTCCAAGTGCTTGGATTAAAGATGTGAACCCCAATCACCCAGCAAATGTTTTAATTTTAATGTGCCCTAATTTTCTTCTTATAAACTAAGAACAGAATACAAGCCCTGATAATCCTCCACATTCCTATAAACATCAAATGATAAAGAAAGCACTTTGAAAATAAAAATATGAAGAATAAAATTATACATGTACACACACACACATGCATGTGCACACACACACGTGTACGCACACGCACGCACGCACACACACACACACACACACACACACACACATACACACGCATGCACGCACACACTTTTTTTCCCCTTGACACAACCAGGGCTGAGATCCAGGAGGTGGACTGGAGAGAGAGGATGGAGACATCTAAGTCCACTTGGGCACAGAGGCCATTCAAAATTGAAATTGTAAACTTCAGGAAATGCTACATTTTTTTTTTTAAAGTATAACTTGGCTAGGTGGTGGTGACACATGCTTTTAATTTCAGCACTCATGAGGCAGAGACAGGTAGATCTCTCTGAGTTCATGGCCAGCCTCTGGCCTACAGAGTGAGTTCCAGGACAGTTAGGGCTACACAGAGAAACCCTGTCTAAAAACCAAACCAAACCAACAACAACAGCAATAAAATCTATAACTTTATTTACAAAGTCTGAAGTGATCCATGTCTCACATCTACCAAACACCAGCACCCCACAGTTCCCCAGGTAACATTTGGGCTTCTATAAACAGGAATAGATGCCGTCCACTCAGTGTGTTTGCTGTGCTCAAAACAACATGCTTTGGTACAGCATGGCTTCCCTTCCATTGATGGGGTAGTTACCAAAACATCCCTTACTTGTTTAGCACTTCATAGTTTACCAAATCTTTCCACACACATTGCCATTTTTGATTCCTCAAAATTATTATTTAGAAAAAGAAAAGAGCAAAGAGTTTTCATGACCCTCACCTCTTATCAATCTAGAGCTCTAAAAAGAATTCTACCCTAAATCCTTGGGTAGTGGTTAATCCTATGTTTTGCACATAGTACCTGTGAGATCTTGAAAAAGTAAATGACTTATCCCAGACCCCTGTTTCTCACATATGTTCTAGGTAAATTAAAAAGCTCCGAATTCAGATTTCAAAGGAAGCAAAGTGTTATTGGTTGTTTCTTCTCTTTTGGAGGGCCCAACACCAAGCTCCCAAATAAATCACACACGGAAGTTTATTCTTACTTGTAAATGCCTGGCGTTAGTTTGGCTTGTTTCTTGCCTGCTATAAGCCACAAGAATATATGAAGTAGAATTTCAGCTGATTATGATGAGCTAATACCTGGAAGAAACCAAGGGCCTTCCAGAGGTCAAGCTGAGGCTCAAGGAGTCTTGGTGATATTGACTTTTGATTATCAGCCGTTTCCTGCTATGAGTTTCTCATGTGCTATTGTAGCTTTTCCATCACTCTTTGGGCACAATTTCCCCTCTACTAATGGAATATTTAGATAACTTTCTACCCTGACAGCTATACACAGCCAGAATCCCAGTTCAAGCCTCCCTGTAATTATCATCATTGGCAACATCCGGCCAGGACCATCCCTGGGTGGATGAACATACCTTATCAGAGATATTTCTGTAATCTCTAGGAACAGACTTAAGCATCCAGACTATCTGTTTGAGAAGTCTGCCTGGTAGATGTGCTAATTAAGCTTATCTTTCTCCCTTTCCAAAGCCTCATCTCTAGTTTTAGGTCTACCCTTAACAATTAACTCAGAACTAAAGGTTCCAGCTTACAGGTACATCCAGCTGTGGTGGAAGTTGCTTAGCCAAGTTACCTAGCAACTAAGCACACTCACCAGAAATGGCAGGAGCAGAGATAACTTGGAGAGATAAGGGCCAAAGGGATAAAAAGGCAGTTTTATTTTTTAGAGAACGACAAGATGGAGAAGAGAAAAGAGAATGGAAGAACTAGATGGGTAAGAACTGGAGAGGAATGAACTAAGATGGGGAAGAACTAGATTGAAGGGCTAAAAGAGAGGACTAGAGGAAAGAGATGGAAGATGAGGAAGAGCCAGATGGGGAAGTACAAGATGAGAAAGGAGATGGGAGAGGAGCTGAGATGGAAAAGAACTAGATGATTGAGAGTCTAGATGGGGTAGAGCTAAGATGAGAGAATTAAGATAGAAGATAGAGGACAGCAGATAAATATAGAGAGAAATCAGGCAAGAAAGGAGCATGAGCTAGGCATGAGAGCAGAATAGAAGCTGTGTAGAGAGAGAACCGACTCAGAAGAATAAAGTGTATGGACTAAGGAGTTTCATGTATGTAGATTCACTTCATATCATCAAAGATTAATTATCAGCTGGTTGTAGATTCTTCCCAGACCCTGGGAGAGGTCTATCGAGGGACAGGACCCCTATTGTCCCCATTACTTGCCAGCTTTTCTTAACTTTATTTATCCTGTCTATCTTTGTCCTTGGGGCTTTTACCTTTCTCTATTTCTGTATACCTTTTTTTTTTCTTCTTACTCTGTGTCTGGCTGTGTGGCTGTGTGGCTGTGTGGCTGTGTGGCTGTGTGGCTGTGTGGCTGTGTGGCTGTGTGGCTGGGTGGCTGGGTGGCTGGGTGGCAGGCCCTTGAAGTTCTACTCATTCCTCTTTCATTCCTCTCCTTTTTCTCTCTCTTTCTTCCCTTCCTCTCAGATTTCTCCTATCTATTCTCTCTGCCTGCCAGTCCTGCTGATCCTTTCTCCTGCCTTGCTATTGGCCATTCATCTCTTTATTGGACCATCAGGTGTTTTAGACAGGCACATTAACACAGCTTCACAGAGTTTTAAACAAATGCAACATAAACAAAAGTAATACACCTTAAAATCATATTCTACAACACAAAGGATTTTGAATTGGGCTAAGCCACCTGGAATTTTCTAGGTGCCGCTAACGTTCAGAAGAGTTGAGGTGGGAACTGCAAAACTCTGAGCACCAAGTCTTGTCAGGTGCAAAGCAATCAATGCACAGCTTACAAAACTGTCAGTTGCAATGAGCTTTCACGCATTTCTTCAGTCCTAGTAACTCCATGGAGTTTTGCTTGATAAATTAAGAAAGAGAGGTTCAGGTAGCATGACTTGCTCCAGCTGTGGTAAGAGCTCACCAGCTCTCAGCGACGAGCACTGCCTTGCCAAGTCAAGGAGGAGACATCAAGCAGGCGAGGTGGACATGCAACAGCATGGAATTCCTGTTAAGGAATGGTGCTCTGAAGTCTTCTGCCATAGAGAAGTAGAGTTAAATGATTCGGTCCCCTGGTTTCCTTTTCCCCTTTCTTCAGCTTCAGTGATCTAATTGATAATTTTTAAAGGTACTCCTAAGACATTCATAAATTCCCAGCAATCTAAACATTTGTTTATGTCTGTAAATGTGTCAGGATTACAAGTTTGAGAGAATTAGTCATGTTGGTTAGTTGATATTGAGTATCACTTGAGTATGTTTTGTTATAGAAATAATATTACTAATTATATTTGATACAGGGCTTCCAGTACCGCTGAAAGTCTAGGGGATTTTATTTTTCTGACATGATCTCTATCATTACCCCCAAGTACCCCCCTTTCTACTGTGTGGTTCCATTATCCTTTAGATGGTGTACAGTAGTGACAGGAGGGATTATCTTTGTTGGATTAGGAAGAGTTTAAGGTTCATGTTAACAAACTGATATGTGAAAATACATAGGCAAGTTCATTCAGGTGTGGAGGCCCTGAGGTGCAACCAGACACCTAGCATCAGGCTGCCACAAGGAAAGAGCAGAGAAGACAGCGCCTCCGGAGTTCAGTTATGGAATATTATCACATGGTGAGGTGAGAAACTAGAGCCCTGAAGACAAGAAAAGGTTGAGACTGAGAGGCAAGGAGTAGAGACTGAGGAAAGGAAGTTGTAGAAGTTACTTAGATTCCAAAAAGAGACATGAGGTGACACAGAGTCAAGGCCAGATGTAGAAGATGATTAGACAAGACAGGAAAGCACACAGACATAACCACTTTCATCCATCCATCCATTAATTCATCTATCCATATGTGTTTTTGAGCACATATGTATGATCAGCATGATCCTGGTGGGGCTTCTTTTCCAGAGGAAATGATGACAGTACTCAGCTGTAGGAGAGGCATCTGGCTGGGGAAGCCACACACACACACACACACACACACACACACACACACACATGCATATATGCATGCACACATGTCATCAGTGATTGGAAAGTAGTTAGACAGAAACCTATGAACAAATACACAAATATCTGTTGCTGTGTGTGCTGGGAAATATAATGAAAAGAATACCAGTCAGAGGAGGGTAAGTCTTTTAAGTATGCTGACATTCGTTTAAAGTGTTTGTGTGTGAAATTCATGTAACCCAAATGCTCAGCAAATACACATTGTCAATGGCCTTGGAAAGCAATCTCCGCTAAACTTCGTTCAGGTAAACCTCCATAACAGCCGCTTGAATTTTACCCTTCCCTCAATTTTGTGACTTGTAACTAAATGAGACACTTATGACAAAAATTTGGCTTCATCAAATCAAGGATGCTAATTCCTAACTCAAAAAGACCGGTAGTTATGACTTAGTGAAAGCAACACTAACAGAAGACCAAATGTTTTTAAAGATGCTTAAGGATCTTAAGATACTTGAGCTGGAGAAGTAAGGGCTGGGAATCGGGAGGGCCGTAGATTGGTGCCTGGTTTGACTTCAGCGCAGAGACAGCCGATGTGTTGTTCATGAGACTCTTTGCCAACATCAGGTTATGGTTCAGGAGAAGCATCAGCAAGCCTAGCGGTGTGTGTTGTTCTAGTCAGCGGAGGCTGAACTGAGGCGGAAGAGAACTGCAGCTCACTTCCCCTCTCCAAACAACCGTTTCCATGCCTAGTAACAGAATACTTAAGTTAACATCATGCCAAGATTTAACTGTTGGTCATATATTTTCTGGGTAAACGACACTAGCTCCCCCTTTTGTAGTTCAGTGGAGGAAAAGGAGCACAAACTTGGGACAGGGCCCCGAGGACCTTCCTAAGTACTGCTGACAAGACTCCAGATGGGCCACGGGGATTCTTGATGCTGGGAGCTAAGACATCTTGATAGGTAAACAGTGCTGGTGGATCCTAACACATCTAGCCCCACAAGTGTGCACACAGGCTACCAAATCTTAGGAGACCATCTGGTAATGACATATTTTTACATTTTAAAGATCTCTTCTTGGGTGGCCAGAATATTAGTCATTATCTGTAGGCTGGGTCTGAGTGTTGAAAACTCCATGGCTTTCATATCACAGTAGAAATTGGAGTTAAACTGGGGTCTTTCCTCTTGTCCTGTGTCCTCCCAGTCTTTACACTTTCTCCCACTACTTATGTTTCTAGCCTGTCTTAAAGCCCAGTGGGGTTTGAAGGCCTGGGACAATCTCGGTCTATATTTTGGGATGAGTGGTTCTGGGAGCTTATGCTAGATTTGGATCTCCTCACTATTCTGGAGTTTGTGGTGCTCTTTTCAGGTGTGTGTGTGTGTGTGTGTGTGTGTGTGTGTGTGTGTGTGTGTGTGATGAAGATCATCCACATCCAGCTCCCCCCTCCATCCCCCCCAATCCCTTTCTGCCAAGCAAATGTTTTACAAGTGAGCTGTGAGGACCAACTGCCTGGTCAAAGGCTTTAAACCATACAGAGAGTTTTTTGCAAGAACAGAAACTGGTTCAAAGGGCCAGAGGAATGCACTCCAGATCCATGGCGAGCAGGGTTTCACTGAGACTGCAGGATTCCATAGGTATGGCTTTGATTCATGCACTGATTCCCCAGTGCTTTGAAATGATTTCAAGTGGTATTAAATGAATATTTTTCTCTGTAACAAAAAAATGTTCACTTTTATAGAGAAGATGAAAAATGACCATTGCTCAACTTTGTTTTCTTTAGCTGGGCGCCTTTTAAATATATTTTTTTAATTGAGAGGATTTTATAGGAAGCTGCATTCTCTCTTGCTCTCTCTGTGTTAACAGCAAATGAAAAACATACTTTGTGATTTAGCCAGAGGAAGGTAAGGGTGGATCTTCAGGGAGAGCAAATAATGCAACTGATGATTGTGTTAGCTGTGTACTGCAAGAGTTGGGCTCAAGGCCAGACTTGCAGCTCCCAGCAAATGCGCAGAACTTTAATGGTTAAAAACATCCCCTTGATTCTCAGATCTGGTGCCTGTAAGCCAGCTTGACATGTTTCCTGGTAACCTTCTCCTTTCACACATACTAAATACCGCAAGTGGCTAGAGATGAAAGCCAGCTTATTAGATATGAAATGTCTCCTCATTTATTTCCCTTCAGTAAATGTCGCCATTATAATCATGATCATAGCCACCTTAAAGCTACACTGTGGGGCTAAGGATGTAGCTCAGTCGGTATAGTGTTTGCCCAGCATGTCTGAAGCCCTGGGTTCAATCCCTAGCACCACATAAAACCAGACAGGATAGCATATATGTATAATCTGTGATTGGGAGATAGGGGTCATCCTTGGCTGCAGAGGGAGTTTGAGGCTAGTCTATGATATATGACCCACCTCTGCCCTTCTCTTTCTCCCACACCCTCCTGCAAAAAAAGTTGCATTATGGTGTCAGCCTTTTCGGGATTATTCCCTCTGCCTTTTTAGTGGGAAAGGCTAAACAGGGGGCCTTGAGATACAATATGATGATTTTAACATGGCATGGAAGTAGGGAAGGGTGCTGGGGAGTCTCTCTCTCTCTCTCTCTCTCTCTCTCTCTCTCTCTCTCTCTCTCTCTCTCTCTCTCTCTCATTGGATCCTAAGCTGATTATTGGTTTGTGTGTCTTTGAGATCCTTATTAGGTGTGCATTGCATTTCTTTAAGTCAAGTTGAATAATTTACCTAGTGATGATACTGTGTGTATTACTTTGTGGTATTCTAAGATAAAAATTGATCTTTAAAAAGCTGGAGGACAAGGAGGTGTGGCTCATCAGAGGAACAGTAGTCTGAGTATCTTCACTCTAGTCTGTCTTTACCAAGGACCTCTTGGGTCTTTTAGTGGGTCCCTCAGCAGTTCTAAGCCATTCTTCTCAAAGTGACATGATGAAGTTGTAATAAATGACCTCAAAGGTCCCCGAAAGAGTCAACTGAATCAACATTATTCTCCGCTCTAGCCTCTGAGTCAATGTCTTGCCTTTAACAGCCGTCAAGACACCACTGGTACCACACGTGATGTCTCCGGCACAGCTGAGCTCTACGAATTGCTCTTCTTTCCTTTTTAAAAAAGTCCCCAGTGTTTTGTTTTAATTCAGTCAGGAGATATTTTGTAAATGTGTACTCTGTAACAAGACTATTTTTTAGTACATGGGAATTCCTAAGTAAAAAGACAATCAACCTAAAAAGAAATACATACTCAGATTGCTCTAACTTATAGTGGTTCAACTTACAGTTTTTTTGACTTCATGATGGTGTGAAGGTGATAATCATGCAGTAGAAACCATACTTTAGATTTTGATCTTTTTCTAGACTACTTGATTTGTTAGCAATACTTGATTTGATGCTCTTCTGTGTGCTGAGGGTGAGCAATGGGTATTTTACAGTGTGTCATGTCGCTAAACTCGGGTTTTTGGTAGGCTTGCACTTATTAAATGCATTTAAACATATGACTTTTGATTTGTGGAGGGTTTTGTGAAAGAACAGCTACTTATGTCAATCATAAGGTCATATATTATTAGGAAAAATGAGACATTCTATGGGACTAGGAACTGTTGTTAGTGGTGGGAGATTGCTGAGCTCTCTTACACAGTGTGGTGAAGATCTCTTTGATAAGATGATGTTTTAAATAATTGATATTGTATTAATGTTATTTTAAAGCTGCACTAGTACATTAAGCCATCAAAGGCCAAGCTAGGCCAATAGTCCTTAACACTGGCTGTGTGTTAGAATCATTTGTGAAAACTCAAAGTACATGGACAACCAGACTCCATCCTAGACCAATTAGAGAAGAACTTGAGGGAGAATTTCTGAGCTCTGAAAATTTGGTTTGAAGATTTATTTTATTTTATTTTATTTTATTTTGTTTTGTTTGTGTGTGTGTGTGTCCACAGAGGCCATAAGAGGGTGCTGGGTGGCCTGGAGATAGAGCTTCAGGTTGTTCACCATGGGTGCTAGAAATCAAACTGGTCCTTGCAAGACCAGCACGATACTTTAACTCAGTCCCCCTTCCTCCACATAAACTGGATTTATTTATTTATTTATTTATTTATTTATTTATTTATTTCCTGGGATGGGTGCCTGATCCTCACGAAAGCAAGGGAATCACTGTGCCACATCTCAGTCTAGGCAGAAATTTCAATGACTTCTCTAAGTCATTCTACTATAAACCAGTGCTGGAAATCAGTGAGAGGCAGAATGTCGGGAGAGAAAGCAAACACCTGCCCTCCTGCAGTCTTTTCAGATCAGGATGTTGTGTGTTGCCAGCGAGAAGAAATGCTTCAGGAAGAGAAGTGTCGACTGTGTACAATGTTGCTAAGAGGTTAATATAGGGATGGGAAAGTGCTCACTCCAGAGGATAACGTCTAACTTAAAGGTGACGATGACCAAAGCAGTGTCCGATGGCGTTCTTCTGGAGAGCATGGGGGGAGCAGGAATGGGAACAGAGAAATGAGGAAGAACCTGGAGGCAGACTGAAGGGCCCAAGGAAACTATCCTAAGATGGAGGCGATGATGACCTTTCTGAACGGTGATATTAAAAATGCAGGACAAAATACGATAATTGAAGAGTCGAGTCTTTTAGAAGTCCCAAGGGAATGGGAGCCAGGGGCGTGGCTTGGCAGCAGATGTCTCAGAATTTATGGCTGCAGATGTGGGTAAAAGTGATGGATTTGGTGGTGGGAGTGTAGAGAAGTTCATTTGCTGTCAGTGTTGGAACTTCCGTCCTTGGAAGTCCAGGTTATGTGTGTAAATGTTACAGAAGTTACATAACAGTGGAGAATGTGGGCCTATATCCTTCAGAGGAGTAGAAGGAGTAATGTCCAAGAAACAGACATGTAAAGAGATCCGCAATATTGGAACTGTAACACAACTTCTTAACAGTCTTCATTTAAGATTCTAAATTTTAGAAGAGCTCTTAGTAATCAGAAAATATTTCTTTCAGTATATTGTGCTGAATTTAAGTGATTTTTAAAAAGCTCTTTTCTTAATGACATTACTAGTGTGCTCAAAATGTAAAAACACTCACAATTACAAAGAAAAAAGACAGTAAAATCTTATCAGTCCTGTTGGCTGGAAGAACTATAGGCAGCTTTAATTTTCTTCTTTATAGTTTTTAATGTATTATTACCCTGTTCTTATGCAATAATTAATAAGAAAAGACAAATTGTAAAAAGAATATTTAAAGCAAAAAAAATATAGACTAAATTTTTTAACCAGAGTTATTGCTTATAATGAAAATATAAAATTATGGAATATGACTTTGTGGGTTAAATTAAGGTTTAGAGTGAACTGATCCTCACAGAAATGCTACTCAGGGTTTTGGTCTCCTATATTTCTGGAAAATAATTTGAAGGCTAAACTAACACCAGGTTGAGCTGCCTTTCCTGTAAATGGCCCATACAGAGTCCAAGCTGTATTGATGATGCTAAGTTTGCTTGTTTTTTCGTGTAAATTTCTATACAGTTGTTGCTTTCACCAAAACAGTGTTTCTCATTTTTTCTGTAATCATGAGACTTTTCTGAGACTTTTATTCTTATCTTTATCTTAGCACCAATCGTGACACTGCTTTGAACTTACTAGTTCACCACAAATCAGAAACCAACCCTCTCCCATTTCTTAATCTTTGTTAGCTAAGCAGCTCTAGGGCTCTGAGCTGGTCTCTCGAGGTTATGTATCGGAGCAAAGGTGGATGCAGCAATTGCTGTGGTTAGCTGATTCTTGGCGATCACCAGTCTTTTGTGGTCTAATGCCTGATGATGATGTTCTGTCCAGGATGGGAGCTATATGACTATAATGAAATCCAAATATAAGAATATACCACAGAGATGAGGAGGCATGGAGGACTCTATGGACAGAGCCCCTTCACAGACCTAAGCATATGAAGTTCGTGTAGGGGCTAAGACGTGATTCTTCACAGGCACAGAATAAAGACAGACAGAGGAAAAGTAGGTGACCCTCCAGTATAATTATTCATGCTCTCCCATGTCCTTGTGTACAACCAGGAAGGATTACACCTCATATCACAAACTAAAACATTTTGACTAAGCAGTCAACAGCTATGGCATGGTGCCATTGAGCTTTCAAAGAGGGCACCTATAATAAGTCACAGACCAAAGTCTAGAGACTGACTGGAACCATCAAGGAGGCAGCGTTTTATGGATGACATCAGACAGGACAGCAGGGCAACTTCAAAGCCCCAGCCTGGAGTCAGCACGCACCTCAGAGGAGAATACGTTCTGCTTTGGGGTTTTCATGGAGGGAACTAGAAAAATCAGTCAATTTAATCTCAGCTACATAGCTGCCATAAAATGTATTCTGTCACATCGATGTATATATTATAGGACATAGTCTTACAGAATAAAGTCTGTCAGTCTTGGAGACGCTGCTGTCCCAGGATAACTATTACTTGGGGAGTTAGAAGGCTTGGGAGCATGCTGTATTTGGTGCGGTCATCAAAGGTGATTGTGGTGGATTGCTGCCAAGAGGCTTCTCACATCAGCAGGTGCCAGGCACCGAGAGCTCCACTCCCTCAGACATTGACCCCATGTTAGGGAATACGCTGATGCCTTTTGTTTACTCCAGGAATGAAGAGGGAGGCTAATGCCTCACTCCTCAGGGAGCAGCCCACGAACCATAAAGGTTTATAGCTGTTCAAGATAGACTTCAGGTTCATTCTTTTCAGATCCATTCACAGGGAGGGAGAAAAAAAAGGGTGGGGATGGAAACGGTAGGGAAATGTTTAACTCCACAGATTCCAATGTCTCCGTGGTAAAGATGATCAACCCCCAACCTCCACAGCCTGTTGGCTCCACAAACAGAAAAACGTCAAGCGTGGGCGACCTGCCAGCTGTTCTGGCCAGCAGCTGAACTGAGACAGACCTACCCTGGGAAACGGAGAACTAGAAATACAGCCAAAGAGACCTAAGGAGGAAAAAACGGCAAACCAACCCAAAACTGTGTCACTGATCCAATTAAGAGTTTGTCAAAGTGTGAATTAGAATATGGCTGGGATGTTATTGCTGCTACAACCCCTAGATTCCTGTTAACTAAGGTTTCTGGGCTGGACCCCAGCTGAGCATCTGAGGACTCAGCTGCTCCTCTTAGCACTCTGAGCGAGAGGCTTATTATTACTCAGTTCTGTAGAGGAGGACACTGGGATTGAACACTCTGCTCTTTAGTGGAGTCAATCTGAAGACTGGTCTGCCAAATGAGATTAAAACTTGAAGCATATGGCTTCAGGAACCAAAGAAGGATGTGCACTTTGAAGTGGTTTTAAGTTCAGGTCCCAGCATGGAAGAGCCAATCCTTTGGTTATTGAGCCCCATACACACAGGAATTGGTTTACTTACAGAGCAAATATGAATCTCCTTGCTCACAGGTAGATAGGAATTAAATTTAGGAGACCCTCCCTGTTTCCAGGGAGCCACACAGATCAGAAAATGAGGTGGACATGGATCTTTATTTTTCAGTGAGGATGATGGTGTCATAAATGTTACAGAGGGGTCAAGTTCACAGAGTTCATGGTTCATTTAGGCAGTGACTTTGATACCTATTTATGAGAGGTTCTGTGCTCATGGAAGTTCTTTCCTTGGGTCTGCTAATTAAAAGTAAAAAATATCTTTTTCAAAGACACAGTGGAAAAAAACATACAGCTTAGTAATTTCTAATTTGTTTACACAGCACAATCTTAAACTTTGCAATAGTTCCTCTAGTCCAGTTGTGGTTTTTTTTTTTTCACAGTTACATTTTTTTTTGCAATGTGGAAGCCAATACCAACCCATATTTATTGCATTATGATTATAGCAGCCAATACCACTTGTTTATCGGGGGCTTTAATTGTCATTGTCTTGTTGGTCCTCTACGACACCACTGTGGAGTAGCCAACCTCTCTTGACCACAGAGGAAACTGAGCGTCAGAGTGTTTGCAGTGTTTTGTCAAAGGCTCAAGGCTAGTAAGGGAAAAAACTAGACCTTCCTGAGTCCAACCAGTGTTCCTTCTCCATCACACCAGATTTCCCCTTGATGGTCAAACAAGAAAGCTGGACAGTTCAGCCTTCACAATTCAGATTCAAAGGCACCTAAAGACACCGCTGGTTTCGGTCTCCACTTCTATGGTACATTGGCACAGAGGCAGAGAGCAAGTGACCAGGTCACATTAGCTTTCAACAAATTCTTATTTGAATATTGAATTCTGTCTCCTCTCCAATTTCGAGTTCATATGTCCTGAAGACAGGTTTTGGTAACAAAACATGAAGAAAATATGGAAAATTAGGAATTAGAAGGGGTTATAAAAAAAGGAGTGAAAAAATGAAAAGACAGGAAAGCAAATCCAAACAAGCTAGGGAATCAATGATACAGAGTCGGAGAAAGGACGGCTGCTGGTGGCCACTGCTGGCCTCTGGTGGCCGCTGCTGGCCGCCCCTGGCTGCTGCTGGCCACTGCTGGCTTTCACAGGGTGAAAAGCTGGGCACTGAGAGAGGAGGTAACAGATGTGTGAACACAAGCAAGAATTCTCTTGGGCAGTATTCTTCCTTGATCTGTCCTAAATCTGGCCTCAAAGATCCCAAGGGTTCATTCACTTAATTATGTACTTGGAGATAAAAATTCATGAATCCCGGTTAACTCTCTTATCTTTGTCCTTCTCCCAGGACATGTATTTTAATGATGTGTCTCCTCACTGCCCTTAAAGTCTCTTCTCCTGCATTGTCTTTATCTTAAATATGCTTAGGTTTAGTACTATCCCAGGCACTTAAGTAAATTAATGTGCGTGTGCGTGTGCGTGTGTGTGCGTGTGCATGTGCGTGTGCGTGTGCGTGTGTGTGTGCGTGTGTGTGTGTGTGTGTGTGTGTGTGTGTAGAAAAAACAGCCAAGCAAAAGTTATTTCTAAGGATAGGGTTTGGAGGTCTCAAAAATGGCTTACTTTTCTACTTAAAACCTATTACTTTACTGTAATTCCTAAAGGTTATCTGTTGCACCAAATTAGATCCAAACTACTGTTGCTATCTCAATGACAGGCATAAGTTGGTCAAGTTACCAAGCCTTTCTCCAATCTATAGGTAGCAGCCAGACAGCTCTATGCTGCCAATTTAATGCCAGCTACTGGGAGTCACCTTAAACTGTTTTGGCCATAATACATAGAGAGGGTTGAAAAGTCATCACAGCTCATCAAGAATGTACCAATGGTGGGCATCTGTGCTGGGTGGTCATATCAACATGATGCAGGTTAGTGTCATCTAAAGGGAGGAAACATCAGTTAAGAAAATCCCTCCATAAGATAAGGCTGTAGATAAGCTTGTAGGACATTTTTTAAATTAGTGGTTGATGGAGGCGAACCCAGCCCATTGTGGGTGGTGCCATCTCTAGGCTGGTGGTCCTGTGTTCTATAAAAAAAAGCAGGTCAAGCAAGCTCAGTTAGGGTTTCTATTGCTGCGAAGAGACACCATAACCACAGCAATTTTTATAAAGGTTTAGTCCGTTGTCACCATGGTGGGATGCTGGCACACATGGTGCAGGAGAGGTAGCTGAGAGTCCTACATCTGGATCAGCAGACAGCAGGAACAGACAATGAGCCACTGAGCCTGGCTTGAGTTTCCACAACCTCAAAGCCCACCCCTCAGTGACACCCTTCAACAAGGCCACATCTATACCAACAAGGTCACACTGCCAACAATACTACCCCCTATCAATCTGTGGAGGCCATTTGCATTCAGACTACCACACAAACCATGGGGAGCAAGCAGCACTCCTCTGTGGCCTCTGCATCAGCCCTGCCTCCAGGTTCCTGTCCTGTATGAGTTTCTGCCCTGACTTCCTTCAGTGATGGACTAGGATATAGAAGTGTAAGCCGAATAAACCCTTTTCTCCCCAGCTGATTTGGTCAAGGTGTTTCATCACAGCACTAGTAACCCTAATTAAGAGAAGTGAGTGCCAGGAGTGGGGTGCTGCTGTGACAAACCTGACCGTGTTTTGGGGGAGATCATGGAAGGACTTTGGAACTTTATGCTAGAAGAGCCATTGAGTGTGGAGAGCTCAGTGGGCAGTTCTGTTGAAGCGTTGAAGATAAGGCTGCTGAGAGCAGTGCAGACAATGGAGGCTTGACTTGTTTCAAAGGGCAGCAAACACTACTGAGCCATTTGTATGAAGAATCTGTGGTGTCAGATCAGCCGGAGCTGACGAGTCAGATGTGATTAACAAGAGAGCAGAACCACTAAAGTAAAACCTTTGTTTCACTGGGACAATGGATGCTGGCCAGCTGGAGCTGAGAAATTCGCAGTGATTAAGAAGAGACCAGCATTATTGAGTTGAAATCTTCTGGGATGCATTTCCTGAGAGTCAGCACACAGAAGCTGTTCCAGAGGCAGGCAAGGCTGTACCTCACACTGGCAGCTAAACTTGGTAGTGTAAGATTCACCCAGGTGGTACTGGTTTTGAATGTTTGAAGGGGTCTTGCAGAGAAACTGAGGCTTGGCACCATGAAGAGAGCTTAGGAGAGGCTATTGGTGAAAGTGCAGCCCAGTTGCAGAAGAAGACCCCGCCATTTGGGAGATGCCAGTACCATAGGGTGACCACCAAGAACAGCAGCAGTGGTGAAGCAGAGGCTGCCTGAGTTTAGAAGACAAGCTAGGTGTGCTGCAGAGGACGGAGCTGGAGAAGTGGCCCAAGCCCTTTTGAGGAGTGTAGAAGTTTGTGAGTGGATCCCAGACACTGGACACTGTGGTGTTTACATTAGGAGTTTGGTTTTGCTTTGATCTGATTGTGACCATGCCCTGGTTCTTCCCTCTTGAAGTAAGAAAGTATTTAACTTAATGTTGATTTTTATAGGAGTCCATAGTTGAGGTATTTTGAAACTTTAAACGAGATTTTGGATTTTTAAAGAGACTAGATATCTTAAAGTGACTGAACTTTTAATGTGTTTGAATTTGTGAAGACTGTGTTACTTTTAAAATTATGTTTTGATGTGAGGTCTTTGGGATGAATGAGAAAACAAAGGTTGTAGCCTAATGGTGATATGACAAGGGGCAATTGTTCTGTATAGTTTTATGTCAACTTGACACAGGATGGAGTCATCTGAGGGGAGGGAACCCAATTAAGAGAATTCCTCTGTAAGATTGGGCTGTAGGCAAGCCGGTAGGCATTTTCTTAATTAGTGATTCATGGGAGAGGGCCTGGCCCATGTGGATAGTGCATCCCTGGGCTGGTGGTCCTGGGTTCTGTAAGAAAGCAGGCTGAGAAAACCATGAGGAGCAAGAGCAGTACCCTGCCATGGCCTCTGCATCAGCTCCTGCCTCCAGGCCCCTTTCCTGTGTGAGTTCCTGTCCTGACTTCCTTCAGTGTTGGAATAGCATGTGGAAGGATAAACCAAACAAACCCATTTCTCCTCCGAGTCGATTTGGTCATGCTCTTTAATTATAGCAATAGCAACCTTAGCTAAGATAGCATCTAGAGTAGGAACACTGAAAAAGCTGAGCTGCCCCAATGAAAAAAAGAAACAGGATAGGACAGCACGATGCCAGGCGAAGGGACCAGCCTCTGAAGGTCTCACATGCCTTCCTATTCATTCTGCTTTTGTGGAGTTTCATTTATAAAAGCTCCAGGCTTTGGATCATAGAAGTCTCATTTCAGATGATACTAAAGAAAGCACTGTACTCACAGGTGCTGACACTGGGTGGATTGTGCTGGTGACCTGGAATATTTGTGTTTCCTTGTGAAAATGTTGAGTCTAGAATCAGAAATGGTAAGTCTAGAATCGTAAGGGGAAGTTGGTGAGTCCTGGAAAGAATTATCTCATTGTCATAAAGGCCAGCGATAATATCTTAGGCCATAAATGAATGACTGGGAATCTTAAAAATGTGCTAATTTGAACTTTAATAATTATATTTTTTTTATACCTTTCCTGATGACTGGAGCCGATACTGACAATAAAATCTCTAAATTACTGTTAGTACCTCACAATGGTCTTAAATAATAGCACTGTTATACTAGTTATTTATAACTGTGTAACAAATTACCCAAAGCCCTGCACTTAAAATAACTACATTTCATAGCTTGTAGTTTTTGTGCACCCTGGTCATTAGGGTGCTATGCACAAGGGTTCTCAATGGCCAAATCAAAGTGTTAGCCAGGGTGCATTTTTACTCTTCTATTTGGGAAGAATCTGTTTTTAGTTCTGTTAAAATTTTCTTTTTCTTGCTGTAAGATCAAGGGCTTCAACCTCCTGCTATCTGCAGACCCAGGAAGCTCTGGTGGCTGCCTCAGGTCCCGGACTTTGCTCTCCGTACCTTGCCAAAGAGACTTTCCTAATGTGGCTGCTTTCTCCCTGAATTTGGGGAGGAGAGCGGGAAGTCTCTTGACAAGGTGAATCGTATATGCTATAACACAACTACAGAACAACACCTCCAAAAACCCAGGTTCTGGTTAGAAACAAATGTGGTGTCCTGTGCACAGCCAACAGGAAATGGTGACACATAAAGGCACACACAACAGGAAATGGAGACCCCAGGGAAGCAAACTGAGTTCATCCAATATTTCAATATTTCCAATAAAGTCTGTGCTCTTGACACTAGAATTCCCTAAATTGGCTTCAACAACTCCAAGAGTTTCTATTTTTCTCACCCCACATTGTTAGAATCCCAGTTCCCCAGCCAGGAAAGAGGTTCGGCCCATTTATAGCCAACAGTAAGCAGGCTGCATGGCAGGCCCATCCCAAGAACAGAGACATGGAATCCATTTAGAGGTGTGCAAGTGGACCCTGAGTGTTAGACTCTTACCCATGCCCAGATTTATAGTTTTGTGAGGACCATGCTAGTGACCCATATTATATGAAAAACCAGGGACATCTTAAGACATTTTAGTAGTTTCCTTACCAGTGACTTCAGTGTCCGGTTTATCTATCACTTTCTATAAAAGCTGCTCTGGACCTCTATAGTAATGGAATTCTGGGAATTCTCTTTGTCTAGAACTTTCCTGAGAGCTGTCTGGTAAGCATATGGAACCAGTAGGATTTATTCTCTTCTCTTGTTACCTCTACTCACATGATGCTCACTGCCATCATAGTTACCTCCTTTGGAAATACTACAGCACACAAAAGTTCTTTAATTTTTCTGAACAAACTGAATTGTCCAAACCTTGTTTACAGAACACTTCAAAAGTATGTACTACTTTCCATAATATACAACATCTCACATTACTGAGAACTATCTGTTTATTTCTCATGAACGGAGAAGTTCTGGTGTATCCAATAAATTCTTCCACTGAGATAGATTTTGCTTATGGTAAAGGGATAATATCATCCTCTGATATGCTGTTATGTCAGTCTTAAAATACAACCCACCCATAAACAAATCAAGTCTGGATTTTTTAAAGGGATTTCTAATCATTCTATTTAAGGCATAGACTATGAACAGAGGTAGGACAGTTGTGAATTTCTAGTAATGAAAGGAAAACATCAGGACTTAATGTTATAATGATGAATGGGACATGTGAAGGAGATGGTAAGATCTCACACGAGGTGTGACGTCTTCCTGGGAAGTAGGAAGCCTTGGCAGAGGATTGCAGCATGAGGAGTCCTCACTCTTACAGGAGATTCTGAACCCGAACTGCTAAGTGTTTCCACCACTCTAGCTGCTTTGTCAAGATGTGTGACTGTCGTCGTCGTCGTCGTCGTCGTCGTCGTCGTCGGAACACTAAGGACTTGTTTTTACCTGTCAGCTGTGAATACATAGAGGAGTCAAAGTTGTTAGAGAGCTAACGATTCACAGACGACCTGTTCATATTTGGTTTTCCAGGGAAGAGACTGTTTACTGAGAACCCTGTTAAATTGTACGGTGGACTGGTAATTGGGCAAGTTGAGAGGATTCATTGCCCACAGGGTACTGGGTTTAAAAACCTTACCGATTGCCTCTGGCATGATACATCTGATTAGATATAGGGAGTTTACTTATATCCTAGATCAAGGTGTAACTTTTTCTTTCTCTGCAAAGGACCTGCCAATAGGTAGCTTGGAATGTGTGGAACATAAGCTTTCTGTCAACTATTCAACCCAGTTACTGTGTTAAGACAGCCACAGGAAACAGGTAAGTTAACGGATATGGAAATGAATTCTCTGGTGGAATTACATGCACAAAGTAGACAGCAGATTAATGGTTGGAGTTTGGAAACACCCAGTTGTTCCAGGTACTGACATTTACCTTGACCTTTTGTCTGAGTTTTGGGAACTGTATGCCTTTACTGAGCTAAAACAGTAGTTCTGTCTTTGAGTTTGCCCCACTCAAGAACACAAGCAAAAAAGTGTAATCAGTATCAGAAATGCTGTAATAATAGCCAACTATATGATGATATTTTATTTGTATTAAAATGTTATTTGTATGTTAATAAATAAAGTTGCCCAGGGGTCAGAGCTATTAGCAAGCCATAGGAAAGCAGGGCAGTGGTGGCATACATTTGTAATCCCAGCACTTGGTAGGCAGAGCTAGGTAAGCTCTGTGTGTTCAGGGATACAGCGAGCATTGGAGACATACGCCTTTAATCTCAATACCAATCATAGAAAACCTGGAGGTCTATACAGAAGGGCGTGACGAGGTGGTCATGTGGTTGGGTTTACAACCAATGAGAAGGCAGAACAGAAACACTATAAAAAGACAGACACACAGGAAGTTGGTCTGGTTCAGAAAGGTAGGACCACTGCAGGAGGAAGGGTAAGGTTTTAGCTCTTAGCTCTGACCTCTTGGCATTCTTCTTTGCATTGGTTCTGTGTTTCTTATTTAATAAGACAGTTGGTTACATCTACAGACCTTCCATGACTCGAACTCACTCTGTTAGGTCTGCCTGGCTTCTGACTCGGCCATCTCATGCCATATTCCTAACAGGGCTTTTGTGCAGAAACTAATGTTTGGAGTAACACATTAGGCTTAGATGCTAAGGTATAGAAAAAGACAATGCTAGTTCTTAATCTTACCACACCCTGACTTCTTAAGTCCACCCTTTTCAGATTTTTTAAATCTTCTTTAGAAATTCCCCTCTCTTCTTGGTATATTTGAAAGTCTGTAGAGCTGCTGGGCAGCTGGATTGAAGACAGGGTGGTTTTACGAAGAACCTAAATATACTGGACATAGGTAGTCCTGAAAAGCTCTGTGGGTTTTTTTCATTTATGTGTGTGTGTGTGTGTGTGTGTGTGTGTGTGTGTGTGTGTGTGTGCCTGCACGAGCTTATTTACCCACAGAGGCCTGAGTGCATCGAACCCCTTAGGACTGTAATTACATAAGGTTGTGAGACACTTGACATGGGTGCTGGGAACCAAACCCAGGTCCTCTGCAGGAGCAGTGCTCTTAACTACAGAGCCATTCTTCAAACCCCTCACTTATTTTTTTTGTGTATCATGAAAAATGCATTACTTTATTTATCCTACCTATATGTCACCAACATGAAGATATTTGTTTCTGATGTTTGAGAAACCAAAGCTTTGACTTCTCATTTATCCACAGATAGATGGAAGAAAATTAATGCAATAGCTAGGGTGAAATAATCAAAGGCAGAACTTGAGTAATGGAGGCAGTGCCTTTGATATGTTCTTGAGGACTGTCCTCTCCACTGTCCCTCCACTGTCCTCTCCACTGTCCTCTCCACTGTCCTCTCCACTGTCCTCTCCACTGTCCCCTCCACTGTCCTCTCCACTGTCCTCTCCACTGTCCTCTCCACTGTCCTCTCCACTGTCCCTCCACTGTCCCCTCCACTGTCCTCTCACTGTCCTCTCCACTGTCACTGTCCCTCCTGTCCTCTCCACTGTCCCTCCACTGTCCTCCTCTCCACTGTCCTCTCCACTGTCCTCTCCACTGTCCTCTCCACTGTCTCTCCACTGTCCTCCTCCACTGTCCTCTCCACTGTCCTCTCCACTGTCCTCTCCACTGTCCTCTCCACTGTCCTCTGTCCTCACTGTCCTCTCTGTCCACTGTCCTCTCCACTGTCCCTCCACTGTCCTCTCCACTGTCCTCTCCACTGTCCTCTCCACTGTCCCCTCCACTGTCCCTCCACTGTCCTCTCCACTGTCCCCTCCACTGTCCTCTCCACTGTCCTCTCCACTGTCCTCTCCACTGTCCTCTCTACTCTCGTCTATTAGATTCCACCTTTGGGAACTACTGTCAGCCAGGCAGTGGTGATGCACACCTTTAATCCCAGCACTCAGGAGGCAGAGGCAGGTGGATCTCTGTGAGTTCAAGGCCAGCCTGGTCTACAGAGTGAGTTTCAGGACAGCCAGAGTTGTTACACAGAGAAATCGTGTCTGGAAAGCCCCCTCACCCTGAAAAGGAAACACTTTAAACTCATCCATACCGTGGTGCCTGTGGGGAATACTAAATGTAAAGTGTAGTTGCTGGTGGAGAAAGCAGTCTGATTAGGGGTTCACCCGTGGGTGACCGTTGTCTATCTTTGTTAGTTCTCACTGACTAGTACAGCCCCCAAACACAAGAGTACTCATGGCTGTATGGCTAGGCCACAGAGAGGCCAGAAAGTACTAAATTAAAGGGGAGAATAAAATAAAATACTTTGAGAGAGAAAATTTGCCTAACTTAGAGTATATTGTAATGATTGTTGTATTTTATTACTGGTTATCATAATTACTTCTGGTTGTTTCTTCTTTATAAATTGAACTGCACAAGAGGCTTGTACATATAGTATACAGAATCCTCAGTACTGTGGCTGTCTGTAGTTTCAAGATCCACTGAAGAGTCTTAGAACTCATCCCCTGAAGAAAGGGAGGGTGAGACACTAATATACTGTATATTCAATGAGGCTCTGAACATATGATTGAGAAATTTAGTGCACCCAAGTTCTTATGATCAATTTTGAGGCTGGGCTAGCAGCATTCTTCTCTATCACTCCTTTCACCCCCCCATTTTCTCAACTCCTCCCTTCTTCATAGTCCCTTTCTTTTTATTTTAATGTGCTCATTAGCATATATCAATCACATTGGATGTCATTATGACATTTTCAAATGTATATAATAATTTTGATCATATTCACTCCCTGTTATCCTCTGTTGTGTGTCTCCCTCCTGCCCCACCCCACCCCACCCCTGCCCCTGTTAATCCCTCTCTCTTCAAATAGCCCCCTTCTGTTTTTTTCTTCTCTGACTCAAGGGGTTTCCTTAGGGTTGTTTACGGGCCTGGGACAGGGTGGCAGTTTGTTTACATGACTGAAGAAAACAGCTCTCCCTCCCTTATCAGCTGTTATCTGTGTATAACCCCCCAGGGAGGGGTGGGTCTCACAATCCCCTCGGTGACAGGGTGTTGACAGACTCAGTCTTGTGGCCATCTTGTACAGATCGCCACAGAAGCTATGAGGTCCACAGTGCAGCAGCTACAGCATGCCTGGAAGTCCATGTTGCCATGTTTTCCCTTTCTTGTGTTTTGTTATTTGTTTACATTTTCCTTATTCTAGTTCGTTTTATGGTTTGAAAGATCCGAATCCTGTGCCTATTCTTCTAGCACCACCCTATAAATTTTAAAGCACATAGTTACATCTGTCCTATTTGCTCGATATCTGGGTTAGTCTATTTTCAACAGCTTCTGCTCCTGCCTTCACTTCATTGCAGTGAGACATTTACCATGTTTTCAGGATTCTCTCTTGTCACAATCTGACTCTTGTCTTTCAGGCTGACATTGTGAGGGCAATTTTATATATCAAGATTATTGGACAGAGGCTTGAACAAATAACTCTCAGTGAGTCTTTGAGAATAGTGTTGGAAGAGATTAATATTTGAATGATGGACTGGGTAAAGAGGATAGCATTAGAACATCCACTAATGCAGGCACACATATTCAGTCTATTGAGGCCCAATAGAGCATGAGAAGGTGAAGGAGTAACAACTTCTCCTCCTGCCTGAGCTGTACCATCCATGTCTGCTTCCTCCATACTCAGGCATCCCTCGTCCTGGAGCATTTGGATGTGGACTAGACTTACACCCTCATTTAGGAGCACCCTCTAGTTCTCAGACCTGTGAACAAGGACTGAATCATACCATCAGCCTTTTATTGTTCTCTCGCTTGCTGAGAGAGATTGCAGAACTTTTTATCCTTCTTTATTGTGTGAACCAATTGCTATAGAGTGTGTGTATGTGTGTGCATGAGCATATATGTGTACATGCATGTGTGAGCATGTATGTTCAGTCCTTTGGATAACCCTAAATAATACAGGTATTTTCTAAGATGTTTAGCTATAAACTTTTACTAATATTATTTAAGTAAATATAAAACATATGTATTCATTTGTTCACCACTTTTCAATTTCTATTCCTATATTTTTTGGACTTAATTTTTTTTTTTTTTTGGTTGTTGTTGTTTTTTGAGACAGGATTTCTCTGTGTAGCTTTGCGCCTTTCCTGGAACTCACTCTGTAGTCCAGGCTGGCCTTGAACTCACAGAGATCCACCTGCCTCTCCCTCCCAAGTGCTGGGATTAAAGGCAAGAGCCACCCAGCTTATTTTTAATTTTTATGGAGTATATAATTATTTCCTTCAGATGATACATGTGATCAGTTTTTAAAAAATATTTGTATGCTTACAAATGCCAATGCTGCTTTGTCTGGGCTAAACCTTTTAGGACTGACCTAGTGTGGTTGTACACACATGTGACCCCACACTCCAGACACAGGGGCACCAGAGTTGTGCATTTGTTTCAAACAAGTGTGGACCAGGGTTAAATGCTCTGAACAATATGACAATTCTTTATTAGACCCACCTCTTATTACTAATAAATAAATAACAAAAAAATAACACAGAAGGGTAACTTTCTGAAGTGTGAGGGAAGTTCTTTTTGTTAGCCTTTGTATGAAAAAAGGAAGGAAAACTAAAATCCTGACTGCAGCAGAACATACAAAACACGTCACAGCAGAATGAGGGTCACATGGATAAAGCCAAGCTCAGAGGAAATGACACCTTTAAGTACATTTATATTTAATAATTCATACTTACTTATTTTCTCTTATATTTTCATTCAGTGTATGGGCGTTTTGCTTTCAAGTACATATGCGCACATGTGTGCAGTGCCCACAAAAACCAGAAGCTACTAGAACCCCTGGAACTGGAATTACAGATAGTTGTGTGTTGCCATGTGGATGCTGGGAATTGGACCTGGATCCTTAAGAAGAGCAGCCAGTGCTTTTAACTGCTGAACCATCTTTCCATCCCCTAATAATTATAAAAAAAGAGTGGACACAGGGCAGTTGAAGGCTGAATTGCATTTCAATAAAGAAATGCAACAAAAAGACATTTATACCTGTCTTCATTACTGCTATCACTTCTACTGTTAATTTTAATTAGTTAAAACTGAATAATTTATTTTTGTTTCAAGTGCCATGAGAGATTTCATGACATTTCCCTTCACTAATTTCTAACCAGGTGTCTCAATAGTATTTATTCCAAAAATCCATACTTTTCCACTAATATAAAATTCTACTTTAATCACAGAATGAATCCTCAAAAAGGACTTGGTCTATTTTCACAACACCATACATTTCATCATCTGGATGTGTATTTTGGCATGTTTCCTTGCTATTTTAATTACTCTGACTTTGTGACACCTTGTGACCTCTGGGAATAATAAGGTTGTCACCCTTTCAAAGATGTCTTCAACTGTTTCATTAAAAGGAGTTATTTGTTCTGGTTCATGCTTTCAGTCTATGGTTGGTCCTGCCATTGCTGTAGGGCTAAGGAGGTGAGGTGGGCACCATGGAGGTGGGCGTGTCAGAGGAAAGCTCCTCACACCATGGCAACCAGCGCACAGAGAGAGCCAAGGCTAAGACACGGCTTTATAGGACACGTTCCAGGCACCTATCTCTTTGTCATATCTTTAATCTTTTAGGTGAATTAAAACTCTTTTTCCAGGTGTAGAAAAGAGCCCTTGAAGATTTAGTAGAATCAACGTACAGATTAAACTAAGAAGCATTAGCTTCTACTGTATTACTCCATCCCCAAACAAGGTTTTTGTCCTGTTTCTGCCATATATATATAAAGTGTACAGCATCATCACTCTAATAGCAAAAGAAAAAAGCTGAGCAAACTACAATTCAACACTCAATTACTCAGGAAGTAAGACCAATAATCAATAAATGGTGGCATCTTGATTTTTAAAAAGTAATTGCACATTAAAGGAAATAGTTACCTGAACAAAAAGACAGCCATCAGATTGGGAGAAGAGTTTTGCCCAAAGATTAATATCTTAGAGTATACAAAAAAGTTAAAAAGCTAAACAATAAGAAAGCCAATTATCCAATAAAAAGGGCTTATAGATCTGAACAGAGTCCTCAAAAGAAGAAATAAATGGCAATAAAAACTTAAAAAGCATTCAACATCTTTAGCTATCAAAGAAATGCATATTAAAATGACTTTGTGGCTCTGTCCCACTCCAGTCAGAATGGCTGTACCAAGCAAACAAGTGACAACACACGCAGGTGAGAATGTGGGGTAGGGAGCCCTTGTTTACCGTTGGTGCCCAGTGTAAACCAACACAGCCACTTTGAAATTCAGTATATATGGTTCTTTAAACAAAAAAGAACTACTTTCAGAAACTTTTGGGATCCAGCCCCTCTAGTCTCCTTCCCAGGGGTCCAGCAATGAGGATAATCCGAGGGAATGCATCTAAGTACACCGAGCTCTACAGTCCGTTTACTTTTTTCCTCTGAGACAAGATTCTATCTATACAGCTTCAATTCGTTACTCATACTTAGCTCTTCCCCGTCACTTTTTCTTCTGTCCACTTATAACTCAATTAAGTTCTTTTCTGTCTCCATCCTCATCTTCATCTTCATTCTTCTCCATCCTCATTCCTTCCCATTCTTCTTCCTGTGACCTGGTCTCAATAACCCTATAATCTGCAAACTCTGCCCTGCTGCCTTCTGGTCCAATGGGGTAACTCTGCTGGATGCTAGGAAACCTGCCTCACGGTTTCATTTCCCCTAGTAGGCAAAAAACCCTTTTGTTCTGAGTCAATTGCTCTGGAATGCCACTTAGACTGTGAGAGAAAGGAGGGTCTGAGCTTCATTTGCACAAAAAACAAAGCTATGTACCTAGGAGATAGGTGCTTGGCCTAGGAGACAGGCCTAGAAGATAGACCTTCTCTGCAAGGGTGTTTACCTTAATTCAGATCAGCACTTGGTCTGAAAGGCTTATTCTGTCTGCAGTTTTGGTCTAGGATGCTTGAGAGATATTTCAGATAATACACTGTTAAAAGTTCTTGGGAAAGTTATGAGTGAACATGAAATTCATAGCAGGAAACAGCAGATATATTAAAAGCCAAATAACACCAAATACTCCTTGAGATTTGGTTTTTCCTCTGGAAGAATTCCTTGATTCTTCCAGGTATTGCTTTAACATATTCAGCTGAATTCTTACTACATTTCTGTGGCTCATAGCAAACTACTATTCAATAAACTACATCAATTAAGGGCTTATACCCAAAGGGCTCCATATCCTACACAGAGACGCCTGTACATCCATGTTTATTGATATTCTATTCATAATAACTGGGAAGTGGAATCATCCTAGATATCCAACAACTGATGAACAGACAATGAAAATATTATACCTATACACAATGGAATTCCATTCAGTGTAAAGAAAAATGAAATTTGTAGAAAATGGATGGAAATGGAAAATATTAAATTGAGTGAGGTCTCAGAAAGACATGGTACATCTTCTCTCATAGAGTCATAGATTATAATTTTTATGTGTTTATATGGATTTGAGTGTGTGCAGAGGCCAGGGAATTAAAATGGACCCATGAGAAGAGGGGAGAAAAGAGGCTTTAAGGGAGAGGTAATAACTTGTGATGTGGAAGAGGAAGGGAAGACGGGGGTGTAAGGTTTAAGCCAGGATGGGGAGCTGGGAGGGGGTGAGAGGAAGGGATGGGTATGCAACCCGAACTAAATATGAATGAAATATCATAAGGAAGCCTACACTATGATATAATTTAAAAAAGAAAATTGACTTAGTTTTTCTTGCTTGCAGGAGGGTCGTGGATGAGCACTGACTGCCAGGGCCAGGACCTGCCACTTGCTCTCCTTCACTGACGGTCAGGAAACGCCTCCAGTGGTCAGGTCTCTGGTCAAGGTGGGAAAAGGGAAGGGACAGCTGTGCTAGCCTTTTCTCTTGGTCAGAAGAAGAAACAATTTTAAGGGAGATTGTTTCAACAGACTATCCCTGAAAAGTAGAGACTTTGATAAGCTTAAGTGCCAATGCTTTACTGAGAGGGTCTGTCTTTGGCTAGCAAGAGTGAGGTGGAGTTGCATTTAAAACACTGATTCCAGGTAGTCACTACTATGCTGCATCAGGTGTCAAGAAAACAACCACTGTTTGAGCAGTTCTGCACCTTTGGCCGTGTGAGATGCTGATTATCTCAGTGATTTACATGGAGAAATCATGCTTTAGCACAAGCCAATGAAAGAGCAATTGACAACATCTGAGTAAGGTGACAAGCCTTTAATCTCTGCTCTTAGGAGGTAGCAGAGGCAGATAGATTGAGTGAGTTCTAGGCCACTCTGATCTACATAGTGACACCCTTTAAAAAAGGGGCAGAGGCTCCGGGGTCCTCCCATTGTGCTGTAAGCCTGTAATTAAGACCTCCTACCCCCTTCAAGAAATGAGATTCGATATTTAAAATTAAATATATATATATATATATATATATGTATATATAATTGAATGAATAATGCTAATGTAATCTATGAATACCACAAATGTGATTGATATCATGAGTGTAATTTAAAACATAAATAAAGAAAAAAGAAAAAAAAAGGGGGCAGAGGAACAAAAGAAAGAAAAGAATTATCTTCTGCTTCCTATCAGTGTCTGCCTCCCTAAAAGCTAACTCCCTTCTGCTTCTGGGTTGTTCTCTAATCTTTGCAGCCACCAGAGAAGCTGATTTCCTTATCCTGAAATGTATTTCTGAGTTTGGAATGATGAGGGTCCAGACTCTGGGTGCTGGAGTCAGGTTGCAGACCATCACAGAACATGGGATTCCCCAGAGAAACGCTGGTAGTAGGACAAGCAGCTGATGGTCTGGGACAGTGATTCTGAGAAGATATGAAGAAAGATACAAGACAAGTCTACTTCTCACTACAACTTATTAACCAGATCTGCTACTTAGCCACCTTCAGTGGAGGAGCTTCCCTTGGAGCTGTGTACATGGTTGACTCCTCAGAAATCTGATTTGATTGAAAGGATAGTAGAGAAATTGATATTGGAAATAATAGTTGGGGCATACATTGATTATAGAAAACAATGGTGTTTTAGTTATAGCTATCATTGCTGTGATGAGACACCATGAGTCAAAGAAACTCAGGGAGGACAGGGTTTATTTCACTCACAGTTCCTCATCAAAAGCAGTGAGGACAGGAACTCAAGCAGGGCAGGAAGCCGGAGCAGGAGCTGATGCAGAGGCCATGGCGGGGAGCTGCTTGCTGTCTTGCTCCCCATGGACTGGAACCTCCCACATTAGTCATTAATTAATAAAATCCCCAATAGGCTTGCCTACAGCCCAGTCTCATGGAGGCATTTTCTCAGTTGAGGCTTCCCTCCTCTCCAGTGACTCTGGCCTGTATCAAGTTGACATAAAAACTAGCTGGCACAAATAGTGGCTTTTTATCCACGCATATAACATACTTTGTCCAAAATTATTCCCCATTGTGGACGTTTTTCTATATGCTGTGGATGTGTGTGCTATGATTGGTTGACAAGTAAAGCTATTTGGCCTATGGCAAGTCAGGTTATAACAAGGTGGGAAATTGAAGAGAGAGGGAGAAAAAAGGAAGAGGGAGAGACACTATCCCACCATCCAGAGAGCAGCATGTAATGGCACACAGGTAAAGCCATGGAACATGTGGCAACATTAGATTAACAGAAATGGGCTGAGTTTAGTTATAAGAGCTAGCTAGCAAGGAAATTGAGCCATAGGCCATGGCCATGCAATTCGCAATTGATATAAGCCTCTGTGTGTTTACTTGGGTCTGAGTGACTGCAGGTCCAGGCAGAACACAGGAAAACTTCCAACTACACCCCATTACCATCTCCCTCCTTCCCTCATCTCTAATAATCACTCTTCTATTTTTCACTCCCCCACTCCGCCCCCTGATTTCACACAGGAGATAAGACAGTTATTTTGCTTGACATGGTGAACTCTAGTTCCATCAGTTTTCCTGTAAACTGTATGATTTCATTCTTCCTTGGCTGTGTGTGTGTATGTGTGTATGTATGTGTGTGTGTGTGTGTGTGTGTATGTGTGTGTGTGTACCCCCTTTCTTTATCCAGTCATCCACTGATGGGTATGAGGCTGAGTCTGTAACTCGGCGGATGTGAGAACGTGCTGTAGTAAGCATGGGTCTGCTAAGTCCTGACTTCTTTCCTTTGGGTATACACCCAGGCAGACATAGCTGGATCACATGGTAGTCCTATTTTTAGTTTTCAGGAACATCAATCCTTGCTTCTATCCTGGTGGGGACACTTTCTTATCTATACTAGTAACCAACTTTCCAAATTAAGGGGAAAAGGAATTTGTTGGCAGAATGCCACCTGTTCTCTGGCTTGACTAAAGACCAGGTTATTGCTTATTTGCAGAAAACATGAGAACTATAGAAATCCAAGTAGCCAGAGCCACACCAAAGTCAGGCCACATCCAGAGAATAGTACAACAATGCTGTCGTTGCTGCCCCCCTCGACACCAGACACTGCTCCTGTGCTGCTATTTCTGGCCCCGCTGTGCTGCCATCTTTATCAGTGGGATGACTTAAATACTTAGTTGCAGTTTTTTCAGAGTTAAATTCCTAGGCAAGAGCATACAGCTACACCCTTGCCCTCAATAGATGGGATGTGGAGAGAATCATTTGGCACTTTCAGTTCCATCAAGCTGGAAAAGACCCTGGCTCCCCCTACTCCATGATTGCTGCTTGTCTGTACTTGCTGATGGGTTCACATCTTGAACAAAGGATGGTCCATTACTTTGACTCTCCAGTATTCACTTTCATGCTACTACAAACTAATCACATCCCTGAATGTTCATAGTAAATTTATCCCAAATAATCACACTCTTCTCTCAAGGTGAAGTATCTAATGGCTAAACACATGATTGTAATCCCAGCATACAGAAGGCTGAAGCAAGAAGATCACCATGACTCTGAGGCCAGCTTGGGCTACATAATGAGACCTTGTCTCTAAAATCATATATGTAATAAAAAGTCCTGCTAAGTACTGTTCCCTATCCATGTCTGATACAGAATTCTTCAATAGTCTATGCTATGTGGGCTATATTATAAACTATATGCCTTCCATCTATCCTCCTGTGATAATTTATATGAGAATGTGTAAGCTCATATATTTGAATGCTTTGTCCCTCGTTGCTGGAATCATGTTTTGGGAAAGATTAGGAAGTATGATGCTGTTGAAGGAGGTGTGTCACTGGGTGTGGGCTTAGAGGTTTCAAAGGCCCATGCCAAGTCCAGGCTCACTCTCTCTGCCTCGTGCTGGATTGGATGTAAAATATCAGCTACTGCTCCAGCACCACACCTGCCTGCTGTACATCACCACACTCCCTGCCATGATGGACATGGACTCACCTCTGAAACTGTAAGCAAGCCCCCAGTTGAATGCTCTCTTTAACAAATTGCCTAGGTCAGATGTCTCTTCACAGCAATAGAACAGTATCTAAGACACCATCTCATACATGACATTTCTTTTGAGTCTCTTATATTCTCTTAATTTCAGGTGCCATTGGCCAAATGCTTTGCCTTGATGCCTGCCTGTTGTGTGATATTTTGATTGTGTTCTGACAAGTAAAGCTTGCTTGGAGTCAGAGGGTGGAGCTAGCCACTAGCTGACCAAAATTAATCATAGAGGTTTGGAGGACTGTAGATAGATAGGAGGCAGAAAGTAGTAAGGTGGGGCAGAGAGAGGGTCTCAGCCCTTTTGGAAGAAGGAATGGAAGAGGTAGGAAGCTCTGATGGCTGTTCCCCTGCTTCTCTGATCATTCAGGTTCTTACCCCAATATCTGACTCCTGATTTTTTATTGGTAAAGAATAATTAGTCAAGGCTTCACTTGGCACCCAACATGGGTCATAAATTCATGAGATAGCCGCTTGACCCTGGCTTTGCAGCAGCCACCAGCCACCAGAGCTGCACCCATCTGAGCTGCTATGACACTGGCTGGCTTTTCCTTTCTTTCCCAAGCTCTCTGAGTGAGTCTGGGATATTTTGGTTGTACCCTCTTTACAACAGTCTCCACAGGCCCCAAGCTCCACAGGTGCCTTGGCTCCAAATGCCTCCAGAGTTCACTACCCAACACTGGCTGACTGCCGTCGGGCAGCTCTGTGCTCTCACTTCCCACATCTGTCACATGTGTTGCTCCCACACATTCCTGTGTCTGCCTTTCAGATGGCTGGCTCCATGGCTCCTTCTCACTGTGGGTTGTGGGCTTCTCCTGGACTCCCTCCTCAGGCTTCTGACACACTGGGTTAGTCACCTCAACACCCGCTCAGGCTTCTATTACTGTTGCAACCTCCACATACTCTCAGTTGACAACTACGAGAGTAGCTGCAGCTGCCCTCAGCTGTGCCCTCTGCTCAGCCATCCTGTGCAGTGGCAGCCAGCCTCATGCTTCACTGTCATTATCAGTAAATCTGGTGAGACACCTGGGAATTCTTAAAGGGAGACTTAGTTACAAAAATGTTTTATCCCCATGTGGAAAATGGGAAATACTATGATGCACAGAGTTAGGTCTCTGTATGATTCTGCAATGGATGGTTTGAAAATGGAGCAATTAAATGAAGGGATAATTATTATCTGGGATTAACATGATATCAATTATCATTTTGGTCATTCTCCCTTTATCCCCCCAAAAGTTGGTTGATATCAGTGCTGAATACGAAAAATTGACTGGTAAGATAAAATTCTTAAAAAGATGGACTAATGAAGCTAAGAAAAATATTCACACACAAACAGAAACACAGACTATAGAACTAAAAAATATTCACACACAGAGGAGTTTAGAACAGAAGCTACCACACCATTACATTATGAAACTGAAGAGGAGTGGTCCAAGTTTACCAGAAAACTAACTTTATTTTATCCAGTTACCATTCAAGAATGACCACCAGATGATAAGCACCATTAAGGATATACAAAAGTTAACTGGGTTCCTACAAAACATTACATTTAAAGAGATTTAAGGAAACAATAGTTTCATATGGTATGCATTCACTTTTTGTGAAGCAGATGTTAAATTCAAGGGCCACTCAGACAAGAATTATTCCACAAGACTGGAAAGATTTAGTTACAGTAGCCGGGCCGTGGTGGCGCACGCCTTTAATCCCAGCACTCGAGCAAGCAGCGATCTCTGTGAGTTCGAGCCAGCTACAAGTGAGTTCAGAAAAGCGCAAAGCTACACAGAGAAACCCTGTCTCGAAAAACAAAAAAAAAAAAAAAAAGATTCAGTTACAGCAATATTGGAATCTGGTTCTCAGCTACAGTGGAACACTTGGTGGAGAGATGAAGCTAGGGTTATAGAACAACAAAGTAGGGGTAGAGGTTATGAGATTTCCCAACATCAAATCCTTGGTGATGGTCATTATGCTGGTGTGGAAAGACAGGTGACATCTGATGATCAGCTGGCCCTGTGCTGTACAGCAGCTTTGAATACTTGGGGCAAGATTGAAGAATCAGGAAAGAGGACTGAGCCACCTACTAAAATTATACAAGGCCTAAAAGAAGCCTTCACTGATTTTTTACAAAGATTGACTTCATCTGTCAATAGAATGGTATCAGATCCAGAAGTTCAACAAATATTAATTGAATCTTTGGCTTTTGAAAACATTAATTCAGAATGTAAAAAGGGTGATCTGGCCTTTAAAGGCAAGATCAGCACCCATAGATGAATGGATTAGAAATATGGCTGATATTGGATCTCATGCTTATGATGATACTTAGATAGGAGAAGTGACTTCTAAAAATTTTAAGATTAAGAAAAAAGATTAGATGTTTTAATTGTGGTAAACCAAATCATGTGAAAAGGGATTGTAGGTAAGGCAATTCCTAGGAACAATGGTTTTTTTCTGGAAAGAATCCAAACAGAAGGTCCAGTCTTCTGGAATACACAGAAGGTACAGCAAATGCCAATATTGGATTAATGAATGCACATCAACATGGGACAGCAAGGTAACCCTTTGCCATTAGGAAAAATCATAGGGATCCTCTTGCAGGCCTCCATATCAAACTTGGTTCAGTCATTCCCTGTCAGCATTGGGGAAACTCCTCCACAGAGCAGTTAAAAGACTTAACACCTGTTATAAAAAAAAATTCTGCTCTGGATGACAGAACAGCCTTAAAAGATAAAACAAAATTTTCAAAAGAAACCATAAAGCAAACATTTTGACAAACTTCTATACATGATCAAAGACCAATGTTAAACACACACACACACACACACACACACACACACACACACACACACACACACACACACACGACATTGTAATTGAGGGTTTGGTAGACACAGGGGCAGATGTACTAATAATTACACCAAAATCTTGACATCCAAATTGGCCTCTTCGGGAGATAAGTGTTTGCCACGGACTGGCCCACCGGGAGTACCATGACCGTAGGAGAATCAGGGCTTGGGTAGTCAGGAAGGCAAGGATTCGGCGACTGACAGACAGACAACAAACACACTCAAAGGTGGTTTGAATCTGCTGCAACTTTACTTCTGCAAATCAGTAGTTTATATACAGAAAAGAAAACTATCAAGTCATACAGGGAACAACAAGAGCTTGGCAATAATTCAATTACATCATCTTTAAAAAACATCAAGCACACAGTTATTAATCGGCGCTAGACATATCCTTTCACTCATAAGAACTTTATGACCCAAAGAGCAGTCTGTGTTTTTTAAACATAGTACAGTTCCTAGACTTGTGTAGGCTTCTTGCAGCTGTGTCCTTCATCTTTATCTCAGCCGCTCGCTAGTTTATTTATTCATTTTTACTTTTCTGGTTCTCATGACCCATTTAGCCAATTTGGATGCTACAGATCCTCCCTAAGACTTTCTTTAGTTCTTTACCATATATCTCTTCTAATATAAAACCTTTTTACCTGCTGGAATATGGACACTTGTACTTTTACACCTGTAAGGGGAAGGGTTCTGTTCTAGTCCTTAAGTTTTCCATGCTGAACTTCCTCAACAGAGGGGCCCACTATCTGCCTCCTATGAGATAATGTTTTCTTCCATAAATCACTTTAGTTGGGATTCCTAGTGGGTGAGTGTTCATTCCCTAGAAGTGCCTGAACTATTATACTTTCTATTATCTAGCGGCTTGAGGCTTGAGGTCTTTAAGGAATAGTTCATTCTGCTATATCTAAATAAGGTCCATGTCTAGCTTCCCTTTCCTCCACAGTTCACAACCCAAGCATTCATTAATTTTGGCTGTGTTCTATAGATTAATTAGAACATTATCAGAAAAGCAGTTATACAGAACCCAAGCCCAGAGAGCTCATGATCTGTGAAGCACGTCTCCTTCGAGAAGGAGGCATAACATGGGCACTCTGCCAGGGACCTCCAGGGAGCTTAGTCCCGTGGGACACGTATCTCTCGTCCGCTATTATTGACATAATTGTTCATGTCACACGAACGACACTGGAGTTGGTGTGGCAAGTGTTCAGCTTTGACAGATTGGAACTTTATCTTAGGTAAAACAAAGCACAAGATGGGTTGAATATATAGGGCTGGAAGAACAGAAAGGAAAATTAAAGCCATGTGTGGCTAACATAGCAATGAATTTATGGGGATGTGATTTGTTACAGCAATGGAATACCCAGATTAACATTCCTCCAATCTCAGACACAAACCATAAACTAACTTATGTTTCTGAAAAAAATATTAAAAGGTATTATAAAAAAATCACCGACCTTTCAGGTTGTACATAAAGAAGGCACAACAGCTGCTGATCTTTCAAAGGCACCAACAGCCCTACCTTTAAGATAGTTAACTGACAACCCTGTCTGGATGGAACAATGGTCTTTGATATCAGGAAAATTACAGCTATTAGAACAGCTGGTACAGGAGCAGCTAAAGCAGTCTTTGAAATTCTCCTGTATTTGTTATTAAAAAGAAATCTGGAAATGGAAAGTGGTAACAGATCTAAGAGCTGTTAATAAGGTGATTTAGCCAATGGGCTCTTTACAGCCTGGAATTTTCTTGCCTTCTCTATTACCTAAAGGATGGTCTATTATAGTCTATTATAGTGATTGATTTAAAGGACTGCTTTTTTTTACCATAACTTTGCAAGAACAGGATAGAGAAAAATTTGCCTTCTCAGTGTCTACTTATAATAATTTCCAGCCTGTTAAAAGGTATCAGTGGAAAATTCTTCCACAAGGAATGTTAAATAGTTCTATCTTATATCAATATTTTGTAAAACAGTCATTGGAAATAACTTGTAATCAGTTCCCTCAATTTATAATTTATCATTATATGGATGATATCTTACTAGCTGATTCAGATGCAGATACCTTAGAGAAAATGTTTGAAGAAGTAAAAAAAAAATTGCATGTTGGGGATTACAAATTGGTCCTAAAAAATACAAAGAGAAGATTCTATTAATTACCTAAAATATAAGATAGGTTTACAAAAAATTCAACCATGGAAAGTACAAATCAGGAGAGATCAATTACAAACTCTTAATGATTTTGAAAAATTGCTGGGAGATATTAACTGACTACAGCCCACAATTGGATTGACAACTCAAGAACTAAGTAATTTATTTCAAACATTACAAGGTAATAAGGACTTAAATAGTCCAAGAAAATTATCATCTGAGTCTGAGAAAAAAATTGGCTTCAGTAGAAAAGAAATTATAGGATGACACATGGATCATTTGGATTCAGAGCTTGATTGTATTCTGGTTATTTTACCTTCTATGCATTCTCCTACTGAAATTCTAAGGCAGAGAGAAGATATCATCTTAGAATGGATATTTTTACCATTCAAACAGAGTAAAAAATTCAAGACCTATGTAGAAAAGGTTTCTGAGTTGGTTTTACAGGGGGAAACTAAGACTTTTTCTATTAGCAGGAATCATTCAAGCTAAGCTAACTTACAAGACTAACAAACACTTTTCATTTGATCATATATAACTTTCTAAAAAGGAAACTACCCAAAGTTAGGATTGGGACAGGATTTCATGTTTGTCTTTCCAGGACAATGAAGGCATCCAACTAAAGAATCTGAAGACCACTGGGCAAATGAGACATCTGAAGACAAAGGACAAGTCATCCAGAGAAAATGTCCCAAGGAAAAGGGTAAATTGACCTGGTATATCACATTCCCAACAGGATACAATTTCATAAATCTTCCCAAATGTTTGTTTCTGCTGTTCTCTACAGACATATGAGACAAATCGTCTTTTGGTAGTCCCAGTTCCATTAAAAATTAAAGAAGCTTGCATTATAGCATAGAGAGAGAGATTCTGTGAGTTCGACCATCTCTACCAAGTAGTCCAAAAAAAAAACAAAAATTAAAAAAAAAAAAAAAAAAAAAAAAAAAAAAGCTGCTTTGGAGTTGGAGTGTGTCTCTCTCCTTCTCTAAACCCAAGCATGCTTGTTAAAGGAAAAATTCAAAATCTCTGTCTCATGCCTGCAGAGTCACCTGATATGGGACAGAGTAAAAACCAAAATTAAGGGACTATTCTATTGCCAGTAATCTCATAATTCTTTGATTTTATTTTGAGTTTTAAAACTTCTCTTAAGGTATAAATATTATCTCAAAATTTAAAAAACTAATATATATATTAAACTTTTTGTCATGATATTAAGGGTCATACAGAGTACTAAATAATTCTAGAAAAAGGCTTTATTTAGCTTCCTGTACATGATTTTGCATTTGAGTCTTTTATCAGGTGACTAGGAATTAAATTTTTTGTGCTCTGGATGTGCTTAACAAATTGTGGTCCTTTAAACTCTTTGAAATCTGCTGCATATGACATTTAAAATGTTTTTATTTATGCATTTAAATAAAATGCATTTATTTAAAATGCAGTGAACCATGACCATTCCTAACAGCAACCTTTGAAGTCTTCAAAAGGAGGATGAGGCCCCACAACATTTCCACCCAGAGTGTAATAATGTCACTAAGCTGAGAAACACCACTCAAATGTTGGCTTTGGACTATAAACTGTTCAGGACAATTTCAAGGTGGCTAGCTGAGATGATCCAGACTCACAGACTCCTCTCGTATGGACTTGAGAGAAGTTCTGCTCTTTCCCTTTATATAGAAACTGGACAACAAATGATACAACTAGCTCTCCCAGTACTTGACAATTATCTCATTTTTTAGGGTCCCCTAAAGATGCCACCACCCTCAGACAACAGGAAGTCATTTTAAGAACATAATGTGTACATTCCCAAGAAGTGGGGTAGGCTTTTTTGTTGTTGTTTTTGTTCAGTGGGTTATGGATATTTGTCATCCTTTAGGGGCATTAGCTACAAGTTGTTACTGGTAATGGCCAGAAAAAAAAACTGAACAAAGGAGATTAGATTCAGGAATCTTGTTCTGAAAAGAACATTGGGGGATATAGAAATGATAGGATAAAAGAGTAGATTATTGAATCTACTTTTAAACAAACAAACAAACAAACAAAAAAACTACCAGTCTTAAATATTTTACATTGGTATGGATTTTTGTATATTAATACAAATTTGAGGTTATTTTTGTTATATTGTATATATGTTTCTACTCTTGTTTAAGATTTTTTGTATATTGATACCAATTTATGGTTATTTTTGTTAGAACATACTGTACATATGTTTCAACTCTTGTTTAAGGTATTGTACCTATACAGCTCATTTAACAATGTAATATAAATTTCTAGTTCTTGAAAATTATTATTGTAAACTATTTAGGATAATATAGAATGCAGGTTAGTAGTTAGTTCCTATTACAATGAAACTTGTGGTCAGGTTAGGTAAGTTTTTAAGGTTAAACAGATATGTTTTAGATAGGTGGTCTTCAAGCACTTCAGAGATACAGAATATGGCATTTTTTTCTTTTTCTTTTCTTTTATTTTACAATACCATTCAGTTCTACATATCAACCATGGGTTCCCCTATTCTCCCCCCTCCCACACCCTCCCTTTACCTCCAGCCTACCCCCCATTCCCACCTCCTCCAGGGCAAATCCTCCCCCGAGGACTGCAATCAACCTGGTAGACTCAGTCCAGCCAGGTCCAGTCCCTTCCTCCCAGACTGAGCCAAGTGTCCCTGTATAAGCTCCAGGCAGAATATGGCATTTAAGATGCCTTAATAACATAAGTTTTTTTATGACAATGAAAAATGTCTGCTCCTGGCAGCACCAATCTACTTCAGAGAAGATGATAGGCATTGAAGGAACTCCATATGGTGTTTACTTTCTTTATGGCAAAAGTTAGTCACTGGGCAAGAAACTGCCCTCACCTCAAATGCTGATGGTATGGTGTCCAAATTAGACAAGCAGGATATAAAAGAAAGTGACTGCCAAACTTTGCCAAAACAAGGTGGAACAGTTCTTCAAAAATCCTGATTCATAGAAAAGTCTATCAGATATTCTAGGCCTGCAGGCCAACGTTACAGAGGAACCTTGGGTGACTGTGCAGGCAATCAACTGTTTCTGTCATTTCTTAGTTTTGGAAGTTGTTTGCTCTGTACTTAATGTTTACTCAGGTCTCTGATGGAATTGAAGACTAGATAGTTATAATGATAGTTTTTCTTGTTAACAAATTCAGAAAAGAAACTCACAAAAGAGGTGTAAAGTGTATAAGGTTGAGAGACATAAAAAGATACTTTGGGTTTGGTAATACTAGTTAGGATGGAAAGTGAATTAGGTACAACTCTTTGGACTCACCAAGATAGGATAGATAATGGAGTATTTTCTCTGAATTTGTCTAACACAAATGGATTGAACATTGTTAATGTAATTCTTATCTGTATTTGTATAGTTATTGTATACATTGTATAACTATGTTAGTTAAACACTTCCCTTTTTATTTAGACAAAAAGGGGAAAATGTTGTGTGGTGTTTCATGTTCTGACAAAAAAAGCTTGCTTGGAGTCAGAGGGTGGAGCTAGCCACTAGCTTATCAAAATTAGCCATAGATGTTTGTAGGACTGTAGATAGATAGGAGGCAGGAAGTAGTAAGGTGGAGCAGAGAGAGGGTCTTGACTTTTTTGGAGGAAGGAACGGAAGAGGTGGGAAGCTCTGATGGCTGCTCCCCTGCTTCTCCAATCTTTCAGGTTCTTACCCCAATATCTGACTCCTGATTTTTTATTGGTAAAGACTAATTAGTTAAGGCTCCATCTGCATATTTGGGTGACAAACTATGGCTGGGTGCAGTGCTATTCACACCTCATGTGAGTAGCCTGTAGTGTGGGTCTACAGAGTTCCCGAGCACTGCTAAGTGGTTTGGCTTATTGGTCAGAGACCTAAAGGGAATAAGAATAGGTCAGGGGCAATTAGTAAAAGAGACCAATGAGAGTGTTCATAAAAGCACATGGACGTTTATGACTCACAAGAGTATGCATAGTAAAAGAGGCTTTCAAACTTGACCATTCGCAATTCTTTTTTCACATTCAATTCTAATCCATCTGGAAATCTTTTTTTTTTTTTTTCAAGACAGGGTTTCTCTGTGTAACTTTGGAGCCTGTCCTGGATCTCACTCTGTAGACCAGGCTGGCCTCGAGCTCACAGAGATCCGATTGGCTCTCCTTCCGAGTGCTGGAATTAAAGGCGTGCGCCGCCGCCGCCGCCGCCGCGCCGCCGCCGCCGCCCGCCGCCGCCGCCGCCGCCGCCGCCGCCGCCGCCGCTGCCACTGCCTGACTCCATCTGGAAATCTTAATGGGTTTACCTTTAAATTATATTTAGATTCCAGTTACTTTTCATACCTCCCTGCTACTTCTCCAGTCAAAACAAATGTTCCTTCCTGAGCCATTTAAATTGCTTCCTTAATATTAATGACCCCAAATGTGCCACCTCCTTTCATTTTATCTTCCAATATGGCGGACAGATTGAACTTTATTGTAACATTGCAAGTCAGATCTCACTTGCCTTCTCTTCAGAATTTTCTAGTGGCTTCTTATTCCAGTCAAAACAAGTCAGCAGTCTAGCCCTCCCATCCTCCATCCCCCAGAGGCTCTGGTGCTGGGCTCCCTCATGTCCTCTTCATCTTTTGCTTTCTCTGAGTTCGCTCCATCGTGACTCTCGTGGCCTCTCCGCTGCTTCCATAACATGTCCCATGTTTCTGCCTGGACTTCCATGGTACTTTCCTCTCCACGACTATTCTTCCTGGGCTATGCTCTTGGCTCTCTCTTACTCCGTCAAGTTGTGATCCGAAAGTAAGCATTCCAGTGAAGCCAAGCCTGGATCTGCTGTTGAAACTGGACTCCCTACTAAGACACCTGCTCCATTTTCAGAGTTTCCAGCTCCTGTACACTTTACCTATTTGTGCATGGACAGCATAAACTCCCTAAGAGGCAGGGATTTTTCTGTTTTGCTGGTACCAGGTCTTTGGCGTTTAATGTCCAGTATGCAGTAAATATCTAAAAATACTTGTTGGGTGGATGAGTTTACTTCAAGGGTCTATAGACTTTTGGCAGTCCCCTTCTGCTAGAGTATGTATCTTGAGTGGTTGTCTCACAAGCTCAGTCACCTGCTTAGAGAACTCATCAGTAAACACAACCAAGGAAGATGTGGTCTGAGAAGATCCATGAGAGAGAGAGAACCTGGGCTAAGAAAGGTGTGGTCTGAGACCTATGAGAGAGAGATAGGTGTGCATGTACAGTCTCACTTTACTTGCAATCTGTTGGACTGTTACTGTGGAATCAAGAATACACAGAAGATGAGGAAAATAAGTCCTGGAAAGTTGAGAGACATCCCTTTTGTAATAGTAAATCCAACTGCAATCTACTGTCCCTAAACAAAGCACCAGCATATTACCTTTTATTAAAGAAACATACTTTGATAAAACACCACTACCAGAGGCAAACTGGGGAGGAAAGGGTTTATTTTATCTTTTAGATTGTAGTCCATCATCCAGAGAAGTCAGAGCAGGAACTCAAGCAGGGCAAAAACCTTGAGGGGTGCTGCTTACTGCCTTGTTCCTTATGACTTGCTCAGTCTGCTTTCTTACAGCACCTGGGCCACCAGTCCAGGGGTGGCAGCACCTCCCATTGAGCCAGGCCCTCCCACATTAATCATCAATCAAGAAAATGCACCACAAGCTTGCCTACAGGCCGATCTGGGGCAGGGGATTTTCTCAGCTGAGGTTCCCTCTTCCAAAATGTCTAGCTTGTTTCAAGCTGACACAAAACTAGCCAGCACAAATTGCAAAAGTGAAGATGGTTTTAAAAATACATAAAGGGCCTGCCGTGTGGGCGTGCACTTTAAAATCCCCTCAAAGCCTGCCGTGTGGGCGTGCACTTTAAATCCCCCAAAGCCTGCCGTGTGGGCGTGCACTTTAAAATCCCCCAAAACATCACATCCGCGACTCTCTAGTTTCTAGCGTTGTGCATTGCTATCTTCTGAGTCTTATAGCAAAATCAGATGGCTGCGGCAGCTAAGAAAAACACAGGAGACACGTAGCATGGAAAAAGACACCATCTCAACAAAGGCTGACTTTCTTTATCAGTGTGAACCTGTGAACCCAGTGAGCACCCCCAAATCTACATGTCTGATGATGCTGTGAGTCACTGCATGACTCATGGCTCACTGGCCACTACAAAACAGAAACATGAGGAATAATTTACTGCCTAGGCCAAAAGGACTTGAAAGAGCGTTCCCACCCACCACACGAGTGATCTATCAAGTTAGAGTAAGACGCTGTCCTTTCTTCTTCTTGGAGGGGATTAGTTCTCCCTCTTGGTGTGTCAGATAAGCCTCTGGTTTCACTAATAATCTCCCAGTGAACCGGCCTATTCCTGTACCTGCCTACTCAGGCTCCTTCTGCATAGCAGAACCCGGAGAGTGCCTCAGCTCACAAAAATGTACTTCATCACTCCTCAGAGCAAGATGGCTTCTTGGACCAATGCTTTATTTCCCCCTCCCTTGATCGTGACACTGAACAGACTCAGAATGAACTGTCTCTGACTGAACAAGCAAGAAATTACTCTCAGGCCAAGACACTTTGTTCTTCAAAACTGTTTCTCTCTTTTGCTTCTAAGAATCAAAGTCCCAGGGACCACATTTAGGGGCATAAAGATGAGCATCACGTTTCTGAAGGGCTAAAGCCTTTTCTTCCTCAAGGCCTTTTCAATGTGGCTTCTGTTTTAATAGGTGATCTGTGTGCACAGGATGGTAATGTTTCTGCTCTCCTCAGGAGCCTGGGGTTCTGTTTGGGGTCACTGTATGGCCTTCTCAAGAGCTGGTAAATTCCCTCTTTTGAGTTCCCCCATCTCTAGGGCGGTGCCTGACACCTGAACAGGCCATCTTTCACAGTTTAACCAGGCCACAGTGTAAGGCCAGGCCTCTGGTGCAGGAAACAGTCTGGCATCTGCAGTTTCTCTCATTCTGTAGGCAGCACTGTGAAAATGATCTTTGACATCCATCAGATGTACACTCCTTTTGTAACAACAGGAAGCAACTGAGAGGAATATTCTTCCCTTGGTAATCTGGGCCTGCCTCCCTAATGCTCTTCATGGCACCAAGAAAGCATCTTCTGCTTGGGGGCCCTACTGCTACGCACAGATCCTCTCACAGGCAATGAGGTAAAGTGGGAACCATGAGACACCTTGGTTCCACCTCATGCTGGGGCTTTCCTGGTTCATATGCAGAATGCTAGGTCATCTGAGTGATCTCAGAGGGGAGAATGATTGGGTGGGTCAGCGTTTTTCTGTTTTCAAAAACAGACAGTGGCAGCAGAAAGGAGTTCCTACTCTGTTGAGAGGAACCCTGGGAGAGATGATCTCTGTTTCTTCCTTCATTGTGAGTTTTTTGATGTAGTTGGAAGGTTTCTCTGGTCCCGCTAGGCCACCGCAGTCCTGCAGCCCGCTTATAAAATAGTTACTCAGAAGCTTATATTAATTATAACTGCTTGACCATTAGCTCAGGCTTATTACTGACTAGCTCTTACACTTAAATTAACCCATAATTCTTATCTATGTTTAGCCACGGTGACTCCTGACTTAGCCTTCCTCTTCCCAGAGTTCTCTTCATCTGCTTGCCCACCTATACTTCCCGCCTGGCTACTGACCAATCAGCATTTTATTTATCAACCAACCAGAACAACACATTCACAGCACACAGAATGACATCCCACAGCACTTTGCTGTCCGCATAGCTCCTTAAGTAAGCATTGATTGAATTCTTACTTTGAACTGGAATTAAGCTCATCTTGTAGATAAATAATATAGAGATAAATACTGTCTGAAATACATAAGAAGACCCAAAGAGCTGAGGTAAGTCTACATTTGTTGAGAGCAGACTGAGCCCAAAAAGTAAAAGTAAAAAGCAAAGCAACAACAACAAACCCTGAAACAAAGCTCAGAAGGTGGAGGGCACACGGAAGTCACGTACTCAGTGCTTCCTGAGGCTGGATCTGAGGTTTCTGGAGTCTGAGAACTTCATCCACTCAGATACTTTCCTGCTGAAAGATAAAATAGTGTCTGGGTTATGATCATATCAGTGGGGATATTTTTAAAACACAGATTGTTAATTTATTGTTTTTTTAATTGTGAAAAGAACTCGTTTCAAACTGGTGACATTTTATTCATAGTTTAAAATGGCATTCTTTTGAAAACCTAGTTAATCTAAACTATTAACTTTTTTCAACTGAAAAGTTTGTCGTTTATGAAGTATTTTCCTTTTGGGGGGTTGTTTTGATTTAATTTGCTAGGAGGAAAGATGGGGTGTGATGGAGCAAAGTTGCTCACCCCTGAGAATGGTCCAAGTTGAGCAATGAGTACACGAAGCATCATTGTTCCCTTCTCTCTGTTCACCTAGATGAGTGCTTGATCATGCTTATACCTTTGGAAACAGGTTCCAAATATATCCAAGTCATGTGGAAATTTGAAAGGAGACAAGCCTGGTTCTGCTATGTTCTGATTGTATGACACTGGACAACTTCTTAACTCTTCGAGGCCTGCGTGTTCATTGTGATTGGTAATTAGTTGAAATTAAACGCCTTGTGGACTTTGGGAGAAAATGTGGTGTTCTAGAGCAATATCCTAATCAGTAATGAAATTTATATTTTATTTCATCTTGCCTTTTGTCTAGGCAAAATAAATTAAAAGGATGCATTTAATATTCACTATTAAAAGAATGAGGCTAGAGAAGTAGATGCACGTCCATGTGTATGTGTGTTTGCTCCAGAGGACTGGGAGGACAAGAATGAAAAAGTGAGGGAAACTTTGATGGCAATTCTAAAGCATTAATAACTGAAAAGGCACCAGAGTGACTTGATGCAGACCTTAGTGCACACCTAGAACCTGACTGTTTTAGTTAAGGTTTCTATTGCTGCCATGAAACACCGTGACCAAAAGCAAGCCAGGGAGGAAAGGGTTTATCAGGCTTGCACTTCAGCATTGCTGTTCATCACTGAAGGGAGTCAGGACAGGAGCTCACACAGGGCAGGATCCTGGAGGCAGGAGCTGATGCAGAGGCCATGGGGGAGGGGAGCTGCTTACTGGCTTGTTTCCCCTGGCTTGCTCAGCCTGTTTTCTTTACAGTCCTCTGCTCTACCAACTTCAGCCTGCTTTCTTATAGAGCCCAGGACGACCAGCCCAGAGATGAATCTCCCACCATGGGCTGGGCTCTCCCCCTTTGATCACTAAATGAGAAAATGCCTTACAGCTGGATCTTATGGAGGCATTTCCTCAGCTGAGGCTCCGGCCTCTGATGACTGGAACTTGTGTCAAGTGGACACACAAAACCAACCAGTACAGTGACTTTGAATTAGGTAAAATCATACAAGAAAACGATGAAAAGGTGAAAAGTCTATTAGAAAAGTGTCCACAAGCAAACAACAAGGAGATCTTAGAAGCCTGCTAAGCTTCTAAGAGCGCTGGAGAAAGAAAAACTAAGTCATGGGATCTGGGAGTAGGAAGTGATGTTCTTTTAGGACCTGGTAAAAAGACCTGTTGATGCAAGCACGGAAGAAGGCAGGAGCTGACTCGGTTACAGGCAGGTCCGCGGTGCGGTGGCGTCGAGGGTGGTCCCTGTGAGAATCTCTGAGTAGAGAATGAATGAAAAGGCTGAAAGGTTCCAAGGATTATCCTGATCTCAGACCCCCACCCATCTACACACATTCTGACGAGCTAGCCATTCTCTTGCTTTGCAAAAAGTGTTCTCTCCACCAGGCATCAGCAGATGGAGTCTTAGCAGCAATTAAGTTTGAAATACTGGACAGAAAAGTGGGAGATCTGGATAATATTTACCAATATTCTGAACTGTCTCTCTTCCTTCATGTACCAGAGTGAAGAAGCCATAGTAAAGTTCGGCAGGAGCAAGCCCTCTCATACACTTGGAGGCTTTTAGTGCTCCTATTTTAAACATGCATATTCTATCAATGAACATCAGATAGAAAAAACTATCTGTATAAATTAAAATAAGCAGAAAATGAGGAAAAATGAGTTTTATTTTATTTTTTTAAGATTAGAAAAATGTTATTTATATATATGAATGTGTCTATGTAAATTTTTGCCACATTGGGGCAGGCACCCAAGGAGGCCAGAGGAGGATGTTAGATCTCCTAGAGCTGGAGTGGCAGGCAGTTGTGAGTCTTCTGATGTGGGTGCTGGGAACTGAACTCAAGTCCTCTGAAAGAGAAGTAAGTGTTCCTAATGGCCGAGCCATTTCTCCAGCCTTAAAACAAGAGTCTTTAAAGAACTTACAAACAGAATATTTGATACTTCTTATACCAAAAGCTAAAAATCTAATTCCTCTGGTGCTAAATATGACTTTAGCTGTTTCTCTGAAGAAAGCACCAGACTGTGTCTCAGGGAAAAGGAACTCGGGCTGAAGAAGTGACTTCCCCCAAGAGGCAGAGTTCAGGGAGGAGAAAGTTGCCCCTAGAGAGCACTGTGGAACAGTAGCCATTTACCCAAGCTTACTGGGAAAGTCTAAAGTTCATAGGACGTCAGGTAGACTTCAAGGACGGCTTTGCTTTAGGGCAGTGAAAACTTGGCTGCCAGTCAAAGGATTCTATGGTGTCATCCAGCAAAGCCCCAAAGCGTGACCTGGAGGGGTGGACTTGTGTCTGGGTCACTTTCCTGAGTCCCAGAGGGAAGTGCGGCAGGAGAAATAATTGAAGAAATAATGGTTGAAATCTTCAGACTTACTGAAAAGTGTAAACTCCCAGGCCCAGAAAGAAAAGTAAAGTTCAAGAAAGAAAGACAGGAAGAAAACTATTGTAATACACCTCAAGTTGAAATTCAAACAGGTCAAAATTTAAAAGTAGCCAAAACAAAACAAAAAACAAAAAACAAAATATATGTGTAGAAGATTAAAGATAAGGCAAAAAGCATTTTTTTTGTTTCACAAATAACAAAAGACATATAACAATGGAGCAGTATTCTTAAATTATAACAAGAAAAAGTTGTCGGCTTGCCATTTGCCGACAAAGATAGCTTACGAAAGGTCCCGGGAGACGGTTCAGCAGGCAAGAGTGAGAACCATTGCGCCGGCACCCACGTCAGGCAGCTCACAACCACCACTAACTCCAGCTCCAGGGGTCTGACAGACTCTGCTGGCATCTGCAGGTACCACACGCAAACACACACACACACACACACACACACGCGCGCGCGCGCGCGCGCACGCACAAACATACACACACGAGCACACACACATACACAGACATGCAATACACACACATATGCACACACATGCATGTGCACACAATTAGAAATTAAAATAACTATTTTAAAAACTTTCAAAATGCAAATAAGGGACCAGAGAACAGCTCTGTGGCTAAGAGCGCTTGCTGCTCGTACAGAGGGCGTGGGTGTTGGAAGCAGCCATGTGTAACTGCAGTTCTAGGTCATCTGACACCTTCTTCTAGCCTCTGTGGGCACCAAGCATGCATGTGCTACATACACTCACACATACACATAAAGACATAAAGATAAAGAATCTCTAAAAACAAAAACAAAAACAAAAACCCAGAAAGAAATCATCGTCCTTAGACCTGTACAAGAAGTATTACCAAAGGAATCCTGATGTAAACAAAATAAAGAATGGCACCAAAAATGGTAAACACATAAGTAGAAAAATGCTATTACTTATATCTCTTTAAAGTATAATTTAATTTAATGCAAAACTAACAGCGGTAGATTGTGCAACTCACAACATATGTGTAGAATTAAAACATTGACAATAGCCGGGCAGTGGTGGCGCACGCCTTTAATCCCAGCACTCGGGAGGCAGAGGCAGATGGATCTCTGTGAGTTCGAGGCCAGCCTGGACTACAAAGTGAGATCCAGGACAGGCACCAAAGCTACACAGAGAAACCCCATCTTGAAAAACTGAAAGCACATAACTATTGCTAATCCCTTTTGTATTAAGCAGGTGTCTTTCTTTACCACAGCCCTGGGTTTCTGCACATAGGGACTCTCCTGACTGTCTTAGAATTTCTCTGGTCTTTTGGTAAAGGCGGTTGGCTCACTAATGGCAAGCTGGTGAGTTGGCTTCACCCAAGGTGGTAGGGACTGTTGGCTGAGGAAAGTGTGAATGTTGAAGCTAAGGATAGAGTTGGCTCATGGAACATTTTATCTGTTTTCTGAGTTTCTTGTCCCAGTACATCAACAAATTTGCTTTTGCTTAAAGATTTTCCCACAAGAACATTTGCCAAATTCAGATGACGCGTTTTTAGATGGATCTTGATTTTTTTGGAACGAGAGTTGAGATTATATAAGCTCACTTGGTCACAGTGAGAAAACCCTGGGAGATCCTATTTGCGCCTACATTAGGAAAGTGTCCATAGAGAAGAAAGGGAGACCTGGATTTCAGCGGATGTGGAAGAGAATATCTGGGAAAGGAAATTTCACCCCGTCTCCTTTTCCCAACTGTCTGTCTCAGAGGCTCTCTGAGTCATCTGAAAGTGAGGCACTTGGTACTGTGTGTTTCGTTGTTGGGGAGAATTCTGACCACACCATCAATTGGTTTGGATTAGTTTATTTGTTTAAAATGACCTTTAGGTTCTAGATTTTTTTTTTTTTTTTTTGAGACAGGGTTATTCTATTATTTAGCTCTTGCTGTCCTGGAACTTGCTCTGTAGCCAGGCTGATCTCGAACTCACAGAGATCCACCTGCCTCTGCCTCCAGAGTGCTGGGATTAAAGGTAGGCACCCCCACCACGGGGCCCTAGGTTCTTGATTTTTATATTAGTAGAAACACTGCCAATCTCCACAGTGGCATGATACACATTTGGAAGAGAAGACTCCTTCCTTTGAGACATGGAAAGCGCTCCATTGTGGAGAAGTCTCACTTGCCAGGACCTGTTTAAAGGGAAGTTCTGCCTCCATGAGGGAATGCATGGGTTGATTGCTGCGTGTGCCCAGGGTTGGTTTATGGTCTCAAGCTACATCACAGAAGAATAAAAGAATCCTGGGAGTTTCTCTGGGACTGAAGTGTTGGGGAACTGCGGTGGCCGTCATTTGTGTTAACTAAAACAAAGGCTTTCAGGAAGGAAATGGAGGTCTGCTACGCCACGCCCACGTCCAGAGCGCCCCGCCCACGTCCAGAGCACCCCGCCCACGTCCAGAGCGCCCCGCCCACGTCCAGAGCACCCCGCCCACGTCCAGAGCGCCTCGCCCACGTCCAGAGCGCCACGCCCACGTCCAGAGCGCCACGCCCACGTCCAGAGCGCCCCGCCCACGTCCAGAGCGCCCCGCCCACGTCCAGAGCGCCCCGCCCACGTCCAGAGCACCACGCCCACGTCCAGAGCGCCACGCCCACGTCCAGAGCGCCACGCCCACGTCCAGAGCGCCACGCCCACGTCCAGAGCACCACGCCCACGTCCAGAGCGCCCCGCCCACGTCCAGAGCCCCATGCCCACGTCCAGAGCGCCACGCCCACGTCCAGAGCGCCACGCCCACGTCCAGAGCCCCCCTTTCTCTTACTCCAGCACCTCTGTCTGTACCAGTCAAGTGTCCAGTGGTGCTGGCGCAGTAGGGAGCAGACCTGGAAAAAACAGTTCCTTGACTAATTTTATGACAAAAAAAAGAGTAAGTCATATGGAAGCTAAAGCGGCAGCTAGTCACAGCTTTCATGTACAGTAAAGGGGGCGTCTTAATAGTTAACTCCGGAATCAGACTACTCACATCTGCAGATGGCTCCCTGGTGGACCCAGGGCCTGTATGGAGGATGCTTCACAGTACCTGCTCCTGAAAGAAAGAATGCTAAGAAAATGCTGAGGTGTGCACGACCAACTGGGGTCTCCGGCTCTCCAGGCCGGCAGTCGTGGTGGAAAGAAAAGGGAGAAAGAAATACTAAGAAATCAGAGGCATGAGGTAGACAGCGTCCTTCTTCATAGAAAAGTTCATTATTTCTTTGTTTTATGTGTTTGAGTGTTTTGTCTGCATATGTATCTGATCATCACATGGGTACCTGATACCCTTGGAGGCCAGAGGAGGATATCACTGGAACTGGAGTGACTAGCTACCATGTGGGTGCTGGGAATCAAATCCTGGTCCTCTGGAAGAGTGGACAGTGCTTTTTAACAACTGAGCCATCTCTCCTGCCCTGAGTTTTCTTATAATTTTCATAACCAACACCATCAGCAAGAACACTGACTTCTCAGGCAGCTTTTGGAGACAAAAGCCTATCAGTGGAGAAGCAAACACTTGAAAAACTGATTTCCTCACTATGGTTAGTCAGGGTTCTCAAGCTGCAGTGCCAAGCACCTTCTGGCTACATTATCCCACGGTAAGGTTTGGAGAAATAAAATAAAGTTATTTTTTAAAAGACAAATTCATGTAGAATCATAATCAAATAATTCAGGTTGGTCAGTTTGAGACACATGTCAAATTGTCATAATTCAAAAACATTTAAAGCTTTATTAGCAAAGACAAAATTTTTATAACTTTTCTAGTAGAGAAGACAAAAGTCAATCAATAAGGAGATGTAGATAGTGTCAAATACAAACTCTCACTGCTATGAGAATTAATGATTTTACTGGTGAGCAGAGTTCAGGGGAGGTTTATAAGGAACATGACTTGATCTATAATAGTGAGGAGATGGGGACTCTGGGAATAGGTGGCCACATGGCAAAAACCTATAGAAGTATGCCTGGGAGTTGTCTCTGATGTCATCCAGGCTTGAACATGAAATATGATGATGATGGTGCTGAGGATGGAAAGAAGATGAATGCTGTGACAGACGCCCCCAGAGGTTCTGGCAGAAAGCAGGATTCCATTCAGTATGATGCATCGCAGGGAGTGACCCGCAGCATCGAGCAGATGTGGCATGGTTTTGGCTCACTGTTAAACTATGGAGTCTGGGGTTTATATAATCGTGGAAGGTGTCCGGCTGAAAGGCATCACAACAGCTCTTATCCAAAGTAACTGACCGAGTGGAGGTGGCAGTAACTCCCCACACGCATGGTTGAAGTAAAAACAACACTCCCCAAATACCAGGAAGTACTTCCTCCAACAAAGGAAAAAGTGAGACGCCTTCGATCCTATAATAAAGTCTTCCGATGTGGCAGCTTCTTTGATGTGGCCGGGGGCTCTTGTGCACCTGTTGCCTGAAGTCACAGTGGCAGGGAGGATTAGCGAGATGCCCGGACTGACTCTGGTGGAGTCCTGAGCCCACTGCTCTCACCAGGGAACACCTTGACACACGCCTGCTCTCTACTGCCCCACTTCCTTCCCTTTTAATTTTTCTAGCTAAATTTCCTGATAAATATTTCTATAATAATTACTTCATACAAATTTCCAATGTAGTTTTGTAATGTTCTTAATCCTGAGACTTAATCATTACAATGACTCATTTCATAGCATAGACTTTTCAGGAAGAGCAATCGAGCTGACTCACTGTGTAAACATCTCTCTCATCTTTCCATCCACCAGGCTTTACACTTCCTACCTTCCCTTGTCCCTCACTTTCTAATCTTCTCCAGAAGTATAAGGTCAGCTGAAATCCATGGTGAGCCGGACATTCTGCCTGAACACTGCAGTCTGGGTTTTGTTGTTTTAATTTTTATTCTTTACATACTTTACGTCTGCCTGCAGTTTCTTCTACCTCCACTCTTCCCAGTCCCTTGCCACCTCCCCTCCCCCCCAAATCCACTCCTCCTCCATTTCCCTTAAGAAAACAAAAACAAAACAACAAAACAAAAGAGCACGTTCCCAAGGATGTTAACCGAACATGACATAACCAATTACAATAAGACTAGGCACAAACCCTCATATCAAGGCTGGATGAAGTAGGAGGAAAAGGGTCCCAAGAGCAGGCAAAAGAGTCAAAGACAACCCCCACTCCCACTGTTGGGAGTTCCACAAGAACACCAAGCTATTCAAATATATATGCAGAGGACCTAGCTCAGACCCATACAGGCTTCATGATTGTTGTGTCAGTCTCTGTGAGGACCTAGGAGCCCTGCTCAATTGGTCCTGTGGGTTGTGTTCTCATGGTGTCCTCTACCCGTCTGGTTCCTAGAATCCTTCCTCCCTGTCTTCTGTGGGATTTCCCTGGCTTTGCATAGTATTTGGGTGTGGGTCTCTGTATCTGTTCCCATGGACAATGCCTCTCTGGTGACAATTGGACTAGGCATTGATCTATGGGTGTAGCAGAATATCATTAGGAATCACTGAATTTTATTTTTATTTTTTTTTACCATCTGCTGCAAGCCATAGGAAAATGTAACAGAACTCAGCTACTGTCACAAAAGCTACTACTTGGAAAGGTCAAGGACTTTTCCAAAGGTCAAGTCACGGCTTAAGAAGTCTTGGTGATATTTTATCTTTTGTATGTATATTAGCCGATCCCTGCACTGATTTTCTTGTAAGCTATGTATGCTTCCAAGAACTCATAACAGTGTATTTGATCTGAAATACCTATCAAGCATCGAAAGCCAAACGATCTCCTGATTTAAGGCAAATTAAGCTCGGACCCTCCTTTCTTATACAGCCTTAGTGGTATTTATACTAACTTTATAGACTCCTAACATTTTACCTAACCACTTCTAGGAATGTAGTTGAGCACATAAATTCCCCTTTTCTGATATATTATCTGATTTTAGTTCTTAGTTGACTTCCTCCTTTACCATTCCCCTTTGGGTTGTAAAAGAAAGCTTGATGGTCACTGCCTGAGGAAAACTCTTGTCTGCGTTTATGACCCTGTAAGAATTCAAGCCTGTTGACCTTGCTTTAGCTAGAGCACTGTTATTGCATGGGTATATAACTGTCGATCTCAGAGACTTGAGGAGGATTTGGAGGAATTTTTTGACTGGAGAACTAGAAGAATGAGATGGAAGATGAGGAAGAGCCAGATGGGGAAAAACAAGATAGGTAAGAATGAGATGAGAAAGACCAAGATGGGGTAGAACTACGATGAGGGAATTAAGATAGAACTTGGAGGGGACAGGAGATAAATGTGGAGAGAAATCAGGCAAGAAAGGAGCCAGGCATGAGAGCAGAACTGAAGCTGTGTAGATACGATGTTATCCCAGAAGAATAAATCTATGGACTAAGAGCTCAGTGTACTTAGATTTTTTTTTTCTGAAAATAATTCACGCCATTGATAGCTTCTCTTCTGGGTCCTTGGGAACATTATTCAAGTTGGTCCTTAATAATATTCAAGACAAGTCCTGTTTGGTTCTATCCTGGGTCTCTGGGCTACCCAGCCTCTGGTCCCACTCTTGGGCTTATATCCAAAGGATGTCACCCCATCCTACCACAAGGACACTTGCTCAACTATGTTCATAGCAGCTTTATTCACAATAGTCAGAAACTGGAAACAACATGGATGTCCCTCAACCAAAGAATGGATAAAGAAAAGGTGGTACATTTAAACAATGGAGCATTACTCAGCTGCTAAAAACAATAACACCATGAAAATTGCAGGCAAATGTGTGGCTCTAGGAAAAAAAAAACCACCCTGAGTGAGGTAACCCAGACCCAGAAAGACAAACATGGTTTGTACTCACTTGTAAATGGATATTAACTGTAAAGCAGAAGATAACCAGGCTACAATCCAAAGAGGCTAAGTGACAAGGAGGACTCAAGGAGAAATGTCTGGATCTCCCTGGGAAGGGGAAACAGAAGAGATTCTGTGGGTGGGTGGGGATGGAACAGGAGGGTCCAGGTGAGGGGTGGGAGGGAAGAGCACAGGGAGAGACAACTGGAATGAGGGGAGTTTGGGGGCTGATGTAGACACCCGTGCAGTGGAAACTCCCTGGAATCTACGAGAGTGACTCTAGAGAAGTCTCTTAGAAATGGCAGATACACAGCCAGAACCAGCCATCTTCTGTAACCAGGCAAGGCTTCCAGTGGTAGGACCGGGACACCAACCCAGCCACAAAACCTTTGACTGACAATCTGTCCTGCCTACAAGGTGTGCTGGGGTACTGGTGGTGCCAATCTTGTGGGAGCGGCCAACCCATGACGGGTCCAACTTGAGGCCATGCCATGAGAGGGAGCCCATGTCTACACTGCATGGGTCTCAGTCTGGGTTTTTTAAGTTGTCTGTTATTTTACGTTCCTCCCTCCTTATCCTGTGTCCACCTTCTACCTGTCTAATCAGACCACCCCTCCCCATCTCCCCATCGGATCACTGGTACCTAGATGTTCCCCTTTCCATTGTGTCCTTACATGCTACTGCAGCAGGGGTCCCTTTTTACTTTCTTGATCTCTGCAGTTACTCCAGGTTATGTACTCACATCTGAAGACTTTGAGCTAGGATCCTCTGACAAGAGAAAGCATGTGATGTTTTTCTTTCTGGTGCTAGGTTACCTCATTCAATAATGCTCCTTCCTAGTTCCATCCATTTACCTGCAAAGTTGGTGTTTTCTTTTTTCTTTATAGCTGAATTGTATTCCAAAGTCTTAAAGGATCATTCTCTTAACTAGTCTATTTAAAAGTACCTATAGTACCTGTGAGTTGGTGTATAAATATGTAGTTTAAATGAAATTTCCCTATCTGGGCAGACAAGATGGCTCCCTCAAAGAGCCAAAGACCATTCTAAATACCCAACACCAATTTGAGAAGCCTTCTTTTGAGTTGTTAGTATGGGCTGTACAAGAGACTTCCTGAACATTCTAGGCTATTGCTGTTGCTCTTAGTTGTCCCCCAGAGGCAGGAGGTTAGTCTCTATTGCTGAAGACATCATGCGCTTCAAACACAGAGCCCAGAGGCTCCTGAGCTGGAACTGACCTGAAAGCCTCCTCCTCGATGATTAGCTTTTATGGTTCAGAAGGCACCACGTAAGCTTCTAAATTAGGCAAGCGACCAGCAGTCCTCCCCAGCTACGATGCCCATGAACCATAGGAATGACCAGTGTGGCACAACCTTAAGGATGCAGTTGTGGCACTCATACCTTGGTGGTAACCGACATCTCTCTAATTATACTTAATACTTCTCAACAGGAGGGAAATCATGCCTGGTACTAGAAACCTAGCCATCTGTGCAGGGCAAGTGAAGTCATGAATCATAGAGGAGAGCCTATAACAGCCGCCTTACTAAACCAGCATGGATCCTTAACTACACTCTAAATATTTATCTTTATACTCACAGATAAGTGTGGTTTCCACCCCTCATCATGAACAGTTCTCCTCTAGCAGACAGAAACCATTACACAAAACCACAACCAATCGAAAGTGCAGAATCATGGAGTCCAGGCCAGCTGATACATCTACACCCCAACTCCTGCACCCAAGGCTCAAGGGCCGTTCCAGAGGACAGGGTGAAAAGATTGTAAGAGTCAGAGGAGCAGGAAACCTACTGTGAGATTGTGTTTCCTAGGAATGTCAGAAGCTACACCCACAAAGTCTCACCAACATACTGCCCAAATGTGAGCTGAACAAAGACACTCCTGATAAGCATGCTGGGGATTATGGGAAAGCCCAGGAGGCTCCGCAGGGAAGTACAGGAAACCCAGGAAAGCAGGGAGTGGGAGAAACAATCTTCCTCAGGAACCAGCACATCAGTTTGTCATCCAATACTTGTGGGATATCCACTACATATGTGCAGCATTATACATGCTGAGCCGGCTGCATTTCTGTATTCAGGGTGTGTGTGTGTGTGTGTTGTGTGTGTGTGTGTGTGTGTGTGTGTGTGTGTGTACAATTAATGAAAAAAAGAGGTCATGAATTTGAAAGAGCAAGGAGGGTATATGGGAAGGTTAAATGGAGGAAAGATGTAATAATAATCTCAAAAACAATAAAAATGAATACAAATGTATTTGTGCCACTGATCATTTTACGAGGATGCTGGTGATTTTGTCTTCACGTCTGTAGGTTTTACCTTTGCAGAAAGAGTCTTACTGGCAGAAATCTTTTGTAAGTCTAGGTTCAAAAATCCTTTCTTGTAATAGGTTCCAGTGGTTAAGAAGATATTTTCTTCAGGAGGGAGGGAAGTGAGGGGCTGTGCTGAAGAGGAAGTGAAGATTTCTAAGACAACAAAGCACTTTTGAGTTAAATGATAATGATAGTATCAAATATTGAGGACTCTAGCTGAAGTTAAGGGAGGGAAATTGTTCTCTTAAAAAGAAATATCCTAAAAACCAATGGTCTTTCATTCCTAAAATTAACAAAACAATTATAAAATGAAACCAAAGAAAGTGGAAAGAATAAGGTGATAAAGACAAGAAAATAAAATCAAAAAAGAGAAAGCCAGCAAAGTAGCTTCCAAAGAGTAAAATGACTATATTTGAAAAGGCCGCTAAAGTTGTTCAAGTTTTGGGGAAAATGACCAGGAAAAAGGTAGAAAGCAAAACAGCTTCAAAATCACCTAGAGCAATGTCTCACGGCCAGCTGGAGAATGCCACATCACAGCGAGAGCGATGCCACGTACAGATTTGAAAATCCAATGGCTTTCTAGAGGAGTTCAAAACATCTACAAGAAAATCAGCAAGGTTTTGCTGTCTTTGTAAACCAAAGTGGACAGCTGCCACCGCAGATCTGAATTCCAGGACTTGCGTTTCAGTTGCTGTACTTCCTGGTAGACACAGATGTCAACCAGCCCCCGGATGAGAGCTTACCGGAGCTGTCTTGTTCGCCGAATCGTGACCTCATGCAGGATATCTAATAAGAAAAGGAAGGCAGCAGACATCGAGGAGTCAGCAGGCCTTCTGGAAACTGCAGTTTGAAGACAGCCTCGGAGAGTGTGCCTTCTTATTGCTTGCGGTGGGCGAAACAGTTCTTACTTTGAGTGTGAGCAGGGGCACTGGCTCTCCGCTGGGATAGCCACAGTATCTACACACTGCAGCATCTTTAAAACGAAGGCTGGTGGGACAATGACCTCACAGGTGTTCTCAGACACTTCCCAGAAGGCTTTGCAAAACTATTTAGGGAAATAACACATAGTGATGTTTAGATTAAAGTCTTTATTTTGTAGGTGAAAGTAACAGTTTCATGAAACCTTACATTCCAATGAGAAAAGAACATACTTTGGATTGTGGGTCAAGTTTGGGGTGTCTGAAGAATGAAGAGAATGATTTCACAGTGAGATATACTTCATGCAGAAATAAAAAAATGACTAATTTCCCAGAATATTTGCTAGGGAAAAGTGGAAGAAAGGGGGAACCCCCACAAATCTGCTGGCTTGCACTTGGCATTCAATTATCATGCCTAAGAGGTGACTTATGCCCATCACAGTTCATGTTAGAATTTTAGTTATTTTAGTTAAATTTAGTTAACTTTCAAGGAAAGAGAGAGAGGGGAAGTAGGAGAGGAGAGGCAGAAGAGGAGAGAGGAGGCAGAGAATGAGAGACAGAGAGAGAGCCTAAAAATTATTCCTTCTTTGCATTAGAAACTGCTCTGTAATTTGACAATTGATTTTCCATATCCTTTTGTGGAGTTGGGGATGTGTCCTTTTGTGGGATTGGGGATGCATCCTTTTGTGGGGTTGGGGACTAGTGCTTGGCCACAGTGCCACATGCATCCTTTGTCGACTATTCTATATTTCAAGTTTAAAATTATTGAGATGATCCATTTATGTTGGTATATAGAAATTACTTCATTTTGATTGCCACTCGTGGTGGTTTGAAAAAAATGGCCCCCAATGGGAGTGACACTATTAGGAGGTGTGACTTTGTTGGAGTAGGTGTGGCCTTGTTGGAGGAAGTGCATCACTGTGGAGGCGGGCTTTGAGATCTCATCTATGCTTAAGCCATAACCAATGAGACAGACCACTTCCTATTGCCTGCAAGCCAGGAAGTAGGACATTTGGCTACTTCTCCAGCACCATGTCCTCCTGCATGCTGCCATGTCCCACCATGATGATAATTGACTAAACCTCTGAACTGTAAGCCACCCCAATTAAATGTTTTTCCTTTATAAGTGTTGCCATGGTCATCGTATCTCTTCACAACAATAGAAACCTTAAGATATTACCTTTGACAGTGGTAAATTGAAAATTTTAAAAATACTGTATACTGTTTGCATCTTTAGCTTCCGGGTCACAATCATGTTGACCTGATCACTGCTCTTGATACTTTACGGCTAAATAAGGTCAGCTCGAGGGTCAGCAAGCACCTGCCGCGATGCCCCCCCCCCCCCCCCCCCCCGCAAGCTTTAAACTAGATTAATAAAGCACATGTCAATGTTGTGTTAGTACTAATCAATGCTCAGTGCTGGCCAAGCCTTTCATCCTTGAGGGGTGGATTGTGAAGATTTTCTTCTGTGTCAGGTGATGAACCCCTCCCCCCTTTAATTTTATCTACAGCTTGAAACCTTAAAAGAGTGATGCCAATCAAGTTTCTAGTGTCTTTGACATTCTCTGAGAATTGTTGCTTTATTCAGGGGACATCTCTATCTACTTCATTTTCCCTGCTCCCCCCCACCCCCACTTTGTTTCCTTGGTACAGAGCTGATGGGTTACATGAACACCAACCTCCCATAGTTGAAGTCTACAGATTTTTTTTTAACCTTTGCTCCTGGTTGGAAGCACAGAAATATTAATGCTAATCCTCCACATACTCACCGCCTAAGTTCTTCCCTGGAAGGTGCATTAACTTAGTGAATAAAGATGACATGACAAAGAAGAGTAGTCTGTTTCCACAGCTGCTTCAAAATCTGTGTCTGTGTAAAGAAAAAGCTAGAGAAGTTTTCTTAGTTCGTGCTGAATTCAGTCTCTGAATCACAGAGATATTAGAAGGGGCGGGGACCAGCTGGGTGCAGAGTGCTCACCTAGTTGGGTTTGATCCAGTACCGAAAAAAATAAAGGAAGGATCACCTCACTCAGGATGATTTTTTCTAGTTCCATCCATTTGCCCGCAAACCTCATGATGTCATTGTTTTTTTTTTTCTGCTGAGTAGTACTCCATTGTGTATATGTGCCACATTTTCTTTTTTTTTTCTTTTCTTTTTTTTTTTTTTTGGTTTTTCGAGACAGGGTTCCTCCGTGTAGCTTTGCGCCTTTCCTGGAACTCACTTGGTAGCCCAGGCTGGCCTCGAACTCACAGAGATCCGCCTGGCTCTGCCTTCCGAGTGCTGGGATTAAAGGCGTGTGCCACCACCGCCCGGCGTACCACATTTTCTTTAGCCATTCTTCAGTTGAGGGGCATCTAGGTTGTTTCCAGGTTCTGGCTATTACAAATAATGCTGCTATGAACATAGTTGAACATGTGTCCTTATGGTATGATTGGGCATTTCTTGGGTATATTCCCAAGAATGGTGTAGCTGGGTCTTGAGGAAGATTGATTCCCAATTTTCTGAGAAACCGCCATACTGATTTCCAAAGTGGTTGCATGTACTCACTCATAAGTGGATACTAGATGTAAAGCAAAGGATAATCAGACTGCAACCCACAGCTCCAGGGAGGCTAGTAAAGAGGACCCTAGGAAAGACACAAGGATCACCCAGCAATGGAGAAGTGGATGGGATCTATATAAGCAAACTGGGGGTGAGGGGGGTAATGGAGGGCAAGGGACGGGGGAATGAGAGCCCAGGGGAGCTGGAGGTTCAAGCTGGAATGAGAATAGAGTGGGAGAACAAGGAAAGAGATACCATGAAAAATGAAGGCATCATGGGAATAGGGAGAAGCAGAGTGCTAGGGAGGTCCCCAGAAATCCACAAAGATGACTCCACCATAGACTTACTGGCAATGGTCAAGAGGGTGCCTGAGCTGACCTACTCTGGTGATCGGATGGCTGAATACCCTCACTGTCATAATAGAATCCTCATCCAGTGACTGATGGAAGCAGATGCAGAAAACCATGGCCAGGTCCCAGGCAGAGCTCCAGGAATGCAATCGACGAGAGAGAGGAGGGATTCTATGAGCAAGAGATATCGAGACCATAATTGGAAAAAGTACAGAGACAACTAGCCAAACTAGTAGAAACACATGAACTGTGGACCAATAGCTGAGGAGCCCCCATGGAACTGGACTAGGCCCTCTGGATAAGTGAGACAGTTGTTTAGCTTGAACTGTTTAGGAGGCCCCCAGGCAGTGGGAATGGGACCCATTCCTAGTGCATGAGCCAGCTTTTTGGAGCCCAGTGCCTATGATGGAACATTTTGCACAGCCTTGGTGCAGGGAGGAGGGGCTTGAACCTGCCTCAACTGAATGTCCCAGGCTCTGCTGACTCCCCACAGGAGACCTTGCCTTGGAGGAGGTGGGAATGGAGGGTGTGTTGGAGGGGAAGGTTGGGGGTGGACAGGGGAATCTGTGGCTGGTATGTAAAATGAATAGAAAATCTCTTAATTTAAAAAAAAAAAGGAAAAAATAAAAGGAGTACGGCCTGCCTTCTTCTCACCTCTGCTGCGTGGCTCTGTTCCTGGGCTGTCTAGCTGTACTTTCTCCTAAAAGGTGAGGATGTTCATCTCTCCTTTATGCAGCTTTCATGACTGAGAGACCCAACCTTTTATCATCAGCCATGTGCAGTTTTTGACGTCATGTTTTGATTGAAATAGTTTTCCCCTATTAAGCTAGCTTTTAAAAATAATTATTTTCTCCCAATAATCGATTCATCAAAATCACGTGTGATGTTAGACAAAGCTTTAGGGAGGCCTGGGATAAGCATTTCCTCAGAGAGAGGATAAAATCCAAAACCAAAGAAGGCAGACAGCTAGCCCACCACGGCCTTTCCAGGAACTGTGAAAGTTCCAAAGGCTCCTTAATATGTTGTACTCCCCAAACACCCCATTTTTGACTCAATGAAGGCTGTGGGGTCTGAGTACCTCAAGTTTTGGAATGACTGGATATTCAAGGAAGTAAAGAGCTTAAAAAGGCCAAAGACTGGGTTGGTGGGTCCAGAGGGAGAGCAGGCTTCCACTGTGCTGTCCTCTTCAGGATTTAAACTTGAATAGTCCAGGGATTATTGGAGGAAGTCAGCTAACCTTGGAGAGTAGTCCAGCCTTGTTTTCAGTGATGCATGTATGTTTATGTATGTTTGGAAGTGTGCATGTGTACACGTTTATGCACACATGAGGATGCACACACCCACACATGTATACAAGGCCTCTGGATCAGTTTCAGTAAAACCTGCATCTGTGAGGAGGTACTCCCTGAGTGCCTTCAATAAAAAAGTCACTGTGTGTCCTGTGATAACACTGAACAGACTGCAGAAGCCTCTTATCTTAGGTATACAGTAACACAGCATAACTCAAGCCCAAAGAGAACCTGAAACATCGTGCAACGGTGGCCACAGTAGCATGCCAGTGGAGTAATAGGTCTCCTGGAGCATGAGCCAGGATGGTTTTATTGAATTCAGTTTACTTAGCTGGAATAAACCCAGATAGGCATCACATTTACAGGAAGGTGCCAGCAAGAGGGCAGGTTATTACAAGCACATGTAAAAGATAAGCAACAGAAAATGGAAGAAAATCAGAGATCAGAAAGAGGCCCAAGTGGCTGCTGGCTCAGTTTATGACCCTGAACAGGTCTACACATAATTTGACTAAGAAACATGATTATTTTCACATATACAGAGAGGAATGGTGTATTAGCTCTCTTAGGAACCTGCTGTTACAGTTACTGACGAGCATCTTAATACTTAATTGAGGGTCTGCCTTTTTGCAGATAAGTATTTTTTTTGTTTCCATGCTCCTTAGAAAGTTAAAACATATGAAAAAGTGTTTCTTCTTGATAATTATTTGACAATGTGTTATAAACATGCCCCCCCCCTTAGTTTCCTTCGCTTTCCACACAGACAAACCAGCTCATTCTTTGAAATGGTCCCATTTTCTCCCCTTCGCTTTCCAAATGTGTGATTTACATGTGTATGTGGTTATTTCCACATCCGAGGCTTTGTCGAGGCACTGATGATGGGCAGGTGGACACACTGACTCTCCTGCTTCTGGAATCTTTCCCTCATCTTGGCGCTTCACTGTGCGTCATTCAAGATATCAGGTTAACTGTGTGGCTGGTGGAAACTGTCTTGACCTCTTAGCTGCTGATTTTGATCCTTTATGACAGAAAGGCCACATCTCTGTTGAGTTATCTTTACAGTAAAACACCATGCCTTTCTAACTAGGACTTCCTCACTGATGTACATTGGTCAGTAGACATGTCCTTCTACACAGTATCTTGTAACAGCGTCCTGTTCTCAGAGTTCCCTGCAGTGACCACCTCTGCTAGTGTGCTTTGGAACCATTGCTGTCACGGCTGCCCTCCTCGCCAAACCATGAACTTGAAGGTATTTCTCAGGGTTTGCCCAAGTTTCTTACATGTATGCATGGTTTCTGATGCATCTCAAATCTCTCAATCCCCTCACGTGTGTGTGTGTGCGCGTGTGCACCTGTAGGTGTGTGTTGTGTGTGTGTGTGTGCATACATCTGTGTGTTTGCCTCTGTGTGCATCTGTGTGTGGTTTGTGTGTGTACATGCATCTGTGTGTGTTTGTGTGTGTACATGCATCTGTGTGTTTGTGTGTGTACATCTGTGTGTGTTGTGTGTGTGCACCTGTATGTGTGTATCTGCGTGTGTGTGCAATAATGACACCACACTTGATCTTAGCCAAAGGGTCGTGAAGCAATGTGCTGTAATGGTGATAATGGGATTTTTTTTTCAGAGATAACACTGTGTGATAATAAGCAGATAAACTTTTGTTCCTGTGTCTCATTTTACTCAGATTCTTATCTTTCTGTTTACTAATGCCTTGGGTTCTCTCTGAATATATTCTCATTAATAGCTCTTGACTTGCAAGTGGGCTTTCTAGAGAAGACCAGCCTACTGCGTGGTCTGTAACCCTTTGAACGCTTCTCTTGTCCCCAGGCAGTTCTTTTTCCCTTCCTAAACAGCCGGTTTTAAAGCAGATAATGTTCAATGGGCATCTGCCCTGTACTGGGCCTGGACCTGGAAGGAAGAAAGAGGCAAGGCTGCAACTTGCTCTGTCTTCTAAGATGGAGCAGAGTGGGCCAGGCCCAAGTGAATGACTCCAACATGAAGCAGACCGTGAAAAACACACAGAAAAAAGTCAGCAGTTGAACGAGGAAGAGACCTACTGGGGACTTTCCAGGAGGGAATTGTGTTTTCATGCTTTATGTTCTCTCTTTCCTAACAAGAGGAGCATCCTACATCACCAACCACATCATCCATTCACTTTTTAGTTTTCAGTTAATCCATTCTTTCCCTGCTCTTAATCACCTTGTCTGCTTTCTGCCAAGGCTACTACCAAAGATTGTCTCATCTCAAACACATCTGGTGAGGTGCCTTACATACTGGTAGCCATGGAGGCTTGTAGAGTTGGGGAGCAGGATCAGGGCGGGTACATTTTTCCCCATATGTAGATGAACCAAGCCTGACCACTCCAAAAAGAATGACCCTGGAAGTCCCTGGAAGATGCTATACATACATCTGGAGTGCTAGACTGGTCACATACATCTGAAGTGCTAGACTGGTCAGTTTACAGAGACGGCCATGCCCACTGTGGCTGGATTCCAGTGGTGTGGTATGTGGTATGCACTCAAGACTTTAAGGTGTCAGAAACATTCCCTTCTTTCAGCGTGGGGCAGGGTGGACCCAGCATCTCTGAAAGGTAAATACAAACCCCTCTCTCCCTGTGCAGGAGGGTTCTCCAGCCTGTTGACAGAGCATCGCCTTTGTCGACACTGCGCATAGTTCACATTTTTCTTACAGGTTCAGGCTACCTGCCAGAGATACTGCTCAGCTCTCTCGGGCTGCACAGCAGTTTCTTCAGGAACGTAATCCTTCATCTGCCTTGCCCTGCACCTTTGAGTTTACGTTTCCTCCTCGCTGTATACAACGCACCGGCCAGCACAGACTCGGGCAACTGCTGGTTTCTTCTTCCTGAGATGACTGGCCCTGTGCATCTGGGCAGGTCACCACCACTTAGATGGATGCTTCTCCACGAGATGACCTTGACTGGCAGCCCATCACCACTGAGAGGACTGTGTCAGGACCTTGTGCGGCACTATGGGAAAGCGTGGCTGGGTGCTGTTTTGTTTTGTTTTTCTCCCTTCTGCCCACTCCTTTTGTCCCTCCTCTTAAAGAAAAAAAAAATCCCAGGATTGAAGAGCTTGAAATGAACTAAGCCAGTCATTGTCATACAGGGAACCTTTGCCGGGATCCAAACACGACTCCACTTAGATCCACCTTGTCTCTTCCACCATCACGGGCCTCTCCCTGCTCTCCGTAGCTTGGCACCCCACCTATGGCAAGCTCATCAGATGAAGTCCTCCCGTCGTGTCCTTTGACTCTGTTGCCCTGGACTTGGGTCCCAGCACAGGGCACAGGTCTGGAGGCCCCTGACTGGTAACTGCTGCAGAGGGAATGCTTGGGGAAGTGGGTGTCTTCCCTACTGGATCTCACTGGAAAGGGATGGGTGGTAATAACAAGCAAACGACGTGTTTCCCCTGGGTCACCCTGTGGTAAGATGGACCCCAGCAAAGTTTAGGCAGCCATTCCAGCAGCTGTCAGGCTCCATTTATCAGACGTTTGGAGCTACACATGATCACAGAGTTCCCTACTCCCAGGATAATTCTCCAAGTGACTCCTTGCAGACGATGAGCGAGCTGAGGATCGTCTGGACGTATCACACTTCTCACTTACAGAGGTCAGTGGACTTTCAACTTTTCTAAACTTTCTACGTCAAAAGCCTCTCCTTCTGAGGTTTGTAAAGAATGTGATAAAGTTAGTAAAAGTGACTTCGGAAGAAGAATTCTCACAAACAAGAACAAACAACCAGACAGCTTGAATTTCCAGAGTGGAACCAAGGCTTTGCAGTGTACCTCTCTCCTGCATGCTGGAGAGCCCTAGAGGAGCCAGAAAGACGTAGAGCACTTGTGATATTTTCATGAACATTTTACAGTTTCTCATTTGTCCTTAATGTGCAAAGGACGTGAATTACTCTGGCTAGGGCTTGCTGCTTTCAGTATTGATATGTTCAATTTTTAGTGAACTCTTCCCAGTGCTTTTACTCCCAACTAGAACCCAGAAACACCTAGAAACAACTAAATTAGCAGTTGAATGAAGTCAGGCTAATTTATTCCAGCTTTTAAAACTACTTTTAGTTACATTTATATGTATGTGTACACACATGTACTAGGACACATATGCAGAGGTCATAGGACAGCTTGTGGGAGTCAGCTCTCTCCTCCCACCATATATATCCCAAGGGATCAAACTTAGGTCTTTAGGTTTGGCGACAAGCATCATTACCTCCTGAGCCAGCTTCATGGGCCAACCTTTGTGACGTCTTGACGTAGGGAAGCCACTGGGGTGGGTATCACGGAGGACAAAAAGATACGTGAGAAAGGAGTGCTTCCCTCTGGGAAGTAGAGGACCACTTAGGGACCCAAGAGAAGCACACAGCATCTCTATTTATCTATTTATTATTGAAAATAGATTCTTCTCTCATACAATACATCCCAACCACAGTTTCCCCTCCCTCTATTCCCAGCTCCTCCTACCTCCCCTCTACCACAGATCCAATCCCCTCTCATTCTTCTTCAGAAAAGGCAGGCCTCCAAGAGACAACAGCCAAATAGCACAAAGCAAGACACCACAAGACAAGGCAAAAGCCCTCATATCAAGGCTGGACAAGGCGACCCAACAGCAGGAAAAGAGTCGGAGACCCACCCTCTCCCACTGTTAGGAGTCCACAAAACCCCAAGCTAACAGCCATGATATACGCAGAGGACCTGTTGCAGGCCCACGCAGGCCGTGTTTCCTGTTTCAGTCTCTGAGTCCATATGAGCCCTGCTGAGTTGATTCATTGGTCCATGTTCTCTGGTGTCCGCCATCCCCTCTGACTCTTATGATCTTTCCTCTCCCTCTTCCGCAGAGTTCCCCATTCTTGGGCATACACCCAAAGGACATTCCATCCTCCTACACAGACACTTACTCAGCTATGTTCATAGCAGCTTTATTCATAATAGTCAGAAACTGCAAACAACCTAGATGTCCCTCAACTGAAGAATGGATA